>NC_064444.1:4196968-5628218 GCF_023343835.1 Lagopus muta
TACAATGTGGAACAGACTTGAACTGGGGTTTGACTACTGTACGTGCAGCTGAGATTTTGGCTCATGATGGCCCAAACACCAGCAGCAGAAAATGTGCTATTGATAAAGGACCTCACACACACAGCCAGTCAATTTTCTGGGGAGCTCTTATTGCTCTATATCCCACATAAAATTGAATTGCATATCTTCCATCATATTTATTCATTTGAATTTAGAATCTATATTGCTTCCAGCTTGGAGCAACCCTAGCAAGAGATCATGGGAAACTTATCAACTGAATCGTAGCAGTTGTTGAGTGAACTGAGGATTTCTTTGAAATGATCCACACAGGATGATAACCAGAGTCTAAGAAGTCAGGTAATCTCCTTATTTTGTGTTTTACTCTTCAGCTTTCTACTCAGGCTAATTAACTAGATTTTCATGACTAAAACCAAAATCCTCGCAGTAAACAGAGATTATTTTGAATTAATAATTTCAGCATCACTTTTAAGTAGCACAAGAAAGCACTGCTGCCAAAAAGAAACAGCTCTGATTCTCAATGTTTCTGTTTTTAACAAGTGGAAGTTGAATCAACAATACATTCATCATCAGTAAAGACATGCATGCAAGTAATTTCAAATAGGTTGACTTCACAGTTGCAAAGAGTTCTTAATTTTCAGAGGCCCTAAATATATGCAGGTTTCACCAGCCTTATCAAACTATGCAATTAACACAAGAAAATGACAGTCAGGCAGTTATTCCACCGCATTCATATTGCCCAAGCACCACCTGAAGCATGCTTGTAATTTCTGAGCGTGAGCCAAAGGAGAACAATAGCTATTATTTGATATTTAGGATACATCCCAGTGATTTACAGAATGATGTGGTGCAAAATCACTAGAAGTATGAAAAATCATTGCATCTATCAGTAAAGAGATTACCAAACTCTATTTGGAGACGTTCTGTTTACCATCAAAATCCCACAAGAAAAGTTATTCCTAGAAATGCCATTATTCATCTTCTTAAGCCAACTGCTGATGGTGATTGTTGCCCAGATGTCAAGCATTCTACTTTCTGCTGTCACAAGAATAGCATTCCCTCTTTAATCTGATCAATCAGTTTAACATTATGAAGACTACTCATTAAAAAACTTACCGATTTCTGTTGTTCAAACATGATCTTTTTGTAGAACAAATGAAATTGTTCAAAACTAAGCTCTTCCTTGTGAGCACCTATTTCCTACAACAGAAAGTTGCATGAAACGAATTGAGAGTTTCATGAAATTTGCACAGCATTTGCACAGCATACAAGTTACTTCTACTTTTGCTGCCACCATCACACACATTGAATTCCATCTGATTTCATTTTTTTTTTTTTTAAATTTGGGGATTATTACTTTTTAATACTGGGGGGGAAGAGAGGGAATTGGATTTTTGTCCTTTTGTGTTGCACCCTGACATTTGGTTTTGTACCCTTACTGAGAATGAAGTAGTGTCTGCAAAGAGAGTGAAAGTTATGTCTGTATTTTCTTAAAGACTTACATGCAGGCAAAGTCAAAACTAGAAATTAATGAACAATGTGAATATAATGTAATTATCTGTACACAATAACAAAAAAGGGTATAGAGTTACTTGAACAGAAATATCAACATCTATCAGACAATACAAAACAGATTAAATTTAACAGGTTATTACCACAAATTTATCCTTCAAGAACTTCATGCTGCTCACTTTGAAGTTTACTTGGGGAAGAATAGCTTTTAGCTCTCTAAGACTGATACTGAAAAAGAGAAAATACAGCAAAAAAAACAGAACAAAACAATAAAACACTTATGTTGTATCTGGCCAGCTACCAATATATTTTTAAATCAACACAAAAATGTTACTAATGAAACATTTTTGGTAGGACATCTTTTATGATTACAAACTCCTGTAAATATAACAACTATATGGGAGTAAGCTTGACATTTTCTAGTTAGTGGGGACAAACAGGCATTTCAATCACATTTTTCCATTCTCTCATCAACCTCAGACTTTACTCCAGCCTTGCAGCTACTACTGCTATGGTCTTCTACAGTGCTGTCTCAAAGCAAATCACAATTCTTGTAGTTATCCTCATGGTGTAAATAGGAGCTAAGGCAATACTATTATAACTCTTGGTTGAGGGTTGATTTCCAAAGGGGCTAGATGCCTAAACACTGTAAGTGTGCTGCTGGTACAGGTGAGTCAGTCTGACTGTACCCTGCTGATACAAGAAGTCACTCCAACCCCTCTTGTGCTCCTCTCCTTATTTGCTTCCACTGACCAGTTCTGACTCTCATTAAACCTTCAGTTAATATGACTGAATTTGTTAGGCCGGGGAAAAAAGTCTAAAGCTGCAGGGAGAACAAGTATTCACATCTTCCACTGGCTTTGTGAGCTCACCCAGCTCCATAACAGCATCATAGCTGGAATAAGCAAAGAGTAGTGAGAGCCTGATTAGAAGCTCATAAAGATGGTGGAGAAAAAGGAAAGAGCATGACTTCATCCACCCAGCAGCACCAAGTTGATACACCAGATAATCCATTCCGTGCAGCTCCATATCAGTGGCCTGCTACTCCATTTGTCTTTGGATAGGAAAGAACAGAAATTAGGCTGCGTGTCTTAGTACAGAGTTTCATACTTTGGGCAGGTATGAGGACTCAAGGAGGTCACAGCATTAAAATGGGCTGTGTGAAGGGCACCAGGGCAAGTCCTAGGCTGGAATATGAAGGGAATAAAGATTCATAGCAGCAAGTTGAAGTAGGGAAGAGGTGAGAACACAAACACATCTATAGGTGCTATAGCCAACATCAGTTGGGTACCAACAGTACCCAAGAAAACCAGGCTAAGGTGCTCTGCCTCTACCCCGATTGCAATTCATAAGCATTAACTCTAGGCAAACACGGGATCAGAACAGAGTAACCTGAAAGAAACAAAAGCAAGAAGCATCTAGATGAAAATAACACTTCTGTTCCACTGTGTCCCTGCAAGCAGCTGCCCTGTGTGAGATCCTCATCTCCACTGTCCACAGAGAGAAAACGGCAAAGCAAGAAGGAACTTAGCCAAAATCTACGCCAAAGCCAGATTAGAAGTCAGGAAATTCCTGGCTTTCCTCCCTGTTGTCAGATCTCTGGAAAAAAACTCCTTGTAGGAGCAAGAACGATCATTCCGCTCGCACCCCAAACACCAAGAACAAGCAGTTTACTCTGGCTGAACAAGCACAATCCAAAACAAAGAGCTGGGGCTTCATCACCACTGGCAAAAACTCAGCACAGTAAATAGGACTTACCCGGAAGCATAACCTTTACAATCAACCTCCTTAGAAACTGCAGCACTAAACAAAAAGAAGTCCAGCTCACACTCCTTTCCTGAAATTCTCTAAATGAATCATCTGCCAGAACAAAGAACTGCCCTCTCCTCCTGCAAGCCCCCTCGAACCTCAGCAGACTGCCTTACAGTGATGAAACAACCCTTAAGCACCAAGTGAAACCTCTTCAGCAGGCATCCTGTCAGCTACAGCTTCTGTACCTTAAAGTTTGTTTTTGCTTCACGATCCCCCTCCAAATACCTCAATTGTGAGCTAGTTTTACAAAATGCATCAGGAGGTGTAAGCCAGCATCCAGTCAAGGCTCTTCACTGTTCTGAGCAGTTTTGAAAACACCATTCCTCAAACTGTCTTGGTTCACACTGAAGCCAGCTGCACAACACCACGGGCTGTCTGCAGAAGGGTGTTATTTCCTGCAATAACAGTCTTATTCACAGTGAAACATCACACTTTATTTTGTTTTAAGGAAAAGGTCTAAATGAGAGGAAACGCATGTTCTTTTCCAGACTTAGAAAAGAAATGAACATTACAAAGAGCAAAATCATGGTAATATAATACATATGGATGAAAAGGGGTTAATGTTCTTCCCAGTGTTCTACATGTTCTGGCAACTTTAACCAGAAACGTGCAGCTGAATACATTTAGAAAGTCCCTTTTGTTGAGCAAAAGCTGCAAACCTACTGCACACACTGAGCTGAAACAAGGTCCTGAAACTCAAACTACAAAGCAACACAGCAAAAGGGAACCTACAAGCCCATGGCATTTTTTCCCACATGAGAAGCATCAGCGATGCTTTGGCCTATCTGAATATGTGGCAAAGACAAGTCCATGTATCTAGCCCAACTGCACAAAAATTTCACTCAACAGCAAGCCTTCAAAAAGCAGAACAAAACAAACAACCCCCCCAAAAAACCAACATACAACCAAAGATTTTTGTCCTTATTCCAAATAATTAACTTCGTTTCTCTCTGTAGCTATCATCAAAAGCGTCTTTGGTTTCCCACTGTTAAAGGAACTTTTTTCCCACAGTATTACCCTGTCACAACAATGTCTTCCCCAATACACTCATCAAGTATCTCTGTTATCTCTCCTTCCTCTAAATACTCTGTTCTGTTCTTGTCTCAGCTGTGACCCCCTGCAGGAAAGAATTCATGTTATTGCTTGGGACAGCCCTGTCTCTGGATGTATCTGACACTGCTGCCTTGATTATTCTCAAACCAGATACCACACACACTAACCATGGTCTGAAACCAGGTAAGGCTATTCATTTAAACATTGACCCTGGGTCTTTAGCAGCCCATGCTGAACCCTCCTTATGCAGTCTGATTGTCCCAGGTGCCCAAGAAGGCTTTTAAGAGCTGGGTTTAGTCTGTCTACAATAGATCATAGTCACTCCAGCCCTCTTCACAGCAAGTCTGCACAGGAAAACTAACAGCAGGCTATGCAAACAATGCTGCTGGGGGCCAAGCTGGCTATTAAGGGGTAAAGACCTCTGTAAAGCAAGCAACTTAACAAACCTGCACAGCTGAGCTGAGTCTCTGCAGAAAGAATAGGGGGAGGTGATTGCCTTTCCTTATTCTAGCAAAGTAATTCTAGGCTAAAAGCAAAAGCATTTATTTCTCACCATTTGTTTCCTCGTATCACATACATGAACCTATTGTTGCATCTAGCAAAAGGCAACACTCAAGTTGTTAAAGCAAGAGCAAACACCATTTCAAGGGATGTCATACTTGTCAACTCTAGTGAAGAAATACTTATTTCTCTTTGCTCTACGTTAGGGCCTGCAATAGAAGTTCATTAAAAACAAACTGAACATAAAGAGACAGTTTCTTACCTATTTCTTCTAGTCTGATCAACAGAATAGATCTGCTTTCTCAGCCAGCTTGGGGGAAAGGAGGAAAAATGGGGAAAATAGATTTAATCTGAGAATAATAAAGAAAATATAACAAATGAAATATCAAAATCTGGAGACAAAATTCAACAGAAGCATTTAAAAATCAGAAAATGCATGTCTTTTGATAAAGCAGAAATATTTTCAGTGCAGCATCTAAGCTTTCAAACGGTTTTGTAACTGTATTTGTAAATACATACCTTTTTTACTACATAATACTGCATTTTAAAGCCAGATAAACAATACAGGAAAGGGAAGGGTGTGCACAGCACAAAAGAATGAACAGAAACTATAAACATGTTACTTGCTACAGTGGGCCTAGACTTCAGCTAACCCAAACTAGACTTACTTGACCAAGTCAATAATTTATGATGAGGCTCCTGACTCAAAGTTCTGTTAACATGCATAAAAATTAAAAGCAGGGGGAAGGGAAGAACAGCTCAGAGAATTTTTAAGAAAAGCCTCATTGGAATGCATGTTAGCTTTAGCTGCCCAGCAAAATACTGTTAGCAGTATTAATAGTAAATACCTACACACACTACTGATCTTAGGCTGCTCACAGCATGTTAATGTTAAGCTTATCCTCAACTCTCTAAGGACATCACTTTGTCCACTTCACAAAGAGACTGAAACCTAGCAACATTTTGTGTATCAGCTCTCTGCTATATTATACAACAGATAAAGGGAGGATTAAGTGAATACTTTCTCCCCAGCTTGGAATTGCAAGCAGGTACAGCCAACATCAATGTCAGTGTGGCAATTTGGTTAAGTAGACTTTGAGGACCGAGTATGCCCATAAAACAGGTAACAGTGACACATCCTTAACAGAAAAGTCAGCAGTGATGAACAGCAATCAAATGCAGAAACAGTTTTAGAAGCTTGTCATGAAAATTCACATTCTGAATGTAAGTAGTTTCAAGTGTGACATCTTCAGAAGCTTTAAGGGTGCCACTGCACCATCATGCTGGTGGCTGCTAAAAGGTAAGCCTTCAAGATGTTTGTTTTCAGCCCATCTACCAAGTGAACTAATCACAATGCCATGTGATGTAATGGTATCAACAGGAGAAATTACAAAGGTGCACGTGTGAATCACTGGGACACAAGAGCTGCAACACACACCTACCAGATCAAGCCTACTGTAACTGCCCAACGTGAATTTTCCAAGAACTTAGATCAGATGCTCTTGAGATTTCATTCAGAGACCTTGTGTGTGTGTGTGTGTGTGTGTGTGTGTGTGTGTGTCTGTGGCACACAGAGCAAGGTAAACTGCAAGTTCTTAACAGCAAATCCAGAACATGCATATAGAAAAATAGGCATGGAGAATTTCCATAGGATCTTTTTGTACCATCAACTAACTGGCAGGTTGTTGTTTCTTAAGGTAAATGGCAAGCACCACTAGTTGCACTTTAAAAACTTATTTCAGGTATTCTTCAAATTCCAAAGAAATGTTAAATCCCACAAAGTGAAAAAATGTCTGCATACCTCTCCGTGATCGCAGGTGTTGGAGCTCTCATGACCTCTTGATACAAGATATTCAAGCCACACAACCATTTATCAGCATCATCTTTAGAATCAGCTGAAAAAAATAATATGCTATGAGAAAGTAGGACGTAACTCGTGAAATCTTGCTAAACCCCAGTATACAGAGCTGCAGGTCAACCTTTCTTTTTGATCAATCTCATTGCATAGCTTCACGTTGATAATTCTAGAACTAATAATACAAAACAGCATAAATTTGGGGGTGACCTGCCTAATCCTAGCAGCACTGTATTTTAATGGGAGAACAGTTTTCTACATCATTTAGCATCACTGCTTGGTAAAGTTTGAACACAATAGAAGATCTTGGACTGCATTCTGGATTCAGCTTTCCCTGGCAGATACCAATCAAACTGAAATCAGTTTTGGGGGGCCTTGGATGAGATGCTATTTTTACAGCTTTCAGTTGGGCAAAGTAGAGTACTTCTTAGAATGCTGGTTCTGAACCAACATGATGGCCTTCTTCAATTAAACCAGTTCTGACAAAACTGGGAGTTCTAATCTGTGCAAATTCTTTAACTGACTTCAAAGTAAAACAGTTTCTCAAAATATGAAGATTAACTTTTATCTAAACACATTTTCAAACAATGCTTTATCCCCTGGGATGAAGCCAGAGCCCAGCATGTTAGCATATATGGGCCCATATATAGCCCAACAGTTCCCTGTGGAAATGTTTTTGACTTAGTTACAATTTTGGAAATAACAAACCAATTCCCTCAAGACAATTCTGGCCTTTATGACAGCCACCGTTCCCTTCTAAGTGGCAACTATTCAATATAGTTTAAAGAAACCAAGACAAAGCCTTAGCAAGGAACAGGATTTCCCCCTTACTTGAAAGTTATATCACTCATACTGTTATGCACATCAGATTGGAAAGGTTTTCAGAGCTGCTATCTATAAGCTCTTAATTCTCAGACATACATGAAAGCTCTGTTAGCTTACTTGGAGTATATAGCTTCTATAATAAAAAAATGATCATTAAGTAAAAAGGAAGGTACTGTTAGTATTACAGTGCTTAGAAAAGCACTCCTCTTTTCTCCCATTAAGATTTTGCAACAGCTTTGATGAATGAAATGGGTGGGCACATTTCTGCATGGGAAGGACAGAGAGAACTACCACTGTGCATAAACTCTCAGTACGATTCTAAAGTGAGTTCAATTACAAGCTTCTCAAAATAGAATCTCTTCACAAACAGAAACCGTATTCAGCCTGCACTATAAAAACTGATATCCTTTTTCATTTCAAAATCTCTGATTTTGCCATCCTAAATAATCTCACCTCAAATAAGAAGTGCTCCAAACCTTACCCAAGATATAGGATGCACTACTTCTTTATTTCCCATCCACTTCTTCACTTTAAATTTATCATCTTCCAATGTTATTTATGGTCCCCTAATCCTTCTTTAGAGGAGGTTTAGTATTATCAAGTGACTCACACCCACACAAACTAAACTAGAATTTCATTTTCAAATTAGCCTGCTCAAAGGTAATAGGAAAGTTTCTGCGATACAGACTTAGTGTAACTCTATGGATACTGATTCCAGAATTGTTTGGCCATACTGAAAATGCCAGGGCAATATTTTGCTCTCATCTTTAACGCAGCCAGATCCTTTGCTGACTTTAAAGAGGACAACATCACCCCTGCTCTTCAGCACTGAAAACTTTACAAGAGAGATTTAATCATCAAAAGTTTTCCTTGCTACAGATGATCGAGCACATCAGAAACTGTGCTAAAAACCTCTGTCAGTGTGACGTTGGGAAGTGATATATCAATATAAACATATACTAAGAGACATGTCATTTATTAGTGCTTTAACAGTAGTTGTCTTCTGATAAACAAATATGAAAGTTCCTAAAACACACAGAAGTGTTGGCCATTACAGTGCAAGACAGACTGTGGCAACTGACTCACGTACTACATCCACAAGTTATACAACTATTCTGTTTAGACAATATAAGGAAAAGTCTCATACAATACACTTGGGCAGCAAAACATTACAAAGGCGTCAGTTCACAGATGTTTAGGGCCAAGTAAAAGGTTTCAGGTTTTAAGCACTTGGTGCACTCCTGAACTGCAGAAGTCAAAAATCATAATACCCTGCATGCATTACTATTCATTAGTGAATTTGGTTGTTTAGTAGTTAGTTCAAAGAGCAAACAAATGAAAAAAAAAGTTTACCTGCTAAACTTAAGGTATTGAGGACAAATTGGGTACCATAAAAAATAGTGAAGCAGTGTTCTTCTCTGTGTTTTGCTTTGCATCGTTCAAAGTCCTTTGAATTCTTTCCTGGGCGAATTTCTTTTATTTCCATCAGATCCACTGAAAGGAAACAACAGTAAGTCAGTCAGCAGAACTGAACTTACCTTCCAGCAGAGTCTGAAGTAGCAAGACAAAAGACTCAAAACGTGTATGCATGTATTATATATATGTATATTATTATAGATGGTTATATGACAAGGAAGTCAAATTGCAACAGCTTGCAATCCACAAATAAATGACTCGGCGTATTACTGACCAGAAGATAATAGCAGGGAAACACCAAAAGAAGAAGAAAAATAAATTCTCCTGTTCCTATCATATGCCTTTCACTGTCTATCAATGGACAAAGCTTATACACATAGTCCGTTTGGAGTACAGAAGACGTTTTCACAAATGGAATTTATATTGAACAAGAAATTTCCAACTGCCAACTGTTCAGAGACAGAAGAATGATATAGGTTCTAATTTACCTAACTAAAAAGTATCCATCACATCTCAGAAAGTCAGCTTGCTTCAGTACATTAACCAAGTGTGTCTGGCACCCTCCAGAAAGTGAAGAGAAAATGCAGCCTGATAATTAAAGCATTTACGAGCCTTTTCCCAGCCATCTCCAAACAGGTATCTGTCATTCAACATAAGCTGCTGTAGCACCTTTGACTTGATTACAGCATAGCCAAGTGGGAACAATGCATAAGCAAGCATTTTCTCAAGTCAGCTCCCTTTTTGTCCAACCCTCGTTATACTGCCTGCATAAGAGCAGTGAGATAGCACTGAAATAGAAATATGTGCAGTCTCAAGATAAGATACTTATTAAAAAACTAAGGAAGTGGTTTGTTCTGCCTGTGAACCAAACAAGTGGCTCTTCCTACTTCTGGACAATCTTGAGTTATGAGCTGCAGAATGAAAAGTGAAGAGAAACATTTAATGGCTGTTCTTGAAATGTGTTTATCAAACCCAGCAAGATCCAAGGAAAATAACTGAGGATTTCTGTTCATGCACTTAAGAACTCCATAATAGAAAAATCAAGTTTTAACTGAACACCTCATCACAGTTATTAACACATAATCAAAAAGAAACCCGGCTGCCAACAGGGTGAAGGAGCTAAACATTGGTTAAAGCTTTGGCCCATTATCACTGGGTTTCAGTGTGAAAAGGCCAGTGTGAAAAGGAGGGGGATACAAGCTAGGACATCCATCAACAGGATGCTGGTAAAAAAACATTCATTTATTAATTCAATTTTTTATTCCTCACAAAGTATCCTAGGCCAAACTTCCCACCTAATACTCCTTATTCTTTGACTTCTCTTGGGAAAACAAGACCTTAAATGTCAACCTAAATTGTTCCTAATACACAAGCATCTTTCTTGAACTTATTTTTCCTAGTGTAATATCTTCAAGATAGAGCACAGCTAATGGCTCAACCTTTTCAGTCACTCTTTCAAACTACTAGATCATCTCCTTATATCTGGATGGACAAAAGCCCTAAGATTATGTGTAACCTTCTAATATAAATTCATGATATAACCATAAATGATCCACAACCAGAAGCTCTCACTGACGACTCAAATCTTCTGACAGTCTCACAGATCCCCAGCAGTGTACCTGGATATGCATCCCAACAGTCGCATTCATCACTCAGGATGCAAAGAAAGAGAGTAGTTTAGTGGCCACAATATACAGCATGGGACCGTACACCACGCTAGCTCATGCTGATAATGAACAAGAACAACACCAGGTACATTTTCTTTCCCTTCAACCAACAAATCTCTGCTGAAAAACACAGTTTTAAGTTGAAAGCAGAGTGTACCCTTCATTTCACGCTCCCATAAATCCACGCAGAGAAAACACCACACCACAAAGAGACCCTCAAAACATAACCTATAAGCAGCGATAGAACAGTTTCACAATCTGCACTGCTGTTGTCATTTCAAGTGCCTCTTACCTCACCCAGACCTCTGAAACAAACACGCAGCCTTGCTTAATGTCTTCCCTCAGTTACATATGCACTCACTACACTCCTCTGCTTTGCAGTACAATCTTTCAGCCCTACCATTCCACTCTCTCGTGTGAATGTATGTTTTACATATATATGCACAAGGATTTTTGCACACACAGCTTTCATGGTGCTACTGTTAATCTTACAGTCTTCTTTTACTCACGCTGCTTTAAGGACTGGACTGTGGGAATAGATGCTGTTAACAATAGAAGAAAATAAATGTAAATTTCTTATAAGGGTAATCAATTTAGAGAAAGCTGTATCATTAATGTGTAGTAATATTGAAGTGTTGGAATTTGTTCATATAATAAGGCCTTACAAGAACTATATTGCTCCTATGGGATTTCTCATGTGTTCTATAGAACAAGCTCAATTAACATGAGTTTACTTGATACTACTGATAGGAAAGTTGGGGTAAAAAGCATCAGAGGGGCAAAGAGAGAGACGTGCACAGACAGGATATATTCGGGTCTCAGCTAAGCCCTGCTGTCCCCCCCACAGGGACTAGAGCTGCCAGCACCCTCCACCCAACGCCCATGGCATCCGGAATGGCTGATCCCAATGATCCAAGAAGGGAACAGCCAGGAAAAGCAGCAACATGTTTCAAACTCAGATTAGTAAATCAACTGTACCAAGTTGCCTGTTACTGTGAACTTATTATAGCACAATCCGTCACCGAACAATTAAAATACAACTTCATGCCTGTGCTAGAAGTAGCAGCACAGTGCCTCGGACACTCCATCTTCTTACTGCACTGATCTTACGGAGCCTTTCTTCTTCTCAATCCTACATGCAAATTGCAGAGTCATTTTCTGACCTGGCTTCATGGACTGATATTCCTGGCGCCATTTATATCTGAAAAAACACAGACCTGAACATATGCAGCTTGCAAATTGTAAGATTGAGTGCAATAGGCTTGCAAGTGCAATTTCCAAGTAACAGTATAAGATTACTGAATTCCCCAGAGAAACAGTTCAAAAAGCGTTCTGTAGAGAAGCTGACTAACACCCAACAAGATAAAGAGGACATTGTTAATGCATTCATTAAGATGCCAAAGAGTTAAGAAGCTAAGTGCCACTCAAAAATCCTACAACGCCAGCTCACATTTCACCCATTCTTCTATGTCATTTTTTCCATGGGTTAAAAGGATCTTCTTGGCAGTCTCATCAGTCCTCAATTGATTCTGACAACTCCCCCAGGTGACTGTTTAACCAGACTGGACTCCAAAGCACCTTCAGTTCCCATTCTGTTTCAGGCTCCTATCTGGATATGCACTTTTCACTGCATTTGTGGCAGCTGCACGTCTGCTCTTGATGCTGTGTCTGTTTAGTAAATCAGTAATTCAGTGGATCATTACACCACTACACAGCAACTTTCCAAAGACTGCACAGATTAAACAGCACTGTGCAACTAAGAATGCCTCCGAGAACTCTTCACAGCCACAAACTTAACAACCATCTTCTGATCCATAACATCTCCACTGATCTTCATTCAAATAACTTGGCAGCAAAAATCATGAATTGCTGTTACCTTTCTTTCAGCTTCCCCAAGAGGCAGATGGGAAAACAGAACTAGGAGGTGCAGGAATGACGCAAACAGAACTGCAGAAAACATTACATTGTTGTACATGACAACACTGTGCTGACCATTCCAGGTAAGATTTAAACAGGAACAAACAAGAACTGCTACCCAAAGGGAATGGTTTGCCTCCTTCCAGCCCTAGCACTCACACATCACTCATTGCTTCCAGGAAGCACAACTATTCAGTGGCCAAGCAGATAACTGCACGAAGGAACTGTGCTTGAAATCAGCCAATGCTAACAGTAGAACTGTAATATGTTAGCTGGAAGCGACCATGTAAGGTCACACTAAGAAAACATGCAATAATACATTAAATGCATTATTTTCTTCATTAGCTATTTTCAACAGCAGGCCCAAAGGTCTACCAGGAAACTACTGGCAATGTTTCAGAAGGGAAAATAAGGGACTCTGATCATCCAAACGGCACAGACCCAGACACAAGGGTGGGCATTCTCTGTACGAATATTTTTGCATTTTTATGTGTATACATGATAATGTTCTGCACAAGCATTTCAGAACCAGTTTTTAGAATCCACATCTTCTCAACAATTTGCATTACAAAATACTCTAAAGAAGGTTTCATTTCAGAAAGGCAGAAGCTGCCTCCTTCCAGATAGGCAATGTGCAAATGAGCACCCATTGAACGAAGAAGGCCTTCAGTATCTTTTTGCAAATGGATTTCACTGCGGTTTGTGAGGACAATGACTTTGCTCTCAGTTTCACAGAATTAAAGATTAACTACACAAGGTGTGTCTCTTATTTTATTCAAAACAGCAGCGAAACACTCTGCACTGTTCTGAAGAGAAAAAAGTGAGGCCTCTCTCACAGAAGGGCAAAGTCATATGAAGGAAGAAAGCTGAAGCACGTGAGTACAGCAGTGGTATGCAAAGTGATTCAGCACATACAAATAGTGAAATTGAATACGACATGCCGTAGCCCAAGGAATTACAGCTAAGTCACAGGAGTACCTGAAAGCACAGTTTAAGGAGGCAACATGAGAAATGGTGTGGTGGGTCTTGGCACAGCACCTGAGTACCTTCCCAAGGGGTCCTCATGTCACACAGAGCCACCATCTACAGAAACAATGAATTACCATCCTACCAATGATAGCTGCACCTTGTGGATTAACAACTCCCTGCTGGATGGCTCAGCAGAGCAACAGCACATTACAGCCTTTCTCACTTTGGTGGGCTCTGAATTCAAAGGGCCACAGACCTCAAATGGCTGTTGGTTTCATATTAAAAAGAAAAAGGCACCTTCAGAAAATGAGAAAAAAGTACATAGGTGCCCATAGAAGTTGATGGTCTACTCCGTCAATCAAAACAAAAAGGTTGCCATGCAAAACTTTGATTTTGGGGATAATATACTGGAGTATGTACATCCCCCACTCACTCCAACCAACCCTATTAGCATCTCTGGTCTGCAAAGATCACCATGCTGGATCTCCATTTCACTAGCCAGCCACAACAGGAACAATGGTCTTTGTAAGCTAGCATTAAACACCACAGAACTGAATTGCTGAAAAATGATTTGAAGACAGCTAAAGGCTAAAACACATTCATTTTTTTCATTTGACCACAGAAACCATGGTCTAAGTTCTCAGTTGGATGCTTACACGAAGATCCCCTAGGTAAGAGAACAGAAACACATCAGTTTCAAATTAGAAAAAGGTGAATTTTAATATCCTTCTGAAGTGATACTCTGCGAAGAGCAAGAAGTAGATTCACTTCTACAATGACATTTTGTTCTTTTTAGAATGCAAAATAGAAGGAAAATGACAGAATACAATTCTCGAGCATTCAGTGGGAGTTATGTTTGTTCCTGCTGTTTACTTATAACTACATGGCTGAAAGAGTACAGAAATTTAGAGAGAAAAAAATAACGACAGCTGAAAATTAGCAAGATGAAGTCTAACACTGCAGCCAAAAGAAGCATTTCACACTTCTCTGCAGAATATGTTGATATTCACTACTTCACCCAGAAAGGTGGAGGTACTGTAAACATTCATACCATTTTCTCCAAAGAGAAAGAAAGAGGTTTCCCAGAACAGAAGGAGTTCCCATTGACATTCAAATTTTACCAATTAAATGACTGCACGAGTTAACTTGGTGAAGAAAAAAAAATCCCTCAACTATGCGTAAGAATGCAAGCCACTTCCACAAACAGCCTCTTAGGTTCTTGCTGGTCTGACAGCTGGCAGGAATGCTCAGAACCAGAACGTGCTTCCTTCTGCACATCGTTTTAGCAGGGATACTAAAAGCAAATTCAGCAAAATTTGATCTCAGGGATAAAATTCACAAAATACAAGAATAAAGATCTAAATAAATAAATACCTTGTTAGCTAGAACAGCACCATCTGTGGCAGCGCACATAAGTTTGCCATTATATTAGTTACACATCCCTGCATTTCACCTCAACCTGTAAATTGCACTTGGCCTGCTATGCTCCAGTTATCTACATGACTGCATTATAGATGCACTGCTGCTTCAGGGAATGTTGATCATTATCCAGGTGCAGCGTTTCTGCAGAAATGTGGTTTCTACTTGGCTGTATGACAAAACCTGAAAACAAACACAGTGCAATCCTGCAGATAAGGAAGAAACAGAGCAGTACTCACAGGTCTAAATTCTATGTACAACATGAATTTACTGAGTTAGTTCTTTGTTTTCTTTCACTCCCTTTCTTAATACATCCCTGAAATATGAAAATTCCACTTATGGATTTTTAATTCTGAAAAATCTCCTATTTGAGCAGGAAGTAAAGCACAAGTGATTTTTAACAGTCTCTGATAATTCTTTTTATTTTCACACATTAGACAAATAACTAATTCAGTTAGTAACATTCAGTGAACCTGAGATGGTAAATGTATTAAAGAAGTGGGCCACAGTCATTTTGCTCTACAAACTCTGGAAAAAAATGGCAGGAAAAAATCAAGAGAAGAAAGATAGCACAAAATTAGCAGCTCATGTGAATTCTAAAATAAAATATTATTCACTGTGAGTCTTACGTGTTAATTAAAAATGAAAAAGGTATAAGGTATTCCTGCTACATTAATATACATCTGGACTGAAGACTTGTTAAACCAAAGTACGTAATTAGTTACAAAAGCACAGTTTCAGCAGGCTTTATTCCTGTTTGCTGTGGTGGTGCCACGGACATCTCAGAGCATAAATTCTCCTAGCTATGAATCACCATTTCACACAAGGACTGATGGGGGAGCATAAAGAAACTCCCATGTTTTCCAGTGACTAATCAGACTCCAGCTGTCACAAACTTTCCCTGAACAGCTCTCCTTAAAGCACTTCCCATCAGTAAAGAACAAAATATCCATTCCAGCTCACCTTTCAGAAGGCCTACAACTCATCAAGTACTTGCTGCACCAACTCAGATACCATAAACTCTTTGTGCCTTAGTTTATCCACGTGCATCTTAGTTTAAGCCATCATGGCACAAATAAATATCAGGTAGCACTGAATACACTCCAAGTCAGCAAACGCCAGGTGCTGGACCCCAAACACATCTCTTGGCAGAACACTGACATCAGCAGTTCCCACTCCTGGTCACCCTTTCCTTCCTCTCTGCTTTTCACAGCTGCTGAGAAGTTCTCCGTGCTGCCACCTCAGCTATGACAGTGCAGCTGCTTGTGGGCCATGTGCTATCCCAGCAAAGACGCAGAGCAGCAGGGTCGTTAACATGGAGGCAGAAGTGACCCCAGAAACCACAGCAACACTCAACAGATCTATTGTGTGGTTAGCCTGCAACAACTTAAAGAGGACAGAGCTTAAAGAGCAGCACAGGCACGACGGTGGGGCCACCACACAGACCCATGCACTGCTGTGAAGGGTTTATATGCTCCACGACCACAGGGCAGAACTACAGGAAGTGACATGCTGAGCAGCGCATCACAGTAATGTCACAGCTTCACAGTCATGCACACAGCATGCAGAAATTAGCGTTTGCCAGAAAAGAATCATTACAAATTAAATAAGCAAATCAATTCCCTCCATACCAGGAAACTGAAACTTCATTTTCTGATGTGTTGATAACACATTAGTTTAGCTCTGTTCCAGTCATCAAGATCAGTACTTCTGAAGTTGCAAATCCATAAACTCAGTCATAGGCCACTAAAACCTATGGGTACATGATCCATGGATGTGTCATACTGGGTCTCATTCAAGGCACATGTGTTAATACCACACTGCAGTACAAAGCACAACAGGGAAAAGAAGTAAAAGAAGTAAATAAATAAAAGACTCAAGGGCAAAAACATTCTCATCAGAAGTTAAATCAATGCTTGACCACCGATGGCCTGGTAACTTGGGATTGAGAGCTCTGATATTCTGAGCTCCACATGCAGTCCCATAGCCCTCCTAGCAAACATTATCCTTGTAGTTTAAAATGATGATGGACAATGCAGAATAAAAATGAATGTCTTTAATAAGTAGAATGCAGAAGAAAAATCCCTGACATTTTACACCTACAAACGTTTCCCTCAGATGACTCCAGAGCTATGAGGGAAGACACCTCTCTCTGAAACATCTCTCTGTACAGAACTATAGCAAGATGACAAAATAAGTCCAAGCATGGATGAACACAGTGATATCTGGCACAGATTTGTTCCCCTCAGCTTTTTGCGTAGCTCTCTGCAGACCCATGTGAGGAAGCACATGTCACTTGCATTAATTTTAATACATTAATGAAACCTTGCATGCCAAACATCTGTGATTACAGCTCTTCTAAAAGGTGCATTGCTCCCTTCTATCCATTTCAGTTTTCCTCAATGGGTTCCTTGGACCCAAGCGAATCCAGGAAAGGCATCTATAAGATGACATAGAATGGCAGCACTAGGAACCTTCTTGACCTCTACTAAACCTAGGAAACTTCAGGTCACACAACTCCACTCTTTCCATTGCTGACCCTTCCCCTTCCATTTAAAAGACAACTTGATGCTTCCAAAGAATGTAAAATATGGACAAATTGTCATTATTTTTTCTTGAAAGGTGCTCATATAGAAGTCTCTTCAAACACTGCAGGCCATAAAGAAGTCATCTCACCTAATTTGTGTGTTTGGTCCTACAACATGTTACATGTTCCAACAGCAAAACCACAGTAAACCCAAAAAAGGGAAGTCTCACAAGAGGATCTGAGTTTCCATACATAGAGAAAAATCCACAGCTTGGACAAGCTCAACAGCTACATTGTCCTCATGAAAACTGAGCCATCACTCAAGAACCTCCTTGGCTGCACAGCTGTGCAGGATAGAAAGCCTGCACACACACAGGTTGTCCACTGCATTAAGACAACCACAAATGGGCACCTTTCCCTCCCTTGCAGATGGGCAGGGAGGACTGACACTAAAAGGAGAGGTGGAACATGAGGCTCCTCTAAGGGAAACAGTGAGGTTACAATGTGTGTTTTGCACAGCCTGATGTGTAGAGCTAAAACGAAGCACCAGCTGAAATAAGACTTTGTGCTTGCAAAATTGAGAAGCTGTGTAGCACCGTTCAGCTCCAACACAACTGTCAAGCTAAAAAAAAAGTTACCAAGACCCTCAGAAGCTCTATTAAAGTAAGAGAACTTCCATGAATGTAGCAGTTGAAAATCTGGCTCCCTGATCTACTGTTGAAACAGCATATCCTACTACAAGGACACCTGCACTATTTTGCACAGGGGACAATACAGAGATTTCACACCAGTTCCTTTTGTTAGAAAATGTCTTTTGTATCTGGTGACCCAACTCTCTCAGATGACCACTGGAAAACCTCCAATACTCTGGCACTGTGCAGTTTAAGCCACACAGCAAAGAAGAATGTTTACACCAGATTTTCTTGCCTTTGTGTATCATCACTTGTTACCACAGCAATGGCTTGGAACTAGGAGTTTTATAAAGAAGAGTAGCTCCATTTTAACCTACTCATCCAGAGAAACACATCTACACTGAGCAGAAACAGCTCTGATTTCAGCAGCTCTTTCACAGAATCATAGAATAGTTTGAGTGGAAGGGAACCTTTAAAGGTCATCTGGTCCAACTCCCCTGCAATGAACAGGAACATCTATAGCTAGAACAGGCTGCTCACAGCCCAGTCCATGCTGAACATAAAGGCTGATAGCCTTCTCTGCAGGTAATGCAATTAAAAACATGCAGAACTACCACACTGAAGGCCACAGGGTTGTCTAAACATTTCTATCAGCATAGCTAATCCTATATCTCTCCTGAGCAGACCTATTTAATCCAAATATAAGTTGCTGCCTAGTCATTAGCGTGAGGCTTAACTTAAATCCCTTGCAAAACAACACTAACCAAACTGAAAAAGTTCCTTGTTATAACCTGAGGGTTCAGCCACAACAAGCACGGAGCAGAATCACCTCCACTCATTTGTGCAATTATTTCCAAAATCCACAGCTGCAGACAGGCATCCAACACACAGTGACACAGTAAATGATTACTGTATCTATCCCTACCATGCTCTCCTGAACTGCTACAGTTACTGTTCTACTCTCACCCCTAATAAATACCAATTCTTACTGGAGTGCGGCAGGTGGAAATAGCAACCATTAAAATTCACATCACAAAAACTATGCACTACTCAGTACTAAAGCAGAGGATACTGAATAGCAGAACTTGAGATCCTAATTCCCTCTGCCACTAAATATATGTATACATTGCAAATGCATAAGGTTTTTTTATTCTTCACAAGGTCAACACAATTCAACAGTGAATATTTGGGGTCATTCATGTGTACATTTATATACACATAAGTGGAAACAATTTTTCTCTTATCATAAAACTGGTTGTATTGTTTCTGCACAGCTCCAGAGAAATAAAAACTTGAATTCCCCCTATCACCAGTATTCAAGCAGCCTATGCTTTAAATTACCAAATACATGTAAAGTACAAATCCATAAATACTCCAATTTTCAAGCAAAAAAGGAAGCCTGAGTCTCAGTCAAGAGACACAATAGCAAATTTATTAAATAAATAATAAAAAAAAAGATTTCCTTCCTCTTCAGCAGAAATACTGCCAGCGAGTTAAAGCTGCAGTGACTTTCAGTTCAAGTAGATAGAACCTTTCCAACAGTTCACATAGTTTTCTGAAGCAAAGCCTGCAAAATAATTCTCAGGGTTAGGGAAGGTTCTTTAAAATAAATAAGTATAAATAATATTGTGCACATTTGTGCAAATGACATACTCTCGGTAGGTCATGGTCTCAGATCTAAAGTTTCCATTGTTGTAAAGGTCACTTGCATGTTGCCGAATTAAAATCCCTGCTGCAGCACTGGAACTTTCAGGCAGAGGGATTTGGATAAATTGCAGCTCTACAGCTGAATTCCCTGTGCTGGTAACCAGTGCATCTGGAGGCAAGTCATTACCCTGCTGGATTACCCAGCTGTCAGTCTAACACAATATTCACCTTCTGTTTAAATTGTCAACATCTCTGCGTAGGGCAAGTGATTTGATTGATGGGACGTAGTTCTACGCACACATCTTCAGGTCTGGCTACTTTGTACAACTGGCTGCAGCAGTCTTTTCCTCCATGATCCCATGTTATTTTTGCCAGAGGACTCTAAAGCCTTATTCGCCCACTACATGGGCATTTCCTAATTTGCTCTAACCCATGCTTCACCCTAGCTTTTATTTACCAGGTACACTCAAGCCATGCTCTCATAACCGAATTACTCCTCCACACAGGACTTATTTTCAGCTTGCCTCATTCCAGGATCTGAGCATATCAGAACTACTAAAGTACTTGCATTCACACTCATAATTATAGGAAGGGATAATTACCCTCAATTTACACGAGTAACCGAGGCACAGCAAGACAGTTAATCAATCTTAATGAACGTTTCCAGATCTGTTTGCTTTTTCGCAGATCACTACATACAAGCACATTTTCATCACCAATGACAAAACCCATTCTCATGATAACCAGTCCTTCATTCCATTCCAGCAGGTTTCCTGTTGCAGATCCAGGCCATGCAAGGAACCAGACAGGAGCCAGCAGAAACAGTAACAAGTAGAAGTTTAATGCTTGGAAGTAGCATGACATGATGTTGCACAGACAATTCAAAAACCACGTACATTCTCAGTGCTCATCTTCACAACTTCACAGATTGATGCACTTTTAGCTTAAAAAGAAGTTTCTAAAAATCCACAAATCAATAGTCAAACCCCATTCTCTTTCTCCCCAGTTTCTCCCACATTACAATGGAATTTCCACCCCCCCACACACGCACCTCCATATCTGTGACCTCTTCCCTCGCCCCAGTTCAATTCATTCTCAGTTTCCCTCATGTTCTTAACCTCTCTTCCTTCTCCCAGGCCTGGACTAATTTTTTTCTCATGAGTTCTGGCTCTTCTCACCAGGTTCTGGTCTCACTTCTGAGATTCCCCATGCTATACTTAATTTCTTCCTACAGCCTTGAGAATTCTCCACCTCCAAACTCCAACTTCTTATCACAATTTCAATTCCTAAATTCAGCACCAAGCTTCTCATATTATCTGAGGCTGAGCAATAAATGATTCTGGCGACTCAGACAAACAATTCAATTCCTTTACTGAAGGCATTTAGCAGCTGCATAGTAAAATCATGTCCACAACAGAATAAAAAAGTAAAATAAAATAGCTGCCATGTGCTCATATGCAAATGCTGTAGTTACATTATAACAATGGGAGCTGCAAGAATCCCAAAAACTGCAGGCTGAGCTTGGTTGATATCAGCCTTGTTCAGTAAGAACTGAAAATTAGTTTGACTTTATTTTATACCATGGCTTTTGCAGTCCTACGCAGCTACAAACTCCACTTTTATTTCCCCACCTAATTACAGACAGTTTAGATATCAGCCAAACAGGCTCAGTCAACTCAGGACCTTCAAACCATCCCTCATACCTCACACCTCCACCCCCCTGAGACACTGGTACTTTCCAACAACGGTCCTAAATAATGATTCTTATCCTGATATGGCAAATTCCTCAAGAAAACAAACTTTAATTCAGTTTCCTTTTATTTGGAGCTTTTGCTTTTGGAGAAAGAAGAGGTAAAGAAGAACTGATCATTTTAAGCTACAAGACCTCTTGAGCTTAACTGTGGAAAATAGTTGCCACTCATAGCAGAGAGCAAAAGCACCATCATACTTAAAGATGAAAAACTGGAGAGCAGGATTTAGAGAAAAAGCACATTAACCACATATAAGCACAGCATTATTTGTCTAACTAACGAGCTGCAGAAGATCCTTCACCAGCACTGCGACTATTCAGCACATTCTTGGCAAATTACCGAACTCTTCTTAGCCAAAAGCTTAATCATATTAACAAAGGCTCACTAAACAAATATTTGACAATTACATTAATTAATTAGAAACTCCAAGTTCATGGACGCTTTGAAAATACTCACAGAAACCTTCGATCTTGTCAGCTGTCTTGCTCCAGGCTACCTGCCTGGTTTCCATTATAACCTGAATAGTCCTCCTTTCTGGACTACTCTTCTTAATACTGAATACTGTCATAACAGTTCCCAGCTCCAATGTCCTTTTGATCTGGCTTTTCTCATACTCCGGCAGCTCTCCATAATCTATACTCTTTCTGGGCATTGTTTTAGGTTTCTTTTTCAAACCAACTTGTATGGTTTTCACTGCGCTGAAAAGAAAAAAAGAAAGAAAGAAAGGAGGAAAAAAATAATCAGTATTTAAGACAGTATTTTTATTCCTTTAAAACCACATTTATTAAAATTAAAGATACTGGTAGATCCATATATAGAGTAACAAAGCTCAAACCTTGACTATATTTATCTTGATTTGATGACTTCAGGAGTCTCGTAAGACATCAGAAAAGTATCACTTCAAGCTTAGGGTCCTTTCAAGTATCAGATCAGTTTTTACTTACCATTTTATAGCAAGTAAAATACCAGCAAGTCTCTGTTCATGGACATTTTTCTATTTGACAGAGATAGAACTGGCTGTTTTCAGTCATTCCTACAGAAGTTTCTTTATTGTTTTAGAGTACTTGCAGATTTGTGTGCTATAAAAACTTTGTGAGTTCTATGTTATGCTAGAAGTTAAATCTTCACTTCTTGATTGAAACTAAGGGTAACTTAATTTCTGGAACTGCAAAAAATATCTGGAAAATGATTTTGTCCTAAGTATTAACAATCGAGATATCAATATGGAAAATAATATTTAATAATACTTGCAACATTTGAAGCACAATCAAAACCTTTTTCCTCTCCCTTAGTTGTTCTTTTGTATTATTATTTCATTCACAGTACCAACTTCAGACAGTCAAAATGCTGCACCCTGGTGAACTGCAGCAGGTTTGCTGTTTTCCTTGCCTTGTCTTAATACAGAAGCATTAATTTCCTGCTTGCAGAGAATTCCAAAAACCTAACAGCGAATTACAAGCTTGATTACTTCTCAGCAGGATTATCTACAAACAGAAAGCCCTAGACCCTGCTCTATCATCCACGTACAAAGAAGTGATACCATTTTTGCCACTGTTGACACGCAGTTCCCCATGACTCCCCTTAATTTCATCCCCTTGGGCAGGACAGCTCTAAGCGTCCTGCACGATTTTCCCTCAGCCACAGCATCCCTGCTGTTCTGTTCTCCTCCTGTCTCCTCAGCCCATTACTCTCCATCACAGTTTCAGTTTCTGCACTGATAACTAATTTGTCCGTGTCACTTCTCGCTTCCCCCTTGCTAACTTCTTCCAACCCTCCTCCCCCTCACCCCATGTCAGTCTCCTGACCTGTGCTTCACTAAGGAGCTCTCTTTTCTGCTCTCTCATCAATACCACAGAGCTGTCTTTCAGTGCTGTCACTAACCAGTTTCAGTCCCATCTGTCAGGCTCTGAAGTGGTCCAGTGCAATCTTCCCAATCTCTTTTTAAAATCTACAACTTCAATGAACACTGGGTTGTGTTTTTTTAGGCTATCAGAGAAGCAAACACGAGGCCCTTCTTATCTGCAGTGGCCTCTTCTGCTTTGCCTGCACGGAACCTGAAGCCCATTTAGTGTTCTGCAAAGAGTCACACAGATTATACCATGTTTAATTAGCTTGTTATTGTGTAAGAAAAGGGTACTCCATTGTCCTACTACTACTTTAAAAAAATACACATATGCCAATGCTACAACTGAGACTTCTGGACAACTTTTAAGGATTGTACACAGTGTCAGATTTCAGTCAGAATGTGGCTGATCCTTTCTGACTCCCTGGAACAAATCCAGCTTGTCACTGAAATCATCACCAGTTTGCATCTAACAATTTAGGCACAGTCGTCCAGCTACAACGACAAAAATACAAGGAGAACAGAAATAAAATAAAAAATAAGTCTTTAAAAAGCATACTGTGTTGCAACTGTAAAATGAAACGTGTCTTTAAAGAACACAAAAAGGAACTTCTAAACATACTAATTAATAAAAGGCAATGAAGCATTTTGTGAGGGATTAGCCCCTTAATACAAAGGAACTGCCTCTCAGAGGTGGCTTCTTAAGCAGTTTCCGCTGAACATAATAGACTGGACTTCCTCTTTTAAAGTAGCTCTTTCTTTAAAAAAGAAAGTGAACACTGCTTTTAGCCTACCTAAAATCTTAAGCCAGAAGCCAAGCTTTTAACTTACAGTGAAGCAACACTGTAGCTGAGGACACCAAAAAAAAGAAAAGAACATCATAGCACGTCATCAACCTAACCAACCACCCCTTTATCATCCGTTAACCTGTTCCATAATTTAGAACAAACACCACAGAAAGCTTCCTAACCGTGGAACACACCAGACCTCCCAAAAGAACAAATGGAACACATGATACCAGACCTAACCTTCTCAACATTAAGACACAAGTATGTGCCCTTCGGCATTCTTACAACCTTCACTGCACAATGACTTGAACCTACAATATTTCTACCCATTCACCCAGCAGAACTCCATTATAATCCTCATCAACACAGTACCTGGCTGCCTCTAAATCAGTGGACCATGAGCTACAAGACACCTCTGTGTGAAGCAGAAGCATTACTGCTCTTCTACGGAAAAGTTCCTGAAGCCTAAAGCAGAAAGAAAGGTCTAAATGATTCAATGAGTGATCTGGTAATCACAGAATGGCCAGGGTTGGAAGGGACCTCAAGGATCATGAATCTCCAACCCTCTGCCACATGCAGGGCCAACAACCTCCACATTTAATACTAGACAAGGTTGTTGCCCAGGGCCCCATCCAACCTGGCTTTGAACACCTCCAGGGACGGGGCAACTGCAGCCTCTCTGGGCAGCTGTTCCAGCACCTCACCTCTCTCTCTGTAAAGAACTTCCCTCTGACATCCAACCTAAATCTTTCCTCCCTCAACTTAAAACCATATCCCCCTGTCCTGCTGTTATCTCCCCTTTCTAAGAGTTGATCACATAACATACAAGATCTGGTTTAGGCACAGACATGAACATATGACTCTTTCCCTTCAACTGTAAGCACCACAGGAGCAAAACTTCAATGCTGTCCTGTATCAAAAGCAGAATCGGCGTTACCCATTACTTACTGTGTCGTGACACAACAGTAATTTCTACGTTGCCTTTTAGTGAAGAGCCTGAACACTTTGTACCAAAAAGGTCAGGAAGACCCACTGCAAAGAGCCAAGTGAACACAGACATGGAGAAAGATGTACTTGGTGCTATACAAGAACCTGCTTATTTAGTGCTAGTACTTCTCAATTTCAAAACCAAACCTTTATCTGAAGATCAGTCTACAATTTGTACCATGTAGACATTTGATAAAACGCAGAAAGAGCTGCAGACAGGTGAAATTACAGATGTGCAGGCTGGCAATGAACGCTTCAGATGAGCACAGCAGAACCGCTCCTGAGCCACAGGACACCGCAGGTGCCTTCCCTGCACACAAAGGTCGCTCAAAAAGCGGAATCTGAAGTCAGACTCGCCCCAATTTCTACACTTTCCCATGAGCTCTGGGCGCTGCCGGCCCCATTCTGCACGCGTCGCTGCACGCTCTGCCCCAGCCCTGCCTCGGGACAGCAGCTCAGCCAGCCGGGCGCAGCACCAGCAGCAGCACCACCTCGCTAACAATTAATCGCAACCAGCAGACGGCTGTTTGCACGGAATTTTGCCGAGCAGGAGAAACCAAAGCGCTCGGCCGCAAGGAATACCTGCTAGGGACCGAAGGCGGGCCCAGGCTGCGGCCCTCAGCCGAGCCGAGCCGAGCCGCGCAGGGCTTCTTCCCCCTCCAGCAGACCGGCCAGCAGCGCTGACCAGCAGCCAACCGCGCGGTGCCGGGCGGCTCCGTCCCCTCTGCGAGCCCCCCGAATCCTCGCCCCCTTCCCCGCAGCGCCTCGCGGCACCTTCCCTCCCCGCCCGCCTCCCGCTGCCACGACGCCCCGCGCACGGCCGGCCGGCCGCCCAGCAGCCTCACCTCCGCCGGCCGCGCGGACGACGCGGCGCTGGGCGCTGCCGGTGTCAACACGGGGTGCTGGTGGCGGCGGTGTCGCCGCGCCCGGCCGCGTCTCTCTGGGGCTCCCACTTCTGCTTCTACCCGGGAAGGGGCGGGCCACGTGACCCCGGCGGCTACCTCCTGGTGCGGCGGGGCGGGCGGGCGGCGCTGCCCGATCGGGTTCCCGTCCGCCGGCGCCCGCGTCCCCTCAGCGCCCGCGGGGCGGGTGCCGTCCCGCCTCCCTGCTGCCCGCTGGCCCTCAGCCGCCCTCTGAGGTGGGAGAGAGCCGCCGCGGCCCCCTGAGAAGCCCCTGTGAGGAGTAGCGATGGGCTTTCTGCAGGGGTCATCAACCTAAGCACCGAATAAACGATGATGGGTGACTTCAGGTGGAAGGCTTAAAATGAATAGGATCCACGTCCATTACACCACGACAACCTCAGCTTGCAGCCCGATTGGTTTTGATTAATAATTTCAACTTCTCAGGACCAGGAACCGAAGAGTGCGTACAAAACCGCCACAAAAAGAAGAAAGCCCAAAACCTTGTACCTCTGCTCTCCAAATCCCAGCCGTCAAATCCAGAGTTAATGTGGGTATGTTGGCGGTGAACCTAAGCCCCAGCAGCCCCTCCTGGTTCTGCTTCACGGGGCTCAGTACCAGCATGCTCCTCACCAGTCATACATCATCGCTTCAGCACAGGAACCACCCTTGAGCAACCCGCAAGCCACACAGGCACGGAGTTGACCATCTTTGTGATAGTCAGTCTTTGCTGCAGAAGTGAAGCAGCACTGCAAAATGTAGCAGCCTCACGTGTAGATGCACTTCAGTGTGGTTGTCCTGGAAGGAAGATTAAACCTACCAGCTCCCAATGTTGCGCAACCTCAGGCTTCACTGATAGAACTCTTACAGCTGGGAGAGCTGTGTGAAAGGAAATAACCTGTGGAAGAAAATCGTTTCTTCAGTGGAGCGTTTTAGCGTGGAATCCTGTGAATTGCTGTAACAAAACCATATCAACATAGACATATAAATGGGGTAAGCAATTCTTTGAAAAGACTCAGCAAAATAGTGACTTTTGGAAACATTGGCTGTTGCTCAGCGCACCCAGAAGCACGAGTACTTGGCTGCCCTCACCATCAGACAGAAGATTAAAAGTCATAATCAGCAGCTCCTGCCATCCAACTTGAAGGCTTTTACACTTCAGTCATAAATACCTCAAAAAGGGCATTGACACTGACACTTTTTAATTACAGTATCGAAAGGTTCAGCCCTGTCTTATTGCCTTTACTTCGTGCTGAAGTGTTGATTACTTCCCCTTAAGAATAAGCAAGGCGTCAAAGAGGATCACAGGCCTGGCCAGGTGGCCTCCTGCATGCAATAAAAAACGGTCACAAAACTAGTGCCAACTACTACAGGAGCCACAAAGAAAATAAAGCTTTTGTGCAGAGGACAAAGTTGAATAGTTTTATCCTGTCGATTCCCATTGGAAATAAAAATTAGAGAGCCATTTAGCACAAGGAACTTGGAGGATATTGTCCAGCTGTAGCTGCATAACTCAAATAATGAACTTCCCAAGCAGCCACCTTCAAGCAAGTTCACTGATAGCTGCAACAGCTTCAGCACATCTCAGCCTGGTGGAGTTTGGGCTCCTGGCAAAGTGCATTTCTCATGAAAAGTGCTCTGGTGCTCACTTGGTTCCACTCTTGAAATATTTTCATTATAACTTTGCTAAATTATTGTCACCATCACAATATTGTAAATAATAAAGTAAATATTGATTTAAGGTAAACTGAAGTAGCTAGCAACAAGCTGACAGGAAGGAAGGGAGGTCATAGCTCTGGCTGGCCTGCTGCAAGATCTGAGCCGTACGATATTCAGCTGCTTCTCGGTTCACTGACTTTGCCCCTCGTTACTTGCAGGCTCTGCGTTTAAAAAATCTTTTGAGAAATTACTGCCCTCTGTCCTCGTACACTTGATACAATAACATCCCTTAGCATTTCTGCAGCGGTTTTCGTTTGCAGGTGTCAAAACGTTTTTTAAAACAGAATAGAAATTATTTTTTTTCACGTTTCCAAAGGAATCGAGGTGTGGAGAGGGAGGTTTGCAGAGGTCCCCAGCAGCAGCCAGCCTGGGGCAGAGCACATCCCCAAGCTTCACACCATGACCTCCTGTACTGTGAGGAATGGCATTTCCTCACAGCAAAACTCCCTATTGCAGAAGAAAACTTTCATTTCTCAGAACCATGTTTTTTTAAAGTTCCAGTTTAGCAGAAACTCTGTCATGTGATTTGGGCTGATCGATACAAGACTAAAAGCAGATGTAAAAACACATGAACTAAGTGTGGGTTTTTTGCACACCTGCTAACTCCTTGCTCAGTGACTTGGGCTGGTTTGGTTGGCTACACAAAACACCACTATACTTATAGGGCCAGCAATCATACCTTCAGCTGAAACATGAGGCACTGCAGATATTTCCTCCACAGCCCCAGTGCCAGCAGCTCTTCTCCAGCACCATCAGTAGAGATCAGTTCAGTCTCAACAAGGTCTCAGCAGGACATGGAACCACTACAACTTTCCTCCTGTGGTTTTTAAGCCACAGGCTGCTGGTCCTGATGGAGCACCATGCTGTGGGAGCAACACTGAGAGCTTCCCGTTTTCCTCCCATCCTGCTGAAACCTTCTTAACGCTGACTTTGCTGATGCAGGTGGAAGTGCCTATGGGACCATTAGAAAGACATAGCCCAGTCTTTTTTTTTGTTGTTGCTCTTTCCATGGCTGACTGCAAGGATTTACTATTGGCCAAGGCCTTCCCTCAGGGCACACAGGAAGGGAAGAGAAGTTTCTTGCATCAGTGCTCACTCATGCAAAGATCACCTTTAATCTGTACCACGCTACATCAGAAAAGTTTTGGAGAGCCCTCCAAACAACCAAAGCTTTAGCATGAGCTGTGGACGAGAAGAGCACATTGCTCCTATTTACAGATAGGCATGAAATAGTGCAAAGCACACATCAAAATCTCACTGAAATGAAAATAAGATTGAAAAGTTTGTGAGGTACTTGAGTGATTTTTTTTCTGAATAGGGGTAAGATGAGAGAGACTCGGCTGGGATATGCATTGCAGGCACGTGTGCCTTGGAAGAGCATCCATCTGGTGTATCTCCAGGATCAGCATGGTTGCATAGAATGCAAATCATAATCGCAACGGCTGTTATCTTTATGCACTGTAGTTATAACTGAGTGAGTCACATAAAAGGGTCAAAACCTTCTGTTCTACTTGTGATGATAAGCATCTTCCTGACATACTGCATGAGAGATCTGTACGTCAACAGATCAAGGTGAGAGTTGGTACTGAGAGAGCTATGACAGACCCTGGCATGGGGGCCCAGTCTTACTAACATATTTATTAACAATTTAAAGGAGGGGGTAAATGAAGGAGAAAATACAGATAATGTATCTACTAATGACTAAAAACCTGAATAAATTTGTATTCTTGCTTGTCAGTGTCAGCAGTGTGCTCTGCTAGCTTACACTGCAACCTGTGCAACTCCACTGAGGCTCACGTACCCATGCTAACTCAATTTAACTTCACCTCTTCAGAAAAGCCTCTGCAAAGGACCCATTTTTCAGAAATTCAGACATATATCACCTATTACATGACATGCTCCATTTCCCAAATCCATGCTTTCATACGTTGGTAGATTCATATTATTTCACATACATTAAAAACCATGTGTAAGAAGCCTCCTGCACCTCCCAGCACATTTTGTTTGTGCTATGAATTCACACACTTTGCGGTACATCTAGAAGTACCAACTCTACCAACACTTTCTCAATCAGCAACATTTGACTGAAAAATCTAAATTTATACGTTGTGTGAACTCTTTCAAGAGCAAATGTTACAGTTGAACTTTTCCAGCAGAGAAAAGAACATGGAAAACTGGGTAATTTAAACCCAACAGTCTTCACTCCAGAGCCTTCCTGCCACACACCTGGGATTATTTGCCCCCGTTGCTGTGAAGGAGAGCTGCCCCACTGAGTCTCAAAGGCAGCACTACAGAGCTCACCTTGAATCCTGGGCACAGTAACAAGCGATGTACTGCTGAGATTAGCTGGGCAGCGTCAAATGGAGGTTTCTTCCTCTTTGTATTCTGATTCCACCTGGGTAGAAGCATACTGTTAATAGCCCTTAAGCATACAAAATCTCTAATCGTGTTTTCACTAGCCTGAGCTGTTTGTTAACACTAAATGTGATTTAAATACACCTGCCACCTTTTATGACGCTCTCTTCCTCCTTCAGGAGCACAGATTTGGTTCTGGCTGTCACTAATAGAAAAAAAGAAAAAAAAAAGGAAGTTATGAGAAGGAAAGTGGAACACATGAAGTATGTCACTTTTAACTAGCAGGACACTATTACAATCTTCATGGGCTGAGCTCTTTCATGATGTGTCACTAGCATCAGACATTAATAACTCATTAATAATGCCCAACCTGAGATAGGTGCAGCAATTGTAACAGGTTTCATGTTCTCTGGGCAAATTTTCAATTCTTTGCTTTCTGCTTTGTAAGCCCTTGCAGTGCCCTCTGTTCCTGATTTTAAGATGTCTGTAACCAAAAGGGATCATAACTCACTTTTTTGACAAATGCTGGGAGTTTCATGGGCTCTGCCAATGCCAGCAGCTGAGCTTGAGGTAAAACATTTCATATGTTTAATCCAGAAAGGAACACATGGAAATTAAAAGCTCTTATTCCTGGTTTGAGGTGTGTGTTTAGCAAACAGCCTGCGTTCAGCCTCATGCTGTATGGAAACGAATAGCTACACATGGAAACTGGGATTTCAAGGCTGTGCCAGAGGACAACTCCTTGCTTGTCAGCTCAGCTGGAAATAGGCTGAAAGAAAAACGAAACATAATTCTGACCAAAATTTGTTCCCATTGAATACAATGAAAATGTTGAAGCTGAATAATGCTAATTTTCTAGTGATCTGTACTCAAATAGCAATCAGATGTTATAGATTTACAAGTAAACACATATACGTAGGTATATCTGTAAATAAATCTCAGCTGTTGAACAGATACAAAACAAACTCCACTGTCACTCCTAGCATTGCAAGAGCAGTATTGTTGCAGAAAGGATGGATTTTGATAAGAAAACAGCCAAGCAAAAAATACAGTGGAAGGAAATTCCTATTAACGGGGAAAGAAAAACAGAAGGTTTTCAGCCTCCTCCTACATGGAATATCAGAGAGTTCTTTGGTGGGGAGATCAGGACCCAGGCTGGAGAAGTGGGTGTTCTTTAGCTTTCTGGCTTGTTATGAGCAGCTTGAAAATGAGAGGTGAGCTAAATGGGAGAGCAAGGTGTTACCAGACCGTGGGTTTGTCTGTGCTTTTTTTTTCTTTCTCTTTTTTTTTTTCAAAGGGAGGAAATAATGAGTGCAGAGCAGCAGAGGTTTGCAGTGGGTCAGTCAGGAAGTCTGGGGCTGGGTATTTAAAAGACAGATATTTTTATTATATGCTGCTCTCAGGAAACAAACGCAAGCAAGAAAACCATTTTCTTAGATTAAAAACATGCAAAATTAGAACTCACCTTTCAGTCTAAACCACTCTATGATTCCATGAATACAACTTGGAGTGGAGCTTTCACCCAGCACTTGTAATGGAAACAGGCAGTTCCTTCTCCTGCTGCCCCTGTCTGCAGCTCTGCCCTGGTGTCTGGTGCTGGCACAAGTGTGTGCAAGTGCCATAAAATCATCCTGATCTGCCAGAATGCAAACGTGCAGCAAAGAGGGAAGCAGTTTCAGGGTTGGCTCATGAAGATAAGAAGAGGGCGAAGGTATCTGAGAACACAAATTGACAGCTGGCATTAAGAACACTGCAAGTGGAGGAAAAGAGGATTGGCTGTATGTCTTTAAATTATGAAACAACTTTTAATTTGGCCTTTCATGATCGTTACCTATTAACCTTAAGCTAGCTGATAATCTTTACTGCTGTAGGTGCTCATGAAAAATGAATGCAATAAAAACACACAGAAGAGTTCAGCAATAGTCCTTGAGCAGCACGGCTGGCTGAGATACCTGGAACTCAAGCTGCATGTGGCACGGGTTGGTTACGTCTGACTTCTGATGAGGAAGCTGGAAAATGGACTTGGTTGTTACCCAAAGCAATGTGTGCTTTCAAATTCGTCTGTGAAGAATCCTCCTGGTCAGCAGGCTGGTTCTTACTGTGGTGGAGGGAAACAGAAAATCTGTGTTGGTAATGCATACCTGAAAATGAATTAAGCCACATCACAATTGATTTGCAAGGAGAAAAAAAAGAGGGCTAATTAATCACTGTATCGAAAGTCAGGCTCTACAGAAGAAGTTGCATCAGCTGAAGATAAAACAAAATGCAATTGCTTCTCAGTGTGTGTAGAGCTCCCATGTCGTGCTGCTTTGACCTTTCCTTCTTTTCATTTTTACTGTTTGAAGCGAAGACAAATGGTTTGGGGACAGACTTGTTCCAGCAGGGCACAATGACTGTGCTCTGTAATCAGTCTTCTCTTGAGACGGAGAAGGTCAGCAGTCATAGAATCATAGAATCACAGAATCCTCCTGGATGTGTTTTTGTTTAGAAAAGGCAAGGACAAAAGGGCCATGCTTCTTGCACTGAATGCTGGGCTGCTACAGAGGGAGAAAAGAGATCTGCCAAGGCTACAATATTAGTTTACTCACAGAGGAAGTTTGTTTAGAAACTGTAGGCACGTTTCAGCAGCTGATTTGTTGTTCTGAAAACATACTCTCAAACCTCAAACACAAGCACTCCATCTCTGTAGGGTTTGCTAGGGTCCTTGAGAGCAATAGCTCAGGCTGTGCTGCGGTTTTGCAGCATCAGATCAGACTGGAAGCACTGCCAGATCCAGGACCACCATTGAGCCACTGCTGCCCATGGGGGCAGACATCATTAGGCTCATTTTCTTTGCTCATTTGAAACTAAATCTGAGAGAGTACAACACTGCAGAAACCATTTGTAGTTCTGAGGCCAGTATGCCAGCTTACTCAGCTGTGTTTCTGGTTTCTCAGCCACCATACGATGGAATCGTGTTAGCAAAAAAAAGAATGTTTTAAAACATTACTTGTTTATATCAACTTTAATGTTGCTTTTGCTGGTTTCCTGAAGGCAAAGGATTATGTAATAAAAAGAAAGTCAATATTAAGCAGTGGGGTTTGAAATTACCGTGATAAATTGAATTTTAAAACAATACAGGCCTTATCATGTACTTCCAGATAATAAAACATATCAGAGGGGATGATATGCTGGCACTGCCATCGAGAATACAACACAGAAGGAGGCTGTCCAAGTCGTGCTCCTACTCATCTATCTCCCATTACATTTATACATCCCTCCATTGCTTTTCCTAGGATGAGAAGTTATGAGCTGTGTCCTGGCAGCCCAAAGCAGCAGACGTGCTCCAGCCCAGCTCCTCCTGCCCCTAGCTCTCAGGTACAGCTCCTCTTACCATATTCCTTTCCTAGAGGAAAGGTGTTTGCTTTGTTACACTGGTACGAGTTTGGCTTTCTGAACTGAGGAGAGGAATGTAGGCCAAAAAAAAAGAAATCATTGAAAAATGTCACTGTGCAAGTATTCTGCAACCAAGGCCAAAATTGAGATGCACAGATAAATACTATCCAAGGCACCCCTCTGTGCTCTGGGCCAAAGTTCCCGTTTGTCTGTGTGGGCAGCTCAGGTTCCCTTCCCTTCTGCCATCATCACCTTCACCAACTCGTTGTGTGATTCAGATCCGTAAAGTCCTATCCGCAGTCCCTGAAGTATCACAAGTGCTATGTGCACACACCCCAACACTTCTTCTATTACACACACCAGAATCCATACCCATTCTTTTAGCACCTCCTACAGTCACTCTTTTAATGCTAAACCAGTGAGTCCAAATGCACCAGGCGATCATCATCAGGCTCATAGAACCATTAACGTTGGAAAGATCACTAAGATCATTAAGTCCAACCCCAGCTCACCCCCATCTGCCCACTGACCACATCCCCACAGCTCTGGAGCACCTCCAGGGATGCTGACTCCCCCACCTCCCTGGGCAGCTGTGCCACTGCGTCACTGCTCTGAGAAGAAATGTTTCCTAATATCCAGCCTTAATCTTCCCTGGGGCAATTTGAGGTCATTCCTTCTTGTGCTGCCACTGTTACCTGGGAGAAGAGGCCAATCCCAGCTCTCCACAGCCTCCTTTCAGGCAGCTGTAGGGAGCAGTGAAGCCTCCCCTGAGCTTCCTTTTCTCCAAACCGAACCATCCCAGTTCCCTTAGCCACTGCTCATAAGACCTGCGCTGCAGAGCCCTCACCAGCTCTGTTGTCCTTCTTCAGAAGCACTCATGACCTGTGCTGGCCATTTCTAAGAACAGCAGAGAAGGTACAGAGCTCAGTTCACAGGGGAAAGCACAACTGCTTTTCTGCTCTGCCTCTGTTGTGTGCCATCACTTGCTGCACTGCTCCATCCACAATACCACGATGCCACTCACTGCCTGCATCCAGTACTAGCAGACTTTCTGCTTGGAATTCCTCTAGTGTAAGTGTTGCTACCTCAACAGAAGCTTGCAAGTCACTGGCTTGTCTTCTAAGCACCCTTATTTGTGCTTTCAGACTAGTTGCTCACATAATTTAGCAGCTGAGTGTAACTGCGTTAGGAGTTCTACCTCCAGACACTCAGCAGCAACCAACACAGGGTCAGCTCCAGCCCTCCAGCAGCTGGAAAGCCTCACAGCAGCCAGCAAAACAAGCTCTTTCCTTCCATGGCACACCCACAGAGATGGAATTGCACGACATGACCACATTCACCCCACCTTCACCACTGACCTCTGCTCTTCCCAAGGGTCTTCTCTGGCTGCAGAGCAGAGGCAGCCAGGCACGCATCCCAAGCCTGCAACTGCTGAAAGATCCTTCCCAGCAGTTGGGTTTGTGTTAAGCCAACACCTTCAGGTGGATAAGCCTCCCCTGGAGCCAGCTCAGGATCACAGATCCCCTTGCATCGCACCATCACTTTCTGGTAGCTCAGTTTAAAATGAGATCTTCTGGGGGAAAACTGGAAACCTCTGAACACCCCAAGAGACACTGAAGTATCTCCTTGTGCAAAACAGCTCAGCTGAAACTGGAAAAAGAAAGAAAAAAAAATACAGAAAGAAGCAGGCTTCCTTTCTCCCTTGCTGTGAGCAGCCTTCCCTGACACAGCATTTGTACAGTGCACTGGATCAGGAACTAATCCTGATTAACAGCCAGCTTTCTGCTTGCCTGGCACCAGAAAGTGAGGGCTGCCTTCCTTCTGCCTTGCACTTTGTACAGACATGCCAGCACTGTGCTATTTGGGCTTCGGAATCTTGTCTTCCTGTGTTTCTCAGTGACTTGGTGAGTGTTTCTCATTTAGCTCATGCTCACAGCCTGCATAGAGCTTGGTGATCTTTCAAGATAGTTTACAGCAAAGATGGATTAAAGAGCAAACTCAGCTATTAGCTCAGCTTCTCCAATCTGCCAGCTTGAGATAGGCTAGGTTAGCAGCTTATCTCCTCAAATCTGCTCTTGCATATGTGACCTATCTGTGAGCACGGCCCATATCCCACGATACGGTGATTTGGCATTTGCGTGCTCCACATCGCTAACCCTTTCACAAGCTTCCATTTCCAGTTTCCTTCCCCGATTGCGCCGTGTGAGGGCAGCAGAGATCGTGCTTGGCCATGTGCAGGCAGCTCGAGTACAGCCACAGATTTCACGTTCCCGCACTGAACATCAGCAGGTGAACAGAAAAATGGTAATGTTTGAAAATCTACCTGAGAATTGATTTCCCTCTCACCCTGTTGTCACGCACCGGTTGATTTTTAGCAGAAAGTTTACCTAAAGCAAAGAGTGAGCCTGCACGTTTTCATCCTCCCTAAAACAGATGAGCAAATATTTATAAAGGCATGAAAACCATAAGCAAACAGGAAGGGCTGGGTGGCTGTACCAGGGGGCAGTGATACAGAGCAGCCAGAACCCTCATGGGGCTTCCGTGCTTTGGCCAGAGAGAGCTCAGCACTGAGATTTCAGCTGCACCTGACCCCCGAATTTCAGCCTGTTGGATTCAGCAATTACTTTACGAAGACAGAAACGCTGCCACGCAGCATCTCACCAGGCCAAACCACAGCTGGAGCTCTTCCCTTGCATATCAGAGCGGCTGCCAGGAGATGGAGCACTGCACCCACTGCACATCGCCACCGAGCACCAACAAGAGCTCCCAGCTCTTCTCCCTGCTCCAGCCAGGCTGACCCTAAGCCTCCATCCACCCAAGGTCAGCTGCTTGCTGCCACCTGCCAGCCAACTAAGCAGAAGGAGCTGCTGCTGATGTTGCTCCTTACTACCACATGGTGCAGGTGGGCTCTCTGCTGGCTGCAGGCACGGGCTGCATTGCTGCAGCCAGAAGATGCCTACAGCTTATTGGGGAAGTGCAGAAGCTCTAGGGGCAAGGCACTTGGGCATGAAGCCCGTATGTCTGATGGCAGCACCAGCAAAGATGGGCAGATGTTTTAAACTGGTCAACATCAAGCACTGTGATTTGGTTTCCTTTGGATCATTCCGCCTTGGAACTACTCTGATCCTGGTGTCGTTTGCTTAAGGGAAAACTGAAAAACTGCACGTTTTCAAATTTTTCACTTGAAAAAGAACCAAAAATGCAACGTAGGAAAATTCCCATGAAGGTCTACGCAAGCAGGCTGTAGAACTGACAAGCAAAACCCTGTGATTTTGTCTTTCCACACCCGTGGTCCATTTAAGCTATAAATCCCATCTATTATGAGCAAGGGTTGCTATTGAACATCTTGATGAGAGAGGTGAGATTGGTCTGCAAGTACAACATACTACGATGTTTCTTAATACTTGGTGTAATAAAGCCTTCTCCTGCAAACATTGTCATTGGTTATTTCACCAAGGCGTAACTTGCTGTTGGCAAATCTTCCATAGGAAGGTTATAATAACACCACTCTCTGGCATCTCTGCCAGATATTCAGCTCTTTATTTTCTGTTCTGTCATATAAGCTGAGTAATTTATACGCCTGTTCCATACAAAAGGTGGTTATTATATGTTTGAAGAAAGAGGTTTGACAATACCTGCCTTGTAAGAAATACCAACGGAGTAGAAGAGAGGAAAGGCAAGGGAAAATGCTGTAAATCAAGAGGTGATGAGGCAGTTTTCACATGGAAGATTAAAACATCGTTAAGGGTTCCACAAACAAATATGTTGAGTTATAGACAAAATCCTATTTTCTCGCATTTGCCCTCTGTTTTTGCAGCCCTTTTATGGATGTAATTCCAACTGAAGTCAAATCACGTCTATAAACTAAATTCCAAAACTAATCCATAAGTAGAATCTGTCACGAGCGCTTATTATTAGGTTGATTTGTACAAGATGTATAGATATGATTTCAAATAAAAGCAACATTATGGAAAAAATGACGTCAATCGCCGTTTTGTCTGGGTAAGGAGCACAGTGTGAATGCTGTCCCAAAATAACACGTCTGCAGTGATCTCAGTGCAGCACAGCTAGCATTGCCTGCACTGCACTTTCACACAGGTGATTTCATGTGAGTGCTCACCCACTGCTCTGAAATGCCATCAGTCCCCCCAGGCTTAGAAATGGACACCTGGCTCTGCCAGAAGGAGCAGGACTGGACCCTGATGATGCACCAAGACTGCAGCAGTGCCTTTTCTTGCTGCCTCCACTGACCTACTTCTTGCATGCAGCTTTGGGTAGTTCCTAGATTGGTGCTGAAAGCTCAAATGGTTGGGCAGGGATTGCAACAACAGCTGCCACGTGGTGGTGAATCTGGTGGGAAGCACAGCTGTCCCATGGCAGTGCCTCGTGGGCAATACTGCACGTGGCTGTGGGGCACACACCTAGAATCACAGAATCAGAGTCATAGCACCATAGCATTATAGGATGGAAATGGAACCTGGTCATGTGCCTCAAGGTGAGCACAGCCAAGCGAGCAAAACCATCAGCAAGAGGAGCACACCAGAAAATCGAGCCTCACCTGTGTGCATGTCACAGCTCACAGGAGCACACTGCCTGCTGTACATCACCTCCTGCTCTGCAAATCCTCCCTACCTCTGTTTCATCCCGTATTCCAGACCCTGAGAGTTGCAGCTAGGAAGCAAAGGGTCCTTTATTTCCCTGGCACCCTAACTCACCACAACACAGCCCATCTCCTCTGCCAGTCGCAATCAACTCAACTCTTTCTTTGCAGCACAAAGGAAATCACATTTCTTTGAAACACCGAGGAAATCTGAATGTGTGTTCCTGTTTAGCATGATTAAGGTGTCACATAGCACTCCCACGCACCCCGACACAGAGAACTTCTTGCCGGCTGCTGATGTCAAAGCAAATCAGCTAAAAACACAGAGGGTTTCTGAGAAGCACAAGTAGGACACAGCAGGCAGCTGACACTGAGCTGCATGGCCTGTATGAACCGGGCAGCCTCGGGGATGGGGACAGCACGGTGGCATCCCACCCCAAGCAGGATTTTGGGATATGCATCAAGCATGTCTTCACAGTGCGGATTCCTGCATGTGAGATGCTTGTTCCTCCTGCTTTTCTCCAGCTCTTTGTCTTGTTTATTTTTGCCTATGCCCTGCGGTTTGTCCACTATTAGCATTAATAATTTAGGGAATTGCCTACTTCTGCTGAAATCAATTCCTGTGCTACCGCTGGTAAGTGCTGGGCCTGAGCCTGAGAAATGCTGTGATGGGGTCCAAATAAAGCAAACAAAATGAAATGGAAGCAGAGGAGAACAGAATCTCCATCCCCCAAAGATTTAGGTGGGGATGCCCAAAGCCTACAAAATATGAGCACCACATCCCAGCCAAAATCCTTTACCCTTTCTGAAGCTCTCCCATGAGAGTGCTGTGGCCCAGCATTGACTTTCAGCACCACAGTGGCAGCCCCACAACGTCCATATCAGCATCAAGGCAAAGCTATGTTGGTACAGGCAATGAGGCTGGCAGTGAGAAACACAACATTTAATGCCTCTGCAGTGCTTACTTCATGGCTAAAGAAGAGTGTGTGAAGCCATGGATCCAAGCTGATCCATGTACCATCACTCCTCCATCCCACCTCCAGTACATCCTCACCCAGAACACTTTTGCTTTAAGCATGTTCACCATCGTGATGGAAACCTGCTTCCTTTGACTCATGGTGTTTTAGGCCGTGGGGATGATCTTCTCCTTTCCTCACCAGCATCGCACTTAAACTGCTGAGGGCCACAGAGGATGAAATGTCAATGCAGAGGTCATGGGCCTCGTGAGGGAGACACTGGCCCTCTCCAGAGCTGCAGCCATTGCAAATCAGCAGTGACACCCTGCAGGCTGGGGTGCAGGGATGTGTGTCCCTCACCCACAGGTTTTTGGAGCACATGGAGGCCGGGGAAGAATGCAGTGCCAAAAGTGTTGAGGCATGGAGAGAAGCCAGAGCAGCGCACCGTCGCCACGTAATTAAATAACAAGAAGGGATTAGGCAAGCTCCGTGCTTCACGTTGACAAGCTTGAAAGGAAGAACAGAACATGTAATCAAATGAGGGGAATTCTTTCTTGCTTTATTTTGAAAGAAAGGCAACGTTACAGCGATGTAAGATGCGGTGGAGCACTCACTAATTATGCTGCCCTATGCTATTTCTCTCTTGCAGGTTTGAGAAAAAGACAGATTGAAGCCCTAGGATGGGGGGAACAGGCATGCACTGGCAATTAAGCACTCAGCTCATTTAACACTCGCTCACTCACCTCTGCCCCTCTGTTTGGCTGACCTGTGTGCATCTCCACCTGAAGTGTTGCCTTGCTCTGAGAAGAGACAGTTACCTGCATGGTGTCCTTAATGACGGAGCAGACTGAATGAAAGGTGTGCATCCACACCCAGATCCCAGCAGACACCGAGCTCTTCCCCTTTGCACGTTTCCTGCAGTGCTTCTCCTGCTGCATCACTGAGCTCACAGGGCCATGTGGCCACGGTGCTGCAGGAGCCCACCTGGGCAGAGCCATAGCAGCACCTGGGGACATTCTTTGGCCAAAGCCACAATTAAATTGGAGCGAAGAGACAACCTGAGCCACGCGTGAGGCTTTGCAGCAGCATTGCTTCCCTGGCTGAGCAGGCAGCAAGCCTCCCGTTCTCCATTTCCCAGACTCAGGGACGTAATTGGATGACTCACCAGCACTCAGGTACCAGCAATGACAGCTGAAGTTTTTCCCCCAAACAACCGATTTTAGAGACATAATTCGTTTGGATCCTGTTAAAAAATCCGCTCTCGATTTTTGTCTCTATGGTGCTTCGGATACCAGAATCACCAACACCTTCTGCAGCAGTGACCCGGGTTACCCTGCTTTTGGGAGCCATCCAGACAAACGAAGCTGTTTGCCGTTTGAATCACCCTGCAGATTCAGCCTGAGAAGTGCCAGCCCTGCACTGCTAACAAACATCCTCGGGCTCCAGCAAACCCGCTCCGAAGTGCAATGACATCAGCCCAGCATCTTTGCTTGGCACATGCAGGACCGAGCAGCGACCACATCTCTGCATGGATGCGGCGAGGCATTCCGCCCTATTTAGGAGATTGCCAGCTGCATTACAGCCACTGCTGTTTGCTGGCGGTGCCACTGCCCTGACACCTTTCTGCACTGCGTGCGGCACCGTCTTATTTATTCTCCCAGAGTGCCATGAATCACAGTTGAAGAGTGCAGCGTGCCGGAGCGCTCCCACGGCATGACTGTGACTCACACAGAGGGGAGACCCAACAGGGTCCCTCCTGGGCCACCCCACATTGCTCAGCATGCTGGAAAACCCACAGATAAAAACAGCCGCAGTGACGCACGTGCAGCACGAGGCCTCCAAGCCTTCGTGGGAGGCTCCCAAAGCATCGCCACCCGCTTTCCATCAATAACCAAACTGGTGGGGCTGGGATCCAAAGCACCGCATGGTCCCTCCTTGCTGCTGTTTCTCCCTGGGAAGGCAGCAGCCAGCACAGGTTGGGAAGGATTTCCCCTCCATTAAAATGAGCTGTCCTGTAATCATAGAGTCACTTGAGTTGGAAGGGACCCTTAAAGGTCATCCTGTCCAACTCCCCTGCAATGAACAGGGATGCTTACAGCTCCATCAGGCTGCTTACAGCCTGGTAATACCTTGCAGAGATGATGATGCACGACGTGAAAGTGCTTTTGGAATCATTTTGGAAATCAAAACTCTTTCCTATCTGCAATAAATAAGTTAACATGCAATGTAAGTCCCACCTCAACTCCCCTATCCAATTTCCTTTTCCCTCATATTCTCCTTTTTGCCTGTAATAAAGCCTCTCGTGGGTGATCACAGGGATTCCTGCACCCACAGCTCAGCTGTCCCAGCGCTGATCATGGCGAGCATCCCGGCTCTGCAGCCAACACACTGAGGTCGCCGTTTTCCTCGAGGATGATTTCCATGCTATTGTCCTGACTCACACTACAAAGAAAAAGGCACTCACAGGAATATTTCCAGATAAAAATCTCATTAATTTCAACCACAGGCAGCCATGAGTCACTTCCCCTTGGCTACGCTCATCTCTTGCGACCAGAAATCATGCAGTGGAGATCTGGTCCTGTGTAAAATTTCTGATTTCAGAGGATATCAATAATTAACCTTAAAAATTCAGGCCTAAAAAAGCCTTTTTTTGCTATGGAGATCTGCTGTCCATTAGTTCCCCTTGCTCCTACCACAGCTCTAAAATAAAAATGAATAATTTCACTGTAAAACCATTGGATATTTACTTTAAAATATATTTCAGAATTCAAGGAGAAGGTTGGCTTAACCTGGATCTGCCTCTGAGTAAATCATATCCTTTCTCCCCCAAAATCATCACTTTTGAGCCAGCACCGAAGCGATGCAGGGCACCACGGGCCACAGCAGCAAAGCACCTCTGCTGCTCAGCGGCCACTTCAAAACAAAGAAACACAAAACTTCAGGCGCTTAGTAAACTCTCAGGCCAGCCTTAAAATAAGCTAAAAAAGAACATTTTTCACCACCTTTGGTGCTTTGGCTTCTGCTCATTGGATGTGAATGCACAGCAGGACTTTGCCCTGGCCCACAGAATGACTGACAGCCCCTGGGGCTGGGTTGGCCTTTGGGATCCTCCTGGCCACGCTGTGCAGAGCCCCAGGAGCAGGGGACCTGCTGGTGATGGTGATGCTCAGCCAGACCACCAAACACCAGGCAGGGCGCCTGCCCCGCTCCTTCCCTCCGGCCCACGGTTCACTCTGGTGCCTACTGACTGCTCCTGGCTGAGGGCAGCGGCTTACGGGGCAACAACCGGGTGGCAGAAAGCTGCGGCAGTGCTGGCATGGGGCAGGGTGAGGAGGAGGAGGAGGAGGAGGAAGGCGGCGGGGCCATGTGCGGGAGCGCGGGGCTGCCTGGCGCTCGGCGGGTTTCCTTGGCAGCCGCAGGCTCGGGGCTCACCATACCTAAGTGAAGATTTTGTCTCCATGGCAACATTGATGTCATCGGCTTTGCGGCGGAGAGCAGCGCTAACCTCAAGCACAACTTTTTTTTTCTTTTTTTTTTTCTTTTTTTTTCTTTTTTTTTTCTTCCCAGCCCAGAGTTTCTCTTTATTCAATTCAGGAGGAGCTCAGGGCGCACTACTGAATTTTTCTGACTGCTCTCCTTATCCACAGCCCTTGTGCCGGCACCACGGTGAATGTTTGTTTCAGGTGTCACTGGGATTTCTACAAAGGTTTGATCTGCTCCACTGCCAATACTTAGCAGGCACCCAACCTCCATACTAAGCATCAAGGCACTTATCCCTCAACATATGCATCAATAAGAAAGCAATCTTCCCGGTTGTCATCACCTTGCATAGCTCTGGGGATGCTCAGCCAGCCCAACCACTATCCATCCCACCAGTATCCATCCCATCCATCCCACCAGTATCCATCCCATCCAACCCACCACTATCCATCCCATCCAACCCACCACTATCCATCCCACCCAACCCACCACTATCCATCCCACCCGACCCACCACTATCCATCCCATCCAACCCACCACTATCCATCCCATCCAACCCACCACTATCCATCCCATCCAACCCACCACTATCCATCCCATCCAACCCACCACTATCCATCCCACCCGACCCACCACTATCCATCCCACCCGACCCACCACTATCCATCCCACCCAACCCACCACTATCCATCCCATCCAACCCACCACTATCCATCCCATCCAACCCACCACTATCCATCCCATCCAACCCACCACTATCCATCCCATCCAACCCACCACTATCCATCCCACCCGACCCACCACTATCCATCCCACCCAACCCACCACTATCCATCCCATCCAACCCACCACTATCCATCCCATCCAACCCACCACTATCCATCCCACCCAACCCTACTGCTGTCCATTCCATCCATCCCATCACATCTATCACTGCCCATTTCATCCAACCTCACTGCTGTCCATCTCATCCAACCCCACTGCTACCCATCCCATCCAGCCTGACTGGAGAAAGCATCATGGGAGGGAGGTGGCTGGGGAAATAAGATCAGAAAACCACATGAAGTCCCAATAAAGAGATCAGTTTTGCAATGTTTCTTCTCTCTTGCAAGTAAAGAACCATGAAGTGGAACTCGCATCCTTCTGACATTACAATGCTTAAACCCAAATTCAAAGCATTCCAGATAAATGTGCTCATACAGCCTCCAAGGTTCACACTGAATCTTAGCGCAGCAATAAACAACAAAACCTAGCTCCAAGATCTCAAAGCACCTGGAGAATGAGTCAGTAACATTAATTATCCTTAATGTCTTCATAATTGGTAAAACGTGGGAATAAAAGTATCCCAAAACAGAGGTTTTTGTATGGTGAGTATGAGACACACTGCATAACAAAGACACTAGGAACAGAAGTGAGATGATTAGCACACTTCTGACCCACATTCAAAGCAAACTTTTCTTTGGTGTTTTAGCTTCATTCCCTCCCCCCCCAAGAACTTCATGCAACAATACAAAAGCATTGAGTTTACAGTAAAAGCATACCTAAGAATGGGAGTTTTCAGGGGGGAAGAGACTTTTAAGATTTTAAAGCACCTCATTTAGCTACTGTGAACAACTCAACTTCAAAGTGTGTACTGTGATACAAATAAGGGATTATTGCTTTGATATCCCACCCAGTTGGAACAGGAATTAAGGAGAAGCTGGTTTCTGTACCAACTGCTGGATATGTGAAGCAAACTCAACACGGTTTAGTTGGGGAATATTGACAGTGGGAATGGAGGGTTGGAGTGGATGACCTTGGAGGTCTTTTCCAACCTTGGCGATTCTGTGATAGTGAGTGACAGTAATGAACTGGAAATGAGCTGTAAGCTATACCCCATATACAGACCTTTGGTTCCATCCACGTAAAGATCCGTAGAAAGAGGACACATATTTAATTGACAGCTACACTGACCAATGGGTCCTTCGTGACCAGTGGGTCATGGTGAGACCTGTGTGCAAATATGTTCAAAATCTGATGGGATCTATTTTATAAGGACAAATATATGACAGTAGTCGTTCTACCTGACAGGTGAAAAGCACAGAAGTGAGATCACCCAACAAACAATACCAGGAACTGGATCAGCAGGAGAAACACCCACATCTTTAATTCTCCTCTCAAATAGGGATATCCCAAGATCTGTTTTTAATAAAAATGGTTCATCTCAAATATTTACGTAATATTCCCCAGTCAGTAGGAAGGAGAATGGAAAAAAACTGGATGTTAACATCCACTTAAGATATTTTGAAGCAAGTACTATATTGAGTTGGCAAAAATCATTAAAAATTCAAGACAGCAATATAGCTGACTGATGTGTTCTAATGGGGGCATCTGGTCGGCTTCACCGAGCCTGGGAGAGGTCAGCACTGCCTGCAGCGTGAGAACAGGAGATGCTCCACGGCCCTGACTGCATACAGACGTATGGAAGGCTTCAAGGAGCTCTCTTCCAGATGAGATACATTTATGTATGTATACATATATGAGATGTGGGTCACCAGGGGGGTGGCAATCCTGAGACAAACCGCCCTGCTGTTTGTTTGTCTCCGTGGGGCTCACGGCATTGGGCACAGCTCAGGTCCTCAAGGTTTGGAGGGCTGGGCTCAGCCTGGTGTAAGAGAGCCATACAAATGTGACACACCGAGCTCTTCCTGGTACAAACACGGGTCAGCTCTCCAACTCACCAGCTGTTGGGATGCCTGCACTTCACACCAAGCAAAGCAGCCATAAATTATCAGGATTTTAGGCTTCTGAGTGCCTAACTAGTATCCATTCACTTAGGAAACTGGAAGCAACCAGCGCTCTGTGAGATTCCTCTCTGTGTTTGGCCTTCTAGAACTCTACACTCTCTACAGCTGAGAGCAGTGGGGGAAGCCATAGGAAGGCAGCACAACTGCAGGTTTTTAATGAGGACGTGAGAAAATTGCCCCAGAAACAAAGTAGTGCTGCTGCTCTGTGCACTTTGGACTTGCATCAAAGCCACCGTGGTAGTTTGGGTTGAAAGCGAAAGCCCCGGTACTCAGAGTCCCCAGGAAGATGCGCTGCAGTAACCTCCCAAATGAAATTGAGCAGTTTTTAATGGCCCCTATTTTCAACAAGCTACAGCTGAAAGGAAGGCAGAAAGGTATCATTATCCAGGAGGAACTGCCAGGGTGCCCAACAAGCCCAGGCGTTCTACTATAGAACTCAGACAAACCTTTCTGAGCACAAGCTGAGACGCAGCATCTCCTATTATTATACCACCTCTAATGCTCACATTTTGTGACTGATATGAGAACCCCTTGTCCGATGCCATCATTAGAAATTCCTAACGAAGTGCTCAGCATTTGGGGCTGGCTGGATGCCAAAGGCACCTGGCAGGGCAGAGCAATGATCATTTGAAGTCAGAAGTCAGACACAGACATCAGAGAAGCACAGAATGGTTTGGGCAAGCCCACCCAGTTCCAGCCCTGCACCGTGGACTGCCTGCCCCACACCAGGCTGCACGGGGCCCATCCAGCCCAGCCTCCAATGCCTCCAGGGATGGGCATCTGTAAGCTTAACTTCATAGGAGAGATGCTCCAGCCTTTACCACGTGAACAGCAGAACGATCATCTGCCTCCTCAGCTATGGCAGAGTGGCATTTCAGTGGGAAGGCTGAAGACACAGTTAATTCTCTCTATCAAGGGGTGAGCACTCCTTACCTTGTCTGGAAACACAGAAACATGGATGACAACATGGACCACGTAACATAGATTGCTCATGAAACCAGTCCCAAGAGCTCCCAACTGGAACCTAAGAGCTCGAAGAGTTTGCTAACTGTCCCAAGGACTGCAGCAGAGCTGGGACACTGCAGCTGGACTTTGTGCACCGTGGCCAACAGGCAATGCAAGTGCAGCACATCTCCCCACGGGGACACTGTCCCAAAACACACCTCAGCATCTCTGCAGTCCAAAAATACGTATCAGTGCGATGCTGTCCTTGGGCTCCTGCAGCATCCCCACGGCGCCGGGCTGGAGATCTTCCTTCAAAGAAAGCACAAAGCACGCAGCTAAAAGATAGTCGCTTACAGTTTATTTTCGCCTGAAATTATTTCACATCTCTTTGTACACAGCTACAGAACAGTAGTAGTAAACCATTGGTAAAAGCAACAGTGCTAAGGAAAACGTTGGCGTCATTTTTCTTCCTTTTTATAGATACCTTTTTTCTTCTTTCTCCCCATGCTGTATCTGCGTACAGTTTGGGATTTGAAGGGGAAAAAAAAAAACCTGGGACACTACGTGAGTTAAGACTCAATTTTTGTTTCATTTGTTTAAAAAAGGAAAAAAAAAAAAAGAAGAAAAAAAACAAAAGGAAAACAATGTAAGTTTTGGGTAAGGGCCATCATCTACATAGCAACAAAATTAAAAAAAAAAAAGCTTGGCTTCCATTGAATAAGATTAAATATATATATATTTATATATAAAAAATTACATTGGCTGTATGTGAAACCTTGAGGTGCTGAAGAATAAAACAAAGGTGTTAAACAGAGGAAAAAACTGTGTTTGGGATTTTTTTTTTCTTTTTTAAATAAGCAGCTCTGTACAACCAAGGCTCAGTATGAAAAAAAACCCAAAAACAAAACAAAACAAAAAAAACACAACCCAAAAGTCAACAGCGTCGTTATAAAAGAAACCCCCTTTAAAAAAAACCAAAATAAAATCATCTTCTAAGGAACTGGAAGGAAAATCCCAAAGGTTTGGCCGTCCCACCTGCAGACGGGTCGGAGCTGTGGGTCCTCGTGGCGCCGTGCGATGGGAGCACACGGAGCTGAGCGCACAGAGCGGAGCGGGACGAGAGGGGAAACCGTCGGAGCGAAACGCTGCTGCTCAGCACGGAGGGAGAGCTTTGCTTTCTCCAAGTTTTGAAATACTGGACGCAAACAGAAAACGACGGAGTTCGGTCAAGTCAGCAGAGTCCTGCGAGTCCCTCAGCGGCAAAAGGAACGGCGGGGTTTTCCCCACTGCACTGTGTGTAAATCTGACTGGGTTCAAGGGACTAAAGAGAGCGGTGCGGACTTGGGAAGGAAAGCTGACTTTATTAATCCCTGTGCCCCTCCCGACAGCATCCTCTAGGTGGGCATCTTCCTTCCTGTTTGATAACATTTGGAAACCAAAAAGACAAGCGATGGATGTGGTGACAGAGGGGCTATAATACAGTCTGCGTTACTAAAAGGCAATTCTTCAAGGACGCTTCCTTTAAAAAAAATAATAATAACAACAAGACAGCAAACTAGTTTATACAGTACTATACGCAAAAAAGGGTAAAAGAATTAACAATTCATAAATAAAAGACAGGTCCCAGACCTGTTATTTGTGAACCATTTTCTTAAATAGGTGCATTATGTAAATCTTATGTACAACAAAATTACTTTGCATAACAACTGTGAGGACACGGGGCGAGGGGCTGGAAATCAGATCGCGTTTGGTTTTCTTCTCTGGAGATTTTTGTTAAGTTTGATTTTTCTGGAGCAAAATTGGTCACAGAGGAGTTCAAGCTGGATGGGTGCCAGCCAAGGAAACCCAGGTAAATAATGACAAATGAATATATATATATTTTTTCTCCACACGGCATAAAACACAAAGGCAAATAAAATCCACAAAGGTGTTTTTTTTTTCCTCTTTATAATCCTCTTTGCTGCTGCTACAAAGTCCTTTTATTTTTCTTTCTTTTTTTTTTTTTTAAATTCTTTTTTTTTTTTTTTTTTTTTTTTTAAAGATTTTCTCCTTTTCAATTTAAATAATGCTGATTCCGAAATCACAAAGCTGCAAGGATTCGGGTCCAGGCCTGCTATGTCCCGACACACACACAACTCCTCCGCCTCACACCACGACCTTCCCACCACGTCCCAGCGCTCAACCGCTCTACAGGAATTAACCAAAAAGTTATTTCTCCGGTTTGTTTTTTCTTTTGTTTGTTTTAAAAATCTTTTCCTTCCCATCAGAAGCAAAAGAGAGTCGGAGGCAGGCAGAGTTCACCAGGCTTCGGTGTAACGAACGTCCACTTCTTTCAGGTTGGGCAGTTTGGCCTGTGTGGGGCAAGAGGAGAAAGTCAGAGTTAATAACGTGTGCTCAGGATTCCAGCTCTGCTACAACAGCAGCAGTGAGCAGAGCCCAGCCCCTATTTCTACTACAAGCACTCAGCTGCAGCTGTGACTGCAGCGGACCCAAAGCACACAGCCATGCTCCGTGCTGCATCACTGCCTGATTCCTCCGTTTGTTACACAAACGCTAACAATTTTTGGTGCCATGGAGTCACAGAGTGGCTTAGGCTCGAAGAAAGGATCTTTAAGATCTCCCAGTTCCAACCGCTGCCATGGGCTGGTTGATAACCACCAGCTCAGGCTGCCCGGGGCCCATCCACAGCCGTGGGCACCTCCAGGGATGGGCAGACATCACTCTGGGCAGTGCAAACATCTCGCTGCCCCGAGTAAAGAATGTCTTCCCTACACCTCAACTAAATATCCCAGTCCTAGTTCAAAGCCGTTCCCCTTTGTCCTATCACTAGTACACCATGGTCTCCCTTCCACACCTCCAGAGCACTCGGGCTCACTGCTGGGTGGCCATTGGCTGTTTGTTTTCCTTCTACATGCTGGTGCTGCTTCCTTGCTTCCTGTCCAGATCCGTACAGCTAAGTCTCCAAAACCAAACACGTTTAATTAGGCTGGGGCATAATTGAGGAGTTGGAAGTTTCTAGGAGTCGTTATTACCTCACCCCATGATTTATGTGCGCACATATTTTGATAAGAGCTAGTCATAATCCTACAGACACTGCCAGCAAATAATTTTTCAGTTAGGCAATAATGACTTCAGTGGTGGGTGTTTATTTATTGTCTGTTTCAGCCCGCCTGGTACATACGGGGGTGTCTGTGTGTGCAGTGTGTGGTGGGGCAGGGAGGAAATGTCAACCCCGGCTCATGCCCCGGTGCTCCCACAGACCAAAGGGAGAAGAAGGGAAGATCTGTATCGAAAATGTGTTCTTCGAAGGCCAACTTGTTCTCAACAGACCTGTAAGCACACGGCCCAGGGAGAAAAGCTATTCCCCTCCCTTTGAGCACGCGCAACACTCCCAATAACCACCAATATTAACCTCAGTGAAAGAAGGGTGTGGGGGGAAATGTGACACGCGCCTGTTCTCTCAGCTTCGTTAAATCTGTGCAATTGTCTGGGCTTTGCTCCTTGTCGGCTTTGCTGTCTGCCCTGGCAGTCACTTTCTTTCACTGCTGCTGAGGACTGGGTCATGGAGTATCAGAGCAAAGGGAAGCAGTTTGGAAAATGTGAGCTTCAGCCTCAAGTGAGCAGCAGAGGGGCTCAGAAGCAGGCTAGGGCTGGGCCAGCCTTTCAGTAGACTTCCCTCCACAGCCCTGGACCAAATGCAGCACTGACCCTGATTGTCTGCAAAAGCTTGGCGCCCGATACAAGCTCCATTGTGTGAACCCATCTGCAAGCCAGCTGTTAATTCCAAGGATTTCTTTGCATATACAATTGTGACACAAGTTTTGAAAACTTCATCTTGAAAAATCAGTGCTAGCAACGTTGCAACTGAGTCTCTGGAGAAAACCAGGCTCCACAGCCAGAATTGAAGATATACATTTGCAGTGAATTTTGAAAGCAGAGCAGTTTCAGGACTTGCCACAAGTCTGAAGCTCGACCCAAGGCTGTGACCTTTTTGAGTAAACCTGGCACAATCTCAGGTTTCAACACACAAGAAAATATAATTTAGAGTTTCATCTTGAGCACTCAGGTTGGTAAGGTAAGAGACGTGACTCATGTAACACCAGAGTGAAGAAAAAGTCCATGGGAAGTCATGAAAGCCAACACATCTCAGTCAGTCTTTGCCTGAAACCACCTGGGGCTGTTCCCCTCCCACAGCTGTTCTCGTTCTTTACCATCTCACTGAAGCAGTTGTAAATTCATGGTACAAATGATAACACCAGACTCCTTACATCTCACACCCAAAGGAACCAGGCACTTGTGCAGATGTTTCTGTTTAAAGCACAGTTCCAGCCCAAGAGGTGTCGAGATTAACTTGCACCTTCCCCAATGTCTTTCATTCCCTCTTTGCACTGTGAATCAAAGCTTCGCAGTGCTGCTCATCAACATTACTTCTGTTCCTGCTCATAGTGTAGAAGATGACTTTGGAGGTGTGCACCAGATTTCCCTCTTTATGCATCCCCATTGGAAACAACCATTATGCTCTTACTTATTAAAATTTATAGCTCTGGCAAAAAAAAGAACTTGGCTTTTGCTCCCTGTTCTCCATAGTTGACTCATTGACTCAACAGACTAAACACTCCCCGAGTCCATCACAGCCAGCAACCTCAGGACGCAGCTCTCAGTCGTTATCCCCCCAAAATAATCCACTCCTTCCTCTTCAGATGATGGCCACCCATGCCACCAGCCCAGTGCTCTCTGTGCTAGGCACTACCAACACGCACTTGCCAAGTCTCCTAGGCAAGCCACTGCTCATCTTTAGCAGACAGAAGTCAGAAATACCTTGAGATCTTCATAGGTATCTGCTGAAAGTTTGGTGCTGTTCATGTTTAAACTACACAGGCTCTTCATGGCTAAAAGAGAAAATACACAGGTATTCAGGATCATGCTGCCTTTTCTCAAAATATCAGTTTTACAGTAGGCCAAAGCATAAACAAAACATGACTGTGTGTCTCAGAAAAAGCTGAATAGTGTAAAATATAGAACTACAAATGGATAAGCAGCTGCTTGGGCCCTCATCCAGGAAAAAGTCGCTACTTAGGAAGGGCTATTAAGCATATGCTTTAGTCTGCTGACTTCAAAGGAGTTCAAGGAACTTCTCATCATCAGTTTCCTGCACATTATTCTGAGCAGTTCTCAGTGCTCTGCTTGTTGTGCACAGGGGGCACGCTGGTCCAGCAGCCCTTCTCCCCCCGACCTGCTTCCATTTTGGGCTCCAATACTTAGCAGAATAGTTTCCTAAGAGGAGCTGTAACTACTGGCCTGTCTGGCATGTCTGTGTAAGATCAAGCCTATTAAAGGAGCCCTTTAAACCCAGTAGGAGAGGTTTATAATTCACTGCTGGACATAGGAAAGAGTCTTATTCTGGCACATGACGCAGCATTTGGTACAGAGGGGAATCCTGAATGTTGCTCAGACAACCCCAGTCTGCCTTGCCCTACTTAGCTCTGATATTAAACCACATGAGAACAGTCTGAGCCTCTTCCTCAGAAAGAAGGAGCAAAACATGTCAGAGATGTGGAACCTGCCGCACACAGTCGCTAAACTCATTAAAAAGATGGTCTGTGGCTCCTGCCTGGAGCAGGGAGTGTGAAAATGGCTGGGAAGTCCCAGGGCACAGGTCATGTTGCGAGATGGAGACAAATGACATCAATACAGCTAGAGGCAAGAGGGAGAGTACACTCTGGGACAGAAAAAATAAAACCACAAAGCACCACAGCAGGCTCAGACGACAGCGCTCCTTTCCTTGCCTGCAGCCAAGAACTAAAGCTGCTGTCTGAACCATGTGAATTCCCCTGCACCCACGTGGCTTTCGGCTCGCTTTGGTCACTTACAACTAAGGGCCAGCAGCCCAGCATCCGTGACAGGCGTCTCGCACAGGTTGAGCACTTGCAGCATCGTGAGGTGTTCAGACAGGAGCCGCAGCCCTGCGTCTCCGAACTGCAGGGGCAAGCAAAGTTGTGTTCAAACAGTGCACGGACATCATTGCGCAGACAACGCACACTCAGAAGTGGGGCTGAGCTCAGGTTGTTTACCTGAATCTCCAGCAACACGAGCAAAAGTAGATAGTTCTATTCGTATTTTGTGGATGGGGAATAGAAAAATTAACTTGTGCACGGTTGCAGATAATTGTTGTGGGTTTGAATACAGGTCTGCTTACTGGCTACCCAGCGCTTAACCACAGGACACCATTTAATTAGAGCAGTGCCTTAGAAGTCAGGACTTTGTATGAGAGGGCTCCCTCCCTCCCAGGCTATACAAGATGGCTATGGCAGTCCCAGCCAGCTCCCAACCACATCACAAAAAGCATAAGAGGCAAGTGGTATTAATTAGTTATTTTGGTCTCAAGAACAATGTCCTATTGATTAGTAATTGTTCTATTGACCCACTTCGTTTCTGCTGGTTCTAAATTCTCGATTAATGGAAACCAGGATATCATAAGTAAAATGGAATCTCAGCTCTTTTTTATCACACAAAACGCAGCTCTGCGCCGAGCGAAATCACACTCAGTTTTCAGATGCAGAAGTTACACTGCTGGGACAAATCCAGAGGAGACAGATACAAGATAGTCTGGAAACTTGCAAGGAATCAGATTCTGCTTCTTACTCCCCAGACAAAAAGGGGAAATTTCTGAGGTATAAAAATAGTTAGGAAAACAAGGCAAGATATTTACATGACATTTCAGTGAAAAAAAGTACTGCCTGTTGTGGCTGCACTGGGAACATTCATATTTTCAGTAAGCACTACAAATAGGTGCTAATAGAAAACGGGGAAAAACTCTTGAGGGGAGATCTCAGCAACCAAAACCAGCAGGGAATTGCAGAAGAACAAATTTACTTTAAAAACTCTTTCCATTAACTGCTCAATGATTTATTCAGTTAAGCAGCCCTGTTTTTGCTTACAGAATAGCTACATTCTCATTACAGTTTCCTTATATTTATTCATTATTTGAGTTTATTTTCTTGCTGTTTTTGAGGAAATTTTAGTTGACCAGCATTCAGGGCCATTCACTACCTACAACACACAGCCTGTCTGCTTTGCTTGACCAGTTAAGCTGCACAGTGATCTTTTTTTGTGTTGGTTTTTTTTTTGTGTGTGTCCTGAATGGGTGAAAGCATGAACTCTTCTCCAACAAACAAACAGCAGTAGACATACTGTGAACTACGCAGTTCCAACAGTGCCAAACTGGTGCTTCCAACCCCAGACAAATGCAATCCTTTAATAATTAAAACTGAATTAAAATTTAAAATAAAAATTACAAAAAAATGAACCCTGGGGATAAGGCAGACCATTTTTTATAGGCCCTGTAAAAACAGCATGAAGGCAAACTCATTCCAAGCAAACCTCTTCACACATTTGTCTCATGCTGACGTAACGTGAAATTTCAGAATTAATCAGCACGGGTTCCTGCTCTGAGTTTCAGTCTGCAAAGCACTTACCTGGGTTGACCACAGGTTCAGCTGCTTGAGTGAAGGCAGTTTAATGAGGTGCTCAGCACAAGCACTTGTTACATTGGTAAAGGCCAGGCTGAGATTTTCCAAATTTCCAAAAGATCCCGAGCTTAACAAGCGGGCCAGGTCTGCATCCTGAAAGCAAACATCAGATTGATGAGCAAGATTATCAACTCCTCAGCCTGCAACCATCTGCAGTGGTGTCGCTGCTCCTGCTAACCAGCATGGATTGCACAGTTCCACCACTTGTTTACAGCAACAGAGAACCACACAGAGAAGTTTCTGTTTGTTGGCAAGCAGCTGGGCTCTTGTGGCAGCATTGCTTCACACACCCTGGGAAAAATGCATCCAGACAGTAGGACAGAAATCTTCTTGGAGTGCGTATCCTTACGAGACACCAAGGCATGAGTTTCAGAACTAACCCCAAAGATGAGCTTCTCAGCTTAATGCAGATGTCACTGCACATCCTAGACCCACACTGTGCTCTGATACGCTACCTGGGTTTCAGTGATGCTGCTCTGGGTTTACAATGCTCTTAAACTGCACCAGAGATGGACCTCTTTCAGCAGAAGTCAGTGTGTAAAATGTAGAACTGCACATTATTAAGTCTGCTTTTTTAAATGCAAAATCTGGTTCTCAGATCTATATTTTGATTGAATCATACATTCCAAGCCTGTGCACCACTGTAAACCTGACGACCTGCTGCTTGTACTGGCATTGCACGCTGCTGCAAGAACAGCAATGTGCCCTTGCTCATGTAAACCCCAGTCATGTTGACAGAGCAAGTGGAAGGGCTCCTCTCTTGACTGACCAAAACCACTGTGCCACATGGCAAACATAAATCAAGGTTTAAATATGGAAAGACAAAGCTTGTTTTTTTTATTGGCAAGATTAACTTACTGTGGACTTTGATGGCAGTGTTAACCTCGTGGGACCACCTTTTCTTTGCTGCAAGAGAGAAGATATTTTGGTCAAAGAGATTGCCAAATTACATTTCAGACCAACTGAAGCAGAGGGAGTTTTTCCCTAGAATGAACCCTGCTCTGATTTCAAAGCCCCCTGCCAGCCCTTCCACCCCTTCCCTGCTTTTTCTGCACCAACAGACTTTTCCTGTGCGTGCCAGATGCCTCCCTGGGGACCGCAACTAACCACAGCCAGTGGTCTTCATGCCATGGGTCAGCATCTCTGCTTCAGCCTCTGACTGTGCAGCTGATAAAATCATTTACTTCACTATAAAAAACACATTCTTTACAGGCTGAAAGCAGGGGGTCAAAGAGGAGAAATACAAGTAAGAAAAAAGGAAGAGGAAGACCACGGGTACATTTGCAGATGAAGTGCTAACGAGAGCAGATTTATCTACTGCCTGTGGACCCCATCTTTAAAATCAGGAAAAATTTGTGATGTGAACTAGACCTCAGAGAAATGTTCCGAATGTCAAAGCATTAAGAAATGCTGGCCAGCACTAGGACCATTTGCTACTCACATGTCAAAAGGTGGCAGAATTTGACAAGCTGACTTATAAGATTTTAAGACAGCAAGATTTCACCCCTTTTCTTTCACACAGATTCCAAGCAGCTTCCTGATTATCACTCAGAAACCTAGTATGGGATCTGATACTTCAGCAAATATCACACAGCATATACATTCACAATGGGATCCCCTGAACACTGCTCCCATCCTGTTGTTAACCAGGAATTTCACACCCTGCTTGTCTTTCTTTTGTACCTCCATTTCTGGCGAGTACAGACCACAGTGTGCTATGGCAATACTGCATGCAGGGTGACATACCAGCTCTTTTAACTCCCTCTGCCTGTCACACAGCTGTTCATACATTCTCTTTCCCACGTCTGTGCTTTCCAGAGTAGAGATGATCTGGAGCTGGGTGTCATTATTATCGATGATGTTGTATTCCAGCATCAAACACAAAATCTAGCAGCAGAATGAAAGAAGAGCAGTCACTGCAGTGCTTGCATTCATTTTTTTCCAAATATTTTAATTCACCTGGGCATGCCAGTTTAAATTACTGGGTATGTTTTTAGAGGATGCATTATAGAGGCTAGACTGGGGGAGATCTTAACATTTACTGACTTCCCAGTACAAGAAACACATTTTTTTATTGTAAAGAATGACCTCCAGTCTCTGAAAGTCACCCTATCTATCCTGGCTTCCATTAGTGCTCATTCCTTCTGACCAAGAGGCGCAATTACTTTGCATCAGTGCTGGAAGATGGCTTCATGCCACAGCCCTCATCAGAACAGGTACAATCGATTCGGTATTTCCCAGCTGCACTGGCTGGACTGCTGAGTAGCAGATTTGGGATATTAGGCATGAGCAGTAGAGCCATGCAGCCAGCCAAGTGCTGGATTTTCTGTCCCTAAGAGCTGGGCTTTATGTACCAACAAAGTGCATGTGGAGTGCACCCAACATACGATGGGGAGAGGTTTGAGAGGCTGAGTGAAAATGGCACAGGGAGCTGAATGTTGCAGCCAGACACCCTCCATCACTGGGACTGTGCCTGATGCCCCAGAAGCAAGGCAGACCCCAGCAGATGCTACAGTGGGACACAGCCTGTACTCTCCATGCTGCCCTTCATTTTCAGCTACTTATGTCATTGAAGCTATGGAGGCAATAAAAGCTTTCCATTTTAATTGCAGGTACTTCTTAATGAAGACAAGTAACATTAAATTGCAAAACATTGTGACTTCTTCCACTCAGTTAATCAATTTCTATTTCCCTTTGGCATTTATTAAGAAACTTCTCTGAAGGAATGCAAAAAATAATATTTGCTATTAATGCAAGAAAAATAACATGTCCTAAACACTAAAAATACAAGTAAATACTTTTGATAAATGCACTTTCTTTCAGTGCTGATTCTGCAGGTGGCAGGACAAGCATCGAGCATTTAGTCACAGAAAGTCTCACTGCTCTGAATTCTGATCCCCTGCTGCAGCCTGTGCATTCATTGCCATTTATTTCCCATCACTGTCCCTCCAAGTGGATTAGAGCAAACGATCCCTTTGTCCAAAAATTCTTGCACTCACCTCTCATGTAATTCACACATATCTGCAGAGCAGCAATATTTCACAACACAACTGCCTGCTACTGGTGTTTGATACGACAGACTTGAACTCAGCTTCTCTAGTTCCATGGAATCTAATTCTGGAGAAGGCAGTGTGAAACTGAATCTTAATGCTGCTCATAAACCGTATGATTACGTATGTTACGGGCTTACCTCTACCATCGTCTGGTTACCCCTCAAGGCCAGCAGCATGCAAGGTCCTAATTTATTTTCAGCCAGCGAAAGCAGAAACTTCTTTGTTTTATAGCAAGATCCCATTAGAATATGAACCTATTTGAGAAACAAACAGCTTAAATTAGAAGTGTAAGCCTAAGAAACACATATCTAGAATGGACGCTGTTATGCACTCAAACAAACAGAAGTACTTGTGACAAATAAAGAAAAGGAGGTCTCCACTGTTATTAGGGCTGCAGTTTCTTTGTAGCTGTATAGCTGACTAGAAGTCAGTTTTTGAACAAGGTAATGCCTGGAATGATGGGAGGGAATGGGTAGCTTTCCTCTGCAAAGCAGCCCAGCTGACAGCCTGATAAAATCTCTGCAGGAAATATCGGAGCAGCTGTGCAACTGTCCCCATCCCATCCCTAGCAACACAATGACCCCAGCTCCAGGGGAAGCACAGGAGAATTTGTTTTCCTTGCTGTTTGCAGCTCAGTTTCTCTGGAAATGCCAGCTGGAAATCAAGGGTTGTAAGGGCTGTATGTAAAAATGGTGCTGGCAATCTGCAGGCTGAGCACTAGCCTTGGGTAAGGAGTGGTGACGGAGAAAATCATCTCTCAAAGTGAAGAAAATGGAACTGGTGAGGAAAGGAAGAAGTGCCCAGTGAAAATCCAGCAATCCTCAACCTTATGTTCCTGTAAGTCAGAACTTCATTTGCTCTACCTTGGCCATTGTCTTCCTTTCCCTTTTGCTTTATTTGCCCTGAAAGGAAAGACATGCTGAGAAAACTCCTCAGGAAGACTCCTAGCAGACAGAAGTGTGCTGCAGACACTCTCCTAGCTCCAGATAGAATGGAAGATATCGCAGTGACATCCATAGCTGAAATGCAAAGCTACTCATACCAATCGAAGTCTCATCTCACAAGAGGATGGCAATGTCCTTTCCCATTTAAAAACCCTAGAGATTAATTTCAGAAGATTTTGGGTTCCCAGCTGAAAGTTTCATTTTATGGCCCAGGCGGCTGATTCACCAGCTTGCTGGCAGAACACAATGTGTAGTTTCCAGTGACCTGGGCACTAAGAGGTCCACCATGTAGAATACCAGAACCCCTCTACAAAAAGCTTGTAACTCATGTTCCTTGGTCCACAGTGTTGCCTGGGCTATGTTCAATACTACTGAAAATACCACAGTCATTCCATGATGAGGTCAATTCTAAAGAAGATCAAGTGTTATCACACAACTCCTCTTCCTTATGGCTGCACTACCAGCATTACTAAGAAGGCCTTTAGAAGAACATCTTTAAGGAAGTGAGCTTCAAGCTAAGGAAGATTTTACTTTATGCAGTCATTAGCATTAAGATTTTTGGAGGTTTTCTTAAGTGATGGAAAATACTGATGCTAAGATTAATATAAAGCCCATCTCAGAACAGGATGTTTTTTGGATTTTATGATTAGTCATTAGCAGCTCTTTAAGTATTTATCAGCATCTCTGCAAAAGGCATAGAATACTGCATATTAATGTATGTTAGCATTGTGCTTTCTCATGCACACCACCTCCTGATGCTTATAAATATCATGGACCACAAAAGCTCTCAGGATAAATGATTTAGTTCTAGACATATTTTTTTTTCTTTTGCAAACATAAGAAGAAAAGTGAAAACAGATGAACCCTTCTGTGAACAGTCTTTGCCCACTCTTTCACAGGTCAATAAGAGTACAGGCATGTCCTAAAATGTTCAGTATGACTTATACATATATATTTTTAAATGCAAGTAAAACTTTTTGTTGCCAGCTATGCATTACCTACTTACTGCAAACAAGTTACTAAACCCATGTTATTGCAGACACGTACCATACTGGCAAACAGCTCTCCATCATCATCACATGCCACTCCTCCAGGGCTGTAGAGCTGGAACCAACCATCTTTGCCAGCCCGCACACTCAGCAAACATGAGTGGACCTGCCAAAAAGCAAAGACATTGGGAAGGTTACAGACCCTGCCAGTAATCACCAGTGTCTCCCACACTGCACCAATAGAGGTAACCCTGCCTACCTGGGGTCTACTGGAAGTTTCATGGTTAATATTACAATTTACACGTTAGGAAGTTTTCACACACAGAAACCCTTTCTTTCCACTACAGAGAAGGAGGGAAGCTATGCCACTGTTAATCGCATGCCCCTTTTTTATTTGCTGTACAGGAATCAAACACAAAATGGGTCTAATCTAGAACAGCTCCTTTTACTTGGGAATAAAAATGCAACAAAAAAGAAAAAAAAAGCAGCCTAGATTTCTGAGCTTCTGCCATTCTCCCCCTGTTCTCCCAGCATGTGTCTACACTTCTGACGTGATACAAATACTGAATGCAGTGGCGGATGGCTTGCTCATTCCAATCATGTACAGTTCTCATTTCTCCTGCTGTAATAAGACTTATTAGAGTCAGGATGAAGGAAGCCAACACAGAAAACTCAACAGGAATACATAAGGTGGAAGTTGCACAGAAGAACTGGTACATATAAACTGGTGTACCATCATTTGTCTAAATTTGGCCCACTAGAATGATTACTGTATCTACTCTCACATTCTAACAGAAGTATCACCATGAAGCTTTCTTCCTTCTTTTTTTTTCCCTGAAGGCACACAGAAATTACGTTCTAATTTTTGAGGAGGTGGGGGTAAGGTCCATGCACCCATACTTGGGTATGCAACAATAGAGATGAAATCCTGATGTCAGTCTAAAACAAGAAGGTCTTTGTTATCCAACACAGGTGACTATTGCTCACAAAAGCTGAAACACTGAACACGTTGAGTCTGGGCCATGACGACAATGTAGGCTCCTCACCCACAGTTCAGGCGAGCTTTCTCTCCTTTGTGCTGGCACCAAAAATGAATGCAGACGAGAGGTTCCCTCTGATTCAGCCAAAGCTGCTCACGTTAAACAAGTTACATATGTAGCTAGGAAGCAGTCAGCCACCGAGAGGCCACAGCTACACAGTCATCCCAGTAACGTGCCTCCTACCCTCTTTCTCCTGCTGATTTACGCGAATTACGGTCATTTGCAGACAGTGTAACTTAAAAAACAGCTAAGTAAAACCTGTCATTTTTTGAGCTGCATGGATCCATGCATTTTACTTCCCTTTTTTCATACGAAAGATGAAAAACTGGGAGAGAATCTAGAGACTGGTTGCAGTTTACTGCAGAGCAAGGACATTAACTGAGCTCAGGCCAGAAGGTCACACATGTATGTTTATACATAAGACAAGAAACCACTCATAGAACAGTATCTGAGTGGGTATTTCTCCCTAGAGCCTCAAGCACAGCCAAAGCACACATTTAGAAACAGACCTCTTAAGGAAGGACCTTCTGAACGAGATCCTTCCAATTAATGCTCTGGGCAAACGGGCAATAAACTTACTTCTTGTCTTGGGTCTTCTGCAAATCTCTGAATCACGTATTTCAGCTCTCTATAAAAGAGAAAAAAAAGAAAAAAGAAATGTAAAAGGACAAGTACAGGCAGCTGTTGCTTGCAGTATTCACACAAGTGTCACAGCTCCCTTGGATTACTCTTTACACAATATATATTCATGTACTTTAGAGAGATAAAAGTCAAGCTGCTTCCACAGAAGGAAATATGAAGTCTGAAAGTGATCACTAAGAAGAGAATCTATTCAAAACAGTCTAGAAAAGCTTTCAGAGATGTGCAGTGACAAACTGGTTTGTAAATTCTATCAGAATCCAGTGCCTTTAGTCCTTGGGCTCCTGCTGTCACAGTAAATTACAAAGAAAAGTACGTCTTTTTATTGCTAACAGAACATGCTCACAGCACCACACAGATAACAAACCTCAGAGATACAATATTGAATAATACATCACTACTGCTATTGACTAGAACAAGTTTTTTAAATAATTGCTCCCCTTAACAAAACAAACAAGCATCAACTTACTTTGTGAATTTCTCGTGTGCAAGTGCCCTGAAATTTAAAACAGACAGGTATGAGAATTTGGGAAGAGGAAGGGGGAAAACAAAACAAAACAGAACAAAACACAACACACTTTTCATTCCAGATAATAAACGGACTTACTAGACACAAACACAACACAACACAAAAGGCAAAAAGAATAATCTTTCAAAAAAATATCAGGTAAAGCATCTTTCCATTAACATCAGAGGGACCTTAGGGTCAGATGGAATCAAACAAAAGACTAGCAAAACAGCTACATAATTATAAACAGAATTTTGGCTACCTCCAACAGCCAGATGAATACTCAAACTGCATTGCAATTAAGGTATGGTCACACCTAATTAACATCATACATCAGGAAAACAATTAATGGTCATTCTGTGAGGCGTTTTGCTCATGGTGTGGCTTACAGCTCTCCCAGGGCTCAAATTTAACTTAGGTAAATCATGCCTCTGTTGCCTACTTCCAAGCTCTTGCTGTAGCCCAGGTAACCTGGCACAGAGGATTAGACTTCTCTGATTCAAGACATTAGGTCATTAGGGGATGTGATAAGCCAGCAAATTGTACAATTATAGGTTGTAATGTTTGTCCGTGGAGGTCTGCATTTTATGAACACAACTGCTCATTAACAGGTTTCTGAGGGAGCCAGGCTGATCCATAGGGTAGCTTCTTCACATAATTGTAAGTATAAATGATACAAGTCTCTGTCACACCAGTAAAGCATCTTCCTCTACTACACCTCTCACTTAGCTCTCCTCACCAGCTCTCCTTCCTTCCTTGCCTGTTAACCATTTTGCTCTTCAGGCTCCTCTTAAAGAAATGAGGATGGGGAAGACTTCAAGTATCTCCATATCAGTAAATTCAACTCTATAATCTAAACTTATACTTGGGGCACAAAGTTCTTCTTACCATCATGTTTTACACTAAGTTGCACTATAAAACAACAGGAATGCAAATAATCAAGTAAATGCTAAGACAGAACAAACTTACTCCTTGGGAAATGGGATAGGTTGAAGCAAGCTGGCCAGGGCTGGTCTCCAGTCATCATAGTCTGACCTGAAAAAGGAACATTTTTCTCAATAAGATAGCATGTATGGAATATGGTTTGTCAACAGTTGGTTTGAGGAATAAAAACTATCTTACTGCAGGCACTAACAGCTCTCCTGCTGTAGTGAGACAGTGGTCCAAAGATCCGCAGTGACACTGCCCTTTCCATTTTCAGCACATTCTCCACTGAGGCACAATAAATCTGGTATTTACAATGACCTCCAGAGAGGTCTTCTTTATGTCAACTTGAAGACATTTGCTGTTTACGAAACCTGTTGACATTTAATCGCTAAGTAATACTTTCATCTAAGTTGGTGCAGCAATTACCAGGCCGTTGCTATTTACAGCTCTGCTCTGCATTTAATTGGAATTTATTTTCTTTTGCTAGAAGGCATAAGTCCAGTTGTGGAAACAAAGATAATCCCTCATTTTTAACCTACACATACTAAATACCATTTTACGGTCTGATTTATAAAATAATGACATGACATACATCTGGTACTACTTTCTTTTGTATGCTTTCACTCAGAACTTTTCTAAAGATCACTGTGCACATTCACAACTCATTAACCTTTTTCTCCTCCTGCTTCAAAAACAGTTACTGTTACTATATTCCTGCACAGCAATACGCAAGACAAAATGGGCAGCAACCTGTTACAGGAACCAGAGCTGAGGAGAGGAGAGGAGAGGAGAGGAGAGGAGAGGAGAGGAGAGGAGAGGAGAGGAGAGGAGAGGAGAGGAGAGGAGAGGAGAGGAGAGGAGAGGAGAGGAGAGGAGAGGAGAGGAGAGGAGAGGAGAGGAGAGGAAACATGGCACAAGGGAACAGGTCAGTTTAAACAGAACAGAGACCTTTGCTCGGCTGAGAGGATATTAGAGAAGGAAGCACTGCCAAAATTAAGAGTGCAAGAGGACAGATGGGGATAACCAATGCAGAGGGCTCAGGCCAAAGGACCTCAAAAGGGATGTCTCTGGTGTGTTAGTGCCATAGCTGCCAGCTGTGTATTATTTATTATTATCTGCTTTCAATATACAGGACTGCCCTTCTAGGAGGAGCATCCCTAAGAGGATGCTTGCCTGACATAGGGCAAAGAGAACATCCAGTTTTACAGCACACACTGGGCAGTGTGGAGCGACCTGGCAGCATGTCATCTCTTGGGGTGAAATACTTTGGAATGGCTGTAGAAGATAGTTAAGTAGATCCTACAGTCTCCTCTCACTGCTGTTACCCTTTGGATCTCAGTTTCAAAAGCTAGCTTATTGGCTGCAGCTTGCTGCAAACTTGGCACAGAAGTATGATGTTTCTTTAGGAAGGAACGAAGCGTAATGTTCTCAAATGGACGGTACAACTGATAACATTACAAACAGACAACATATGCACAGGAACCATTCCAAAATGATGCATTTTTTGCAAAGAGAAGGTTCTAGATGGATGCATTTCCAAAAGTCTCATCCACTTTTTGAATGACATGAAACAGTGATTTCCATAAACTAGAGCAGGTTAATAGACATGAAGTTGGACAGTCCACCAAGGCATGTTCATGGACACAGAGACAATTTATGTGCCTGAGCATTCTAATTCTTATGAAGCAATGTACAGAGAAATCTTATTTAAAGGAATAACTGGCATTTAAAAAGTCAATCAGAGGAGCAATTATCGCTTGCCCAAGAGTGGTATGACTCCAGGTTACAAAAATATATAATATCTCATGCAAGTAACCAATTCAGAAGAACAACTAGGATCTGGTAGTAGATTATTATATTAAAGAGGAGATGAGTGCTGTACAAAAGCACTGTGAGATGAGTTAGCTTTTTGTTCTCACTACTCTACAGAAGTTCTGCGTTCAGTGCGTGCACTTTTATTTCCCATGCCATTTGCCTTTCGGTAGCTATCTGTAGCAAACAGCCCTGCCCTTTTCACAGGTGCTTTCTCAGACAATTCTAGCATGTAATTTCCCACCCTCCTCCTGAAACTCCTCTGCCAACAGGCTAAGTAAGAACCACAACATCGTGCTGAGTTAAGGGGTTGTCTCTTCCTGCAGCTGCACTGGTTAAATGACCAGAAATGAGTTTAGGGACAAGGCTGGAGCTTTAAGGCAGTCAGGCCAGCAGCTGAGGAGGCACTGCAAGGCAAAAATCTTAGTGCTGGTTCTTCTCAAAACACTAAACAAATAACATCTGAGAGTCTTGGCTATGTCCCCTGATAAATACAACTTGTTTATTTTCCTCATGTTATCTTTAGCATTGGAGGGACCAAAGCATAACGCATGTCAAGCTACAGTAATCCAAAAAAAGAAACTTCATGCCCATGCCAGTTGGTCTAAAAGCTATTTGAGCCTAATTTTCTCCTCCTTCAAAAATTTTGTCCTCTGGTTTAAATTAGGAGTAACTCTGAATTACACCTACCTGCAGCGAGCACTGACTGCTGAATCACACAGTTCTTTGCAGAGGCAAAAACCCCTATTACCCACTTAAATCACTGAATCATTAAGGTTGGAAAAGACCACTAAGATCATCTGGTCCAACCATCATTAGATGCTAAACAAACTGTGAAGATGACCAATTTTGTTTGGTGCCTCCAAGCAGCCCGAGGCGAGGCAGGGCTTCATTACATGGAACCATTTTTCCCACTTTGCCTGTGTAAAGAGAATGTCACGAAACACTTGCAGAGAGAGGTGCTGAGCTAACACCTCTAAGATGATGCTCTCTTGGGAATGGACTTCAGCTCCTGAGTCTGTGTCCTCAAAGAACTGACAAATCTAACGAACCCATTCTATTATTATCGTTATCGTTTGAATATTCCTCCTAAAATTGCACCTGATTTCCCTTCAAAAATGACAGGTTTTATTTTGTTCCGTGTAATGCAAAGAACTTCATGGGCAGAATTTTGAGCAGGAGAGACCCAAATGTCAAAAGGTTGCATGAGAAAATTCAGTAGGTGCTCAAGGTGTTTCACATCACATGAAATAAAGCATCCACCAATCTCTCCTGAGATGCACTTTGAGGCTTAGCTCCTGCGACATCTCAGTTTAAGTGTTACACCACTAAAATTCCTCCCTGAGCAATCTGAAGAACCGTGATTAGTAATAATGGGAACCAATCAATTTTTCCTGGCTGCTCTTCAAAGGAAATTGCAACAAGCAGAAAAAAAGCTGCTTTGTAATAGACCAACGCTGCTGACAGAATTGGAAAGCATCACCCTGATGAGAGCTGGGAGTTACGTGCTGCATCCATTTGCAGAGCAAAGCCTGAGAGAACCAACCACTGCGTATCTTCCTAGCAGAAGAAAGGAAGAAATCTGTCTCTTGTGAAAAACACAGAACTTGGTCACATGAGTGGGACCTGAAGAAAAAATCTACACAACCTGTAATCCCTTCAATCTATGCTAGGAAACATGAAACAAACACAGCACAAGAATAAAACTAAACTACTTATTAAAAGCCTACGGTGTTTCTCCTCCTCCCACCTATTCCCTTTTCAAAAACACTTTCTTTCTGTCTGCGCTCATCTCATCTGACTTCTCCTTTCATTTCAGACGGCTGCCTCTTTTGTCTTCTTTTCGGGCCCATTCAGAGCTCTGGCACATAGCAGAGGTGTTGGAAGCAGTGAGGGAGGGCCACTGTTTGCCCCAGCTGAGAAGCCTGGCCCTAAGGCTGCAAAGGAGGGGATGGAGCACGGAGATACGGGGAGGGCTTGGTGAACAAAGTCCCATTACAGACCCTCAATGGGTGCCAAGTTGCACAGAGCTCAAACCCCATGACCGGGCTTACAAACAGCCCTTCTGAAGGGACAGCCCGCAGCCTTGGCCAACCTGTCATGGCCTAATCCCCCTCCACAGTGATTTCGCCTTCGGGCCATCGTTGCTATCGGCCTGTCGACATAATACATTTTCCTTGCCAGGGATCACCTTTCACCAAAATGAAAACCTGCCCATATGTCATGTGCGGCACAAACAATCCAAAACATATTAGCAGCCCGGGGCAACCCTGATAAACATGACACAAGAGAATCCTCTTGGGATATGCAGAGCATGCCCCTGACCTATTGGGGAATGCGGGGAAGGCAGGGGAAGCTCCGGCAGAGACTTGCATTTGGAAGGCTGGCAGTCTTACCGCCCAGAGATGGCAAGCCCCAAATCCTCTTCGTTTTTAGAGCACAATAAGGAGACAAGTAGCAACTACACAGAAATAGCTTGTTTCTCTAGATCAAGAGGCTTGGCAAGATCAAACATCTTTTAGGCAACTTCTTTGTGACCTGATAGTAAAAAGATGGCCAAGTCCTCCAACACATGTGCCCCTGGGTCCAGCTGCTCTGAATCACACCGCACGGGGCTGAGCTCAGGGCTGGGGCAGGCAAACAGCCCCCCGGGCCCTCTGTTAGGTACAGCACCAAGTGCCATCTGGAGCTCTTCGGACCACATCAGGTTTTGATGCTATTCACTCCACAGAAGAGGACACACAGCCTTGCTTACCACAAATTTTTCTAACCACAGATGTGATGTTCAAGCCTAAGTTCGACTGTACATGAAATTCCCTAATGCATAGAAAGATTAGCATTCAAGTAAGGAGCTGGGCAATGCTAAGCAGCTCTCAGATCCCCAGATTCAATATGATGAACAGAAAGATTTCAATTAATTTAGTGCATTTTCTAAGCACCAATTTAAGACCATAGCATTCAGGCTGGCATCAATAACCTTATCAGAATCCAGACTGCATTAGGGGATATTGACACAGGAGTTTGATCCACTTCTGAGTGCAGGACAAAAATACTGTGTTCCACTAAAGACTGCCCTTCCTCTGCCAACATCTTTCAATCCATGATTTCACTTTTTCCTGTAGTATGCAATAGTTGTGTATTGTTACTCAACCATGTTACAAAAGGTTCAAAGATATTTCTAGTGCTGTGAATACAGCCAAACAGCTGAATTCTCTAATCTGCACATTTAGCCTTCTGTGCAAAAAGTGAGGCCTTACAGTGGCTATTAAATAATTGCTGTTACATTTTAATCACTATTAGAAGCTTTTTATTCAAAAGTATGTATCATGTAGGCGTTAGGTGAACAATAAAAAGTCCTCTGCTGAAGAAAACTGTTAAGAATTCTCATTTGCTAGACTTTCAATAATTAAAATCTGCCTAAATAAATTACTCCCTGCTGCCCTATGTTAATTATGCAAAAAAGAATACCATTGTTGGTGACTCTCTTGTTTTAATGATGATATTGAGTCAGACACCTAAAAGAACAATTAAATTCAATGCTAAGCAACTTATTTATGTTTGGCTTACCACTGTTATTAATAAGAACATTATTTTAGTGGCTGCCCGCTGAGAGCTCAGCTTCTGGATAGCTGTTGTTTTCATAATGAATGTTTTCTTCCTATTGGCATGATCTCCAACTCCCTTTCTTCAAATTCTCCATTTTTCAAAGTACAGTAACAGCATTCAGTACCTCAGAAAGGCTTTGTTCAAGAAGAGCTTGGGTGTGCAAAAAAATCAGCATCGTAACAGGATTGTCCAGCACTTCTGTCAGTAAGTACTAGCCCTTCTACAGTGCTTTTCCAATGCTTTATTTAGTTTACCATTATATTACAAATAAAGAAAATGATGCACATGAAAAAAGCAACTCATCTAAGACCTCCCAGTAAGCTAGCAGCAGAATCACGAATGGAACTCATTTGTGCATGAATGTTTTTGGGACCAAAAATAAAAAATAAATCCAAGGACGAACAGGAATGGAAGGGAACCCAAATCAGTGGAACTGTGAGCTGTGTGACAATATAAACCAGCTGTGGTGCTGGCTTAGACACTGCCTTGTATTTTCACAGGTTGTGATTTCTTAAGCAGGGTGTGGGTTCCGGCGAGGCAGTCTAAGGGAAGATGCATCAATTGTGATCGTGAAAATAAAACATAAAAACTGATTAAAAATTGTTTTAAGGTACAGAATGAAATAAAGAGTTCTTGGTGCAGGAAGTAATATGGGAATGGAGACCTGGCATATCAAACTTTGAAAATTTAGAGAGACTGTGAGGACGAACATGCCTGTTCGCAAATTTGTTTGCAAGTGTGTGTCAGCTGCGTGATGAAACCAAAACCGTCAGTGCTTAATGAGTCAGCATCCAAGCCAGCATCAGGACTGAAAGGGTTCACAGTGTTTATGGAAAACATCTAGAGTCATGGGGACAGGAATAAATACACAACATGTTTAATGCAGCACCTGGGTCTCAGTGCATGAAGACTTAGAAACCATGAGATGGAGGAAAGACAGATGCCCTGCAATTCTAAATGCTAACATTCCTGAAGGTAGAGAATAGGGTAAGGAAACAAAAATTATCCTTCAGCAGCCTCCTGGTCAAGAATCTAATGGGAACGGTACCTTGGATTCATTTGTCCTGTCTCCAACTCTGTTTGTCCTTACAATTGTATTTGCAAGACAGCTCAACGGTGAGTGAAGTAATTAGATTAAAATTGGTGTTAAATATTCTGAAAATACTGAAAATGTGGGGAAAGAAAACTTTCACAAAATCCTTCATTACAGCATTTGGACTTCATGCAGTTCCTGGAGAATGTGCACCCAGGCTAGCACTTGACTCCACTGTAGTTAAATACAGTTTACAGAGGAGTCTGAATTTTACCCACTGTTGTGTAATATTAAAATAAAAAAAATCAACTATTACTTCATTAAGCCTTTCACTGTTTAAAAATCATTAGTGTTTGCCTATAGACATACTGCAACACAGTAGGAAAGCTGTATGTCAAAGCCAACAAAACTGTTTCAGGTTGTTTTCCTGCATGAACATATGTTCTATTACAAGCTTCTATTCTGCAGTCCACTTTCTGTTTTACTCCTTCTTTCATTTATATATTTATCCAGGAGATAAGCAAGCGTTTCCCAGAGAACTTTGTATTTTACATTCCTCTTGAACATATTCAGAAGATTTGCCTCCCAGGAAACTATGAAGCCATCATACAGTAAAGGGTATTTGAGCACTTGTTCATTATACAGGTTTGCTGTACCAAAGCAATCGATCAACAAACAGAGGATCTATTATAACAGAAGTAAATTTGAGCAGGCCATAAAAATTCTACAAACATGCAAGGAGAATACCTAAATGACAAATACTGTCCTCATTCAGCTCCTGAAGAAGCCAAGGCAGCAGTGCTGCATATTGCTGCACAAGCCACATGCCTAACATGGGTCTACATTTTTGAGCTTTGTCTTGGGCAATCCCAAGAGCCCTGGAGGAGATAAATGGATCTTTTATTTTGGCAGCTAAGAACAAAACAGAAACCACTGGCAACAACGTCCTGTCTTCTGTAACATGCGTGAGGCTCACTGTACAAATAAGCTTTCCCTTTTCATCTTCCTAATGCTATTTTTAGAATGTATTGGCAGTGCCAGATGTCTCTTTCAGAGGCTAGACGCCAGTGCTGGAGTTAGATTTATAACCGTGTGCTTGCTGGCCACAGATGTTGAAGAAGAGAGGCCTGTGGGAAAAGCTCCCCCATTGCTAAGATGACACTGTTCAAAAAGCTGTTTAAAATAGTTACTCACAGCATCTTGAGTATTTCCACATAGCAGCCAAGGATCCTGTCTGCCTGGGCGCTCAGCTCAATGCTCATGGTGCTGCAGGTGGGACTGACCATCAAGCAGTCAATCAGGTTGGGCTCGCTGTCATTGCCCACGTTGGCTGTCATCTTCTGATTAGCCTTGTTGTTGTGCTCCACTTCCACATGGATCTCATTTGAAGTGACAATGACTGGCTTGAGCCGGGATTCAGTCAAGGTAGCCTCCTGAGAGACCAGGTCAGGACTCGTGTGAAGAAGGCGGAGGGGGAGATTAGGCTTTCGGTCACATTGCTGCTGGCAGCCATTCCGAATTTCCTTCAGGCTTGGCGAATTGTCTCGACTGAATTTTAAAAATAAACAAATAATTTCAATAGCCAGACATAACAGTGAAGAGTGGGACAGAGAGAGAAACACGGAGAAACCAAGATCTGTCGCAATTTCCCACTGCTTTTCACCCTAGCCCACCATACTGCTTTCTCCTTTGTGACTGGATTATTGAAATCAACTGTAAATAGTAAAATGCTGTAACAGCACTACTCTGCAGCCCCTACACTACAAAGATTTCAGCTTTTCATTAGTCCAGTGCACATGCCAGTTTAGTATAAAGGTGAACTTTCCCATCAAAGTTGAGCAAAGCTGTAACAGGATCCATGCCCAAGTATGTATCTGGCTACAGTGCATGCCCAGACACTTGTCTGCAGCCCTCATGTCTGGAATTTCTGTTGGACACTACGCAGCCCCTGTCCGTGCTCTACCATGAGGAAAGTCAGATAGCCATAAACAAACAGGAAACACAGCAGACAGGAACCCTTCGTGTCTACTGGAAACTGGCTCGTGTGTCAGGAGCTGCAGCACCTATCTTGTGGTAAGTCAGGAATCAGATTTTCCACAATAATGGAGACAGTATCATGAAACCAGCTCAGGTTCAAAGCTGTGGATATGGAGGGATTTACACACAACCCCTTCTAGCAATGGGTGGAGTGAGAATGAAGACACGCTCCCACACACCCATGCTCACAGCAATCTTGTTTACAGCCTGAATGAAAACTCTTTGATGCCAAGGGTTTGAAAGTGAGAAATACAGGGTGAGCTGAAAATTCATACTGACCTGTTGATAAACTCTTCGTAACATGAATAAATGGCTGCTAAGCAGACAGCTACAAGATTTGGCAGAACTCTAGGATGGGGGCATTGTCCCGTTGGACCGTGCATGCTGAAAAACAAAAGCCAAGATGACAGCACTGCAATGAAGATTTCTGTGGGCAAAAAGAGTCAGACAGAAGGAGGTGCTGGAATAGGCAGTCTTGGGGAATCCTAAGGAAGGTCATAAGAGAGTTATTTTAACATTGTAAATCGCCATCAAATAGTCTACTTCAGACAAAGGCCAAGTTGCTTCTTCAGTTCATTCAATGTGGTATCTCTACAGTTCCTCTGAAAGCTCACATGACTGAGCATTATGGGGTCTAAAGTTGATGGGAATTTCTCTATAAAGGCTTTGAGTCTCAATGTATAATGGAAATGTACATACAGTGGTGTCCATTCACCTCCAGTGTGTATACAGTCAGAAAACCCCATATATTCTCATATATTTGAGAATAAGCTAAAAAAAAGTTTTCAGCAATATTTCCATATGGACACCTCTCACTTATCTGCTGTTTGCCAGTACTGAACCAGCTACTCACAGGTAAGCACAGAGATGAGCAGGGTTGGGAGAAGTAATGGAAATAAGCATGCAGACAGCACTGGAAAATACAGCGTAACATTAAATGTAACTAACCTATGAATAAACTTCTTCACCACCTCCATTCCAGCATTCAGCTCATTCAAAGCCAGAATGTACTCCTGAGTAAACAGACGCAATCGAGGGCATTTCCCAAAATCCTGTCCAAAAAGGAGAGACTCAGTGAAGACGGTGAAACATGCTTGCAGTGTACATTGAAATTGTGGGTGTTCAAAAGAAATCCATTCAAACACAACTGAATTCACTCTGTTCCTATGCTGACAGCTTCAGGAGCACAGTACCACTGCACGCTGAAGTAATGCGCTGCTCCCTAATAATGGCATGCTTTGCAATTTTCTTTCCACTCAGATCTTCAGAGTACTGAGTCCAAGCCCAGGGCCACCAATACAGGAGGGATGTGAACCTGATGAAGCAGGTCCAGAGAAGGGCCACAAAGATGATCAAAGGGCTGAAGCACCTCTCCTATGAAGACAGATTGAGGGAGCTGAGCTCTAGCTTGGAGAACAGAAGGCTGTGGGGAGTTTCTTAGAAAGGCAACTTACGTATGCATTTTTACTTCAATATTTGACATACTGTCTATTCTGTTTTAAGTGAGAATCTTGTTTGACACATGACCTTTAAGTGATTAAGTATAAAACACAGATCAGTTCTCTCTCTAGGGATCTCTACCTTAGGTACAACATGAATTTGACAGGTGAGCTCAACAGTTGCTTGCTTTCAGTCCTGCCGTCAGCAAGGCACCTGCTAACTGAAATCTCACGTCTCCTCACCTTCCATGCTATTTTGAGATGTGAAAGGAGTACAATCTGCTGTCTGATAAGTGCTATTCCTCAGCACATTTCTTCACATTTTTGAAGGTGTAACCTTATGATACAGGTTTTACAGAGCTGCAGAACTAAATTTCTAAGTGTTGAGCAGGACCCACTGCATACCTCCTAGTTTTCCCTCCAGCACCTGGATGGGGAAGAGGAGTCAACACAAAAAACTAAATGGCACCTTTGTTAACATGCCAGGGCTCTGTGAAAGAGAAGACATGCTTCCAAAGTGCCGACAGCTTCTGTTACTTATCTTGCTTTCAGGGACTTCTAGAGCATAACATCTGATAGGTTTTACAACTAGAGAAAATTACCAAAAATGTGAGTGCAAGCCTAGACAGAACAGTGATCCCTTCAAATCTCCATGTCGCTCTTTGCCACTGCTGAATGGATACGTGGTAACTTCACACAGGAAAAGGACTGTCAGTGATTTCACAGTTGGTATTATAATTAAATCCACTGAATATCTAACAGCTCCTCCTGGCAGTGCAAATGCACTTGGTTCCACAGCACGAGATCACACAGACTTCATACCTCCCCTGGTGCCATTTAACTTCATGGGAACTCCTTACACGATAGCTCATGCAGTTACAGTGTATGAATATTTGCAACCCTGTAAGTGCCCTGTAACTGAAATTGGAACAAAAGCCCAAGAGATTGCAAAGAGGATGTCATTGCTGGAAGCTCTAAAATAAAATACCTCCAAAAATAATATGATGCTCTGTCACCACATCAGGTGCTAAGTGATGTACACTATCCATACTGTTCATCCTTAAGATACAAAGCAATAATGGTTGTATTCAAACATTTGGGCTGAGCCCTCAAAGAGCTGAAATCAGAAGGCAGAGAGGCTTCAAGCACTTCCAGAGCAACTCAGCACATCCCCAGCCTACACCTACTAGTGAGCATCAGCATGACAAATGCTATCCTTACTCTTCTGGGACTTCAGCATGATAGACAAATAAAGCACTCTCTCTCTGCTTTATAAGTGTGAAAATGTGAGCAGAATTTGCCACCAACTTACCAGAGATTACAGAGGAAAGTAGTGGCAAAGGTTGGAGCAGACAGCCAGCTTTCCTGCTTTAAGCACACTAAATTGCACGTGGCCTCCTAAGGTTATGAAGTTTACTGCCAACAGCACTGTCTCCCTGAAGGATTACTTTATTTACATGCACACACACACATTCTTTAAAAGACTATTCAGTACAGAAATCCCCAGAGAGCAGTAAAGTGCCCAAATCCACTCCAATTAATATATGACACCGTAAATTCTCTGACTACACACTGCGGTACAGACATGTTGATTTTCAATCTGCAAATGTTAAGTACAGTAAATATACCCAATTCTCTGAAGCTAACCATATACAAGCATTACACTATGCATTTAGATTTTATTTGAGACCCCTCAAGAGCTCTGGATTCTTTAAAAAAAATCAGCCTGAAATCCAAGAATAACATTTACAGAATATTTCATTGAACGCTACAGAATATTCAAAAATGTTTACATGTCTGGAGAGCACAGGCACAGAGCCAGGAATATGACCTTTTCGCCATCTTAGGTTTCCCAGCCAGTTCTGTAAACTCAAGGAGTTAAATAATACTGTTATAAAAATAAGGAATAAGAACTGTTTTCTACTGGGTCCATGCTGTACACAGGAAGACGGGATGGTTTCCAAAATTATACCAGTTAATGAAATGGAATTGCTTCTGTAGTTACAGAGGGATGAGACCCATCCCTGACATCACAGCTAGACTGACTGCTTTAAATATTTTACTTGTTAACATTTTGCCACAGCGTTGTGAAGTAAAATTTGTTTGCATAACATAAAAACCAAGGCTGGAAATTTAATATGCCTCAAAGAATGGAGGACCAGTAAGCACTCTGATCTCCCTTTGGAAAGGAATACAGATCATGCAAGAATGTATTCAGTGTTCAGTGAAGGGAGAAAATTTGGTATACAGGGTGGAAAGAGAGGCTGGTTGGGCAGTCCCCAGCACTTATTCCAATCGCTACCATGGAACTGATTGGTAACATGAAGAGGGAAAGCAGCCTAGGAAAGAACACTTAAATGACAGGAGTTCATAATGCCTGGAATGAGAAGTATGGAGGACAAGTAGGAAAACATAAGGAAACTCAGGAAATTTGCATAAGAATACATTGGACATGAGTCTAAGGAAAAATGGAATTGCAGAGAGTTAGTACTGTCTTAAAGATAAAATGTTCAGAGTCTCAGTTCAAAAATCAAAAAAGCCCCTATTCTGATTTTGCTTTTTAATTGATTTTAAACCAATATAACAGTAAGGATGACATGCAGAGCGTAAACAAGGAGCCAGGTGGGAGAAAGCTGGAGCAGAACGAGTTGGCACTGCTGCCCAGAGAAACACTCATCGAATCACAGCTTTGCCTGAATGCCACTGCATGCTCATTAGTTCTGTATTACGAAGCAATACGTGATTACATGCCACATTCACACTGGGGGGGGGGTGATTTTTGGTGTCACATTGCTTCGTGCCTTTTGGACAAAACAGCATTGCTCATTACACAAGACGTCACAGTAAGATTGCTCTGACTTGCCCAGGTTCCCGTAAAGCACGCACTCACCATGTTGTGTTTGAGAATCCGCTGTACCACTGGTGTGAACACTTCTATCACAACCATTGACCGTGGGCGCTCTCGGCAGTGCTGTAAGGAACAAGTCATTGAGTGAGCTGCAGAATTAGCAACGTGGGTCTCCCTCAGTCCAAGTAATTTGGGCTGCAAAGGGCTCTTGAAGGTCATTTGGTCCAAACTTCTGCTCGAGGCAGGGCTAGTTCTGAAGACACATGAGCCTGCTCGTTAAACCTGCCCACTCAAGTTCTGATTATCTCTAAGGAAGGAGAGTTCGTAGACTGTAATCAAAATTTCCCTTGCTGCAACTGTACAAAGCCTGTCTCATACCTTTAAAGATAATTAAGTTCTGAAGGGAGACCAAAGGCATGAAAAAATATGAAAGTGCCCATGTAGGTTGGAGGCGGGCAACAAGAGTCTTAGAGGTATTTCAGTTTGAGTCTAGAAATAGCCCTAAGGCTGACTTACAAAAGTGAAACAAAGTCAGTGCTGTTTCTTGAAATTTGACCTAATTTCCAGTGTGACTGCTAACAAGTAATTCTGGGTACGAAATTTAAGCAAGATCCAGACAGTCTGACAAATGTACATCCACTCATCGGCAAGCAGATTAAAGCAGACTTAAATCTGAAACACAAAGAAACCTAGAAGAAAAGTAATATTTACAAATTCCAAAGCTTTGCAATCCAAAATACTCCAAACTGTACAGAAAAGATGCAAGCAGAAGCATGGATTTACCAGGAAAGAGGACGAGTCCTTAGGATCTTTCTGCTGACATTACCCAATGACACAGTACCATTAGGCCTGAGTTACACACCACGTTACCAACCCACTGACTTCAGTGATTTTGCATTAACTAAATAGAACACAGTAGGACAACTCATGTACCCTGATTGAGGTGGAGGAGTCTGAAGATCTGAACTCTTATAAATTATCAGTACTATGCAGGCTGATGCAGTAAAAATATGGATCCATTTATCAGACTGCTGCTGTCAGCTATTTCAATATCACTGATTGCTGACCAGAAGATTTGGGCATGAGGTAAGGATTTAAAGAAGAAACCAAAACCCCCTCTGGGAACTACACTCAGGTACAAGCAGGAGATTTCAGAAGGTTGTTTTTATACCTTGCAGAAGAATTCACAGAGGTCGGGAGGAGGATGGTTGTTTTCCAGCAAAGGTGCAATTGCCTTTAGAAAAAGAGAGAAGTAAATTAATTAGAAGACTACAACAGCAGTAAGCTTTTTGAAGGGGATTTTTTTTTCCCCCAGAAAGAGAGGTCACTTCACTTTTAAAAAAGGACAAAAGTATCTATATAGAAATTAGAGATGGGCTGTGCATTTTACGTGTAAGCTTACACTTACTATGAACCCTCTGGAAATCTTTGCTTTCAAATACACCAGTGTAAACCCACAACACTTTTTTTTAAGGGTCTGAATGAAAACAAGAGCAGATCCATTGTTTTGGTATGTAGCACAGCAAGGACAACTCTGCCTCACTGTTTCAGTAATAACATCTCTCTAAAAGATACAACAGAAAAACTTCAAGCAAACATGTGTCTCTTATGAAAGAGTTCAAGCTCACACACAGCCAACAAATCATGAAAAGAAATATAGCACTCATCTTACCTGGAAAGACCCTATTTATCAAAATCAAACATCTAACTTTCTGAAATCATTCCTCTTTTGCTGCTGTGCAAACCAATGTGGTTATGCTTAGCAAATACATTGGAGGTCATACCTGGCACTGAGAGCATAATGAACCTACTTTGTTGTTAGTTCCCTTGTAAATTAGAAAACAGTACTAGAACAATGTATTCTCTCTACATGATGGTGCCTTCGGGCTTTTCCAATCTTGAGCTAAAGGGATTCCCAGTACCCATTTAAAAGACTCTAAACATAGCAGCTAGGACATTTTGTATTGAGCAACTGAACACCAGATATTTTATCTGGATTGGTCTGCAGTTTTACTATGGTAGCCTATTTTGCATTGTGCTCTCCCTCTCATCTTCTTCAGTATTTCAGCCTCAGTGAGTTTGCTCAAAATGTGTTTCACAACAGCCACGTTCACAAGCAAACAGGTTAAGATTAATGTGAATTTCAACAATGAAACCCATATGCACCTGCAAGACCTGTCTGGGCTACCATGTAATATTTGTGAAGCTTCTGTTCATTCTGGTGTGCCAACTACATGTAACTAGTCACTACCTCTGCTGGCAGCACAGCAACAGTGGCCCGATGGAGAAGGCAACGCTGTGCAATGAGACTAGAGCATCTCTGCTACCCACCCAACACCCAAGCTAAAGAACTTTTTTCAATTCACCTCCTGCAGCGTCAGTCATAGCACCTGCCAACCTCCACCAGCCAGGCAATGCAAAAACCCCACGTCTTTGTGTTTGTGTGACCACTGCCAGAGGATCACTGCCTCAGAGGTGGAGCTGGTTGGCTGTCAGCCTACGAAAAAACAAGCTGTTTTGTTCAGCCCAGTCCCTACTGGATGTAGGTAACAGACTTTATCAAGCACGTCCCAACTCTGCCTGTACAGTCACTGTGGAAGAGGGACAACGTGAGAGAAGCCTGTGTTCTTTCTGTGCCCTGTGGTTAAAGGCAGAACCCTGCTGTCTCACATCACCCAGCTGTGAGCAATATCCCTTACCAGGAAGGGATGACTAGTAATATTGATCTGTTCCAGGATCATATAGAGAAGGAAAGATGGTTTCATCCGCACAGCAAATCACTGTGTACTTCTATGACATGACACATATATCAGTAACAGCAGTACTTCCTAATAATAACACAGTTTAGCTGCACAGTAGCAGAAAACACCAACTCCTTCATGGCTGGGCACAACCTGCAGCAGGGCATGACTGAATGAAGCAGCCAGCTCTCAGAACCACTGATAAATGTTGGCTGTAAGGACCTTTAGAGGCCATTTAGCCAAAGCTCCCTGCTCACAGCAGGGCTACCTGACATCTTTTGTTAAAAAGTCCTTCCCTCAAAACACAGCTCTGACTGGAAGTCTGAACTGGAGGAAAACAAAAGCTACAGCAGATCACAAAGAGAAGTAAATGCCACCTCAGAAACTTATCTCAGTGACTGATCACAGCTAAAACGGTATCTTAAGCAGCAGCTAAACACTATTCACACCTACTGGCAGCAACATGCTGCCTTGTCACTTTGCAGAGAGATCCAAGGAGATGTGATACCATCAGGCGGTGAAGTTCTAGATTTGATTACTGGGAAAATCTCCTGGAAATTGCCAGTGACTGAAATTAAATTATAGTGATGGGGAAGCAATTTCCACCTCTCTGATAAATTGTTGAGATTCTGTATTTTGTTACACTGAGGTTGCCATTTGATTCACTTATTTCTATGCCTAAATAAACACAACTTACAGAAGAGATAAAAGTTGAGGAGGGTATTACTACAAACCAAGTGAACAGGGGGTTAAACTGCAGTGGCGCATACACGTAACTACACTTGCAAAAAACAAGCACTTGCTCACATACCACCAGAAATTGAGACATTCTGTGTATGGCAGCATTAGCCCCTCAGGAAACTACTAAGCCTAAGGGTTTTATAGGGCACATCTGGAAATGATGTTTTTTTGACTATTTAAAGTACGTATACAGATACAAACATAGCACTCTATAGCCCAGTAACAAGACCATTTTGAGAAAGGATTAACCCTACTTATGCTGTGCTGTTTCATACAAGGGAACTACCATGAAACATTAAAAGAGGAACAAGAAGCCACATGAAAACTGATAGTCCAAGTGGGTTTGATCCACCCAAAACTTATTGACATTGATAGAAGTGCTTTCCCCTACTTCTCTAGGACAGAGGCTTAAGCAGTAAGAGAAGTGTTATCAACCAATACAGATTTGTCCCCAGATCTGGACAGAAAGTTACTCACCACAATAATGCTCTCATGGTCTTGAGTGGTTAAGTTGTTGTTCTGAAGGGATTAAACAGAAGAAATGAGTGAGCAAACAGTACTGAGCTGGTACACCAGCATACACTGTACTCTGCTACCATCAGGCATCAGAATTGCAGCTCAAGGCTGCAATTGTTTATTTCAGAATTAAATTCATCTTACTAAAATCATTCTCTTAAGGAAGATCTTATACCACCTGGTACAAGAGGCTGTACAAGTTTCCACTTTTTCCTAAGCACTATCAGATTCAAGGCTCCCCAGCCATGAAAGCTGAGCAAGCACCAGGATGCCAGAATAGAATTCAATTAAATGGAAAACTAAAGCTAGTGATAAACTTCTTAAGCCGTTTTCTGCCACCAGGCTGTACAATTCTAAGAAAATTAGTAAAAGAATTGTTGGATACCATTTTTGGTAGTAAAATAACTGCTACAGTTTTCCTGAAGTTCCTTCTTCTAAAATGGACCTGGTACGAGCCAATAAACCTACTGGAAGTCATTGGTTTTGACTAATGCGGTGGTTTTGGCTCTCTCCACAGCATGATCCATTCAGAGGTCACAAAGTTTTAGGCTGTTAAGATCTTAGCTGACTGCAAGAGCACCAGCTAGCAACTTTTATGGTTATCACAAATCTTTGCACATCAGAACTGGCACACCAAAAACCTGCCTGGCATTATACTTCCTATCCATGAAAAGTTAATTATCTGAAACAGATGTAAATGTCTCTGAAGAAGGAGGGTACTTTTCTTTGAGATAACTTGTAATAGAAAGTTGCACGATGAATTTATTAGCAAATACATATTGTTGGCCTTGTTCAGGCATTACCAGCCATGCAAACAAAGCCAGTGGAATAGAAGTCAAGGGGAGTTTCACCACTTACTTGAAATAAGGCTTGAATCAGATCCATAACAAATTTACCATGAATAACCAAACAGAACCCCATAGCCTCAAGAGAAAACACATTGTTTCTGGAAATAAACCTAACATGGATCAAATTCTCTTTTTCTCCAACAAGTACAAATTCCACTCAAATCACGAGCAGAAGAATTTTGAAAGACCAAGTTAAAATAAAACCCACGCATGAACTTTTAAACTATTTGTCCCTCATCTAAAGTGACAGTGTCCTGCAGGAGCATGGCCATACCTCTGAGAGCAGTTTTGAGACGATCTCCAGTGGTGCTTGGTGAATTGAATCATCCTGAAGCGGAGACGTCAGCGCCATATCCACCAGTGTCCTGATCTCCTTCAGCACCACCTCCCAGCGGCTGGGGTTGCTGAGCACCTTCTTGTACTTGTATATCTTCTTCTACAAGGAAAAGGAAAGGCTCGTGTCAACAGCATCTTGCTGATTTAGATGTATGCTTACATTCGACCTTCAAGTGGATTGCTCTGTATTTTGAGTTTGGCCTTTCCTGTTTGCTAAAAGGCTGTACTTAAACACTTTTAAATGGAAAATAAAACCAATGGTTTCTTTTGATTTTGAAACCAGTTTTTAAACTCCACAGCATTTCTTTCCACCACTTTCTCCTGAGAACACCTTACTCCTCAGCCTAACCACAGGTACTTGCTACTGCACTGGTTCCAAAGCTCTAGGACTTTTTAAGGAAGCTAATCACGGGGATGAGGAGGTCAAAATATCATTCCAGAGATGTTTTATTCTATGTTGCTCATTGACGAACTTGCATTCAGAACAAATAAAAACGAACTTCATCACGGTGACAAATTCCCACAGATCCACAGGTCGCTTTTTCTCCCTTTCCTTGAAGGTCAAGAGAAGCTGTTTCATGACTCTCCAGTGGTGACAGGAACACATTGGCTGGGTCTTTAAGCCCTCCCTGCAGCAGCATGTCAGCACTTCCATGCTCAGGCTGCCCAGCAACATCATTCCTCACTCCTTGCTGGCTGCTCTGAGCTCCAGGCAGCTCCCACCAGCTCCTCGGCAGCCACATTGCCACACGACTGCACTGCAGGCTGCTGGCTCTTATAAATAGTGCTGCCCAGAGGAAGTCCACCCGCCCAAATCCCCAGAGGTGACTTAATGAAACTCTAGAATATCAAGGAAGCAATGTCTGGAGTCCAAACACCACTCCTGATGACAGCACGAAGCACATGGAGCAGGGCTTGCCAAGGCACGGGCCTCGAGACCTGCAGGACTGCGTTGGCTCACGTTGGGTCACAAAAACTGCCCATTTCATGCAGCTCGAAGATTTGGCTGAGCTTGAATCATCAATGTGATAAAGCAGACTTTGCAAAGGGTTGACCTGCTTTGATCAGTTTTGGTTTGGGGCTTTGCTACATGCATTTTCCCTTCTCCTCGCTGCTGGGCCCATCCCATCAGGCTGCTCACTCCTTCCCCAGCACAGCAGCAGCTCTAAGAATGCTCAACACAAAGCACAGCCACCTCTGTGCCCTATCTGAAACACAAGAAAAGAGAACAACGCAGAAAAAACAGATTTTGGATGCTCTGGGTTTTTCTGCACTGTTGGAGGAGGTAGAAGAGGCTGGCATTGGGCTGACACCTAAAGGCTGATAAAGCAATCCAATTATCTTTTTAATTGAATTCAGGCAAGTACAAAAGCATGCTGGCAGCAGTTCACACTTCCAGTGCATTTTAAGCCACTGACAAAGCAGAGGAACAGCAAAACATGCTGTGGACGCTACTGAATGTTTTGGATTTCAGAACAGAGCAAAAAACTTTGTACTTCCAAGCCCCTTGGGGCAGGGAGAATGCACCGATGGCTTTAAGCTGCCAGCACTGCTTCCATATCACCTCAGATTTCTTGGAGTAGTTAGGAAACCTGAATCACAGAGAGCTTGATTTTGCTTATCCACAGTTCTCTTTTTAGGGTCTTTTTTGTTGGATCTACTCCAGCACAAAAGAAAGCCAAGTATCCAAGGCAAGGGAGGCTTCCTTTCCTTTTTAGAGACAGCCACGAAAAATTAAAGCTCTCCTGATGCTGACGCACATAGGAGAGAAGACAGAAGGAGCTGTGCTGCCTGCTGAGCTGGGGAGACCTACAAAAGCAGACAGCCACTCACAGGCAACACTCAGGGAAAACCGCCTTTGTGTGCACACCAGCAAAAAGTACCACACACTTCACAGCCTCTGCTTCTGGATCTCAGCACATCAGAGTGCATCACCAAGCTACAGCCTTGAAGGAACACAGCCTTTTGCGTGATGGTGGGAAAGCAGCTGGAAATTAATAAATAAATAGGGATGTTGTCCTGAAGAAGGTTGAACTCTGCTGTCCTGAACCTTTGCCCATGGTTACGCCACTGTTTTTCTCAGCGGAACGCTTTTCACTGTTGAGTGCCTTGCTGAAAGCCTCAATTAAAGCTTGAACCCTATCAGTCAGATACAGAAGCAATTTGCTTTGTATCAGCGTGCACTTGGCCAACACCGAGCCATCTGCTCTATTCTACCTGCGCTGATTCCGGAGTGAGGGAGAAACAATTGCTCATGAGCTTAAAAGCAAAGCTGCTGGGCAAAGACCTGTAGTGGAGAACAGGCATGTGGACATGAGCAGGGAGCTTCCTTGCCTGAACACAGTGTGAAAGATGCCTTCACTTGCTCACACGGCATTCATCACAAGATTAATGTGTACAAGAAAAATCCTGGGCTGGGAATCCAGCTTCACACGGATTTTGCTAAAAGCAGCAGCTCCTGAGACCACTTATGTGAGTAAAAATAACACATGCCAGCTTGGAATTTGACCCTTCTAGTTACTGACCAGCCAGAACCACAGAGCTAACGTCATTCCAAAAACCTTGCTAAGCTGACTCTTAAAACAAAACCACTGAATTTAATAAGTATCCAGAAGAAGAAGCAGCATAGGGAATAAGTGACACTGACAGGGCATCCTTCATTCTCAAATCACTCTAATTAATTAAGTCTTGCAGAAACCCAAGGATCTAACTCTAAATCCTCTTTTAGAGGAGGAGGAATTGAAGCCCACATGAGAAAAATTACTTATCCAATGTTATTAAGCAAGCATGTGACAAAAATCTGTAGGCAGTGGTTTTTGCCATCAGTGTTCAAAAGCTTTTGAACATTGCTATGAACAGAAAGCTCAGTAGAGTCTACGGCATAGGAAACTTTCAGCTTTTTTAAATGACATCTTCATATGCTATTCTATCCCATGATGGACTCATCTATAGCCCTGCTCATTCACCACTTCCCCGGACAGGGATGATAATACTGTATTGTTGAGAACTAAGAAATAGGAACTCCAATGCACAAAAATGTAAGGCATGGCACAGCTGCTTTTCTTGACCCCAAGAAGACCTTTCATGTAAAGAATACCTTAAAGCAGCCAGCACGCTTGAGCCAAAAAGGACAGGATGAAGTCGGCCATCCTGATGACCAAACCTCATCCCTGCTTTGCCACATTCTGTATTTTTGAGATCCAGTCTTCCTGTCAGCAAATATATGACATTAGAAAAAATAACTAACTCTAATCCTTAATAGCCAGTTAAGTTTTAGTTCTCTGTTCTTCAATCCTTTTCCACACGACACCCAACTAATCACTTATTTTATGGCCAAGCAGGAGCTATGGCAGGGATGTACATGGCTCTGAGGGCCACGTGTGCCAGCAATTGTTTATTTCTTGCTGGGCAACGAGGGCAGTTCCAGCAGAAGGGAAAAGGTCACCCTCCTGCACAGAGGTCCCCTGGCACAGTGAGGGGTGGCAGAGCCAAGCTGGTAATATAGCTTTATTTGGATGGAGCTTATGTGAAATGCAGGTATCTCTGGCTGGACACAAGTGTACAGAGGAACAAAAAGCACAGAGAACTGGAACTGTTTTCCCCTCTGCTGCAGAACACTTTGTTAAAATGCTGTATAATAAGAAATGGGAAAATTTGCTGGCAATGTTCAACACTCATTTTGGCTTGTCCTACAAAAGCTAGGAGCTATACCAAGTATTCTTGAGCACCACCTGCTGGCATCTTGGTTATTAACCCAATACCTTGAGGACAACAAGGATGGCATCCCCAGAACTCAGCTAGATCCACATTCTGATACAACATAAAAATAACCTGTCGCTAACCTGTGCTTCCCCATTATCCAGGGATAGACTCAAATCAGCAGCTAGATCTACCAATATGAAGAAAAGCAACTTACTTGACTAAGTCCACAAAAAGTTCCATTCAAGGTAAAGGGCTGAGGCTATTTACATAAAGCCTCACAAATCAAGGAGCTCGGATTGCTCTTATTGCAGCAAACTCCTGACCTTCTGAAGGTTTTGCACAGCAACACTTATGCACTGCTCCCTACTGTAGCTGAAGTTTCATAAGCTGAACACTTCCTGATCTTCACTCAGTGAAGGTCTACATAACTCTTCAGTTTCTGCCAATTTGCATTAAAAATTCTTGAAGAAATTGAGATTATTTATGGCACTGAGATTGGCACCCATGAATCTAGACCCTGAATAAATACATCAAGTGGCAGTCTCTGCCCTGAGCAGCTCATGGTCTAGATGATTAAAGGTAGGAAGGAGAAGCAGTGCAAGTACACTGAGATGATTTCCTTGTGATTTCCAGAGTGAGACTGAAGTCTTCTGTCTCCCCGCTAATCTCTAACTCACATCTAAATAAAAGCACCACCAACAAGCACTGGGCAGCAGGGAGCGAGCTGAAAGCTGATATCCCCTTGCTGTGTTTCCCAATTGCAACATCTCCCTGGAAACCTCTTTTCAGCCTATATTCATTAACCTCTTATTTTTTGTTTCCTATTTCTTCCCCTTTTCCTCCCTTCCCCCCCCACACTGGTGTCTACCACCTCGCTCCAGACCTCAGCTAACCCAGGCAAGAAACCTGGGACACCCAAATCAGCACTGTTTCAAAGCTACCTGAGTTCAACGGGTTCAGCAAGCGGTGACGTGGGTTGAGTTGTTACTAATACACAAGCTGGAACAACTGAATGGGCACTTGCCACAGGCGCAGAGCTTGTCCTTTGCTCAGATACCACTGGGACAATACAGTGCAGGAGCAGAAGAATGCTGAAGTAAACAGAATTTTAAAAGGATGAAACACAGATCCCATTTCAGCTTGGGGGAAAGGAAGAAAAGGACTGAGGGGCTCACAGGGCAGCTCCTCACTGCAGCTGTGATGCCCACGTGCTGAAGAACTTCCAAAGTGTATTATGTTTGCACTACATACACACCCACCTCCTTTGATCAGAACCATCCCCTGCTTGACCATGCTTCCAGGCTTGTGCTCTCTGATGCCTTCAAGACCACTGCAAAGATACCCTTCATCAACAAGGAGGGATGAAAGGATGAGAAGGAAAGGATAGCCTACCAAAGGTCTCAAATTTAGAGACCCCACTGAAAACAAATTTGCATGTGAATATAGCTTATGTGCTTCCAGAAACTGAAGGCAACTGAAAAACCGTAGCTTCCTTCTAGCCCCACATGGGGAAGGAAGAGCATGCCAGTGGTGAGCTTCCCACGAGCAAGCAAGGATCTGGGCTTTGCTTTCACTGGTCTCTTGCCTTTCTCTCAAATCCCTGCCTGAAGCCTTTTGTCACAAAGATGCAGGAGCACAGCTGGCAGATCCCAAAGCAAGTCCTGTAGCTGTGTATTTGAGATGCTGTTCCCCAGCTAGAAAACGCAAAAGGCCAACAGCAGCTGAAGCTGCACTCTGCATGGGCTAATGCGGTTACTCTCGTAACCAGACCTGTCCACACGGGAGAGCTTTTGGCAGGGCCCACTTTGATGCATTCCCCGAAACCCTCCATCCCTGCTTCCATTTCCTTTTGGCAAACACTCCCATTCTTCAGGCCACGGTTCCAGCATCAGCTTTACACTTCAGGTTGGCAAAACATCAGCTTTCATCCTGCACACAGCAACTGCTGTTCTGTATTTCTCATACTGGAGCCAAGCTAGGGTTTGTTTTTAATGTTGCTTTGGCTATGCAGAATTTCACTATGACTGCAGATAGGTTTCTAGCAGAAGCACAAGATGCTCCTCCCTTGCAAAAAAACATTAGTAGAGACAGTGCTGTGGTCTTGGATTGCAAACCCCATGCAACGTCTCCCCAAAAGAATAAATGTTTTAGAAGATGAGGTTTGTAGTGGTCGTTCTTTTGTTTTTAAGCTTAAGTTGCATGGTACCTTTCCTCCTAATCTTGGGCAGGATGAAAAACTTCATTATAACTGACCACCACTGTTGTCCTTCATGTACTGGAGAGCTCTGCTCTGCTGCAGACTGGTCAGGTCCACAAACCCCTCCTGAGCTGCTTTAAAATCCTAAGGAGAAAGAGTGAGAAAATTCCCCAAGCAGAGGTTGCAGGAGTTGCACAGTTAGGGCAGAAGCCAGACACCTGCTTCATCTGCAGCTCTGTGACAGCCTCTGACTCATCACCAGGGGGAAGGTTCAGTTGCACTGAGGCACAGCCATCTCCCCCTTTGCAGGACCTCACTGCTCCCTGCTGCAGTGTTTTTGGCCCTTTTTTTCCAGAGCAGCCACTGCTTGGATTGTACCCTGTCTGGGCATCAGGATTGCTGTGGACACAGCCCACAGCTTGCAGACGGGGGCAAGTCTGACATGCTTCTGCATTTGAGATTCTGCATCACACGCTGCAGTCAGCACAATCACATTCCATCAAAAATAAATAAATAAATAAATAAATAAATAAAATAAAACAGAATAAAATAAAATAAAATAAAATAAAATAAAATAAAATAAGCTATCGGATGAAAAGCAGGACTATGTGTGTACCATATACACTTTCCCAAACCTGCAGTGGACTAACTGCAATGCAGTGTGTGTGGAAAATAAATAGCATTCAACTACAGCAGGCACTGCCTGACTGAGGAGCTTAGCATGAATCAAAGAAATCAAAAGTCACAAAGCACTGTGACATTAAGACTCTTACACAGGTGCAGCACTTGCTGTGCACAGCCCTAACACAACCAGCTGTGTTACAGAACACCCCTGACACCAAACAGAACTGCTCCAGGTTTCTAATACCTATTTGTGCACTTTATATTCCACTCATGATGGCTGTGTCTGTGGAGCCTGGTCCTTGACATCCACCAGCACTCAGGCTGCGGTGGGAATAAATGACTTTGCCACTGCAGAGAAGAGATAGTGCGTAGGAAAAAAACGAACACGCACAATCTTATCACTGCACTTTGGCCAGGTCTGCCAGAGAAAAAGCTGTGCACAAGGCCACCGTGGAGAACAGCCAGGCACATACCTGCTGTGCAGAACCACCCCACTGACCAGCACCCTTCCCATTCCATGCAGCACAAGAGCCATTCTTCACCGGGAAAGCACGGCACTGCCTTACTGCACGGCTGCAGAATTTATGCGAGTCCTTTCGGGCACAGAGGCACCCTGATCAGGGAAATTGCCACCTGAGAAACCACCTCAAATTAGGATTAAGCAGCTGCTAATGCTACATGTGGTAGGAACTGTTAACAAAAGATAATCTCTGGAAGAGAATCCATTCCAGTTCTGTCTTCTGGGAGATGCCAGTCAGCTTTGGTAGCACCATGAGAGAATTATTTCTTCCCAGATATGCAAATCAGATTAAAAAGCCACATCATCCCCTTTCATTATTATTTTCTGCTGCTAGCAGTGGGCACCCTCACTTTTTCCTGCCCTCCTCCCCACTCTCCAGTCAGCAAAACCTTCCAAATGGACGCTTACCCACCTTTTTCACTCTCTCCTCCTTGGCAAATGCATTATTTTGCTGAGTTTCTAGCACTCCAGCACCATAAATGGCTTTGAGATTGGCTTCTCTCTCATGTGCACCTGCATCATCAATGTCGTCAGCAAGAGAGATGTGCACGGCTCGAGGAGCGTGTTTGTGTCAGAGAGCTGCTGCAGAGCCTTAGGGAGAGCATGGATACTGGATACTGATTTGATGCTTGCAAGCATCTTAAAAGGACCTTGAAAAAAAACAGGGTATTTCTGGCTTCAGATCCCTAGGCTTCAGAGCTCTGAATTTCCCACTTTCTCACAGGGAAATACCAGGTTTCAGAACAGCACCTGCATCTGAGATATTTTTATACCCACATTTTCCACATTTTTATATCCCATCTCACTGCACCAAATCAGCACAAATCACCAAATCTACTGCAGTCCTTTAGCCTACTAAAATGCCACCAGATCTGCAATTTGCATTCTTAATTCTGCCTTGTACAAACACTGTGTGATATGCAAGACCCAACCAAGACCAGTAGTGTGCAGTTAGCCTGCGTGACCCTAAGGCCAGCGTCCTCACAGGGGACTCCAGACTGTGAGGTGCCACCACTTCAGAGCGGGGCTGATCCAAACAAGTCATAAAACCACCTGCTGCCCTTAATGCACCTATTAGGCCACAGCCTAACAATGGAAGCTTCCCATCTCAAATACTACAGTAAAGAGACACATGCGTATGCACTGGATACACAAATAAGAAACAAATGTGCAAGACAGGAAAGAGAAATCTAAAACAACACCTAGATCTCCTTTGCTGCTTCGGGCTCCTTTAAGTCTTCTCCAGATACTCATGAAGTAATTGGCAAGAGTCCTCAAAGCATCAATAATGCAGAACTGGGTCCCAATACAGCAGCTTAACAAGGCACTTAGTGCATGCCAGCTCCCGGAGTCAGGCTTTCACACCCAGTGCATCGTGTGAGCAGGATAATTACACTCCTGGGAAAGACTGCCAGTGCTGTGTTTGTAAGAGACCTGCTGAGCACCCGATTTTTAGCTTTCCTCTACAGCTAGGAACCTGAGCAAGGGTTTAATGTTGGTGCAGCACTGCACTATGGCATCTCTAGAGGAGAAGCTGTGATTCAGTGAAACTAGTGGTCACCCTGACCTGGAAATCTTGAATTGCAAAGAATTAGCTGTATGGGCAGCCCTGCAATAATGCTGAAGAGTGACTTGTCAGGACAGAAATGAGAATCCCCTTGGCTGGTAGTTCAGCATTCCTGAGAAGCAGCATACTCCTGCAATTGTATTTACTCCTCTTCAGAGCTGAGACCTAAGTACACAGTAACAATCTGGCCTGTTTATTCAGCTGTTTTTGACACCCTTCTATCTTCAGACCTAATATTAGTTTGAATAGGATAGCATCCAAGTCCAGAGTTGAAAATTTAGAGTTGGTCCTGACTTTGCTAAAGCAAGACAGAAAATGACTATCCAGCTTCTACCTGAATTTCACTACTAGCTGATGAACTGCCCTGAGCTCTGCCTCCTCAAAAAACAGTCTGGCGTTTGAGAAAAGGGTAGATGTTGCACTGAGGGACAACTGATGGTTAGTGGGCAAGGTAGGGATGGATTGATGGTTGGGCTAGGTGATCTTACTGGTCTTTTCCAACCTTGATGGTTCTATAAATCTCACATCCCAAAGTGAGAGTGATGTTCGTCAGCTGCTGATAGCACCTCTAGCAAAGCAAGATCTCAGCAATGAGAAGCCACACTTGAGATTTTTTGAGTGACACCTGATAATATACAGCCTGAGACTGGCCAAACCTGCACGGGAAAGTGAGGGAGCCAGCAGGCTTCATGCACTATATAAATGCCTTAAGCCAAAAGCAGTGGGGGAGAGCACCTAGGAGCACATCCCAACCATGACATAAACAAAAGGTGTGCTTATGATAGCACTTCATGCTGCCTTTCCACAGGAAGCACAAAACCACCAGCACACACCTGTAGCCTGCTTTTATCTCTCTAATGCCCTGAGGCTTTCAGAGGCAAAACTGAATTCCACAGCTTGGGTTCCCACCAATTTGTCATTGAATCATACACAGACACAGAAAGGGGGGGGAGAGGGGGAACATTCATCAGCCTAATTGAATAAGAATGATTAATTGTTTCACCTCCCAGTAACAGAAAATGTGAAATTTTGTGCCCTACTAAAATACCTCAGGTTTTTGGCTAAAGCAAGCAAAGTTATGGTCAAGAAAAAGTAGTTGTGTGTGCTGTGCAAGCCACCACAGAGAGGGTGTACAGAGTAGCAGCCACTGCTCCGAAGTGTGCTGATGAATAATACTTTCAGTATGAAGTACAGCACTGAGCTATTGAGTTGTTGCAGTGTATCAAGGCTTCCTCTCTCAGATCGTAAATCAGGTGATTAAATACAAATGACAGATGTGGGCATTTTTAGCTGTAACTGATGTGATTTTTTTCCTGATCTCATAGTTTTGAGGCATGATTTACTGAGATTTAAGGCTATAAATTTCTTTAATGTCATAATTTAAATTCTATATAAGCCCCACTCCTGTATCAGCACTATTTTTAATCATTACCATGGTGACAAAACCGTAAAGGTGCTTCTACACAAGGAAAGCTTCACCACACTTTCAAGAACACTTTCTCTTAATTTTCTGTAGGTTTAAAGCACAGAAAAATACCCCTCTGAACTTTCCCTGTTAGATACAGACACTGATACTCTCACATAGCTGAGTAAATCACCTACTGTATAAAAATATTCTGTGTTAATGGATAGGGAATTCGTAACCTGCACACAGTAAAAAGCAGAGAGGGTATCGTTATTCAGGTCAAGTATGATTTTACACGACAAGCAATCCCTCTGCAATTAATAGGGCCGCTTGTGCATTGAAGTATCTATTTCCTGAAGACACAGATCAAACAATACCTAAGGGAACCAGAGAAATATTAAATCAAAATTAAAGTTTTTGAATGAGGGCCAACAATTCTTGTTTTAGCATTCGATGCAAAATGCTTGCAAATCCCAGATGACAGCATTGTTCCAGTTCCTAATTCATGGGAATCAAAACATGGAGTCTGTGCAGAGAAGTCATTTTAAAACAAAGAGATTGTGCTTGCTGATGACACAATGGGCTGCACCAGCAAAGGCAGCTTGGGAGGAAGTTGCTCCCCTCAGCACTTGAGACCACATGTGGACCTCATGTTCTGCTTTGGGCTTCACAGCTGGGCATGCCCTGAGCAACCTCACACAAGCAAGGAGCACAGCCTGCAATGGGGGGAAAGGGACGTGGGTGATGAGAGGACCAGGTGATGTTCAGTGGTTCCTTCCAGCCTAAACTATTCTGCAGTTGGTGTATTTTCACCGTCCTGCTAACAGATGGGTAAAATCCCTGACAAAGCAGCATGAGAGGAGAACTGAGGACTGGTTAATAGCATCAGTAGGAAACACAAGACATAGGCAAGCCTTTCTTGAAGATCCAGGTCACAGGCACACAAAGCTCCCAGCTTGAGTCATACTTCAGCCCCAGCTCTATGCTCTGTGTCTTGTGTCAGCTCGGGACGTTCCCCCAAGGCCTCCAACTGACGTGTTTCATTGCTGCATCATTCAGCTAACTAGGAATCACCAGCAACCCACATCTCACAGCACAGGTGGTGTTCAGAGTTTACTATCCAGAATGCTAAAAAGAACCTTCAGGTGCATTTCCAACAAATGTAAATCTGGAGTTGTGCTGCCTACCAGAAGACCAGACCCAACATGAGAAGACCTGGAGATTGTCATTTTGAACTCAAACGCAGTGTGGAACTAAAATAGTAAGGTGGGTCTTTCCATGATCAGTACTTGAAGCACCCTGTAGTAGGACTCAATGGATTCTTCAGGGGACAGCACCTCTGTGTGCTACACATTATGCAAGTGCGTAGAAACAGACCTTACCCCAAAGACAGCAAAATACAAATGGCCAACAAATTAGATGGATACTGTCTGGGAAAATGCCAGGGTACATACTTGGGTATCTTTGTGCGTCACAAAATTGCAACAGCACCAACCAAAGCCAAGCTTGGCCATAGTCATCCCCTACAGCAATGGCTGGTTGCCACCATACCTAAGCCTAGATCCAGAACGGTCAGTGAACCGCGTGTGTTACTCCCTGTTGTATATCCACAGAAAATGCTGTTATCTTTATTGATACACTGTTATGACTAATCAGCTTCCAAGTACCAGAGATTACTTATCACGGTTTCAAACCAACCTCCCTGGTTGAAAGGAACACTTCTGACACAACAGATTAATGATTTTTTTTTATGTTTGAGGATCTGGACAGTTGCTAACCTATTCTGTTTATTCTCTGGAGGACAAAGACAGTTTGGCTCAGCTATGACCCGAAGGGAATCGGTACTTCTAAAAATAGGCTGAGGTGGCCAAAAAGGCTCTAGGAGTTGTTGATAGTCAGATTAAAAAAGGAATTATGCATCGCTCTTAGTGGGAGGGTTTGAAATGAAAAACCCAAAGAGAAAATGAGCCGATGAGAAGCAGACTGCCCTGACATCAAGATTCTCTTCAAGGAGCGCAGCGTTCAAAGAGAGTCACACCTAAAAAGCTGTGTAAGCATCCTGACAGCTAGTTAGCTGGATGACACATAAAACCTCTTGGAACTGGATCTAAAACATGGATAATTACGTGTTTGGTTTTCTTTTAGTTCTGTTTATCTGAAGCATCTCTTTTATTATTCCCTAAGCTGCAGAAAGAAATTGTTCTTCATTTTTATGTCAATGTTTGGTTCAGGAACAAAAATGATTTCCAGGGTGCAAGCTGGCAAACTGAATTCCCACAGCATCCCACAATCCTTAAAACTGCCACAAGAAAGCTCTCACTGACTTTGGCACCTTCTTACGAGACCAAGGGATACCCAGAAAATGTCTGAACATAAGAAGCTTCCCCGAATGTGTAACAATACAGCTATTGACTGGACCCAGCCATTTTCCTGGTAGCTCAATGTGCAAACCACAACCAACTCCAAAGGCTTGACACATAGGAAAAGGAGGCGGAAAGACATTGACAGAACGCCAGTCTGCTCCCACAGCTGTAACACAAGTATTCCTGTTGTGAGATCAGAGGGGTATGCTGGAGGCTAGTCCTCACTGCTGGGAACTCTGCATATGGGTTTGCCAGCTATGAAATGGGTTCCTCCAGCCTTGTTTACACGGGGCACAGGGAGCGATGCTGGGCTCAGCCAGACCCACTAGATTCTTTCACCCCAGGAATACAAACAACAGCAAGCTCATCTCTGCTGAGTATTTGTTTTCCTCCAAGTAACTACGCTACAGTTATCTGCACCATTTTGCATCTGTGTTCTACATCCCCACAGAAATGCTCTGACCTATTATTTGCAAGACCACTGGACAAATATATCATTCATCAGCACAACCGCCCAATTATAATACAGCTGCGGCGATCTCTGTGCCAGCTGGTGCTTTGTGTAAATAGACTCATTCCAGCAGAATAGGCTTCGTAGCTTTGTGCGGGTTCCCTCACTACCTGCTTAATCATCAAAACATGCAAATTTCATGGGCACCTGGCTCTTACAGCCATAGGCTAAAGCAGCAAGCTTCTCAAGGGCAGCTCATGCAACTGCGCTGCTCCGGTCTCTCCCTAGGCACAACATTTGTCGTGCCTCTTAGTTCTGCAGTGGTTTTACTTACAGCTGCCCAGTGTCCTCCAAAGTACAGAGGAGAAAGTTGTCAGGTGTTCCTTCTCGCTGCTAAGCTACAAAACCCATCAAAACTACCTCCATGTTAGCAAAGAGGAATTTGTTAGTGTAAAGTACCTGAGCAGTGACTAAACCCTGTCCTTGTTCTTATGGGAAAAAGCTACTTGCTATTCTTGGTAAAGGGAAGGTCTTTCAAATCAAGATAATGTTTCACTTGTTTTTCAAAAGTGAACTTACTGGGGGTGGGGAGGGAAGCAAGGAAGCAAAAATAAAATCTACTTTGCAACAAGTCAAATCACTCAGAGTTTCCCAAAATTAGAGGCTTGGTCAGAAGCATTGGAAAGTTTAAGAAATACTCTTTTAAAAACAACTCCCACAGAGCAACGCTCCCTCTCCACAACCAAGAGGCATATGAGCAAACCAGGTCACTGCCCAGACGTTTTCTTCATCATTACATTGATGGGAACTGGGGGGTGGGCAGGGGGTGAGCAGGCTGCATCTTTACACTCCTCACGTTTTTCAGAGCTGCACTTCCAAGCCTGATTTTTGCTTTGTTATAGGAGGGAAGCATGTGCTGGCATCACACCAGTGCCTTGTATGTCCTGCTTGGTGACCATGTAGAATAAGAAATTCTGCCTTTTTTTGATCATCTCTGCCTGTCAAAAGAGAAGGGAATTAAGGGAGATACTTTCTGCACGCTTTAAGCTTCATTGCCTCTTTGTTATCTTCAGGAGTTGCAAAGAAAGCAAGACCAGAACAGCACTGTGTTAATGATGCTGTCAAGTAGCCAAATTACAGTGCCACACTGCAGCCCAGCCTTCTGCTATCAGTACCACTGTCCCGTGCTCATTTCAACAACTGGGGAAACAGGTTGCAGAATTTGCCAGTGGTCTGGAAAAGAAGTTGTCGACACCTGGCTCCTGCTGATAAGAACCTGGACCCGCTCAGAACACAATTCTGACAGACACTGATGGCTATGCAAAGCACACAAACACTGCACTTTTGTCACCCAAGTATTTTCCAACAGCAGGAGTATCAGAAACACCCACAGCAAAATCAATTTGGTGGGAGGGACTTCCTTCTATTTTCACATGTGGTTGCTGTCAGCAGGCTGAACTTTTGATAAACTGTGCAGCTAACCTGGCTGACTTCACTGAAACCCTGAAAGGAGAAGCCTGAGCTACAGAGCTGCTCTTTGGCATTGCACCACAGGATGGTGGACAGCCGTGCTCAGCATCTGGCCACAGCTGATTTACAGCTGCATCTCACATCCATACAGATTCCATCCAAAGGTCAGCAGCTTCAGCTTGTGATGAGGAATGTTCTGCTTCGAGACACAACGCTGTCACTGTGACCCACTGCCCCTGCTCAGAGCAAGCAGCTCATTGTTCTGGTAGAGCGCAAGAAAGGGCTGAGACCTCTGCAATGGAAACTGCCTTGAGAACTAAATAATTCCAAAGTGTGGACACAGACTTCTGCATAACAGGCTGATGTTACTTACAACAAGTAACTCTAAGAGATGCTCTTTCTCCAAAATTTCTCAAAACAAGCAAACAAAAACAAAAAAAATATATAAACCCAAGTATACCAAGAGCCTTGACCATATGCCAGGGCTGCAGTCATTCCATAATGTGTTACAATTCACAGTGCAAATCCAAAACCATTCTGCTTCTATATGAATTTACTCACTATCTTGATAACATCAAGCTGTGTAACAAACAGATGTGTCCACTTCATCCAAAAAACTCACAGACGTTCTGATTTAGGGTTTGTGGATGAAAAGAGACACTCATAGCTCTTGCAACCAAGGAAAGAGCACTGTTAAAACGTATTCTTAAAGATACACAAGGAAACTGTAAAGTGCAGAACTTACCTTCCACTGCAAAGAATGGAACCACTGATCCCTCAGGTAACTGTTTGCAGCCTGCAATAAAAAAAGTTACAAATAGAATCATTAGTTTCTATCAGTGTTTCAGATCACTGAGCCAAAGCTAAGCAAGTCACCCATGTGTGGCCTAAAAGCAGCAAGGTTGCACTCGCCGTGTTATTCTGAACTCTATGACCTTGGCCAACTCCAACCCCAGCCTAATTGGAGTGAGGGAAACTCTGCTCAGAGCTCCAGTTTTACATTATAACCAATTTATTTTCATAGAAAGCAATGACATGAAGACCTTGCTGCAAATATAAAACACTGAACCAAAACCGTATGAAACATTAACCTCCTTGAAATGGTGTCCAGACCAAAGACTGTGAAAAAAACCTCAGTGATTTCAATCAGGTTTTGATCAGCTCTTTAATATCTGCAGGACATTTGCTATCTCCATTAATCACTGCGAACAGAGGAAAAAGACAGGCTGACATTTTACTGGGGACGTACTGTTTTTTTCCATTCACAGCCTCCCTCCTTGCGCTGCTCCCCAGCTGGCCACAACGTGCTTCCATCACACCTCAGCTCTTTCAGTGATATTAGAACAGAGGGAAAAGCACAGCACAGGCAGACATGCACACACACGCATGGGCTGCTCGCAGCAACTGCACAAATGTTGCAATAACTGCTCCCAGGGATCACCCGTTTTAAGCAGAGCTGCCAGAAATTCCCAGTGTTCATAGCCAACGAAGGAACAGTTCAGCACTCCCAAAGGTCAAAAGGCTCGGTATCAAAAAATATAAAAGCATCCACAGTGACGTAAATACGCATGCCTTAACAAGGTGACATAAGTTTGAAATATTTGAGTGGGTAGAGATGCCCTTTGGCTTTTCCAGCTCTATCTTGTCCCTGCCAGTGGGCAAGTTTTACTTGCAAATCAAAATGCTTTACACAATCAGTGAGAAAGAACAGCCCGTCTGTCTGTATTAAAAGGGTATGGTTTCTCTGCTAGAGAAAAACCACATGCTTCCAGCAATTTAAAGCATCCTTCAACAATTTTACTCTCCAACACCTTTTTAGATAAGTATTCGCTGCAGAATGGATTTCACTTCCTGACAAAGTTCACTGATAACGTCAAGAATACTAGAAGGAAAAACGCTGCGTGGTTACCAAACCTGTGTTTAATCCCAAGGTCAGATACTGATCTCACAGTGACACAAATTTGGACCCATTTCTCAGGACTAAATGCAGTAATGCTCTTTTTACGTCTGTATTACACATTATTTATTTTTATACATAGATGACAATGGATTGCTCCCCAGTAGATCTCTAGGCACTACAGCAGAATTAATCTATCACGGTCTGGGCTGATCACAGCATTTATCAAACACAGAATTTCCACCTCGTGCAGAATGTCGACAATTCAGAACACAAATTTGCTACCACTCGTATATATTCAAGACAGATCTTTTCCCTAAATATGTTACAGGATTGAACTTCATTTAATGCAGCTCTTACTCCATTTTAATATAACAAAAAGGTCCAAAATAATTTGACGCAATAGGACATGAAGATCATTTTTGGACACAATTACAAAGGCACAAAGTAAATACGCTCAGGCACTTTCTTTCTCCAACACACGCTCTCATTCCCTCTCTCAAAAAATGTCCTTCTTGAACGGGAATAAAAACTCCAGCTGTGTTTTCTGGACAAACATCCCTGTCAAAGTGAGTGCTCATGACGATGCTAGTTCGAGTTTCGTGTATCATTACCCATGGGAAAAACCTGTCAGCCTGCAGGGAGAAGAGGAGGAACAGAAGTGGCCACAGCTCAAGTACAGACTGTCAGCTGGAACCATCGTCACTGCCAGTAAGACTCTCAAGAACTGCAACAGCTGGTATTTGTAGTGCTCTGTCCGGAACTACAAGTCCATTAACAACTTTGTCAGGGTATATATACGTATTTTTAAGCACAGTAACCCAAGTGAGGCCAGAAGCCCACACGCCATTGGGCAAGTGACTTCCAGTGACTTCCTCCTGCCACCAGACTAAGCCACTCTCCTCTAGGAAGTCAGAAATGTTCTGTTCTGAAAGAAATTCTTGTCTTTTTGGCCCGTGCAAAGCTAAGAAACAACTTCCCCCAAAGTGCTTCTTGGACCCCACTCCTACACCAACCCTCGTATTCCAGCAGTACTTCTCTTAATCAGGCAGAATGCCACCCTGCCTCAATCCCTGCTCTGACCATTACATGCCTTGAGCCAACAGTCACTTGAGCCTAAAGAAAGAGCAAATGCTAGAGCCCTGTAATGGGAACTGCTGAGAACTGGTAGTCACCCTCCTTTTTTGGGGATGTCATTATCTGCAGATTGTAAGAATGCCATAAATAAATAGAATTTGTAATATGTACAGATAGATTCTGCAACCAACTGGAGCCTTAAATTGGATGACAGAAACTGTTACAGAGAACAACAGCATCAGTCAGAGACATCGGTGGAATGCAAATACAGAGCAAACAAAGGAAACACAATGTGAAAGACCACAAAACAAACTGGAAAAGAGTTGAAACTTGAAAGCAGTGGCCTTCAAATAGCATTTAAAAAGGAAAATTAGGAAAGCAACAATGCATCATCTACAGGTAGACTACACGCTGGCTATTGGAAAGTGATAGTTTGCAAGGAAGTTTGCATCTGGATACATGTTACAACACAAACAGCTCTCAAACTAGAACCTGCCAGAGTTCATCTTTTCAAGATCACTTCCAAGGAAAACAAAGAAGACAAAGCAAACACAAAAAACCAAACCTTTAAGGAATTCCCTCTTCTATTAGCGATCAGGAGTCAACAGTAAGAGGAACCTAGAACACCAGTGGTTCCTTCAGCAGCTCTTTCAACAGTGTTCAGCACAGATAGGCAGAGCTCCTTTAACCTCAGCAGCATTATCAGGATGGAGCAGCCTGGCAGCAGCTCCCCCCATGGGCACTAATCCTGCTGCACAGCTTTCCGCCTGGCCAGCCACAAAACCACAGCTGGCTGCAGGGAGTACCTGACCTCAGCAGGGCTCAGCCAACAACACGAACCAGCACAGCATCCCACATCCCTCCCTCTTCTCCAGGTTTGCACCAACAAAGGGAGCATTCAGAAATATTTCTTTTTTACTGGAAGAATCTTGGGTGCTCACTGGCCACCAGGGCACACACCACACTCACCCAGGGGTCCAGGTTACTGTACTTTTCTGAGGTTGAAGACAGTGAGCTCCAAACCATACAGTGTACTTCATTCCTATCTATCTACATAAAATGACACTTTGGATACCATGTGTGTTGTAGAGCCCAGTTCTGCTCCAAATTTTGATCCCAAATTCAACGGCTTTAGCAGGCTGGTGGGTGCCCCATAGTTTGGAGCTGTCTGCATAGTTAAGGCCCTCCACTGTTCTCTCATAGGGAAGAACTTTAGAAAACAGGAAAATTAGGCAGTAAAATCTATAGAACATGCAAGAAGATTGAAACTACACGTAGCTCCTTTGTCTACCTGTGATCCCAATGAGCAGGAAGAACAGCTGCTTGAAGAAAGCCTGCTGTAAGCAGTACTTCTGTATGGTGGGGTTTCTTGTTTTTTGTTTTCAAAGATGAGTTCATCCTGGAACTGAGTCCTGAAGGGTTTTATGTTCCAATCGTTGAGGTGCAAACGCTCAGATAGAGAGGAAAATCCACTGGGGACCAGCTGCAGTGCCAGCATCATTCACAGCATTCATTTCAACAGTTTAGAAAAGATTGCTCACAGAAGGAAAGCTGCACAGGAGATTAAATACCTGCATATACTGAGCTTTGGTAACATAAACAAACATGCGCCTCTGTTCAAAAGGGAAAGTATTTTTTTTCCGCACCCAAAGCACCTCACTTCTTAGCCAGTGAGTAAGAATGCACTTTGTCATTAAAAAGCATTGAACTTCTAGAAAGTAGAGGTTTTTTTCCTAAGAAATCCAACTCTTTTTGCATGCCAGTACTAAAGTCCCTGCAGCAACTTCCACCCAAGTAAAAGCAGACAAAGCAGGAACTTGTGCACTGCTGAGAAACAGAGCATCTGAACCTGTGCAAGAAAGCAAGCACTTGAAGAACGACGATGAAGACCTACAGCCAATATAGATATTCACAGCTCTGCTGAGATAACGTGCCTGCAGCAGCCAGCAACAGCAGAAAACATCCCATCCATCATACTACATGTGCCATGCCACCAAGCCTCTCTAACAGTAAGTCAGTACAACGGCATCATTCATTACAGGCATGTGTGTTACTCAGAATGCAAGAACAGGCTTGTCCACATAGCAGAAAGTTCCCATGTTTCTCCTTACAACAGCACTCTTCACACACAGTCTATGGGATTCTGCCATCTGAAGAGATGTGGCAGTAAGTAGGGTTTGAGGATCCAGATTCTGTTTTTCATTCTCCCTGGGTTTACTCTGTATTTGTGTTTCTCCCCCTCGCTTGCTCTCTGGTCAGCAGGATGTCCTGCCTTTATGGTTTTATGTCATCACAGGATGAGTTTTTGTCATGCTTTCCTCATCACATCTAAACAGAGACAGGGGCCTCCAAGGAGACTGAAACATAACATTATCAAAAATTCCAATGAAAATATTTACCATGGGGACTCTCTGGCTAACACAGGGCTGAGCTGAGCATGCAGCTGCTGTGCTCATCGGGGTTTCCTGCCCTGCCTGCCCTTCCTTCTGACCACCCCAAGACATGAATACACCACGAGCAGAGGGATGGAGGCAGCAGCTCCATGGCATTCACAACCCATCCAAAAAGAGATGACACTATGGGAGAGCACCATCACAGCCAAAATACCAAAGCCTCTTTTCTGAGACTCTTCCTACATTTGCTGCTAAACAGCTTGTAAAATTATAAGCTTCTCCCCCTCTCAGTCACTTTCAATAGGTTGCTGCAGCTATTTCACTATCAATAGCAGCATCACTTTCATTAGCATTCATGCAGCACCACAAAGCACATCGTGCCTTACAAACAGAAAGCAAGAAAACAGACGAAGAGGACAGTCTATTACTGATACTGAAGAGCTCACAGTTATTTAGCTCTTATTTCCTATCCTAAAAAGCTTGTGTGCGACAAGCCAGCTCCAGCCCTGTCACACCTGCTATCTTCTTTGCAGAAAAGCAAAGAAAAAGCCCACGAGAGCTGACAGCTTCATGTTGGGAGAACCAGGGACCAAAACCAGCTGGCCAGAGGAAGGAGAGCATGACACACTGGTGAAGAAGTTGTCTCTGACCATCCCCGCTTGTCCCTGCAGTCCCAGCACACACAATGGATGGGCCAAGCTCCCCAGTGCTGTTGCCAACCCATGGCATACATGGATGCTCAGGCAAACCCAAGCAGAAAGCACACCCACCATGCTGACATTCCAACACCAGCCCAGCCCAGATGAAGCCATGTGCTGCCTGAGAACCAAATCCTCCCCTGAAACCCAGGTAGATGTGTCCCATTATCACGATCTGATTTCCCAAGAGCTGCATCACCTCCGGCACTACTTGTCAGATCTCACGTGTTCAGGTGGGTTGGGATGGGTCAGTACTGCTTGGGGAGGACATTGGGATGATGTAAGGAAAGGTAATGGCACTCTTCCTTCTCTGACTCATTGCTGTGCAGTAATAAGCCAGAAATAGGCCTTGGTGATAGCAGATAGAGGAATGAGAGCTCCAACACGGACTCGAGTCTCTCTGGTGGCATTTCTCATGCCTACCGCAGACACACACAGAGGATGTCCCAATGCCACACACTGACAGCCTCCCACGAGAACTGCTGGGAATGAATATCCATTCTGAGGGAATTTCCAGCTACCTGAAGTTTGCTTCTGCTTCAAAACAGTGAAACAGAAGATAAAATTCTAGACTTCTCCTTAATCTGGTAAACCTGTGATTCGTAACTATTGATGTGCTTCATTTCATGTCGAATTATCTCAGTAGTATCCTGTGGTATTAACGAGTTCATGAAACATAGCACGAACAAAGACATAACACAGAACTAAAATTAATCAGCGACATGAAATAAATCACGGAGTAGAAGTCAAAAGAATTCATTTAAACATTTTCTTACACATAAATCTTATTTAGATCAAGTCTTTGAGGGGAAACAAAAACAAAAGCAGCAAACAGATTTCACAAGTGCACTTCAGAAGAAACCTTGGGAACACACTTTGGACCTGTCTGACTTGTTCCACCATCAGACACTTCCTGACAGCAGTGCCTGACGTTACATCAGAGTGCTGCTGCTCAGACTAGCAGGGCTGAATGATTTTATAAAAGATCTGAAGTCCCAATTTCCCATAAATATATCGAAGCGTCTCGGAAATCTGAAAATAACTGGAGCATGCAAGAGCTAATTTCTCAGCATCTCAATTTCTCAGCGCCTCACTGAACAGTTCTTTTGGATACTCAGGAGTGTCACATATACCAGAGTACGTCTGCTGAACGTAACTACTAGAGAAATCCACTCCTGTATTTTGATTTCTTAAGTACACTGTATCATTTTCAGTAATGTTTTAGATTTGTGAATACACATTACAGCCGTATATGAGAAATCTATTTTGACATTCCCTCTGATCTGGTCATGTTTGATGAACCCAGACACTGCTGGGGATTAAATAATACTAAAAACATTTTCAAAGCTTGTGTTTTCAGTTCTGTTGAAATTCCCACAGAGTCATACTGTAACTGATCCATTCTGCACGGACAGTCCACAAAAAACCTAACTGAAGAAGAGCTGACTGCATTTCTGTATCAGTTCCTAGGAGGTTACATAAAGGCATCAATCTATTTGAAGAAAGTAAATTCATTCTTAAAAGAACATAATTATTTGTGGAGTTTGTTTATTTTAAAGAAATACACGGCAGGCCACTCCAGATCCAATTCTGTATGCCCTAACACACTGCCTTTAAACTCAGCAGGGAGCTGTGGGTTCACATTTTATCCTCTTTCCTATTAAGCAGGCCAGTAAAGGCAGCCACCATAAGCTATGCAATAAAGACAGAATTTTGAAAGGCAAATTTAACCATTCCAGCTATTGAAATGGATACAAACACAAATGCCAGCATTAGTAAGCAAATTTATAGAAGAATCAGAATTATCTCACAAAAAAATCAAAATTGTCCACCTTGACAATTGAGTTTCTCTCTAATTTATTCAATTGATGAATTAAGCAAGGAAGATTTTATCAATAATGAGGACCCTAATCTAGCTGCTGGGAAACCATGGTTTGTTTGCCTGCCTTCCCCACTGTCACACACTATAGAGGCTTTTCCTACCACACAATCAGAACTTAGGTGGACTTGCAGCAGCCTGCCTGAAATTCAGGCTCCATACACTCCCTGGAAACGCCTCAGATCAGCAATTCATTCTGAGCCACAGCAATGTTTGCTGGGCATCAAGCAGAGGCACGTGTGCGTGCACTGTATGCAACGGGACACGCGTCTGTGCAAATGCTACCCTGGCAGCAGGAGAGCCTACAGGATTAGACATCCTTAGGTCATCCCGAACGCACTAGAGCTGCACTAGGGGAAGGTCTGTATCCCACATTTGCAGGACTGTAGAACCCCAGGATTATAGTGGGGCTGTAAGAAAGAAGGAGACTGATTCTTTAGCAGGATCTGTTCTGACAGGACAAGGAAAATGGCTTCCAACTAAAAGTGGGGAGATTTAGATGGGACAAAAGGAAAAAGTTTCTTACAATAAGAGCGATGAGGCACTGGCACAGGTTGCCCAGAGAGGTAATGGGTGCCCCATCCCTGGAGGCATTCAAAGTCATCCTGGATGGGGCTCTGAGCAATCTGATCGAGATGCAGATGTCCCTGCTCACTGCAGGACAGTCGGACTAGATGGCCTTTAAAGGTCCCTTCCAACTCAAACGATTCTATGATTACACCAGTAAGGTAAAGCAAAAGGAGCTCCAGAAACATCCTCCACAAAGGAGGTGGCCATGGATGTTTCAACATACACATGTAACCATTTCTGAGTGACCATGTTTGCCATGTTGAAAGTCATCACAACCTGATGATATCTTTATGACACTCCAAAACAATCCCAATCCCCCCTGGAGGGCTGAGGTCAAGCTCTGTGCTCCCTTGAGCTACTGGGAAACAGCTCTGTGTATGAATGGGCCCACCAGCCATCCAAAACAAAGGCAGAGGAGAGCTGGAGTCATCTTAGCACTACATGTCTTTCTTGTATTGATTTCCCACAGTTTAAATTAATCTTTCTACACCATTTTTGCAGAAATCACTCCACAGTCTGTTTACCATCCTAGCCACATGAAGTGCATATACACAATTGTGACTGTATATTCATCTAAAAAAACAAAGGGAAACAGAACAATTTGTCTTTGTGACAGTGCTGAGAATACTCTCTGAGCTAAGCTGGAGTCACTTCAGTCTTTTTCAAGTTATGGCTGTTTATAATTTTGCGGGGATCAATCAGCTGGGTGTTCAGTCACTTTTCTTAATCTGAAGTAATTCCAAAGGTCAGAGCTGTGGAATGCTCTCCTATCACTAGAACATGGAGTGACCTAAGGAGCCCTGTATAGCCTCACCAGTGGATGAAGAAACCTGGAATAACAAAAATGCAGTGTCCCATGCAAATCATAGAATCACCAAGCAGACAAAGTTGGAAGGGACCCATAAGGATCATTGAGTGCAGCTCCTGGCTCCACATAGAACAAACCAAAACTCAAGCTATATATCTGAGAACAGTGTCCAGAAACTTTTTGAACCCCAGCAGGTCGGTGCTATGCCCACCTGCCCTGGGAAGGCTGCTCCAGTGCTTGAGCACTCCCTGGTGAAGAACCTTTTCCCGATATTCAACCTGACCCTCTCCTGAGCAGTTCCACACTGTTTGCTTGGGCTCAATCACTGTCATCAGAGAGCAGAGATCAGCACCCGCCTCTCTGCTCCCTGTCATGAGGAAGCTGCAGGCTGCAATACACAGCCTCATCTGAAATCTTTCAGTGAAGATCAAATATCTTTAAAAAAGGATACGTGGTGTCTGTTCCACTGCCAGATATAGGTTTCCTATACAAGCTGATCTTCCTTGAGTTTTGATTGTTCCAGGTTCAAATTAGTGTTCCTTTTCATAAAGCACTACTTTGATGTGTATGATGAACAAGAAGATTAAATCGTGCCCCACAGATCTCACTCTGACTGTCAACCAACGTGGACCATTCCAGAGCGATCACTGAGCTGATTTGTGGCAGAAAGATAACTTCACAGCACAGAGTTCTCTGCCTTTCCTGAGCCCAGGTAATTAGGACTAGATTTCACAAACAGCAAATAAAAAATCAAGGAGATTCATAGTTAAAGAAAGAGAATTTACTTCTGTGTTTACTGTACCTGAAGTAAGACAGTACCCCCCGGGATCGTGAGCTGTAAACAGTACTTAGGGGCATTCTCCCAGGACAGCAGTTGAACATCTTCAATAGCACTGTAGGAAATGGAGTTTTCCATGTACCCAGTTGGCTGCAAGGAAACAAAGGAGAGGGGAAAAAAAAGTTTTACTTTATCATCAGAAGATCCACAATTTCAAAGTATGAACAGTACCATCAAAGTTATTTTTGATGATGAAAATAGCTGCAATACATTGTAAAACTGTGAAATAAAATACCTACACTGGCCATTCAGCAGAGAGATCAGCCTAATCAACTTCATCCAACTTGTTCAAGTAAGATTACCCACAAAAATAAATAAACAAACAAAAACCAAACAGACCAGATTCAGAAGCATGGAATACTAAAACGTCTAACTAAATTTCACTTGGGTCTCAAACCACCAACTTGAGCTGTGAAGGTGTCTGACCACACTCATGCACTCAAGGTAAGAAGCATCTTAATCACATAGATGGAGGTATTTTGTGTTTAGGTGGTTTTATTCCAAACATCCTCGTTCTCCCTGGCTGTCCTCATCTCATAAAAACACAATCAAAAGCAGAGCACCCAACCCACTCATCTTTGCTCATATGCAAGTACCAGTTCCAAACTGCAGATACTGCTGACGCCCAATTTCAAGCAAAAGTCACAATTAAAGCATACATAACCACACACTGCAGTCACATGTACAACATACATTGATAGCAGCAAGGAAATAAGGAAACTCCTTATTAGCATCCTGATAGCTCTTCAGCATTGCAGAAGTACAATTATATCTGAAATAGAGATAAGCTGAAATAATGTATATACACAAGCTCACATAAAGTTATATCCCACACATGAGTAAATACACAGAGCTATAGGTGTGTACGTGCTGGGTACACATACACACACTGCACTTTGTGTTGTTTTAACAGATGCCCTCAAAGACAACATCCATTTCACTGCACTACACTGTAAGCAAACTGATCAATACTGCTATGGCAGAGTTAACTGTTCTTCTGCAGGAATGCTGATTAATCCCCCCACGTGGATAAGCCCTTGTGATGGCCACATCTTGCAAGTGAATGGAGCTGATTATGCTTATGAATTATGTTCTTATTGCTGGCTTACATCTAACTGAAACTTCATAAACTTACTCCCACTGTGCCCAATATACAGATTCTTTTTAATTGATGGTCTCAAAATAAGAAACCAAAAGAAAAAACACATCATGTTTGGGGGCAAATGGGACCAACTCTGAGCATCACAACACGAGATTCTGGGGGCGAGTGTGAAATTAGCAAGCTGCATTTGGAAGGTCCCTACATTTTGTTGGCATGGCTTTCTTCTGTAAGTTATGTGGGTGGTACAGCTGGAAATGACTTTTAAGTTCTTTTCACACATGGTCATGAGGCCACGAACTACACTGTTCAAAACATACCTGGTGACCCCACCACAGAACTTTGCTGCAACAAAGTCAGTCAGCAAGCCTACGAACTGAACTTCAATATCATTTTAAACAACGCTTGCTACAGGAGGGCTCATTTTGCTTTAGCCCTCACTGAAAACAATTTTCACTGTCTCTTTAACAAAAACCTTGTTATGCAGGAAGTATGATAAACTTCTGCTTATTCGTTACCGCAATATTGTTCTACACTAGTAACTGGAATCCCAGTGGCTTAATGCTGATACTGTACGTCACGCGTTGCCTACTGGAGAGTAATTATCTTGTTCTCACAGGAAGCCAAAGGCCCAAGATCCTTTGGCAATCAGCATTACAACACTCAGGGAAAAATATGAAAACAGCCAGCTGAAAATCTAGTATACTCAGGAGGCAAAGATATCAAAAACATGCCCTGAAAGACTGGAGAAAGGAGAAATCCCAGATCGAATGATGCAAACATAAAATGAGATGAATCAAGGCAATTTAAATTTCTCTCTCACAAAGGTGCTGACTGCCCTTAATACACTTCATTAACTTTGAAGAAGACTTGAATTCTCACAGAATTTGAGCTGTTGAACAGGTACTATACAGATGACATGGTGCTTCCACCCAGAGAAAGGAGCCAACGGAGTTCTTCGTATAACACGTGTTCAAGAAACATTTAGATGTTGTACAGAAGGACAGGCTTTAGTGGGAAACATTGGTGGTAGGTGGATGGTTGGACTGGATGACCTTGGAGGTGTCTAAATAGGTGACTCTATGATTCTATGATCTCCATCCTCTGTGTCCAGCTATACCTCACACAAAGCCTTACTACAACTGTTTGCTGTCCTATACTCAAAAGCTGCCCTGAAGCATGAGGAGTCCCAGAAGCTTGAGGAGATGCTGGGTGCAGAGGCCAAAGGTCAGCCCCACACCAGTGTCCCCTCCCAGAGCCTTGGGCACTCACAGAAGTGAGGACAGAGGGGTGCTCCTTGTGCTTTCACAAGACCAAGCACAGTTCAGCCATTTATCAGGAAATGGCCTGAGGTAAAACTGCAGACTGAGTCATCGGTTCATCTTAAAACACAGGCAATTTTGATGCTCAGGTATGTGCATGTCAATCACTGAATCACCGCAGTTGACGAAGATGCAGCACAAGTCCTCAACCTCCCCATCTGCCAGCAGGTCTCACTCGCATGAACTCAGGAGCTGCATCCCCACCCAAAGCTCACTCCATGGAAAACCCAAACCATAACACGGAAGACCAGAAATGTGGATTCAGATGTTTGAAAATACATTTCAGACATTTACCAGAATACTTTTACTTATACTTTTTAGCTGGTTCGATCTGATTTGTAACATGAAAGAGAAACGTGCACATTAACATAACATAGGGGAACAGAATATTGCACCCCTGATGAGCAGTGTGAGACATTCACATTCCAAAACCACAGCACCTTTAAGGAGCAATAAATCAAGTTGAGTTGAAAACGTTTTTATTTAAGAAAATAATAATTCTTATTTTTATAGCTGTCATTTTTTGAAGAGGGAATTTATGTTTCTTGGCAAAGCCTGAAATCTGTCACAGGAAGCAAGATAATGCACCCTTCTCCTTCACTCTACAGAATTAAGCCTGACTTAGAAAACTCTGTCCAGAGAACCTGCATGTGTCAATTTCCAGATTTCCATTTCCAGCTCTAACTTCTGGCTAACTACCTGCTGCTGAACAAGTCCTGAAGAATTCTAAGAGACTCATAAATGAGAAAGAAATTTATTATGACAAACAAAAACCCAAAGACATGGAATCAATTTTCCCTTCACGTTAGCCTTTAGCCTCCTAACGAAACATGCAACTTTTTCCATTGGGAAATCAGGTATGTTTTAAACTCAGTGAGAACTTTGCTTCTTCTTTTTTTTTTTTTTTTTTCCAGTTCTGCAAAGATTTATTAATCACACAGCTTTGAAACAACTTGGTTCCAGAATAGCCACGCACCAAAACCCACTATAAATCAAATCTTGGGGGAATCAGTGCTCCCAAAATTGGAAGAACATTCAGGCTCACGTGTAAGGGTAGCTTTCTCTCAGCATTTCTGGGAAAAGTCAGCAGCAGCAGACTACTCAATAATGCAAAAATCTGCCCACTTGTTTCCATGGGAAATTCTAAAAGGGAAAGAATAAACATGACGTCCATTGTTAATATGATGTTTTTAGGCACTTACTCATATAATCGTGTACTAGACCTTCAGCTACATGTTTTCCAAAAAGAGCATCTAGAAAATATGAATTCTACAACTATAGATGGTTATCTGCATTAAAGTATATTTGGACTGACAGCTTCCACCAACACAACAACAATAAAGAATGATTTTTCCAATTAAGCACTCCAGCTGATGGGAGGAAATAGGGATGTTCCAGGCCCTTGTTCTTCCACTCTCAGGTGCTTAGCTCTCCCTTGGCTGCTCTTAACAGGCTTAACATGCTGCTGTACAGTGGGAACACGAGCATGCTGTACTTGCAGTAAGTTTGCCATACCCATACCCAACTAAGACTTAGCCTTGCTGAATAATGTGTAGGAAGAGTTGATTGCTCTCGAAACTTTGATGGGGGTGGAGACTATTCAGCCTGGACTCTGAAACTGCTGAAAACAATGGACGATTTGAAATAAATCTCTCCTAGGAGACATCCATGGCTCCAGAGAATGCCCCTGCAAATGTAGCTGTTTCTGATAAGAGCAATTAACATCTTTATTCATTAACTATATAACCTATCAGAAGGCATTTATCAAGTTAAGCAATTAGCAGTACTGCACCATAATACGCAGCGCAGGGCAATTTGTTTCACTCTTGATATGGAAGAATTTACTGCCGTGTACACTTGTCATAATGACTTGAAAGAGTTTAAAGTCAATGTTAATCTCATGGAGATTAATCTGATAAGAAGACAGACAGAAAGACTAACAGTGGTGAGACATCCAGCTTCGTCCCAGAGCTGCAGAAAGGAATTTCTGAGCTCCCTTGGAGCAATATTCCCACATCTGAACGCCTCCCAGCCCCTGGCCTGCTCATCGTCACCATCAGCCTCCTGTCCTGCTGCTGAGTTGGAGGTCTCACATGTTTCACAATAGGAAAAGACCTCACTCGTCCTGTGCATGGTGAGTAGGAATGCATTGGAGGAAAATCTCAAGCTGGGAATGCAACTCAGAACTTCAACAGCAGTTCAACCAAGTCAGGCTTTGCAGCTTGTTTTTTGCAGCTAGCTTTTTGCAGCTTCTTCCACTACATATTTAAGAGGACTGGGATTGAAGGCTGCTACATTAATTAACCTTACAAAACTGATAAAAATGTAACTGCTGCCAGGAAGAAGCAGATTATCCCAGGCTGTGCAGGAAAAAAAAAGTGAACTGTAGTGGGCTGATTAGTTCTGTGGAGGTACAGGAAATGGACAAGACAAAACCATTCACTGAAGGGTTGGTGGGAAAGAACTGCTCTCCACGCTAAGACATGCAGTTGCCAGAATCTGAGAAATCCATGCATGAGGCATTGGCAGAGAGAACTACAAAGCAATTCAGGTCTGAAATATGTTTAAAGAACAGAACGGAGGTTCCTCATTAAGAAGATGAGAAAGTAAGGCCATGTGATGGGGTATGTATCGTGACAAGCAAGTCAAATAAGCAGGAAAAAAGCATTAATTATACTCCTTGAAATGCATATGGATTTCTTTTTTTTTAAATGGAGATACTTCTCTTCTACTGTCAAAACCAGCTGAAGAAGCACTTAAACATATTCAGTCATTTCACCAACAGAACTATTTGAATTTCTGGGATTAAAACAAAACCTGTATCTTCCAGACTTTCTGAAGATGCCCATCATCAAGAGGGCTGTATCTGGGAGTCCACAAAAGATCAATGGTTTGTTGTAGCTTTTTTTTGACAAGCCCCACATGTCAAAGGGACTGGGATTCACAGCAATACCGGATGCTCAGCAGAAATGCTACTGGAGTCCAACAAGCTTTGTCTCCTATTCCAACCTGCTGCTAACAGGGATGAGGACTGCTGTGAGCTGCACCTCACCAGGACAGGAAGGGGACAGAGCTGGTCAACGCGACCTATTGGCACAGCATGGCTTCCATAGGCACCAGGTGGAACACCTCTGCTCTGTGAGCATCTGTTGCAGCCTTTGCTGATATCAGTGCTGGGGGCAGAGCATTTTGCAGATCAGAAGGGCACAGTGACAAAAACAGATTGCTCATCACCTAGGAATGCACTCTTATACTGCACAGACCGTATTTCTGAAGTACTCTGTAATTGCACAGTATCCACCATCAGAGGAGAGCAAAGCATGAATAACTGCAAATCTGAGCCTCCCAGTAAACTTAGAAAAATTGAAAAGATGAATTATTATCCCCCACGTAGAAAAACTGAAAGAAGGATTATTATCCCCCACCTATCGACCTAGAAGAAAATCTCGGTTAAGACTACAGCTGCATCATGTTCTTGATCATGCCCTAGGTGACATGAGAATTCGGGGAGATGTGGGAGCACAGCTCAGACTTCCTGAATCTAACCATGTGAATCAGCCCCAGATGCTTCCTCCTCCTCCTAAATTGCACAACCGACTTGTGAGGAGGACCCTTCTCCATCAGGCTTCATGTTCCCTTTCATGTCACTTACAGAAGTTTTGCTCTCCTCTGGAAGAAATACCCAATGATTTTGACAAGATGGATAGGTTGTTTTTCTGCCTTCCTTGAAATTACTTCAGGAAGGAACAGGCACAGCACAGCAGGTGCACACCTTTCTACAGCAGCAGGAATAAGCAATGGGAGTTGTACAGACTTACTGCATTGGTCTATATGCACACATTCTTCTGCAGAACAACTGTTAGTAGAATACTGGAGAATACAGGCAAAACTGTCTTTTGCCCAGAACATGAAGCATCTCGTGACTGCTAAGGAGATCTTTGCTAAGTCACCATAGCAACTATGATGTGACAGAAAACAAAACTGTATCCACAAACTGTTCGCAAGTGGAGGCCGCTCTCTATTTTCAATCCTCTCTCAACGTATCAGCCTTGTTGCATGCTATGAAATGCAACAAACGCTGACAAACCAGAGAGAGGAGAAAGGACCAAAGCAGGCGTGATCTGTGCTAAAACAATGTTACCCTTTGATGACTATTTGAACCAGGGACAGCCCTGAGAGCCAGAAATGCAAGACTATCAGCTGATTTCAGATACAAAGTTGGCACCTGGGAAATCGTCAGTCTGTTAAGGAACCTTATTGATCTGTACTGCAAAAGGAAAACTTCTGCTCAGCTGAGTTTTTCACGACTGGACTCGACAATCAGAAATCACTGATGTAGGTAACAGCACCACAGCATGTTTGTGTTGCACACTGTGCTTGCACACACAGTGGTTTTCACTGTAGGCTTGCAGATCTCCAAGGGCCTGCTGTTCATTACCTCTAGTAGGTCAGCAGAAGGTGAAGAAGGAAAACCACATCTGTTATCAGTAAGGTCACATCCGCTGCACAAGGATCTGCAGCTCCCATGGAAAATTTTAGCTGAAAATTCAAAAGGCCTAGGGCAGCTGCAAGGGAAGCAAGGCATTCATCTCCACTGTCTGTCAGTACAAAGACTAACCTGCAAGTTGCTCCAAGTATGAAACACTGAATGGCAGAGAAGCTAAGATAACCCAGTATCACACATCCCATTAGAAGTGTAGGATTGACTCAGACTGCAATCCTGCCAGCTCACGTTGCCTTCATCATGCACATCCCAGCTCCTTTCTCAACTGATTTTTATTTACAAACTAAACAACTGCAAAACTAAACAAAACATAAATGTGCCATATATTAAGTTCTTGTTTTCTGCTTGAACAAGAATTCTCCAACACTACTTTTCACATCCATGCTTTTTATCTGTAGAGACACAAAACCATTAAACACCACAAATAGTTGAAAAGCTGAAATAGTTTCAATTTATGCTTTCTTTTCCTTTATTTTTAATGCACTTCTAGCCCCATCGCTCCCAGGACACCACATCCAATCTCAGCCTGATGGTTGGGCATAGGACAGAGATTGTAGTAACCCAAGTGCGCTGCTTAATTCTCAACAGCGGATTCTCCACTCAGGGAAAGGATGCACAGGTCTGGAGTTGCCAGTGAAGTATGCATACAGCTGTCTGCTCTGGATTACAGAAGAGAATTGATGCATACAGGATCCTTCAAAAAAGCCCCAGGTGCTCTTCATAGTCTCACTAAGCTCTCTGCTGTTCAAGAGAAAGAAGCAGGGACCTCCTGAGGACAAGCAGCTCCTCTTCCTTCTTTCTGCTCCAGGCGGAGGTAAGAAAACATGGCGGTCCCTTTGTTTTGCTTTATGTCTCACCTTGAGCAATAATTCGGACAACTCTCCAGAAGTTTAAGTGATGCCCAGCTCTCTGCAGCACTGATTTCCCCTTTGTTCAGTCTCACCAAGCAGTACAGACTGACAGCCTGCTACTAACGGAAAGTTTTCCTTCAGAAGGAAGCCTCTTGCAAAACTGTGCTTGCACACTCCTGGCCTCACCCATACCCTCCTCCACTGTTGGTCTTCCTCATTGTTTTAACGACTGCCTGTTTGCTCTGGGAGGGAGTGCTGCTATTTAAATACAGGGTGACTGAAATATGTGCGATACCTCCATGGAAAAAGATGGTGAGGGAATGGAGAAGGAGAGGGCAACTGCAGTGAAACAGCAGAGCAAATATTTGAGAAAAGTGTCAGTTGAATGGTAAACACGTAATGGAGAGGACGCAGTGCACCACAGAACCTAAATTACCTCCATAAGCTCCTTGAGTATGAAGGATACACTGGAGGATTTAAAGTGATACTTTCTCTTTTGTTTGAAAATAAGTAAATGAACCAAATATTTTACTAAAATCCTAAGAACACTGTGCTCATGAAGGATGCAGCAGTATGAAACTGCATGCTCAACAGGTAACTGTTCTGTTCCGATGCAATACTTAACTAGCCTGGCGCATTATTTCTTAAGATAATGAAGTAAGAGTGCCTAAAATGAAGTGAGAGCACCTGCTATGGTCATCTCAGCAGACACACTTGGAAAGGAAAAACACAGAGCAACGCTGCCATCATCTTCTGTGAAACTGGCTCATCCAGGCTGCTCTCTAAAGGCCAGAGGAGAATTCTAAGGAACTGCAATAGTCTCCCCCAGGGACCGTGATGACCACAGCTCCAGTGAGATATGTTTCCAGAGAAGCCTTGTTTACTAGAAACTAATTCATCATATTCTATCTTACATTGTTTTTTGGAAGACTAAGCTGCCTGAATCCTCCAACATGATTTCTCTTTGAACTAAATGTTTCAGCCCTCAACTAAATGCACTCACTCACTTCCTCTGCACTCCCTGATAGATGGTTCACACGCAGGCAATGAGGATCACACGCTCCAAGCTGCTGAATCAGGACACCAGCAGGCTTTCCCCTACCGCTTCTCTGGGTGATGCACGTTTGGAAGAAACAGTTCCATGCCCAGACAGCAGCTGCTGCTGCACATCTGAAGGTGAGATGCAACACAAGGGTAGTAAGGCTGCAGGAAAAGTCACTCAGCTTCCTTGATTTCCTCTCCTTATTTACTTGGCTTTACTTATGTCCTCAGACCACAGTGCTACCACTTAAAAGGGAAACATTATGTGGTGCTCTATACATCAACATAGAGATGGCTTATACAATAGCACTTAGGTGTGTTAGGTAATCCATGAAAGAAATACCCTCCCAGCAGAACAGGTTGGCAGACTACAATAGGTTGATTTTCTCCCCTGACACCCCCCCTCCCCATTTCATTAAATAGAAAAAAATAAAATAAAATACATGAAATTGCTTTAAAATAATTCTAACCTTTTCAACGGCTGCAGACCTCACCCCCACCCTTGGAAATCATGTTTTGGCTTTCCAAGTTCAAATATGCCATCGAGTCAGCTTTCCTGTCCACGTTCCTGAAGCAATCTCCTTGCCCTCTGTCAAGATTACTCTATTAATTTAATTGTTGTCTCCAAAGGAAATAGCTCATTTTTATAAATCCTTAAATACTGCAACCATAACTTTGTACATTGAGTTTTCCACCCAGGGAGGAACGGGCAAGTTAAGTGTACTGCTTCTGAGCTTTGACCTCAACAACCAAAGAGTTATGATTATTAGTCCAAGAAATCTCTACCAAGAAAATCTGAACTGTTTTCAGCAAGCCGTGTGCCCAGAATTAAACTAGCTGCACATTTTCCAGCAGAAAGCTCTCAAGAAGCCAATACTGCCAAAGTGCTTTAGCATGTACTCGTGAATCTGAAGCCAAACCACCATGGACTTGCAGCTACCACTGAGTGTTATGGCTTGGGCTCCAAACCTCGATGAAAACATGACTTGTTTCTCTTCTATGGCATTTTGGGTTCAGCAGAATACAAAAGCTTCCAAATTAGAGGTATGTTTGAACTCTGTACCTGAACACACATGAAGGTTTTTGACCACTTCTGCTTGCATCAGCTCTACCCACAGCAGGAACGGAAACAAGGACAACCATTCCTGCCCTCCCCTCTGTAACTGAAATCCACAAATGCCACCACATCACTGTGCATCATCGCCGCTGCAGACGCAGCGTAACGGTGACAGAGGGACGTCCTGCAGATCCGCAGGTTGGGCCCCATCCAGTCCAGAGCAGCTTTGTCTTAAGCAAAGAAGCAAGGGCATGACAGATGGGCCCTGAGGCACAGCCACCAATAAAGGCTTATTTCTCACTTTTCACTTTCTTAACATTTTGTTTGATAAACTCAACCCCAGCAAAACATGTCTGAACAAAAAGTATATGTGAACTTACTGTCGGTATCAGCTTTCTTCCTTCTAATTGCTTTGGCTACACGTTACTGCAGCATTAACACAATGTCACAGCACTGCTCTGTTTCCAGCTATAGCGAAAAATCTGGCTTATCAGAAAAACCACCAGGGCAGAATTAGTAGGAAGGGTAGAGCACTGAGAATGCATTAGCTTCATTTTCCTACCTGCACTTTCCCCGGTGACATTTACAGAAGAATGCTTAACATAGAGATTGTTTATCAATTGTTTCCTCAGAGATAAACAGGTTAAATATAAAGCATCTGAAAATAAGGTACAGCACCCATGTTACCCTTTGAAAAAGGCTCCAGTGACTGGCAGGCTCCAACTAGAACTTCTCGAGGCATTTTAGGAAGTATCATTAATAGCAGGAAAACATAAAGCTTGCATGATAAAGTTTGCCTTTTTCTCCAGCCTTCATCATGCTGAGAAAGAACTTGTTTCTTCCTGGTTCCGAAACATATTTAATCCTAAAAACATATATCTTTGAATTCCAAAACTAACTCTTTTCTTGTTTCCTTGGGGAAAAAAAAGCCCAAAGCAACTCTTACTGGAAATGCATAAAACAGAAACCAAAATCAAATGCAATATCTGGAGTATAAGCACTGCAGCACAATATTTCCAAATACTGCAACATATTGCAAGATCTTGGATCACTGAACCCAACTCAGAAACGCAGAGAACAACTGAGGAATCCACTTTTCTGATCCAGATGTAAGGCAGACAGTTAATCTCAGGTTCTGTTCTGTGCAGAATAAAAAGTTCAGACTCTCCTCCAGGGTATCAATACAGCATTTTGCTGTGACCCACATCCTAACAGCTCTGCAGCCAGTCCTAAAAAGTTTCTGCCAATACCTCTCTCAAAGCAGATCAAAGGCTTTACTGTACGTTCAGAGCCTCTCCCGTGATGCAAGGATTAGGCATGGAGAAAGAGAGCATCAGATTTTCAGAGGTGTAACTGCCTAGAAGCGTATCTTTTGCATATCAGAGCATTACGAGCACAGCCACAACCGCCAGTGCCAGACATGCCACACCTCTGAAATTCTTGTCCTGTCTCCCATTTTCATTTTTATCTCATCTCTCTGAGCACACTGTCTCTACATGCCCGGTTACAAAGAAGCAATACCTAATCACCAAGCCCTGTATGCTTTTATTTGTAGCAATATTTTCATCAATATTTTCAGATGCATATCCTTCATTCAGAAGGTCCTTACAGGGAGCTGGAAACACAATGTTCCAGTCTGCTGCTGTGACCTCTGCAAGAGCCCACGGCGCAGCAGTCATGCCTCAGTGGCAGCACATGTACTGTAGATGTCACTGAATTCTAACAGCACTTCTCGAAACACGGCCTGCCATGTAATCCTGGCAGTAATCTAGTGCTAGATTAAATGCATTGTTGTCAGTCGAGAAGTATTATAGGCCTCTAAATATACAGCTGGATACGCACACAATATTAAATAGCATTGCACATAGAGTTCTGCTCTGAGGATGAATACCAGCCTATGTACTTTCAACAACAGACTGCATTGTGAAGCGCCAAATTGGTTATTTCTTTGGCTTCACTGATGTCAACGAAGTGAGACTTGACTCTGCCCTTCAATAGCCTGAATAAGTCATTAGGCAAATTATTGGTGCACTTTGTTTTAGAAGCCTGGATCCTGCAGACGCATTCTGAGTCAAGCAACCGGTGGTTGCAACAACCTTCGTCAAACGAGTACAGAGCTGAGATTCAGCCTTGTCATCTGCTCCTTCAAACTGTCCTGAATAGAAAGAAAAGCTAACTGTCAGCTCCAAGTCAATGCAAAACTCACTGGATGAGGTTCTGAAGACCTGAGAGCAGACAATCACAGTGTTTCTTGGCCGGTGTTACAAGCTAGGGTCTTTGACTACGTGCTGCATCCATTCTGTTTTCCTAGCAGGAAAAAAAAAAGATCACAACAGGATGAGGAATGGCAACTGCGTTGTGCCTCCGGAGTGCTAAGCACCGCCACCACACAGCTATTGACAAGGCACATCGCCAGAACTGCCCATCAGCCTTCTGAGACACAAAAGTACAAACGGCCATGTCAGCCCTCTACAGTGATGAGTGAGAAGAGCTGAAGATGACGTTGCTACTGCCAAAAACTGTTTAAAGCACACACACTGAAAAAAGGATCATACATTTCATCACTAGCCGCAGGAGGAGTGCTACCCTTGACTTGGTTGGACCTCTTAACAGCACTGACATCAGTTTTGAGTACTGTGATCCAGTTCACGTTTGATGATGTCTATGGGAAAAAAAGAAAAGAAAAGCAGCAGTCCCACAATTGAAGCGCTATGGAATTCACTTCTCCCTAACAATCTGCATCACACAACTGCTCTCAGAGGTGACTCCATTTGCCATCCAAGTCACACGCCCACCATCAGCAGTTCCTAAGCCACTATACTCAGTTTGGGCCTTCTCAGGATCTTAACTGTCTCATGAACTATTTTAATCAATTTACAATGGTCATTAATACACACTGACGTCATCGGGGGACACAGGAATCAGCAGTTCAAGCATGAACATCTTCGAGAAGGCGCAGACTGAAAGGCCAAGAGTTGTCTCCATGGCGCCAGGTGTGACTTACTGAGATCACCATTTTTGCCTTGAGCTGTTACCAGTTCTAATGCCCTCCACAAAGAGAAGCATGAGAGGCGTGAGTTCAGACTGCAGACAGAACTCAAGAGGCTTCAAGACATCCCTCTGAGTTACGTAAACACACGAGCGGAGTAAATCCAGTACAGCCACATGCAGCTGCATTATGGAAAACAAGAAGCACATAATCCTGCATCTTCCTTTTTCTCCTGGATGGCCCCAAAGTGCTCTGGGAGCATCATTTAAGCCACACACAAAACCTGAGTATTCAGTACGACGAAGTGAGCCCTCGTTTGCCCAGTTCCCACGAGCAATCCCACCACGCCCAGGGAAACACAGCACACAGTGAACCGGCTGCTTAGCCTTGCAATCGAGTGCCCTGGTTTTGCAGGATGTCCCAGTCCCTGTGTTTCACCCTGCCGCCCAGCAGCCAAGCCCAGCGAGATCACGGTCCAGAAAAGACACCCAGGTGGGAAAGCTGCCCTTCTGACCCAACCTGCTCAGCTGGCCAGGCCTGCACACAGCCTGCTGGCCCCAAGCCTCCCTCCGCGCTTGTGTTCTCATCCTGACTGAAAAACTTTATGAAATGGTACAGATTATTAGTAGTATTTAATATTAATTAGTGCTGTGCAATGCACTGGAGAACTAAAGCTAATGGTAGCCACAGCAGAGGTCACTCAGCTGCTCTCATTAAGGCTCTGCAGCCCACAAAACACAAAACCCTGCCAACTGAACCTGTCGGTTGGTACAGGTTTCTTCTTTCACTACATTTATATGAAACAGTACTGAGAGACGAGTTCATCACCCCCCAACAGAAATGGTAAGAGATCAACAAACAAACAATCAAGCCAACCAAAAGAATCAAATAAAGAATCAAATTAAAAAATCTCTCTGCTGTTTTTCTTTCCTAGCAACATGCATCACCAGCAAACAGACGAGTGAAATTGAAAATCCAGTGGGACTGATCAGAAATTACGCTTTCCTAGATGCTGGCAGGAATTCATCAGAAACTCGCAGAGGAAGGTAATCTAGGACAGCTCTCTCCAACTGCTGTTCAAACACAAGCCTTAAATTCCTGAGCAGGGCAAGAACACCAAAAAACTCCAATCACTGATCTGGCAACCGCAACAGCAGGTCTTTGTGCTCTCTCTATCCAATGCTGCACCGAAGGTCTCACCCGTATTTGCAGAAACTGAAAAGTCACTGTATGACGTACAGGAGCAGAACTGAACACAGCCCCTGCTTATTCTTCCAGTCCTCTTCTGTTAAAACAGCGTGTTTGTATTATGCTACAAAGCAATGGTGTGTCTGCACAATCAGGCTCCCTTTTCAATTACTGGCTAATTATTTCAACGCTGCAAAACAGAAAACCGAGTTGCCTTTCCAGCTCTGCTGAACTTCTTGATAAATTATTCTCAAAGAACAAATGAGATTTCTCATTTCAGTGGTAGTCCAACATGAACAAAACTTACTCCTTCCAGCTCAGAACCTCTAACACTCTTTTATTTTAGGTCCTATTAGAAATAAAAAGGTGCCAGCATTCTACCTGGCACTCAAGAAAGCCTTTGAAGCGTGACGCCTGCAACGTCAGAAGATAAGTAACTGCAGAACTTTGTGCAGATGAGCAAATGCTTCAAGCCAGCAAGGAAAACTTCAGCAACACTCAGGCAGGGCCTCAGCTCTGAATACACTCCAGTAAGTGATGCTGCTTCAAACCAGGACGTGCCTGTACACAGGGCTGGGAGCCTGAGATGGTGACCTTAAATACACACACGGGAGATTAACATCCACTCTCTATATGCTGAAAAAGAATAGGAAAAGAAATGCAGTACGCTTGTCAGATTTCACTGTACTGTTTTGGACAGTCTTTCTGAACACTCACTTCTTCAACTTAAGTTTGCTGTGCTTGGCAATCTCCTTTGTGTCTTTTGCAACACTGCACACACACAAATGGCCTGTGGTTTCATGCTTTGCTTCCCATTTAAAACTAACACTTAAACAGTAGCTTTAATTTTGTTAAATAAAAGCTTTTTTTTCCTGAATTCTGACTTTTACTTCTCTTTTTTAGCACAAGGGACAACACGATTTTTACAACTGATACCCATCACCTTCAGAAGCAGCATTTTGCCCTTGCTGTTCTGATTTACCAGTTCTCATCTCAATTTTCTCTCCCTCAATTTTCTGTGCTACGTTCAACAAAAGCAATGAGACTAGGTAGCAGGAGTTCAATGTTGGACAACTAGCTTTGAAATCAAATATATTTTCTTTCAGATGCTCCAAACAGCAAAAACAAAAGCTTCAGAAAAGAATATGAAATGCCACTCTTTTGCAAAATTTTTATGTTCAGAAGAGAACAAGCCTAAAATTTCCCTCCATGGCTGTAGGCAATGCAGCCTATCCTTTAAGCACTTTGTATAACATGAAGGCTATCAGATGGTGCTCTGGCGCAGCTCCAGTGATGGATGTGGGGCAGCAGCATCCCTGCCTGAGGGGCACATCCCAGCCCTGGGCAAAATGAGGTTTCCCCCACCACATTCCTGCAGTATCAGCCCCGTGAGCCAGCACATGGGTAGAAGCTGTGTTTACTACGTGGTATCAGCAGGGTGATGCTGGCTCCAGGAGCCGTTTCTTGGCCGTGACGCCGTCTGCCTTCCCATCAAAGATTAAGAAACCACCGGTAACCCAGCGGCTTCCTCCCTTGCGTGGCCTTCCAGGTTCGGGGCACTGCAAGCCCTGCACCAAGCACTCCCTGATTGCTTCAGCAGGGGCTGACAGACGTCAGCAACAGGACTTTTTGCTGTTATTCCCTGAGAAAGCCAAGAAAATCTGTTGAGTACAAGTGCCCTGTTGCAGGTTGTGTGTTAAATGCTGCTCGATCTCCACCGGCCCTGCAAGTGACTGAGATAAGGGCGACCTTGTATACAGCAAGCCATTTCCTGGCTGGGGTGGGGAGAGACAGGCCTTGTGAGCCACCAAACCCAAAAAATAGTAGCTCTTTAATTGCACAGTAACCGAGAGGAGCTGGTCAGCAAAGCTGGACAGCATGGTTCTGACTTTCTGGCAGCTTTGCCCAGCTTCCAGCAATCAGGTTGCTCTGCCCTTTGAGATTCTTGATGGTTTCCATGTTCCACCAGCTTAGCTCATGCTGAGATGTCTCAGACACAGAACCTGCCTTCTCTCTTCAGTGTTTCCTTCATTCTTGGCCAAAGGAAACCAAGTTCGTCAAAGCAATGAATAAAAATAGACAACCCAAACCCATTTGCTGTCATACAGACATTCGCTTTGCTTTTACTTTGCATGAACAGTGGAAAGTGCACAGCCTCAAACTAGAAGTAAAAAAAAAAAAAGTAAAATCATTTCACCCAGAAGATGCTTTATCTTCTTTATCACAAAGCAGCTCACAACAGCTGAGCTCAGTTTGCTTTCTAAAACCTCCCAATTAACTTGGCACAAGCCCGACCAGCACCACTCACATGCGGTGCAGTACAAGATTATGCTACAGGTCTGACTCAGAATGCAGCAGCTAACCTACTGGCTCCCCAACTCAGCAGTTGTCCCCCAAGCTCCCAGGATAGCATCACCCAAGCACACACGAGAGCATGAAGGATGTTTCCCTGCTGCACAGAGAGTTGCTGGAATAAGGGAAAAACAAACTGCATTGAATGGAGCACCACTCCTGCTCCAGAGCTGAGCACGCCTGTTGCAACACAGTGCTGAGGCTTTGTGAGGTGACAGCTGGCTGTCAGTGAACACAAGGGAAGCAACGTCATCCAGCCTCAAAATCTCTTTGTCTATCCCACTTAATTTCTTTGTGCTAAAGGCGTGGAAAACAGCAAACACAAAGCCAACGCAGGTCTGCCTTTGTAGAAAGGGATTGGTAATAACTACTGTCCAGCTCAACTGCACTTGGCGTGAGCTGTTAGTGACGAGCAAAGCGGGAACAAAGGCAAAAATAAATTGGGTCAGGAGTGTTAAAGCACTCTGACCTCACCCAGTGTCCCCAGGGAGCAAGGGATGGGATGTGCTGCAGTGGGAGATGATGCTGTTGCTGATACTCCAGTTCTATAGATAAATAAAAGATTTACTTCTGGAAGCAGATAAGCAAACATCTTTCATCAGGACTAAAACAGACACTTTTCAGAGCGGTGTGCAAACGGCACTGATCCCTATCAGAAAGCCCCCTTCTGATTTCAATTTCAGAAAAAGATCAGCTTAGATGCTGCAAAATTGCATTGCAGCTAAAAACCACTCTCCTGTTAGACAAGCAAAGCCTTGCCTAACCATATGTGGGATTATCTACCTACGTCACACAGCTGTAGGGCAGCAAAGCCACTGTTCCACCAGCCCTTTTCTGAAAAAAAGGCGTCAGAAAGCCACTGCTGCAGAAAATTCAATGCAACTTGACTGTCTGCTCCCCTCACTATGCTACTATCAACTCTAGAAAAAGCCGGGAAAGAAACAGAAAACCCTACGGAAAACCTACAATTTACATAAAGCAGCAATCTCTGGAACTACGAACTCTTTTCTGGAAACTTAGAAGAAAATTACATACAACATTCATTCAGTTAGGAGAAAAAACACAAGGCAAATCTTCTGGAAAAACACAGGCACGCAGTGACAACACAGGTAGCACGCGAGTGGGTGAGTGATCCCGAGCAGTGGGTGCTTGTGCAAGGAGCAAGGGCTCTCCATGCACTAGGACTTGCTTCCCCTCAAGATGCGCTCCCCGTCGGGCTGGATATTTGCTTTGCTGCTCTACGCCCCAAGGTTCCTCATCTTCAAATACAAAGGAATTTTCTTTGTGAGGCACTTTGAGATCCGCAGATGAAAGGCATGACAGCAGAACTAGGTCAGACAGTGATGTATACAATTATCTCTGCAATTTACATGACTGGAAAGTGTAATTAAAAATCTAGATTGCTTTTCTCAAAGATTCTGTTCAAAATCAGACAGGGTGGTACATTTACACTTTGATTTGCCCTCGTGCAAAAGCTTTTAGAGTAAACGCTGCAGTTTAGAAGAAAGCAGAGGACAAATCTAGGGATTAGCCAGCAGTGGCGTCATTTCCTATGACCCATTACTTTACCAAAACCCCTTAAAAAAAAACAGCAACAAAAAAACAACACCGACACAAACTTCCTGTACTCTAACCACTGCATGAGCAAGCACAGTTACACTTCAAGAGATCCTTCTAAGTAGCTGCACTATTGCTCAAGCCACTGCATACAGCACCCAAACCAAAACCCAAGTTGTGGGTTTCTTCCAGTGCTGCTTCACCATATCCAAAGATACAGCCACACGTCCCAGCCAGTCACTCCAAATGGCCGCCCTCAAACGGCGCAAGCAATCTGCTGGCTTTGGAATGGAATGCAATGATAACGCAATGAACACATTTCTTCCTTTTTCTTCTTATGGAACCACATCCCACATTTTTTCCCCGTTTCAAAGAGTAGCCGACGCAGCACACAAACCGCCATCCCACTTGGCAGCAGCTGGCTCCTTTTCAAAGAACATCGGTGGAGGAGCCCGGAACGCCTGGCACGGGACCGCTTAGAGGTGGTCCAGCCACAGCTCAGGTTTCTCCCTGTCTGTGCAGATGACATCACCCCGCGAGGCCATCCGTGCAACTCCTCCATCAGCAGTAATTTCAGCCTCAGGAACATACCAGCCACTCGTAACCAAAATTATCAGGCTCCATCTCCAACGCGGCAGCCAATGCTGCCTTTGAAGTGGAAACCGAAGCCCAGAGCTTTTTCACTGTGTAAGTACAGCGCGGGTAAACACAGGGATCCCTGGCTCCTGGAAGAGGGAAGGAGTGCAGGAAGCAGTGCACGGCTGGCATTTGATTCATCTGGGCGCTCGGTCTCTCCTGTTTGCATACCTCTGTGCAGGACAGAGCTGGTATGTTTGCAGAGGGCTCTGGTTGCTCACTGAACTCAGGATGGAGACTGGCAACTTCCTGCAGGGAAGAGACTGAAACTGCAGATGCTCTCAGAGCTACTGTCACCTGTGATGAGACACAACCCTCCCGTTGCTCCTCTCCTGCTTCCCAGTATGCAACAAACAGAGCAAAGGTTGAAGCCACCATCCAGAAGTGCACTCCATATGCAAAAGCATAGGAAAGGATATTTTACATTGGAAATGCGGCAAAGTAGATGCAGATAATTGCCCAATCTTCTCTGCTACCCAAAGGGTTAATGCTAGCCTGGACGATCTCCAGTCACATCAAGATGATACACTCAAAATGAAAAGTCTCTGTTGGAGCCCTAAACGTTAAGGGTTTTTTCCTCCTCTATCTCACATATGTCAGCTGTTACTGAATTTATTGGTTAAATGGCAGCAGAAGACCATTTAAGTAAAAAAGAGCAACATAACCACAAGTGAATTTATTTTATGATTTGCAATGAGGTGCAAATCCTGCCAACCACTTTAAACAATCAGAGCAAACCTAATTTCCCTTCACTAAAAGGATGGAGAGTCTATAAATTCGTAACAAACTGAAAAGGTCTGTCTCACTTCTGGTCGACAAGAACTTTCCCTCTGATGAGCTGTGGTCTCCTCCCTGCTTGGGAAACTAAGGCAGAAACCAGTCCTCTCTGTTCATACATAGCAAGCTGGAGAAAGGCTAAAAGAATGCTTTGCTTAAAGGTGCCCAAGATGCTGCAATTTCTACCACTGAACTTGTCCCAGACTTTTTTCCCCAAAAACGCAGATGTCCACTGCTGTCTGGCGCATGGCAGGATCCAGAAGGGCACAGGTCTGTGGCAAGCTGTTCCACTTGCCAGCCCATTCTGTACGTCCTACATTCCTTGAAGTATATAAATGGCCCTACACATTACATGCATGTAACCAAACCACATCCTGTAACACAAAAAGTTATACAACTATGTAAAACTGCTGCCTTCTCTTTTCTCCTCCCTATCTGAATTCTATTAAACTCTAGTGAACATAAAACCAAAATGAAGCTGAGAGAAAAGGCTTTCCTCAAAGGGTTGGCCAAAGGGAAATGAAAAATAACCTGTTAGAGGCACAGCCATATCCACCAGCTGCACAAACCACCACTGCAATCCTCCTCTTGTACAATTGGCTTCTGTCAGAGAACAAAATAGGGAAAATAGAAAAGCAGACACATTAAAGGGCAGAGCGTTCTCCCAATACTGTTTATGGACTGACTCTCGTTTAAATGTTTATTTGCATTGATATATTTAGATGAGTTTTAAACACAAATGCTCCCTTACTCACGTCGATCTTTCATGGAGTCCACTGGTTACATCTGTTAGTGTTTAGACAAGAAACAACAACAAAAAATTTGCAGCTCTTGCAAACATGGGTAACCAAGACATTATCATGTGTGTGACTGTGGTCAACATATACATTCTTTGAGGAGGAGATGAAAAGGCAGCCGGCAGCAACCCAATGGCACCATGCATGGCCAGCTGCCACACAGCACTCAGAAGTCAGGACATCTCCGCTGCCCCACAGGAGCTTTGGCACAGCCCACTGCTGCTCCCAGAAGCCAGCAGGCAGTAAGGGTGATCTCTGTCTTGCATACTGCCTCAAAATGCTAAGTATCTCCTGACTGGACTTTGTTCAGCCACCTTGATCTCTTGCATTTAGGCCAGTGGCTGACTGGCCAAGATGGAAGCAGGGCTTCAGTACATCACATCAGGGAAGTTCACAGGAACATTGCTGTCACACCCTGATGAGTTACTTTGGAAAATTACCCAAAGTCGTAAACACTGATTTTAGTTCAAAGAAAAGGACATCAGAAAAAGCCTCTTGCATTAATGCAAATCCTCACAGCACAGAGCCTCCAGGACTCGCATCCAGGACTCCAGCTTCTTAAGAGCTCCACTTCCCTATGTGGAAGATCAGTCCAAAAAGCAGAACTGGTGAGCACCAGCAAGAAACCCGATCTGATCCACTCTATGCACACCCCAGTTGCTGGATCCTGTGCTGCACCCCATGAGGATGGGCACTTCCCAACACTCAACTCAGGTGTACAAAGATCAGCCAACATCAGTCTGTCCCCGGCACAACACTATGGAAGTAGAGAACCAATTAAAAAAAAGAACTAAAAAGCAAGGGCAGCATCCTGCCCTCCTCTACCCACTGCCGGAAAGTAGAATCAGAGAGGTAGAGGGCAGCCCACAAGCAGACCTGCAGGCAGACATCCTCAGCTGGTTGCTGAGGAACACAGGCATCATTCATAAATGTGGCTGTTCCAATAAAGGGCCTCAAAAGTGTGGCCACTGTGTATTTACACAGTTGCTTTATCTACTGTAGTTAACAAGGTGTGTTTGCCTCGGTTTTAAAAAGTACAAAGTACCCAGAGGCAGGAGCACTACAGCAAAGATAGATTAAACAAATAAATAAAAACTCAAAGCAAAGCTAGTGAAGAAGTACTCTTGCCACTACAGAAGAGCAGGCATGGCAGAATGAGCAGAGCCTGCCTGTAGGTCTGACCATGTCCCACATCCCACCCATCCGCTGTGAGAAATGACCACTTCTTGCAGAAGTTCAGGCCCGACACACCAGCTATGCACCATGCATTTGGGTCCTGCTTGACATCTTCTGGTTGCTTCTATCATGAAACGTGGCCATCCTACGAGTTCAACATCAAGAGGGGAGAGATGATCTGAAGGTCAGCGCTGCCTGCATGCAAACAATGGAAGAGAGGCCCGCAGCACAAGGACTCAGGGGAGGATTCCCGCTCACACACAGCCACTGCCTCTCAGCAAAATCGATTGCTGATGGGAAATGGCTGCATCTCTAATTTGAGGGCTAGTCAGTAAATGCACAGCATGGGTGTTGCTTCCTGTTCCACTCGTCATAGAAGTTGTTGACTGGAGATTATTTTTGTTGTTCTTGCTGTCAGCCTCTAGCAAAATGTTAACTAACTTTTCTGTGTGAAAGATAAACAAGGTTCAAATTCCATATGTTAAAAATCCCAGTAGGAACACGAGATGTGGACGAAGAAGAATCGAATGACTAACAAGTGTGAAGGAGGGAGAGATTACACATCCCAGGACATCAGCTTCCTAGGCCTGCAATTAACCAAAACCTCAACTTTCAGAATTAATTTCAACTAGAAAATAACTGCTAGCTTCTAAAGAAAGAAGAGAGAGAAAGAAAGAAAGAGAAAGAGAGAGAAAGAAAGAGAGAATAGCATGTATGCACATGAAGAAGAAACTAGAATACTCAGGGTTAACAGCTAGTTATTTGTTCATTCAATCCTTTAAAACAAATACTAAAAACTCCAACAGAAAGCAGAAAGACTCATTTGTATTTCACGCACAAAGCTGTGTTCCACTCTCCAATCTACCAGATATTTGAGATGTGACCAAGTTTCTTACAATCAAACATTTCTGGAATTTCCCATTAATTTTTGGTGACATATGTGCAGCCTACAGAACCAGCCATATATCATCCACATGCCTGCAATCCCTATCAATCAGTTTAGCAGCAGAAACACAGCCCGTCTGAAAAAGACTCACCAGTAATCTTAACCCACTCACCCAAAACTGGAGGCACCCAACCAACCAGCCACTTTAAGAGCTTATCTTTCAGCATATCAGTTTCCCCTCAATTAAGCCAGGCAATTAAATCTAAACTGTGAAAGGAGCTATTCATTAAAGTTTTGTCACAATCTTGGATGAAAGTGCCCAAAGCAGATGCGGGAATTACAAGATTTGCACTCACAATCAAACTAAACACCAATGTAAACAATTAGGATACATTTGCACATAGCATGGGAGATTTCCTCTCCTCCTGCCTCTCTTCATGCTCCAGTGCTCCCTCTGCAGAAGATGGCAGCTGTTAGCAAAACAATGAGGGAAACCAGACTACAAGAATATTTACACCAAGAACACCAAGATCAGATCTCAGCAAGCAATTTTCTCTCCTACTTGTACAGCCCATGCATATAGACATACACAAAGGATTCTGGAAGACGAGAGATCTTCAGCATAATTTTTATCCTTGCAGTCACAAAAGCAGAGCACTCTGACAATGCTATAAGAAATGATTATTTGTTCAAGTTCTACTTGTAATTACTATTTATATGTCAAGCAGTGAAACGACGGTAACATCCCCACCCATCTGAACTGGGAACGCATGTCATAACAGAAGCCACACACCCTGAGCGTGCGTAAAATACTGATTCTTCCTACACTTACTCCTAACATACTTCATCCAGAGTCGGCACTGTGACCCCGACAAAAGTTAGACGAAATGGTACAGAGGTTTGGGGGAAGAAGTGGATGTTACAAAGTATAACTTACGTTATGATGTGTGCTACCATCAGATTTCCTGATGAACTTGAGCAAATGACGTCTCTAGCAATCAGAGAGTATTTCTGTTCACTTGCTTCCACATTCTTTACTCTTTGCTTGCTGCTCTACAATTGGTTGGGCTCTGAGCTCACAGCCTGTACAAGAATGGCAATCTGCTCCAAAGGGTTGACAGTCCTGGCAAGAGCTTTTTTTTATTATTTATTTTCCCCTCCAGCTCCAGAGACTTATTCACACTATGCTGTCACTCTGGGTAAATGCTCTCCATTAAACACAGCTGTCTGAACAGAGACCACACGTCAAGGAGCTGGCAGGCCTAATAATATGCTATAGGAGAAATACAGCGATGATGGAGAAAAAACAAGCTGGGATCCTGCAATACTTCCAAGGGCATTCTGTAGAGAAAGGACAACACATTCTGTCATTGAGTAGTTCATACCACAAAGGCAGAGAACACTGTCTCTCCCTCTACATTTTCCAAGATATTTTTTCTTTTCAGTGGGTAACCCAGAAGTAAAGTCATCATTAAATTGATTTTCCTTTGAAACCAAAGTCACTGCTGAAACAAAGTACCAGCCAGATAATAAGAATAGCTGTACTTGTATGCATAGCACAGCTATAAGCTTTTCCACCTCAGGTGCATGCATGTACCCTCAGCTACCTACCAAAAACACACAACCTTTGCCATTCCTTCTACTGAGAGGCAAAGTAGTTCACACGAGTGCAAGACTGCATTCTACTCGGGCCTATATGCTAAAACAGAAGCGCCATTCCCAAAAAAGCACAGTTCAATGTCCATAAACAACCTCTGTGAAAATCAAAAAACCTTCCTGACAAGTGGGAAGATGCACCCTGCAGCAGTCAAATTCACCTCCCCTTGCCATGAACTGGTTAATGGCACGTGACAAAGAAAGTAGAGGAGGAAAAGTTAATTACATAGACAGTGATGCAGAGCGGTATTTGGAACGTAACTGATGGAGGAGTTTCATAGTCCTGGTGCATGAGTTTGCTGGCAGATCAGTTACGCAGGTTGTGACCTTCATCAGCCCAGACTTTTATCAAAATCCACTTTATAAGAATGACAGAATGCCGCACCACATCTCAGCATCCACATCATTTCTCTTTGCTTCTTTCTCTCTAAGCGCTAGAAAACTTCATTCAGTACTGAAAAGACTCAATCCTTATGGGTCCCTTTCAACTGAGGATATTCTATGATTCTAAGACAATGAATACTTCTGGAGTGTTGCAGATACTGAAGAAAAAAAAAAAAAGGAAAACAAATGTTCTGCTCATATTTCAATGAAAAGATTCCCCAGAATTCCCAAGAGAGGAGTCAGACACACACAGCACTGTGTCAAAGAAGCCTGAGAAGTTTATTCACTTGCCTAGATAGGGTCAATGACACCATAAAATACTCCCTGCCCAAGTTTATCTTTACTGGTGTGCTTAGGCTATGGGTGGTCCTTCAGAAGCTGATTTGTCTATCTGCAGCAATTAACAGCTCTTCTCTGCTCCTTTGGTTTTCCACTCAGCAGAGGGCCCTGCCCAGTGAGGCAGCAGTTCCTGGCAGCTGATGCTGGCACCAAAAGCAAAAATACAGATGCCAGTTTCTCAGCTCGGCGAAAGACAGGATGAGTAAAACCAGATAAATTGAGCTGTCTGTCCTGCAGTGTTCCAGTGTGAGGCCTCTTACAGCCACCAAGCAAGCCTGAGCAAAGTACTTAAAAGTAAAATCACTTCATCAAAGACTCAGCTTCACAACACTGCCTCATTCTAGACACTGGACGCAGGACTGAGATCTACCATGTACTCTCTTTTAGTGTGGGGTGTTAAAGATCACACTGTGATCAGATCTCCTACAGGCCTACTGCCCAAGCAGAGCCTCCAGATGAAGCTTCTGCTACAAGAAGCATCACGCTCACAGGCTCTCCTCCTGCATTTAGGTTTGGGGCCCCCAGTACAGGAAGGACGCAGAGATGATGGAGGAGGTCCAGAGGAGGCCACAAAGATTATCAGAGAGCTGGAGCACCTCTGCTATGAAAAAAGGCTGAGGGAGCTGAGCTCGTTCAGCATGGAGGAGGCTCTGGGAAGACCTCCCTGTGGCCTTCCAGTACTTAAAGGGAGCTTATAATTAGGATAGAGACTAAATTTTAACATGGTTTGATAGTGATAGGACAAGACAGAACAATGATTTTGGAAAAAGCAACCAGAAGAGAAATCTTCCTTCTCAACATGTGCTTACTGGCCAACCATTTACCTATTTACAGTATAACCTCCCAAACCCTTGTGCAGAACATGACCCTAGGCTTAGAAATGTAACACAATATCTGTGTTAGCAAGTGAGTGAGCTGAAGTATCATCTTGCCTGTGCAAGACTTGCCTATCAGTGAAAGTTTGCTGGTCTCAGTGGAGGTTCTCCAAGTGGAATTTGCGATGACAAGCAATTCATTTCCAAACGATGCATGGTGGAAAGCAATTCCTCCTGATAAATGTAATGGCTCCTGGCTCTGTAATGGAACTGGAAGCACCATTTGGAAAAGAAGAGCCATTTCTTTTGAAGAAGAAATAGAGCTGGTTAGCAGTGTCTGGCAATATAATTGTTAAGGAAATCTGAGATTTTAAAACCAAAATTTCGGCTCTTGATCTAAAAGGCTAGCACCACATGCCAGATGCTCTTAAGCATTACACAGGGTATTTTAGGATGAATCTACAACTGGTGCTGTGATTCATAACTACAGAGGCGGGCAGAATCTGATTTTCTTCTCTGCAGCTCTGAGTTCTTGGCCTGATATGAGCTCGGCTTTATGTAGGGAGAGTTTCCCTAGGATACAAGGTCACTGACCCACCTTTACATTTTATTTTCGTAACTCAAGACTTGGCAAAATGGCAACCCAGAAAACCAAGCTGACATCACAAAGTTAATCTTCTATAATTGCAGTGTTGCCTCCAAAATTAGTGTATTACCTGATGAAGGGGAAAAAAAAAGTCCTTCTCACACACTCCAGATTGCACCACACCTTTCCCAGCAGCAGGGTGCTGGGAGGAGACGTACATTTTAACATACCTGGAATTTCAGCGTGCAATGGAAGAGACATGCCTCTCTGCAGCACACTTGTAGGTAACCTACTAGTACCACCCCCTGCCTTGCTATGTGTGCCCCACTGGCAAATGGTGGTAGAAAAGACAGAACAAGGAACAGAAATCCCTCTTCTTTTGTTAGACTTTTTTTTGTAAGGGAGAATTCAAGTTTTCATTCTAAAAATGCCCAATAATAAAATAAAACTGTAGTTATCACAGCATTCTAGTTAATCCGTAATCTTTAAGGGAACTGCGTGGCAAGAAGATATACCTATATTGAAGTTCCTAAGGTTGAATTTGTCCTAACACAGCCAGAACACGATGAATGTGAGGGTAATCAAAGCCTCATCCCTGCTGAACGGCTTAGGGCTGAAATTCACTGGGCTGATTAAATGGGTTTTATTTTGAAAGAGAATTCAGTGCTTGGAAAATGAATGTGATAGAGCTGCTTCTCTGGATTACGTGAGCCAGCACAACATAAAATAAACCCTGGCTGAGAAGCCAACCTTGAAGTTCTTTATTTAACCTACAACTAGTGAAAATGGGCTGGTTCTCCAGGGCAGAGTCGTAACCTAACGCCTTCCCTCCTCCTCCATCCCATTTCAGACTTACCACAACCCGCTCAGCTGGGCTAGTTCAATCCTTCACAGGCCTGGAAGGTAAATGGGATCAGGGAACTGATCCAGGCCAAAAATAATCTCCCTCGTTTTTTTTCCAGCTCTGATGAATTTTTTGATCTCGCTCGCCAGGCTGCCTGCAAACAGCTGGACCACCCAAGCTAAAGAGAGGTGGGGGCAGGAATGACTGGACAGGACACACAAAGAGCTGCAGCCCACACTTGAAGGGACAACTAATTAGCTTCTGCCAGCATGATGAACCAGATCCGCATCAGCTCAGCAGCAACATTTACATTAGAGAAGACCTATCTCTATGTATAGTCTAGTATTCTTTTACAGCTTTCCTTTCAGACACTGATTTGGCTTCACAAGACATACTCAGCTGGTTAGCCAATGGCAGCCTTATGGACACCGGTTTCAACTAATTACTCAGCTACTCTGACTCAAATTAAAACAAGCAAGATTTGTTCCTTACTATTCGTATTTTAAACCAACTGTGATGGAAGCTGTACAGTTAACTAAAGTTTTCACCCCTCCTCAAACCAACTGATCCAGTGCAGTAAGTCCAATGAGTAATTCCAGCTTCGCTTCCACACTTCCCAACACTACCAACTTCCCAATCCTTACCAACAACCACTTCCCAATCCTACCAACTTGCCTCTCCCTCCATTTTGGCTTGTTTTTTTGTTGAAGAGTTCCAGTTTAAAAACTGGGAACTAATGTGAATGCACTAAGCCCAGCTCCGTGCAGAAGCACAGGCAGGAAATGAGCACCAGGGCATCCCACACCGCTCAGCACCAGCAACCTGCTCACAGCTTTGAAGAGTTCTGCTTAGACAAATGATGAAGAGCGACTCAAAGCCACTGCCAGAGCCTGGAGTTCATGCAAAATCATCTTTGCGAGGAGGCTGTTGAAGCCACACAGGAAAGCAGCTGTTTTCCTCTACGGCCAGGCCTGGCTGTGAAAGAATTTCAAGTAGCAATGATCTGTGTTTCATCCTTTCTAAACCCAGCAAAAGCCAAGAGCACAGGACCTGTCTTACACCAGCGATGAAGGCAAGTGACACCTCTGCCCAAGGCTCTCTGGTCAATCAACACAGTTCAAAGCTCCAACAGCACAACGGGGCACAAGGCCCCACTTCAGTGGCTGCTGGAGTAGGTTCTTGTGCAGGTTAGAGCTCCTGAGGAATAGAACCCCTGCCCACTTTGAGACAGCCCCGCCAGCACCTGAGTGCACAGCAGCAGGCTGGCTGGTGTTTCATAAGGACAGGTTGAAGTGTAGCAAAGGAAACAGCTCTCCTCATGCTGCTGATGCTTATCTCTGTCCAAACCAGAAACACACTGTTATATTTAACTGTTACTCAAAAGCACATTTTAGTATCCAAACAGGAAACTGGAATAGTTTTAAAATGCTCGTCTTACTTCAAACTGTTTTAACAGAGAGCAGCTCTCAGCCCTCAGCAGCACAAGCTGTATTTCCACAGAAGCTGAGTGCTCTCACAGATCCACACACACACGCTCCCCTGTTCACAACCAGACAACCATCTTTAAAAAGTGCAAAATAAAAGCACATCCAGCAATTGTTTCCATTCAGAATGTCTTTTGTGATCCAAAATGGGGGGAGGGAAGGAGGATGGAGTAAATGGGGTTTCCAAATACAGATGCTGAACTAGAAGCTACATAGAAGAAACGCTGAGCACTCCGTCATGTTCTTCACCAGCATCTCCAAAGGGCAACAGGCTGCTGAAAAAACATTTGTAGAGACCAACCTCAGATTTTGGCCAGCTTTAGGGATGTTCAAACCACGACCTAGGACACTTTATCTGACATTTTATATTAGCAGATTGAGGCACATTTGGCTTCAAAAGTCTCTTCACTTGTGTATTTGTACAGAAACCTTTGCATTATTAAACAGAGAACCCTGAATGCATATACACAACTGCTGCCCCTCGACCTACCATGAACTCACAGACATGTAGATTTTATCTGTTCAACAGATTAGGTTTGCACTGACAGATGGACAATGCTACTGTTAAATTAATTAAAGATGAATACCATTAATGTTGGATGAGCATGAAACAAGTTACCTCTGAGGTAAGAAACTTCCAAATAGGGGGAAAAGCAAAGCAGTCAGTAAGGACAGAAGATAACAGCTCCTAGTGCAACTTTAAAGGTATTTACTTCTATGTTTTTCCTTTTTCCTTGTGTTCTTCCTGCTGGCAATGCTTCTACTAGCCTGTACTCCCATGTTATCTATTTTATTTGTGTTAGCTAACTGCTAGTGTGCTTACTCAAATTTATAGAACATAATGGCAAGCCAAATCATTCCGAATGCACCTTTCATTGAATATAATGTACTGGTCAAGATTTAGAGAACTATTAAAAATACATCCAGTCATTCAGCTTTCTACCATTAGCTTTCTGTTAGCAAAAAATCAAATTAGAATCTCCTTCAGCCACTCCTAACTGGCATTCTTATGGAGCTCACAGATCACTTCGGCTCTCATTCCCATTCTCCCTATGTTTCTGAGGCAGAAGATTCAGGTTTCTGGGTAACATGCAGCTGGTACATTTTTTTTGACATTGCTACCCACACAGTTCTGTGAGTGTGCCCACTGAACCACTGTTTGCAAGCAAGTCTTCAAAATTACTAACCAGGGTAAAAATTCCAAAGTGCCAAGAAGTCAAACTGAGCTACTCTTTTCTTTGTATCCACAGTTCAATTAGCTGCAAATACCACACCAGCAGCAAATGGCTGTTTCAATTTCTGCTGGCACATAACTCTATAAACCAATTTCAGTGTTTGGATTTAAAGCAATAACCTCTCCGCTGCATAAATGAGATACTGGTACTTTCCTTACCTGATAGTAAGATAAGCTGGGAGGTGGAGGGAAGGAGGAGACTGGGAGTATTATACAATGTGTTATTTAAAATCTGAACCGTAAGATCAATTGCTTTTATCAGTTTTGCATTTTTATATCCAACAGAAAAAGTTTAAATGAGTGGAGACAGAAGAAAACTGCATCTCCACAATGACACCCAGATACCAGAAATCTCATTGCAGCACAAGCCTGCAACGTAAAGAAACTAAGGAACAAAACTTCTCAGTCGTCATGCTTGGAAAAATAAAAAACAACAAATCATAGTAGGTCATTAGAAAAAAATGTTGGGATATTCAGCTCGAAGAAACACGGTCCAAGTCAATAAAGAGGCTTCAGATGTACATTCTTACTGACTTCAGTGGCAGCACATACAGGCATACGCTTCACAAGGGCTGGCAGAGGGCAAATGTTTTTTACTGTTTAATGACCATCAAGATAAACTGTTAGTGGATGTAAAGTTCTGCTTATTTGGGCTCCAGCAGCAAAATTACTTTTTTTGGGCTCAAGGTGGTAAAAGACCCTACAACCCACAAGCTGCAGGAGGAGATGAAGAACAAGAAGTAGAATATGGGTAACAGAAGTACGGTGGTTTCAACAGCCAGAGCCTCATAAAACTTTATCGCAACGTTCACTGAAATGTAAAGAAACTTTCTGTTTCTACAGCAGGAACTAGCAGTAGACTGCCAGGCTTTGGCATCACCTGAATGCCAAGAATACAACCAGCTTTTTCCAAGTCCATGCATGATACCAGTCTTGCAAGTTTCTGCTCAAAATGGTTCAATTTGAGCACATGACCCAGCACTGAGAATCTAAAAAATGCAATTAAAATCAGTGATACTTGTGAGGTTTTTTGTTTTGTTTTGTTTTTCAACTACAATTCATGAAAATATTTTGCCCAAGTTTTGTATAAAACTCAGGGTTTACCTTTCTGCCAGAAGGACACGGAAATCAGAGGAATACTTCTCCTAGCTGTGGTTTTCCATCCACACTCCCTGGCTTACACTGCTCCTTCCCCACCTTACAGGCACAGTCCCAGAGCTCTGTCAGCTCTTGGCCCCAGAGTTCACCAATGCACCCCCTGGCAAGATGCTGATATTCTCTCCATGGGACAGGCTCCACCGGCAACACTGGACTGGGAGGGCACCTGAAACTCTTGTCACGTAGGCCCTTCCTCTGGCCCCTGCAGCAGTTGAACTACTTGTGAACTTTGGTGTGCCACACTTGAAAAAGAGAGAAGCTCTTAAACCATCACTTTTGACATAAAAGAGCCGTCTGGCATTGCTGCTGAACAGAGATTAACAAGGGCTGATCGTAAGCTGGTTGTCACAGCAAAACTCAGACTGGAGACTTGGCTCCAAAGGTGAACTTGAGCAGCAGATATGAGCAGGTGAAAGGCTTCACAGTGATGTCACCACCCTATTTCACCACCCAAGACCCAACAAAATAGCAATACAGCTCATGGCCTTCAGTCAAGGCAGGACCAAGTCTTGTTTCCAAGCATCAGTGATACTTTGCTCTTTGGTCTCTGATCTAAGTCCTCCAACAAGCACACTGATAGTTGCTGTGGAACCACAGTTATGAGACATTTTGTTTGAGTTTTACACGGCATAAATACTTGGGGACAGATGCACAATGGGGCCCTGCAGCACCCAGCTTCCAGGCACTGGGCCCACTCACCTAATGGTTTCCAGGCCTTTACCAGGCAATAAAACAACAGAGATTCAGCCATCTCTATCCAAGAGATGTCTGCGTGCATTCCTGTAGAGAATAAATCCTACATCCCTGTGACCCGATGTGCACAGATGTGAGAACACAATGGTATTCCAAGCTGTGAGATTCATGAATTCACTTGCATCCTCCATCCTTTAAAATCTTTTGGGCAGTTATAGAGAAAGTTTTAAAACAGAGGAAAAAAAATATCCAAAATGTGTTATTCTGTCATCGGAAACGACAACCAATTCTGCTGGATCCTGAGCTGCGCTAGAAGCCAGACAGGCGATATCAATGCCAGTAGAGATCAATACTCCCACAAAACACTGTTATGCTATGCCTAGAAAGCAGAGGGAGCAGTAATAGATATTTAACACAAAACCACCCAACTCTTCAAGAATAGCTGTGCAAGTAGTAGCGACGACTGCACCATACGTACAAGTAATTACTGTCAGGACTCCATCTGGATCAGGAGTTTGGCGACTGCTTTACTAGCAGAAGAATCTCCAAGTTAAAACTGAATTGTGAGTTATGAGCCAGTACCTCCCTGAAATTCTCCTCTCCCCTTCCTATACAAACACAGCACTGGTTTAAGGATGCCCATTTGGTTCTTGCTCTCACTCAAAAGAATTCTAATTCACTCAAGAATGTTTAATTAGGAGGTGCAAACAGTATTCCTTTTAACACAAATAATCCCACTTTTCAGTTCTGAACTGTTCTACAGTAGCCTTGTGTCCACAATAAGCATAAGTAACATATGACCAAAATAGGATGGCTGCTCCACAAGTACTGCCTCCTATTTTATTATGCTGGGATAGGAAAGGGGTGATCCTTCCAGACTGCCTGCAACTCAGACAAACCACCAACTCTGACTGCTACATGGCAACACTGACTGAACTAAAGGCTCAAACTTCCAGTGACAGGGGAGAGAAGACAACATGATAACATCTCTTCCAACATGATAACATCAGGCCCCATACCAGCTTGAAGACTGTAGAGCACACTGCCAATCTTGTCTGGACTGTCCTCCCACATCCATCATATAGTCCAGATTTGGCACCCTCTGACCTCCATCTGTTCAGACCCATGAAAGATAGCCTGTGTGGGGGCAACATTTTTCTAGCAATGACACCATCATAACAGTTGCAAAACAGTGGGTCGCCTTTGCTGACGCTGATTTTTGCGAGTGCAGCATGCAGGCTCTCGTTCATCTCTGGCAAAAACGCTCAGCTAATGGTGGTGACTGTTGGAAAACAGTGTTTTGTAGGTGAGAATTTGCTCTATCAAACAGCATTACTTTGTTCTTTGTATCTGTTTTCATGGAAATAAATAGGATGCATTACTTTTGGAGTAACCTATATAAAAGCAAACAAATGATCTTGCCTTCCTTCTCTCAGACCTTGAGGAAAAGTACAGATGTGCAAGCCAAGCACATCTTTAAAATCAGAGCTTCCAGATGAAAATGTGGAGATTCAGGTTGAAGGGTTGCTCTCTCTTTGATAAACGTCTCAATAGTTCACGAATGAGATCATGCAGAAGGAGCTATTGAGCTGTACTTCCCAGCACCAGCCACTCTGCGGAAACTTATCTCTGTAGAAATGTCCTCAGAAGAAAGAAGTTCAAAGCCCAGGTTCCCTCCGTCAGCAAAGTACCCTGACCGAATGACATCCCCATCTTTCCAAGTATCCACTCCTAGAACCGCCCTCCATTACTCAGAGGGAACATAAGGAGACCCTACTGATGAGCCCAAATGTCCATTTAGTCAGTCACTGCCTCCAGCACTGCCTACCAATGGTCTTCTGGAGAAGAAAGAATGAACAGGGAAACATAGTGATTTTTCCTATAATAATTTGCCAGCTTTTCTGGAAAGAAAAACCACGTAAATCAGGTCCATTGCAAAATTCCTCAAACTAAGTTTAATTTAAAAAAAACAAAATCAAAAACTAAGGAAGTGACAATAAAAATCAAGGTACAAAAAGCTACTTTTCAGTATCACACTCCATTTGTGAGGCCCTTTTCCCTCCTTTGGCTGCAGATCCCTCTTCAAGGTTGGAATTACAATTCCCCTGGCATAACCTGGAAATGGTGCAGAGAAGCAATCCACAGCTTCCAGCAACTACTGGAAGAACTCAGGCAGTAAATGAAAACGTACCATTCTGTTTTTATGTTTCTACTCCCAGCACAGAGTTTTCATTTGGAAAAATGGCAGGTTTCAAATGAACATGGCAAGGTTGACCAAAAGAAGCTGTTTTTAATACAAATTATTATTTATTGCTGTTTTTTTGTTTTTTTAATTGCCTTTTCCTCCCTGAAATTAACTTAGGAACAGCTGACTACTTTATTACATTTAGGCTAGGACTCTGTTTTCTGAACACAGGAACAAGCCAAGTTCTGTAAAGCAAACAGAAATAAAGCTCCAGTTCTACCTGTGAAGGCTTTTCTTTGTCATACTCGCAAGCTCAAGACGTAACTCCAGTTTCATCCTAAGCCTGTAATGCTGGTAACTCATCAACCACTTCCTGCTGAGCCAGCCGCTCTGCTCGGCCGGCTCCCTGCCCGCTCCCCATGTTTCACACAGCACTCACTCACTGCTCAGCTCCAGCACAACAGCATCATGCACTCACTCAGTGACGACTGCATCGAAGACAAGCCCAAAAAGGCACTGCGACAGCATCCGATGATTAATGCTTTCATAAGCCATTGTGCAAAGTGTTAAAGATTAATAGTGTTTTACAAGGAAAGAGACGAAGGTAGGGAAAATAAATGTTTCTTAAGACTACTCATAGGGTAGGCTGCAAAGCAAATTCCTCACGTATCACTCAGCTAAACAGAAACGCGCTATCATACAACATCTGAACACGACTTGTGTCACAACAGAGCTGCTGCAAGTGCCCAGAAGTAAACACCTATCCAAAGGGTTCGTGTTTGAGCACAACTGACAACTGATTAACTGAAAATCCATTCATCAGAAAGGTGAACAGAGAACTGCCCCTTTTTGAGGAACTATGATTAATCCTTCTTACGTGCTGAGGATTTTGGTACAGAATTATTTTTCCTCATCCATCTCAACAACTCTTTCTTTATCCCTCCGGCGTTGTTTTTCATTGAATTCATACCCAATTTCTGATTCATCTGAAATTAAATCAAACAGAAAATAATGAACATGTATGCCTGTTATAGACCCTTCAATGCCTGAGGAGTACGAGCTGGAGTCAAAAGCAACCAGCAAGGCTGAAGACTTGGGAATCAGACGCCCCTGTGCCTGAGCATCACTTGCACAGCAGCTCATTTAGGAGCAGACCCACAGTGCTCAGTGAGCACACAGCTTCAAGAAATCAGGATTAGGATGGCAAAGGAACAAATGTGGGACTGCAGGGGTGGAGGGGCAGGGCAGCGAGGTTTGTTTGTTTTTCAGCCGCCTGCCAAGTTACTGTGTGGGTCAATATGGATGAATCACATTCTAAGATGTCACATAAGACCTGTTCAGTAATCAATACTACAGAGGAATAGGTTACCCCTGAAAACAGTTAAGCAATCTTGTGTTTACTCCTTATCAGCAAAAAAGTTGCTCTGTTTTATTTCAAAGGTTGGTCTGCTGTCTACAACTGTATCCTGGAGTGGTGTAAGATGGTGTGGCTACCCCTGTTAAAATAGTAGCAACCAGGACTATCTTCTGTTCTGATCAGAGAATTATCCTAGAAGTTGAAGTGCTCGGTTATTTACGTGGCACAAACAACCTTATCCAAGGACACATATTCATCTACAAGGAAACAACCAACCTCAAAACACAACTGGGAAAATGCAGCATCAGCATCATATTGTTTCCTGGACTGTTCTATATTAGGTAATATGTTATTTTCATCTAGGATACCTAAACTGTGTAATGACCACAATATCTTGCCTAAAAATGGGAGGACGCCCACCCAAGGTCTATTGCTGTTCCAAAGTGAAGGAAAGAAAAGGGCAGGCACTCATCCAACACCACTACCATCCTCACGGCTTTTTCATGACTTACCATAAATATAATGACTCAAGCAAATGGCAAGCACTCACAGTTTAGAAGTGAACGTGAAAGAAAAGCTGATGGCATTAAAAAAAAAAAAAGACCCACACTTTGGAAGAGAACCAAGGTTAAAATAACAGTGAAAATACTACACAAGGCCATTGTATTGGCCTGATCTATCACACAGGGCTAGGAAAAGAACTCTCCTGTGACTCATGGCTAAGCTGACCAGGTGACTCCTCATACTGACTGCAAAGCTTCTGGGAGAAGACACCCTCGTGCTCCACATCTGCACAGCCACTGGGGAACCACAGAATCACTCCAGGATGGGGCTCAAATGTGAGCCGACGAAGCATTCCCACTGACAGCACTGCACCGAAGACAAGTAGCCATGTCTCAGAAGCGTATGGAAATCTCAAGGGCTTCAGTGACAACTAAATTAGTTATTTCTAGCATGCAAGTCTGCCTCACATTAATCTATTGTTGCATTAGTTGAACAACAGCACTACAGGGCTGCCAAATCTGAGAAACACACACTAGAGAAAGCCGAAGTCTCAGCCAAATCCATCTGTGGGAGACTGAGGGATTATGAAACAATTTCAGTTTTGAGATTTTCCCAACGACCTCAAAACCATTTAACAAATATTCAGCTTTTTAACTGTACAAGGGACTGCCCAACGTACAGAACAAACATTAATTATTATATTCATAGATGACTTATGCAAACAACAACATATGTCATTTACAGCTAAAAAGAGGGGTTTATTTTAAAAGTCCTGTCTCCCTCTCACTGCAACTTGTGTGCCTCAAATCCCATCTGCACTGCTTCCATGGTAACTCTGCAGTACTGCTCATTTCCAGATATAACGATCCAGCCACAAAAAGAGCAGCCACTTGAAGCTTTGTCTAAGGTCAGTCTCAAAAGCTATGAACCAGGCAACTTCATATTGTCTTTACTTTGTTCAGCATTATCAGTTGAACCTGTAATGCTCAAAACAACTGTAAACAGGCTGATGGAGTTAATTATCTCTTCCCTTCCAACAGTCAATACATACAAATACAGCCTGCTGCTAAGGTCCTAGGAGGACAGCAGCAGGGCATCTAGGCCCCAGAACACTCAGGACTTCATCCTGTCATCCCTGAGTTTTGAATCCCACCTTAGTGAAGGCTTTGCACAGCTAGTAAATGTCTGGGGTCTTGCAGTGTGCTTCTGAAGACTGGGTGCACCCTGTGCAACTTCCACGATGCTCCTCTTATGGCATGCATAGAGCTGAAACGGCCTTTGGACACAGGTAAACTACAAGAGAAGTTACACTTCTGCTGCCTTTTATGTCTCCCCATTTAAAAAAAAGTAATTATTTTAAACAGCCTCTTGGTTGCATGTTGGGTTCAAACTTTGGTCATTAGAGTCAGGTAATGAATCAAATTCCTAAACTATGTTGTTTTTGGCATGTGTCTTTGCATAATTATTTCTTCTCCGAAGGGTACGCTACCACACAGAGCCCTTCTGGCCATAACAAAATGTTGTTTGCTTCTTTTTTTCCAAAAAAGAGTTTTCATCTTCAACAGTTTTCAATGCAGGTCACCCACCAGGATCACTTCAATTAATTCACTTGCTTTAAAAGCAAGGTCAGGCAAATTTATTGAGAGCAGTCCATCATCTACTGACACCAACAGCACTGTTCACTGCATTAAATCATTTGCCAGCCTTTTGACTAAGTTTAGTGTAGAACTGGGCTTGTCTTTCTTCAATTAACAAAAACACAGACAAGGCTCATAAGGCACTGCTCAAAAACAGCTTGAGGAATATGCAGTAATTTCTGCTCCCCACCAGCTAGCTCCTAAATACTTAGGTAGAAAGGCAGTCTCTGTAATCAGTGTTGCCTGAGAGTATCATTGCTCCATAGAGGACTGACTTCAGTCCCTATGAAATGGCTGGCTGCCCTTTGGACACAAAACAATTAAAGCTGAGGAGTATGAGTTACTTTCAGCAGTTACTGAAGTCAGCTGACAACAACAGCACTTTAGCAGAGCAGTTTAATTAGACGCCTAGCTTTCAACTATTCAAGTAAACTGAACACCATCCCGAGTTTTTCATGTTGGTCCAACAGTCTGGCTAAAGTCCACATCTCAAGGTAAGAACGAGGGCAAGAAGAAAAGACCAAATGTTCTTCCAGAAGAGATAGCAAGAATCCACTCTGAGATTTATACTGCAGGTTGTTTTCTTCCATTGCCCTGCAATATCTACTAACAAGGCACTGAATACAGTAAATCTTGATTTCCATCAACCTTCCTTCCTTCCTTTTTTCTCTTTAATACTGGCAATCACCACTCGAAAAAAGGAACAGGCTACTGGGGCAGATAAGCAGAAGTCACTAACCACTCAAAAAAACATTGCCCTCCATGAGAAACTTGTTTAGGTCAAAATAAGCCAGTGTTGATGGAGCTGGGCAACAGATGGAAGCTTCCAAAGCCTGCACCAAGGAGGCTGCAATGAAGTTTGATTTCCAGACTGACAGTGGTAGAAAACATCGGGTAGTGGAGAAAAGCTGATTCTGCAGCAGATTTATGAACCCATGGTTAGCAGAACTAGCACTGAACATAAACAGAAGCCACAGCAGCAGGACCTGCAGGTCTCTGCAACAGCCGTAAAGGGGAGAAGGAGCGAGGGAAGTGGGGATTGCATTTCAGCCTTTAAGCATCTCATCTCATTGACCCTCTGAGTCTGATTCCAAGCTCAAATACAGGTCTGACGTCCAAGGTGTCACCCTATCTCCAATTAATCAAAGGAGAGTCCTGTTTAAGCAGCCCCTTCTCAGGAATCCCATGGCCTGGCTTGGAACTTGATCTCTGTCACTGCTGTCAACAGATCCACTTCTCACTTCTCCCTTGCTTTTGTTCTTCCACAAAGGCAGCTCAGCATGCCTGGAATGGAACAGGCACACACAGCAGAGGGATATGGTGGCTTTTTTGCAGGAACTAAGCAATCCTACTGCTGCAGTGAGCAGATGTTGCAGACAGGACTGCTGTAGGCATCTTAAATGCTCTGAAGGTTCCACTTAACAACATGTTGCTCTCACGAATTGAGGGAACTCAAAGCTTAGTTAAACCTGACACTCAAAATAAATTCCTACCAGGCTTTACTTGAAGGAAGCCTGGTGTTTTCTGATCTTGGATTTTGTAATTGTCGGCCAGTCCATCAACAAAGCTTCCCACAGTGCCCCATAAGCATACAGGATCTGATCTTTAAACAGACTGCCTGGAGAGACCAGCCTGATAAGCAGTGAAGAAATAATTATGCCATTCAGAAATCAATTTAGTCTCGGGAAGAAAAGTATTGCAGCAATTATCTTAAATATGGGGTGAAGTCCATGCAAAATCACTGAGCCAGACTTTAGCACAACACTTCATTTCAGCAAAGTATCAGAAAGCTGACAGTACTGTCATCTCTGCAAAAGAGATCAAGAGTGAGACTGACGCATCCTTTTCAGTGATTTTTTTTCCATCAAAACATGCCTTGCTGCGTAGACTGAGATCTCAAGCTCCCAGGCAGCTAAAGCCTTCAAAAAGCCTCTTTAGGAAATCAATGCCCAGCCTTTCAACGCACACCTAACCTTTGTCCTGTCATTCACTGCCTTGCATCGTAGACAAACACCATTTCTTTCCTCACTGGGTACACCCATCACATGCACGCTGCTAAAACAAAACCTTCACAGCCTGGAGTTCTGAGAAATGAATTTTTCCTGTACCAGAAAAGCAGGAACTCCCCCACTTTTCCCCAAATAAACTTCAATCCAAAATATCTCAGACTGATCTAAATATGAACATGATGCGAATCACCACAACACTTTGTGGTCTCATCCTGCAGAACACCGAGGGCTTCTTGTAAGGGCTGAGTACCCTCAGCTCCTTCCCACTCACCAAGGAATTTGAGAGACTTACATTTTGCAGTTTAAATGGAGAACAGATCTGGCTAAGAATTAACCCTATGGTACATAAAGTAATAAAAATCAGCCACATCCTTCATGCAACTTAGCAGCTGTGTGAGGTGTGCAGAGAGGAGTGGGAATGCGGGGAGCTGCAGGGATGAAGGCCCAGAGCATGGAGCTGCACCCTCAGAATACTGCTTGCTGGCCCTTACAGTGCGACAACACCCAGCTCTGTAAGGAAGCTTGGGTGAAAAGGTTTGTGCCAGCACCAGCTTTCATTCAAGTGCTGTCTCAGATTCATCATAGCGGGGTGAAAAAGAAAATGGAAGGCAGCATTAACCCTACAAACCAAGTATTTGGGCCTGGTTCTGACCACCCAGCGGAATGACTAAATGGGATGTAATTCAGCCTGCTATCTCCAAGCTCACTGTAGTCCCAAACAATTTGTGAGAAAAGTCCTCCTAATTAAGTCCTCCTAATTACATTCCTGAGCCCTACCAGGCTTCCAGCTGAGAGAGAGGAAAGGCATAACAAAATGAAGCTGCCTCAACCCTGGGAACGATCAAGCTTGTGGAAAAGAGAACAGCATTTGCCTCTTGGTTTGAATCCGCTTCCTGGCTCTCCTGCCCCATCAAACCCTTCACCTTGCAAATCTCACACAGCAGCTCTCAGAACAGAAAGCGGGGGCCCACAGAACGAGAACTGGCCAGCAGGGCTAACCCACTTCCCCCTGTCCCAGCAGCTCTCGCTTGCAAAACATGCTCACCAAACAAACATCCCTTCGGCTCGTCACCACTCGATGGTTTTTTCAGTCATCCGCTGAGAACATCATCCCATACTTCTACCGTTTTTGACACCAAAATTTCAGTTCTCTTCTGCAGAGCTTTATTTTTTATTTGTAACGTTTTCATTCATTCATCCCACAAAAATACTTTCTGTTTTGCAAAAACAGACACAAAGGAAAAGGATGACTGAGGAACTTGGAACCAGTTTGAAGAAGCTTCATAGCCTCTCCAACCTCATTTTCCTCTGCTATTTGTTTTGGGGGTGGTTTTGTTCTGTTTTTCCACTGTATCTATTACTAAGCAATTAAACATGGAGAAAATGCCTCCGTTTCAGAGATGGCAAAATCAAGGTACCAATAGTTTATGTTAAGTCAGTTTATAGCCAAGAACTTGGACCCAGGAGCTGTCAGGTTGCTCTGCTCTTGTCTCTCCCATTTTTCTCACCTTCCTCATCTCAAGGAGGCACAGCACATATCAGAGGGAGTGCAAAACATCCAAAATCCAGAAATACTTCTGTCATCTCAGCCACGGTGGAAGCATGAGACCTCAGCGCAGCTCTCAGTGGGTCCCATAGGGAAGCACTCACCTGGAAGCATCCCATCCTGATCCCTAAATGATTCCACAAGCAGAAACATCAAGCCATTGGCAATCACAGAGTTAAATCCTGTGGAAACAGGACATTCCCCCCCCATAAAGCTGATTAATGTGCTGAAAACCCAAAGCCAAGACAGTTGGAGTGGGAAGTGGAATTACCAAATGTGCGTCATTGAGTTTAGGTTCCCCTTTTCTCCTGTTGTTGAATTACTGCAGCTTGCATGTATTCAGGGCAAAAACTTGAGTAACAGCATGGAAGACCTTCTCCAAATCCACTGAGCTGAAGAACTGCCATCATTTTTGGTGGAATTTCACTAATCAGTTGGTTCAGTGAAAAGAAAAAGAGGCTACAGGGGCCAGTAAGGAGCAACGCTCTGCAACGTTTTAATAAGTTAAGCCATTACAACTTGCTCAGCAGAAACGTCAAGAGGTTTTGTTTGCTCAAAAGGAAACAGTTAAAGTAGCTGTTACAGTATTTGCAGTGACTCTTTCCCCAGACTCAGAGCTATTAATGACTGTAATTCTGACTACAGTGTGATTTAGCAATAGTCACGTTGACCCCGTACAGCGTATCATGGGACCATACTGCTTCAAAGCACTCAGCAAATATTAACCTGGTTATTCCCGAGGACGCAGAATTTTTATTTCTGTTTTTCAGGCGAGGAAACAGACTGAAAGGGAAACAGTACTGCATTAAAAGATGGAAAGACAGAACTAGTTCTGGTAAATGCTAGAGCTGGGGCTGACGAAGCATCTGTTCAGTAATAAAAATGTCCTATTTTGATTGCAGCAGACATACTTGCTTAAATCAGTCTTGATATTTCAGTGGGACTCGCATTGTGTACAGTTTGTGCAAACCAATACTAAAGGTCAGCGTATTTAACAGCTACATGAAGTTAACATTGTTTATTAGAATGCTACTGGCCTAATGGAGCAAAACAGAAAAACATACACAACACCAATAAAGGCACACGGGTTGGCCCGGGATGACCACAAGTACAGCAAAGCCCTGCTCGGGGTGAAAGAGAATGAATGCCCTCGATTCACCAAATAATGCAGTGCCACTGAGTGCCTGCAGTTCTGGGCAGAGCCAGTGACCCACGTGCAGTACAATTCCTCCCAGAGAAAAAAATTGCTTCATTTTCAGAAAGTCCCAGTCCTGATGTTTATCATTCCTCTGCATCTGTTTGAAAGACCCAGACAAACAGAACTAAAATCTGACTCACTGAAACAGACTTGATGTTTATCCTGTGAGTTAAAGAACTTCTCCAACCAGACGAAGAACAGCTCCAGCCTCTTGCGTCGCTTGCAGTGGTTGCTCCTAGCTGGGCAATTTCAGGTAGACATGCAACACTTGCTCTCCCTTCAGTGCTGGATGCTATTCATTTCCACTTAGCTGTTAGGAGGGGTGTTTTTATTCATTCCCTGAAGGACAGAAACCCTGACTTAGCAGTACAACTCTTTAGGAAACAGTCAGTGGTGATGTTAATGAAAGCAACGCTTGCCCGGTACCATATGGAAGCTAGTGGCAACGTGTTCATCAAGTAAGCTAAAAAACCTGCTTTCTGAAATTCATCTCTGATCTCCAGAGATCAAGAAACAAGGAACAGGCAGCAACAAGAAAGTTACACAACTTGGTGAGGTGTGCTAGCAGCCATAGGACAGAGATGCTGACTGAGGCAGACCTACTTTTCTGACCTTTACAGTGGGAAAACAATAATGCCACATAAGACACAAACAGGCTTACAGAACACCTTCACTACTGCAGAACAGAACTCACCAACAACTAAGAAATATGCTGTTATTAGCATGCTTTGGTCAGTGAAACTGGAAAGAGAAAGGCTGAATGAGACTCTACACTAAAACACCAACCCTTATTTTCCACCAGCACGTAGTTAAACACTTGGTGCTTGCTCACAGATGTGGAAATACAAACCTGTCACTAGGTACTAGAAACTAAGTTTTCATAAAAATCCTCAGGATCATGGGGGGAGATTTGGAACCATTGAGGAAAACTCCTTGAGCATTTCCAGGATGGAATATTCTTTCAAAATATCAGCTTCTTTGTACAATTAAAACGTAATTCAACTTGAAAACCCTTTATCACCAAAGATGTCTATAAGAAAGACATTTGCATTTCCAACAGGGTTTCAGAGCATGCCCTATTCTGCACTGACAAGTGCTAAGTGTCCTAGCTGTTGGTTCCTTGGGATCTTAAAGCCATTTTCAGAATGCTTGATACCTGCAGTTTCATTTCCATTTGGGACTTCTGGAAAGCCAAGGCTGAATTTAGCACACATCTACAGCAACCTGATTCTCTAAACACATATCCCACATTAAAAAAAGTAAAAAAATACATACATAAACATTAAAAATCTAACAAAATAAAACCATTCTCTCATAATTTCAGAAGAGCCTTTGTCTCCCTTGTAAACTCACTGCCTTCCTATTTTCAGTTTATATTCCTGTAATTCAAAACATTTTGCTTTTGCTTGGCAGGCTTTACAAATTCAATTTGGTACGCCAGCAGTCACACACACAGGCTGGGGCTTCCTAGTGGGTTGCTGTCCTTACTCCTATTATTTAAATTCCTTTCTATTTGACCTGAAAATCATGCAAAATGATATTGAAACAATATTGCAGTAGTAAAGCTGCAAGTGAAACCCTCCAAGATTGCTGTGTTTTTTTGCCTACTTGGCTACTGCAAGTCATTCATAGGGTGGTAGCACAGGTTTTTAAACATCCAAGCACATTTTCTATATTTTCTGCAGGCAAAATGGTCACATTAAAATTTGTGAAGGGTGCTCTTAGAGTAAAGTGAGGCCTTCTGGTGGTGCAAGACATTCACTCATTTATGCTGAATCAAATCCAGCAAAATGTATAAAGCCACTGCAAAACTGTCAATATAGTAGATTGGATTGACATGGTTTTGGGTTGAAAGGTTGGGTCAAACATCTACAGCTTCTCCAAAAAATAAGACAGGAATAAAAAGCATTAGTTTCCCTTTTGGTTTCTCTCTGGCACTCAAAGCTCGGAGCAGATCCTCATTACCACATCAGTACCCCAGGCACCACGGCAGAGGTAGGCTAAGCAGGGTATCTGTTACAGTTTACTATCACCGAGATGACTGCATGTGTAAGAAGCACATTCTTCCCATCACTGCACTTACTCCATAAGGAAACCAGAAAGGGCACCAGGCCAACGTCTGGTAGCTAAGCAGACACACTATCAGGTTTCCCACATTCAAAAATCTCCCTGCCAGGGACGCTCGAAAACTGCTTCCACAGCCTGGGTGGCAGAAGGAAAATTAAGCAAAGCCTCGGCGAGTCCATTATTCTGCTGATCTGCACAGGGCTTTTAAGATTTTTATCTAGCTGAAGTCCAGCTCTCAAAACATAGGAGCTTCCTCTTATCACCCAGCAGCTCTTTCATTTTCAGTCTCAGCTCTTTCATCGTTGTCCCTTGACAAAGCTTTATCTCCAACCACCCCTTTTCCAAAGCCCTTAAGATGTCCTAAGCAGTTTTTATCTATCTGCAAACACACAAAGGTTGCACCCCTACAGCCTTCCTTCCAGCATCTCTGCTCAGCTGTCTGCAGGGAGAAGTTCCAAGCAAGGACAGAAACTGCTGGTTAGCTGGGCACACGCCTCCTGCTCCTGCAAACTGCTCCCCAAAGAGCACAAGACCCACCTCCACATTCGTCCCAATACGACAGACAGCAACCTGCTTTGACATCATGTAGGGTCAATTACCAGCTCCCAGTGCTTAAGATGAGGCTGCTACAAGAAGTTACCAGGAGCAGAAGGCTGCATGGAGTCAAGAATCAGTTTTCTGGTCCTGCACCAGGTGAGCTTGCATGGTCAGCCCTTACAGAAAGGTCACTCTTCAAAACACCAGGTCTGGCCCCTGCACAAGGAGCCAATAAACAGAGCAGAGAGGCCCTGACATGGAGGTTCAGATGAGGTCCGTGCGTGGGGGGAAAAGCCTTTGCTCAGTGTACAAACAAGGGAAACTCAGAGTGACAAGTCACTCCATTCCTGATGTACCAGAGATACAAATTGGTCCTGAGCAACAAGAGATGAGCATCAAACATGGCAGTGCACAGAAAACACAAACTCATGCGTCTACAAAAACTCTGCTAAGCGATGAAAGAATTACAAGACACACCAGGGCAGAAATCTGTCTTTTTTATGGCATTTCTCTGTAAAAGATCTCATTTACTACCATCCCTGGTATTCATTGCTGCATAATAACTTCATAATTGCGTGTCCAATTACCCACAGAGCAAGGGAAAGTGCTGATGAACTATTACCTCAGATTAGAGAGTTCATCACAAAAATTATGGATTATTTCTATGCACGTGGCCATCCAGGCTACTCCTGAGAGGTCAATTTTGTGCTGTCTGGTCCCAAGGCAAGTTCTGTTACTTACCCAGTTCATGTTTATACAGAATCTGGCCAGAAAGACACATACAGGCTTGAAAACCAGAGGGAACAAAGCTGATTAATAAAAACAAAGGAAGTAATCACAGTAGCCCAGATAATACACAATGCAATCAGGCAAGCAAACATTCCTAACTGTATTTCTATCAAATAAAGTCATTGCTACTTCCTTGTTAAAAAGAGCTTTATTCTACTCCACAGAAAAGCTTTATGCTATTATTTCCCTCATAGTCAAATATGACAGACAACTGCAGCAGGAGGCCAAGACCACGTATTCTACACCCACACCACAAACCCTGATCCACCGATGGCTGGGGGCAAGCTTGTGCTGGTAGAAGTAATTAAAGTAATTGTGACGATTCCAACATATGTTTTGGTGGCTAATTTGTGTTGAGGGCAATCGCTCTGCCCAGGACAGGATTCCTAAATCATCTTGCATGGTACAAACCAGAGAGTGGGAAACAGCAGAGGCCCACGTAGAGCACGCTGGAAGCTCCTTCCCCACTGCGAGGCAGCAGCATCTGCAACCCCCCCAGTCTGGCATCCTGCCTGGGAGTATCACCTGTGCTGAGGGTACCTGCTGCACCAGACCACCTGGTAGATAACATTCAAGGACCCAGTGCAAAGCATACTAAGTCAAAGGAAAGCTTCCCATTTCTTTCAGGGGAAGTTGGGTTTAACAAAGGGTTGGACAACAGGTTTAATTTAACTTACCTGAAACTGGCCAACCAGAAGACAAAAGCTAAGAATTAAACTAGCAAACCTCAAACCTGCTAAGAATTAAACTAGCAAATCTCAAACTTACTGATGTTCTGCCACAAATGTGTCACGTATTTTAATCTCCTTATGGCCAGCAACTGTCCTGCTGTTAAAGATAACATTACTGCCCATTACTTTCTTTCTGCACAAGCTGCCCTGTAATCACTAGAACAACAATAGGTGACCAATTCAGCTTATGTGCATGACAGGCCAAGTTCAGTGGAGTGTTTCATTACAATGGAGATGCTTGCTTGCATAAGGGAAGATAAATGACAGTCAGTTATGTTAAAACTCACTTCTGATGTTTCTTTTCCTATTAATAATTTCTAAGACATCTAGGCAGGAACATTCACAAAAGAGCACTGCAAAACAGTTCCTTTGGTTACTATCTGTTGACATGATGCATGCCTCCAAAGAAATGCTTTTCCAGTGCGGCCATCGAGCGCATCCTGACCCAACAATGGGAATCACAGCGAAGAATCACAGGCCTGGCAAACATCACTGGTGTTTAAGAGGCACCGGGTCCCAAGTAAAGCAGTTACTTCAGCTGCACGGATGTCACACAAGCCGTCTGTTTAAATATTGCAAAGTGGTAATCTCCTGCTTTTGCTACTTTGAAACTGAGGAGGCAAAGGAAAATATTTGAATGCGCAGTCCTGAGGTCAGAGCTGAAGTTTGATTTGGGTTGGTTTGGATTAAGGAGAAACGTCCAAGAACAATTCACTGATTTACTTTATTTCAGAACTTGGCACACAGCTTGGACCAAGTTCAACACAAAATGACACTGAGCCAGAAAATGCTACAGAAAGAGCAGAGATAGGAGACATCTGGACTGCGTTAGGAACTTAGAGCCATAAAGACCTTTAAAAATATTCTGTTCGTGTTGGGACTTCTCTTGTTTTTGTTTCAAACAATCCAAATGCTAAAACTGTTTCAAATTAAAAGTTAAAAAATAAAACCTACAAAACCCTCAAAGCCTCCCTCCCCCAAAGAAGGGTGACCTAAGCCAATTACAAAACTAAAAACAAGGTTGTAATGATCTCAGATGAAATCCTACAGTGAAAGTGGTAATTTCCACTAATAATGCACCACTGCAAGCTTCTCCTGCCAGGATAGCAAGCGTGCTGCAAAGCGTGGCCTCTGATCATTGGTATTCTTCTTCTGACATTGACGTTTGACCTATCCAGAAAACACCAAAACCAGCGGTGCTACCAGAAAGGCTCCCTTCTGGCTGAAATATCACGGTCATGTTCTAGGACATAAATGAAAAATCTCAGTGCAAAACGCTCCTTTCACTATTCCCATCTTAATTCCACACATTTGGCAGGAGCTGCACCGATCGCTTTCGAGCTCTCTAAACACAGCTCTGCAGATGGCAAAAGTGGACGCTGTCATTCCGGCCCTTTTTGTTACGTTTGGTAAATCAGCTAATTGGGCTTCATGCACACCTGCAGCTCCCCCTTAAAGGATTCACCCACTGTGAAAACTTCTGCTGGGGGTGGTTTCACTACTAACTGCTGCTTGCTGGGGGTACATTTTTTTAGCCAGCCAGTAATCAACGTGCTCCATAATCTTGATTATTTATACCAATTAATAAGACACAGTCTCCCATTCTTCTAAGTGCACGCCTTGGCACAGCAAGGACTACTCTGCATTCAGCAGTGTGCATCATTTCCGGCAGCCCGGCTCCAGGAATAGAAAACCAAGGAAAGCAAGGCAGCCAGATAAACAGATCTCTGGGATACCTGGAAACCCTGGAGATACTGCAGCTATTGTCCCTTTACACCTAAGCTCCTTTGAGGCATTCTGATGATGCCAAATGTAGATTAAAATCAAGAATTAATGGGCTTCTTGGAAGTAAGGATAAATCACAGAATTATGCTCATACGCAAGCAGCCCGGAGACTAAATCCTGCAAAGGACATTTTTGCCTACACAGAGCACCAGCCCATCCAACACAGCACCCCGTGGTGACGGCATTACATTTGTTCATCGCTCGGTGACACATCCCACTGAACACTCTTAGCTGCGTCCTTTAAAGTTCTGTAGTGCTTTATAGGTCTGATGCTGCTTCTACCATTTGCAGTCATTTGCAACAGCGAAATTTAAATGCGAACTTCCTCCCAACCTTATCACAGCATTTTACGTGTGGTGTAGGAATTAGAATAGTCAGCTCTCGTTCAAAAGGTGTTACTGTGAAAGACAAAGAGTGCTAGGAGTACAGATTCAACCAAGCAGATACCTGCTGAAGGTTGCAAACTAGAGGAACATCTCTGCATCCTACTAAGCTCCTGCACACACAGCCAGGCAGTGAAGTTCTTCCAACCCAAAGGAGCCAGGCCCACAAGAAAATAATCCCCATCATCCACCATCCATCAAGGCATCCTTATTGCAGGCAATATTCCTTTTTGAGAAAGCAGAAAAGCCAAACTGAGGAAGACAGATGCAGGCCTGAGCTCTATAAACCCAGATTTCATTTCCTATCATTCCCCTCCCCCAGGAGCTCAGGGGTGTTTAGACTCTGGGCTGTGGTTTAAGTCCATCTGTGTTCCTCAAGTATAAACATCTTCATTGAAACCAGACTCATCCTGCACAGCCATTCATTTAGTGAGCTCATCTGTGAGAGACACGGACTGGCACATTTCTATGACAACCAAAAAAACTTAAAAAAGAACCAGCTTGGCACAAACCAAACAGCTTTTTACAGCCTCTCCATTGTTCCCAAGGCTTCTCTCTCCTTCTCGAGCATCTCTAGTCATCCCGGCTGCACTGCCCAGAACATCAGCTTACCACCAAAGGCTCCTCTCTGCACAGAGGAAGAGGCCTTTTCTAAGACCCCAATGAAGGGAGGACTGCTCTCAAAAAGGAAAACAAAACACAACATAAGAGAACCAAAAGGAATATTATCCTAATTCTTGTCTGAAGAAAGCATACACATCCATCCTGAAGAGACACTTCAGGGTGACCAAGCCATAAGAGAATGAACCAACCAAGTCTGAAAAAAAAAAAAAAATAATAATAATAATAATAATAATAAAATCCTTTCTTCAAAACCGAATTCAAACAACTTTTTGTTTGTGTTTAAAAGCTTTGCTGTGGATTAACTACTGATAAGGAACTGCAGAAGTACTGTTTTCTTGCCATCAAGAACAACAAAAACTCAAAACCAAATGCCCACTCTTGAAAACCGCCGTTCTTTCATTTGCTGGATCTCAATCTGGTGTTTTTGTTTTTACGCTAAAGCGCCCTAATTTGGGAGAGAGAGAAAAAAAAAGGCCCAGGAAGGTTATTTCAGCATAGGCAGTTGAGGCCAATGGTTTATCCTCCTTCTGAGGAAACTCAGATTAAAATCACCAGAGAAAAATGAGAGCGTTACGTGAAATAAGCATTTCGTATCCTGATACACAAATGATATAAAATTGCGCCAAATTTTCAGTGAAGATACAGGCTTCAGCTCAAGAAAAAATGCAGTTTCTTAAAGCACTGAATATTTGTAAGTCTACACATTTAAGCAATTCAGCATCAGATAAACAGAGCAGCTCTTTCTCTGACACACACTGCCAGTCGATGCAGAGTTCACACTGGACTTGTGTCCATCCTCTCAAATCAGCTCACACAACGCATTAATTAGAAGTAGTTACGATTGTTTTTACTAGTAGGGTATGGATGCCAAATCACTCTCAGTGATTCCCAACAAAGAGAAGGATGCTATGACTAAAAACAGAACGGACTCCCAGGATCTCGATGTGCCAACCCACAAATAATGCCAGAAAAACAGTTTTATTTCTTTCAACTCCCATTCTGTCCACCTTCGTTTTTCTAGACCTGCTCTTAAAGCTGGCTCTGCTGCACTTGGGAACTCACCGGACCATCCACTAAGCCTCTTGTGTTCACAATGTGCCACGTGACCACAGAAATAATAAATCACAGGAATAAAGAGGGGTTTTTGAAACTTGCAGAAACCTCAAGCACAACTTTGTCTGCAACGGTCAGCTTTCTGCTCCTGGCATCATTAAGTATTTCCCAGTCACACACAGACCACAGCCATCATTTCTGTGATCTCTGCCTTGACAATGTTTTGACTTCATCTTTTACTCACAAGTCATTCTGTTTAATTTGCTTCAGATATTTTTCCACACACGATTCAGAGCAGTGATACACTGCCAGGGAAAGTACTGAAATGTTCCCAAAGGCATAGACGAAGGAAAACTCATTTATTAGTGGATCTGAAAGGTACTCTTCATTACTTAAGCAGCATGCCACGGACAAAGAATGTAGCTAGGGCATTACAGCTGTTCCTGGTAAGCACAGCGTTGAGCCACACACCAAAACCACCGTGAGCTCCTGGTGGAATTAGAAGCTAGCAAGCCAGAGGATGTCCGAGTCCAGCCCTAAGGTCCTGGTTCTCCCAGATGGCTTTTTTCTGCCAAAAAAGGCATCTCCTCTCCTCAGCCAGTTCCTCTTGGTCAAAAATCAGATCAACAGTCAAAAGGTACATTTGGAAAATTCAATCACCATATGGAAGACTCAGTCTTTGACTCACTTTCTAGTTTTAAAAAAAAAAAGCACAACTTTTTTGACAAGCAGCTGTTATAGCGTTCAACTGTGTTCTTTCATGCAATATCTTCCATGTCATTAAACTAATAAAGAGATAAAAACGTCAGGCTGAAGCAGCACCTTAGGAAGCTACATGATTGACTATGGCAAATGCCAGGGAACTCATGATAGTCCAGCGCTCACCTGGAATGAGCAACACAGCCAGAACCACAGGCCTTGAGGGACAGCCAGAATTAGGGTACATCCTGAGGACTATCACCCAAGGTAAGGCAGATGTCAGTAAGTGCACCACTTCTCCCTCTCCAGTGCAAATCTGCAAGCACTGGGCTGCACTGTTTGTTTTCTGCTGCCTACACAACACGTCAGACCTGCCTGCAAGGAACACGTTACTATCTACAGGAGCAAGCTCCCCATGATACATATGCTGCTATCCACTCTGGAACAGGCAAGGACCACACAGTATCACATTGCATTTCCAGCTCTCTGTACAGGTATCCTGTGCCACGTAGGCTCACACAAACATAGAGATATGTCATTTGTGAGACCAGTGTAATTGCTGCAGATGGTTATCAGCTATAAACAGGAAGCACCCATCCTTCTGATGCTTGCCACTGAAGCAACCAGCAGCAAACAGTTCCCTCCTCATCTCCACTGCTCACTTCTGTGCACTCAGAAATGCATGTCTTCATGCTGCTGCCTCTGCCCCTAGCTGGCAGCACAGCAAGAAACACTCAGGATGCACAGAAACAGGTTCAGCATTGAACGACTTGTCACACAATCTATAGAACTTCTTTTCACATAGGTTAAGACTTACACTAAGCCATTTCTACCTATATGGATGAGGAAATGAAGTGATGTGACATTAAGCAACTCGTGAATCTCTTCAATTAATGTGCTATGCATAACGGAGACTTCCAGGGAATTATGGCCCTGCAACCATGGCAGTGCCTCATTCTCACCACCGTGTTCCTGAGAATGAGTCGCTTCAATTCCCATATTCTTGCTGTGGGCAGAGAGCAAAGGACTCTCCTCAGTCTTTGTTAGCCAGGCAATGGCTGGAATCAAAGGCTGAAACTACTTGCACACAACATTAAGTAGGGCTACTTTATTTTCTGCAACTATTTGAGCACACTTATCTCCAACTCTCCACTCCTCATGTTGATTTGGGCTTACGCAGCAGGAGATAACGCTCCCATCCCACCTTCTTCAGGGAGCAATTGAAGAGCGTGCCGTCCTTCGCATGGGAGTATGGCAAAGAGAACAACAAACAGTACTGAGATAACCTGCAGCTCCTGAATGGCAGGAGGCCTGCAAGCAGCACACCCCCAGCACCCAGCTGCATTTCAAACCAGCAGCAAAGCTGTCCTGGCCCAGGGTTAGGACACAGAACAAATCCTAAGACAAAGCAGAAACAGAACAGCAAAAGCTGAAGAAGACAACATCACCATTCGCCCTGGGACCCCAGTCAAGCTCAGCACCATCCTGCAGTGAGACCCTGGGCACTGCTGCTGTTTCCGAACACGTCAGTCCTTTCCAGAAAGTCAGGGAGAAATGGAAAAAGGGAGGAAGAGAGCTTTGAGGTACACAATATGTATCATACTGATCAGTCACACAAAAGAGAACATCAGCTCCTCACAGGTCAGTGCTCTCCCACGCAACTCAACTCCTCATTGCAATGCTATGCCAGTTTAGGACAGGCCTCTTCTGAACTGCTCTAGGGGTCACAGAGGTGGTCTGTCACCACTTTCACACACTTAGGGATACCATAATTCTCACCTAGAAGTATTTTTGCCAGAAGAGGCAGAAAATCTGTGTTACAACTTGAAGAAAGTCTTTGCTGAATACAGCTTGTAGTCTGTGCATGTGATCTGCAAACTAGAATCACTGGAATTTTAGGCCAGGAGGGTGTCACTGACTAATGAGGATTCTCCCTTCCCTCTGGAGTGTAGGTTTATAGAGGAAAAAGATCATGTTCTCCAGGCAAGTTTACACAAAATGACTCATCTCTAGCCAGCTGCAGTCAAGACATCTGCTTGCTTTCACTTCACTGCAGGGAGATTCTCCCCCCTCACTTCCAAAGGAGGCCAAGATTATATCCAATCACAAAAAAAAACTTCAACAATTTCAAAAATGAAGGCAGGTAAGTAACACAGAGGCCCCGAACGCACCTCTGCCCTGCTTAAAGCATGAAGCACACAGTGAATAACTGTGCTGATGAAGTGCTATTTCATCAACAGCCTATTCACTTCCACGCCAAGACATCACCTCTACAGCCTGTGGCTCGCATGCAGCTCTGCCTAAGTACATGAAGGTATTTCTTTGTTTTGAGAATCCCTCGCACATTCCACATGGGATCATGCAGACGGTCCTCATGTGGTCAAATAAAGTTTGTGAACCCATGCCTTTATAGCTTTTCCATATTAATCTGCACTCTGGGCATATATCCAATTAAAGCCACATGTATGGATCACTAGGTTACTAACTGGCTCGCATGCTTGGGGGGAGGGGAAATAACAAGCTCATGACTGCGCAATTTAACACTGCCTGTGCTTTCACTTTTACATGCACGAGTCTTTCTTAATCTAGTCTTACCATTAATAAAGAGTAATAACATTTGCTGAAGAAAAGCTCAGGCCCCTGCGTGCTGGAACACAGTAGCTAATGCTGAATGCATCCACATTAATGCTAACTCCAATGCAAAGACAAGGTCTTTTCACAAACACTACAAAAACAGGAAGCAAAGGGGAAAACTTTGCAGTGTTTGGAAACAGCAGAGCATTGTTTGTTCAGGATTTTCTTACCAACGCAAAAAAAAATCTGGCAACGTGAAATCTGAGCACAGCAAGAGCCTCAGAGCAGATACAAGGATCTCAAGACAGCAGCTCTCCCAAGATCTGCAGGTACACACTGTACAGGCAGGAAGATGCACAGGGTGCTTTATTTTTCCTATTTCTGCTAAGAAAGCCTGACAAGTAAAGAGACACAACCTCCCAAATGCTTGACGTTAAAGCTAGATAATGTAACACAACATTGCATCTTTATCTCAGTCGGAGCGAGCACGATAAGTGAAGAGGCACTAGGAAATGCATAATCCACTACATTTAAGCACTTCCATCATTTTCCAGCGGCATTCAGATGGGCTGGCAGACAGCAGGGGCCTCGCAGCTGCAGGCTGTGCAGCAGGGGAAGAAGTTGGGCTATGGACTTCAGCCCCGCGCTGTGAATCACCACCACCACGGCCGGGCAAAGGCACAGGCAGCCACCACCTCAGAGACTTCTCAGTGGGACCACACAGATCCCAGACCTACTTCAAGCCACTTCACATCTACCTTTCCTTGCACTCTCTGCCACCTTCAACCCACTTGGATATACCAAATGTACAGGCAATACACAAGAGCTAGCACTGCCGAAGTCCCAGCTCCGCCCAGGCATTAAACCCACCAACCCAGGCATTAAACCCACCAACCCAGGCATTAAACCCACCAACCCAGGCATTAAACCCACCAACCCAGGCATTAAACCCACCAACCCAGGCCTTGTCCTAGAAACAGCTTGGGTTCAAACCAACAGAGGATGGCCCTACTCAGGAGCGTGCCACAGAGGGCTCGGTGGTTTCCCATGTCTTCCATCTCCGTGAGCAAGCAGCTTCATACATGGTCAGCTCCCACGGCAGATTTGATTTCCCCAGATTTAAAGTACATTAGTCAATCCAAGTCACTGGGGACATTCGAAATAACTTGCAATAAATCAGTCGAGATTAATTTCAAGAGAGGCAGTGACGTAGCACTGAAAGAAGCATACGTTAGCGTTAGAACAGAGGACATTAGGAATATTTCTAAATGCCAGCAACTTTTTCTCCATAAACGTGTGACAAGAAGGCATTATGGTCTTCAGACAAACACCAGGTTCCAAAGGAAAAGCGGTTACCTAGAAGGGGTATGTCAATATTTAATACCAAAGTGCATGTCTGGTCCTGCACACTGCTCCTCATTTCAAGCTTTTCCAGCTTTATTTCCTGCTTCAATCACTGCAATCACAAAAGACGAATTATCTGACCTTAGAAAATGTGTTTTCAGTCAGACGAGACATGCTGACTGTGTCCGTACTTTCACCTTCAGTAACAAAGTTCTGTGCCAGCACAAGTTTTATGCTTTTTTCAATGTCCACATCATTTTGTTGCAAAGTAGAAGTGATTTTCAGCGCCAGAGCTCCACTCAAGCCTCTTGTGCCTTGCGAGAGGATAAAGAGCCTGTTCCTCACCCATGGATGTCAGAGGCTCTTTCACTAAAAATGTTAAAACTTTCCTCAAAAGTCACTCAGTAGCGGTGATAAAAAAGATGGACCTAAGATAACAAAGAGCTGAAAGAACAACTAAACAAAGTAATGACCAGCGATTTGCTCTTTTATAATGTCTTTCATCAGTGCTCCTCAGTTCCATACACTGGGAAGGAAAATATTCTGCTTGTGTTTCGAAACAGAAAGGACTAGGAATTGTACGCAGAGCCCTCAGTACACAGCTGGAGCTGCACATCCTTTTTGTAAGAAGGATGTGAAGAACACCAGCCCTCCTGCTCTAAAAACAAAAAAGAAGAGCTTTAGCTCCTTTTCCAACGCTATACTCATTCCACCACAACATCTTCATTAAACGCAGCAGTTTACAGCAACTGCATGGATTCTCTTCTGCTTTAAACAATGACATAATTATGTCTGCAACGTGATGTTTCTTTCTCTTTCCCCAGACATACAAATAGCCCTCCCTGGTCTATGTTGTTCTCAGATAAGGAACACGGTACTTGGTACATCTTCCAAAAGCCATCAACAGTCAGTTCGTACCCAAAATACAGATATTTGGCTGCTAAGCAGCACAGCAAAGACAATGGTGGATCTCATTCAATAAAGTCCATCGAAGCAGATGGAAATCTCCTATGCTGCAAAAGCAAATGCTGCTGTTCTTGTAAGTTAGTTCCCTCCTCCCACTGTCTCCCAGAGTTGGGGCACTGAAGGAATGCTCAGATAGCAGAACGCCACTGGGGCAGATGGAGCATCCTAGGGAGCCCCACACAGCTCTCCATCACCAACACCCAGTGCCCGGTTTGGCATCGTAACAACCAGGGCAAAGAAAGCTTCCCTTGTCCAACAGTCTCTCCAGGCTGCCAGGAACAACTCAATGCTCAGATTTCCAACTGGAGTAACAGATCCCAGCTCCAGGGGAAAAGCCTACAGACTTGCATCAGTTTGCACCATCTGAGCCCATTGCAGAGACCAGTAGGTAAGAGGCCACGCAACTTTCCACTCTCAGTTTCCTATCTGTTGACAGCTTATAGCACAGTAGAGGGAAATATGTTTTGAGATGCCTCTGCAATCATATTCTTCTCAAACAGTTCCCAAATTTAAGATCTCAACCTGAGGATGTCTGTGCATTAAATGCATGAGGGCAAACTGCTGATCATTTTTCAAAAACAGACCACAACACTGATTCTATGGAAACTTTGCAATGTGAGTGCAGTCAAGGTTTCCCTGACTTACTCTTTACTCTTCTGAAATCAGCCTTAACATCCCCTAAAGTAGAAGTACAGTGGTAGATTGCCAGAAGAGACTAGTACAATAATGCACTAAGCATACATGCAGCAAGAACCTTGAACTGATTGCTCCTGGCTCCCCAGGAGGTACTTCCTCTGCAGGAAGACTGAAAGGCACTTAGAAAAGCACAACCCTGTGGGCCACGTTTTGGTGCCACTCTCTCACACCTCCACTGATTTTTTATGACATTTACAACCATTAAGAATATGAATGGCTATCAGTATCAGAAGAGACAACGTGACCTGGTGGCCAAAGACTCTTCATTTCTGTTCCAACCCCACCCGATTTATCATAAGCTAGTCAAAGTCAAAGCTAGCAGGAGATGCCACGGGTTCCTGGAGTCCCACCTAGGATGCTGCAGGGGCAACCACAGGTGTACCTCTCCCAAGGAGCTGCAGGTGAAGCATGAATCAATAGCAGCAGACAAGTGTGGACTTGGACTCTTTGTTTTCCCAAAAACACTGACCAGAATGCCTTTGGAGACAATTAGATCACAGCAAAGTCAAAATCCAAGGATTTGCAGAATTGAAGCATTACACTACATTCAAAAATCATATATTCGGATTGTTTCAAGGGCCAAAAATAATCTTTACTTTTTATTTTTCTTGCTCACAGAAGGTCAAACATTCACATTTTGGGGAAATAAAACTTAGACACTCTTAGTATTTTGATTGAAAATTTGGATTTCACTGGGCAATTGCCACAGAAGTGCTTTGTTTTAAAAAATAATAATAATAATAACATTTTCTACTTCACTATTAATAATGCCCATGCCTGAAAAGGGATAACAAAGTCATTCTAGTCTTACTTTAGGTGCTTGCACAGATAAAGCAAGAACACAGCCTGCTCACAATACACACTAACTGTGTTAAAGCAGCAAACAGAAACCTTTGTGGTGCAACAGAACCCCACTACAACAGGAACCAGACTGGCAGGAGACACCTGGTGACCCCAAAAGCTTATATTTAAATAGCCAAAACAGACACAGGCTGGGAGGAAAGGAACTCTGTCTTCCAAAACACAGCAAAATCACAGCTTCAATGCTGAGAAAATTCTGTTCCGTATCATTCCAAAGGTACTGTTGGGAACACACCATGGGTATCTTCAAGCGGTTTAGGAAAACAAAAGTTTTGTTTTTAAAACCATCCTGCACATGCGTTTAGCTAATTTATATGCTTATAAACAAATAAAGTATGAGATGACTTCTTTGTTTGCAAAATTCTTGCCTTATATTTGGGATGACATCACCAGAAATCTGATCCAGAAAAGACGCATTCCTATTCGTAGAGACATACCCTTCAAAAATGAGTTTAACTGATTGATAAGGGAAAAGAATGTTTCTTATTATACCTTGCAGACACAACTTCAAGGCTTAAAAATATATGTATGAATTATGGATTCTCAAAAAACAGAAAAGAATCACATTCACCTTTCTTCAGGCAATGTTTATTGCACCACAACCCTACTGGATAATTAAATGCTAATACAATGAAGCAGATTCCATGTGTTGTTTTTTTCCCCCCCAGCTTTGCAGGATATGAAGGTCCAAAATAAATCTTTGGCCTACCACACCTTGAAGGAGGTGTTCAGTACTGTCCTTACCAGGGCTATTAGATTGTAGTGAGCAGTCCTCATGTCCTCAGCCACATCTTTTTCCCCTAGAAGGGAGTCACGTTACTGACTTCCCTCCAGGATAGTGTTGATGGCATGAAATGGGTCAGACAGCAGCAGTTTCCATATGCTTCTATCTCACAAGGGTATTTCCAGTAAGCCTGTCTCCCACAGAAGAGCCCAAGTGCAGGTTGCTCAGCATCTACAGTCCATCAGCTGAAGAACTGGGCTCCGTTTTGAGCTGCACTGCTGCAGACACCCAATGCGACAGCCCCACGTGGGCCTCATTAAGCCCCTCATGCTGCTTGGACCCTACATCCTACTAGAGATGCCACAAGCAGTGAGTGGTAATCGCCCTCCTCACATTACCCAACCAAAGCCAACAGAGCAAGTCAAGAATGTACATTACTGAGCATACTTCCAGTTCAGATCTGAGTCACTGCAACCTGATGAGCTTCTTAAGTTCCATTAAAAACAGGTATGTGTCTAGTAGACACACTGAACTCCACTCTTCAATCTTCCACCTGGCATCTCATCTGCTTTTGCATTTCACACTCCATGGCTCTGTCCCATCAGTCATGCGACAGCCCAAGGGCAAAGTCAGGAAATGACTGTAAGTATGGGAAAGCACTATTAACTGCAGGTGTCCCCAGGCTTTGAACTAGGAACCCCTTTTCCAAACGTGGAGGGTATTTTTACATTCCCCTAGTTTTTAAGCCCATGAAGTGAAGGCCTTTTAGTTTAGCATCTGGTTCTGACTTCATGTTTTTCTCTGCAACCACAAGAGCTCAACTTCACTCACCATTGACGTGCCTGGTTATAATGTATGCTTTTCAATTGTCTTTTCCTTTTCCTGGTATTGCCCCTGCATTCTTAAATATTGTGCAAAACAGGAAAATTTTACGCAATGATTTAATAATACATTGTTTTTGGCAGCAACTCCAGCCTGCCATGTTTCCCTCTCTTCTTCCTCAGCAGTTTGGTGGAAGTCTGCACTGAAACAGATCAGTTCCCCAGCCCAGTTGAAAAAGAAAAAAAAAGACAAGAAAATCTGCAAAAAAGTTCCAATAGAGCAAGTGTTCCCCAACCCAGTTCACACAGGTTTTCTCAACATGACCCCAAGGAAAGGTTATTTTACTGAGGGCATACATGTGCACTAGTGCTCCATACGGGTTATACACACTAAGGTATTAATCGCCTTCTGATATGCAAATGTTTATGGAACTAAACACACATACCTATAAACACATGCAGACCCAGGACAAAACCAATGCAACTAGCAGTGCTCAAAACACTAACAAGCCACAGCCTACCCATGCAACCCACAATCTAATTACCTCTAAAGGATCCAAAATGCTTCAACTATTTGAGGTAGATCATGTCTTCCATAAATCCTATGTGGGGAGTGAAGCAAATCCTATCCATCCAGTTATGCTTACTAACACAGAAGACACAAGGAAATGAGAGAAGCCATTTTATTGTACCATGTTAAAACTCACCTGTTATTTAGGAAACTCAAATGTATAAATAAACGATGTACAATAACTGAACAGTTCCAAGAATCACTCCTCCCTGTGTACTAAGCCTGCCATCTTCTTCCTCCAAAAACCTCTGTCAACATACACAGTTCTACCAGTGCTTTTGATTGAGACCAATGCTTCAGCCTCTGTACCAACACAAACCTGAGTCTGTCACTTGGGCGGTTGGTACAGACCAGGTGCTTGGCTGAGCCTAGGACCTCTGATAAACTACATGTTCTTTTTGTGCTTTGCACATCCTTTCCTAGAAGGACCGCTCCCAGGCTCTGATGGTCCCTCAGGCTCTTTCCACCTCTAGCCACCAGAAAACAAACAAGGCTGATCTCACCGCCCCACAGAGGGATGCTGAGCTCTGCCAGTCCCTGCAGATGCAGGATGAGGTCCCCAGTGAGTACCAGAGCAGCTCCTGCGGGGCACCGTTACCCCCCACGGTGCTGAGCACCGCATCTTTGCTCCCCAGCCATAAAGAAAAGTGAGGCAGAAGTAATCCTGAGTATCCCTTCTATCCCTTCTACTTATGCTCCTAAACACCTAAAATTTACTGGCTGTGTATTAACACTAACAGCCTCAAGAGCTCTCACTCTATCAATGAATGTAGCTTCTGTTTTCATATTTTATACAAGTTCTGTAACATATTAACGCATACCTTAACACTACTGACATGTAAATACGCTTTTTAACCACTGTAGGAACTACATATTCAAAGGTGTGTTTGACAGGCACTAAACAACTTTGAAGAAATACCATTTTAGGTTTTCTTATGCCTATCTGAGGACTGAGTAAAGTGAGTCTCTCACAACAGAGTAAGACCCCAGTAAGTCACCAAGAGAAATGTGGGGTTTGGTAATGCAGCCACATGCCTGCCTTTGCCACACAGATTCTCGCTTTCAGCAGCACAGATAACAGGGAGCAATTTGTCCTCAATATGCAGAGAATTCTGAATGATCCCTGTGGCATGCAAATAAAAAGATTCAGTGCTTTTCCTGATAAGCCTGGAGAAAATACCTGATCAATGGCAACGGGGTAAACCTCAGTGGGCAGAAACACAGAGACCCCAACCTACAGCTACCACTTGTTGAATGCAAACAACCACCACCGGTAAGAAACAATGCTAAATATTATCTCAGAACGTAAATTAACATTCCATTGCTATGCTGGATTGCAAAGAAGTTGCTTCGTTATTTATGCACTCATATTTGCTTCGTGCATAATGATGGCAGGCCCATCAGGCTCATTTTAAGTCACATTCTTAGAGCCTCATCGATAGCTCATGACTGAGGCCAGCATTTGGTTTACTGAACACAGCGTTTACTTCTTTTATTATTCCTCTAGCTAATTCATTATCGTTCTGTTTTCAGCCTGGATAATGGTATGACATTCCCTTTCCAGGAAAGACTTAGAAGAATTCTCCTTATAAGATTGTTTTGAAACTTCAGAGTTCTGCATAATGCTTCCCACTTGAGCTAATTGTTTTTCAAGGGAAATTTGATTTTAAAAAGCGTGTTTTCCTAACTAATGGGAACCTGCACTAAAGTAAACAATGAGTCTGGCCTGATAGGAATTTTTGCTCTATCTTTATAACAGAAGGAAGGAAAGCCATGTAACAGCAGGCTGAAACACATGCAGCAGCAAAACCGTTGAATTTTAAAGAACAATTAGAAGACAATTTTCTACTCCACTTCTCCTATTTGAAACAGATCATCCTGCCCTGCCTCATTTAAATATTAATTGTGTATGTTCTTTTCTCTAGAAGAAAACATTAAATGCAGCTCCCTAACTCACGTTTCGTGTCAAGTACGTTTCCCATTAGCTATCGTGTCAATAAACCATTGTTCTCATAGATCATCTCTGCCCTGGAAATAATGTAAGAGGCACTCCAATCTTTTCAGGTTTGCCACCAGCTTTGAACATAACACTGAACTTACCTGCCAGGGGCGAACCTGGAAATCTGAAATGAGCATGAAAAGCCAAAGTTTCCTCCTCCTTGAGGGAAATTAATGAGTAACTTCATGGTTTTAATTATGTCTTATCTTCCCAGATGGGAATTAGAGAGGTCATCCCTAGCCAGCAGAAGTGAATTGCTTATTTATTCCTTCCTCGTCTGCTGCACGTACATACACACCGCAGGGCCTCCTGCCAATCCAGAACCTTAAAACCCACTGTCCTCAACACCTTGCCCTGCTGGGGCAAGAAAAAGCAGAAGAGAGGCATGAAAGGGACAGGGCAGAAGGATGTCAGAAGTTCAGGTTCACCTGCCACCTTTAAACTACTGAACATTAAATTTTAACATCGCTGCTGAAGATAGCAGTAGTTTGTTCTTCAACAACAACAACAACAACAGAAGTCACAGAAGGAATATTAAATTGGATTTTATTCCTTTGTTTTTATTATCGTTGCCCTTCAAGCTGCGCAAGGACAGATCTTTGTGAAAAAAAAATTAGCAAGGGCAACACTTTGGGGTTTGGGAAGTGTTTATAAAATAAACGTTACTCCTCCCATGGAGAAGAAAGTCAGATTCATCCCTAAGCAAGCATATAAAGTTTGTAAGTATCAAAATTTCCTGCTGGGCCTTTGGCATTAAATTTAAAAAATAAAATAAAATAAAACAAAGCAATGTAGATTTGTTTTTACCTACACTGAGAAATATCCTAACCAGCGTAGGAATGAAAGCCTGGGCAGCATGGAAGGCTACCAGTGAAACTGCATTGCTTTTTAGTAACCGGTTCTTTGAGAAATGAGAAACCCGAAGGAAAGGATGTAAATCACATCAAGCACCAACACCTCCACTATGGAACTCCACAAGCTCATCTGTTTCCATGTAACTGAGCCCCCTAACAATTCAGAACTCCGCTGTCAGTACTGCTCTTAGATGAGCATTGGCTTATTTTAGTTGAAAGACACTTGTGATCATGTCAGAAAAAACATTTTGTAAAGAAAATTCATTTTTCCTCTCTACGCTTTGCTAAAATGTGATGCCCCAAACACTTGTTCCACTGCATTCTTGCATGGAGCTTCCTTTAAAGAATGCTATTCTATCAGGCACAAAACACATCACTGCTGAATCAAGGCCAGGAAGCAGCCATCTCTTGCAAAAAAGCTGTAGGTAGGGTCTCAGTATTCATGTTGAGATGTGGGAACATACTGTGTAGACCAGAAAAAGCTGCAGAACAACCCATACACACACCAGCTCCTGCTCCACAGCCCCCAAACTAACATGTAGGAGTCTGCGTGGAGAAGACCTCCACTCAAACACACGTTTCAGGTGACACTGAAAAGGACAGAAAAGGCCTGGAATCACCCAATCACCCATCCACCATTCTCACAGACACCATCTCCCAGATCTGGATTTAGGTGTCATCACCACTTTAGCTTTCAAATGCAAAACAAAGTGATGTTATTTTCCTGTTCGATTTTATTCATGTTATAGAGAATGCAGTAAAACTCGTCGTGCCAGAGGATTTGCAGAGAGACGATGTGAAGATTAATTAGCAGCTGCTCATAAAGCACCTTGGCTATGGAAAGCCCTATGTGTAAAAATGACCTTGCTATCAGAGCTGCTGAGCACTCCCAGTGCTCACCGTCAATGGAAGGGATGGATATTTTTCCTCAGCCTTCTAAAACCAAATCAATTGCATCTCGATATCTACCAACGGCTCCAGGAGGTTCTGGCCTTGTGCCCGTCCCCTATTTCCGCAGGGGGACCACATGTTTTGGTTAAGTCACATCTTTTCATCTTCAAAAAAGAGGAAGATGGAGATAACGTGGAACCAAGACACCTGCTGAGCACACCATGTACACGTCCAGGTAACAAGTGAACAAATCACACCCCAGTCCCCCAGTTACTTCCTACAAAAAACAGACAGCATTTCAAATATCAAAGCATAGATATCCCTGTGAACCACAGCACTTACTCAGACCCAGCACTGGAAAAAAAATTGATAAGGCATAATACCAAGCACTGAGAGCCCTGCTCAACAAAATGGAGCCTGAAATGGTACATGCAATGCTTTGCTATCTACTTGCTCCTTCTGTGCCTACAACAGTTAGGAATGCCATCGCATTAATTAAAGCACCACCCTGCAGGACTTGAGAAATCTTTTGGGGGATGATTTCTTGGGTGGCAGCTCTGCCAGCAAGCAGAGCTTGGCGTCTCCTGTATGAACACAACTTCATGCCTAAGTATTGCTACACCACAGAGATTTCTGCTGGAGCACCATAACACTTCTTCACCAACATCCTTCTGTGCTCAGACAACCACCAGCTGGGGTGCTGCTGGGAAATCACCTTATCCCCATCACATCCAACTTCCCCCTGCGCTGACGGAATCTCCTTAAAACAAGGAACTGCAAAAAAAAAAAAAAAGCTACTCATACCCACGTCCTTTGGGGCCTTCCCCCTGCAACACTCGCCCAAGGCTTCCTTCTCCTTCACACAGCACTTCCACCGAGCAAAGAATCACATTCCCCTGCAAACACCCTCAGCAGTGCAGGTGGTACGGAGGTGTCAGTGTGGCACGAGGAGTGTCGTGAGAACGGGCAGCTGGCCTACCTGAGGGCATGGCACGGCGGGACACCTGTCTGCAGGGCCGTGCAGGATGAATGGGTATTTGTAGGGTGATGAAGGAGGGACGTTTATTTGCATGGAGGTGCAGGAGGATATGTATCAGTAGGGTGATGCAGAAGGAACATCTATTTGAAGTGCAATGCAGGAGGGGAAGCGTATGTGCAGGGTGATGCAGAAGGAACACGCGTTTACAGAGCGATGCAGAAGGAATCTGTATTTGCAAAGCAATGCAAAAAGGATGTGTAATTTACAGGGCGATGCAGAAGGGACAAGCGTTTGCAGAATGTGTGATTCTGTGATTCTGAGAGATGCAGGGGGATTGCTCATTGACGTGAAAAAATCCAACCTCTAGATGAAGCCCATCTCCATTCACCCTCCCTGGGAACCCACACAAAAGCCAATGCACACTGATATCATGAGTGTCCTATAGGAAGGCCAGAAGGAAATCATTGAGAAAATATGAAGCATTCACATGTGATGAAAAAAAAAAAAAAAAGAAAAAAGAAAAAAAGGAAAAAGAGATAAATAAAAAGGGAGGAGGGGGGCACGACGGCAGCGTCGCCCGGTCAGAAGCCGCGTAAAGCTGCGCGCTGCGCCCAGGGCCGTCAGCCCGAATCGGGGGCTCCGATCCCCACCGACGCGGAGCCGCACGCGGAGCTCCGGAGCGCGCTCCCGCGCCGCGCCCGCGCGCCGCCCTGGGCCCATTGATCGCCGGGGGGCGCGGGGGGCGCGGCGAAGCCCGAATTAACGACCGAAGAGCGGCGCGGTGCCACGACCTCGCGTTTTCACCCCCAAACGCCGCGTCCCCCGCTCCACTCACCGTGGCCGAAGCGACGGCGCCGTCCGCCAGGGTCAAGTGGTGCGGCTCCCACCGCCGCAGGAACTTGGAGGTGAGGATCTTGCTGAGAAACGTCCGGGGGTGCCGGATGACGCACACCTGGATGTCCCCCTCCTGCAGCAGTTTGTACCTCATGCCGTTGCAGTGCAGCAGGGCCCGGCGGCACGGCGCGGCTGCGGGGCGGGTGCCCTCGGGGCCCGGCGGCGGTTCTGCGGGGAGCGCCCTGCCGTCCTCTGCGCGCTGCCCGCGGTCGCCGGAGCCGCCGCCGCCGCCGCCGCTGCGATCCATCGCGGCTGAGGGGATGGCGGCGGGCGGAGGCGGGGAGAGGAAAAGAAAGGAGATCCGACCCCACGCGGCGGGCTCAAAAATTTAAATCGAGGAGGAGGAAAATAATAATAATAATAATTAAAAAAAAAAAAAAAAAACACACAAAGCCACCGGAGAGGGCGAGGGAGCGGGGTTCAAGGGAAGCGATCAGAAGCCGAATTCAAACTTCCCCCTCCGCCCCGCGGCGGGGCCCCGCGCCGCTCCCGCAGCGCCACATCCACGCCCGGCTCCCGGCGGGGGCTGCAGACAAAAGGCGGCGGCGGGGGCTCGGCGCGGGGCTGCGGGGTGGCCGGCCGCGGCTTCTTCCTTCCCCCCGGGGCGTGTGCGCGACAGCGGGCGGCGGCGGGCGCGCGTGTGCATGTAGGTGGGTGCGTGGGTGCCCGCGCGTGGCCGGGGCGCGGGCGCGTGTATGTGAGTGTGTGTGTCTGTCTGTCTGTGTGTGTGTGTGTGTGTGTGGCGCGGGCGGGCGGGTTTCTGTGTGTATATCTGTGTGTGTGTGTGTGCGTGTCTCTGTGTGTGTGTGGTGTCCCCGCGCGCGCCGCCACCGCAGGAGGAGGCGGTGAGAGGAGAGAGCGCTGCCCACTGCCTCTCTCGCCGAAGCCGCTCCGGGCGCAGCCGATTGGCTCCGACGAGGTCACGTGCCGCCCTCCCTGACGTCAATGGCCGCGGAGCCGCCGAGGGCAGCGGCGGCAGCGGCGTTGGCGGCCGCGCGCGCCTCTTCCCGCGCAAGGAGCGCGGTCGCCGCGCCCCTCCCCCGTTCTCAGAGGGGCCGGGGAGGGCGGTGCGACCCTGAGGAAACTGCCCAGGGAAGGGCGGAGGTGTGTGGGCACACCTGCGCGCCCCCGGAGGGCAGCCCTCCGCCCTGAGGAAAAGGCTGTTGGAAAAGGGAAGAAAAAGGGGTTTTGTTGTGTTCAATCACGATAGATAGCCCCGGGGCAGGCCCCAGGGTGGGGGCGGCCCTGCCTCAGGGCTGGGCGATGACCTGACAATCCAAAGGCCAAGGAAGTCTCAGCCTGTGGATCTTGCTCCCATTTTCCTGAACTGAACCACCACGCCACGACCAATAACATGTATATTTCATATAATACACACACATGTTACCAAACGTTGGGATGCATCGTGCTGGGCCCAGCCCAGGTCAGGACTTGAGGAGAAACATACTGGGCTGCTTCAGCACAACAGTCAGAGGAAATCTGAATCTTAAAGGTTGAAACTCATTGCTAATGGGAAAGGCAGGGGTGCAGTTCCAGCAGAGCCATCACCTGCCCTGGAGAAAACTCCCATTGAAACTTAGGTTCACATCGGGAGTCACAGTTACAAAGTGGAGAGGCGAGCTGCGACTGGAAGGGTTGGGAGCTTTTGCTGTCCAGCCTTTTGTGTTGGCGGCTGTTAGAAACAACTCCTGACTGCAATGGTGCACAATTCTGAGCGTGTCCATCGTGACTGTTGCTGTAAAGCCGTTGTGTTGAAATAGGCTTGCATCTGACAGCAGAATTGCTAGTTAAACACTTTCAGCGGGATTTTGTAACCTATCAATACTAGCAAACTCTGAATACTTTTGTTGAATGTCAGCATCAAAATTATCTAGAAAAAGCTAGGAAGTTGCCAGAGTGCTTCTAAATACCAGTTTCTAGAGTGATGCACAGAATTGCAGAATTTGGCTAAAGCTAGCAGAAAGACTCATTTAATAACAGGAATGATACAACCAACAGGAAGACAAAAATCTCTTTTGTAGAAGTTCAGTTTGTCCATATCTAAAAGCCTTGGTTTCTTCCTGAACTTAAACCAACCAGCCACTGTGTGCTAACTATTACAAGCAGCTCCCACAAAGCTTTGTATACTGTACACTGTGAGGGGTGATTGACACATGTGTTTGCACAAATTAAATCAGATCTACCCATACCTGTAAATTTGTGTGGATCTCCTATTAAGAAAAGAGAGAGGGGAAGGGAAGGGAAGGGAAGGGAAGGGAAGGGAAGGGAAGGGAAGGGAGAAAGGCATTAAAAAAAAAAAAAAAAAAAAAAGATTTCGAAACTAAATTTTAAAAGGACAGCTTTGTTTAGATGTAAGCTTTTCACTGCAGGAACTGTTTCTAGGAGTTCCTACGATGGCTGATACAAAGGAGACATGTTCTTGTCTGACCCACTGCACTGTTCTGGTTCTCGCAATAATGGTCTCAATGGTAGGACTATTTGCACACACTCACCTACAGCAACACTTCCATCAGTCAGAACTGTAACCAATGAGACTATTTTGGTGCGAGTTCGTGCAAACTAGCCACCTGCTCAAACCACTGCTTTAAATCTACCAGAATTGTCATCGCTGACAGCTGTCTGACAATAGGAGGGCAGTATGCAAAGAGAGTTTGATGATTTCAAGTGAATTTCCTTGCAAATCAGAGTAGAGGTTTTCAACTCGTGTATTACAGAAACAAAAAAAGCAGTGGTCTGCAGCAGCCAACACATGAGTTAGCTGGCAAGATCCAGGCCCTCACTTGAAATCTGCAGCTTGATGTTGAAATTCACTGAGATATTGCAAAAGGACAGCAAATCAGGCAGCACCACTGCTAGCAAGCCAAGGACACAGCTCCATAGCGGTGCTATGTCTGCGGATCACTGAATCCACCCTTCTAGGCTGCAGGTGATCTCTGAAGGAAATTCAACACAGAACAGGTATGAAATCTCACATTGCCTGCCAACATGGGGCTACCAAAAGCCCTGACAAGTGAAATCAAAACATGCTGCTTGCTAAAATGTGCTTTAGCCATCCAACCTGCAGCAAATGTGACCTTAGGCTGAGCACATTAAAACTAAAACCCCTTCTCACATTCCATACAAATTATACCAAGCAGAAGCCAGATGTCTTGCCTTCCCTGTATGAACAAAATAGACCTGGGAGTGCGGTCAATGCTTGGTTGAACATGAGCCAGCAGTGTGCCCAGGTAGCCAAGAAGGCCAATGGCATCCTGGCTTATATAAGAAATAATATAGCCAGCAGGGCCAGGCAGGTGGTTGTCCACATGTACTCAGCTCTGATGAGGCTACACTTCAAAACTATGTTCAGTTTTGGGCCCTTCACTACACAAAAGACATCGAGGCTCTGGAGCATGTTCAGAGAAGGGCAGTGGGGCAGGTGAGGGATCTGGAGCACTGGTTGTATGAGGAGTGGCTGAGGGAACTGGGATTGTTCAGTCCGGAGAAGAGGAGGCTCAGGGGAGATGTTATTGCTCTCTGTAACTACCTGAGAGGAGGCTGTGACCAGGAGTGTCAGCCTCTTCTCACATGTAACTGGGGACAGGCCAAGAGGGAATGGCCCCAAGTCACAGCAGGGGAGGTTCACATTGGATATTAGGAAAAATTTATTCTCCAAAAAGAGTGGCCAGGTGCTGGGACAGGCTGCCCAGGGAAGTGGTGGAGTCACCATCCTTGAAGGTGTTCAGTAAGCATTTGGATGTGGTACTGAGGGACATGGTTTAGTGGGGAAGTGGCGGTGGTAGGTGGACAGTTGGAGTGGATGATCTTGGAGGTCTTTTCCAACCTCGGTGTTCTATCGTTTTGGCTCCATGCAGCCCAACAGACATCTCAGCTGTACATGTATCACAGTATTGCAAAGTGGAGTTCAGGGGTCACTGTGTTGGGTTTTTTTTAATTTTCTTTCAGGAATCTAATTTTTGTGAGCAGATACATCAGTGTGTTAGAACAAAAACAATGTGACATTCTGAAGGAAAAGAAGATGGGTAATTTGTGAATACTGCTCAGTGCCAATAACAGGCTGTAGAGCAGTGGGGGGCCTGGAAAACCCATGAGAAAACACTTGAGGTGCCAAAATGTACACAGGGAAAAAAGCTGTTGCCTAAAGGCACCTTGTATGAGAATATACCCATGCAGTAGTGTTCTATGACAAGCTAAAGGAGGGGAGACAGGAACAAGGGCCAGAGCACTCTCCCCATAGAGGATTAGCTGGATTTGTAGTATGATTTCAAAGGGAAAGCTAGAAGGAGGAATAAGATAACTCTTTCCTCCACCTTTGCATGATTCCTGATTTGTTTTACAGAATAATATGATAATAATGGTTCAGGCAAAATCTTTCTACAGTCCAATCAAAGAAGGAAGAAAACAAATCTGCTTCTGTTGTTTCACTGAAATTTTTACAGTTGGAGGCTGTAAAGGCCTACTGCATTCATACTCACTATCAAAAAACAAAAACCACAATAAAACAAAACAAGAACCCCACTGCTATTGTAGGCTCAACAAGTCCCTGAGAGATATCAGTACAGAAATGTGAGGTGGTTTTGCCAAATAGAGAAGCAAGCACCAGGAATTCCCAACTCTATTCAGTATCCCTTCAGACCATTACACAGCAGCTGTCCCACTCATATTTTAATCCTTGATGCATACTAGAGATAATGGAGCTTTCTTCCCTTATTCACAGAGGTGTTGTGTGGATTATGGAATTCGTTAGTCAATGCTTGTAAATTACCACTGTTGACTCAGAGCAAATTCCTGCTATCAGACTGGGTAGTCAGCTCATTCTCATAACAATGCTGTATTGTTAAAAATACTTTTAAACCACTCTTCGGTGAAACTGGGAAATACAATACATTCAGGCAAACATATAAAACATAAAAGAGATGCTGTATCAATAATGCTAGAAGTCCTGCATTTGAAGTTTGAGTTAATCACTGTAGTGGCTCCTTAGGAAGCTACAGCAAGTCATAAAACAGAATTGTTTCCCAAAAAGAGTGATGGACATTTAAAACCTATCTAGATAAAGATTAAAGAAACCATCCTGAAAGGAGCAGTTCTGTATTTGCCCCTGAGGGAAGGACAGGCTTGATTAGGGCCATCAATCACGAACGCATACAATTAAGATTTTCAAGCATCTCTTACCCAAATTTCTCATCACCCACTTCTAAGCCTGGCATCAATTCTGGGAGACACCTCCACAGGTGACGTCTAAAGAGGGAAATCAGACTCCAGTCTCCAGACTCCATCTCTGGCATTCAGATTTCTACTCCTCTCAAGTTTACTCCCTCACTGTGTTCTCGCTCTCCCAGCTGATGCCAATAACAGCATGTTGCTAACTGCGTGCCACGCAGACTCTGGTAACACATACACCTTTGATTCCTCTCTGACACAATGCACGCTTTTGCGTGCATGATGCAGAAATCATTGCTTTTTTACTGCCCGTCACCATCAGATGTTCTGATGCAGGAGTATGTAGGACGAAGCTGGTGGTATCAATTGCTAGAAGGAGCCTGCCATCTGCTGATCTGAACAGTGCTCCAGTCTGACTTACCTGGTGTTAGTAGGATGGAGCACTATATGTGAAGGTTAAAAAATGTCTGAGCTGAACCAGCATTAACAGACTTGCTGTGGTGAGGAATTTATTTAAGTGGAAAGAGGAAGTCTCAAGTCAGTATTCTCAAGTCTAAGGCTGAATAGGACAAACAGAAACAAAAAGGCAACTAAAACAAACTGACAAGTAGATAGGAAGGAAATCAGCAGAAGATACAGAGGAAGAGGTAAGGGCCTAAAATTTCTTCTCTGTGTTGCTGCACCCAATTAGACAGTGCAGATGGTACCAGCTATCATTCTCCTGCATCACCCTTCTAAGTGACAGCAGCCCTAAGTGGTGAACTTCTCCCTCATGTGCATCTTTCTACCCTCTTGTAGAGTCACCACATATCTAGGCGTGGAAAAAGCCCTAGAAAAAAGAAAGGCTTCCAACAAAATTCATCAGGCTGTTGCCTTTTTCCTTTAAGATGTACGTAAAAGCTTTTATTTGGCAGCACTCTGTGGAAAGTCACCATTTCCGCTAAGCTGTCTGCATTACTGTTACCTCATCTTCCCACCTCCAGCTAATACTTCCTATTCCATCAATAGGTCACATCCAAGCTGTGAGTGCTCATCAATCCAAAAAGGCACTGTTACTAACACTCATAAAAGATCACCGTAACACAGAACAAGCATTAAAAGTCCAAAGCAAATGGGATATGATGCAGAGCTGTGGGCTTGCCACAGTAAGGTGAAGTTTCCTCAAAACAGAGGAAGAGCAACTAAGAAAGAAAAAGGTAGTCCACAGATTAGGGAAGTGGATCTTCAGTCACTGAACCAACACTGTGGGGAAGTGAAATGAGAAGTGGAAGAAATGCTGAAAGTCTTGGATGTTTTCAAATGACCTGAAAAAAAACAAAAAACCCAAAAAACAGACTGTAAAAGTGTCAGGAGTATTAGCAGGATTATGCACAGATTCTCTGGTGCAGAGGTGTCCGGGAGGACAAAAGAAAAGATTAAATAACATCCTTGATTGTTCTTTTTATTATCTTTTTATTACCAAATCGTGTGTTTCAACTGTTTAAATGCAGTGTTACACAAAGTGCAGCTGCAGCTCTCCCACTGGTTCTCAGTCCTTTCCTAATGTTACCTTTCTGTGAACAGGGTTCTGATGTGAGGTGTGAACTCTCACCTGATAACAGTGCACACCTGGTGCTGGTGCCTTTGTTGTGCTGAGCACCTTCTAAATAAATATAAAGGCAGTCCTTGGACTAGGAATTCTAAGAAAACAAATACAAAGGGCAGAGAGGAGCATCAATTTAACACACTTCTATTTTTTCATGATTTACAGATTCCCAGATACAATTAACAAAATCAGCTGTTGGGACGTGCTTTGATAATTACACACCTTCTTATTTTTACCAGCAAAGCACAGCTGGTTTCTTGAAAGCATAATGTCCTTGTAGTCTTGGTAATCTAAGGGGAAAATGAGAGAATCGCAATGATTTACTTAGGTCAGTCCCCAGCTGACATGCAACAGAGTAAGATGATGACAAATCCAGAGATTTATATGAAAAGAACAGATGGTCAGTAATGGTAGGTTTCACCCACATAGACAAACTGTACTACATACCTAAAAGAAATGCATCAGATATCACAACTAGGGGAAAAAGGAAAAAAAAGAGCATGAAAAAGAATAATGATGCATATAGGTTTTGTAGTGGCTAAGACTGACCACAGAAATCAGAGGTTCTGAGAAACCACACTATTGCAAAAGGGAGGCATTTCAGTGTACTGTCAGTGTATAAGGCTATGTTTTATAACATAGGAAAAAGGCCAAAAAGAACACATATTGCTGGAGGTTTTTGTTAATGCTATGTTAAGTTTGAAAAGACAGGTAAAAAAGGGCACTGTAGGGAAGAAACACCTATTTAGCACCCGTTCTTCAATTCTTTGGTACAACCTTGGGAGTACTATGGATGGCACAGCTGAAAAACAACTTGCAAATTGGTTACCTCCATTAGCAGGCTGCACCAATAGGTATCCATTTACATTTGTATATCACAACAGCAGCAGAATAAAGGCATTGTGTGCAGCAGGTCTTGTTTGTGAGCACAAACAATGTGAGTTTGGCCTCTTTTTTGTTCTGCTGTCGAAAGAGAAAAGAATCAGAGCAGTTCTAAACACTGTTTGAATTTTGACAGTGAAACAAGAAATAAAATTTGTGAAGTTAGCAGGAGGTGTGCTGCACAGGAGAGTGTGAGCAGGGATCATAGGGCTGGAATGTTTGGAGGCATCATGCTATACGAATGACAGACTGAGGATGCAGGTGGATCTCATGGTTCAAGCACATCTAATGAGATTACAGCTAGCTTAGCAGCATTTTTAAATGGAAAAGAAACAAAAAAACTGTATGTGAGCCATGAAAAAAAAAATTCAGCTAGAGAGCCAGCTTACTGCAGGCAGCTGTTTGAGTTAACTTCTCTCTGTAAGTGGGTGTGGGGGTACCCAGGTATAAGCCATCAATGAACCTCAGTGTTTCCCAGTGCCCCACACTCTGAGGACAGTGGGCATTCAAGCAAGAAGCCTATTTGGAACTGTGCAGCTGCTTTTGGGAATAAATCTTCTCCTAATTGTACACAGGACCTACAGCAACCCTGTACCCTAAAGCAGCACCACACAAACAGCTGGGAAGGGAGCCATTTTAGGGTCCAGGAATTAGCTTTCTGTTACTAGCACCTGTAAATGAATATCCAAATGAGAGTTATGGAAATCATGGCAGGCTCATTAGTTTCCTTTCATAGTTCTTCAGAAAGAAAGAAGGAAGACATAGGCTGCCCAGGGCAATCAAAGGAGGAATTTAGGATGCAGTCTCTGGAATCAGTCATTGCCTGGGAAGAGGGGAGGATTTCAGGAAAGTTTGCTGCCCTGTTTTCACACTGATTATGAAACCGTGTGGGTTCACACTTGGTATGCAGCTGTAGCTGCCATGTCCTGGCATAAGCCAATTAATCCAAAAGAGTGAATAAAGAGGTATCGCCTTCAATATGTGGTGCTGCCACTGCTTTCCAAAATATCCTCCTGTGGGCACCGAAGCAATGTTTCCATTCATCCACCAGAAAAAATGCAGTCTTTACCCATCTGCCTGTGCCTCTGTGTATATAACTGGGTAATTTAATAAATGCTGCTGGGTGTTGATTTACGTCATCGTATCTCTATATAAGCACATCTCTGTGAGCATGCTGTTGGGTGTCTGTGAATGCTCATTGTTCGTATTCTGCGTGTGTATGTCTGTGTGCCTGAATGTGGTTTTGTTTAAATTTTTTCCCTAGAAAAAAAACAAGGAGTCAGACGTTTCATGAGGTTGTTAGCGAAAGCCAAGGAGAGGAAGGGGGAAGACAGTGAAGGCTAATTTACAGAGAAAAAGGGGTAGACTTGGGTACAGTTAATCATCTGCCTTAGTGTTCACCAGGGAAGAAGGGGGAGTTCATTCCAGACATTAACATGTCTCAGGGGAGGATCGTATAGATCATGGTAGATGAGAGATAGAAACAGTAAATTACCTAAAGGCTGACAAAGCGATGGAGCCAGACGTCATCTGATCCCACAGCAAGAATAAAAGCAGGGACAAAGAACCTTCCCAGAGCACAACCAGGATTCCCAGCGTACACCTGGGATTTTCCCTTGGAAATTGTGGGTAGAGATAGGGAAAATTACCTCTAACTCCAATTAGCGAGGCAGATCTCTGGAAAACTGGATTCATTTTGAACCCCTAACCTGGTTCCAGCTGTAATTCTGGCTCGTTGGGGAAAGGTATTATTCTGAGTCAGAATGCAGAACAAAAGAACATTAAAATCGAAGTAAGCACAGTTTCCCAACATGCCAGCATCCCTTGAAAAATAAGCCTCAATAATGGCCCAGGAACACTTTCATAACATAAGTCTCCTCCAACCAACAGCAAAAGGGTTCCTACAGATTTTCCAGCTCCAGTGCCCAGATCACATTGCACATACAGCTCGTTTTCCTGCACTTAAACAATCATGGGCCTGACTCACCGCCCCTTTGCTGTGGTGCTGGGCCAGCTCAGCTGCAGCAAGAACAGCCAACCTCGGTGGCACCTCACCAGAGTAAACATGGGGCAGCAGCAGTGTGCAAGGACCCGGCCCTGTGTGCAAGAAGGTGATGTTCTTTATTTCAAAGGAGAAAAAGGCAATTCCTACTTCAAAGTGCTGCACATCTTCAGATTGTATGGAAGTGAAGGATTTTCTGCACATTCACTAGAAATGTCTTGATACATCAGAAAGAAAAAAAAAAACACCTCACAGTTTTTTGGCACTGGTGGCCATGTGTTCAAAGGACTGCAGCCCTGTTCGCACCCAGCCGGTCCTGGCCTTTGTGGGCCAAATGCTGTGAATGCAAAAACGTTTGCACACAAAGAGCTGGGTATGTTACCTATGTCCTCTGTGACACTTTGGCTGTGATTCAGCACAGTACCTGGGAAGTACCTGGGACCTGCTGTAAAGCCCCTGTTTGCAGAGGGACCAACTCCTGCCCTGTGCAGCTCTTCCCCATCGCGCTATTAGACACCAATAACATCAGCTCTGACCGTTACATACGTTGACTAGAGGAGGTAAAAGAAACAGAGGAAATTAGGTCTAATATCCCATGTAACATACTTCAGATGAAAGTTGCCTTATGAAAACATTTCCTGCAATAAAATAGTATCCTTCTTCTTACAGAGAAGAGCTCATCTGAGATTTTAAGACAGCTGGACACTCACTAGCTTTCCTACAGTAATTCTTACTGAATTCATCAACTTCAGATGATCCTTTTCAGGAAGCTTCCCCCACATTCCCAGCTAGGTTTGCCCTGATTAACGTCCTCCAAGCAACTTCCCATTGTGGCAGACCACCAGCAGCACCCCCTACGTATTTCCCCAGCTGCCATCTATCTGTCCAGCTCTGCGGTAACCCTGCTGACAGCCCCCAGCAGGGCCAGGACCCATCTGCCCATAAAACCCACCCCACCATTCCCCCCCACTCCGCGCATTACGATGTGATGTGTCAGCCAGGGCTATTGTTTTTAACAGGAAGCAAGTTTGGCCGCCCCTGTAATTTAGATTGTGGGCAATAAGCAGGGGTGTGGTGTGCAAAGCAAACAGCACAGGATTAACAGCTCTTTTCAGCGGCCCTCAGGATCCCGTCCCATGATGGAAAGGGCTTCTGCTGCTGAGCACAGCCAGGAGCCAGCGTCCTCTGGGTTTCCAACTGGAGAGCAAAGATAACAGCACAGGCCCACTCCGACAGACCAGTGGAGGCTGCACATCTTGAAATGAGATTATGAGAGAAAATTAACAACAGTCTTCTCCTTTCAATAGGTCTTTAAAAACAATAACCAGGCTTTACTGTAAATTCATTTATTTACTCTCAGCATGCCAATTCCCAAGCTGATATCTCCTCTGTGTACCAGGGATATATATAGAGCTAAACGTGGCAAGAACACAGACAGACTTTATTTTGTGTAAGGACAGCAACAGGCGGAATTTTTTTTTTCCAGGAAGAAGTCACATCAGAGAGCTTGCTAAAGACACGAGATAAATAAAATCCAAATTGTATTTAAGTGATAGAAGGTGACAGCAGTTAGGTCGACCATTACCTTGCTGGAAGTCAGTCAGAAACCACTCAGAGCACAAAACTACAGAAAGCAGAAGAGGAAGCATGTATTCAAGATCAGTCTTGGCTTTACTCGAGTGGACAGCATTTAGTTGTTTAGTGCCAGCATTTTTTAATACTGGCTCTGAATGCAAGCAAAGGTATCCCCAAACAGATCCTGCCTGTGAGATGCAGAGAGCACTTAACAAACCAGATGTGGATATCCGCAGGAAAGCACCCCATACAGCAGCTGGAGGGGAGGTGGGATGGAGCGCTGCTGATGGAGGAAACTCGGAGGTGAGCTTCCTGTAGAAACCAAAGCCTGTGACAAAACTGGCGTGGATGTCAGAGCGGTGGTGTCAATGCAGCGGTGTGCATCAGCACAGGAGCCAACTCAGATCAAGGACGAGGTTGCCAAAAGCGCTGAGATCCTTGCATCCAGACAGTCCTTTCATCTGTGAGACATTACGTGCAGGACTCAGAGACACACTGATGCCCTAGATCCATCCAGTAATCAAACACATTTTAATTCACACGTAAGGCAGAAGTGCCTCCTCTCACCATTCTCCCAGCCCTCCTCACAGCTCCCTTCTAGGTCATCCCTCCCCACAGGGCACTTTAGTGCTGAGTGGGATCATCATTCTTTCCTGGCACCGCAGCTAATCCACCCAGCCTGCCTGTAAGAGCAGGGATAGCTGCTTGAGAGGGAGCAACCGTCTGCGGGAGGGGGGGTGAACCTACTCTTGCCTTGTTCTGTGCAAGAAAGTCCCTAAAACTCTCATTTGGACAGCTGATAAAATTGCTTCTTTTGTTCAGAAGTAGAGCAGAAGGGACAAGTAGCCAGGATGACTGGAATGTAACTTCGTAGAGTTATGAAAACCGGCAAGCATTTGCAGCCACTTCTGTGCTCTCCATCAGATGAACATCCAATGACCAAATTATTCCTCTACTTCTTGGTAGTTGGGGTTATTAAGTGAAAGCAAAAAATTATATTGTTTACCTGAGATAAAAGAGCGGGTGGAAAGCAGTCTGCCTTACATTAGACTGCTATGCTAACAGCATTATCTGCCGTCAGAGTTCTTCTCTAAGCAACTGAGCGCTGTGAAGTGCTTGAGGAGACACCACCTCTGCCTGGAGATAGATTCTGGGTGAGATTTTGGAAGAAAGGTTTGCATACAAGTAGTGTGATCACCACTGGAATGCTGGTTCCCTGCTAGATATGCACACAATTTTTGTGATCCCGGGCTCTCTTACAAAAGAACAGCGACCTGCAAAACCCCAGCAATGTATCTCAAAGTGGTGGGGCAACACAACTTACACAACAATAACGAGCCATTGAGAAATAAAAGGATCAAGCTCCTGTGCTCCTCCTCAGCGCAGACCTGCAAATACACCAGAATGATTTGCATTCCACAGCCTGCCTTGCAGAATCCACAGATACAAATCAGGCTTGGCTCGGTAGGGTAACTGAGCGATATTTAGCAGCAGAACAATGGACCCGCTGGGAAGCACGTACTTATCCCGATTCAAGTGGGCAAGTTGCTTTGGGCAACACAGTTACTGGGGATTGCCTGCACAGAGAGGTTAGTGCAAAGCAAACTGAGGTTTGAATGCACAGAGTGTAAATCCGCTCAAATGCAGTGTAAACAGGGGATTGGGAGGTATGGCTCTGCTGAGCCATTTTAAGGGAATTTAAAAAATACATATATGGAGAAATGAGTAACATAGAGGCCAGGAGAGACAGAAACAAAGTTGGCCCCAGCCAGATGCCCACAAACCTTAAAGTTCTGGTGAGACTTCCCTGTCCCTGAACCCATCAGACATATGACCTGGTGTGCTAATACTGAAAGAGCATCAGAGGAAGTAGGATTTGGCAGTGTGCAAGCAGCAGGGAGCCTGATGAGCTTGGTCTGTGGTACATGACCAAGGCCATGCTTGCTTGCAGCTCTGCTGCCTCCCTAAGAACGTCTGGTCCTGGCCAAGCTTTGGTAGCACCACTTACCAAAGCTGCCTACCAGCAACTGTGGGAGCGGGGCCACTTCTGCCAGCAGCCACACAGAGATTGGTTCTGCCATATCAGCATCATGGCTCTATCCAGAAAGGAGTTACCCTGACCCCAGCCACTGGGAAACCCACTGGCTACTCGGTGGGAAGTCACATGGGAGGGATTTCAGAGCGTCAGCCTAAGCCCAGAAAACGCTGGGAGCTTCTGGGCTCATCGGTGGGCTGCCCTTGGGGATGCTTCAGGATTGGTGCAGGGTAGGATGGGGCAACTCCAAACCCCAGCACCAAACCTGTCTACTAAAATGGCATTCAGGCATGGCTCATCTCACAAGGTGAGAGGAAGTTTACATACAATTTGCATAATACTTGGGTGAAAAGTCTCAGAATAGATTCTGATGTGCCTTGCCACCAGTTAGCCTTGTGAAAGCAGATTCAAGTGCGTGAATTTGCTGAAGTAGCTCCTAAGTTTGTAGGGGAATGGATGCAGCCTTCCTCTCAGCAGAAGCACAAGGGTGTACAGCCAAGGCTCCTCTCCTGCAGAACATTGCACAACACTTCTGCTGAGGAGCAGAAAAGCATTCATATAACCAGAAGAGCAAAGGGAGGGAGCAGGGCTAAGGTACTGGAGCAGTTTTGCCTTGCTCATACTTCCTCCTTCCAGCAGCATCACCGTGCAGTGAGGCATTAAAGGCGAGATCTGTTTGCATCATGCTGAGGCCTGTGGCCAAAGGAGGTACCTGGCTGCCCCTGCAGCAAGGGAAGAGTTTCTGAGCAGGAGCAGAGTAGAAGTTATGCTCATCCCACTGAAGAAGTCAGCTGACAGCAAGCACTTCCGTACACAAGAAGCTCTAAACAGTCCTTCCAATCTACCTGCGTGGACAGCCTTTCCTCCTTCCTCTGCTCTACACTCCACCACAAGGCTCTGCTCCCCAAATGACTCTTTTCAACACAAACTGCTAAGGAGGGGGAGAGTCTCAGCCAAGAGGATGAGCGCCTTGGATCAAGCAGCCTGTGGTGTGGCAGTTCCTCCTGTCTCAAAGCAGGAAACAAGAGAGGCACATCCTCCAACGCATGAACTGACTTTGAAGTCAGGAGGACAGGTGACAATCTTCAGTGATTGCCTGGCACCTCAAAGGTTATCTGTCCTCTATCCTGCAAGTCACTCACTGCAGACGAGAGCAAGGACCAGAGCTCAGGCCACCGATGACATTTGCTCAACATGGAGAAGATTTAAACTACCATAATTTCAAGTTTCTAGGCATTCTGTGGAAAAAAATAAATGGTAAAGGTCTGAGGCCCATAGCATAAATAGAAACAGATCGTATTTATGGGATAGGATGCAATATTTTTAGGTAATATTTGTGAATTTGTTGACGCATGATTTTTTGATGACACTCATGATTTATTAAGGCTGCAGTACAGAAACACTAAATCTGTTTTCTCCTTTGGACAAATCACTTAATCATACTGATTCATGGCACCCATAGCTAACGAGGAGAGTCTCTTATGCTAAACTCATCACCCAAGCAAACTTTGCCTCGCCAATCAGGATGGTGCCAGGAAAGTGCAAATACCAAATATTATAGGCACTGATAGCTGGTGTAGCAATAAGGATTGTCTTGATTATTGCGTACTTCCAAGAGAGAGCAGAAACTTGTTTTGACTTGCAAATAGAATAAACCTGTCATAGCTGTGATAGGAGTCACCCAGGCTGGCAAGAAGTAAGGCTTTTTTTTTTTAGGCCTCTTTAATAAACTGGTACAGTGAGTGTGGTGGTAAAGTGTGTGGGAAATTCTGCTGATCAGACCCCCCCTTTGTTCTCCAGATTTCCAGATTTCCCAATCTCTACTCATTTTAACTCAGTGCCATTCCAGCTCTACACAGCACTTTCATGTCTACCAGCCCACTGTACTCACAGGGGCCTTGGCAAGTCAGACCAAAAGTTCTGCAAATACAAAACCTAACCCACAGCCCCAGGTATTTGCTGGGCTGGAACCTTTTTTTGCTTTGCAAATTTAATGCTATTTCCACATGTCAAACCCAGGGCCAGACCCAAGAGCAATGCTTGCATTGTGTGCTGGAAACAGTGTGAACTTCTAGGGAAGAGTCCACTTCTCTAGAAAGGAGCACAAGGTGCAGATGCCTGCAGCTGTGATGATGGCAGCTCTCTCAGTTAAACCACACTATTCTGATGCTCCTCAACTCAGATAACCCAGTTGAATCCAATCATGGAGAAAGGACATTGATTTACTTAATCACAAATCTAGACCGCATCCACAGAACTGAATGTCCCAGAGAAATCCTGCAAGAAGATGTTGTCTCAACTCAGAACTATGGAAAAAGCAAAGACTTCAGCTGAAGTCACTTCTACAGATAGCAAAACATTCAGGATAACGTTATACCTTCCTTTTCAAACTCAAAGCTAAAGTAGGCAATAGCTGTGCTACCCCCAAACTGTTCACAGCAGCTAATAAGGCAAGAAAACATGAACCTGTAGGGCCTTTATAACAATACATTTGTGTACAACAAAGTGCAAATCTGAAGAGCCTCTCCCATCTCAAAGCAAGAGCCAGTGCCAATGCAGTTGAACCACTGATCAGGACAGCTTAAGGGAAAAAGGGGAAAAATAAAAGTCCAGAAAGAGATCTGGGTAAAGAGAGAGAAATGTGATGATTTCCTTCTGCGTCAGTCAGCAGCCCAGTATCTGCAGGATGTAAAGCACCATTCTGCAAGGATAGAAAAGGGTTAGGGTAAGTAGTGGGGAACTTGGTTTTGACATCACACGTCTGAATGGAGACAGATGGGACATTTCTGCTCTCAGAGCCTCCTGTCCAACCTGGGAGAAGCATTACGATGGCGTAACTTTGTTGCCAAACCGGGCTGCAGTGAGTGCAGCACTGAGCAGCGACTGCTTAACCCCAGCCAATGCCCTGCACCTGCAGGGTTCACGCCGGTCTGCTTCTCCTCAGCCCTTTCCTCATCTCATTTCTTAACATGTAGGTTACACAATTATTCAGCTGCAAACCAGTTTTGTTTTCATTTTAGCTTACACAACTTGCTTGTTCTCTTTAAACAAGAAAACAAGGTAGTAGTGTTATTTTTTAATAACTTTCCTTGAAATATTAACCCAGAAAATTCCAGGGAACAGTTAGTCAAAAATGAGAAGGTTTGGTGACCGTGCATCAAAGGGAAGCAGGATTTGCTTACTCTGTCACTTCATGTGTGTGATTCACAAACCGCTTTATGAGAAGAAGAACGATTTAGGAATCACTCAAGTCCTGACATAAAACCAAACTAATAGCAACAACCCAATTTCCATGAAAACAGGCTGGTCTCCAAAGCTTCTGCTGAGACCAGACAGCATTGTGCTTGCAGTTTGCCTTTCCTCTTCAAAGCAGGTAGAACCAGGAATGTTCTATGCCTCATGGCAAGCTCTAAGATGTGGTATGAGACTTTCAGATGAGGGAGTTTTGCATTACTCCCTGAACATTTCGCACTACAGCAGCAAGGGGAGCAGCACAGGCATAGCTGAAACAAAGAGATGGACTGAGAGACAGAAAATGGATTCTGCGGCATTATTCAGTAGGATGGGGAACTGAAAGGGCAACTAAACCAATGAGAAAGAAGATTCAACTGCGGTCCTGTGAGACTTGCACTGAGAGAACAGCCCCGCCTGGTGTCCAGGCCCTTTGCCTATTGAAGGGATCCTCCAACGCAAACGTATTACAAGCAAGAGATGAAGGCCAGAGACACTCCAGGACTTGCTCACAAGCAGCAGCACAGCCCTCCCTGTCCCTGTGAGGTCAACATGTGAAGGAAAAGCAAAGGTGAAACCAAGTTTGGCGCTGACAGCAGGCTATAGGTCATCCTTCCATTTCACTGCGCAGGCCACTGTCAGCACTCTCTCTCATCATAGATTCATTAAGATTAGAAAAGACCACTAAGTTCACCAAGCCCAACCATCAACCCACCCCTACCTGCCCACATCCCCCTGTGCCACATCCCCATGGCTCTTTAACACTTCAAGGACGGTGACTCCACCATCTGCCTGGGCAGCTGTGCCACTGCATCATCACTCTTTCAGAGAAATTTTTGTTAATAACGAACCTGAGCCTCCCCTAAACAAGAAGGGGATGCTGTAGAGTGGCTGGAAGTGGGATGGGAGGAGGACTTGCAGCTAATGAAGGCTGCAGATTGCAGGAGATGAGACTGGATTTCTCCCACATGGAGGCAGGCAGCAGTGCTCAGCACAGACAGCAGCAGCACAAGGCACCTGGTAGGCAGGCAGCATTTAGCACTTCAAAGCCTGCCTTCCTTTTGTGACTCCTACCCCAACCTGATGTATTTATAGCATCAGCAAAACCCCTCCTGCCCAGGTGCCCTGAAAGGGATCATTATTATCATCAGTCTTGCCAGAAAATTACACGGCGTGTTAAAGGCTTTCCTACTCCTGAAGCAGGATTAGGGCTGGTGAGAGCAACGCAGCCAGTGGGAAACGTCAGAGCCCCACTGCTGGGAGATGAGCCCCGAGCTGGGCCACGTGTCCCTGCGTGCAGGTAGGAAGGCAGCCAAGCACAGCCACCTGCACACAGCTGCTGCTTTCCCGGGTGGCAAAGCTCAAACACAGGGCCAAAGCCCATGGGACAGGGCACAGGCGGCCGCAGCGAGGGCAGCACAGGCGGCCCTGCTCTGGTCAAGCGACCGAGCCAAAAAGCAGCTTGAAATCATGGCTGCCTGGTGCATTGCTTCTGCAGAGACAGTGGGGTGGGGTGGAAGGCTGCAAGGAGAGCAGTTTGTTTCCCTCTCTGAGACAGAAAACATCAAAGTTGCCCTAAAAAATGAAAATCTTCTGGACAGACACTCAGTGTGTTTAAAAAAAATAAAAATCAGTTTCAAAGCAGTCTTTCCGAAGGTCTTTCCTGAACACAAAAGGGATAAAGACATGTCATATGCAATGGAAAAACACTGCATGCCTGGCATTTAGCATTTTTCACCTGTGACCCAAGACTCATGTCTATTTAACTCCCCGATTTAATCCGACAACACGTCTCAGGAAGAAAAAACCTTTCAGAGTTTGGAAAGAGTTGGAAAAAACTAAAGCCATGCTCAACACTTCCCCTTCCCTGGAGAGATAGGAGTGCTGCTTGCCCTTTCCTGACGATAAGCATATCCTGGTGGTTAAAAATACATTTGCTCTTACCGTAAATTCTCCATCAGCCAACTCCTTCAGCCCAGCCCACAGTGTTGGGGTTCACAATTCCTCGGAGACCACATGTGACAGAGCCCAGCTTGCACAAGTCCAAACACACTGGAGAAAAAGTAAAAATAACAGCTCTGATCCAGTGGCCGTTGCCTTCACCTGGAGCAGCAGCCACAATCTGTCAATGCCACTCATTACCTGCTCCCTTCCCTATGGAATCTGCATTTGTTTTGACTGACTTTGCAGCAGCTTCCAGACAAAAGGTGAAGGATACAAATTTTGAACAGCAATTCATTCTTCAGTTAGTTTGACAGTTTCCAGTGGTCATCGTGCCAAAGGGCCGAATTAGAAACAGCTTAGCAAGAAGCAGGGCTCCTTTGCTTGATCTGAGTTGCTTGAGAACAGGAGCCAGCTACCTGCTCTGCAAAACACTGCGCTGCCAGCTGGGTGCTCTTCCTCCCCACAACACCTCTCTTCTTCACCTGGAAACCTTGGCCTGGTGGAAGCCTGCTCTGACGCCTTGGCTCTGCAAAGAACACAGATGGCACCTTAGTGACACAGAGCCCAGCACTGCAAACCCAAGGCTGCCTCCCTCCCCGGTGTCTCCCCAGCAGCTCAGATTGCAGCCGCTCTTGCTGGCGGTGCCATGTCCCCTAGCACACTCCTGCCAGGAGAAAGCCAGTGAGATGCAGCCTTCCCAGGTCAGGGTAAAAGCTCCTTTCTGCCAACTACTCTCAAACAACTGTGGGCATCAGACCTTTCCTGAGGGATTGCATCACCAAGTCCCAGGTCCTGTTGTGACACGTTTTGTAGGTGAGGAAGTACAGAGAGGCCTCATTCCCCTGCACTGGCAACTTCAGCTAAATATTTGGAGAACATTTTGATAAAGGAAGTTTTTCTGGATTTGTTGTGTGTTATTTTAGGAAGAAAGTTCAGGGGGATAAAGAGAAATTTCATCTCATATTTGCACTGTGCACAGAAATTAAAGGAAATCAAGCAGCAGCCTTCTTCCCCCAGACAGCATTCCAGGCTGTGGAATCCAAGTTCACCCTCCTCTGTTTCCAAGAATCAGTAAGACAGAGGAGATACAGCAGAGCCCATCTGCACAGCCACAACCACGGGAACACCAGCAAAAGTAGTAAACCAACACCAGCTTCCCTGTCACGTCTGCACTGGAGGCCTTGGGCTCTCTGCACCAGTGTGGCTGGCAGTCCAGGACCTGTGCTTCACTTCGGTACGGCTCTTGCGCAACAGATGGAGGCTTCCACAGAGCAAACATAGCTACCTTTCCTTCCTATCCTACACCATCACCTTTTAGCCTGGACAGCACCCATTTCTGCAGTGTTCTGGAGCCTCCTCACTTCCCTCAGCCAGCCCCACACCTCGGATTTCGTATCCCACCTACCTCATGTTTGACCTTACCTCCATGTCCCTTCATTTAAGAAAAAGCAGGAGGAGCTCTTGGTGAAGTCTGAGTTTTCCTGAAGATGAACGTCACAGCAGTGCTGAGTTCCCTGCTCCTGTTGTACTCCTACTCGTAGCCCCCACAGCTGTGCCCCTCTTACTCAGCCCACAGCCTTTGCTCCAGGAAGCCGTTTGGCATCTCATAAAGCTCGGCTCCCTGGGCTCCATGAGTTTACGTATGCATGCCATAGTGCAACTGATGGCTGCTGAGTATCTGGCAGCCCTGGAACGAGCACTCTGTACCTGTCCTTGGGAGCTGTTCTGCTTCAAATATTTTCCTCCTCTGTTTTCAAAGGTCTCATGAAAGCAGCAGTGCTTGAAGAAGGCTAACAAAGGCGACTGCAGGGGAGGATGAAGACCTTCAAGCAATTGTCCAAGCTTTCACAGGTGAGCAGAAGCCTCTGCCCTCAGACGCTGCCCCTGGAACGGCCATCAGGCCTTGCTGTCAGCAGCACTCGCTGCCCTCACAGAGCCCAAGAGGGACCACTCCCACCTCTCACTTTATTTCCTTCACCTTTCCTCATTTATTTCCTGTGGGTTTTCCTCTTTGATTAAATTTCTGGTATGTAGCACGCTCAATAATAAAACAGCTAACTCATGGGAGATGGAGGATATTTATCAAGTCTACTGCATTTCTTTCATTCCTTGTAAGACCTTGAGAGACAATCCTGAACCACGTTTTCCCTTTCTTTTAAAAACAGAAAGAAAAAAAATCATATGAGCAGTTGACAAGTTTTCAAACCATCAATGTTTTATTTGGTTAGTTTATTAAACACCTTTAAGACAATTAATTTTGGTCTGTACCCTTCTAGAAAATAATTCAAGTTCTGAACAAACCTCCAATACATAAAGCAAAGTTACTTTACCATACGCAAATTTCAGATCAAAATACAGCACTCTGTTTTCTTACATTTATAAAACCCGGTCAAATACAAACGACATTAAAAAAGATAAAACACTTCCACTGATCCTTGGTACAATATTACAGCACAATTTGCACAGTGGCCACTAAGTCTCCAAAGCACAATTCAAACACTTGAAGAAGGGAACCTCCCTTTAGTCACCCAACATCATAGCGAACACGTAAACAAAGCGAGTGCTACTTCATCCAGGGAAATTCTCACGTCCCTTTTTGTGTGTTTGAGCCACAAAGCCGTTCTGCAAGTCGTGTTACGGGTGTGTAAGCAAACAGCTTTCTGCTTCTGTTACAGCTTTACGTGCCACCGCTCCATGAAAACAAACGGGTGGAGGTGGGCCAGACTCCGCACTGGGCAATTTATGGCAACTAAAGTAAACCAATAAGCATGTTTATTGTGTTTGCTTTTTGTAAGGACAAATCATAAGTCTCTTAAAAACCAAAATCAATACCGAATGATCTGTGGGTACAACTTGAGGAACTGCCTTTTTTTTTCATTTTCATGACATCTAACAGACACAGAGTGTTTTCAATTGCTGAGTCTGTTCCGTTTCAAGACCCAGTGTTTCAGCAACAGGTCAAAGTGCCATCAAAATTGCACATTTTTTTTCCAATTATGAAAACATACAGTAGCATGCAGTGTTTGTTTGCCCAGAAGCTTGCACTTACGCTCACCTATGAGCGATGTGGCATCTCTCATTAAACCGCACTGAGCACAAATCAAAACACATACTGAGAATGATGGAATGGAGGCATCAGATGACGACCATCCCCAGGAAGTTGACTTAGCAAACCTTACAATCACACCTTGAGAAAAGAAAGTAAAATCAGAGCACAAACGGGAGGGTCTGACATACCCAGCTCAGGCCAGAGCTGCATAGGCAGCGAGGCCATTGCACACACGTGGTGCAGCACAACTCAACAGGTATTTCTGCCCCTCGGTTGTCCCCTACCCTCCCCCCCAATGCACAAACATTACTTGCAATCCCATCGTAAGCTTCATTATTTCAGCCTCAGTGAAAATGTGCACGTGTCCAAATGGAAAACACAGACCGACGGACCTGTTTTGGTCTTCTCCCTCCCCCAAGCTCCCACCAGATCCATTAGGATACCACGCACATTCAGAACTTGTTCCTATCTGGTAACATCAGTTTTATCCCAACAAAACGAAGGAGAATTGCATACTGCATAAAATAGCACATATTTAATAATGCTTATGTAAACACTATAGGATGGAAAAATAATATTAAAAAAGCATGAGTGAGGTACAGCAAGAACTCGATTTGCTAACTTAGCCTTTTAAGTGCAATTGAAACACTGCATACTGCCCTTCTCCAAAAAGTCTCTCCACAATTAAGCTACATTACTGGGATTATTCCCTTACAGCTACATACTCATGCTGTAACTCCTTACATTGACTTAATGCAAATAGTTACGGGGCAAAAATTAATTCACAGGGTTAATTAAAGTTTTTGCAGTATTTAAAAGGAATGGTTGCAAAGGGATCAACCATGGAAAATGTGGTAATGCACGTTTTAAAAACATTTCCAATAATTTTAACACAGAACAGCAAATAGATTTTGAAAAATGCATAGAAACCCTGTCAATATAAAAATCCCCACTAAAATTACACAACTAAACAATTTTAATCTAAATATTTTATGTGCTTTTCCTATAAAGGCCACTTTGACATACAAATACAAAAAAATTTACAGTTTTTCCCCAAAATAAATAATTTGTTTCTCAATTAAGAATACTGAGTATGGAAGCATAACGAACTTCTCGCAGACCAACTGCTCACTGCGTTGGCTGCTTCCAAAGAAGAAAATCGCCACATATTCCCAATTACCCAAAGCAATAAAACACCACCTTCAGACTTGGTACTTCCTAGTGCTATGAAGAGCCTGGGGTTAGGGACGGAGAGGTTCTGGACCCCTCACACCGTATGTGGTAGGGAGGGAATACACACAGATGTCTGAAGGGAGATTTGCTGTTTCCCATGTTACGGAAGAGATGGAAATTAGGGAAAATAAATAAAGGTCAACCTGAATTAAAGAGACAAAACAGTAAGTGGAGTTAGGAAGGAGACGCAGTACGAGGTACCACGGGGTGAGTAAATGCCACGTGTAAGTGAACTGCTCAGAAGGAGGCATGTAGAGGTGAGAGGACATGACAGAGATGAGCGACTCGTGGGATGCAGGACCAGGGGAACAGCACACAGATTGAACAGGGGCAAGAAGAGGAACACAAGGAACAACCTGCACTGGAAAACGGATGCAATGGGAGAACAAAGGATTTTCAACAGTGCTGACCACATGAGCATTTATCCCTGAACGGTGATGGAAGCAGCAAAATCAAACACGCACATACATGCGCAAGCAGTGGAAACAAAAGAACTGGATTTGAGACATGACAGGTATTTGTCACTGTAAGCACCAGCGCCACAACAGGACAACATGGGGGACGTGAGCAAGTCAGACCTACCTGGAGCGTGCAGCACACCCAAAATCCTACAGCAAAGAGATGCAAACACTGTGAAGTGGCCCCAACTGACCCAGTGGGTGAGCTGCACTGGTGGATTTACAAGACAAGCTCCAACTGCAACAACACGAGACTGACAGGGGGTACACTGTGACACCACGCCATTCAGACTCAGAACATCCAGCAAACCAGACAGAGAGAGGCAGAGGAGAAGGAGGAAAACCAGAGCACACAGTTGATTGCGACAAAGAATTCTTGGGCAGCCATTTAGTACAAGTTCTTCTAACCTTGGACCAAGGACTGGGTTAGGAAGGACACAAGAGCCGTGCTTCTTCTGTACCAGCAGGAATCCCGCTCTCTGGGGCTCTATGTTGCATAGTTTGACTGAAGCCAAAGAGCACTTCTTATTTTTCCCCACTTTTTCACAGAAGAGACACTGCACGCTCAGGTCAGAGCATCCCAAGGCCTGGCCCTCAGCAATGACTGGGTTCGTTTTTGAGGTAACGCAAAGATTTGGGGATAGGCACGTCAAAAACACACACACAAAAAAGCAAAAGCTCATTCCCCACACAGGACAGAAAGACACAGAGAACACATGCATATAGAAAGCCTGTAATAGCAAACATCCATCGCACAGTAGTCAAAGCGTGACAGCTGGATGACGGCAGTAAATCGAGCTGTCCCACTGCATGCCAGCAATGGCGACCAACGAAAGTGAGAGTTTCTACCACAACACACAGACATTTCTGTAGAAAAGGCAACAATAAATTCTGACCATATCCTGGCAGTCGTTAATATCTTACATCTGACAGAAGGCTGAGCCTTCACGAGTAGCAGCAGAGTGCTTGGAACGGCATGACACCCCATCGTCCTCCTATTGCCTGGCTCATGGAACACAGGTATCATTAGCTGTTAATCAAGGCGGTTATTTCATTCTCCTATGCTAAAATAAAAATATTTTCATAGTACAAAATTATACTGAATACATTAGTCAGCATTCACCTGTGCATTTTAATTTGTTAGTCCAATCCTGCAAGATTCCTAAGACTCAATAAAGTAACATACAGAGGCAAAACTCTGAAGGCAGAGCACTCATCTGAATAATGGTACTTTGTTTTAAGTTCGCCTTCAAAAGAAAAATCTCCAACTGTCAAGGCTGCTGCTTCAGGCCATTAAATGCTAAGTATACAAAGAGGGAAGCGATTACACGTTTGTTTATTTAATTAAAGAAAAAAACCGGGAGCCAGGCATTCCCAGGCTACTGAGATCTGCACTCATCCACCCTGCAGAAAAGGTTCCAGAGCCTCCAAGCTTTCAGATCTCAGTGCACTAAGAACTCCTTGGATCTCTGCTAACACAGCCCAAAAGCCTTTCCATCCTCCCATGACAGGGCAGTGAGGACGCTGTAATTCACTGAACAGCCACCACAGTGCCAAGCTGCTAATTCCAGAGCCTCCTGCTTGGTACAGTCATCAGAAGCACCAGCAGCCCCTTCTTTCAGCCTATTTGCGTGCCCAGTACAACACTTGCTACATTCACCTCAAGGTTAGGATGAGCTGCCACGCAGAAGAGTTCCTGTGCAGCATTCCTTCCTTTTGTCTCGACAGAAAGGAAAGAAAGGCAGCACTTTCCCATTACACCTTGCATTATTAAGGCCTTCTGCTGTTAGGAAGCTGTCTAATGAAAACGGATTATTTGTTAAGAAAGCACTGAGTACACGCAAACAATAAAAGCACAAACAAAAGCTGAAATCAGCTTACATTGTTGCTTTGTGGAGCCAAGCACAGCATAATGAAATCAAAAGTATGTTAAAGCAGCACCTTCAGAGGCAAAAAGAGGGAAGGGAGGGAAGCTTTTTTCCCCTAAAATTCTTCAAGCTAAGCAAAAACCCCACATGCTTGAAGGTCCCAAAGAAATGGATAAAAATACAACCCTGGGTATGGCAGGTCGGTGTTCATTTGGGCAGCTTTTCTCTGCGGATCAGTAAATGGGAAACCCCATGTAAGTCCACATTTCGCATTACAGAACAAACTGTGAATCTGTTAGGAAAACAGAGGCTCCAGCTCAGAGGCAAATCAGCACAGAACAGAGGCAGAGCAAAAACCCAATCCGCCTTTAGAAACAGCTGACATCCCTATTTTGAGTTTTCTCTTTATAAAAATCACCAGGTCAGTCTTTCAATTGCTTCTCTCATTTACAAGTATAATAGTTACTTTCAAGTCATAATTTTTATTTACTTTTACAGCAGCTGCAGGTCAACCTTGGTCTTTTCGTTACAGAAACATGCATTTAAAATGAAATTAAAGTAAACTGTCCTTGGACAACGGCATCACTCTGCCCTGCTTCGTGTTTGGGTCCAGGTTTTCACTGAAGGACAAAATGCAATGTAAGAAAAGAAGAGGATATGACAAAGTGCAGGAAGAAAAACAATAAAATGAGGTAGCTGGGAACAGGGGCTTCCCCCCTATGGACCAAAGGCAAACGTGTGCCCAAAAGAACAGAGTACACACGGTGTGATACACATGTCCCACATCAAGGATTGCTCACGGCAGCTCAGGTGATGATTAACCTGCAGACAGCACCAGCTTGATGAGCAGCCGTTTTATCATCTGTTAGCCACAAGCACTGAGCAGGTTGTCAGGGGACGCCAAGACGTGCAGAAAGCAGCAACAGCAGCACCGAGTTTGTGCAGACCTTCTCTGACCCACCGAAGCATTTCTGAGTGATCATCTGCAAAAGCACTTGATCCAAATGGAAATTTGGGACAAGGGTGAAATCAAAGGCATGCTAGTAAGACTGAAAGACAGAACCACCAAGGCCAGAAAGCAGTAGTGCACTGAGGGCATGCACAGGAACCCAGATGTTTTGGGTCAAGGCTTTGGCTGGGCCGACCCACAGACAGCCTCTCAGGCACCAGGCCTGACACATCCCAGCCCTGCTTCCCAACAGCAGAGGCAGCAACGGGCAGCATCACCCCAGCTCTGTGCCACAAAGAGCCTCGTCCCATTGGATGAGTACAGCTAATGCTGTGCACAACAAAAAAAAACACTGACACTTTATTGTTCTTTTTCCTCACTGCTTACCAGGCAGTGTTAATACTACCCTGAGATGCCCACAAGAACACAGCTCACTGTTTAAATCAATCAAACTGAGGTACTGACAGAATATCAGAAGTTGCAAAACATCACCTCCAACCCTTAGATACAGAAAGCTTCAATTGGGAGAAGCAAAACTTTAGGTTTGGGAAGCCAGAGAGAGGAAGAAATGCTCAAAATTAGCTGGGCAGGTGTTTGTCCATGCAAACAAAAGCTAGAACAGATCTCAGCCACTGTGAGCAATCCTGAAGAGTCCTTTGGAGTAATTTAAGACCTATTCTCAAAGAGTTTTTGAGAAAGCACCACTTGCAGGGCTACCCTTCGGCTCCCTATCAGGACAGAACTTCCACACAGCTTCAGGGAATGTCTGTTCAACACGACCACCCTGCCATGCCCTGCAGTGCCCCGGTTCACTTATTCCAAGATGGAAACAGGCTTTGCTTTTTAAGAAATGGTGAAACACGTGGCAGATGAGAATGCTTTCCCACTTTCACACACAAATCAATTGAACAGATGCTGCCAGGCTGAAGCTGTAGCGTGTAGATCATTAAGCTGAGACATTCAAGAAGAGTCACAGTGATAAGTCTTTACAGCATACTGCCTACCCCATGCAAAAATGTAGGCTTTCCAAAGTGGCTCCTGCTTTTTAATCAAGTGCAATTTTGTTCCACAGTGCTTTTGATTTCTGTTCTGAAATGCACGCAGGCGGCAGCACACTGACAATGCAGACAGGCAGGAATGATGCTGTAAAGGCAGCCTGCAGTACAGCCCACCTTAACAACATCCCTCAGGTTGTGACTGGGGCTAGGAGCACAGATGGAAGAAACTCGCCCTTGACAAAACCAGAGGACATCATAGCATCAATTGACAAGGCATGAAGAAAGGAAGGCAAAGAAAAAAAAAAGGGCAATACGTGGTGATTCAGAAGCACCCAGCATTAAAAAAAAATACATATTTGTGTTTTATCAGTAACATAATAGATGTTCCTTACAGCAGGGATGCTTCTGTCTATCCTATCATTGTAATCAAATCCATCAGCTTTTACAGGCCTATGGTACAGCCTCATTTCATTACAAACATTCAAGGGCACAGGTAGGCAATGGCATTGAGCATGTTCATTCACTGAGGTGCTGGGCAGGTGTGCAGCAGCCACACGCAACTCCTGCACAGATACTGAGCAGCAAGGTTTAACTGTTTGCACTGAGAAGTTCCAGACTTTCAGCACATTATTTCAAATAACCTTTAAACGCTTCTCCTAAACAAGTCTGACACATAGATGACAACTTCTGGAACTACTGAGCAGCTATCCTGAATAAGCTATTAAAAAAAAATTTGTATCACTAACAAATTTACACCATTATCAGCTGTTGGTAGCAGGTTATTGTTTAATACCCCCATTACTATAAATAGCTTCTAGCAGATGTTCATCTAATTCATTAGGCACTTAGAATGGTTTTAATGCATTGTTTCAGGGTACCTGTTAATAAGGAATTGAGAAAACTGGTTACTGGAGCACAGCAACATAAGGCTGCAGTTCCCACAGGACAAAGCTGACTGGGGTTGTTGCTCTGAAGCCTGGTTGCAATCCCTCCCATTTGAATAAACGTAAAGAAAAAAGAGAACCGAATCATAAGATGACCTGTCAGTAACATTCCCAGCACACAGATGTCATCTTCACAGCAGTGCTTCACCCACATCTTACTGGCTTTACACTTTATATCTCCCAGTGAGCTTTACTGGCCCAGCTTCTCCACCTTCAGACATCTCTCCTCCCTTTTCTTGCCAAAGCAATGTGCTACAGCAAAGCAGACACACCCAGCCCAGCTCAAGGCTCCAACAGCAAACAAGAACAGCAGCAGATGGCAAATATCAAAAGGCTACAGCATCAGTGACTGCAGCACAGGCCCCAGCTCAGCCTTCAGCAGGAAAGTACTCCGAGTGAACACAGAATAAGTAGCCTCTGCCTCAAAAAACGAGTATGCACATAATTAACACCACGCTCTGAAAAAGCTGGTTAATTACTCCAAGGAGTAAAGAGAACACAAACCCTAAAACCTTGATGCTTATTACAGGAAGGATCCATGCTCTACATCAAATAAAAGTCTTTTGAAAGCGTCACTGAGCAGCACAAAATCACTCCTCGGTTAAAATCTGAAGCATGCCCGTGTCCTCTGCCATATCCACATCGCCCCAGAGACAACCTTCCTCCTGCAAATAAGATTAATTCAGCTGAATTGTACTTTACCCAAGTATTTGTCATTTTAAATATTAAAACCTATTGTCAGCTGCCATTTATTATACACTTGCATGGCATCAGTGCTCTAATAGAGAGCAGTGTCTGCATGCACCACACGGAGTGATGGCTGAAGGCAGCTGTGAGGAGTAACACAAAACTGCAGAACAGTACTTAAAAAAAAAAACCTGAAGATTTACAGTGTTTTAAGTAACATTCATTTAAAAAAAAAAAAAAAAAGAACCGCTACTCTTTTCTGGAGCACAGTGAGTTTTCAGCACCTCCGTACAGAACAGAAGAGTTGAATTACTGCTATACACAGAGGAAACAGAAGTTTGGCACTTGTAACAACTACTGTTTGTTATTGCATCCTGCACTTGGCATGGCAAATGTGCATCACCAAAACCCAGGCAGGCAGTACAGACAGTGCAGTTACTGAGCTCACCAGAGATGCTGCAGCCAAAGCAGGGAAAGCACTCCCTAAACCCTTTGCTTCTTGTTCTTCTGCATTTACCAAGTCACGCAGGCACAAAAAATACTGCACAAAAAAATTAATTAAGCTGCCTGATGTTCTCTGGAAGGAGAGTTGGTAAGAAAGCCAGGCACTTGGGAGCTCTGATGGAAACACTTGTACCTTCAGCAAGAAGTCTGACTCAGAAGCAGATGCTGCGACACGCAAGTCTTGTGCTGTCAAACACCAAAGAAATGCAAGCCTGTCTGCTCTCACCATTGAGCCGGCTTGGTAAGTTTGCCTATCGTGTAATCTCATGTTAATTTCAGTTCAATTTAAAGATGAGGCACTGTCAAAGCTACTGAAAGCCACTTGACCCAAACAGTTGAGCTGATATAGCATTTCCACAAAAGTGAAAACTTGAGGAATAGCTGATGAATTATCTAAAGATGTGCAGACCTTGCTGCAGTCCGGAACAGCGCAGAGCACAAGGCCCTACACAGGATATCCCTTTTTCAACTTAGGAAGAGGATGAGAGTTGGAACCCCAGGGCTGGAGAGCAGTCCACGCAGGACAGGTGAGCAACAGGAACCAGGCCAGGAGTTCTGTTACCCAAAAACAATCTCTCATACCCAGGAAAAAGAATAAAAGTCTTTTCTTTTTGGGAGGGGGACAGTGGTAGGAAGTGGAGTGAGGGGGGAAAAGAAACACCACCATGACTCCTGTCTTCTGCAGCCTCCACTCCATCACTGGTGGCTTTCTGTTACAATTACCAGTTTGTCCATCCCTATCACAGTGAAGGGGAAAAAGCCACCCCTGCCGTGTGGCCCAGCCGCTGTGCGGGACCATGCTGGGCTCAGTCCAGGATACGGCCACCCCAAACCTGCAGTGGTGAACACAGTGTCAGGGGGCACAGGGATGAACATCCTGGCCCCAAGAACCTCAGCACTATGGCTGCCTGCTGCCATGATCCCCAGAAAGCAGCACAGTGCCCAGGCAGCTCACTGAGAGGACGGCTCAACGAGTGACCTGTGGGGCAACCGTGCGGATTTATGAAGGCCGATTCAAGCTGGAAGGAATTGAGCTGGACTGGCTATCAAGAGCACCATGCCAAGCAAGGACAACTTAAATAGTTACTAAACTGCCAAATCATTGGAAAACTCCTGGATTGCAAGCTGAGAAAATGCAGGAGCTGCCTCAGGCGTGGCTTGGCCATCCTGTGCAGGGGAGGCTGGTGCCAGGGCAGCACAGGGGGCTGGGTGGCAGCACCTACAAATGAACCCAGTTCAACCCTGTGGCTCAGGAAGCTGGTCAATGCCTTCCAGTCAGTACTTCTGGAATCAAATCCTATCAAGCCAAACATCTCTTCCACCTTGCACAGAGACCAGCCATCCACCTTGCACACCATCAGCAGTACAGCACGGCTCTCTTTAGGAAAGCAGGGCCCTGTTTTCCAGGCCCAGCTCCAACCAGGGGCACAATTTCACATTCCCAGAGAGGCACCGGTCACTGAGCATGCCAACTGACACCAACTGACACCAACTGACACTTCCCACCTTCCTCTGTGCCCAGCGGCTCTCCAGGAACCGCTCACTAACGTAACACAAAACCACAACACGCAAACATTTCCAGGCAAGGCCAACAAAGACAATTTTGAGATCTCAGGAGCGCCTACATTTTTGCCTTGAGAACGTACCTGAAACTCAAGGCGCAGGTGTTGGCACAGGGTTGGTCCCTGACCTCCAGCCACATGCTAGGAAATAAAGTTAACTGTTTCAGGTGAAGAGACTTAAGCTTCTCGGTCAAATCTAGCTGAGCACATTTGCAATACAGCTCGGTTAGAGCAGAACTGCTCGCTTTATTTACCTTTACAAAAAAAAGTAAGAATACCTACTGTTAATCCTACTTCAACTGTAAACATTTGTTCAATAACTTTAACCACAAAACACTGCTAATGTATATATGATTTGGATTCGTTATGTGCATTTATTACTTAGGCCTTCTGGACACTAAATGCCCTCAAGTGTACTGGGGAGCTACAGGGACTCAGGAGATAGCAGCCTGCAAAAGTCTACATACAGTTTCTGAGAGTTTTCTAAGCACTTAGAAAACCAAGTTCAAATACTTAGAAACATTCAATCACTTTTGAATACAGGATCTCAGCACTTTGCCTAAGAAACAAAATTAACATGAAATTTTTGAAGAGGGGAGATTTTATAGATAAGCCAACAGCACTTGATTTATTTCACATGATGGCTGAAGATGGAAATAGTGGTTCACATTTCTGTAGTAAAGCATTATATATAAATTTAAAACCTAAAGACTATATATACACACATATCAAGTTCACCGCAATGCATAAATATATAAACTTTTTTAATATGCCATCTAATAGAGGTCAGAAAATCGATGTCTACAGTTCAAGTTTTGCAGCACTTAAGCATTGTAAAAAATAAAAAAAAATAAATAAATAATGGCCAACAGATTGATTGCTGCCCTCTTTTGTTGCCTTTTTTTCCCCCACCCCTTTTCTCAGAACCGGAGTAATTCCCACTACACATCAGCACTGTGGAAGGACTGAGCAAAAGCAAGTTTCAGAAAGCCTCGTCAAGGAACCTTTAGTTGAATGTAACTCTTGTGTGAGTTCAGGATTGTATTTCAGCAGATCTAAGGAGATTCAACAACAATGACAAAGGTTGATGCTAACACAACCGAGGGCAGATTGGTGTCTGAGGTCCATGAAGTTGCAGCGTGGAAATTACTGTACTTAGTTATAATACTGGTTGTACAAAATCTTTTTCTGAAGGGCAGGAGGCCTCATTTCTATTTCTACCTCTCTCATTTCATTACTTTTAAATAACCTTTAAATAACTACAAGTTGCATCCCACCCATCATAAACAACAGTGAAATCAAGAAGTGAGGTACAGTGTTCTACCAGCCCATCTTTACCAAGAACAGAAGTCAGTCGAAATCACTACTGACGTGAACACGACTCAATAGGAAATAAAATGCAAGATACTGAATTCCTCACTATAACCACACCGTAAAGCCCAGCTTTCAAAATCAAACAGCAGTAAACAAGACTCTGTGCCCTAGCATGGAAATCATTAGCACACCAACTTTTGATCCCAATTTAAAATAGCCGTACAAATTTCCCGCAAGTGATAATACAAAAATCTGATTTCTGTGAAACAAATGTATCTTTGCCATATTTCACCTTTGCTCCAGAGATAAAATGTTTCTATAATCCTCAGTCTTATAAATAAAAAACAACATCCTCCTAGTTTTCAAGTGCCCTGAAGTAGGAAGGAACACAACCTATTCTCTTTAATTTCTCAAGCTTCGTTGTCTTCTACCAAGAGCAGCAGTCGTCATGAACCATTCCAAAAACCATTTCCTCTTATTGCAAGGAAACGACCTCCAAAACCCCATGCAGAAACACATGCTGCCCATCTATATACCAGTTCATCAGGCTATCCAAATGTCAGCATAAAAAAACCACAGTTTACTTCTCTGTAGTATACTGCATCCATTTTAGATTAGTCCATTTTAAATATATTAAAAATATTTTTAGGAATGAAAACATTGCAAATGAATGAAAAACATATGTACACACCACCACCACTTTTAGGCACAGACCTTAGCTTTGAGGAAGGACTAGGAGTGAAAGGTGCAACAACCAACGCCTCCTGTGGCATCACAGTCAAACAGCAGTCTTTGCAGTACACCAGGGAGGTTGGTTTTCATATAGTTTTCATAATAATCTGCATATTAGAGCTATCTGGTGCAAGATAGCACATTTATTCTTATCGGTTCCCCCCAAGGGAAACGCACCTTAAATCTTTCTCTCTTTCCAATAAACTTCACCAAAGGAATACCAGCTCCCACCAGTTCCAGACACAGCAGATCTCCTTCAATAACACACTGTAAAGTCCAAATGGTTACGACTGAAGGTGTTTCCTCGATCCCCCCTCATTTTCCCCCTCTTCTTTTTAATGTTTACGTAAGTTATTTGTTCCCGAAACAAGAACTGAGACTCAAGCTTTTTAAGCATTTAAAACAAAAACAGTTACCATACCAAAGCACAGCATACAGTGTAAGTTTCAGTTGTAATTTCTCAGCTTTTCCTTTATATAGAGCTACATATGGTGGACTGCGCAGAACTCTTCCAGTCTCCTCCACTGCCAGCACACGGATCACGGGGAAGGAACGCGGATGCGGAACAAGCCCTGCTGGAGCTGCAGTCGGAAGAGCTTGCAGTTTGCAATCCTCAAGGCTGCACAGCCGGTACGGCGAAGGTCCGATGGGAACAGCGGCTTGGTGCGCTGCCACGTCCCCGTGCTTCTCTTAAACTCCCTAACGTAGTCGTAATTCGTACCTAAACCCACGTGTGGAGAAAGAGAGAAGAATGCTTAAAGACGTATTGGACCCAGCAGCACATTCCACCTCTAATAATGGAGATGTGGGAACAAGAGCACGCACAGGACTGCAGATTGGCTTCTGGATACCCTGCTGAAATCGTTCTCAAAAGGAAACTGTGACATTTCTTCTATCCTAATACACATCACTTGGACTTTTACTGTTCTATATTCTGCAGAAAGCCCTGTTTTACACACACACAGCCATAAAACATGTACTCTCTCAGATATCTTTTACAGCAGGGCCAGATGCTGAGAGCTGTGTGGAAGGAGTACAAATGTGTTTGTCAGTACACCTGTGTGGTTAAGACTTAGAGGTAAGGGCCACTAACACAGTCAGGGACAGCAAAAGATGAAGGCCCAAAATGCAGAACTACCTGCTTACTGCTGCAAGGATGGTGCAGCAAATAGACAGATCAGTACGATGGGAAAGGCATTACAACAAAGGCAGGATGACAGAAGGACCAGCACAACAGAAAGGTGCTATGAGGAAAGGGAAGAAGATTGCTCACCTGTATCAGAAGATTCCAGGTTCACAGGGGAAAGCTCACCAAAGAGGGATCTCCAGAAAGAGATCCTACCCAGTGGCAGTCAGCCCTTAAATGAGGTCTAAGAGGTGCAGCCAGGCTGCAGCCCTTCTGCTCACACAGCTGAATTGCCTTCACCTGTGCCTGCAGGGCTGCCCGGGTCCTTTCTCCAGGTGCTCAATCAGTGGGTCAGGCCACGGCTCAACAGTTCTCATACAGATGGGATGAACAACCCTGGCACTAATTTTGTTCTCATATTTACATGAATGCAGTAACAATCTCTTAGTCCTGATTTCTTCCGATCTTCAAGCAACAAATCAACCAAATGTTTACAGTGCTCAATTTCTTTTTGAAGAGGTACAGCAATAACAACAAACCACTATAAATCTCTCAACATCTAGCATTAACTCTCTGAAGACAACAGTAACAACGTAATCTGATCTATGATTACAGAGAACTGAAGTTCTAGGTTCTTATTCTACATGTATAATATTAAAAAAAAAAAAAAACATACTAGAAGAAAATAAGCAGAAGTTATTAGTTTTAATTCTGACCTGTATCAAGATCTCCAATCACGTAAATGCTGGCTCCAATAGGCACAGCTCCATACACAAAAGAAGAGCTAGTTGGGATGCATAGGTTCTGGTCATTTAGATAAATCCACCTGTAAGAAAATAATAACAGAGAACTGCTGTATGTTTATTTTTTTTCAATCTAGCACATTAAAAAAAAAAAAAAATCCAGGTTCTCTTTCCAGCCACCATCCTTGAGTCAAAAGCAGAGTGCACAAGTGACTTTAAGAACTGCTGGGAACATTGTCCAGTTCAAGACAATCCTGGCTCCTCCTAGCTGGGAAGCCCACACAGTACTGCTATTTGTCAAGTTCTGATGCTTCATGCTGAAGTTACTTTATTTCAGAATTGCTTCACTCTATAACCCAATCTGAAACAAATTCTTACACACAACCAGTAATCTTATGAAGACAGCAATCATGTAAGAGCCCTTTCTGCAACAGCTGCAACAATCAATTGTCCCTACAAAGACAACTTCAAGGAACTTTACCTTAGAAAAAATAAATCAAAATCATAATTGTAATAGTCCACAGCACAGGAAATAACATGTTGCTATAGCAAGGGCTTGTCACGAAGCAATGCCTTCCCATCTATAGTTCCTCAACTTCTTCAATTGCACATTATCAGCTACAAGAATCCCCTTGCCCAGTAAGAGGAATGCAGCGCTTGGCAGTGCTTCATTTTAAACAATTAAACATTTAAACAAGATTGGAACTCAAAATTGTAAGAGATTTGGAGACAGAAACGTCCTCACCTCGGAATTTAAACAGAACTTCTCAATCAGGTATCAGGCTCTTCTCAATCACCTCCCAGCTCCTTCTGTAATCTTACAACTCTCCCGTGTTCCCATTTAAGATATTACATCTTAACACTACAACAGCCTGACCTTCCTACCAAGCAAAATTCGCTTTTCCTTGCTGAAACCTTTGGTAGCCAAGTGAGTACATACTCTTTACCCACGGTGGCCTTTAAGGATGTCCCCTGTCTGCAGCTGTCAGTTCCCTCTCTATGGCTTTGAACAAAATTTCTGCCACTGCACTTGAGCAGCTGCTGTCATAGTTACTGAAGACAATACAAATTAATGATGCTTCAGGTGACCGCTCCTGGATCTTTTATTATTTAATAATTTAAAGAGAACAGGAAAGTTGGATAAACCTTGCCAACAGCTCCACCTATTTCCAATCCCACACCTGGTTAGTTTGAGGGGAAAGTTCAGAAATATTCTCACAGCTGACCTTTGAAAAGCCTGTATTGCCCTAACTCATGATTCAGAAGTAAGAAGCCTCCCTTCTGGCACCAAAGGAGATGCTGTTACACACCATTTGCCTCGGGACAGCTAATCCCTTAGTTTGGCTTTCAAAAGTTTCTCTCTCCAACTTTGTGTCTGTGCTATACAATAAATGATTGGGATTTTAGGAAAAGCACAGGAATGTTGTCCTCTGCAGCTGTCGCAAAGGACAGCAACCAAACCATGATGAGAGGAAAGCAATCTTTTTCTGAACCACTGTAGCTCTGTTACACCACCAAACACCTTTCAGCAAGTTTCAGTAGCTCCCTTCCCTTGCTGCAGGAAAGGAACAGATTCAGTAGCTTCACATTTAGCACCAAGTTACCTCAAATTAGGAAGGGTGCATAAAAGGCAGAGAAATGGAGGAGGAAGACTGTAGGTTTGTTGGGTAGGAAGGGGTTGTTTTGCTTTCTAGTGGTAAATACAGGCCTATGTCAAGGGAAGGAAACACATAACACTAGATGGGTTATTTTAGCTACTCATCAAGTTCAGAAATCACACGAACTCTGGGGGTTGGCTCCACTAGAAACCCAAGGTTCCAGTTTAAAGGAAAAAGTGTGGGACCCAACCGTTTTACTACTGCTGCACTTCAGAAAAGAAAGAAGAAATTAAAGCATCTGTGGTTGCTTGTGAAAATTCACTCTCAGCCTTTCTCAACACGTCTTTTAAAAGAACAGCCACAACTTTTCAGGAACACTTACAGCAGTTTTCACAGTTAGAACTAGGAAGGAACAAAGACAGGAAGGGCAAGGGGTCACATTTCATCAGCACTTGACGAAGCTCCAGCTCAACGTGGGCTGTGCCTACTGCTGGAACAGTATGGAAAAAACACCATAAAAAAGGAATGTGAAAACACTCTCTGGAACGTAACTCTCACATGCTTCTCCAGGATGGGTCTCCTCAAACCCAACCCGAGAGCAGCAGAGGAGACGGCGCCTAACTAGAGACAAAAACAATTACTATCAAACTGAAATATGCTTCCACTGAAACCTTTTAAAAAGGGAAGAAATCTTTTTTTTCTTTCTGTCTTAAAGTGATACAGACAAATAAATTCATCTGAACTGCTGTAAGCTGTAAGCAGGATGGTAACTTTTATTTCCAAACGGGAAGCACGCTGAGGCACAAAACAGAGCCCATGTATTCCATACACGTCACCGAAAGCTAACACAAGCTGTGAAAGGAAGCCTACAAATGAATGAAAACCTCTTCTGTGTTCCTCTTAACTGGCTGACTGATAGTGCTGTCAGATTTCTCATTACATCTGCATAAGCATTTCTTAGTAACGAGATTCCAAGATACTGTATGTAAGACTCTTCCTAGTACTATGTTACAAAATCAGTTGGTTTACCATTCACGTATCACTGAAAATATCTTATTTCCATGATGGCCCATCAGCACAATAAATATTTTAAGTAGTTGTTAATTGACTGTTCAGAGCAGTTGTTAACTGACTTGTTTCAGAGCAAGCACCCCTCACCATTACTCCCCAAGATAGCAGCAAACTTCTGAATGAGGAGCTAAGGAAAACAAAAATGGTTTAGAAAACCACTCTCCACTGACAGCCCACCCGTGGCTATAGCCAAGGACAGGGCACACCAACAGCTCTGGCACATGTTGCACATCTCCCACTTTCACATTTTTAAAAATCAATTCTTATCTTGAGTAGTGTTTTAAAAGAGAGGATGCATGCACACAAAGCTCAATCCCTGCCTTTAAAATCTGCATCTGCAGCCCCAAGAAAGCTGCGCTCCAATTGTATTCTACTTGCCTATGCTCACTCATGTAAGTCTAAAGACAAACTGACAAAATATTTATTAACTGAAACATTTCAGTTACAGAAATTTTTCAAGTACAATATAAATTACTACAGTACTCTGTTTATACTTCATGTTTATGTTAGTATTCCATCTCACTTCATTTATCTCACTACTTGTTTATGTAGCACAGTGTAGCAGGACTCAGTGTTTGTTTTTTTCTAGGGTGAAGAACTCTGCATATTCCCAGTCCTTGGAGGAGTCTGTATTGTACTTAAGAACTACAATTCTCAAAGACCATGCACTGTGAATTATCTTGGACTCAGGTACCATCAAAATAAAGCTAAGCCTCAGCCTTTTTACCCAATCCAAAGCAGATTTACACACTGATGTAATTGCATATGCTTATTCATATACACTAAACAAAACTTGTAACTCAGTTCCTCACAGGCTCTAGGGTTCCTAGGATGATGCTACATCCTCTGTTCACAGGTAATAAGAGCTATGACACATAAATGAGACGTGCCTATTGCTGCCCATAGCTGTGAACCACCAATATCTGAGAGCTGAACTCAGAGAACCAGAAGTGCTTCACACTCAGAAAGCAAACGTGATGGAGTTCTGAAGTTAATTAAACCCAGAAAACTCTGTGGTTCATTAGGAAGAATGAGATAACAACATGCAACTACTGAAAAGTCACTAGGAATTTTGGCTACAGAACCCTTCTGGATACACAGCTGGAATTTACATGCTGTGCTTTTGGCTCACTGTCATTAAACAGTCTTGCAAACGTATACCACCTTTCCACAAATGTTCCCTTTTATCCTCATGCTTCTAGATTTTTGTCAATCATGTCATCACAGTCAATGTGGTATTTCAGGTTTAATTAGATTGTTCCAGTACTATTTCTTCATCCTGACTAGAAAATGAATAAGCTCTTGGCAGTTCAGAGGTGCTCATTTCCCTCCTCCTGACTCCTTGATGTTGCTGGTAGTAGTAGGAGACTGATTACTATTATTTGTTTTAGAAACTATTACTGCAGAAATACATGCTTTTCAATAATAAATTAATAATCTGTAATAACTGCAAAACATTAAGATGACGAATCAGTCTCTGTACATACCACATTAACTATGCACTAAGGAGGAACTGCCCCTAAGCAGGCCCAGCTCAGGCTCCTCAAGCCCTGCCTTGCCTCTGACAGACGGCACTCACCCTGCAAAGTGTAACTGTGTCTGGATCTGGAGATAACTACCAGTCCGTGCTGGCTGCTGCTGTAACAGACCATGGTATCACAGCACCCTCTTCTGGTAAGGAACATCACTTCTTGCTCCAACGGTGACAAAGGGCTCTCCCAAAACCAGAGAGCAGAGAACTGCTTAGAGCAAAGGTAGATCTGCTGCCTACAGCCCTAACTCAAGGTCACATTAAGACGCATTTCCAAAACAAATGACATGCACTGGCAAGGCAGAAGATAAAGAGACAACGTGAGCAGCTCCCTACAAGTGCCTCCAGCTGCAGCTGGACAGTCAGACTACTGCTACCTCACCTTGTGCCAGCACACCCTTGTGGCACTCACATGACAGAAGGGGTGCAAGATCAAGAGCTGAAGTGACTGGAACTGTATTATATCTTTAGTCGAATCCTGTAACTCCCTAGGATGCCACTAAGCAAAAATAGAAACGCAGGCATTAGAAATGCTGCCTGGCAGGTACCTGTGCTGCAGACAGCAGGTGGCACCAACTCACCTGTGCTCAAACTTCACCAACCAGTGAAACAAGTTTACAGTCACTGGTAAGGAATTGTGAGCCACAGAGCACCTGAAGAATGGCATCAATCTGGAAACATTTCCATCAAATCAACTAAAGCAGGAGGCAGTTTGTTGGACACCATCTATTTCCAGAATTTTTCTTCTGCAAACTCTCCTGCCCTAAGGCTTATTCACTTTTAACATTTCCCCATGCCCCCAGAGGAACAGAAAACACCAGGGAGAATCAGCAGGAACTCTTATAATCTGTCTGCTTCCCATAGCCACCTTGAAGTGTGTTACCTCTCCAGCTTCTTCTGGTTAGAGCTCTTTTGGACATCACTTACAACAACAAAAAGTCAATTTCATACAGAGATTAAAGTCTCCTTATATCTGCACCTTGGAATAAGACTATATAACAAATTCCCCACTGCTATACGATTTTTATATGCTTTTATACAGGTCACATCCTAAGATGTGGTTCTTGTAACAGATTTAGTAAACTCCACCACAGTCAATTCTCTTTGAGATATCTGACTGCAGAGTCCTATTTCAATTTGGTTGATTAAAAAGAAAACACGAAAAGAAATTTATAGTTAAATGCAAAAAGAAAACACTGGAGGTACAAAAGTTTTCCAATTACACCCAAAGCATAAGGTAACTTATCCATAAAATTCAGACTAATATAAGCAATGTTTTAAACAGTTACCACAGGCAGTTAAGTAGATTCTAAAACAAGAGTCAAGAGATAACAAAGTTGTCAGAAGCAGATTCAAAACAAACAAGAGGAGATCAGCCACACACAGTGGTAGAGGTAACTGTGGACTGAACAGCACCCACAGCATCTTTTCTATGACAAGAATCTACACTGTTTCAAAAGCCAACTGTGACTGTTGATTTGTATGTATTCCCTAGGCTTATGGCTATAATTAGTTACCTTTTAAATTCATCATGATAAAACTCAGATTTACACGTCACCATCTCGCTGGCTTGGCTGTCATCACGACTCCTGACCCCACCAAACACATAAAGCTCAGAGGCAACTCCACAGGCCACTGCCCCAAACCTAAGAATCCAATAATGAAAAGAAAAAAAACAAAACCCACAAAAAACACACAGTCAGAAGATATACCAAAACATTCCATCCTTCTGAAAGCTTTCAGTTTTTTACATGTATTTTTATATATACCATTTATTGATGAAATATACACATATACACATTTACCACTACATTATGCATTTATCTCTAATGTTGAAAACGTTGAAGTTCCAACTGAACTATGATTTCTACTCTTCACTTTGCCTCAGGATAGTATTGCTTGTAATATGCTAAGCATACCTCTACAGAAACATTTTGATTGATTGAATACTTCTCTTTGCTCAGCCACATCTTGGCATTACAATTACAGGCCACCATGATCAGGAAGACAGTAAAATCCTCAGTGATTTCTAACAGCAATACATAGGGATTTACCCCATGAATAAAGGCAACTTTCACTCATCAGAGCATCAGCACTTCAGTGTTACAAAGGCCACACACGTTATCAAACACACACTGACACAGCACTGATGACATCATCAGTCAACTCTTCCTTTACTTAAAAACAAACAAAAATAATACTGGTGCTTCAGTGACTATTCTGGGGGGTTCTGACTGACTCCAGCAGTCTAGCCATCCCTCTCCCCTCCCAAGCTCCATCTTCACCCACCTTCTCTCTTTCAGAGGACAGATGGCCGTCCACTGTTGAGTCCTGGGGTCGTAACACTCAACAGACTCAAAGAGCTTTCCATAGGAGCCTCCACCCATTGCATAGATTTTCTTCTTCATAGCTGCATAGCAGCCAATCTCAAAAAAAGAGAAGAACACAAGATTACCCACAAATGCATTATACCAAGAGCTCAAAACTAACCATACACACACTTACATACACTTACATGTATTGTGCACAAATGTTTTCAGCCATGGTTCTAATATACCTAGACAAGAAATGTGCTCTCATTCCCATGCTACTTACTAGTTTCTAGTTGAAGCAAAGCCTTATGATACACAGGATGGTTGCAACTGTTTAACAGCAAGGAAGGTGGTAACATACAAAGTAATTCTTACCTTTCTAACCATAGTCAAGTCTGGCTGCTTGGTCCAGGTACGGTTATAAATATCATAGCTCTCCATAGAGATTAGTTCCCTTTCACCATCCTCGCCTCCCAGAATGTACAGAATTCCATCAATCTCCACCACACCAAAATTATGTCGTGCCTAAGGAATATCAACGAGGTTAGCACTGTAAAAAATAAGTGCTAACTGTGAACAGTCAATACAATCTTCTCTTGTGTCTCTCAGCCCAATGATACTGGTATCAATTACTACAGTGCTTTTCCTATATATATATTTTTTAAATACAATGAAGTCTGAATCTCACAAATAAGATTATTATATTCTCCAATTACAGAATATAAAGGATATTCAAAGAAAAAAAAAAAAAAAAACAAGAGTAGCAAAAGCGACGCTGCAGAAATCTAATAACAGAGCTTGGCCATATTTCAGTTTGCACAGCAGTGATCTCCAAAACAAAGCTGTTGCTTTTCAGATCTCTACTCTCACAATGCATCACAACTACAAATGTGGATTTCCTTTGAGCTCAAGTACAGGCACTTGACAGCAAGAAATTCCTGAAGTTCAACTGCACAGCAAGCTCTTCAGTAACAGTCTGTGTTTGCCAGTCCTGCAGCCATTAACAGGCTACAGGTAGCAACAGGGTATAAGCAGAAAGCAATCCCTAGCATGACTCTGAATGCATAAGATGCAAATGATCAGAGATTCAGATAATAATTCTGCAGAAGCAGAATTTTGCCAAAGTAGAAAAAAAAAATCAACTCCAACAGTTAAACAATGATCTTGCCTCATTCATTGGTGGCAAGGAACTCCAGGAATTGGTGTCTGGATCGTATTTCTCTCCAGAGCTCAGCGTTCCCTTGTTTTCATCCTGACCACCGAGCACAAATAAAAATCCTTCTGTAAAACAAAAAGCAACGTGATCTTAAAAACAGGACTTGTGTTCACTGAGCAAGGCAACAAGACTGGTGAGCTGTATCCTACGTTTGCTGAGTTTCAGAGCAGTCACAGGTCACACTCTGGACTGCAAGAAGTAAAGTTCTACCCACACTGAAGCCTACCACTGCAGATACTCCTCAACACATTCAGTGATGCAGCAACTAGAATTCACTCAAAACACAATACACTCCTGGAAAAACAGATGAGCAGATTCCAACAGGTACTTTGGGGATGGTGACTATAAGACACTCATATGACAGGGATTTTCACAGAATAAAGTGATGTTTTGGGCAGACAAAGGGGAAGCATGAAATAAGCCCAGTGCAACGTAATCTTAAACAAAAAACATATATAAACTGTATCTCATATTTTGAGGCACTGGTAAGTTTCCATAATACTGCCTTTACAAAAACAAAGCTCCCCTTTACCTGCTGACAACACTCCATGATTGATCCTTGGAATACTCATAGGAGCAAGTTCAATCCAGAGCTGTCTATTGGGATCATAAAGAGGACACATACACCGCATCACTGAGGTTGGTTTCCGGGATCTGAACACAAGGTGGGGAACAAACAAAACCAAAGCACAGTTTTACAAGTTCACCATTAACTAACTACTTGTATCTAAAGCTATGCTGTCCACAACACACATTCATAAAGTGCAGCATTTCCCTGATAAGGTAAGTTTAGTTTTCTACGCACTGGAGACATAAAAAGCAGGCCCTCCTCATTCATACTGCATTTACCTGTATTATTTTTTTAGGAGCAAACTTGAACAAAAGAATGGATAGAGATTATCAGTAACCTCTCAGCAAAGTGACCTACAAACTGATGAGCAAAAAGTTATTTGAATATTTGTAATAATGAGTTATCTTTTAGAGTGCTGCAAGTACTAGAACTGCTCTGGCACAGAAAGGGATTATTCTGTGACACGCCAATTTTCACCTGGCACCTCAGGTGCACCAATAATGACTTTACTTTAGAACCACAGCTGTCGTAGACGAAACAGTTAAAGTATATGCTCATTATCTTTCAGATTACTATAGATGCTTTTTAAGACGATTAGAAAAGTGTTTCTCCAAAGTTCTGCACTTGTTTTGAGTACAATCTATTGAGTAAGAAACAAAATAAAAAACACCAACAAAGCAGCCAACACAACTGATACCAAACAAACACCACATCCTACTAAGTCAGAGGATTATCACAAAACAACTACTTACTGCTGAACCACTCGAAAAATATCTCAGGCGTGGCTGAACAACTCCAAACCAAGTTCAAATGATAGGGTAACAAGCACACTGAGGTGCAAATACTGACTCCACGCTGCATTCTCAGACCTAGATGCTTCTATTTGACCATTTGTACCAACCTGCAGTGCCACTCAATACTTACACTCTTTCTTCCCCACCAACAGTCACGATGCACTCTGAGTAGCCACGGGGCTTGAAGGAGGCCAGCATGGCCTCTCCCTGCTGAGGTGGTGTGAGTGGGATGTTGTTGCATTCTTTAACAATCTCCCGTACCAGTGGTTCGCTCATCATCTGCTCACGTAAATACGCAGCATCCAAGCCTGAGACCCACACTGCTGACATGACATCCTTCATGTGAACCTACAGAAAGAGACCAACTCAACATTCCCAACACTCCATGGAATGACACTAAGGCATTCACACACACATTAACAAAAACTTTAAAGAGCATTTCTGATATTTGGAAGTAGTAACAAGATCTACTGCAATGTTACTAAGAATTCTTTGAAGTCTCACTAGAAATGTGCTACTTGCTTTCTCTCTCTGAGAACAACATTATATCATTAAGTGTCAAAGGGTTTCTTTCTTCTTCTTAATGCCTATTAAATAATAAAGACAGGAAAGAATATATCATCAGCACAGCTTTCTTTCATGCTTTTACTACAATCACACAGTCTGCATTTCTGGCAAAATTCAACTCTATAAAAATCAGATTAGCCCTGAAAATAACATTCCTGGAAAACAAGACCTACAAGGAGCAGCTGAGAGAGCAGGGATTTAGTATTGAGAAGAGGAGGCTGAAGGGAGAACTCGTTGCTCTCTACAACTACCTGAAAGGAGGTTGCAGCACAGGAGTCAAGCGACAGGACACGAGGAAACTACATGAGGTTGTGCAAAGGGAGGTTTAGATTGGATGTTAGGGGGAATTTCTTATGAAAGGAGTTGTTAGGCATTGGAGTGGGCTGCCCCAGGAGGTGGTGGCATCCCCAGCCCTGGAGGTATTTCAGGGTCACGTGGACATCAAGCTGGGGGGCATGGTTGAAGTGGTAGACTTGGTAGTGTTACATGATGGCTGAATTCAATGATCACATGAGTTTTTTTCCAAGCTAAATGACTCTATCTGAAGTTCCCACCCATTAGAATAAGCATACTGATTGAAGTCACATGCAAAAAATAAACCATTTAGTATCCTGACCTTTCTCGATTCTGAATCGTGAGAAATCCACCTAATCACTGCTTCAAAGACGTATCTTTCATTTCCAACATTGAGCTTTTCCATCGACAGCACTTCTTTCAGTTTTTGAGGAGTCAGTTCCAAGAATTCCTCTGTGCTGCTGACATCTCGAAAATGAGTTTCCAGATACTCTGAGGCAAGGTAGTGAACATGATGCAAACAATAGTGCAGTGCAAAGTCCCGAATACCAATACAGTTCTCAGCAGCTATGCAACCTTCTAAAAACTCACAGCAGAGAGTTTTTAAGTCTGTAAGCAGCAGGAGATCAGCTGCCTGTACCACATCTTGGATAGTTTCTTCATTTAGCCTGATCTGCAAGAATTAATTTAGAAGTTATGCTACTATCACCCATTTGCTTCATGACATGTCCATATTCACTACAATCATTCTCAGTGGCTGGGAAATGGAATATTAACAGCATTGCAAAAGTTATGAGAAATCAATACGACTACTACACGTATATAAATTAATCAAGGAATGGGAAGGGATTAGATTGACAGAAGGTGTCACTGCAGGATTTTGCACCCCAGGGAACCATGAAATTGCTACTCTCATCTGAGAACCTGTAATGAATTTTTCTGCAATAAATTAATAGTCTTTAAAAAAAGTGAATGTCCAGAAAAGAATCTCAAGGCATATCTGCTTCTTTGCTTCTGCCTAAAGCTTAAGCAGTTCAGCAGTAACTCTGGTTCTGAACGAACTGCACACATTGATTCCTGCTAAGGCTACTGGAATAAAGACACAACGGGCACATGGCAGGAGAACCAGACGTGAGAATGCCTGCAGTACTTCAATACATGGGGTCAGTGACGTGGTCTCAGCCTACACTGCTGTCAATCCAGTTTACTTTTCTGGTAGTGGTCTGTTTTAAAGCAGGTTACTAAACAGTGAACAAGCACAGGTTACTAAACAAAAACAATTACTCAAAATGGAATTTTTCAGAGTCCTCCTCCATGGTGTGACATGAAAGAACTCCTTGCAGAACTTGCTGCCTTTATTTCATGGGCAGAGCCTATGTGAGATGTACCACTCTGCAGTTGCTTCATCATTAATCTTTAAAGTGTGCCTCCTGATGGATTTGTCTTTCAGTACAGTACTGTTAAAACCCAGATTATTTTGTCAAGCAATCCAATTTCCACCTAGTTCTTTTTAATACCATACCTGTCCACTGAAGATGTAATCTAGTATCTCTTTCATGATATCAACAGATATCCCTTCAAGTTCAATCTTGTATGTTGAGCCATCATCCTTTGGAGGATTATAATTCAACTTTGTCCTAAGAGAAGAAGGGAAGATGAACCAATAAATAAGAAGCACTCATGAGCTGGGCACAGCATTTCTTTCTAAAGAAAAATGACAGCAGGCAAGCTGCAAATTACATTTGCTGAAACAGAAATGGTAAAACCTTACAACATAATCTGAAAATTGGCAAGAAGACGCATGCTCTCTGGTACTGCTTATCACATGTGCAGATAGAACAAGCAGGCTAGCCTTGGAAACTACTTATGGCATTGGAGAGCCAAAGCAATTTTCTCCTGGCTCACTCATCCCAAGCATTCACAAGCATCACCCAAAGCTTCAAACAGAAGGGCAATTCTGCTGACAGATGAAAAAAGAATCTGCTTTGGTAAAGGTGAAACAAACTAACAAACAGCCCCCTTGCTTTCCCAAAAAAAACCCACACTGGAATGAGCACAGGTGACCAAATGTACACTGGCAGCACAACAGGACCATTCTGTCTGGTTTATGAAGTTATCAGATCAACGTTACGACTGGCTTTCAGCTGCACTGTGTGCTCACAGTTCCAGGAAACAGACCATGTTCTGCTCAGTCAAGCTGTAAATATTCATCTATGTCAGCAGACACATTACTGGTGAGCAGTCTCTTCAAAAATCCCAGGAAGTTTGGATGTGCTTTTGAATAGAACAGAGAACTGAAAAACACCTCACATTGTCACTGTCTTCTGTTATCCACACTCACACCAAGCAGATACGACCTAGTTAAGGGCTAGATGCTGCTTCACTTACACTCAGAATTAATCATCTCAAAACATGCAACTCACATCAAATAAAATCTGTGTTATAAATAGTTATTCTGAAGTACAAATAAAGATGGTAATTTCAGCCCTCCACCATATCTGCTGCCTTGTTTTCACATTGCTCTTCTAAGCTGTGAGCAAAACTCTGTCAGAAATACCTGCTCCAATTCATGCACATCACTGCAACAGCACTGACACTGAGCTGCTTTGCTCTGTGTTTGTGTAGCACCTCGCACAAGTAACAGAACAACAACATCATTTGGATGAGCAAATTGCTTATTTCCTAACTCCTGGAATGAGATTAGGAAAATTAAACACCTTCTGTAAATGGCCCACATGACTCCCAATCATGTTGAAAGAACAGACACTGATCTGTGAACTGCCAGCTAAAAACTTCCATAGCAAATGTAGGGCTCAAGCAATTTCGTGCAACTTGTCTCCCAACCCACCCCTTCCTGCCCATGGGAAACAGGCATTTCCCACACCTACAAGCTCCAAATGAAGGAAAGAGCATATGCACACACACCAACATCCATTCCCAATTCCAGGGTTAGGTTTCTATACGCAGATTTTTCAAGTCTATCCAAATTACCTCAATTTTATGTATGTTGGTTACACTTGAGTTCAGGGTTTCTTGCTTGATAATGAAAGCTATTCCTTATTTCCTGGGACAAAATGGCATTTTTGTTCAGTAACTCCAAACAGATCTACATTTGCAGTATCTGGCTTCTTCCCAGGAACAGCAGCCAGATGGGATCCATTCCACACCAAGCACCTATGTGCAGCAGCTACAGAACCACACCAAACCAGGGCAGCCAATGCAGTGTGGGTTTTCAACTGAGTGCAAGCATATAATAAACACATTGCATGGCAGCACTAATGGGGAGATTAGGGAAAGGACTAGCACTGCTTATCACTAACTTTCATCTCAGCATCACCAGCCCACACCCAAGCTAAATCACCTCCTTGCACGGACTTTACACTGACACCTCCTAGTAACAAGGAAGCATTGCCCACAGCTTTGGGGTCTTATCAGGCTCTGTGTTCTATTTCCTGTGTACTCCTTCAGGGTACAACAGTTGTTAACCTGAAAAGTAACAAACCAATTGCAGATGCCCAAAACAAACAGAGCAGAGAAAATAAACTTGAGAGCACATGGAGAAGTCTGCACAGTTACAGACTCTTGTGTGCAGACAAACACTCACAGTATGCAACTGCAGCCCACTCAGTTTCAGACGACGCTTTGCTGTTTCTCAGATGATAGGAGCAGTTTTCCATCTGTCTCAGAGCCTTAATTTGCTAGCTAATGAACTACAAGGCTCTCTGTTTCGGCACAAAGGTATCTGAGCCATGACACAAGAACCACTCCCAAACAGCAGCTGGATGGGATAGCGGGGCTTAGGGCTGGAAAAGGCTAAGATAGCAAACTGAGTGTAGCAGTTCAGAGAAATCTGGAAGAGGAGAAATTAACAGGGTATGTAAGAGGAAGGAACAGGGACCTGCCTCCTCTTGCACCACCTGCATCCATTCCTCACCAGCAAGAAGAGAGCTCAGGTATCCTGATTACAGCACATCCAGCTCTCAGAACTGGGAAGTTTCCAAACACGTTTGTTCCCAGCTCAGGTAGAGCAGACAACAGCACGAGCAACACATAACCCCAGTTTTTCTCCATTAAACTTCAATCTAGAAGAAAGCTTCCAAACCACGCTTGAGCAAAGGTTTCCAGTCTGTGAATACGCCAGGAAGGATGTTTGCTTTCCCTGCCAGCATGCTCTTTTCCACAGTGATTCATTCTTCCTATGATCTGCATGGATGAAATCTGGAATCCAACAACAAACAGCGACGCACTACGGCTGCTTCTAATGCATGCATGTGAGAGCTTCCTACTAAGGACAACATTTCTGATGACTTTAAAAGCACTCTAATTTGCCAAACCATTGCATAAATAGCTGCCTCGGTCTTCCTCATCTCAGATGAAAGACCAGACCATCCAGATTTGGAAGGAAATAAAACCTCAAGGCACAGAGCACAGCCCAGATGCATACAGAGCTAGGGGAAAACAAAGCAATGGAATTTCTTAACCTTATTTTCTCACCTAATTCAGTTTTGAACAGTTTGACTCCATGCATGCAAACAAGCGCTACTGTGCCGTGCTTGATGTTGTGTGGCTGTCACAGACAAATTTAGAATCTGCTCTTCCACGTCACTTAAGGAGCACAGTCCTAATGAGTCACCTCAGATGTCACCGCATAACGCACAGCAAGGAAAAACACCCCAACATCTCTTCTTGAGACGTGAGCAATAGCACCAGCAAGGTAAATGAGAGCAATGCAGCCTCCAAAGAGAACGCTTCAGGTTGCAGTTACTTGAGTAGATTTTAAATATCTGTAGTGAAGAACAATCAGAAATTAGGAAACAAAGCTAGTTGCTTTGGTTTTGGTGCTCTGCAATAGAAGACCAGAGGTTAAAACAAAACTTTTGCCTACTTGGACATCACCACACTGCTAACAATGCAGCTCTGCAGAGCTGCTTACACAGCTGTGAGAAGCCAGAACCCAGGAGGGAAGAGGGAAATGCTCTTCTTTTTGAAAGAAGCTGCCTTTCCAGATTACTGATTTAGTGATTAACTCCAGATTAGCCACAAGGGCCAGCCTACGCTGCACAGGCTCTGCCAATGGACACTACTCTATCTCAGCACTAAGGAAAGAAGGCTATCCTTCTAAATCAAGGCACAATAAAATCCATTTGTGCTGACACATCCCTTATCTGCACTAGTGCTGTGACCTTCACAAGAAGGCATTTTCAAATGGAGCTGTATCTCTAACAAAAATTTCTGGCAAAGCTGCACCCCAGGCCAGAAGGAGATGGCCATGGGATGCCAGAGAGCACCAAAAATGCCAAGTTAAGTACATCATTGCTCCTCATCAGTAAGGAAAAAAACTTTCAAATTCTGGTTTCAGTGCAAACATAACGTCAGCAAACATCATTTTATCTCTTCCTTACCCTGGCTGCGTCTTCACACTACAAGCTTACTGGGTTAAATCTAACCCCTGCTTAACTTCACCATTACATTGGCCAATTCTTTCTCACATCTGCCCTTCTATCATAGAATGGCCTGGGTTGAAAAGGACCTCAAAGACCATCTGGTTTCAACCCCCCTGCTATGTGCAGGGTCGCCAATCAACAGACCAGGCTGCCCAGAGACTGGCCTTGAATGCCTCCAGGGATGGGGTATCCACAACCTCCCTGGGCAACCTGTTCCAGTGCGTCACCACCCTCTGTGTGAAACGTTCTATCTGCAACATTTTCCTTCCAGCCAGGCTGATCTTTCTGCATGCAAAGAACTTTAATAATTACACCGTTAAATAGGTCACACACAACAACATGATGCAGCAGTTCACTCCACCCACTGCCCTCCTCCAACACTGCACTTTACAATCAAATGAGAGGCTCTCCTGGAGGTTGCACCCTGGCCTTCAGCAGTGCACATAAAAGACTGACTGTCTTCACCACACCCTGGAAAGGGTGCCAGCTCTCAATGCGTTTTGGCTGTGCTTTCACTAGGTCTTTCTTTTTAAAATCATCTGTAACTGCAACTTCTGGTCGCAAGGCAAAATATTCCACCCAACAGCTCAGCATAGAGATCTGCACAAGTTGCTTCCTTTGGTTTAAAGGGGAACAAAGAGGAATAACCTCAACTTTCCAACAAAGAGAAAAATTCAGGCAAAAACTTAACTTACGGTTGGACTAGGAGATGTTGGAGGTCTTATCCAACCTTGGTGATTCTATGATTAAGGCTTTTTTCCCCTCTCTCTATAAGAGAAAAGTGAAACAAAACAAGAAGCAAATCCTTCAACAGCAGCACAGGGTGTGTTCACAGCTGGTGGGCTTCCCCCAATGAACTGCCTGTTTACCCCAAACATCTGGCTATGCTGAGCTCGCCCAGAGCCAGGCTGCAATCTCAGTTGGCAGCCTCCCCTCAGCCAGCACATCCTGCACAAACACAAGGTTAGCATTAAGCAGATAGAACACACACCTGACTAGAACAGCCTCCAAGCAGGGACTCCTGGCTTTAGGGCTCACCCCAGAGCTGCACAGAGCCAGGCCTCACTGGGTCGTGTAGCTGAGGGGAGCAGGCCTGGCTGCCACCTCCTCATAGGAAAATGACTATCACATATCTTCCTATAAAAGAAATACCTCTGAAATGTGGTATTTCTGTACCAATTGTTTCAGATAGGTCATTTGTTCCTTTTAAAAGGTGGGAAGAAATATTGAACTGCAGTTCCTCAGCAGGCTAGTTCCACGCAGCACTCATCAAGGCTGTTCCTCAGCTACTTCAGTGTCACATCCACACCATTTCGGCGCTCCAGAGCATGTTCACATCCACCCACTGAACAGATGACTCATGAGACTTCCATTCAGCATCAGCTGAACACTAGAGCTGAGTTTCTACCAAACAGGAAGCAGCCTGGAGCCAGGTCTTCCTTGGAAGAGCAAGGAAGGCATTTCTACAGCTTTAAACCAAGAACTGAATTGTACCTTAATTGAAAAGTCTTCTTTTAAATTAACTCTGTGTTTAAACGTGTTAATTTTTTTTTTTTTTAAATAAGCAGGAGCGAGAACAGTACCATACTCACACCACTAAACTTCTAATAAAGTCTTTATGAACTGTAACACCATCTAATACATCTCTAATAAACTAGACACATTGCGACTTACTGCAAACTTACTGGAAAAACACCAAAGAGCCTGCTGAGAAAACCTGATTTTGTCAGGTGGGGTTTTTAACTCTCTTACTCTTGCGGAGCTCTGGAGAACACCAGAAGCTGGAAAACCACAGTCTGCAAGGCTGCAATGAAAAGCAAAAACAGCCAAGAGGAAAAAGGAAAGTGAAGTATAAACTTCGCCAGCACAAGGAGCCAAGAGTCTGCAAGTCAAAGGGCTACATTCATAACGAATAGCAAGAGTCGCAGTCGGCAGCTTACAGTTGTTCAGGAGATGTAAAAGCAACATGCCTAAGGACATAAGCCACCAACTACATGGTATTACAAAGCTATTTCCTTGATAGGCAGCTGGTAGTTTCAGAGCTGTCCACAGCAGCAATTTTGTTTGTTGGCTTGGAACTGTTGGGAGATGAACAGGGGAGACTTCAGCATGTAAACACAAGTGGCATTGTGCTCAGCAGCAGGATCGAGAGGGGAAGATTTATACACACGTGACATAAAAGGTCTACACAGAGCAAAGAAAAACTCTGTCAGATCATTAGTTACTTCCCATTTCTTTATCTGTCAGCCCACATGAGGAAGAAGTTCCTTCTCTGTTTGTAGCTGACATCAATGCAAACAACACAATGAACGAAGCGTTCAAACTCAGTCTAGATTTTCCCTGGGGCGCAGCAGCACCATCAGAACAGCCCTGCTCCACACAGAGTACAATTTAAAGAAGAAAGGTTAATACAAAAAGCCCTGTTAACAACAAAACTTTGGGCAAACAACAATTAACAGAGGTGGACACACAACCTGCAGAGTGGAACTGACCCAGACATCCTGAACTGCTGCATTCTGCTCCCCTCCCTCAAACCAAGCATGTGCTTGAATTGCACCTCTTCAATACAGAGACCACAAAGGGTCACCTCAAGATCTCCTCTGTAAACAAGATGGTCTGATTTCATGCTCCCCCTTTGCCTGACATGGAACAACAACCGGCTGCATTGCCTGCCTGTACCTTGCTGGGCAGGAACCTTACTGCTTCCTCCCTCCAGGCTGTGTTTAGGGGCTTGTTGGAGCAGGAACGTAATTAGTAACTCCCCACTCAAGCCCGGCATAGCCCTTTTTAAACCATAAGCTCTTAATATACCTATATTGCTGCTGCCCCTCAACTCCTTACCCAAACACAATCCACATTTAGACACTTCTGGGCTGTGCCAGATAAAGAATTTCTGGATGCAGCCACAATTTTGATTCACTGCTCCTCAAAGCTGCAGAGACTCTACAACTGAGGTATCACTAAAGCATCACCAGTAACACTGTAGTATCATTTGGAAAGAAGTCTTGCATAATTTGCAAAACAGCCTTAAAAGTCCGGGAGGAAAACCTGTCACAGTCTGTTCCTACCTTACTGCAAGAGTTCACACTGTCAGGGCAGCCTCTGAAATCCCCGGGAGACCGACAGAAACAAGTCTCTCCTAAGAAAGTTTTGCTATGGCACGGCTTGAAACTCCTGCTTGTAGAAGCACTTACTACAACAGCACTCTGCAGCGGGGAGCAGACAAACGGAGAGGGATGGGCAGACATATGCCTTCAACCTGCAAGAAGCAGAGAGCAACTCAGCTAAAGCACAGCTTAAGAAAACAGAGCCCTCATCACCAAAGTAGCACCCAGCTTCAGCTGTTAGTTGTCTCAGTCCTGAACAGTGCTAAAACACTACAGAGTCCCCATAAATGCCAGTTAAAACCAAACAAGGATCAGGAAATAAGCAGCGGGAGCAAGTGGCACTGGAACCCACTTTGTGCTGCTCTCCAAAGGAAGAAGTCTTACTGGCTGCCTCCTGGTAACTCCAATGGACCAGTGGTGGCACTGAAAGGAGCCAGTTGACAGAGGACATAGCACAGATCCACTGCAGTCTGTGGAGGTTTGGGAGTTGCAGAAGGGTCTTGCAGACGGGTCTCACAAGGTGGGCTTGTGAGCATGTTTTAGGCATGCCAGAAGGCTGAACAGCACAGCTCAGAAGGTGCAAATGCTGTCATGTTATTTCCAATCAAAACAGATCTACAGATAAAGTACCAGAACTTCACCTTTCATTTTTATTTTGGCTATATTACGCTTGTCTGGCAAAAGACACAAGTATGGTTACTGGTCTGTTATCGAGTCAGAAAAATGTTGAGGAACAGCATAGAGTACATACACCCATCTACAATCTGTTCACACAGATGTGTGAAAACCAAAGACGAGACACACTGAGATAACAAAAAATTCCTGATTTGTTAAATACAGCACTTAATTGAGATAGCAGAACAATCCCCACGGAACAGCGCGAAGTTCATTCACAAACTTGAGTTCCTACATCCCCCTTGCTCTCGGTGTGGACACACGGGGAGCAGACAGAGCTGCCAGGCGCCCAGAGCTGCAAGTTTCAGCCGGCCTCAAACTGCTCAGACAGCGACAGACCTGCTCAGATGAGAAACCTGCTGCTGAGGATACCAGGAATACTTAACCAAACCTATCCTATAAAAGGGTTCTGGATGAATGCTACAACTTATACCATGCTAGTGTAAGCAGTTTATTCTGTCAAAAGCACTCTTATGCTGGAGTAATTTACTCTGGGTTCTCAAATCAAACAAACTGAGCCAAAGGAAACCATCTTGGGAAAAATGTGTTACAGCTATTGTCAGGACAAAAGCACAGAAGAAAAAAGCAGTAGTGCAGAGCTGTGGCTGATTTGTTACAGCAGAGAAAGCCAAGAGCTAACCTGGCTCAAACCAAACCTCTCTGGGGAGCAGAGCAGTGCCCATGAGCCAAACCATGCTTTGCCCTATGGCAGACTCCTCATTAGGACCACTCCTTTTCTCAGGCTCAGAAACATACCAAGAGATGTTAGAAATATGCAGGAAGACTTCTGGTTTGTTTGTTTGCTTTTTAAATGTCAAGATTCGCTCTGGGGCAGGCTAAGGGATGAAATAAAGCTGCACAAATACGTCCATCCCGTAGGAATTCACACAGCCACCCAAGGCCCTGCTGCCCATAAGAGAACTATGAGCAGCCTGGCACTGAGCAGCTGGGGCAAGACCTCAAGCTACCACACAAACGCAGTCTCACTGGCCCAAAGGCTGACAGCTCATCCTTGAAGCTGGTGCTTTTTCCTGCCCCTGCAGAAGCCAGCAAATGAACAAAGGCAGATGGGGTCCACAGCATCAGCAGAACTTCCGTGTGTCTCTGCATTGTCTTCACGTCTTTCTGCCTCTTCCCAGCTGCCATTTCTGAGCTGCATGGATACTCAAGCTGCCAAGTAACAACAGGGAAAACCACATCACTGCAATTTATAAATGTCCTACTCATAACCACTCAGCCAAATAACTTCCATGCAAAACTCAAAAACAGGTAACGCTCCTCTCTCTGTGGCTACACAAATCCTTCAGCACACAGTGCTGTGCTCACACCCAACCACCCCCTCAGAACATCCATGCCTACTTATTTTCCTGCTCACACCCTAAATTCAGCATTCATGCAAACCATACGAAGTTTCTGAACTTGCCCACAGCCACAATATATAATGACAGAGCCAGGAAAGGCAATGCCAGCTAATACTTCCACTGTTACATTCCACATATCCACTCATTTTTCTTCCAAATGTTCTTCTGAAATTAGTTATTGGATTTTTGGAGCTACATATTGGAATAAATGCAACTCAAATCAATTGGCAGTTGGACTTTCAGACTCTGGTAACATAGCATGCTTTGGAATAAGCTAGCTTTAAAATAACATGACATTGAATTCCTGCGTCTCCTGGTAACTCTTTATATAGAAACATAAATCAATCATTCTGAAAACACTCAGAATAAATAGGACTTGCAGAAGTTTGGGTACAGCTAGAGCTGCATTTTATCACCAAAGCCACTGAGATGTTCATTTCAGCTGGAACCACAGTTCTCCAGTACTGGTGCCCTACCTGACCCATTCCACCCAAAATAAAGGACAGCTGGAGTAAGAAAGGGATCCTACAGTGATGAGAAGAGACAAGCATCACAGGTAAAAATGTGGTTTTGCAAAGGCAGGTAAGGCAAACATGTTTCTTAATGTGCTGCAGAATTGGGTACATGTATTGTCACATCTTGTAAGCCCAAGGAGAAAAGATGAGTAAGCTCAAAAAAAAAAAAAAAACAACAACCAAAAGAAACAAAGGGACCAACACTACATCATATTTATGTACTAATGCAGGTAACCTACTTTCCACATAGTCTAATGAGTTCCTTCTTGGATATGAGCCTGAGCAATCCCGAGTTACAAAAATACCCACAACTCCAAGGAGTGCAGGTTTTGTTGGAGCCAGTGCAGCTCTGTCTAACTCCAGGACACCTAACTTGTGTTTCCCAGCTGGTTTTTCAGAGATCAAGAACAAAATGCAATATATTGACATGAACATCTGTGAAAAGGCGCCCTTCTATAGAGTAGTTTATAATATCTTTGAACTACAGAGGTTGTGCAACCAGAAGTCACACATTCTGTGTATGCCTATACTGCTGCTGCAGCAGAACGACAGCATCTCCCACTTACAGCAAGCCTTCCAGTCTCGATTTTGGATCTGGCATTGGGTCATCTACAAAATGACAAACAACAACCAAAAAAGGATTCAGGCATTTGAAGAACATTTCATTGACTGCTCACCCTTACTTCATGCCTTCAGCTTGCCTTTCAAAGCAGCCTTCCACAGCTGACTCTGAGTACTGAAGCACCTCAGCGTCCGTTCTGAGGGTTCTTTTTCCTGCTCTTCCATCTCGGTGAGTTTTATGGCACCCTACTCCCGGCCTCAGCCGCGCCTGCTCATGGCTACGGGCAGGGAGAAGTGCTCCTTTGGACCAACATCCATTTAGAAGTTAATCACCAACTTCACACTCCGTTTGTTTTTACTTTGTTTTCACGCTTGAAAACGTTGAGGCTGTACCACAAAACACCGCGCCGCCCCAAAAGCGTACAGAAATAGAGCCGCGGAGCGCTCCGCGATGTGGCAGCAGCAAGCAGGCAGCGCCCGGCCCGTGCTCCGCGCCAACCCAGCGTGCAGGCGGGCGGGCGGGCACGACGTTCCGCACCCAGCGTCCCAACAGGCCCGGCCGCAGCAGCCCGGAGCCGCGCTGGCCGGCGCTGCCCGAGCCCCGATGCGCAGCGGCCGGCAGGCAGAGCGGCGGCCCGCAGCCCGCGCTCCCCGTTACATAACCGCTCCGGGACGGCCCGGCTCCGCCGCACCTTATGTAGGGACTGGCGGCCGCCAGGATGTTCTTCTGCACCGGGATCTCCTCGCCTTCCAGCACCAGGTGCGCGTCGCAGAAGCGGCTCTCCTCTCGGAAGGAGCTGAGGGCCCGCAGCAGCCGCGCCGGGTGCTGGGGATCCGACACGGCGCTCGGTCCCGACATGCTGCCCGGCCGGGCCCCGCCGCCCGCAAACACCTCGCGCTGTGCCGAGCCGCGCCGCGCCGGCCGCCTCAATCGGTGCCTCGCACCATGGCTGACGTCATCAACCCGCGCCGCCCATCTGGGCGGGAGCGGCGGCGGCGGAGCGACGCGCCCCTGCCCCGGCAGCGCCCCCGCGCGGAGCGGAGCGGCGATGCAGGAGGGCTGGCGGCGCTGTTAGAACGTGAGGAGGTCACTTCTGGCTTGGATGTAATTATCCGGAATGTCAGATGACTCTGCTTCGAACCAGACCGGCAGGATGCAGGAGGGCTTCACGCACGTCTCCGCAGCACTGAGCAAGGAGAGCTCCCGGGCTGCTGGTGGAAGGTGTATTTTGCTCATTGTTGGGTAATTGCACACCCGAGGGAGCAGTGGTTTGAATTATTGCAAAAGCTGTCATTGAGTGGCCTGGTTATTTGAAAAGACAAACACGGGTTTGTTTCTGTGCCTCCTGCATGGGCTATAAGGGTGGAAAACACAGTTGTGTTACTGGTTTTAGCTCTTCCTCCTGCTGTGTATGTGGGGCACTGGGACAAGGCGTAACAGATAATACCCACTTCCAGAGAACAAATTAATGGTTACATTTTGTTATTCATTTCATTTCATGAAACTCACTGATAAAAAACAACAATGCACCAAACCTGTGCCTCCTAGAGGGCTGCTTGCAGCATCTTTGAAGTGACGAGTTGTGTCCATCCCGCTCTGCTCAGCTTTCGCTCAGCTGTTCTTTCCCTTTGAGGGAGCAATCTCTCTTTACTATTTTTATTTGCAGCCACTGAGTGTGGGTTCTTTTTCTGCCGTTACAGGAATCCCAGTAGTTTTAGGGGCTAGCTTCAGACTGGAACTGGTGCAAAAATCCAGCCCTTATGACCCTCAGGATCTCATTCATGGTGAAGGACGTCAGGGAAGCAAAGCAAATTAGGAACTTGCCTACCATGTGTTATACTACCACAACAAAACACCCACAAGCCTTGCAGCCACTTGGCAAAGCACGCGTGCATTCCCTCTTGCTGTTGTCAGACTCGAAATTATACTGTATGCCACTGTACTTGTGGTAAATGTTTCATCACATCACCATTGCAACCACTAAAAATAGTCTCAGAAATCTGTGATTAGCTGTATGGTCTGATCTATATTGTCTGTGGTGCAGGATGACCTGGATCAAACACTGAGATTAGCAAATAGTAGTCTGTAGATAACAAATCTGATCTGTTTTTATGATGAATATTCCCCTTTCATGTCTTCTCTGTGGTATGAGTTAGCTCCCCAGAATCCTGTCACTCCTGTATCCAAACTCATGGTCATCCAAACATGTAACACTATGAAATCTCAGATGGAATTCTGGAGATAAACTCTTAAAATGAGATATAATAATGGTTAGACCTTTGGCTGACGTCCCTCTTATAATTTCAGAAATATTTGTGGAGATTTTGGTAAGTCTGAAAGTATCAGCTCCTATTTATTTCCATGGAAACTACAGGAGATGCAAAGAGCACAATAACACTACTTGATAGAGCAAATTCTCAGCTACAAATCACTATTTTGCAACATTGTCACCACCATTAGCACTGCATTTTTGCCAGTGATGAACAAGAGCCTGCATGCCACACTCATAAAAATCTGCACCAGAAGAGGTGACCCACTGTCACTGTCCCCACCGCCTCACTGTGCTCACTTCCACTGTTTGGTCTCCATAAATGTTCAGCAAGCGATGAATGTCAGTGGGTGCCATTTTTTTCTGCACAGAGGAATTCAGTAACACACCTTTGCTTCATACGCGCTTTCCCGTCTGATGTCATTCTGCCAGACTGCCCCTCTGCTGCCATCTGTCACACGGCAACAAAATGGAATGGAATATCGGTGGGAAGCTTCAGCTTCTACTGTCGTACCACAACATCCGCCTCTGATTCGTGGGCCAACATAATAATACAGGAGGCATTGCTTTTGGAGCAGCCTTTCTACTGTCCCAGCACCAAAGGTCGGTCTGCCATTTCAGTACTACTTCTATGTTACATACAAAACGGAATTCAGTTTCTTCTTTGGATTATAAAATTCTCATATAGGGTGGTGGTAGCATGCCTTGAAAACACTGATGATCACTATTTCTGCATACGCATATTGCGGAGTGTTTATTTCCATTTTAGGGAACATATAAACATTTGAAAACCCCAAACTGCTTACTTCAGCTCTAGATCTGACCCCAGTGACTTTTTAACACGAAAATTAGGCAGTGTATTCTTTATACATGCGAACTATAAAGACAGCAAAGGGAGTCATAGCAGAGCAAGCAAGAACTGTGGATGGTGTTGGTTCTATTGCTGCTCTGCATGCTTACATCTTATGTAACCATGAACAAGTCACCAAAGCCCAGTTGTTCTCATGTGATGGGGCAATAGATGACAGTGATCCCATTTTGTTTCCCTCCTGCAAAATACAGTGAGTAGCAGAAACACCAAGAACAGGTATGTGAAAGTGAGAGATACCCAAATAGTGTGGTGACACATACAGACCAAGTGAACACCTAACATGGATGGATGGATGGATGGATGGATGGATGGATGGGTGGGTGGGTGGATGGATGGATGGATGGATGGATGGATGGATGGATGGATGGATGGATGGATGGATGGATACACAGTTTTCTCACTCATTATGATTCAACCTCCATCAGAAAATAAACTTTTACCTAAAGAAATTGTTGAACATATATCTGAGTTATTCTAGAAATATATTGCTCTCATTCATATGCATTGTGTTAGTAACACAAATAACAATATTAACGAAAGATACACTTCTATTCATCTTTAGACAACATACTCATCTAATTACATGAAATGTTATGTTAGATATTGTTAAGGAAAACTGATTTAAGTACAAATTGCTTACAACATTAGGATAGAATAGCACTGAAGTATAACTGAATGCTACATAATGCTACATATGTACTTGGTTTTGTCATCATAAAAAGGAAAAGTATGGGATTATTAGCAAAGCAAGTTTCGTTTGCTTGTTTGTTTCAGTTTTAAATTAGAAAGTTGTAGCACCTGAATGTAATACTTAACTTTGGTTAAAGTGGAAATCAAGCACCAAGAAAATGCATTGGTATTAATTACCAGTAGCAGATGGTTTAAAATGAGGTTTTCTGGCTGGAGAAAACTTGCATCACAAGCTGCAATCTTGAAACGATCTCTGAAAGATACACGAGCTCCAGACCTATGTGACTCATGCCATGCATCACACTATAAATACTGTACTTCATTTGCTCAGAAATCTATATTCTACTTAAATATTCTCATTACCTTTCTCTCCAGTTCCCTCTACCACAGTTATGTACAACATTAGCACTTTTAAAATACCAATCATTCTTCTTTTGGAATAGTTATGTGCCAGTTGTGCATCTCGTTACCTGTAGTAAAAGTCATTGCTGTGTCTTAAAAGGATTGTATCTATTATTTAAGAGATTATATACAGTCATTTTGTGTCATAATATGGTTGTTCTTGAATGATAAAAGGGATATTATCCCACGCTCAGTAGAAAGCTGTCTCAGTTTGTGTAATGGGATAAATAGTGCTTTACTCCATCTCAGCCTCCAAATCATTCTGTGGTATAAACATTCCATGCAGGTCCAGATGCATTTCTACATTAACAGTGGCTCGGCCCAATTCTTTGAATGTTTTAGCATCCAAGATGAGTAGGAAGGGTGCTTTGTTTGGCTCAGTCACCACAACACAGGTCAAAACAACACCTGTGACATACAAGTGGAGAATTAGAAGCTCATACTGGTTACACCAAGCTGAAAACATAACACTGTGAGGAAATGAGTCTTGTTTGCTATGAATCTGAGGACACACACTGAAAGTGCTTACTAGATGAAGTCTGACTGGGGGAGCTGAGGAACTACTGAATGGTTCTCTTCTGTTCCTTTACCTGGCCTGCCTGCAGCAAGCAAACACTGAACTGTGTCTCTGACAGTCTTGTTGGGCAACTGAGTAGTGAAGCTTGGGACACATCCTTTCAGCTATTTATCATTTGTCTTTGCAAGGAGCCGCCTCAGAACAGAACCGGATCCAGATTACAGGGAGACTTGCAATGCCACTTTGTGTTCTCATTTGTAACAGCACTGACTTCCACAGCTCCAGCTTCTTCACTTGATAAATCTAGTTCCCAGTGGCAATCTGGAAAGTCCTAAGCATGGATTTTACTGTTTATGAATAGTGTGGGACTTAATGCAAGCTCCTTTTGCTCTGTCATTGATCTGTCTTTAGTCTGCAGGAGTAAAACGGTTGGCAATAATTCTAATTGATCTGCAGAAACATCAGCCTAGCTGCCTTGTTCTGACTGACAACAATGAAACTTTTAAGACTTAATGCAAAACCCAGCTTTCAGAATGTTGTTGCTATTTTACCTTCATCCTCTTCTCTTGCACCGGGGCTGGGAACGAAGATGGGCTCTGAGGGCCAGCAGTGCTCTTCTCCCCAGTGCAGCAGTTCCTTTGTTTGGACGTTCAGTTTCGCAATCTAAGTTGTTGTGATCAGAAAAGAAAAGTGTCAGTGATGGTGGTTGATCCCAAAGGTGCAGCACGAACAGATTGCTGTGTGGGACCAGTGCTGAGAGGTAAGGAGCAATGAGGCACATGGTATCACAAAAAGGACATGCCTGGAAAATGTTAAACCTAGGAGTCACTTCTGGTAGCTGCATAATCATGAGATGTTCCTGAATTTTATAGAGACTATTTTAGTGGTGTTAAAAAAGGCATAGATACCACTTAATTACATTGCAATTACATCTTCCCTTGTTGGGCGTGAAGTATTTGACAAATCCTAATAGGTGGTAAGATTTGCTTACCCTGCATCATGGCTAAATAACATCCTCCCCATACAGAGAAGAGTGCACAGCACAGCACTTTGAAGTGACTTGCCCCAAATGACTGCAGTTCTGTTGTAAAGCAGGAAACAGGATTTAAACCTTCCAATTTCTAATCCTGTGAATTATTTTCCTTTTGTTGTGACCTCAATATTCCTCAAGGCCTTCTATTGTTAATTGGGGTATATATGCCAGAACAAGGGCTATTAATAGTGATGTAAAGGTTAAACCAATGGAGCAAGAATTCCACACAGACACTGGCATTAACCAAAGGAACAGGGCACAGCTTTTCATCTCATTAATGGCTCAAGCGCCTGCCCAAACCACCTTCCACTGGGGACACACTTCCACGTAAGTTAAATGTTTTTTCTTCACATCCAGATGCAGTTTTATTCCTTTCCCCTTTAATGTTCACTCCAAAAAATAACTTCAAACAAAAATGAAAGCATTTAAGCATTGGAGAAAGAATTTTCCCTTATATCCAAGATGACAGCAGTTGTTGTGGTTGTTGTGACTGCATTCATTAAAGAAAAACTGATGTGAATAAGCAGCAATATAAATATAAACTGCTGTCAGATTATGTTTTAAGTCAGGCAGAGATTATCTGCACTGGAAATCACAAACATGCTTATTTGCTCAATGTCAAATGTTCTGCAATAAATTTCCTTGCATAGTGAAGAAATCCAGCTTTATTTTGTAATCAGAGGTGGTAATTATATAGAGCCAAGAGTGATCTCAATTTGCTCTCAGTACAGTAATTATAAAGTGTGAGTCTGTGTGTGCAATACTCCTTCACTAGTAGTACTTTTCACCTTAATCTGTTGGTAATTCAAAGCTGTCTCCTGAGAAGCTGCCATACACAGAGTGCCATACACATTTGCTATCCTGTTACACAGAACTAGCTCTCAAGCAAAGGAAAAAGCTTTCTGAAAAATTATATATTATTTTAATAACTTCTTGTTTTAGCTGAATTTCCTAAGGGAAAAAAAACAAACATAATTATTACAGATATGTGTCTGCCTAATGCTCTTCCTTTCTGCTACTCTCTCCTTTGTAGGTATTGGCACATGACAGAAGTTCAGTCAAATTGAGCAGAAAAGTGAGGGTCTCTGTAACTGCTGTATTCAGAAGACTGGAAACAAAAAAATGGATAAAGAAGCCTGACTTTATCCATACTTCACAAGAGAAATGATACAACTTGAGCTCACCCTTATGAGAATTCAGCCATTTCCTATTGCTTTGCACGTGGATGACTCACAAATGGGAAAAGTTTTAATAGAAACCGATTCTCTATTGAATATTACAGCATCCAACCTCAAGTCACACACCTAAAAAACCACTTGTTTGCTCTTTATGGAGCTACATGTTTTGAACAGCTGGCAACAAAGTTCCATACCTTCAACTAGCAAAACAGGGATATACTTCTTCCATAGTTTGGCCCGGTGGGGCTGTTTCGATTATACCAGTAAGCTAACATATGTGCCCAACTTCTAATCTCAGTGCTTTCAAGTGCTGAAGTTTATTATCACAGTACACTGCTGCAGTGTTGTCATTTAGAAGCTCTATCAGTTTCAGTTCTGTCCTCAGAAGCCCCCCCTTTCAATTTGGATTGATGACTGCAGATGACACTGTATTTTGGGCCAGACTGAAGCATGGTCTACTTATAACTGCTTACATTTGATTTGTGTTATATATATACTGTTGCTGACTTTGTAAATGTTAGTGATACCTTTGTAGGAACAGGACTCCACTGGACTTCTGTTGCATAGACATATTTGTATTTTTTGCCATTGTAGTCATAGTTGACACGAGGCAGCTCTATTCCTAGGTACAATAAAGCCCAAGACTTAGGAACAAAAGAAGTACAATTCTGAGCATACACTTACATAGGCCAATTCATCTTACTCTGTGAAAAAAAATGTTGACAGCATTTCAAACAGATTTTATATGTTTGAATTTCTAAAAAGCCAATGATGGTATTAACAGAGCCCAGTTAAGCCAAGGCAGTTTGTTCAAAAATGGTAATTTTTCATTCTTGGGAATCCATTATACTGGAAATGATTAGTATCATGTCATTTGTTTCATAAACACATTATATGTGAGCTTCTGAGATATAATTGGAGGGTAATATTCTAAGAAACAACTTCCTCTTTAAGCACATCCATACCTTTACAAATCCCTGTTATAACCCCTCATAAAATTTAAGTATCCACTCTCAGAGGTAAAACTCATAAAATACAGCACAGAACTGAAGTTACCAATTTTAGACCTCAGTACAGGTAGATTTGCAAGCCACATTAATAGCTGTAAGATCAGGCTTGGGACCCCACCCCAGAGCAATATAAAACTGATATAACTGCAGGCATTTAAAAGATTTCATGATTGATGAATACGTATCCAGGTGACAGCAACCCCTTCCTCAGAGTGCTAGGATGTTCACCTTGCGGAGGGATGCTGTTTAGGAACCAGGATCTACCTGACCCAGGAGATCTCTTGCAATCCCTTTAAAAAGCTGTGCAGATCTCCAGTAAGCAGGCACAGATCTATCTGTCACTTGCAAAGTGAAGCTCTCTGTCTTTGACACAGTGGTATTTTGAACTTTCTAAATATAAATGTTTCTAGAACTGGGGTACCATTATAAGTCACAACAATTCACTTATTCTCTAGCTTAACAACTCAGCTTCTAAATACTGCCTCTGAATCATTCCTGAGCAGGTTCAGGGTCTTATATTAATGGATGGACTCCAAGGAGTGAAATAAGAAAGATATTGTCCATATTATGCAAAACATATCAATTAAAGCTTTTGTTACTTTCAGCTTTATAAAGATCTGACATACAACTGCTAGGCATTGTTAGAATACAGCTAAGTGTAAGTGTGTAAAAGAACACATTTGAGATCTGTGTAGCAGACATTTCTTACCTTCACATAATATTTCAGGTTGGCAATAGATGCTGCCGTCTTTCTCTTTTACAGCAGTCGCGGAAGTTGGAAGTTTGACTAAATTAGAACCTACTTCTGCATCCTGAAAGAGAGGTATGCTGAAAATGTAATGTGTTTCTAATTTAGAACTTTCATCAGGTTTGATATTAACACGGACAAATTTGGGATTAACACAGATATTCCAGGTTCATGAAGTTCCTCCATTTATCCTGTAACATTAGATTCTGACCTTCTCTTCAGAAATCTGATTATACTCAGAGGGCTTGAATGTATCATTGTGTAACTGCTTTGAATCACAGTGAGCATTTAGAAAGGTTTAGAGAGATATGGCTGTGTTCCAGAAGCACAATAAATAGATGATACAGTTTGTGTATTTAATTAATGGAGATAGGCTTTAAAATGTTAGGGATAAAATTCACACTAAAAATCACCAAAGTTAAGGTGCGTTCTTGTTTTTAATATACTACAGCTGAATGTTTAACACTGCAGCATAGGTAGGATAGTTGAGATCCAACACATCCTTTGCCCTTGCCACATAAGTTTTTGAGACACGAAAAGCCAGCAAGATTCTGGGATGTAGGAGGAAAAAGTATTATCCGTTCCAAAGGAATCAAGCAGAAACTTGCCCAAGTTGCTGGCCAGTATATAATCTTTGCTGCAAACAATGCTGTAAAATGATGTTTTAAATTATATTGAAAGATAAGATCATTCCTCATGCTAGTAAATCTTGCCCTTAACTGAAATCTTCTCATTTTAATAAAGCTATTGCAACAGTGGGGAGTGTGAATATATTTTATATAGGCTTCCAGTAAAGTAAAAAAAATCATATTGTGCAAAATCTCATGAATACCTTTCTAACCAACGTCAAGTTGATATATCTGCTCATATTTTACAGCATCTTACAAATAATTGCACTGTTAAGGAAATGATACATGCTCAGCAACCCTCCATAAATCTCCATAAATGATGGTATCAGAACCCCCACCCATGTAACAGTAGGTCCAACTGCTCATTGCCATTTCTCACAACACATACGAAAAACAAAACTCCTGAACACTTTGTGAATATGTTATTTTTAAAGAAGTAAAAATTTGCACAAGAGGGCTGGCAGCTGCTCATCCACCCACTTTCCTAATTGATCATTTGACATTACTGAACAAAGAGCGGTTTAAAAAGCCCTTTTCTTCCTACCTTGTCATACTGCAGAGGCACAACAAACCGCTTGCAGGTTGGGATGGAGGTAAGCTTGTTGTTGTCTTCAAAGTCTTTGTTCAGTTTTTTCAAGTAAAACATATCATACAAGCTATTGTCTTTGTAGGCAACGATATCAAAAACAACATGGCCGTCTTCTTCATAAGCATTGATGTGGTGATAAAGCACCATAGCATCAGTGTAAAACTTGGTGGATACTTCTTTTTTTGTCCTTCTGTCTACAAAGTGAAACCAGGTCTGAAAGACAGCAAACATTACGTAAAGCCAGCAATGATCAGCAAACAGTTACATAGGAAATTATTTTTCTAAGATAGCCATCTACATTCTAAACCACTGCCTGTTTCTACTGAAGCATATTACAAATTCGGGATTTGCTGCTAGGAGGTGAGAGGTTCCAATCTTGAGACCAAAAAAATGCAGTAGAAAATGAGTGTGGAAGTGCTCCAAACTCATGTCACTGTTGCAGGTTGCTGTTTGGGCCAAGCTGAAGGTAGAAGTTTTCCAGTAAACCTGGAAAATCCCCTGGCCTATTTTTAATTTACATAACTCTGCCCTAGCATCAAGTCTCTGTCTTCTTCTGTGTCGGTGCCCTCTTCTCCAGCACTTTCCCCAAGTTGTGGGTCACAAAATATTGCCTCCACAAAACAGACTGTCCTTTTGTTGAATTCAGGCTTTTCCACAAATCTATCTCTACTTAATCTGATGAAACGGATCTAGAACAGATTTCATCCACACTGTACAGCATTTCGTATGGAGCAGGAGCAGCTGTACATGCCTGGGATGTTAGAGCAGTTTTATTTTCTCTTCTTGCACACATTTTGACTATGCCAAACTGTCACTTCAGCATCAGTATTTGTGAAATTTCTGGAGATGGGAGATAATATTTAAAAAATACAACATTAGTTTGAAAAAAGTGCAACATGACAGTAAGAGTTTTTAAAGAAAGTGTTATTACTGAAATTAATGAACTTGACAAAAAACAGAGCAGCAACAGTAACAACAGGTTACTGGCCTGGCCGACTCCATTGCTCAGCATCAGACAGAATACCTTATCCTCCTTATGAAAGGCAAGGCAGGAAGCCCAGTTCACACCTCGGATGTAGGCAGTAGCCAGTTTGACAATATCCAGCTTGAATGGCTGTTCTATGAACACAATATAATTCTCTGTCATTCCAAAGCTGTGGTAGTAACTTGGTTGGAGCAGGGAGCGAGAAGGGATGGAGCATACTACTTCTGTGTGTTTAAAACTAGATTTCTTCTTTTCTGTCTCTGAACAGAAATAAGAAAAAGTAAAATTACATTTATAAAATCTTGTGTTTTCACTCCTTAACCTTAGAAGAAAAGAAAACGTTGACAAGTTTCTAAGAAATACTGCTAAAAGCCATATCTTACCTGGTACAGAGGAGGGGATCTTAAAGAGAAGATATTTCGTTCTCCCTTTATCAACAATTGAAGTACCCATGTTGAGAATATTTCCAGCACTGTCGTAGTGTGGGTGAGCAGTTGCCATGTTTACAGCTACGTATTTGCTGTAGTCTACCTGGAAGATGATACAGTAGGAGAATTTAGAGATGTGTAAGTACATTAAAATTGATCATAGCTAACGGCACAAATCCACCCGCCCTTCTGCACTGGTAGCCTTATACTGGTGCCCCCCGGAGGTCTTGAAAATTCATCATTTGAGTCACATAACTCATGCAGGTTCTCAAATCATTTCCTAATTTGAGGCTAAACAAACTACAGAAAGTGAATTCACCCATCTGTTGTAGCCACACAATACAGCAGGGTGGTTGGCTAAAGGCATTACTCTGAAAATGCCCATTTCATTCTGAGAGCAGTTATTTAACAGGGCAATGAGTCTAACAATTTTCTGGAACAAAATTATTTCTATTCAATTTAAGGAAACTGTACTCAAACCATAGTGTACGACAGGAAAAAATCAATATTCAGTATGTCCACATTTGCTTTTAATAATTAAGTAATAGCTTGCATAAGGCACTTGAAAAGTCATCAAATAAATGACCTACCAAACTGTTAATTACGTAAATCGCTTCAGAACTACAGATGCATTATAATGGAAATCATCCAAAATAATCACGTCATAAGCACAATATGTGGAATTATGCCTGAAGCCTCACTATGCTGTGTACAGCTGTGCAATTGCCCAAAGCCCCACTTTTCTCTAAACTGCTTGGGATTTTCTTTTGAACTCCTGAGTTCTTACATGAACAGTTCTTACATGAATCTTCACCATTTCATTTTACCACAATTTCAAAAAAGTCTACTCTGCTAGCCTGGACATAGCAGGAAATACATCTTTCCAATTTTGTGTACTGCAGATTTAACTTGCAGGCAGGGAACCAGAACGACACACAGACATTTATACCTTTTCTAGTGTCTCCAGAGTCTGTGGATCAATTTTTCTGATGAAGTTAGTCTCACTGGTAGCATAATAATCATCCCCACTTTTCATAATGTTGATCAGGCAGTTGTCTGTGAACTCAGGAATGGTGTGAGATAAGTATGAGAATGCCCTGAGGGGAGGGAAATGTCAGATTAGAAAGAAAAGAAAGCACTTGCCTGTTCAAAACTACAACAAAATCTACTTGCACTGGTGAATAAAACAGACAACACTACCGACAAAGTGGAATTATGTTTGCCTTAGACTAATCCACAGAGCATACGGTACCGGGTATCACTCCTGACCTTATCACTATGTGGAAATTGTAAATTTACAAAATAAAATTCATATTTGTATACATTTGTCAAGAGTAAACAGAAAAGACAGCCGTGCTGGAGAGAGAGAGAGAGATAGCAGCACCCTGATGGGGAAAGCTTTGCTTACTTGGCAAATATGTTTTTGCATGGATCCGGATAAGCCATGGTTCCAAACTCGGACACCACAATTCGGTTTGCTTCTATATTGCAGCTGTATGTGTCACTTCGGAGGTACTTACTTCTGTAGTAAACTTCACCTGACAAAGGCCAAATGGACTTCAATCACATTTCATGCTAAGTTTTTTAGAAAACTGGCACAAAGATAGAGAAAGAATCTGTTAAGCAGATGTCCTTTAGCAAAGAAAAGTTTGCAGTGGATCAGACTGTCTAAATCCCTGCTATGGAAAGCAATCTCAGCTGTCTAGATGTCAAGAGGAACGAAGGATTGTTCTTGTGCCTGCTGAGATCAGCAACAATTTCATTACCTTCCTCAATTACAATCAATACTGGGACAATACTGGACAATACTGGGGTCTAGGGTGAAGAAAGAATGGACTTGGATCAGTGTAAAAATGATTAATTATGCAGCAATGTGTGGGTGGTGGTAAATCTCTAGTACTGGCAAAACTTACACTTTGCTATTGATGTCAGAGTAGCACACTGCTTGAAGGAACCAACTTCGGCACTAACTGATCTAATGCACTGATATACTTGAGCTAGCTGAGCTCTGTTTGCATCAGGGAGGTAAAACAAGTAGCAATTTAAAAAACACTGCTCATTACTTTATGTTATTTTGTTGGTGATGTAGACCTGATCAGGCTAGGAGAACCTGCAGCTGCACCAAAAGCCTCCAGTTACAGAAATGAAAACTAAAAAGGAATGGAGAACGGCAAGGGTGATCTCAGTTCTTTTACTGAACTGTACTTTCTGTGGGAAGAATAGATGTAAAACATCCTGCCTCACACTGAAAAGCACCGAAGCAACAGAAAACGCTTTCACTTCAATGTTTATGGAAAATGGCCCTCTTGGTGTGTGTGGAAAGCAAATGCTGCCCTGCGGTGACCTGCTTAGAGCTGGCTGCACGCCATCCCACAGCGCAGACAGCGTTGAACTTTGGCTCTTCAGAAAGAAGGACAACATAATCTGCCCTGGAGAACAGCCCTGGAGAGACACCTCAGCTGCTGTTATGGAGATTTGGAGACACTTTACTGTAAGTGTGTTATCATTTCAGACACTCCATTCTGCAGACAAGAGGCAGAAATTGGCCCTTGCTCACACTGTGTGGCTGAAACAACTTTTAGCCTCAGTTATCACAGCCAAAGAACTGTGGTTTTGCTTGCATGACTTTGTGAAGTTGGTCTTAAAACATGTAATTGTTCCAGAGATAGGACTGCCCACTGAACCATCACAACAGTTTCTTCTCCATCTCCATTTATGTCAGGAGGGAAGGGCTGTAACTGGAGGACACAGCTACATCTGAGATCCTGGCATCAAGAAGCATCCCCTCCAGAGCTCAGTGTTGTGACTGGGCACCTAACACACACAGACCAGTGCAGTGCCAGAATTGGAAACACAGGCTCCCCTCAGTGATGTGTGCACAGCCCTCTCTCACAAAGAACTTACAAGGAACAGCTCACCTGCTCTGACTGCTGGCTGTGACAGACTCACCAGCACACAGCGCCTACATGGCTGATTTTTTGCAGGGTTATAACCAGACACCTGCAATGTCTGGTTATACAATTCATGCTAATCTAACTTGGAACAGAATTGGCAACACCAAGGTTTGGTTTGTTTATCTTTCTGTGATCTGGCATGCAATAACTTACCGTTTTTAAATGTGAAGCTGTGCAGCAGAGCCAAGCCATCGAACCAGTGGTTGTATTTAGTGTCCCCTATTGTATGCATCCCTGGGCCATTTCGGAGAAGTACTCCTTGTAACCAAGTGGGCAACTGACCTGAGAACAAAAGGAGCATTCCAGTATTCATTCCTTTAGGAAAGGAGCATGCTGCAGGACAATTTTACTAAGGGCATAGGCTTCATAGACAGATGGGTTGTGAATGCAAGTCCGCATCTGTAGTAGCAAATAATTATGTTTCTGTTTCGGATAACTAAAGCACAACCTGCTAAAAAATGTTGCTAGTAATATTCTGCATAAATGTTGTGATATGACATTATCACTTGAGCAAAAGACTGCTGGAAATTGCTTAAAGCCAGGAAGAAAATAGAATTGGGCCTTTTCTTCCCTGCACTCAGTTTTTAAAGATATGTGTTTAATCCTTTTTACTCATGCCAGGAAAAGCTAGAGCTTCTCAGAAATCAACATATTTTATAGGATGTGTGACTTGTGCTGGTCTTCATTACATCAAGTGAAGTGTCAGAGTTAAAAATTTTTTATCTATATATTTAGATGTCTCTAGATATTATCTATCTATCCATCTATAAATAGGCACGCGTCTCTTTATACAGATGTCTAATAGAGAGATGTATTCCCTAAATGAGAAGAAAGATGCTCAAGGAATTCCAGGGCAGGAATAATGGGGAAAAAAGAAAGGTAGTCTTTTGTTTAAGGCACTGTAGACTTGATGCAGCTTCTGAATCTTCTGGTGTAATTCAGTGTAATTTCTGACACAGTTGCAGTATAAAAGTCATAGAGAAAATGGACATACTTTAAAGTTTTCAGATGAAAGTTCATGTAAGTGGGAATTAACATCTGCAAATCACAATAGGTATCAGTCAGCATTTTTAAGTGCTTAAACAGCTTTACAGATCTGGACTGCATCTCTTTTTTGCCTCGTGCTTTTATCTACAGTGAAAATAATAAAGCTTTTCTGTACTACATGAGGACACGAGAATGACAGCAAAATCTCCAAATATTTGGAAGAGTACGAGCTGTCACAGCCGTGGAGGATGGGATGTTGATGTGGCTGTACAGTCTTTAGGACAACAAGAGTTTTATGTCTGACGTTGGCATTAAGGGGTCGTATTTACAGTGCACATATTGAGTAACAAGGAGACAGTTCACGGGCAGGACACAGGGGTTGCTGAACATGTGAAGAGGTCAGAGTCCTCTTTAATTTTCACTACTGGTAAATACTGAATGACCATTACCACTGAAGTAATGTATTAATTTAATTTACTCAACTGTTCAGTTTTTGTTCAAATAAACCATTCCATAACACAGATAAGTAAAAGTTGTTGCTTGCAAACAAATTCATATATTTCAATACTAAGCTTTTATTTTGGGTGACAAACATTTGAAAGGCATAAAATCACCTCCAATTTAAACAAAGCACGTTGAAACAAAATCTTTTTCAATTCAGCCACCAAGCTGAACAACAACATAGCCATATGTACCTGATATGACCTACTGGGAACTGACTTTAAAACTGTCTTAGATGCCTGCTATATGCATATGTACTAGAAAGAGGTACTCAACAACAAACCTCTCCTGCAGCTGCAGCAAAAATCTCTTTAAGTCCCTCTTCTTCAAGGTGAAAAAAGCAGAAAAAAAAGCTAAATTGATCAAGTCTTCGTACCTAGAAAGCCACTTCAGGCTATCTCAATGGAGTATACTCTGCATTTTTTGCTAGAATGCCTTCTAGTAAAAGTACCTTCTGTACCCTAGAGAGGGTAGTGAAGGGTTACGGAGAGGAGAAAATGAAAGTCTGTACGGAACCATGGGGGAGGGAGTGCCACCAGATTAAATGCTGAGATTTTGTCCCTCACCACCAACTTCAGTGAATCCTGTTCAGACAGACTTTCTGAAAAAGCACGTAGAAATACCCATTAAATGAGAAAAATCCCACGGTCAGGGGCACAAATAAGGTCTGAGCTCAGCCCTTTAAACAAAACTCACTGACGTTTCTCACTTCCCGTTTCCCTTTTCTGCGTTGCTTTGAGAGAGCAAGTGTTTCAATGTTTTATATACTTGAAAACACAGGAGTTTGTCATTCACTTACCTTGCACCTCAGCTTTTATGGGCTCTGGATGTTCTTCTTTGTTTCTGCTAAATATTGTCTCCATTGCTCACGTAACCAAACAGTTCCTGCGTCCTCGACCCAGCTGCTCCTGCAGGCGTAGCGGTTCCCTCCTCTCCGGGCTAAGAACAGCTCTTTCCTGTTACATAGAAGGATGAGGTTAAAGTGCAACTCGAGCTAATGGCTGCTGGCTTATAGATCGACAACTTATAACAGTTGATCTTTAATCCCCAGCACATACACAATAATTCTCGCACATTCCTTTAACTCTTTCACTAGTTTGATGTTAGAGGAGCACAGCTCACCTGTTTGCTCTGTGTGAAGATAGCTCAAGCAGCCAGGCACACCAAAGGTAAAAGGAAGCTGAAATATCACCTTCAGCATTGCAGGGAAAATCGGAGCTGTTTGTAGGGGTGCCTGCCCTGCTTGGCAGGAGCAGAGAGAAAAACAGAAGAAAGCTCTACCCACCGTTCTGAATTTGTCTTGTTGGGAGTGATAGACAATGGAGCGTCATTGGTTTCTCTCCATTCTGCCAAATTTAACCTGGGCTATTCTATTAACTCACAAAATATCGCTGCTGAATAACGATGAGGTTTTTTTCTTTAAGTACAAACAGTTCCAGAGCAAACTGAGCAGCACACCTTTGAATTAAACACCTGTTTACAAACAGACACTATTATACATTCTCCCATATGTGACCTGATTCCACCTGGTTATCAGCTCCTTGAAGTCTCTGCGAAAGTATGGCAGGAATAATTAAGAAGAAGGGGGATTTTTAACTTCATGCATTTCTTTCAAGATAAGGTACTTAACTGAGTTCAATGTTGTTAATTTTAAAATCCTCTAGGAAAAGAATTATTTCAATATAAAGCATGTGATTGCAGAGGAAATCACAGGCTCCATTGAACATGAAGGATAAAAAGATTCTTTGCACAATCATATATTATGCAATTTTATATGAGGTTACCCTAAAATCCGATTTTTTTTCCTGCTAAATCACTGTTGTTCCCAAAATGTTTGAACATCCATTCCTAAGTCTAATAGATCACTTATAAATATCCACACTCGCTGTATTGAAAACACCATTTCTGCCACAGGTGACTGCTCAGACTCCTGTTATACACACACATTGCTCTTCTCATCCTTACCCTGTGTCTGCTGATTTATCTTTACATTGAGAAGTCACTAGGACAGCATGCCTTTGTCTCCATTTGGAAAGCACTGATGGAAACAAGTGATTAAAAAATCAGAACTGCTAACTGTGCAATTTTCCTCTTTTTACACTACTGTATTAACATCCAAGTATTTATTTACAATTATAATGTGTAACTGATGGAGGAAGGGGGTGTGGATGAGGTGACTTCTCTAATTTCATTATTTCACAGTGTTCCTTCTCCCTTTGCAAAGATGTGTTTGATGGGAGAGCATGGTGGAGGTTACAGAAGTCCATGTTCTAGAGAGCATAGAAACCTTTTCCACTTCTCCTTATTCTTCTCATCTATTTTGAACAAGAAGTTCAGTTCAACTATCTGAAGTTCAGTTCAGCTTCCCTTAGAGCTGAAGTTCTTCGTCAGCATGAAATTGCATATCCTTATGATGAATCTGAGTCCGTTTCCTATTAATATTTCCATGTCTGCATTTTGGTTTTGGCTCAAAACTCCTATACAGAACAACAGAAAGAGGTTAGAAAGGGAGCTGCTGCCTTTAGTGGGTCTATAGAACTAAAAGCCCTCCTGGATTTTGGAGAGACTGCCTATTTCTGATGTTGGGCTTATCAGACACATGATAACTCACACACCCAGTATTTTCCAGACCATCATAACCGTGGGCAGACTGTGCTGTATGCATGAAGAACAGATGGTTTTCTGTAGTGTGAAATTTTCGGCATGTTGCTGAAGCTGCTTAATGGAATAGTCTGCACTGAAGGAAAGAAGTGAGAAGAGGGCAGTGCCTACTTTCTGGCTGTATAAATAGTTGAACGTTTGTACAGCTCAAATTGTTAGTTAATTAAGCTTCTTTTATAACAATAATGTAATTGCCACGTGTCTACCTTTGTACTTTTGGTTTGCTTACACAAGAAGCAAATCAGTGCCTTTTGAATCAGGGAGAGACCAATCCTATTCCTGATCTTGATATTGAAATGGAAGTATTTATTCAATTTACTTTAATCACAACCTTTCCATTATAAAATTCAGATTATAGTTAGAGCCCATTTATAAAGATCAAATTACCTGACTACATCTTTAGGCTGTGCTAAGAACTTCCAACTAATAACTGTTATCTATTATTACCAAATAAAGGCTCCAGCAGTAAAGCTGATAGGAACTTAGGGCTGCTCTTGCTGAAATCATACTGGCTGCTATCTCACTGTACCAGGAGATGTAAGCTCCAACTCTGTTAAATATTCATCTGTGTTAAATATTCTCTTATTGACATCATCTCATTTCAAAAGACGTATGGCCAGCACCACTGAGGAATAATCCTCTTGTACTGTCGAAGTCCAATTGCAATTAATATCGTTTGTGTCAAACAACAGTAGTTTCCATACATTGTTCAGACTGGACTTTGTTTGGATCAAACTAATTATTTTTACTGGTTTTGGTGATTTTTTTTTGTGAAACTTCAATATATTTTGTAATAAATAAAACATTTTTTTTTACAATAGCATGTACAAATATTACCAGAAACACTGATTTAATCATTCAGATAAGAACATTCTGTAACTGAGCATTAAGACTCTTCAAGCACTGAGGCACAGAACTGCAGCCACAACCACGCTCGTACCTAACCAGACTGAGCTCACCCACTTATTATAACGCTCAAATATTCAAATGCCCAAACATTTAAATGTGAGACATTCAAATAAGTACAATATCACAATACCCACATAAACTTCCTCATCATGAGACTTTCATGACCCTGCCTGCACTTATCATCCCAAGACTACCTACATGTTTTGTTATTTAAGGACACTGTTAAGCAATCTACACTCAGATGTCACCTGACTAAAACAAGAACGTAAAAATACATGTAAAAAGCTTTTTACTTGTTCAGCAACATGTTCTCAAGGGGGCCAACTGCCAGTGTGGAGGACAGCATTTTCATCTTTGACTGAAGCTGTAAAAATAGTGTTACAGGCATCCAAATTGAGAAATGTTAATGTTGCTGCACACTGTCCTACCTTTAACCTACTGCACATCTTTGGGACAACATCAAATCAAAAGTGAGAAAGAACTGGTTTCTGGTTTCAGTCAGGTGGCATTTATTTGAGTGCAGGCTGCTTAACACTGTCCCAAAAAGCCTCTGGGACCTCTTCTCAACACGGGGACTGTGGGGCTGATCTCTTTGGTAAGGGTCTTTGAAATCTGCTGATGAGAAATGAAAATGTGTAACACAGCTTTTTTTCCATGTTCTTGTCCAATAAGCTCGGAAATATTTCATGTCAAGATGGAGCAAAACAAACAGAAGATGGACGTAGGACTGCCTCAGAAATCTCTTGTGCTCACAGAAATCTGAAGAGATGGCAGAGATATGAGTGAAGTTGCAATGGCTGTAATTTATATCGAAGCCATTTTTTTGCCTGCTAAGTATATGTACTAGGAAAAGTTCAGCCTATTTGTATCTACCAGTGTTAATGTTTTACCCAGATAGGGTGCCTTTAATCACTATTTCTTGCATTAACACACACATCTAAATTGTGCCACTTATGATAGTAAGAACACATGAGATGTCAGCAGATGTTTCAGATAGCTCTGCTACTTTATATGTGAATTCAAGTCTAACCTTAGCTATCAATAGCCCTAGCCTGATTAATGTTCTTACGGGGCACACATTTACTCTTCTTCCCAATAGTCCAGATTCTGCTGTGGACAGCAATAAAACATAGGAGCTATATGTGAGAGGGGGAGGTATACATGCATCAACTGCATGGCAAGCTAGGAAGTTGAGCTACTAGCCCTAAGGTAGCAGTACATGCTTCTATAAGGACACTTCTCAGAAGACCTCCAGGAACTTATCCAGACAACAGCTATGCCAGAAGGTAACCTGTAAACACAAATTATGTCCAACTCAGCAGCTCCTGAATGTAGTCCAGCTTATCTGCACTCTGACCCTATCATTCCAGGTATGCATATCTAAATTAATTATTGCACCCTATAAAGATAAGAATTATTTTCTGTTTTTCTTAACCAGATAAGATCACAATTGGCAAGACTCACTGGGAAGTTCACTGTTACCACATGGAAAATTAGACATTAGAACCACAGCAAAAACAAATCCCTTTGATTCAGCAAACAAATCAGGACACCCAGCCCAGAGATCAGCAAGGAAGGAGGCCTGATTGTGACCCACCTTCTAAAAGCAGTTGATAGATGGACTCTTCTAAAGCACTCTGCGGATATGGAAGATCTATGTGTCCATAAGTACTTTTCTCCATACCTTTCCAGACAGTCTGTTCCATACTCATTACTTCCTTCTTGGGTCATAATGAAACAGACCTTTTCAAGAAGCAGTTTGGCACACGGTGGAAGTGCATATGACACACAGTCTAAACTCAAGTTAGTGATACCTGAAAATCATATTTTTTCCTACCTAAATGGCAGGGTAATGTAAAATGGTTTTCCATTTATATGATGTTCACAGAACAGAGATACATTTCTATTTCAGATAAAATTTATACATTACACCCAGTAATATTCAGGAATGTAAAGATGGGATGTCCTATGGAGAGTAAACTTGCTCTTCCTTCAGGCAAATGAACAATGGCCAAAATGAAGAAGGGTGTGATTTATCCTTTCTTACTGGCAGCTCTTCACTTCCTTAACTCTTCCAATCTAATTCTTTCTGGCCTGTGGGGGAGGATTGTCAGGCTGTCTTGCTGGGCTGCCATGGTCCTTTGAAGCACAGGATGATGTGAGGCTGCACTGGGGTACAAATCAGGACCACCACAAAGTCAGTGTGGACACCACACCTCTCCTTGCCTGTGCACCAACAGCACAGTGATACTCTGGAGCCCATTTTCCTCAGAAAATCCCAGGGCTCGCTGTAACATTTCTGTGGAACATGAAAGGCTTATTCCAACATATGCAACAGAGCTCATAAACAAAGGAGTTATGTACAGCTTTATCACAGCTTGGAGTGAGGGTGTGAAAATATTGAGAAAGCTTTGTCATTAATTTCTAGTCGAAGCTTGCAAAACACAACTGTTTTGTAAGCCTTATATTTGCTGGACAGTGTTTTAGTTGGAGCTGCTGGTATGTAATATGTGCTACAAAGGTACACAGCCTTTCAGGTGGACAGCTACAACTGAACAGAGATGAACAAATCTCAGCACGATGGGAAACTTCCATGGGGACTTCTGACATTAAGAAAACTCTTTTTAAAAATGTACTTCTGTTGAAGCAGAATGCAAACAGCATGTTTCCCACAATATGAAAAAATCCAGGAGCAACGTTTATATGAAATAAAGTCATTTTTTAGTTAGGAGTGAAAAAGGCTTTCAGGATTTTTTTTCCTGAGGACCCTAGTTGCTAATTTTGATGCTATTAACAGATTTTTTCTTCTTTGTAAAAGCTTTTCTCTTCCTCATGGTAAGCAAAATAAATGGCAAACTGATTTAATGACACTAAAATGCATGAAACCAAGAAACTGCAAAAGAGAGAAAACTGTCTTTCTTCCATTCCCCATCTGCTGCAGGCAGTTGAGGAGTCATTTACTGCTACTGTAGGTTAGGAAAAAAAAATCATCAAGCTGTAGAAATTGCTAACAGTATGTTACTTGAAGAGCTTGGCTTCATTTGTAGATATTTCCAAGCATTGCTCGTCCTTTCTGAGGCCTGTTTCAAAATCCATCAAAGTCAGAGACAAGATTTCCATTAACTTCAATTACTTTGGAGCAGATCCACAGGGGACAGCCTGTGGCACCTCTGGCATTTGTAGCAGTGTGTTCATGTATTCAAGTTTTCAGTTGCAGAGTCAGAACTGGATGATGCTACAGAATTAATCCATCACACATGTGAGTCAGTGGCACTTACTGGCAATGCGGTCTGTATCACTGAGTCAGACACATTTAAGGACAGTCTCCTTCTTCATCCTTACATTTCTCACCTATGAGACCAAAACAGAAGGGCTATCTGTCAGCTTCTCCAAAGACAGGCAAGTCAGCACGGCCCAAGGAAAAGCAAGGACTCTATAAAAGGGAATGTCATGAAAACGTGCAGTGACATATTTCTCTTCTCTCCCAGGAAAAGGGATGTGTAGACAGTGACTGGGCCACATACATCAGACAATTGGAGTATGGAGTGGCCATCTCAGAGGTGGGAATCCCAGACTGAATATTCCATTCTCATCTGCCACAACAGCCCTCTTTATCAATCAGAGATTAATGTGGGATCTGGAGCAAGGGTTCCATAGCTGAGACAAATCTCAGTTTTCAATTGCAGTGGGAGAGGGGGCATCTCCCACTAAAGCTCAGTGATTATCCTTCCCCTGCATTACATTTTCTTTCCCTTTCCTCTCCTATTGTCTCATCCATTAAACACTTTCCCGCAAACTTTCTCTTGAAAACCCTGACCATAATCCTGCTTTATCCAGCTGAGAAAGGTGACTGGAGTAAAGGTCGAGAAAGGTCTTCAGGCTAAATATCATTCTTAAACATTTCTTGGATACAGTGCGCACACATTACTCTGCAAGAAAGCTGTAAGAGATAGAGCTGACTGGCACACTGCAATCAGTGCGTTGCTTTTAGGGTGACAGTGTAATGCAAATGGTATTTCTGCAGTGTGGGAATTCAGAGATCACTGCTTCCTGCACCTCTGTTGTGTAGCTCCTAAGTCCAAATATAAGCGTGTGTTCTTTCACTGTCAGGCTATCACGGCATAAACTAATGTTAAGAGCATCAAATTCAGTGGAGCTGATACCAAGGACAGAAGGATCACAGTAGCTACAGATCCTTATTTGTGCTGTGTTTCTGCTAATCCAGTGGCTTTACAAATCCAATGGGTATCTTTTGTAAGGAAGTTCAGAAGCACTGAGGGATTTCAGCTCTTAAATGTTGCTGAGCTGGCTTCACAAAGTCCATCAGCAGTCGGTGCAGTGTCCACATAAGGCTCCCAACTAGCTTTGGTGATAAAGGCAGTATTTACATTTTTCCAGATCACTATATTAACTTCCAGCTTTCTCTTCCACTTACCAGCAGGTATGAGGTAGCTCTGTATAGTTAAGCAGCTTAGCTTTTAAGGGCTGATGGGAGCATTTCATATGGGTGTGGAACTTTAAACAAACACAACAATTAGGTCTACTTGGAATAGCTGAGATTAACCCTGGTGTATGTAAACAGGTGGGCAGGATGAGTATGATACAATAATTACAGGCATCACATTAGTCTCCAAAAGAAGTACCTCAAACAATCACACTAAAAGAATAATAATTATTAAAAACAAAGCAATTCAAAACTATTAAATGTATCTAGAGGAACACAGTGTGTTTTCCCATCTAATGACTTCTTGTGTTTCGCATTTTCCTTATTCTTACTGTCGTGTCTCTGTTGTCATTGTAAAGACCTCTGGCTTTAATGCTCATACAATGATATCTTTGATGGATAAGCTTTATCTCACTTTCACATGTGTCCAGTAACAGTATACATCAACTTTATCTTCTCTGCTCAAGAAGAAAGCAATACTATCATATCCTCTCTTCAAACTGACTTTACATGGAATGACGCTTATACAACAGGCCTCACAATGGCCACTGCAGTGATTTAGTACCAACATTTGGTGTGTGTGTCCACAGACACAATTGCCATTATGTAGGCCATTTGTTCCATGTACTGCTGCAGCTGTTGTTGCAAACAAAATAGAGGAAGGAGGAATACTGATGACGTGACAACTCAAGCTTTTGAAAAAGGCAGCAAAAAGAGCGTTGATGTGATAAGCACAACCGGTGCCACAGCGGGCACTAAGCTGAGAATGTGGCTTGGGATCACAGTTCTAATTTCTCTTGCTGTATGTTTGGCTATGGAGGAGGCAACTGAGGAAGAAATCCCTTGCTCAAAACATCAGCTAGCTTTCAACCACTCATGCTATGAGTTTGTTAGACTGCAACGTACATTCACAAGTGCCCAGAGGTGGTGTGAGAGAGGAGGGGGGCACCTTGTCTTTATTGAAAATGAGGAGACTCAAGAATTCTTGCAGAAACATATTGCTGAGGATCAGGAATGGTGGATAGGACTGATTTCAGACTCCTTGCTGAATGAAACTACTGACGGTAGGTGATTTTAAAATCTTGTCTTCTTTAGAACTATCAGCCTGTGATGCTTACCTACCGTGACAACAAATGCAATCTATCCTACTGTAGATGTCTGCTGAAAAGCCACTGTCTTTTGTTGCTGTAACTTTAGATTTGTATTAAGATATTTTAATTGTCCGCTTCACTTCTCAGTTGTATGCTGTCACCATTTGCATTTGATCTTGCTCTTGTGTAAACACACATTAGATCAGCTTGCTGACCCAGTGAAAAACATGTGCTGGGTTGGTTTTCCAGTGGACAAGCAAGCTAAGCATCATGCTGGGAAATGCTGCAAGATCTGATGCAAGGGAAATGGTGGAATCTTGAGGCTGAGAGTCTGGGTGGAAGCAGCAGTGTCTATTTTAGTGCTTATGTCAGATTTCATGTAAAACTAAATTGAAGATCTCTATTCAGACAAAACTGCCTTTCCTTCAGTAGGAGTGAGGATGCAGACTCTGAGGACTCTGTGAGTGAGTGAGGACTCTGACTTTTTAGTTGTTTTCCCGTAGGAAATAAACACTCAGGAAATGTATATTTTGTTAACAGGGTCAATTATTTGGCTGGACACCTCAAATGTAAGCTACAGTAACTGGTACAAGGATCAGCCATCTCCTTTCTCATCTGTGTGTGGATACATCCTGAAGAATGCCAAGTATCAGTGGGGGGTGACTGAAAACTGCAGCCAGGAATTTGACTTCATTTGTGAGTTTGGTAAGATGGAACTAAGAAGTGAGCTTACTCTATTCACAATTGTGCATTAATTGTCTTGCTTCTTTCAAAGTGGCTGAGCAACAACCTGAAGTTTATTAAAAGTGAGCAAGCAAAAAACCATACAAGCCCAATAGTGCTCTTTTTCCACTTCGTTGGAGATCTGACCTGAAGGAAAGAAGAATCCTAAAATCACCGGGTTTCAGAATGGTTACAAATATGAACTCACCTACCTATGTGATTGCTCTTAAATTCCTAATCATAAATATGGGCCAAAGCAAGCCCATCCAAATAATTTCCATTCATCACGGAAGCAAAAATACAGCCAGGCTTCCAGTGATACTCGTTCTAGCAGTCTGAAGTAAGCAAATGTGAGAGCAAGTTTTTCTTGTTTCTTCTCAGATCCTTCCATCAGTTGAAGTTCAAGGGCTTCCCTGGGCCAAGGATACAGACAAGAGCCTGTTCTTCCTTGTGCTCAGACTGAAAAAGTACGGTCATTGCATCCCTTAAACTGCTTGGAACAAACAGTCCTGGAAAGGAATGCTGGCAGTATTATCCCATTTGACATATAGATAAGAGGGGAATTTGTGTTTCTTGCATTTTGCACATAAACCAAGTACTTTAAACTGTAACTAGATCTAAGGTCACAAGCACTCGATGGCAAGTCTGGCTCTAGACTCATTAATACAGTCTTCAAATCCAATATACAAGTACAGGTTACCACAAGCCATAGCAGGGCTATTGCAATGGTCTGACATAATTAACGAGTCATTCCATAAACAGCAAAATGAATAATGCTTTGTTTCCTGTCTTGATCTTCTGTTCCATATCCCCACCCCATCCTTCTCCCCAGTCCCCCTGCTCACTCCTATATCCCCAGCACTTCCTGTCTCTCCAAATACTTCTCCCTCTGTCCCCGTGGCTCTGCAGCAGCTTCAAAGCATCAGCTGTACCTGCTGGCCCTCACCATAAATTGGGGTATAATTTCTACTCATAAGAGAGACACTGATGCAGTTCTTTCTCTTTCATCTAACTATTGGTTTTCGTGAATTTTTAGGGTTTATATCTATACATCAAATTTGGCTGAAGATGACTAACATTAAAAATGACTGGGGGAGTGGAAATTGGCAGACAGTACAATTCCTTCAGCTGATTTTCCTTGCAAAAACAGATTACAATTATTTTTTTCCATTACAACCACGGTAGACAACTATCTGTTTTTAAGGAAGCTACCATCTGTTACCATAGGATCTGACTTAAAGCCCATTAAATTCAATGAGAGTTTGCATTACTGAGCAACAATGCCCTGCCCTACATCCATCTTTTCATTACCAAGGAAACTGAGAACAGATTGAGGTAATTACAGCCTTGTTTTCAGTATCTACAGCCTATGTCCATTAATGCACATACATGTTTCAATAATAACGTAGACTCCTCTTTTACTAGCTTTGCGTGCAAGGAATTTGAACCACAACCCTAAAGAAACTGGGACTACATTCTATCATTAATTCCTCTGGGTGCTGAATGTTTAGAAGTTTGTGCAGCCTCACTGCTTCAGTTTGCCTCTGTAAAATGGGCATAGTGATATTTAAGTCCCTCACACCCAGGTACGGTGAGGCTTGGTTCACACCAAGTACGAAACTTCATATGAAATGTGTAGGTAGCTCCTATAGTGGTATCACTATTTGAACTGAATCTCTCTGATTCCTTGTAACTATGCACATTTGATGACCTGAGATATATTTCTAAAAGCATCTAACCAGAGACAGCATTCTGCCTTCATTCTTTGACTCTGTTCTAGAATGATGTGTGCTTCTCAACTTAAGCAGAAGTTTTCCTAAGTTCAATTCACTGCTCTTACTATTTCACCCTACCAATTGTTGCTCTGTGAATTAGGAGTCTGCTGTAGTAAAAGTATACATATTGAACCAGCACAAAGGAACACACATCTGGTTCTATGCATTTTCATATGTAGATTTACTAAGACAGCAAATACTATGAGAACTCTCTATGCCAAGTAAAGAACAAATAAATGGAAGAGATAATAGCCTGTATTATAATTTAACAGCAAATTATTTTCCAAGCTTATTTAGAGAGCTCTAATCTGTAAACTGATCATGTTGCTATAACTACAGCCAGGCTTAGATTTAGCTTTAAATAACAGTAGCAACAATTACTGCAGTGTGCAAATACTGGCTCTGTTAATCAAGGTGCTTAAGGGGAATGATCAAAACAGCAATTGGAGGACAATGTCTTTAATCCTGAGACAGCTGAAACAAAAACATTCTTTTGCAACACTCTCATGTAAGAGCTTTTCATCCTCCTCTTCAGGTGCTACATACCCTGATTGCTAAAGGATCCCAAGAAATCTGAAGGGTAATTAACTGCCACAGAATAACCCAAGAATGAGGTGTTTGCTTTTAGAAATATGACCTTGCTCATTTGAACAGTTCTGCTGAATGGAGTCCATTGAATATCAGAAAGGAATAAAGATGTCTTTGTGACAGAAATGGGATCAGGTCCTGTACTTTATATGCAAACACTTTTCTGATGCAATTACCTGAATATCATGCAAATCACACACTGCCACAAGGCTTTCTGAAGTAAGATGTGATCAGAAACCTGCCAGTACTGCAGGTCAAACAAATGCTATATGTTTTTCACAAATGTGTATTTACTCTTTTCAATGGCAATATTTTCTTTTATTAAATATGTTATCAAATTTTTGTTTAAAGTGGTAAAAAGCATAAATCTATTCTTTTGGATTTTAAAAATGGAAAAGCGTTTGATGCTTTCGTCTTTTTTCCACTTTCAGTATTGCTTAATTTAAGAGGGAGAGAAGGAGAGAAAGAGAAACAAAAGGGGAAAAAAAAAGAATATGCAGGAGAACTCCATAAGATTTTGTTTTTGAAATTCAGAAAGTGAAATCAGATTTTTTTTTCCCCATTAGAAAATGGCCAGAGCATTGCTTGTGATAATTACAATGCCACCGTACAGTGTGGATCAGGAGAAGTGATTCAGATTGGAGAGTCATCCTACGGAAGGAAGACCCCTCACTACTGTGTATTGGAGACTCCTCCCCAGAATGACACGGAGGAAGAATGTAGCTGGATCAGTGTCAAAGAAGAAGTGGCAGGTAGTGCCTTATGGCATGGAGGTTTGCTGTGGGATTTTGTCTAGAACTCAGGAACAAGATACTAATGCATGTTCTTTTTGTTTCTGTGATTGTCTCTCACCTAAATTATGATGGCTACAGAGAAAAACACTAATCCATATAAACTTCCTTCCAGGACAGTGTCATGGTCTCCAGGCCTGCCAGGTGGCAGCAGATGGCACTTTCTTTGGAGATCCGTGTCCAGCTTCTGGCAGCTACTTGTCCATTCAGTACCACTGCAAGGAGGGTAAGTGTGAGACGGCTGTCAGTATCAATACCTGCTCTTCACCAGGCTGTAGCACTATGAGTGTAATATTTTTCTCAAAAATCTCTGCTCCATCCTCCAGCCTGGAATGTTCTTCCTTGAACACTCAAAATATTGAAGACATAACAATGTAATTTCTCTGTCCTTACTGACAGCTCTAGAGGGTTTTTGATAGGATAAAAAGCCAGGAAATCCATACACATAAAATACACAAATAAAATTGTATTTCAACATGAATATTGACCAACTGATATGGAGAAGAATCAGCTCCTGATCACTCCACTAATGCATTCAAATTGACAGCAGTGTCAACTCTGATTTGAAGAAGGCCAGATCTCACCAATGCATGAAAATCAACTGACTTAAGCAAGAAATGTAGACAAAATGGCACCGAATTCTGTCGTGTTTTACAGGTCTGCAGCTGATTGTAACAGACACATGTTTTATCTTTGAAAACATCACAATCACTTTGAACTGGCTGCTCTCTCCATACTCTGGCAACCTTTCCTGCATCATTAGCACTGGAGATGGCCACACTGTGGATCCTTACTACCCTCTAACGTAAGATATATCCTTTATACATCATCAGACAAATTCCCTGGATAGAACAGAAAAATTAAGGGCATTGTTTTAGTGTGAAGAGCCTCGTCCACCTCCTGAGTGCAGGAGACATGAGTCAGGTCAGAAATCTGACAGCTGTGACTACTGCTGCCACATAAGGCTGGAGACTTGCCAGGACAGTTTTCCACAAGTGGCCGTTCTCTTTCTGTTCTAGACTGCTCAGCAATGTCACACATAGATATGCATCTCCTGGGGAGTTTGTTGTTTTTGTGGAATGCAGCACCAGCGAATGGCATGTGACAGCACAGAAGCGGGTGATGGTTCAGGACAAGATGGATGAACTAAGCATTACTGGGTGCTACAGCCACCACGAGTCTGGGAACGGCTCTCACTGCCGAACGCTGTATGGAGAGTTGTTGTGGATTCAAGTTGAACTCAATGGAGGTAAGGGTAATTAGTCTGTGTGGTTTAAATAGCAACCTAGATACTAACCTAACCATGGAATGGAAGTAGGATTTTCATTACAGAAAACACTCTTTTTTCCCCCCTCTAATTGTTGCCTTTCTGCAACTGAACGCTCCAAGCTCTATTGGAGGGATTCTTTCCCAGAGGGATTACACCACTTTGAACATAAACATAAACCTTTTTCCCTCTCCACAAATCTAACAAAGCATGACCTCGACTTCAGTCACATGAATCGACATGGAGCCAGTAGTAATATTTCTGCATTTGAAGTTAGGAATCCACAGAAATGCCTCTCCAACTGAGGGTAAGAGGATTTCACACTAAGCAGGTCATATTTGCTATTGTATATTTTGTTCTCACGTTGGGCTCCTGGAATTTGCATGTTTAAAAAGTTAAATTCAGTAGCATTTGAATTCTCTTGACTGCCTTCATGCTCACAGCAGAAAATGTGACAGACTTCCATAGCGAGCCTAGATGGGCACAAAAACACTTGAAAGTGACTTTATCCAAAACAACTGCATTGCTGCAGTATTGTTATGACTCTAGAAATGCTTACATTTTGTATGAAATAGAATGGGATTGCCTATTATGCAAGCTGTGAGAAATTTTGAACTGTCTTTTTACAGGTAGCGGAGTGACCTACATTGTAATAGCAAATAACATGACTCTTATTGAGTCCAGTGCAGAGGAAGGAATTGCCCCTCACAACCTGACACTTGACACTGCTGCTCAAGAGCTGCTAGGCCCTGGGGTACATCAGCTGGAAATCCGAGTGTCCAGCAACACAACTGCACCAGGGATCTCGGAGAGCATCGCTGTTCACCTAATTGAGCCAGTGTCTGGCCTTCAGGCTGTATTAGCTTCTCACACGCTGCAGCTGGGGGAGAATTTGGAGATAAATGTCTCTGTGTCTCATGGTGCCCCAGCTAAGATGAGGTTTGAAGTGGTTGGATCAAATGAAACTCATGCTCACCAGGAAGACTGCCCTCAAGGGGAACCTCAAACATACATCATTCCCATGCACTCTGAAGGTACAGGATGCTGATTTATGTGTTTCTAAGATGCTCCTTTTTGTTCATATATATAACTTTGCAAGTTTATACCTCATTTGACACTATTGTGATAGAAATTCCGAGGAGTTCTTAGCACTCCTCAGAAGAAGAGGAGTGCTAAGAAAGAAAAGGGAGCTCCATCCTCACCTGCACATCAGTCTCCAGCACATAGTTTTTATTGGACTTAGGAATCAGCTTTTTAGCATTTTTTCTTCCCATTATTAAACAATCAAAGCCTTTAAAACATGGGACTAGCAAGATTGTCTTTAAGAGATAATTCACTGGCAGAAGACAAAAAAAAAATCTCCTTCAATGAATCATTCAAATTCCATGCAAAAGCTGGCACACCAGAAGCTAATTATGATTTTGTTTTATGTTTTAAGATTTTCAAGATTAGAAGCTTTCTTGGGCCTCCTTATACCCATTTGAACATCCCATCCCCTCAGGTAGAAAATCTCAAACAAGACAGCTGCTTTCCTAAGTGGAAAACTCATCAACAAACAAACAAAATTAACCAGAGAAAATAATAGAATTTTCTTTATGAGCTTTATATCATAAACGTGATGGTCCGGTCCATTGACATACTAGTTTGGACATTTGTCTTTCCTAGGTACTTTCCTAGTGAAAGTGGTGGCCATGAATGCTTTCTCAAATGTGAGTCTGGATATTGGGTTCATCAATGTGCTGGCCAACAGTTCTCCTAAAGAAGGTAATTGCGTTAATCTGACAGTGCTGGTTTTGACCACACGTCTTTTTGCAATGAGAGCACTTCATGGAGTGTTTGTGGTTTGCATCTAGTAATTTCTTCCTTTCCAGCAACAGTGCTGAAACTTTTGAGGAGGCTTCTTCCTGATGACAGCAAATTCCCAGGCTTTGAAGTGCTCATTAATTAGCACTACTCTCTATGTATTACACATTGCACATTTGCTGTTTGTCCTCAAGTTTAATTAGTGCAGTGCATGTCCTGGGATATACTTAGGAAATATCTGTATCACAGCAAATCACATCAGTTGCTGTCAGTAAACATTTCTAGATGGCAAGTCCTTACATTTACGAAAGCAGAATATACCAGGAATAAAGTGACTTTAGAATTAATCTCATTGAAACCTTTCCAGTACTTTCCCTCATTTCTTCTTTGTACATCAGTTAAATTTCATCACCTCATGTGAATTTCATCTACACCATTATGACTGAAGAATAGCAGTGATCTTACTTACAGTATGTGACTATCTAGTTAGAGTTTCACCTACTGAAACTAAATTGCTTATCACAATGACTGTTTTTTGTAACAGATCCTGCAAAGGAAAAAGACACCTCTAAAACAAATACCCAAATGACCAAAGTAAGTATTATTTAAAGATCTTTCTTTAAAATTGAAATGCATTACATAAGAGTTGGGGAATATTTAGCCACATGTCGTTCTTCTATGCCATCTGTTGCAATTCCTACAGCAGGTACTCACACGCTACCACTGGTTAAGGGAAGAGCATTTAAACCACAGATGCACACAGAGTGATCCGGTGTCTAAATTTTCAGACCTTTTTCATTTATTTATGAAATAATGTATGTGTTTATACATGCCATTGTCCTAGCTGGTATATTCACTTATTTTTTAGGGTCACCAAAGAAAAAACAAAATACATATTAAACCGAGTCGCCACGTGGATCCTTTCACAACTATTACTCTTGGCTGGCCAGATAACAATGATAATTCCAGTTTCCTCTGGTCCTGTGGTATGTGAATTTCCTGAAGTTTTTCCACCAATTTTATTTCATGAGTGACAAACTTACTGTCAGGCCAGACCAAGTTGTGATACACTGACTGATGGCTTAGTTTCTGCCTGACATTAAAAGTTTGCCATTCACTGTGCATGAAGAATGCCCCTGTACCTTATTCTGGCTTTAACACCCAACTAATCATGTTATATAATGCTGCATGGTACGCAGTTCTGTTTTTTTCCCAAAGATAGAACTGAGGTTTGAATTTGTCAGGATCTACCCATCCTAAGCCTTTACTCTCACAGCCAAGAGTTAATTGCAAGTGACTTACATAGTCAGGTATTTGAAAGGTATATGTCTCAATAGAATAGCAATAGTTGGCATCAAACATGATGCAAAAACATTTATGGCTGAAAACTGGATTTAGAGCGCCCGTGTTCTGTCCTCACATTTTTCCTTGATCTCTTATGTAGTTACAAATAAATCAGTCTGAACTTTGGTTACCCCCTCTATAAACTGGGTTAAGGAAACCTGTGGTTCTATAAAGGTCTTTGAAACCTGTACCAGGTAAGACCCTTATAAGTGACGTGGGATGTTATAACTGTTCAAGCTATAAAAGAAATGTTCATGCAGGAGCTTGCTGGCCTGAATGGGATGAATGTGTGCAGCACCAGATAATCCTTACCAGCCAACAAGAGGTGCAAATCCCCCCTTCCTGCCTTCCTCCTCCGAAGTCAGCAGTGACTGTGAGGGTCACAGTGCGAAGCCATGGGAATGAAGAGAGGCAGGACGAGCAGTGCCTCTATGTGACTGCAAAACAAGATCTACACCTAGAAATCAGGTCTGTTCTCAAACTTTAGCATTCACTACTTAAGATGACTACACAAACCTAGTGCAGGACCACGTGTATCATTATTAATTACAATTATGATAATTTCTTGATTGTTATAAATTTATTTATTATCATCAAAGGAATTAAAGAAAATGGACCTAGCTGCGTTTTTCCAGGCTGCATTTCTGAACATAATCCCTTTATAAACTGAATAATATTCTTCCAAAAACCACTTTGGCATTTTAACCCCCTCTACCTTTTATCAGCTTTGGAGATTTCCATATGCAAACTTAATTGAAATGATGGAAATAAAAGTAAAAAATAGGTCTGAAATTCCTACTAGACACCCAGAGACACAATAATGCTTTAAAAAATCTGGTCTTTGGGAATCTGAGGCCTCACTGAAGATCAATGGCATTTCAATGATTTGTTAACATAATCCTTTCAGGAGGTTGAACAGAGCTAGGATTTACTTGAGAGCTTGAATGAACATAAAGAGAGTGTGGATTCTGCTCTTCAGTCAGTGCTGAAAATAAAAATGAAGGTTTCTAAAACTCTTGCTGCAAAATGAAGTATTTCACTATTTGTGAGTCACTTGTATATATATCATGGGGATTTTGCAGATGTTCATTAAACAAGGTTAAAACAACTGACATCGAGGACTGCGACTTCTCATCCAGGTACTACTTGTAGCTACTGTCTTACTTCCCTACAGGTGTGAGGCAAACTGCAAGCCAGTGAATACTAGTGAGGAAGTTGTTTTGAGTGTGTCTGGACAGAAGGACTCCCAGGACATGTACTATAACTGGTACTTAGATAATACGTTCCAAAGCAAGGTGAGAGCAACAGATTTGTCAGAAATACTACCAATAAGCATCTATTAAGAGGAAAAGCCACACAGCCTCAGAGTGGTGCTTTGTCATAGGGGAGCTTTGGAAATCAGGGAAGACCAAGGCGTGGTGGTGCCGTGTTTGGGAGCGGTTATAATAGCATCAAATTGCCACCCCACTTCTGCAGCCCAGCTGCAACAGAATCACAGCAAAGAGCCTCTCCTGTCATGTTTTCTTTTCTGTCTGGCTTTCCAGTCTACACCCCTCCCTCCAGCCTGCAGCCTGACTGGTTTCCGTCAGAACTCTTTGAATTTGCTTCAAAGCAACACATCCACGTTGATAATGAACAGCTCCTTCTTGCAGACGCATGGAGAAGCTTTTCAGATTAAAGTAACAGGTAGGGGCAAGCAGGGTTTGTTAGACTGCTTTGAGATAGTCTCTGCCACCATGACATCATACAGATGTTACATACAGGTAGCCTCGCTGACAAGCAATTCTACAAGTTTAGAGGTTTACTTATGGGTTCCTTAAAATAATTAAGTTTTTCTGGGCTGTTACATGGCAGGACAAATTCCGTTCTCTCGCTCCAAGCTGTTAATAATTTTGTTAAGGCTCATCTGAAAATAACATTATGTTGAATACTTGATCAAATAATGGAATTTTAGTTACAATGCAAAAACTACTGTGCTCTTAACAGTTCTTCTCTTCTTATGGCTGATTCAGTAATGGGATTCCACTTCTGATTAGGCCCACTGTTAGGTTTGTGGAGCCTGAACAAACCACATCATTGCTGTGATAGGTAAGATGTCTGCAGATCAGTGCTGCCGCAGCACGATCACTGCTGATGTTGTGCTCCCTCCCCTCCCAGCACTGACTCAGCGTGCTTACGGGGAACAAACCTACCTTGTCAGCACCGTGCCTCCGCCCCAGGTCCCCAGCTGTGCTGTGTCTCCCAAGCAGGGATCTGTGCTCACCACTTTCACAGTCTCCTGTAGCACTCCATGCTCTGTGGATTCGTGCCAATCAAGTCATAGCACACAGCTCAACTACTGCTTCTATCTGAACTCAAGTAAGTCCTGAGGTGAACTGTTTGACTAAGTGCTTCTTCACATTTCTGGCAAGCACTGTTACTGCTGTTAGTAAGAGCAAAGGCACAGCCTGCTTCTGCTCTTTGTCTACATATAAGCCAGTCAGGTCTGCACAATGCAAACCCACAAAGCCCTGTTCTTAGATAGCAGGAGGTGTCTGTGTGATGTCTGTTAGGTAACAACATCTTTCCTATTTCAGATTCTCTCCTTCACTGTGGCCCAGACCCTGAACTCTTCCCAGTTTATCTCCCACTTGGAGAAGAGGAAAATAATTTCATTTTACACGTGACAATTACTATTAGCAACAGTTTTGGTGATACAGTTCACACCAATGCTTCGGTGAAGGTACACACAAGAAATACTTTATTTCAAGGTGTTCCAAGTTGATGTTAACCTGTGAATCGCTTTTAGAACTTCTTCCCATTTTGTATTTATTATATGTCTGTGACTGTACAATAATCACCATTTCCCTGTCTAATTGAGGCTATTCTCAGTGGACTCAAAGCAGTTGAGACACTTCCACTGTTCTTTTTCTAGGACAGAGTTTTAAAAGATGACCTATTTGGACATTGGGTAACAAAAGCTGTATTTAGAGAGTCTGGAGTTATTCTCTAGTAGGTCCCAGAAAACTCCTGCTTTTGCCTGCCCAGCAGATCCCTATCAGGCTGGTAGAAGTCTATGCTTTTCCCCATGCTTCACATCTTAAAATGACAGAAATTTGTCATAGATTGAGAACTGGGTGTTTTCCTACATTTGGACATTTCTAAAGATGTCCCATTGTATTTTAGAAAGCAAAAAACATTCCACAGGGTTTTAACAACAGCACGAATCTGTTCCATCTGTACAAGTCCATGACTTCGGCACTTAGTTAAAGGACCCAAGAAAACAGCAAAGCTGTCTGGAGAATTTAATAGAAAATAAAACACACAAAAAAAACCCAGTAACATAGTTTTCTGTCCCATGCTGACTAGGCTGCCAATGACATGATTGCAGAAACTGTTCAATGACAACTACAATTGTTAGCAATGTTAAGAGCGTATCTGATTTCCTCATCAGGTTATACAAGCAGATACAATCGATGGGAACCTGACCCTGCAGACCATTGTATCTGAGAAGGCAAACACCATCCTAAAAGATGGGAACAACAGCATGAGTCTTTTCCAGCTGTTTAAGTCAGTGACTTCAGTCCTTAATCGTGAGACCCAAGAGGAAAACTTTAACATATCTTTACAGACAGACACACGAAAAGAGGTGAGCCAGACACTTGTTTTCTTGCAGTACAGTGCATTATAATGGACTCTTCGTATTCTTTGGCAACTCTTAAGTAACAAAAACCTCAAATATCAGCTCCTCAAATCAATGGAGGCTTCAAGTTTCTGGTATCCATCTCAGTGTTTGGCACGGGTTTCGGCTGTTAATCACTACTTGCCCAAGCAAAAAATTTGTTTTATCATCCATCAGTAAAGGAACACATTCACAATTCTTACTGCAATCACTTAAACTAATTTGGAAAAGTCTTTTTAAACTTACAGTTAATTTGATTTTGAAAAAAAATTAATAAATTGCCTTTCCTCTAAAAATTTCCCCTGGAGCTCTAGGTAGCAAGTAATTTTAGTTTATTCCTTTCAGCTACAAGCTTATGTTTCAGATACAAGCTTATATTTGCACTGTGCTTTGCATGCTCAGGTGAAAAGATCTAGATAAATGCAACGTATCCTTCAGTTATGATTTATTATTTGAACATGGCTCTGCTTTCTCAGGAAGTGGAATTTACGTGGTAATTCACACGCATCTGAGAAGTAATTGCTCACTCCTGATCTATGTTAACTGTAGAAATTCTCTGTGTTGGAAGGAAACACAAAACTCTTTTGGTTACACAGCTACTAAAGCAAGTGGCACCTTCTCAGCAGACCTAACATCCTTTCACATGATCCTTGAGGAGTGCTATTCTACCACATATTTCACAGCAAGCCTGACTGTCAATATATAGCACTATTTGCACGGTCTTAATTAGCATCTTAATCTTTCACCTAATTACCCCTTTCCATTCCAAGCTCCGAGGGCTAATGCTGGCAACTCTCTCTGCTGTTAACGTAACATCAGTACAAACTGCTCTTAAGATGTCAGAAGTACTGAAAGAAATCACTTACAGGACTGAAGAGCTGTCTGTCTCAGCACAGGTAAGAAGCAATTCGTCTTCTGTCTCCATACACTAGCAGTACAGACTCTTTTGAATCCTTCTAACCTTGGAAGAACGTCAGTGCCTTACAGTTATCTGTTCTTTGCTCATTTCTTTTTATAACTGTACCAGCATGTATGTCTTGACCAGCAGGGAATACATTTTACTGTTTTGAGTAAGCAAATCTGGAACCACAAACACTGACTCAGCAGCCACTGCAATCCTATGATTATATCCTATAACTGGCTGGCTATGACTGGCCAGCCAGTTACATTCTCTGATACTTCTTAAGATGGAAACCTTAACTTTCAGTGAGCAGGCAGCATGGCAGGAACATGGCAGCACAAACAGAGGAACCAAGCAGAAATGTTAAGATGGGCCTTGCAAAAGTGTTCCTTGAGTCTTGAGTACAATATGACATTAGCAGATAATGCTATTTGTGTTTAAGGAGTAAAAAGTAAGCACATGGAAGGGCAGAATAAACTGTCACTGTGGAAATTTTACAAATAAACTGGCAATGAGAAAGTTGTCCTGATTTCTGGTACATTATACAGCTGTAGCCAGACAATGGCCTGGGAGCATTTCAGCAGTATGTGTTTAATTTCAGCAGGACAAGAATATAGCTCAGATTCAGCATTCATTGTACAGGAGACTGCTATGCATTTGCAGACTGTGGGAATGGACGTGTACGAGCTTGCACTGAATTTGCTTGGCTCTCTCACCCTGGGCTATTATGCTGGCCAGTGCTTTCACAATCACAAAGCAATCATCAGCTTTGTTTGGGCACAAAATAAAACCTGTAAGATTCATTCTCGTTAGGCATTTAGCATAGCACAAGGCCAAAGGTATTACTTGCTGATGATCCAACAGGCTATATGGGAACTAAGATTGAAATGCACATGCATTTGAGTGTGGTTATATTTTGGACTCATCACTCTGAAGTATAACCTGATTTACTACATTACTGTACATCTGAAATGTACCCTGGCCCAGTGTTTGAATGATAAGCCTCTTTCAAATATTATTCATCTTGTTTTTATGGGGTGAATCTGTGGAAGCAGGCTGCGCTTTTCAGGTCTGTATTACACATTAGTATGTTATCTAGTATAGTATACCATGTTTATTAGTGTTTGAGGTGTTAGCCCAGCACAGGTAATTACAGTAAAACAGCCTTAGCCATAAATAGTCCCATGGGATTACTTATGTTGCAATACTCAGTAAAAGACTCCATGGCACAATGTGTTGCTTTTGTCATTGGTAGTAATAAAACAGAGACTTCTCCACTGATTTCCCATGCAGGTGGAAGCCAGCAATACACTGAAAGATGTCAGTGCTTCCTTGCTCACTGTAAACACAGAGGACAGCAGAGATGATCAGAAACTAACGGATGCAGCCAACTACCTATTTAATGCAGTGAGCAATGTCCTTCAAGCCTCCACACAAAACAGAGCCACGAACACTACAGTGTCTGAGGCAGAGCAGGTACTTTTGATTCACCCCTGTTTATAGAAGACTGTGGCTGAACACCTACTTGCTTCAGAAGATTTTAAAGAGTTTTGCTGCCTCGCATTTTTAAATTGGCATCAGGTGGGGCACAGGACAGTGCACTGTAGAAGACAGGATCAGTGTTAAGGCCTCTATGGGATGACAAGTAGATGGATTGCAGTAAATTTTTTTCTCCAGATTTGGTTCTATCCCCTCCTTTTTCAAATTCCCCTCAGTTCAAGGAAGACTCAGGTATTCAGTATTCATGACTTGTTTCATTACTTCAGAGCTGAAATCTGTTCAGGTTTCTGCTTAAGTTTTTTCAGAAAGCCCACTCTGATTTTCTATTCAGAATTAAGCAATGTGTTTCTTTTGTCCTAAGCCTTCCTATTTATACGCGAATTGTTTCCCTTTGTGTAACTCCTGGACTGAATACACTTTAGCAGTCAGTCCTGCAAAGGAGTATGATATAAATCTAACTTGAGAGAAAATGCTACAAAGTGTTCAGACTCCCCCAGGATAACACAACAGTAACACAGCCAGCAGGTAATTAGCTCTTGCTTTTCAGACACTAAAATGTGCAGTGAAAGGGCATTAACATACACAAACACATAAATGTCTTGCGTGAAAATGGTATCATGTTTGTAGTCTTCAGATTTCAGTGCACAGAAGTTCTAAATATTAGATTTCCACTTACTGTAAGACACTTATTTGCAGTATGTTATGTTTTCATGAGAATTACAGAACTTGAATTGCTGACAAGTATAACTTTCTCTGAGATTCACAAAAACATCACCGAGTTTGGCAGTTTTATAAGACACAGTGAAAACAATATTTCATCATAAAAGGAACTAAGGGCCAATAATGAGCAACTTACTGATTCTGAGCAGCTCTGTTACATGTTCCCTCCTCTAATGCTTGTCTAGAGTTTGGTGTCCCACCAACTCCTGAATACAGTTGAAAATCTGCAGAGCGCACTTCTGTTTGGGAAGGAACCAGATGATGAACCCATGGTCCTTACCACTCATTCTGCCACAATGTATATAAACAGGTAACAGTAACAAATGTCTGTCTGTCTGTCTGTCTATCTTCCCCAACCACCCCCCCAAGCTCCTGATAGGCACCCAAACTTTCCTCAGATAGAAACTACCCGACCACTCAAATTAATGCTGCAGCATAATGACAACTTCAACAGCATGATGAAGTTGCTAATTAATTGTAAGAACAGCTTGGACCCCAATTAACTTCAGTAATATCATCTTAAAAATTCTCATGTTGTGCTTTCTTTGACCAAAGAAGAACTTACTAGTAGCTGCTTGCCTTTAAAAGGTAAGTTCTTTGTTATTTTCCAAGTGGCCAAGCTGCCAATAATACATGATATATGAAACTGTAACTAGATTGACAAAAGCAAATATAATCATAAGGAGCCTGATGAGCATTCTCCACTCCCAGCAGTCATCCCTGAGAGTCTGATTTTCATTCACATTTAACTGTGTGTAGAAATCAAGAACATGTTCACACCTGGACCAGGTGCACCTTTTGCTTAAATACACCTAATTGGGTACAGCTTCACAAACAGATATGCCAATTGCACCCCTTTTCCTGATGACTGTGTGATATGTGGACTACTACATCAGAGACAATGTGCTAAGGTAGTTGCTGGCAGAGTCAGAAATAATTTTCCAGATAAGCTATACTCACAAAGTACTTTTTGAGAGCTTTTTCTCTGTGTTTGAAGTTCATACTATTGACTGTCTGTATGTTTGTTTGTTTTCTGAGTTTTTGTTTTCTTTCTCTTTTTTTCTGTTTCATTTGTGTCCAACTGGACTGGATAGATTACAAACAGAAAATATGGATGGTACATCCATTAATATCTCCACTTCCAGCTCTGCCAGTTTTACTCTCCCAGCTGCTTCCTCTCTTGGCATTTCAGAAGTTGATGATGAAACAGTGGATATAAGGGCAAGTAAACAGCTTTAATCTGACTCAATCTGACCTCCAACTTACATTCTTGGTCAAGCAATTTTAGAGTCCTTTCTCCTTTTGCAATGAGTGTGCAAGCACACAAGTCATCCCTCCAGTCATTTTTGGTCAAAGAAGCTTTCACTTATCTTAATTGCAGGAAGCTGGCTGAGCAAACTTAAATTCCCCATCCCCTCAGCCCCTCAAATGCACTCTTGCTTTAAACTTGCATGGTTAGAGAAGGTGATGGAATCAATGCTAAAAACTTATTTGCTGTCTGTTTACATCTAATGCTCTGGGGGGTACGTAACAGCTCAGAGTCCCTTCAACATTCAAACTAACAGGCAGCAGACCTTTTTCATCCCAGCTAGAAGCAAATGATTCTGAGGCACTCAGATCCTGCAGGAGACAGAAGGTCTGCAAATGTCTTGATCATAGCACAACTGTGATCCGAGTTAGGAGATTTTGTTTTTAACCCTCAGAGCAATGGATTGCATATTATTGTGGTGTTTTTATAAGAAATTTTCAAAGGGTTCTCAGATTAATTTCACACTCTCGTGAAACTCCTATAATACTTGTAAAACATTTTTTTTCATTGTGTCTTTTCCAGTTCTGCCAAAAAACGACCAGAACCTCCTTATAACAACAGCAATATATCCACCTGAGTGTTAGGAGAGGCTTGTGAATCCTCTTATTGAAATAATGACTCTGACACACAATTCCATGCATTGCTATCATAGTAAAAACAGATTTTTTGTTTCTAATTCCAAGAGGAGCGACACAGGTTTGATGGAGTTTCTTTCAGAAAGGCTTGTGCAATTGCATTTTGATATCTGATACCTGAAAAACAAAACAGTTCCAGTGAATGGAACCTCACATTGTTGTATACAATCTGCATTTCAGAATCAAAATCACTTCTGGAGTTGTTTGGCCTATCACAGAAATTAGGCATGTATTTAAAACTGGACTTGGGCTTCTTTTGAGTACTGTTTAAGTCTGAGGTCGAGAAATTTATTTGGTCTATTCCCCAATTTAATTTTTACGATAGTGAAATACTAACAGTAACTCAGAGATTGTTATTAATGTCTTGCTAACAGATGGTGAGCTTGGCCATGAATCCCTTTTTCTCCAGTGATACCAGTTTTGACATCAGTGGAACAGTGGGAGGTCTAAGTCTTACTGGTCTGGATGGCTTGATCATACCAGTCAGCAATCTTAAAGAAAACATTGAGGTAAACTCACTATTTTCTATCCCTCTTCTCTCTTCCATCTGTTTACAAGCTGTCTTGTATATTACTGTCTTATTTGACTACAAATGGTGGAACTGTATTCATTTCAATATATAATGGGTGTGTGCATTTGTAATGGAGTTATTTTTGTGATATGAAGAAGGAAATGACAGATATTTCTTAGAAAAGAGATGATATTCAATTAAATGGTTGTGACAACGATAACGGTTGGGGAAAACCATTCCAGATTACAGTGACCTTGAAACACAATGTAATGTCTGATTCAATACCCAACAACTGCGTGCTCATATTGCTAACGTCTGGGATTCCTAGCCCATTTATAAACTGACATCTAGGCAATTCATTTATGTACTTCATGTGACCACTATTTCAGTAATAATCTCAGCTTTCTGACTGAAGATCACCGATTTTGTGATGAATCTATACAGGTTGGAAAAAGACTTTTCAGAAGTTAGCTGACAGTATCATGAAAATATTTTTGACAGCCATACTTATAGAAAAGATTACCTAGTGTGTGGCTGTACCTATAGAAACTCACAGTGCTTACAGATAAGTAAGATGCTGGTCTCTATTTGTATTTGTCTTTCTGTTTAAAACCAGATAATATTACCAAGGCATTCTGCACCCCAGGAAGATAGAATTCAGTTGAACCTGAGCAATTTTAGCATTTTCCAAGTAAACATCACCTCAGAAAACACATCAATAGTGATTCAGCTGGAATGTGAACAAGACATTCCACTAATACTCTACTTAGGATATGGTTATCGGCCAAATGAAACTAACTATGACATGAAAAGTCATCTGTTCTATAAGAAAACTGCTGGAGGTAAGACAGCATGTTAGTGATGAGTTAACTTTTGCATTCTGGGCTTATGTAGCCAAAAGACTTCGCCCTGTACATGTTCACTATTGGGAAGTTGAGGGCATTCAGTACGGATATCATGGAGTGCTCACCAACAAATTTATGGGGTCATTATGACCACAAATTTGGAGAATGAGCCTGACATCTAATTGGAAAGAAACTTCTCAAAGGAGTTTCAATTTATTGTGCTTCAGGAGCAAAGAGTGGGATGCTTTGAACAACGAGTTGCAAAGGATTATTTGGTACCTGTTTCTTTTATTTTGTTCAGTTTATTTATTATATGCAATATAGCTGTATTCAAAATACACATTTCCACATGTACATTGAAAATAAATATTTTTGTTCAAGGTGAAACAAATACCTGGGTTCTTAGCCCTGAAGAACTCATTTTTGGAGAGGGAACTTACTATTTGATGGTTTCACAAGACATGGGAATGGATTCCACTGTCTATGACGGGCTAGCTATAGCTGTCACTTGCTTTGCATCCCGCTGTGTATTTTGGGATGAGCAGCAAGGGAACTGGAACAGCTATGGATGTCAGGTAAGTAGAAAGAAATAAAGAAATCGTTATATTATATATGCCAAAGCCAACCCCTGTGATGCCCATTGAATTCATACCACAAAATAACATAATTCCCAGATGTTTTAGTAAAATGAAGAAGTGAGATTTAATCCACTATGACTAAATTTCAAATTGCATTCCCATTACACTTCTTGGGATGCACTCCTACATAAAGAGAAACTCAGCTGTTCAGACAAGTTTGTATCATATTATTAATGCCTTTTTCTGGCTGGACATCAGAATTAATATACCTAATAACAACTTGTTCCTGTACAGCAGTTCTCTATACTAACTCACCATTCTCAGCACTGTCTTCATTTGTTTGGTAAGTTATCCAATACTTTGAAACAAAATCTTCTATCCAGAGTTTTTTTCTGGCTTTCAGGTAGGACCAAAAACAAATTCTAGAAGCACACAATGTCTCTGCAACCATCTGACCTTCTTTGGGAGCTCCTTCTTTGTCATGCCTAATGCTGTTGATGTTAGCAGAACTGCACAGCTATTTGGTACATTTGTGGACAACCCCATCGTGGTGACCACAGTAGGATGTATCTTTCTGATATATGTGATTGTAGTTATTTGGGCCCGAAGGAAAGACATCCAGGATGATGCTAAAGTAAGTCATGCATTAATAAAGACTGAAAGTATGTAGGCCAATTGCCTTTTTGACTGTCCTGCTTTAACACAAGTCTTCATCTAACCCTAACCCATTCACACTGTTCAGAAGATGATATGTTCCTACCCACAGCTTTAAAGTATCTATACTTACAGAGCTGCTAATGCCCTGTTTGTATCATGTCACTCTGCAGGCAAAAATCACAGTGCTGGAAGACAATGATCCCTTTGCTCAGTATCGTTATCTTGTGACAGTTTTCACAGGACATCGCCGTGGGGCAGCCACAACCTCCAAGGTATCAGCTGTACTGTGTAGTAAGAGAGCAGTGCACTCATTTAGAGAACTGGAGCAATAAAGGAGCACCCAAGCTATTGAACAGCACAGCTCAAATGCAACTTCTAAGCTAGACAGTATGCAGAGTGTGTCAGAGGAATAATCACATATAGGATTCTGAGATGAGTGATCCTTCATTTCGCTATCTTGCTCTGCAGGTGACACTCACTCTCTATGGACTAGAAGGAGAGAGTGAGCCACATCATCTAACTGATCCTGAGACACCAGTGTTTGAACGTGGAGGAGTGGATGTTTTCCTACTCTGTACCCTCTTTCCTCTAGGGGAATTGCAGAGTATTCGACTGTGGCATGATAATTCAGGGGACAATCCATCCTGGTAAGTGCATACAAGGCAATAATAAAGATTCAAAAATATGTTTACAATGACAACTGCTTTCCTTTCCCAGCACTTGAAGTTATTCTTTCTACAGTTCTAGAAAGTAAGGACTAGTTTTGCCTTTATTTTTTTTCCCCAGATGAATAGATCATATCATGGTCTAAACTGCAGGACAAGGAATACTTCCCATATGCAGTTTATACTACAAGTTGATTCTGAGTTAGTGCAAGACTTTCATCAAACATGCTGCAGAAAATATTGCATGAAACGAAGGCACAGTGATCAGATGGGAGCTGTAACATGCTCTGGATCAGGTCACCAACCTAAGTATTCAGAAAAACATTATTTTAGGGCACTCTGATGTGTGTTCTGTGCCTCACCATTCAGACGCAGCCAAAGAAGTCAGAGGTCAGGCTTTGTCCTCCATAGTTCTGCTGAGTCCTGAATTTCACACCACTCAGTTACACATGACTGTGCCCTGTATGTTTTCCCACCAGGTATGTGAATCGAGTATTGGTACATGACCTTGCGTGGGACCAGAAATGGTACTTCCTCTGTAATTCCTGGCTAGCAGTTGATATTGGAGAATGTGTCCTAGATAAAGTGTTCCCAGTAGCTACAGAGCAAGACATGAAGCAGTTCAGGTATCTTCTATTTTATGCCTTTTTACTCCTAGTAACAGTCAATCTAGAGAAGCGAGTATGCAAACATTAACTCTCTAGACAAAAAGAAAACAGTGGGGTGTTTCTACTGCTCTGAAAGGGCTCTGAATGAGGAGAAGAAGGATGATTGACAGTACCTGACTATTACCCTAATGGTTACATCAGACTGGAAATACTGACATTAAAGAGTGCTTTAATGAGACATGTGGAAACCCAAGCATCTTGTCTTCAGTGTAATTTCCCTAAAAATGTATATAGAAACTGCTCGTGATTATCTTCACCACCATGGTGTGGCCAGAAAGAAAGTACATGAGAAGCTATGACCATTCTATGTAAATCAAGCCATGATATTTGATTTTTTTTTCATAGTTAATATGTCTTCTGACTATGCCTAGCATGAACAGGCCAGGACCCTGAAATACAGCTTTATTCTTTCCTCTCCTTCCTAAGCATTCATTCAATTTCCCCCTCTTCCTTCCCAGCAACCTGTTTTTCATGAAGACCTCCAAGGGTTTCCAGGATGGGCACATTTGGTACTCAGTTTTCAGCCGCTCCCCACGAAGCTCCTTCACACGAGCCCAGCGCGTGTCATGCTGCTTCTCACTGCTGCTCTGCACCATGCTGACCAGCATCATGTTTTGGGGAGTGCCAAAGGATCCAGCTGAGCAGAAAATGGATTTGGGTAACAATTGCTTTCGTTACTTGCACAGGAAAATAGAGAGACAGCAGAATCTAGAAGAGTAACAGTTGAGCAAATGGACTTTTTCACGAGACACATGTGATGGTTGCTGAGGTTATTTTTATTCCTTTGGCCTGTTTGATCTTGACAGGTAAGATTGAGTTCACATGGCAGGAAGTGATGATCGGCTTTGAAAGCTCCCTCCTCATGTTCCCCATCAACCTGCTCATCGTGCAGATTTTCAGGAACACGCGACCCCGGCCAGCCATGCAGGGCACAGAGAAGAAGCCAGGAAAGAATGTCCGAGTGTCCCCAAGCCTATCTCCCGCCCCACAGGTCACCCCAGCCATCTCGCTCTCTCCAGAGGCTGTAACAAAGGTAAGCGCCTGTGGTTGCTTCCCGGTGGGTCCTGCACTGCCCTCTGCTGTCCTGCGCTACTCGACGCCTCCAGTTTAAGAGCAGAAATCTTCCTTGCCAGAAGACTTTCAAATTGCCCGGCACGATGAGCCAAATGTGCTTTGGTGCAGAACGCTCAGTTATTCACCTATACTGCCATGGGATGAGCAAAGGGTTATCCACTTTCACAGTATATTCCACATGTAGGGAATCCTCAACTTCAGCAAGATCAGCCTATGTACATTTCATCCCCTTGCACAGTGATTAAAATCACTGTGTTCACTGAGTTCAAAGCAAACATCAAGCAAGACAATGAAGAGAAAAGGTATCATAGACCCTGTCTTCCCCAGCTTAGGCCCACAGACAGGTCAGCTGCATTACTGAATCCTGAAAACTGAATTGCTGAACTCATTGAAATCTAGCTGTCATATCCAGCTGTTACATCCAGCCCTATAGGATATGCCATCCTTACCCATTTTAGCAATAGATGCAGCGCCCAGCCAGTAGCACCTCCTGACCACATCAGCTTAAGTCACTGCAGTCTGAGTCACTGTTATATTGCTGCTGTCTTTTCTAGGACATAAGAAGAATTGCTAACTCGCTCTTTAAAGCCTTGAAGGCTCCATCACTGACCTCAGTATCAGATCTCGGAAAATCAACTAATATCAACATGCTTTTGGCGTTGGTTGAAGATGTCATTTGCCAGCAGAATAGAGCTGGGCAAGAGTTTTATGATGAAAACAAAAAGAAGGATGACCTTGTAACTGTCACACTAGGTCCTATGGATATACAAGGTAAACAGCTTAATGTGACACACTTACTGAAACCTTTGAATTGAAATTGATGGTGACTCTGGATGGGATGACCCAAGCTTTTACATTCTGACTCAAAGGCAATTACAGAATCACAGAACAGTTGAGGTTGGAAGGGATCCTCCAGCAGAGTCAACTGGAACAGATTGCCCAAGATTGCATCCAGTTGAATGTTGAGTATCCAAGGATGGAAAATCCATAGCTTCTCAGAGCAACCCCTCCATGGTGTCCAATCACACCAATACAAAAGTTATTCTTGTGTTCAGATGGAATTTCCTAAGTTTCAATTTGTGCCCATTGCCTTCTCCTTTCATTGTGCACCTTCTACCGCCCAAGTAAATACACTGAAATCTCTATTTCTTTTGCTGTAGAATGAAATGTTAGCTAATAGCTTTATCAGTATCTAATTATGAACTATATATTATCAAGACCCACAAATATCAGTTTTTTTGTCCCGTTTATTTTCTTCTTGGCCTTGTGCTGCTGCTGTTCCTTTCAGTCCAACTTTAACTTAGGCATTGGTTTAATTTCAATTAAATAATGTGAGCGAACAATCCCACTGATTTCACGAAGACCTACTTCTTTTTGTCTTTTCCATGAGCATTCAAGGATGGAGAGTTCAAAGGTAAATTCTTTTCCTGCAGAAAAAATAAGAAGCCCAAGTCCTGAAAAGAGACTCTGTGAGCGACTGAAGTGCAGCGATTACAGCCGCTGCTTGTACATGCAACTCCAGCAGGTAGAGATGGAGCTCGAATTACTGGGGCCCCATAAATTTCAGATACCTCAGAGTTATACTCAAGCAGTTCGGCAGGTTCAGCACATGAAGAACCTCCTGCAGAACCAGATTTGCACGTCAGCATCCATCACTGAGAGGTAACCTAATTCTCATTCCATTTTCGGTGTAAGTAAATTCAGGTCATGAATTCAAAAGCGGTGCGTTGAAAATAATTACTACTTAATATGTTGTAGATAATCATTATAATAGCTGTAGAAACATGCCTTACTATTATTCTATTGTAGGAGCAACAAAGAAATTTCAATGCAGTGAACTACACATAAAAGCAGTAATGACAGATCCTCACTCTCTGTCACTTTTGCTTTCAAAACTGAATGTTACAGTGCAGTGCTACATGGCTGTAAAGTGCTGAAGATAATCACTGAGCTTTGGAAGTCTCTCTGGTCTCTAATAACGCATGGGGAAAATAAAATGAATAAGCAGGCAAAAAATATTTCTGGGAAACCTGATAATTAAGTAGAAAGAATTGAAAACAATACCACTAATTATCTCTCTGACCTTTGTGGTGATCATGAGATGCATCCAGCACCTAAAGGCACTCATGGTTGGTTTTCTTTCATTTCTACTGGAGTTTCAATAACGCATGAGAAGCAAGTAAGACCATTGTATTTCTTTTTATTTTCACTGGTGTCTGCACACTTTCTCGTATCTTTGCCTGCTGTACTTTTTGCCATCCATATATTCTGTGTAGTTACATTAGCTCAAAGAAGAAAATAGCTAAAAGAATTTAAATCACAAAATGTTGCCTATAGTCACAGAACCTGAAGAACGTGATTTTGGTTTCTATTCCAGTGCTGAATGATTTTTTCTCTTCTGGTTGATTCTGAAGGTGGTCACTGACTCCGAGCTTCTCTGGTGATGAAAAGAAAAGTTCTTCTTCAAAAGGGCTGCCCTGGTGGTTTGTGTTCATTGCTTGGTTCCTTGTTGCAGCCACCAGTGGTGTATCTGGGTTCTTTACCATGCTCTATGGGCTGCATTATGGTAAGGAGAACTCCATCAAATGGCTGATCTCCATGGCCATCTCCTTCTTTGAAAGTCTTTTCATCACTCAGCCCTTAAAGGTGAGATCCTCAGAAATGGAACCACTGGCCAATATGAACTCATTCTGCTATCATTACAGGAAAATAGTACCTTTAAAAGAACCACAGGATTTAACATCTGAAATTGAAGTCGTTTTGCCCTTAAAACAAAAGCTAACATGTATTACAGAGTTCTGTTGTCATTTGTTGGCATTACATTAGTTTCATCTCTCATTTTGGTAGAGTTTAATAGTAGACGAGGTGACCAAAGAAGATATGTCATACAACAAAAGCAGTTGAGTTAGGGTTTGTGCACTGTTTATAAGCTTCAGCTGCACAAGTTGCACAAAGCCAAAGGACAGTTGTTCTTCTACAGTAGCTGTACCCAAAGTGGTGTGTGCCAAACCCTGAGCTTCATATATTAATGGGCATGCCATGAGTCTACAGCTAATTCTTGCAGGTGCTGGGATTTGCTGCTTTTTTTGCTCTGGTTCTGAAGAAGGTGGAACATGAGGATGAAGAAAACACTGCCATTGATGGACCTTTACCTGCACCAGGTAACTGTCTGTAAAGTGAGAAATTATTTTAAAAAGTGAAATGTTCTCTTAGATTTTTGAATGCTTTATGCACCAATATGTGATTCATAGTGAGGAATTCACTGGTTACCTTTATACACCTGAATGGGCAGAGAAAGACACCTGTACCTAAACCTGACACGCTGCTCAGGACCTCAATCATTCCCCAGTGCTGCCTTACCATACTGCTTCTTTAAGTGACATCACCTGAATTCTTACGGGAAAGCATTAAGTAGAAGTATTTCCTTACAGTGGCCAAAGTGAAAAGCAGGATACAAATGATCTATTGACTGATTCCAGGCATTATTGCTCTCACCCACAGGTGACTCAAATCCTCTCTTTGGAGCCCGACGGGACAGCAGAAGCAATATTTACCAGCCACCTCCTGCAGCTGATGTCGAGAAAATGAAAATCAACTGCATGAAGGAGCAGAAGGCATTTGCCATAATCAGAGAAATCCTGGGTATTACTCATATGTAGTTTATCTTGTTTTATTCAGCTGTATTCATCAGGACTTTTACAGCAGTGAAAACATTAAACACAAAATCAAGCTACTCATTCTGTTTAGAGCTGTCATTATTGCTAATGTTCAGCCAGCCTCCATGCTTATTTTCTCAATCACTTCCCAGATTCCTACTTGTGTTTCAGATGTGATATGCTTAAACTGCAGCACTTTGACATAACTTGTGTAAATTCATTAGCACTAGTCAGTCAGATTCTTGCAAAGCATCTCTTTAACCTAATAAGTGGTGACAGCAGTAATCATTCACACAATCTATTTTGAACAGCAGTTCAAATGCACTGACTCCTCTTGTGTTTGTTGTGTTTTTTTTCCAGCCTATCTGGGGTTTTTATGGATGCTGTTACTGGTTGCCTATGGGCAAAGAGATCCCAATTCCTACTACTTAAACAAGCATATTGAGAGCAGTTTTTCAGAAGGATTCCGTGATGTCTACAGTTATGAGGATTTTTTCACGTGGGCAAAAACTACTTTAGTAAAAAATCTTTATGGATCATATAAAGGTGCAGAGACAGTTTTGATATCATCTTGATTCACTTCAGCTTGCCAGCTTCTGAAACATTATCTTTTATATCTATCTCCAACTTGTACATGCATATTTGACTGGAGGAAGACACTGTGACTGTGTAAGACTAATGTGAATTTTCATAAACTGAATACTGGTGGATAACAAAAGCCCCACATCGCGACCCCAAGTACCACCTGGCCTGACATTTTCATTATCTTTAATACAAAACTCCAGTTTTGCACTGAGTTTTTTGATTTTTCACATTTTACATTACCCATTCCAGGTACATGTCTCAGTTTCAATTAAGCTTCTTTCCATCACTAAGAAAAAAAGCAGAATGGCAGATAGATGGTACTATAAAGCTTTCCATCAGGAGAGCTCTGCACTGTCTTAGGTCACTGTGAAGGATAATTATACAACATCACTATGTTTCCATCTGTCCATACCCATTAACAAATATGAGCCATGTTCAAGCTCACACTTTAGAGCACCTATGAGCATACAATGGCATGGTTCACTCTTGGACATGGCACTACCAGCTGTGATCAAGTGTGAGCACTGCACGCGGGTACTCTGCTCCAGGCAGGTCTCTTTTCTCCTGCAGACCTCTGTTTCCTTCTCTATAAAGTCAGACAGGTAATGATACTAAACTGTTGTCTACGGATGTTTTCCAAGAATTCAGTTTAAATCAACGCAAGCACTATTTTGCTTACAGTATTGTTGTGGTTTGGTTTTTTTTTTAATCTATAGGAAAATGTTAATGCATATCAGAAGGATAAATGAAAAGAAGAAATATTAATCACAGTTCTGTCTTTTCCATTTCCCATTTAGGGTTCATTACAGATGGGAACTCCAAGCTGGTGGGCAGTGCTCGAATTCGCCAAGTGAGAGTGAAGGGAGACACCTGCCCTATTTCAGCCACCCTCCAGCACGTGATTCAGGAATGCCATGCTCCATACTCCCTACAAACAGAAGACACATCAGACTACGGAGAACACTGGAACACTTCGGTCTTTGATATCTCCTCAGACTTGAGCTCAGCCTGGCATTATCAGAGCCAGACCAAATTGAGAGGGCAGCCCGTCTGGGGCAAACTGGCCTTCTATGGGGGAGGGGGATATGTGATTCACCTGGGAACTGATCCTCAGAATGCCTCCAGGTAAAGCTTGCATCCTGGTAAAATATCAGTGAATGTGCTGTAGTTGACAATGGTGCTCTTTTCTCTGTTCTATTTAGGATTCATCTCAGATTGAATTCTGAATTTTGTTACTGTGGATTATGCTGAATATTGAAGATATCACTGTGATGACTTCAGTGTACTTTATATTCTTATAATCTTTCTCCATGTTAGATAACAACCAGATCAAAAATTATAACCTGTTTTTCCTAATTGCATGCGTGGATTCCATATTCACATAGCTGCAGAAGTACATAATGCTAAAGAAATAGTAAACATCTTACCTTGGGTGTGCTGCTTCTCTATGAAACGATGCACTTCTATCCTCTGTGTGATACAGTGTATGATACTGTATGAGTTATCTCACTGGCTATACATTTTTTGGCAGAATTCTCCAGTACCTTTTCAACAACGTTTGGCTGGACACCTTCACAAGAGCAGTGTTTGTTGAATTTACAGTCTACAATGCCAATGTGAACCTGTTCTGCATTGTAAGCCTGATGTTTGAAACTAACGCTTTAGGTGAGAACCTATGCCCATATCAAACCACAAAACTGGGCTCATTTTCTTTTCAGAATGAGATTCAGATTTATATCTGCAGTCCTTCCTGTTTCAGTTAACATCTGTAGTCTAATCCAAACTCAGTCTTGCTGGGATTAATATCATGCTGCCACACAGAAGGGCATTAGCATCCCAAAAGCCACTGACTGTCTGAAATTTGAAGAAACTTTCAAAGAACATTTACAGGGCTACTCCTACAGTCGGGCTTAAATCTCAGTATAACTGGATTCGGACTGACACTGATGTGAATGTGCATATGGAGCTCTTATTAATGAACTAAATTGTTTGAATGAAAACAGAAGGATGTAATTATTACAGCACTGAGCTGACCACCATTATTTTCCAGGGGCCTTTTTCACAAGTGCAGTGCTGCAGAGTGTCCGGCTCTACCCATACACCAACAGTCTTCACATTTTTGTTGTTGCTGCAGAAGTAATTTATTTCCTCTTTATCGGGTACTACATGATCGTTCAGGTGAGATACACTGGAAAATCCTGCTGACAGCATTACCTTTTGTCTTTCATTTGTGAAAGCTTTAGCTCAGTAGTTGATTTCAGTAGTGCTGCTGTTGACTCGCACCAGTGGAAGACTGAATCAGATTGTGTATCTTCATTAAAAAGCAGGAAGGTGACATTTTGTTTGGCAAGAATGTCAAAGATGATGAGAAATTATGATGTGCAGAAGTCTGCTTTATTGTGGAGGACAGAGACCTAATCTTGAGAAGTTTACTGTATGATACAGTGTTGGGCTGCAAAGTAAGGCTCTGTTTTCACAGGGAAAACTGATGAAGACTCTGAAATGGAGATATTTCCACAGCAAGTGGAATCTCCTGGAGGTGGCCATTATACTGATTAGCTGGAGTGCCCTGTCAGTGTTTGTGAAGAGGACAATCCTTGGGAGCCGAGACATCAGCTACTACCAGGAGCACAAAGAGGAGTAAGCAATAACCCTAGGAAGAACTAACTGAGCTCCTAGTTCCCTGGCTGCTACAGGACATCCAAGCTAGTAAATCATCTGCTTTATTCTTTACCATCAAGAAACATAGGGCAGAGGACAGCAATATTTAACATGAATGGAAAATAATAGCATCTGCTAGAAAATGGCCATAGAAGAGCAAGCTCAGAGAATCACAGGATAATTTAGGGAAGCAAAGCACAGTCATGTACAGCTGAGCTTTTTGTGTGCACACAGCAGGGAGCAGAGACAGAAACAGCCAAGCAAAAACTCAAGTTAGCTCTCCACTGAAAACAAGCTCAGAGTGACTGGCTTTTCCAGAATGTACGCATTCCCAGGCTCCTGTGTGATGGTCTAATACATCTTTTCTTTGTTTCTAACAGCTCTGTAAGCTTTAATGAAACAGCAAGAGCCGATGCAGTTCTTGGCTACCTGATTGCTTTCCTCGTGCTTCTCTCCACAGTGAAACTGTGGCATCTGCTGAGGCTCAACCCTAAGTTACACATGATCACCTCCACTCTAAGGAGAGCATGGGGTGATATCTCTGGATTCATCACTGTTATTGCAGTCATGTTTCTCGCCTATTCCATTGCTGTGAGTATGACTGTGGTTTCTCTTGTCTTCAGTCTGCACTGAGGCACTGCCAGGTTAAATGAATTGTTTCTGAATGGGGAGAGCAACGTGTCTTTGAAAGGTAAAACTGAATAAAGCTGCCTGTCTAAACCTTACGTTAGAAGACTGGATTCTAATTCTTCCATATATGTGAAGGCAGTTAAAATATCCACCTGCTTCTTTCTTTGCAAACTGAAATTCTGAAATTCAGTACAAAAATCAAAGACGGAGACAACAAACAAACCAACAGAAAAGGATTTTCTGTGTGTCACAGGTGTAAAGTACACAGCAAAGTACAGGAAAAGTCATTTTTTGAGTAAAGCTCAAACTGGGAAGAGTGCACAAAGTATCATTTTCTGTTTGTCTTCTTTTTAGGTGGGAAATAATTATTTTTATGCCTATCATAGTAAAACTCAAGATGCAAATAAAATATTATTTTCATTCTAATGAGATTTAGTAATTATTGGTCTTTTTTAAAGGTTTTTTTCCCAACAGAAATAATTCTATGGTTCTTAAATCCAGGATAAAATGTCTTACAGCTCATGCACACCTCTGTAAACAAAGCAAACAAATAGAGAAAAAAAAATCCAGTAGAGCAAAAAGACAAAAAGGCTTCATGGCTGACGACAGACTGGAAGAGCTTTCTCTGAATTATCAGTCATCAGCTGATTTGCAGCAAGGACTGTGATTATGATGCAAGATATGCCTTCTTTCCTTTGCAGACAAACTTGATATTTGGCTGGAAGCTCTGCTCTTACAAAACTCTCTCCGATTCAGCAGAGACCATGGTCAGTCTTCAGCTGGGAATCTTCAACTACGAGGAGGTACTCCCTCTTGATTTTGAAAAGTTCATCACAGTGCAATTAACACCTCAGTTTTCATATATGCTTTGAATCAGCAAATAGAAGGACTCTTGGTTAGTGCTAGACATGAATCGTATTTTGCAAGTGCCACAGCCTCCTAAAGGAGCCCTCATTACTCATTCAAGCAATTAAAAAAGCAGTGAAATATATCTCCCATCCCACCCTAAACATTGGTAGATTCATAATGAATATTTCATTGAGAAAGCTGCTTACATTTTAACTGGATATGTTACTTACTGACTACAGATAAAGTTTTGAGCAGTTTTCCTTAGAGCACTACAGAGATATAAATATGTGAGTGATGTCCTGGCATTTACTCTGAACACGCACCCATCACTTCTCAAGAAAGACAACACCTTCCACAAGGGATCTTCATTACATTTAATTTGTTATTACTGACTTTTTCACTGGGTTCTTTCAAATATCCTTGGAATGACTCTCTATGTTTTCAGACCACGAATCCAGCAGGGTAAGATCAGTAATTGGGCATAACGCTTTTCAGCTCTACATCCATTCAAGTAGTTAATCCCAAAAATATACTCCTATGTTTTTTAATTCCTATGCAACCCTTACTTGATACGTTCCGTGACAGTCTGACTGGACTTCTGTGTAATGACATCTTAAATAAAAGCACACAGGGATTTTATTTCTGCTTTGAAAGCTGGGACTTGACCGAGCTGCAGCTGGTACTTATGTGGCTAAACAAATTTCCAGGTTTGTCAGATTTCACCTCAAATTTCCATACCTGTGCATTCAAATGCAAACACTTAAAACAACAGCAAAACACAGAGACTGCCCACATTAATGTTTCATATGTATGAAATATTTCATCTCCTTTGTACAATACTGTATTAAAGCCCTAAAGTAAAAGGAGAAAATTTATCTATATACATATGATATATAACTATAGCGTTATTTATTACCCACAAGGACTTTCAATGGGACAAACTCCTAACTGTGTGATAGCTGCTTGTACATATGCTCCTTTTTAAAAATCAGAATGTCATGTCTTACCTTATTAATCCTACAGATCTTGGACTACAATCCTATTTTAGGTTCCTTCTTAATTGGATCCTGCATTGTTTTCATGACGTTCGTGGTGCTGAATCTCTTCATTTCAGTGATTCTGGTTGCTTTCAGTGAGGAGCAGAAGCACTACCAGGTGTGTTCATCTCAGCTCTCCTGCCGTTCCTTAACATTTGTTGTGCAGAGCTTACTCATGGCATAGCTATTCCACCACCCGATGAAACTATGTAAACTCGGTCCTACTTTTAAGAAGTCAACATTTACTCATAAAGCATGCTTCAGATTTTCCAGAATTACACTGTCCATTCCTGTTCAGATGAGTCTCTGTTCAGACTTTAAGAACTGTAGCCTGGCATTCACATACTAAATCCAGAGCCCCAGCTCCATTGGAATCAGTACCAAAACAGCTACAGAATTGATGAGGACTTTACAGCTCATTTTAACAATGTCACTAAGCTCCTGATCTGTTCAGGTATTGATAGCATTCTGTGAAATCCAGGTTTGGTATAGGGAAACATTTCTTCTCAGAAGGAGTGGTGATGCAGTGCCACAGCTGCCCAGTGAAGTTGGGGAGTCAGCATCCCTGGAGGTGTTAAAGAGCCATGGGGATTGGGCACTGAGGGACGTGGGCAATGGGCAGGTAGGGGTGGGTTGATCTTAGTGGCCTTCTTTGACCTTAATGATTCTGTGATTCTATGACCTGCACAGCAGTCAGCTAGTGAACTCCGGGCTCCAGTAGCAACATTTTCACAGCCTTTGACAGAGTCAATATTTCTTCAGCAGCATGCACACCCTCAGGCTACCTGAGACTGTTTGGTGAATGCAGCTGCATGGTGTTCGGCTTTGGCAGCGATCCGTGCTCTGCCTAGAGTAACAATTGATCTCTATGGTACGGAATGCAGATCTACTCCTGCAACTCTCTCTACCTCCAGCAGGAGCTGCATCTGCTCCTGGCCTGCCCGCCTGTTGACTGATCTCTTGTCCTTATTTCAGGCTTCAGAAGAGGAGGAAATCGTGGACTTAATGCTCATGAAACTTTTCGGTTTCTTTGGGATTAAATGTAAGCAGGAAGAGAAGACGGGCTGTAACGATCAGCCAAAGCAACCCGCAGCAATTAGTGGACAACCGTAACGAAAAGCTGCTTTGTTAGCGTGCAAAAGATCGTACTTTGTAACTGCCAGCTGTAACGGCCACTTGGCTGTTGTGCTTCTGACTAGAACGCTGTACGTAGCCTTCAACAAACTCTTGCAGACTGATGCTTTGTAGCTAAAAACTCGCACGAAACGTGAAATAAAGCATCCCATGCGCACCGCCTGCGGGCTTGGCACCTGTAGTGATTCAACACCGAGCGTGCGTCGCATCGCTCGGCTCACGGCGCTCGCTTTCTGCCCAGCATCCCTGGAAGATGGCGGTGCGGTCAGCCCGGTGCCGGCCCCCAGGGCCGTTATCTCCCAGGGCAGCGCAGGGCCGGCAGCAGGGCTCACGGGGGGCTCGATGCCACCCCGCTCGCTGCAGCCGGACGGCTCCGCGCCGCACCGACACGGCAGCCCCGCCCGCCGCGGGGCTCCAACGGCCGCCTCCGCCATGAGGCGGGAGCTCGGCGCGGCGCCGCCCCCGCCCGAGGCCGCCGGCAAAGATGGCGTGGTTGGCGTTGCGGCGGCTCGGGCCGGCCCTGGCGCCGCGCTGCTCGCGCCTCTCGTTACGGCCGCGGGTCCCCGCGGCGCGGAGGCTGGGCACCGGCTCGTTGCTGCTGTCCGGTGAGTGCGGGAGCGCCGGCGTGGGCCCGGCGGCCGCGGGGAGGTGCCGCTCGTCCTCGCGCGGCGCAACTCGGCGCTCTGTGAGGAGCGGAGGCAAATCCTGTGGGTGCCGCTGGCTGCCCCGGGCGCGCAGCTGCGCGTTACCGCTGAGCTCTGCGGCCGGGCGCGAGGTCTGCCGGGGCTCCTCTGTCCCGGGCGCGGCGCGTTTAAATAGCGGGCCTGGAAGGACACCGTGCACAGAAGCGCTTTGTGTTGTGTTTTAGCTGCCTCGTGCAGGCGGGAAGGGCAGAGCTGCCCGGGCAGGGTGCCTCAAGATGGCTGGAAGCAGCAGTGCTGTGCCGTGCTTCTGGCAGAACCTCCGCGCTGAGCTGCTGATGCGCTCCCGATTCCCGGTGCGCAAAGAGGAGCGATCCCTCGGCGGGCAGCAGAGCTGAGCCGTGCCGGAAGGGAAGCCGGGATCGGTCTGAGCGCTCGTGTGCAGCCGCTGAGGTGTGGAGGTGTGCGTGTGCCGTGAGCTGCTGTGCTGTGTTCGTGCCCTTGTGCAGCAGGTGGTGTCTCGCAGGTGTCCATTGCCGAAATAGAGGCAGGTCTGAATTTAGGATGTGCTCGTTAAGCTGAAACCAAAGCCGTGCTGAAATGAATGAAGCTGGAGTACAAGGAGATGCTCTGGTGGCAAAGAACACTCGTGGAAGAGATTTCCTGTGCTCTGACATTATTTATGAATATATATGAGCGTATTCCTATACGATATATACATCTATTTTGATTTCTTTCATGTGCCAGTCACATAAGCTCAAAGTTCGAATTTTGAGATTACTTATTAACTCTTTCTCATTTGACCTGAACTTTACTTACCGTGGGTTTTGCCACATGGTTAGAATTTCTCATTTTAACCTTTTTCTTTGTGAAAAATATCCTACAAGAAGGATACGTGCATTTCAGACTGCTAAGATCGTGTCAATTTCTAACAAAGCAGTGAAATTTTTATCACTTGTCTTTTTCTTCCCTGTAATCTTGCCCTTTAAAACAAATCTTACACAATGTTATTGTCCCACATAGAAAGGTGCTGGCTGGCTCCTCTGTGATGTGCATAATGTTAATTAATGTTCAGTGGGGGCTTGAGGTTCTGTGTTCTTCTCTGTTCTCATGGTTCATTACTCATTTCCAATCAAATCCCTATTACCTGGGGGTTAATGCATTGACCTAAAGCGATTTGGTTTCTTCTGTTCATTAGAACATGTCCAGAGAGATTTATGTAGATATTAATAACGCTAGATGAAATTCTGTGGTCTTTTTATTATTATTTGAGCGATGCTGCGTGGGAAAATGCATTATTAGCATTTTACTCAGTCTGTTTTGTGTGCTCTGCTTCTGTATATTGTGCTGCCACAATAAATACAAATGTAAAACTTGAGCTGCCATAAGAGAGAGACCATTTTACCTCTTCCACACATTCAGCTCTTGTAATAGGATTACTATAACTGAAACATCTCAGAATGGTACTGACTTAGCGTGAGGATTTTAACAGACCTGAAGTGAGGATTTCTGCTTTTTGACATATGCAAGCCTAAGAAATAAGGCTTTCTGGAAGTTGAATTTCTTTAGGGGGTGCAAGGAGCCCAAGAGGATTTGGGACCCAAAAGAAGGGCCCAGCTGTGCTACTTTGGCACTTATCTCCCAGGAAACTCTGTTTAAGTTCTTCCCCAACTTGTGGAACATCCCCTGTGTGATCGGAGGGGTGCAAGAAGGGAACGTGGAGAAGAAATTTAAAAACTGAAGAAAACCCAAAGAACTGCTGAGGAAAATTGCATGTGAGGAGCAGGACAAAGCAGGCTGGAAGCTCTTGGTGTGATGTATCAGGAAGAAAACTGTTTCAATTTCTTCTTTTGAATATAAAAATAACTGCTGCTGGTAAAATACAGTATGAGCAGCCCTGAGTCCTACAGACCTACACTGTATGCAGAATTGCAGGATTGCTGTGGAAAAGATTTAACAGTCTTACACACGCATATCTTAAAACTATTCAGAATGAGTGTTGTTCTAATAGTATTAACAACAAATTCTCTTAGGTAACTGTTTCCTGTTTGAATGGCCCTATTAATTTCACCTATACTTACTGTGCCTGATATTGTATACATCAATGATGACATGAAATGGGAGAAGTAGACTGTAGAGGAGATGTCAGGGCAGGGAAGGGACTCAGCTGCCCGGAGCAGACAGGCTGCAGCTTCACCTTGTGGCTTTGTTTCATGTGTTGAATGAGATGCTGCAATGCTGACACTATTTAACTGTCATTAACGCTGGCCTTCTGCCAGCAGCTTCATTATTCCTGGGAAAGAAGCACAAAAATGGCTCGGAAAGACCTGAAGGCATCATAGAAAGGCTTGTTACTGTGAGTGAAGTAAACATGTATGCTTTGGATTTGTATTTTACATTTGAATGAGAACTATTCACTTTCCCCCCATGGTTGATCAGCCTGTGGATGATTGCACCGGAACCAGGAAGGCTGTCAGGCAGAACCCCACAGTGAGCTGCTGCTGTGTCACTACGTGTGTCCTGAGCAGAACAAAGTGCTTCTGCAAATTGCATTTGCTGTTTGGAGTATTTTCCAAGGGGGGTGTGGGGAAACAAAGCACCAACCTCAGGGGAAAGCATAGCAAACCAGCAGGGTTTGTAACTTCAATGTATTGCATTTAAGCCAGCAACTTGCCACTTATTTCTGAAGTTTCAAGTTTGTTTCATTGTAGCCCGCAAATTCACAGACAAGCATGAATGGATATCAGTTGAAAATGGCATTGGAACAGTAGGAATCAGCAATTTTGCACAGGTATTGATCAACCCTCTCTTTTCCTACCCAAGCCTGCAATATTTACTTACCCATACTCTTGTCCTTGCTCTTTGGATAGCTGCTGTTGTTTTATTGTTGTAATTGCATATGCTATACACACAGGATGAGATTTTTGGACTTGGCACTGTCACGTTATTTGAGAAGTGCACGTTGTTTCAGCATTCTGATAGATTCTTAATCGGTTTAGATCAAGCTGTGGAAAGCTGAGTGTGATGGAAACTTAACGGTCAGCTGAATTTAAAACTGCATTTATTACCACAGTTCTGTAGGCCTTGGGACTGTGTGGCTGTAGTAAGAGGCTGCCGTGCACTTTTCAGGTCAGATTCCACTTGAACGTGAATGTGGTGCAGTTCCTCTGGCTAAAAAGCTATTCCAAACAGAAGTGTAACACAGCGTATATTTCTCAGTATAAAACAGTGGAGGTAGGGGGACCCTTTGGAGTTTTGTTTTGATCTGGTGCAAGCATGTGATTTGGAGTAGCCACAGGCAAATTCAGGACGGAGATTTACTGCACATGAAACTTCTAGCATGGGAAGTTAGCAATGAAGTGGAATTAGCGTTAGGACAAGCAGCATTTCCTGTAATCTGCTTTCTGTAAATGCCCCCACTGCTCCGTCAGATCTGTGGGCTCTTGTGAAATATGGTACCTTTGCCACTGAAGAGGCAGGAGCCTGTTCCAGTCGAGCTGATTCTTCTGGTGGTAAGGCTCCTGTTCAGTCAGGAAGGACAGGCTGTATGCTTACAGCTCTTGAGCTGCCACTGGAGAGGAATCGCTGCATTTGATTTCAAGTGACATTTCTGTGCCTTGTGCCAGAGGGATAATTCCCTGAAATTGTTGGGAACTTTGTCCATCACAACACGTGCTGTGCTGGCTGGCACTGAGAAAATAAGCAGATGCTCCTCTTGTTCTGCCTGAATAAATCTGTAGATACATGCCTTGCAGCTCAGCCTGAGGGTTATTAACATCACAATAGGTAGCAATTAATTTGCCATTTGGGTCACTCTAACCTAACAATTTGGTTTTCTTTCAAGTTAAGTGTTTAAAAAGTGAAAAATGCACAATCTTTAAATAACATCTGCATTTACACAGGGAGGTGACTTGTTTGCATTGCTTCTAGAGTTACTGTGTCAGATAACTCCTACCTACAGTTTCTTTATTGTAAGCTTTGATGCATTTGTTTTTCTTTTAAGGAAGCATTAGGAGACGTTGTTTATTGTAGTCTTCCAGAAATTGGGACAAAATTGAATAAAGATGGTAAGTTTCAGCTCTAGTTCTACTTCTAGCTTCTTATCAAAGTTGAATTTTATTAAGTAATCTTTATGTTTGTTAACACCATTACTCATCTGGATGCAAAATAAAAGCAGATATTTCTATGAATAGAGATGACAGCTTTCATTTCGAAGTCTCTGAATGCATGCTACCATGCATGATAGCAGGAAGCATCTACTTTTCAAGATCTTTATTTAAAACCAAACATTTTTAGATATGTTTTTTGTAATACTTTTACCTATATGCTGCTTTAGAACACATTTATGCTTAGATTGGACTTAGCAGTGTTGAGGCTGGCTTACTTGTGATTTTGCAGTTACGTATTTCATGTTGTAAAACAATGAAATTTAACTGATATCAAGCTCTAACTTTTCCATGAACATACACTCAGTAATTTCTGTGTATCAGCTGTATCAATCCAACATATCAATTATTGCCCTTTTAATCATTCAGGTAGGTAATTTTCTGTGTTAAAGAGGTGTGAACATCAACGGGTAGAAAGGAAAAACCTGTCCCTGTTTATACACAGAGCACTGAGAAAAGATTGTCATTAGCTTCAGGCATTGCAGAACGAGAGTGTAAATGTACTGAGGTGAAGCAGCAGTTTTTCTTCCCATCCTTCTGCATCAGGCTGCTGAGGCCACAGCTGTTATTGTCACACTGAATGGTGAATGCTTTACAGAAGTTTTCTGTTTAGGGTTCTAATTAACCAACTTGTAGCGTTATCTGAAGGAACTTCATTTCCACTTCTCTTTTCTACCACTTGCAGCACTACTCTAATCCCAGGCTTTCCCAGAACGTGCTGTTCTCTGTCCCCTGTCTGCTGTTCTGACTGCTCCACGTTCCCCAGCCTTTGTTTGCTTATGGTTTAGAGCTGCTCTTGTCTAATGCTGCTCCGGGCCCTGTTTCCATAACTGCATATGAAATAGAAAGGAGAGCAGAGCAGCTGGGTGGTTCCGGCACCCTGCTTCTGAATACTAATGAGTGTTTTCCAGTGAGTGCAATGTAACAGCTGATAGTGCTGCTGAAGAACAAGCCAGCTCCTCAAGTTCTATTTTGTAACCAGATTTGGCATTAAAAAGGTCTACACTGTAAATAGAAGGCTTATTTAGAAGTCTTGCAGCAATAGTTGAATGGGATTCCTTCTAACCCCGCGTCAGACCATGCTGTAGGGCTTTAGCCAATGAATTAGCCAAACACAAGAAATTTCCATTCCTCCTGTAATAGCCAGTGCTATGCCACTTCCCTGCAGGACTCAGTGCTGCTGCTCAGTGATACTGAGTTGGCGACTTCCACTCTTTGACAGCTTTCCTCCCTCAGTGTCAAGGCACTGCTGCACAGACAGGTCATCGCTGCAATGTCTGATTGAAACTCGAGTGCTTTGTGAATTCCTCTTAAAAGTGTGAAATCTTGTTCTGTATTTCAGATGAGTTTGGGGCACTGGAAAGTGTGAAAGCTGCTAGTGAACTCTACTCTCCTCTCACAGGAGAAGTGACTGACATTAATGCTGCCCTTGCAGACAACCCAGGGCTCGTCAATAAATCTTGTTATCAAGATGGTAAGATGTTGTTTTTATCTTTCAATACAGAGTGCCACCTGGATGCTGGCAGTGTTGCTTGTGATCACAGATAGGTCTGTCATTCCTAGTTCTTCAAATTTAATGGTATGGAGGCTTAAAATTGAATATGTTGAATGTAGTTCAAGCCCAATAAAATTTATAGCATAATAATAGTATTGTAGTCTTGCCTTTGCTGACAACTTCATTGCAGTGTGTTCTTTCCAGAGGTACTGAGGTTTAGTTTAAATCTCTTTCCCTTGGTGGTATTTTTCATTCTTGATTCTGTAACAACTCATGATCCTGGGTGGTCAGACTCTTTTCCTTGACAGTCCCTTCCTAAAGCCACCGTCAGAGACAGTGCTGAACTAACCCCTCTGATTCAGAAGGCACCTTCAGGTTATTTGTTTGGTTTTGTTGTTGTGTTTGCTTTTAAAGTATTGCAATGCTGTTCTGCTGCAGAGGAGGTGCCCTTAATTCTAACAGTGACAGAGCTCTGTATGAGTGGTGGAACTGCTGTTCCTCGGCTCTGTCGTGGATGAACCCTTGGTGCAGGCTGTTTGCAACTGTTGTTCTTTTTAACTTCCAAACTGCAGGTTGGCTTATCAAGATGACTGTGGAAAAGCCTGCTGAACTTGATGAACTGATGAGTGAAGATGCTTATGAGAAATACATAAAATCCATTGAGGACTGAGCTGGAATAATGAAATAAACCCATATAAAATATTTCACTGTAGTCTGTCATCGATCACTGAAGTAGAGAATATTGAGTTTTGGCAAGCTGAAAAGTATCACTTATGTTCACATACACATGCCATAAATAATTGCAGTGATAAAATGTTTAACATGTGCACACTCGTAAGGGATTTATATTCTAGACTGCTTGATTTTTATATAACTTTGGGATACAGAAAAACCCAGTGCCTCCCTAACCTCCTAATACTTTGACCTAGTTATAGTTGCAAGAATTATGCCAAAAAAACTACCACCAACTACCTCTTTGCATGATTATGTTGGTTTTTTTTACTTCTTTACATAGTAAAATGAAGAAGGAAAACATAAAGAACTAATAAATTCAAATAATTCTGCCTTTACAAAGGTATGCTCCTTGTTTTCTGACTTACCGCGCTTTCTTACCATTCAAAACTCATGCACTGATCATTTAGCTAGGTTCTTGAGTGCACTGTTTAGGCTGTATTTTCTTTTGTCTGGACTAAGTAAACGCTGCATGTGTCACAGGGAATTCTACATCACGTGCCTATCGTGTGATCAGTAACACTTCAGTAAATAATGCCATGTCATGTCATGTGTGCCTTTGAGATCATGGAGGCATGCTGCTGTAATGAGGACAGACAATGAATGAATGAAACTAAAACTTCAGTTTTGCAAACCAGTGAACTAATTATGTTAGACTTGACCTTAATGGCTCCACAATCACGTAGTCGACGTTGATGTGACGTCTAAAGGTTTGAGTGGTGCAGACCTGTGTCTTACAAACCATAATAGCATAGCAGAGGTTTGGAGTACAGCTTTTTTTAAAACATGATTTTAAAACGGTGATCAGAAGCCAAGCACAAATCAGGAGAGAAAACCAAGTACCTCTCAGTTGCTCTGAAGGGAAGTAGGGGGATATTAATCCACACAGGGTGACACAGGTGGAATTCTATTGGAGGTTTGATGTATGCTACTCAAGCAGAGTTCCTAGCTTTCCAGTCATCCCACAACTTTGCTGCATCCATCATCAGGAAGAAGCTTCAGTTAGGCCAGCATGCACTGGTTGGAGCCACAGACTGCAGCAGCGTAAATTCAAAGTTTGCCAGCATCGATCTGTAATGAATGCCTTTCTTCAAAATAAAATGGGGTGAGTGTATTTTAGATTTGGACTATGACTAAATGCTGTGTAAATTGAGGGAGAAATTAAACATGCTTACCAGCATGTTCCTACAGAAAATGAATAAAGGAGACTTTTTTTTTTTTAAACCAAATAACCACTTTCTCTGTGGCTTTTTATGTCCTGATCCTCAGAACTTAGCACTCATAAGTACTGGATACTAAATATTACAGGCCCATTGAAAAGATGACTTTTATGGGAAATCATGATTTCCATGTTTCTCCCACAACTAATAATTATGTCTATATCATAGGAGTTAATTATGTCATCACATCTCCTTTCTGTTTCATAAATACCAACCCCTTTCTCTCTCAGATTATCTAACACTATCATATAAGTTCAACTTGGATTTTTTTTCAATCCACATTTACTTTGGAAGGCTTTTATCTGAAAAGACTACATATCTCAAAATTTGCTTTTTTTTCCACAGTGAATTGCTGTCTCTCCATCTGAATCATGACCCGTTGTGCATATGAGTGCAAATTATCTGTTACTCTGAACAGAGAGAAAAATACAAGCAAATGGTATTAAGCTGGAAAAACAAGACCACTTAAATAATAATAATTGGTGTTTTGAGGTGGTGACATTCCAGTACTGCTGTCTGTGTAGATTGTTAATCGTGACTTTTCATCACGCCATGTTAAACAGGGGTACAAAGCACTGTTAAGCATTGTTAGCAAGCTATCATCTAATTTAGTAATAAAGATGAAAGGTTAAATAGTGTGCTAGGTATAATGCTAACCTAAGCGCTGGAAACATGTTTGTATGAAAATATCATTCTAATTTGTCAGGAGCCTGTTTTGAACACAAAATAAGGACAATGTGAACTTCACTGCCATTAAATTAGCTGTAGGACAATTACCTAAGCCTTTCATGATTAGATTAGGAGCGTGGCAGATCTCAGTTTCTAATGCTCCCCTTAACTGGGGTCTCCAGAGAGCTGCTGTGCTGCAGTCAGGAGTCTCTTTGCTGCTGCTTTGTACTGATGGGTCAGGAATTGGGATCTTCTTGTAGGCTGGTTCCTCAGCACTGTACCAGTTAAGTGTTCCAGAGCGACCCTCAGCTCTTCAACTAAAGACACGAGGCTTTTCTGTTGCAGTGCAAGAGCCAATGGAAACATCAGCACCTGCACTGCTAACCTGGGTGAAGAGAAGGAAGCCTAAGAATGGTGCCTAATAGAATGGTAGCACAGTTTCCAGCAGGTGGAACGGAGCGTTCCAGGCTATCAGACGGCTACAGGGCAATCTCAATCTTATCGTTCTCAAAGGAGGAGTTGTATAATTCACCCACGCGGTGGCGCTCAGCACGTTAGAGATGGAGCAACGGAGCCGTCCAAGCGGCCGGGTACCGCAGTGACTCAGCTGCAGTGCCAGCCGGCTCCCTAGGGCAACTTCAAGGCCTGAAAACACATCAAAATATTGAAAATTGTCACAGGAAATGTTTACAGGCACTCCTCACAGAACTGTACCACTCATTCTATCTTGCCCATCATCCTGCCACCCTTGTCAGATTGTTGAGGTGAGGCATTTAGCCTGAGTCTGCCTGCAATTTTATACCAAGTTCCAAGTGTGATGGCTCCCACTAAGCCAACAGCAGCCTGCTCGGTAAGCCTGCACGCAATGCTCTAGATGGCACGAGCCAGAGATGAACTGTAAGAGCAGCCTAGGAGTGTCCTCAGTGTGATTCTGCTGCACTTTCCCCAGGCTGCTTGGGACACAGCCCTAGGGAAGCACTCCTTGGCAGGGGAATGCAGTCTGTGGTATCTGCACTGATACTTTCCCTTACAATATTGATATCCCTCTCTTCCTGACAAAGCATAATTCAGTCACTTCAGACCCAACCTATTTTAATGCGGTACAAGCATCCAACATCCCCTGCTATTAGGCTGTTTTATTTGTCATTTGTTTATAGTGTTCAATTATTCATGCTATTGAGTGGCTTTCTCTCAGAGGCTATTTTAATGGAGGTACAGCACTTCTACCTTTCTCTAGCCATGAAAATCAATCCACAAGCTAGGAGGATGAGTTAGCACTTGGAACCTGTGAGTACTTCTGCTTTCAGCCATCACCCTCTCCCTTCTTCACTGCAGGGGGCTGGATCAAGAGAAAATGACAGAGAACTCAGTATTCTTGGCCATTCCTGCCTGTTCCAACTGCCCCACTTGTGCTACAGCTACCAAGGCAAAGTCAGCTCAGCTACAACTGAAATGTTTTGTCTGCCTTCCATTACACTAAGGAGCATTTCTTAAATCAGGCTGCTTGGTAAATATGTTAGCCAATGTAGAAAGAAGATGTTTAATGCCTTGGAAGGAATCTGTCTACTTTCCATATTGTGGTCACAAGGATCACGTCATCCACATGTGATCCTGTGTGATCTAAAGTCATATTTCTGATACAGAATCTAAGTCTTGAAAAGAGACTTCACAGTTGGCACAGCCAGTTCCTCCTCCTTCCTACCTATACCTGTGCAAGTGAAGAGCTGTAAGGAAGAACAGGCAGTCATTCTGATGTCAGAAAAAGCGTATTTGGAAGAGTCCTTAAGCTTCACCTAGCTGACAGTTAAATAGCCTCAACTCTGCATCGCCACTGGAGGAAAGAGTGTGTGCTCCTTACAGAAGCAGCTCTACCACACTTAGTGCTCAATATACACCAGGCTCAGAAACCCTCCTCCTGGACCAAGTGGCCCTTCAGCACTAGAAAACTGAAACTGTTATTTTTTGTGCAATAAAATAATTACTATTCACATATCTCCTACTTTCCTGCTATGAGAGCCCCTCTTTGCCCGCCTGCAAAGAGGACAGACTGTTGTTTCCATACTAGCATGGGGTTTGGCAGCTGAATGCTCAATTGCACAGAATGGTTCAGTGCTGCTGACCACAGCAGTGCTGAGCTGGGAAAGATTAAAACCACAGGCAGTTAAAACACAGGCATCCCTTTCTGGACTACAGGCTGCTACACTGCCTTTATCTGCAACAGTGCTAAAGATACAAGACTATAAAGATAGCTACACGCACTTATGCCAGCTGATAATCTCATCTTATCTTCTTGAGAAGTGGTTATACTTCAGCACAGCAGACTGCCAACCCAGCTCCACACTCAGAATATTCTGAATGGAGACCTCGGAGATTGCTGTTTGTCTCCAGATAGGCAGTGCATCACCCCTGCATGGACAGAACAGAACAGAATTCAGACCCTCAGCCAAAGGAACTCACAGCCTGCCCATTAAAATACAAGGTTTTATATTCACCACATGCTCACAACTTGTTTTCTTAACCTTTAATGACATCGAGAAGCTACAGGTTTATAAATAGGTGTGACAACCAGTGATTAGGTGCCATTTTGGTGGAACATAATCTGAATGCTATAAGGCTATGTTACAAGGCATTATTTAAAAAGTTGATTTTGAACTTGCGGTGATATTACATTATTTTCACAAACATTAGAAACAAACATTACTTTGTGAAGGATCAACACTGCAGAAGAAAGTGCAACCAAAAGGAACAGAGCAGTAACATCATCAGTGTAACAGTAATCCAACAGTGCTGGGCCCACTGCTTTTGAAGGGCTTTAAAAACACACCTGTGAGCTGTCTGAGAGTAAAAGTACAGCACAGTTTGGTTTGTTGCTAAGATACAACATTTGAAAACATGACGGTAATGCAGTGCTTCCTCCTGGAAGGTGACACGGAGTAGAGGAAAGCACAGTGTACGACCCTGCATTGCACGTCCATGAAATACTGTCTTGCTACTGCTCCTCAGACTGTGCTTTTGGTTTAGGGAAGTCAGACACAACAGAGCCTCAAAATCTAACACTACTTCAGACTTGGTTTCCTTAGTGACACTTTTAACAGAATATTCTACACACAACACATCAACACAGCAATGATACCAACCAAGTTTACCCCTAAAAAACCAGGTGCACGGTAATATTGCATAGAAAGGTCTCCTTGGTAGAAATGCACTGGGACTAGGGGGGATTTCCTGCCTTGCTAAACAAAAGCACATACATTTCAAAAAGCATATCTCACATTCGACATTTTTCTTAGCTATATTCTTTGGAATTGCTAGTGCATATGTTATTTCAAGCATATTTTATTCTGCATGCTACTATTTGATATTGAAAGAGTAAAACTGGAAGGAAAGCTGTTTTTCTGCCTCCCCCCAGAACGGAATGTAAAATAATTTTTCAGGTTGTTGCATAAAAATAAAATCCAACCCTTCTCAAAAATACTCCAACACAGCAGAATAGCTGAAGGAAGAGGATATTCATAAAAGACAGGACAATCCTGGGTTAAAAAAACCTGCAAAATAAGTTAAAAGCAGCATTCAAGAACTGAGTAAAGAAAGAGCCCACATTCACCTCCTACCTCAAACTGTACATGACTGTGGAGCCTTAATTTTGGTACTCCACCATATTTTCATTTTGGTAGGCAATCCTGCCACAATCAGCATATGGACACATGGAGTGCATATGGGAGGAGAGTTAGGGGCAGCCTGTCAGAAGGCCATGCAGCACAGCATCACAAGGTAGAAGTCATTTTCTTCAGCTACTCCTTACAGTGAGCACTTGAATCCCAACGTACAGAGAGTGCAGAGAGATTAAGCCCACCTAAAAGTTGTAACTAAAAGCATTATGCAGCATCAGAGAAATCACAGGAAAAGCTGTAAGGATGATCATGTCTACACAACTACATTCCATAAAAAACTAGAACTTCTGCTCTCAATAGAATATATATATTTAGAACATCTGTGTAAGTGGTAAATATATACAATAAATATATTTCGTTATACTATCTATAGTCACAGTTTTTTTACCCAGTGACATAATTTTAGAGGTATACCAGGAAGATGTGGTTCTGACAGTAAATTCTGTCATAGTAATGTAGGAAAATACTATCAAATTCTTCTGGCTGCTGCAGATAACAGCTGAAAGTGCTTCAGGAATTAGAATTATTACATTTTAGAATTCATTTCATTTGAATAAGAAAGCCATTGGCATTCTGTGGGACAGTTAAAGAACAAATAAGATTTCTTCCTAGGAAATGCTGAAAGGCACGTAAAGATTCCAATATAGATATTTAATAATGCATTAAAAAGCAGATTTGGAGCATTCTTGTAGATGATGTTAAAACACAGAATTAGCAGATGCGTGCCTGTTGGTGCCACTGAGAAACATTTCACATATGTGTGAAGAAGTCGTGTCTTTATATGACCAGACATCTGCTCACTGCAGTGATCCACCGCCCCCCACCTGTGCTGGAATAACAGTGTGCATTTACTCTGCTACTGAACGACACACTGAGGCACATGCATATGCATCAAGAAGTTATCTGCAAATGGTACAAGAAGGAAATGATGAATTAACCTGAAGAAATGCACATGTATTGACAATGAATGTGATGTTTCAATTCTTGTCCTTACGCTAACACAGCCAGTGAGCTGAAATTCGGTCACTTAATTGGTTTGATTCTTGTTAGGATTTGTACTAATTGGGTAGATTTCAGAAATACTGCTGTAAGAGGCATAGAATTGCACGCAAAAAAACCAAGCAGCTTAACTGTGCAACAGCAGACAGGAATGTCTATGGGCATACAGAACAACTTACTGCAGGAGGGATCACCGCACTGCACATGAAATAAGATGGCACATTCCATAAAGCTACGACTCTGCACAGTGAATGACAGACATCTCTGTGTCACCAAAGACACCAGCAATGTGTGTTATTAATTCACTTAGAAGTGAAGCACACTACCTAAAGGTTGTTGCCTTGCCTACACCATTCTACATCACTTGGTGGGGAAGGCGGCGTGGGCTTCAGTCAGACCAATGAAAATATTTGGTATTTTTGTTCCAGAAGTCTGGCTTAAAGACAGTTCGCCCCCCCAAAATAATTCAAATATTTTGCTCTGCCTTGCACTCAGTGCACCTGCACTTTTTTTTTTTTTTTTTTTAAATCTGCCTTGAGAATAAACTGATGTGATAGAAGTGAAATTGTGTAAGCAAAGCAGTGCACCTTTGGCATGTATTGCTGAGGAGTTTCTATTTAAACACCTCAAACTTGTTCCACAGACTTTGCCAGCAGCATCCTCTGAGGGCCACCTTCGAGGCTTTCAGAAGTCCCTGTGTGCCTCCAGAAGACTTGGTCTTTTACTGGAGTTACACACACATCACTGATAATCTGCGTTCAAGCTCAAGCCCATAAAGCTACCCACAAAATTTAGAGCAGAAGACAGGCTGAGCTGCTTCAAAGCTCAGGAGTCTGCTTTGCGAAATGCTCTTCTGGTGTGCTACATCCCACAAAGGTTTAATATTCAGATATTTATTTGACAAAGGGGTTAAACCTTCATAAATAAAGTTATAGCTCTGGTTAACCTCCACTGCACAGAAATTGCTTTTTCCCCACAAGCGACAGCATTGGGATGCTCCAGAATAAGTTTCTGTTTAGTATGTGGGCAGAGAAGGCCAAGAAAAAGCATTTAGGAAAGCTACAGCAAAACTGAAGAGATGTTTGGCTGTATTCCCACCATATCTCAAAGTGCTTCCAAACAGAGATAAGTCCTTTTCCTTCTCTCCAGCATTAAGGCTCTTACAAAAAGCTAGGTTTAAAACTAAAAGACACTTGGGCTTTCATGAGAAAGTACACCACTTAATACGCTTTTATCACAAACTAAGACCTAGTTCTGCAATTCTATCTTTATAGACAAATAAACACACGGTGTTACTTTATTACAAGATCAGGGCCTTAATATTCTAACACGTGAGATGCTCAGTAGGTCCTAGCAATATGTTTCTTTTAAGACCAGAGGGATAGGAAAACTTGGTAGGGAACTAAAACCAAGCTATGATAATATAGAGCAGCTACTGTCATTGTGATTTTCTATTAGGCCAGAAAGAGGTCTAGAAGAATTAAAGGAAATGCTCTTTTCCCATCATGTAGACAAATCTTTTTCTCCAGAATTCATCAGTTCAATTATTCTGACAGCACCAGGAGACATAAGTGCTCCCAAATCCCATCCAAGTCAAAAGGTTCCATGAGAACTTGACACCAACCAAGCTGTCTGAGATACTTACTGAGATACTAACTCAAAAACACATTAGAATTAACAGAATTCATGTCATTCCTGAAAAACCTAAAGAAGATCCAAAATGTTCAAGACTGCATCTTACAGCCCTGCATGAGGTCATGTCAGAGCAGGTCCAGAGGACGGCCACAAAAACACTCCGAGGGATGGGACACCTCTCCTATGGGACAGGCTGAGAGCTGGGGCCGTTCAGCATGGGGAAGAGAAGGCTCCAGGGAGACCTGAGAGTGGCACCTAAAGGGGCTGTAAGCAGGAAGGACACAGACTCTGTAGCAGGGTCTGCTGTGCCAGGACAAGGAGAAGTGGTTTCAAACTAAAAGAGGGGTAATTTAGACTGGATATAAGGAGGAAGTTTCCTCAGTAAGGGTGGTGAGGCACTGGCACAGGTTGTGCAGAGAGGTGATGAATGCTCCATCCCTGGAGTCACCCAAGGTCAGGCTGGATGGGCTCTGGAGCTGTAGGAGTCCCTGTTCATTGCAGGGGAGCTGCACCAGATGGCCTCTAAGGGTCTCTTCCAACTCAAACGATTCTATGATACCAACACGAGTTTTGCCACTCTGAGCAGTGACACTTCAGAGGTTCCTCTCCTGCACGCAGACACGTGCTGAGCTCCTGGAGGGCAGCACGGGGCAGCAGCACAACCTGTGTCCACTGCCTCAAAAAGCAAGCTTGAAAAAGAAAACCCTTCACTGCTCGTACCAATCTAAAGCACAGCTTTGAAGGCAGAAGTCAACGTACTCTGCCATCCCAACGTTTTTACTGATACACTTATTTTCATATGGCAAGACATGGCTTCTCTTCAATAGGTCAGAGCTCATCCAGCTTAGTGAAATCTGCCTTTTTCCAGAATGAGGGAGAAGAAAAGTGGGAGTGTTTTCCAAGCACTCCTGCACCGACAGCTCAGCTGAGGAACCTCAGTCAGACGGGAGATGGAAATCAACCCGCGGGGCCGAGAGCCACCGGCACGGCCGAGCTCCCGCCACCTCCGGGCGGGGCGGCTCCACCGCAGCGTGACAGACCCTCAACCGCACAGCGCCATCTTTCAACGGCAGCACTTTCCTAAATACGCTCGAGTACGCCGAGCGCACAGCCCACACCCGCCGCCCGCAGCCGGACGGCTGTCCGGGACACAAAGCACACGTCGGTTATCCGCAAGCAATTCCAAGCGTCCTCCGCCGACTTACAGCGCAACGGCGCGGCGCGGGGCGAGGCCGGGGCCGCTCCGTCAGTCAGATGAAGTGGATCCAGGCGCTGCTGTCGGGGTCCTGCGGCGGCCCCGAGGCGGGGGAGCGCGCCCGGCCCCGCAGGCGGTAGTTCGAGCCGCCGTTGTTGTCCCAGTATTCTGCCCCGGCCACGCGGTAGCGGACGGCGAACTCCAGCGCGGCCTCGGAGCCGGCGGCGGCGGGGCCGAGCGGCAGGTGGAAGGCGAAGCGGTCGGTGATGCCGTCGGCCGGCCCGGCGGGCTGATAGGCGGCGGGCACCTCGCCGCAGCTGGCCCAGCGGTCGAGCGTGTAGCGCACCGACACGGCCTTCTCGTAGGCCAGGTTGAGGACGCGCACGGCGCCGCGCAGCCCCGCGGGTTCGCAGCGCACCCACTCCAGCCTCACCTTGTGCTGCCGCACGCGCTCCGCGAAGCCGGGACCGGCGCCGGGCTGCGGCGGGAACAGCGGCTCCAGCGGCGGCGGCAGCGGCCCGAACAGCACCGGCTCCAGCTCGCCCAGCACCGGCGGCTTCCCGGTCTTGAAGAGGTCGGCGCGGCGCGGCGCGGCGGGCGGCGGCACGCGCGGCAGGTCGGCGTCGCGGAAGTGCCGCACGGAGATGAGCTCCAGGCCGAGCGAGTCGGCGAAGCGCACGGTCTTGCGGCGCGAGGGGCTGTGCCGCGGGGCCGGCCGAAGGCCGCGCTCCCCGGGCGTGGGCAGCGACTTGGCGCGGCGGCGCTGCGTGGGGCTGGGCGGCGCGGCGGGCGGACGGGGCTCCCGGCCGCGGGGCGGAGGCGGCGGCTTCTCAGGGGCCGCGTCCCGCGGGGCGGGCGGCGGAGGAGCGTCGCCGTCGGGGCTGCGGCCGCCGCCGCAGCGCTCGGCCAGGCTGCCGTAGAGGCAGGCGCTGCAGCTGAAGTTCCGCGGCAGGTAGAGCCGGGGCGGCGGCGCGGGCACGGCGCCGTGCAGCGAGGCCGCCTTATCCATGGGGGCGGCGGCGCTCAGCGCTCGGCGCTCGGCGGCGGCCGTTCTCCCGCGGCCGGTGCCGCTCTGCCCCGCGGGCCGTGCGGCGCTGCGGCGGAGCCGGGCAGGGGCGCGCCCCGAATCATCCCGCCCCGCCGCTGCCCTACTTCCAGCACCGCGCCGCCGCCTTCTGGGTCTTTCCTCGAGGAGTTCAGCCAGGGGGAGGAGGAGGAGGCGGCACAAGCAGGGATTCCCCGGCGGAGGCGCGGAGGTGCATCTCGCGGCGCCGTGCTCCGCCGAACGGTGCCAGAAATAGCTGCGAAAGGAAGGAGCGGAGCCGGGCTCGGGCAGATTAAAGGGGCCGATAAGAAACAGCTGGCTGGCAGCTCGGTTCTCGCAGTGCACATTTAAAGGAAGAAATCCAACTAATCCGCGATAATGCGGTTACGGTGCATCTGCTGAGGGAAACGGACGCGCCCGGCTGTGCCGCAGCGCAGAGCGGCCCCCGTCACGGCACGAAGGGTGCGAGGCGCGGGGTTTGGTGCGATGACGGCCGGCCGGCGCTCCAATGAATGGCAGGCGATGAGAAACGGAGCGGCGCAGCGCTGCGCGGAGCTGAAATACCGCCCGGCAGAGCCGCCTCGCTCCCTTCTTTCCGTAATCTGGTGCTCGTTTTTAATTAGTAAATTGCATTAAAAACAGTGATCCTGCCAGAGGCTGAGCCTGAACTGTGCGGACGTGTAATTCTCGCTTAACTCCTGAGCTTTTCCACCTTCGTCATTCCGCCCGCGGCTCTGTGACCGGCGATGAGGGTAACGGTGGGAGCAGCGAACCTGACGGAACCGAACAGCCGCCAGAACACGGGGCACAGCTCAGTGTTGGCTCACATCGGGAATATCAGCTTCAATCCCTTTCTTAGGAAACGTGAAAATAATTGCCAGGTTATTTCCAATGGATTCCAAATCTCCTTAGAGACACATAAGCAAGGAAAAATTATGCCTTGCAGTGTTAAATTTGACACCATTATTGTTATTATTATTGGTGGCTAACGTTAATTTCAGTTTAAAACCACTAAACAGAACTTCGTGTATTACACGAATATGTAAAGTCTTTGTATTTTTAAACGATGGTGAGACTATGATAACTAATAAGCTGCAGTGGCTGAAAGCTGTACAGGAAAGGTGTTCAGTTTTGTCTGTGTAGTGCCGACAAAGCTGCTTGCGCTCATTTAGCTTCTGCTGCATTTCACACAGTGGGGATGTTCAACTTCCCCCTTCGGGTAATTTTAGTTGCTTCACTACTTAGCATAACCTTGTGTCATACTTCTGCTTTTTGGCTTTTTCATGTCTCTCGTTTGCTTCACAAAACTCTAGTAATATTTCATGAAAAAGGAAGGAAAGAAACAAGTCCTTTCTGGACCGATGACTGTAAGCTACAGAGCTTGTGTGACAAAGCTGAAAAACGTCCATTCCCCAAAGTTAGTAAAGCCAGGAAAAAAAAAAAAAAAAAGTTCCATGATAAGAAAGCAAAAACCCAACGTGTTCAGCTTTGGACTGGTCAGGTCAAAGCAGTGTGAGCTGCAGAGGGGCAGCCCTATAAACAGAGCCATACCATGAGCTGCTCAGAAATTTGGGTTGGGTTCAGCTCTTGCCATCATCAGCTGAAACCTGCTTGTAACTTTTGCCATCTCTTTTTTTGCAAAGGAAAGAGTAGAAAGAAAATAAATGCATGGCCACTATAAATAATTTCAGAGGCAATCCTTGTGGAGTAAAGCTGAAAGAAGGCTTTTTAAAGGCTTCTGAAAATTGGGAATTAAATGAGACTTAAATAATGAAAAGCTCAGTGTAGCAGCTAATCCTACAGGTGCTCAGGTTTTCACCTGCAGTTTCCCTCACACACCTCAGCTTCTCACAAACACCTCAGCCTTGTCTTTGCTGGGCACTGAAATTTACCAGATGTGCACAGACAGCTTCTCCAATGGCCTTGTGCTGCGATGGGTTTGTAACAGGAAGCAGCAGACACCTTCATTTCTAACAGGAAATGATTTCAGCTTTGCCTGCTGTAAATATTTGTGCACCGCGCTTGAACTCTTAGAAGTGAGCAAGTGCTACAGCATGAACAGAAACTGTGCCTTAATATATGCAGTGGTAGCCATACACCACCCCCTCTGTGTTACAAACATGTACGTTTAAAAGTTGAATCTGTCTGCTGTTTTACAGCACATTATGACAGGGATGTTAGCCAAGGCTCCTCTGTGAGTGGGAACGAGATTAGTTCTGCTGTAGCTTCAGCCCCTTCAGCTATCATCTTTCTGCTGGAAAATAGTACTTTTATGATGAGACAGTTTTGAAAGTTCCAGCAGGAACAGACCAGTTGTCATGTAAATGCTGGAGCTACACAGTGTTGCTCTATTATACTGTAAGAGAACCAAAAGGTTTTATATTATATTAGGCATAGGAAATGGCAGTCAGTCTGGCACTGTTGGCATCCTTTTGCACATTTAAGGGGCGCAATCATAGAAAAAAATATTCTCCTAATAATGCTGTCCTACTCACTTTCTGCAGACCTTCCAGCTGATACAAGCAGCTGAAGACAGCCTCTGCTCCGCTGCCTGGCATTGCCTGGCCCTGACACTTCTACAGTGCCAGACTGCATTTCAAGTCAGCCCAATGCCTGAAAGCTTCCAGCTTCTCATCTTGCCATTCAGTCCTCTATTTTATTATCATTTAAACAATTCAGAGAAAAAAAGGCAGAACTGACCCAAATCACAGAGGGCAATGAACTGAGCTCTCTTCTTCTGCATTTAGCTGTTGTCCCGACTCCAGGTAATCTAGGAGAAAGCAGATGCTGGTGCTGGGGAGCATTGAGCAGAACTATGAAGGAACCATTAACAGGGGGAGGAGTGTCTGTGTGCTGGGGCTTATCCAAAGTGGCCATTGTCACATATCTGCTTCAACTTTCCAAAACAGGTTTATTTATAGCAATGAGAATTGTGGAGAGAGAAAATGGATGTAAAGATGAAGAGCATTATGATTACATCAGCTTTTGAGATGAAGCAGTGACTCAGTGCGTGCATTCAAAAGGTCGGCTTCTGCTTTCATTCAATTATTACCCTCACCTAACCAGGACATGTGGTCATTATCTATGAAGATGTAAGCTGTACGATGCACAAGAGTTTATCCAGGATGTTTGATTTGAGGGTTAGTGAATGATTTCCAAGGGACTGCACGTTCTGATGAACAGAGAGGTGACAGCTTGGAGGGTTACTCTGCAGTTGGGGAGTTTGGATTTAAACATACACACATATATATATATTACTTTAAATATCAGGATCCAAAGAAACCTACGATAACAAGAAAATGGAGTTGTAAGAGTTTACTTCAGTTCGTGACCTTGTGAATCTGCCTTCTGTGTGCCCTGATGGCGCTCTACGCCATTTTATTAGCTAAGCGTTAACCACCCCTCCAGAATCTGTGATTGGCTTTAAGGCTTTGGGAAAGTGTGGGAGCTAAAAAAAGCCCCAATTAAGACTGCAGTGGAAAAGCAATGAATAAACAAACAAATAAATAAGTGAATAAGAGACCTATCTTGTTCTTTGGAAGTGAAAAACACCATTCATTTGTAGTATTTTTTTCTCATAGAAGTAGTTGTGTTCTTTTTAAAAGGAATTCACAGAATCACCAAGGTTGGAAAAGACCTCCAAGATCACTCAATCCAATCATTTACCTACCACCATTATTTCCCACTAAGCCATGTCCTTCAGTGCCACACTTAAACCTTTCTTGGGTGACTCCACCACCTCCCTGAGCTGTTCCAGCTCCCAATCAATCTTTTGGAGAAGAATTTTTCCTAATATCCAACCTGATTGCTTGTTTCCAGCACAAAGTGGCAGCTGGTAAGGTGGGATTCCTGCAGCCTGTAACATGGCTTGTCCTGGACAAAGGGAGTGAACGCACTTCGGGATGCCTGTGAATCCCATCTCCTGGTAGGAGTACTTGTGGTTCCATCCTGGTGCCATGCTGTGAAGGAGGCACAGGACCAGTAGTGCTCACTCATGATTTTAGAAACTAAAATACATTCATCACATGATTCATTTCCATTTCTTGTATTTTTCCAATTTATTATCAGTTGGTCAGGCAGTGATCCACTGTGAAAGATGATTCCTTACACTGCACAATTCACTGTAAGATCTCACTGTGTTTTCTCCATCCCCCTCACAGTTTTTCTTTCATTTCCTATCTGGTCATTTCAGATCCATTTTTTCAGATACACAATTCTCTTCCTATTCTTAATACTCTTCATGCTCTCTGCTTCCTTCAGGTGCTGTCAACAACTTTCCCCAACCTCCCATCCCTCCTATTCCAGGCCAGCACTGCCTCCTTTCCTCACACAGAGGCGTGGGTTCCGTCAATTGTCAGAAGCACTCCTCAGGCCCACCGCCAGCCCCTGGCACTGGGGGAATGCAGGGAAGGGGAAGCTCAGCCATTCCCCCTCATCCCTGGGGAAGCTTCCCTCCTTTTGCAGAGCTGGATGGGAAATAACATTTTTTTCCTCTTTGAAACAATTTCATGGAGGTGTGGTTGCTAATCAGTTTTACACACAGTGAGGAGAAGTTGTATGACCCCTCAGAGAGCAGTGTTGACCTGTCACAAATAAACACGTCAGAGGTCAGAGAGTCTGTTCCAGCTCAGCATAAAACTGAAAATCCACATGGAAAGGTTGTGATACTCTCTGCTCTATTTTTCAGTTCAGAGCTCTTTCAGAACACGATGTAACTCGATAGGAATGACATCTGCATGTTATTTTGTTCTTAGAAGAAAACTCAAATAGCAGGAATGCTCATTTGCATCAGCAAAGACTATTTCCTCTACATGTTTCTCCTTGCAGTGCTCTGGACTGCCTTAGATTTATCCTTTCTCTATGACCAGGTGCATGGCTGGGATAGAACCAATCCAGTCGCCTGCTTTCAGTTGCAAAAGCAAGTCAAACTTTAAGTCAAACGAAACTTCCAAATGCTGCTTAGACACTTAGACAAGTGCTCCTGTTCTGCTCAGACATGTTGCCACCTATTGACAGAAGTGCAGATCAAGAAGCCAAGACCACAAAACATTAGTTGAAACCAGAAAACAAATCAAGAGTAGATGCCACCACCAGTGATACCACTTCAGGAAGAGATGTTGATCCATTCTACCAAGTCTAATTGCTGTTCTACAACACATGGCATTAAAACAGTAATATGGAACAAAAAGGTGCACTCTGTTCAAACCTAGCAAGGTGAAAAGAGCCTGTCAATAAAAGCCAACTGTATGTGGAACTGAGGAGCTCTGAACAATACATGAAGCAATAAAACCCCAGGCACTTGATGTGCTTGATCCACATGACTTGGAATACTCGACTTCAGAATCTTCACAAATACTTCCACCTGTGAAAGATTCCACTCCCAAGGACACTTCAGACCCCTCTTGGAAGAATAAAAAAGGCATTATCTCTCCGAAGGTGCTCAGTGGTACTTCAGTTGATACTGCTTCCCGTAGCCATGATGCTAAGTGAACAGAGCAGAAGGATAAAAAGGGAGCCGACATCATGAATGAAAAATGAGGGGAAATGCAGCAAATCATGAACTACCACAATTCTTCTCAAGCCATACAGAGCTCACACTCCTGCAAGAAGATCCTGCGCAGTTATCCTGGGACTTTTCTCCTTGTTAATTTCCTGTTTAATTTCCAGGAAACATGTAAGGAATTTTTTAGCAGTAGCTCTTGTCCTCCCTGCTGTTCAGTCACAGTGCCACAGTTACCCATTCTGACAGAACAGAGACATCCTCCAACAAGCCATTCTCTTCCTTTCTTCGTCCCCATCCCTCTCACTTCCCTACAGGCAGTATCCTTTCTTGTGCTGTGCTCCATTTACACTTGTCAAGTCCTCTCTTTTTCACTATGTAGAAAATTCAAACATGTATGCATCTGTGAAATGAATAACATTAGTAGCATAGCCTGGAAGGAAAAATAACAGTCTCCCATTCAGAGAACAGAAAACATTACTATTTCAGTGAGAAAAAATGAAAAATAAATGGCGTTAACACGGTAAAAAACATGTTCATTATAGTGATTGCAAGTTGCTCTGCAGATGGCTAATAAATTCTTCAAGACAACAGAAAAAAGGTTAAACATTGAAATTAAAATATATATTTCCCTGTTTTCCAGTTCCTCGCCAAATAAGACTCTTCTGCTGAAATCTCTGAAACAGTCAAGTATCTCACAGATTAGGAGTTCTTACTATAATTTGATTCATAAGCATGTGTGAAAATGGATGTAAGTCACAGCCAGAAAATACAGAGGACACAGAAAAATCTTTAAGCTCTTTCTCTTGTATAGAAAGTGAAGATCTATGTTGAGATTATGATTGCACTTGCTTAGGGTACAGGTGATTTTTTTATTGTTGGAAGAGCCCACAAATAACTAACATAGCTCTACTGTTGTTCCATATGTAAAAGGTTGCACAGAGATGCTATCAGGTATGAACCAAGCACTCCCAAAATACTGGTGAGCAAAATTGCTACTGACATGCCTTCTGTAAGCATGGCAGTGGTAGCTTGGAGACTTGGCCCAGTCAACCAAGTTAACAGGAAATCAATTAAAAACTAATTACAATTTAGTTTCCAGCAAGTCCGCTGCAAGAAACACTGTTTCCAGGAGGGAAACATTTCTAGTTTACTGAAGCAAACCTTCCTTTGTGCTTCCTTCACACAAGACTTGAAAGAAAGGGATAACAAAATAAATGTAAGAATTTGCCAAGAAAGGAGGGAGGAAAGTAACAGAAGGCACCCAGAAAGGCTGCCAAGTAAAGGCTTAGAACATAAATTCACAGCACGTGATAAGGCCTAATTAAGTTATGTGACCTTGAAGACATTGGGTTCATCTGCCACAGGAAACAGCAGCTTCTTGTTTACAATCAGATTCTCTCAGGAATAAAGCCAGTCCTGTCCAGGGAAAGGAAACAAACTTAATTGCTAGATCAGCTGGAAGGGTTTCCTGTATTCAAGGCACTAAAAAACAAAAAAAGAAAAAAAAGAAAGAAAGAACTGCTGATAAGTGTAAGAATACAATGAGACAACATGAGACAACACCTGAAAGTTAAATCAACACTTTATTTTTATGTCCAAACCTCTCAAGGACCAATTCCGCAGGACATATCAAATCCTGGAGCCAGAAAGAAAACTTGCCTCTCCCTTCAGTTGTTTTGATGGAATGCAGTCAGCTTGTGCAGATACAATTTCTTGAGGCAAAGGAAACTCAGAATCTACATGCAAACTGATCAGCAGTGCTTTCACCACCAACGGAAGGAATAACAGTAAATTCTCATCAACACCAAACAAGAAAGCATTTAAAAAATGGGTGGAGCTTCCCTGATCTCTAAACAGCCATAATCTTCCTTTCAAGCTTAAGAGTCTGTCCTGCCTTCCAGACCAGCTCGACATCTTTGAAAGCTTCACAAGAATGGTCTGTTTGAAGTGTCTGACTGCTGTCTGTAGGGCAGATCTGCTCCGTCTGAATAATAAGCCTGAAATAACACCACTAAACTCACCAGCAGCTCATTCCTGCAACAGGAATAGCCTGTAACTTCAGCAAGGACAGTCAGTGCCTTATGCATCTGATTCTTTCAAAGATAACTTTAAATGCTCTAAAGAGAAATGCATTCAGCCTCCAGGAAATACCTTCCATCCTTTGCTACCACTACAACTGAAAGCTGCATTGTGCAAATAGTGACCTCAGCACGTAATAGCACTGAAAGCAGCAGCATGGAACACCACAGAGTGTTTCAGTAGTGACTGCAGCCACTGCAATAGTACAGCTGAGCTTTCCATCACAGAGTGTGTGCTCATTCATCTTCTCTGAACTAATATGCGAGTTGGCAAGATATACAAGAGCAGGAATCAGCATTTTGTATTTTCCAAATAACAGAAAAGGTTTGGATCATTATTACTAAGCACAGGGCTTATCCAGGAGGGGAAAGGGACAACTATCATCCATGCTCCTACTCAATCTAGTCTAGCTTTTTAAATTTTAATGGTATTAAAAGTTACTCTATGCATTAAAATATTATCAAAATAATATAAGCTAATAAAAAGGACTGTAATTTTATTGTAGGATATTCTGAAAGCTAATCATCAGAATGTAGTTAATTTCTGCTTAGGACTCTTGAAAATTACAGGTTTAGGTAAGAGTGCTGAAAAACACCAAGTAATCCTCCTGGCCCAAGAGCCTCTTGTGGAAAAAAAGACTTACCAGGGAGCAGAAACTGCTGCAGAGGTGCTCCTCGTGTGTACAAGATGATTAAAGGCAGATTGAATTTTGCACACATTAAGTCTGAGATGAGCACCACTCCTCCAGCCCAAATGCTGCTGGTCAAAAGAATCCAGCCCAAGCTGTATACACCCAACTTGGCACAAAAACTCTAAGCAAAGGCTCACTGAAAGGAAAGAACCTCCCTGATGGTTGTTTCAGATTCATAAAAATACAGCATCTTCTGATTACATTTGTGTTGTATGTTTTAAGTTCCCAGGATTCATTGAGAAGTAGAAAAACACAGGAAAACTTAAGTTTGTCCTGCCTCTGGAGATGAAGGACTGACATTGTAAGATTGCTGTAAGTCACAAAAGCTACCAATTCAAAAGAGAGCTGGCTTTCCAAAGATAAGATGTTGCAGAGCAAGGGGTGGTACTTACTAACAGGCACTGTATGCCCTACTCGTGCCTCTACAGAAGGTGACAGTAGAAAACAAAAGGCAAAAACTGATTGAAATTCACTTTATTCCAAAATATGTATAATTTACAGGACTAAAGAAGTGCTTCAACTGTGAACACAAGGTTTCAATACTTGTGTGAATAACTTACTAGTAGCTCTGTGTAACAGTTCAGTTTCCAACATAAGGAAATATGAATCAGTATTTTGGCACAGTTTTTTTTGTTTTTTGTTTCTTTGCTGCATGCATTGATATACTTAAATGTTTCACAATTGTTAGGACAACATTCCTTCTTTGGGACTGTCACTCGTAAAACAGGTATCAGAAACAAATACTTGCTTTTCTCTGCTTATTGCAAGTTTATTGGCTTAAATAGCAAGAATCAAACATGAACAACCTTTGAAAACCAGATTTGCCTGCTAGATCCCACCAGTGATGAGAATATTTTCAGGACATTTCTCAGCTTTATTAACTCACACATGCTTTGGGAAAGGCTCAACCATGAGATGCATTACTCATCATTCTAAATAGTTACAAGTTTAAACTAGATCAATATCAGGTTTTGAATTCTGTAAGTTGAAAAAAAATATGGCTACTTTCATACCTAGCTTTATTTTTACCATAAATGCACTTGCAAATATCTGTAAAATAGAGTACTGTCAATCTAGCTCTGCAAGTGCCTGAAGCATGCATGTAAAGCATTCCTCCCTGTGAAATGGCTACAGCAGGGCTTACTTCATCACAAGCCACCCATCATATTCCACTGCTAGTTACGTTGAAGATACTCCTGAAAAACCAGCACATGAGAAAGAATCAGAAGTGAAGGACTTCTTTTAACTAGAGATCTGCAGCTCAGTCAGAGATTTCCACTGTTTCAGGCTGTCTGATGACGTTTTCAGTAAAGAGGAAGAGTCACACACATGAAGACACACATCAACCTGACTGCATGGCAACGCAGAACTGAACAATGTAGTTCCTTGATGCTGTTCACTGCACAGCAATGGCACTTTAAACAAGAAAATGCAGTCATGCTCTAACCAGTAAATCCTTTTAGCACCCATTTTGATTCACATGAACCACAGAAAGAAACAACAAATCAAATCAAGACCCACCACAACAAAAGGAACAGAAGGTGCACGTTTGCACCATGCATTGAAGCAGCTTGCTGTTCAACAACCCTATCCTCATAGTGTTCAAGGGGAATTGTTACGGAGGTCTGTTCACAGTAGATTTATTTTGAACACAAGCATAGCAGCACCTTCAACCAAACAGGAATGAAAAAGCTCACAACATTAGAAATATTTTGGTGTGAATGTATTTGGAACTGTAAATTGTACATTGAGATGATGGTAAAAACAGAAAGAAAGAAAAATGTCAAAAGTAGCCAAAAGGAAGCTGTGCAAACTGATAATAAAGGCAAGTAAGTTTGGTTCACCTCTGAGTTGTCATTTCAGTAACATTTTGCAAGTTTAGCACCTTACGTTGATTCAGTATGGTTCTATTGATCTTATTTATCCCACATTTGAAAGGTTATTAAAAAAAAAGTCAAAATCAAACAACCAAAAAGCCCTGAAGACCCTAAGATCCCAATCCTGCCAATGCCTACATCTCCTACCCAGCCACATAGAAAGATCAGTTTGCATCTGTCTCAGCACGTGAGGGTGTGCTACCAGGATAAAGACTTAAAACAGTGGAAGGCAGTCACCTTTCTTTGTTCTGTTGCCTGTACACTCTCAGGGTATATGGCTAACAAGGAAATTTAACCTTTTGCTTTCTTTCAATTGAGAAAAGATGTGAAAGTGAGTCTTGAAATAAAATATGGAAAGGATTGTTAGTTACATGCATGTTAAGTTACAGACCCTGAACTGTTTAAAACTGGAGTTTTTTACAGCTTTCAAAGTTAAATAGCTGCACACATCTTTTTCCTTAAGATTTCACATCCTTTGGAAGGGAGAAGTTTCTAGACACAAACAGCTTCGCATAGCTAGATTCTGGAGCATTAATACTTTAAACTAGCAAGATCTCTTAGGCTGCCTTTAAGAGCCAGAGGAGGACTCCCTCCTTTCCCAAAGCAGAAACAAGCATTTACAGCCACAGTAGTGGAAACGGACACAAGCATAACTCCAAAAAATAGAAGAAATTCTATTTACTCTCATACAAACAAACATGTAAGGCAACAAGACATGATGTAAGACAGAACTCTATTTTTTTCCTCTTTTTCTGAGGCTGTTTTGTGCTTTTCTTAGAATGTGTGTCCTACGTTTTCGTGGAACACAGTTAACTTTTCTAACAGTCAGTGCTCTCCCAGAAGCCAAAAGTTTCAAGTACATCTGCTCAGTTTTGCCCACTCACGCACACTAACAGCCAGTGGGGGATTACATCCATCAGTTGACCAAACACAGGTGTAAAATTGATCTTTTTTTCTTTCCAGAGAAGCTGCACTGAAGAATTCAAGCACGGAACTTAATGTACACACAACTGTATTCTTAAACAGCACAAAACTAAATTCTGCAAAGATAACTGTGACTTATGATTATCCTCAGCTATCTGAAGAAAACTAAGACACTGATATTTTGAAATTGTTTAAAACAAATTGGATAGCATAGCTAACAAATTCACCTTTCCCGACCAGTTCTTAGCAGAACGCTGTAGTCTCAGCAAGATTGAAATTACAGTAAACTAAATGCAGGAGGAAGGTGTTTGGTTTTTTTTTTCTGACACCATGATGGACCATGAAGAATTTGGAAATAGCCTGACCAACCACAGCAATTTGTCAGACTCTACAGGTTAGTGGAGCACTATCTTTCCCAGAGACAAAATACTGGACTTGCTGAAGCAGTGGTTAAAAGACAGTGGCATATCTCAGACTTTCTTCTTAAATACAAAAGAAACACACAGGTCTACCACTAATTAGACTAATTAAACTACTAATTCAGTTTTAGAATAGTATTTACACAGACATCCAGATCAAGAGCCAGCAATGGCAGCGTAACTTAATTAAGCAGGAAATGCAAAGAGCAAGCACAAGTAGTATTAGTATCACTTCCAGATAAAAGTCTGTGCTGAAAGGTTGTGGACAACCTGATGTTACTTTTCATATAGCAGCTCAAATGGCAGTGGAGGACACAGAGGAGAGAATGAGCAAAATAGTAAGTCACTACTGACCAATACTTACAATAGAGTCAGAGCCTTGAAAATCAAATCAGAGTCAAACTGCAGAAAAAGGGAGATAAGTATCATTTTAGTACTACCAAGAAATAGCTCTCAGTGAAGTTTATTTTGAAAACAATGGTCAAAATAGTCCGTTACCCATTTAAAATCAATTGTTTCATTTTTAAGAATAAGCAATATTGACTAATGATATTTTGGACCAGTTTTCAGTAACTTTACTGTGGGATTCAGCAACTACAAACAGCCTGATTGCAGCCTTTGCGTTTTCACAAAAATATTTAATATATCCAAAATGAAGGACATACGCCACCAGTGCAGGACTCTGATACTTATCAGATCACTGTGTTGACTTCAGTATGGCAATTTAAAGAGCAGTAAGATAAAATCAAAAGGTATTGCTCGTTTTCAAGAAAACAAGCCAGCTGTGTTGGGTGAGTAACTGTGACTGTACTCCCACATCCTTGAGCTGAAGATATGAAGCTGTGCACAAAGCATAGCAAGTCTTCAAGAACTGCAGCTTGGACAGCCGTTAGTGGTGGGACGCCTAGCAAACACACAGCCAGTACCTCCAACAACAGACAAGTAAAGCCCAGGAACATGACATAAAGATGTTCCATTTTTCAATTAATGTAATAGAAACTAAAACCTGTCCAGGACAAAACCAGAGGCCTACATTTCTGCAGGCATTACAAGAAGATAAGAATCAGTTAAGGCCAAATTCCAGCATACATTCACAACTGGCTTTGTTTTTTCCATGTGAATACATCTGCTACAAGCACAGTACGAAGGGTAAAATAAACACACAAAAATCCAAGAGGTCACATGTTTCTCTTTGACAGATCAGTCCAAGTTTTTGATTACACTCAGAAAACCTTCCAAAAGCTGCAGGAACCACCTGCTCCTGACCAATGTGCAAAAGTAAAATACATCTTTTCTGAAGGGTTTTTGGGAGCACATCTCCCAGCTCTGTTGTATGCAGGTGAGTTTGCTTCAGTTCTGGAAGCATAAATCCAAGTACAGGAAAAGAAGTATTTCACAGAATTCAGTTTCTCATCCTTGATGGTTTTTGTTTAGGTAGTGGAAATATAAACCATTGTGACATTTCCCAACTTACATCTTCATAGGAAATAGAGGAATTTCAGAGAAAACAAACCATCCCAGTTTCTGAGGCACAAACATTGTAACATTTGTGTCTTACAGTCTGAAATAATTCAAGCAAATCCCTTCTGAAGACTTTACATTACTTGAGTTCCATTTATGACACGGGCTAAAAGGACATTGTAACAATTTTCCAACTGATCATGTATTCTAAGCTCTTTTTCTACCCTTCAAAGGGCGTCAGTAGCACCTGGGAAGAACAACTACTGTTTTCTACATGTTTTGCAAACCATCAGCGCTCCGTAACTCAAGTCTACATGTATCTATGGCTGCTGGACGGGTGTTTAAGTTACAATGTTCTGAACAGGAGAAAGAGCTGTGAAGGCATAAAGGAAAAGACAGTACGGCTTATTATGTTCACACCAGATGAAAAATACAAGCTACCAAAAAAAGTAAGCAGAAGTAGCTTACACTAAGAGAATCCTCCCCTGCAATTCAGGGAAGCATCTGAATTGGACAGGCCAGGTTTTGGTCTAGCACAGTGGAACCCTATACATAAGCCAGAAATAGGTACACATGGGACACTTTCAAAAGGTTCTTCAGTTTAAATGAAGCAGTTTGTAAAGAAGATTGAGCAAAAAACATAGGCACCACAAACTGTTTTTTTAAGGTTCAAATGTACATTAACATGTTATGCCCCCCCCCCCCCCTTTATGCACAGATAACTTATGTTGAAGTTACATTTCCACTTTAGTACCTTCAGCATGAAAAGTCTTTTAGGCCAACCGCACACAGTAACTACATTCAACAATGCGAAATGGGTTACTTGGTCGATGCATCTCTCCCACCCCAATAACTTAATTTCAAACCACAGGAAACAGTTCTGTCACACAGTACTCAATGACTGGGCTTGTCAGAGCTCTGAAACAAGGAGCACAGCTCTTCACAGGTCTGCGTCTCTACTGAACTGAACTGGGACTCCATTGTATTCCAGGCTAAGTCAGCCAGAAGAAAGTCATCCATTGCTGTCTGTGTCTCGTTGCTGGTAAGGAATAAATTCCCAAGATTCTCAAAGCAGCTATCCATAGTCTGTGTTTCAGCACTACTGAGCTGGACTTTGCTTTCTATGCTCTGGTTGGGTACGTTTTTAGTGGCAGGATATACTTCTGTCTGGGTTTCTGTATCTGAGGAGTCAGTGCTCATGGAGAAACTAGACTGCTTCAGAATACTTCCTAAAGGCAGATGGGTATTGCTGTCCAAAAAGAAATTCAAGTCTGTTTGTGTCTGTGTATCAAACATCTCCAAACCTAAGAAGTTAGAATTTCCTCTGCAGCTGTATGATTGAGTGGCACTATCTGAGAATAAGAAATCAGTTTGAGTTTCAATATCTAGTGACTCCAAAACTGGCTCAGAGGGTAGGGTACCAAGCTCACTCTCTTCAGTCTGAGTTTGGATATTGGACGCTGAAAAGAACTCTTCAATGTCAAAGTCTATTCCAGTGCTCTGTGATGAACCAGATGGCAGATGCGTGTCAGCATTAGAACTAGTCTCAGACAAGAGGCCACGATTATCCAGTGTCTGGCCAGACATGTTTCCTGAAAAGATATTTTCCAGATCACTTAGCAAGTCCATTGTCTGAGTTTGATTATCCATCGTATTTTGAGGTGGAAGTATATTAGCCTGGCTACTGAAGCCAATAAGAGATTCAGACTTCACTGTGTCTTGATTGAGGCTCTTGCAATTACTCCTCTGCAGCAAGGTTTGATCTATATTTGTAGCCATTAAGTTATTTTCTGGAAGTTCAATTTGAGTAGAACCATTATATGATGAATGAACATTTTCAAAGATGTCACTGCACATTACAGCCTGGTCCATTTGCACTCGTCCATCAATAGAATCCTGCGTCCTACTGGTTTGAGTCTCTCTAGAAATGCCACACGTTGGAAAACAAGCCTGACTAAAATCATCAGTCTGAGCAGCTATGGACGAAGTCAGTTTGGAAGCAGGCAGTAATGTCTGTGTCTGTACGCTGATGGGTAATGAAACCTGTGAACTAAACGACAGATCTGTCTGAGAACAAGAAGATACAGAAGAATCGGGAGTCCAGGCTGCAGCTGGTACAAAATTTGGAGAAATATAAGATAAGTCAGTCTGTACATTTATTGAAGAAATTTTATTCTTGTGACAAACATTCCCCAGCTCTTGTCCTGGGCTATTTGATGCAACCTTATCCAAGTTAACTTGTACACCAGTACTTACTGCTTCGTTATCACCAGAGTTTGTCACTTTTGAAACTGGCATAGTATCTTTAAATACAAGTGTTTCCGCCTCCAGTGCTGGAATCAGAATTCCCACAGATTGAGGCAATAAATGAACAGTACTTACAACTGAACCTTGATTATCAACAGCCACTACAACAGGCTTGACAGAAGAATCTGCTGCAGATACATACACAGGCAAGTGAGCAAGCTGCATCACTGGAAGTTTAACCAAAGCCACCTTGGGCTTTGGCAAAAGCATCTTCGGTGTACATTTTGGGTGCACTTGCTTTGTGAAGTTAGAATTGCAGGAACCTTCAAAAGATGCCACTAGTTTCACTTCAGATGATTCCAGCTCCTGAGTCCCAGGGTTATTACTGTGTGTATCCATGAATGCTTTATTTGCTTTCTCTGACAACTGCTGATTATGTACAGAGGTTTCCATTTTCCTTTTCTTACTAGGAGGATCCCTGTGAATATGAGATCAATAATTTATGTTCCCTTCAAGCACAATACATCTGCCTTCCATTTTTTGAGCCACTGCATTGCAAATATTAACTCAAGTCCCAGATGAGGCTGTATAGGACTAATCCTGATCAAAATAAAAAAGATCTCCATGAACTTCTGTTTTGTAAAACTTCATGCCTTACTCTCCCATTAAAAAAAAAAAAAAGTTTCTGCTTTTATGAAGATCTATGTTCTAAGTGGAGATTGAGACTCAGAGGCTTTCTCCCCTTTAGATGTTAAACACTGATCTGAAGGCAGTTATGCTGTGATTTTGATGCTAGCTCAGACTGAACATTGACAAGAGGGGTTTATGAAATTGTTGTCAGGTAAAGGTCTCTCACAGAAAATGAGGACACAATTAATTTTTGTGTAAAGGAGCAATAATTTTGCTGCAGCTGAACCTCCAAGGAAGATAGGGTATGCCTCAGGAAACAGACTGCCCTTTATGAAACACAGGTACACCTGAAAACAACTATCAATCAAAACATGCATTAAAAAAAATAAATCCACTTACAGTAGCAAAGTTGACTAGGCTATACAAGAAAAACTCAATTGCATTGCACACCACCATTACAGCTGTAAGCACTTCCAAATCATCTCTACTTCCACAGAACTGTAAAAGCAGTTCCAACAAGAACCACAAACATTTATGCCATGCAGCAAAGTGTCATCAGTAACTTGCTGATGGAACTTTTTGGTTTACATACAGGGAAAACTGATGGTATTGATTAGACAACTGTCCTTGCCTGAAACAAAACAGAAACTGCTAAGAGCAACAGAACAAAGAAATGGCAAATTGCTTTATAGCTAAAACAATCTCAGCTAATCTCAAACACTGTCAACAGAAAGGAGACAGAAAGCCGGTACATGGGGGACAGAGGACTCAGGGAAGCATACAAGCAGCAGTACTTAATTGCTTCAATTTTACCTGTGTTCGGCAGGAATTTCATGTCCAGTTCTGTAAATATGAGACAGTAAAGCTGGTCTGCTGGCATAGGGACACCCACAAGTACACCGGAAAGTCTTGCCACAGTCCTCTATATGCCGCTTCAAATACCATTCCGTACCATAGGAGTTACTACATTTGTCACATTTGTGCTTCTTTTCAGCGTGCATCTTCATAAAGTGCTACAATACACAATGAAAAGTAAACATTAGCCTTCAGCTAAGTCACTTTTAGGGAAACAATATTTGTATATTTTTCTTCAGTTGTTAAATAGCACTGAGAAGCAGGATTAAAATCTTTTGAAATGTCTCAGTAGGAAAGGATGCCCAAGATGGCAGGCAAGAAGTGGAATATAACAACTAATGAGACTTTATTTGCACATACTTTGTGTGTACACAAAGTTCATGCTATGTTCAGCTCTCCAAGCTACGAGAATGAAGTACTGGGAGGCTCCTGATCATGTTAGCTCTGTATCAGCAGCTTCCACCACTTCAAAATGCAGGTACAAATTTGTGTCCTGATAAAATATGAATTTTCTTATTGTTCTTGTCTTACTGGCTAGAGGTTAATCTTGCCAAAGAGCCTATGCTGCAACATGTAGATCCTCTTGACAATCTACTACTGAGCAAACAGTATCAAGTCAAACAGGACAACTGCGGAGCACCAGAACTGTTGCTTCTCATCTATGGCATTTATGCAGCATTCATCTCCTATGGTCCAGGCTTCCACAGCTGACCAACAGAAGTATGTTTTTTGATTTTTCACAAAGAAATACATTTTTACGTGTTTTCTTAATCGGATGTCTTGTAAGCAAATGTATTTTGATAGTAAAACAAAAAAAAATGTTAAACCTTGACCACTGGAAAAAGCATTTTAGATGCCTCTGCTGCATTTCAAACTTTCATTGTTTGCTGCTGATTTTTTCCCCTCTCTGATCTTTGTCAGTCTTACTAATTTGTGGAGAGCAGCTGTCAATTTTAGCAGAATATACCACCATCTGCCTCATCAAAAGCTTCAAGTCCTCTGATGGAAATTCACCAACCATATGCTCACATGGAGCTTCTGCACATGTAACTCCAAGCCCTGTATACATGCTGAGGACTTGCTCCTATCTGAATGAGAAAGCACGCACTCTAGAGTAAAGATGGCCTGGAACAAACTGGTATGATATTGATCTGTAGGAAAAAGGAATACCTGTTTTACAAGAGAAAATTGGGAAAATGGTCTGTTTGGTCCTCTGGGGCAGCCTTCAATAGGACAGCAGTAGAATTTCTGTGGAGTTTTCAAACCCTTCCTTATCGGTGCATTAAACTTTCCATCCTAAAAAACAATAAATTGAGAAGCTGACAACAGTTCTACAGGTTTGTAATTAAAGGCAGCATTCAGAACACACCTCAACTTTGGCTCAATTATTTTACACACCTCAACGAGTTGAAAGCACTTCACCAAGCATATGGGAAGTTCTAATGGAATTTTCCACCTCTATGGATACTATCTTGCAAATTTATCAAAATTACTGAGTGAAATCATAACAAGCTCCATGAAGTACTGGTACTGTACTACCTACCTCCTCCAAGATATTTGTTCAAGGCTGCAAGATACACCCATCTATTACATTATTTGAGCCAAAAACCTTTTTCCCACAGGAAATGAAGTTATAAACCAAAATTCGTCCAGCCTACAAAACTGACAGCTGGTATGTCAGTTCTGGAACTCCAAACATGAATTTACCTGTGCATTCCAATAATATGATACATATAAAAACACAATAAAAATATACCACGAACCTCACAAGAATTATCACACACACACAACGAAAGAAAGAAACATTAAGTGGCTCAGAAACCACAGAAATACCTATAAAAGGGACACACTGACGGGAACATCCAAATTATTCAACAACAGAGAACCTATTGCTACTGAAAACAGCCACAGAAACCAGTCAAGACACATGTATAACCTAACCAAAGGAGTCTTTGTGGAAATACCAAACGACTGTATTACCAAAAAGTTCAAAGCAAATTATGAGCAAAAGCTGATGCTCTGGTTACCTGGGAGTCTCCTTACACCATGAGCAGGAGGCCGACCCAGAGCCAATTACAGCAGCCTGCAGTGGTTTCTCCAGGCTCTTTGCTCAGATAGGAATTACCAGCACAGACCTTGTTTGAGATCTGCACCTGATTTTCCTCAGTATGATAAGAGTAGAAGGAAGCAGAAGTGGTGAGATGTGGAAGCCATGGCAGTGACTGACTCCCCAGCTGCTTTCTTTGGGCAGAACTCCAGCCTGTCATGTTTGCACAGGTCAGACCATACGCAGACTCACAAAATGCAATAGGCTCAGGTGAAGTAAACAGCTGTCATTTCTCACACTAAATCCCCACTACCAGAATAATTCTGTCAAGGGGAGTTTTCTTGTAACGCTGTAGCACTTCAAGCAACTTCCTGGGTGTGCAGCAGCCTTTCCCAAGGACAAGCTATTCAATAGCAGGCGTGTTTCATCTCTGCTGAATAACCACTGTGAAATCTGGTTGTTACAGCCCGTTTGCCTGCCATTACACTCTTTAACTCCAAATTTTTCCAGAAACACTTTCACTAGATGCAAGTCTTCAAGCCTTTGGGAGGAATAACATTTATCCCTTTAATCAAAGCTGTATTTGTTCTCTCCAAGTGCAGATGAAATCGGCAGGCTTAGTAAGCAGCAGTTTGAGTTATTTATTCAAAGCATGCTACATTTAACATTGCAATCCAATAAATGACAGGGAAATATGTTCAGGCACTCAGCAGGTATACCACAGCCAGATTTCAGAAATGACTTCAGTACTAAGATGTGGAATAATGCCAAGTGTTATCAAAACACATAAACATAAGTAAGAAGACGCAACAGCTGGAACACACATTTTCCAGGTGCAGATCACAACAGATCTGTTGTGACAAGTTGAGAGATTCCGTATGCATACAAGTAACCCCAACCAGACACTATCCTTGTTTTGACTTTCTTCAAAGCCCTCCTGGCTCTACATGGTTAATCACACACATTTCAGGCATTCTCCCAAGTCCTTTCTTTGTACAACTGATTTTATCCTCGCATTTCTGCAATGCCTACTGACAGCTTTAGTGGAGGCATTTGTTGCACTAACACCTCACAGCACAGCCAGTTGCACTGCAAGGAACACTAACACTTGGGACTTGTACCAACAGCAAGGAGGAGCAGGCAGCAGCAGTCTGTGCTACAGATTTAGCCAAGGTGAACTTTGTGACGTCTGGCTTCCCTGAAGCAGGTTTATTCTGTCTGCTGGATTAACTTAAAACGGCACCTTACAGTAGACTACAGTTGCATTCACAACATTCCTGAAAGTAGGAGATGATAGCACTGAGAAATAAGTCCACTTTGCTTTAGCATAAAAACTATATAAGAACTAAGTGTAACATTTGCATTGGGTCACCTACCCGGAGGGCAAGCTGCACACTGCAGTGCAGCACTGATGGCAGTCTCCTTGTTATCACAGGAATCCACTGAATCCTCTCCTTTACATTAATTCCTCTAGATTCATTTTTAAACTACATAGAAGTCTTCCTCTTCTCCCCATAAAATAACACAGACAAAAGACAGAAGCATTCAAAAGTTTCCAAGCCTAATATATTAAGTGCCAGTTTCTAAATTAAATGTCACTGTTCTCATGTTTTCATTGGCTCAGTTAAGCCAAGAAGCCAGAAAACAAACAGCTAGAAATTAACATTTCACCATTTCTTCTCTGGTAGGCCAAACAAGCCTATTTTTTTTTTTTTAATTTCCCTTCATCAGTCACACCTGCCATTTAAAGTTGTCGAAGATTCCATGCATCTTTGGTGTTTCACCTTATTTGAATCAGATTCTTACCCTGCCACAGAAAGCCAATATCTTTCTGCAATATTCCACGCCTGTCCTTCCCACAACAGCACTCCCCTATCAGTTACATCTGCGAACAAACAAGTTTCACAAGTGTTTCCTATCTCAACTACTTCTGTTACAAACCAAGACTGATCAATTTTCTGTTACAGGTTCACAAAAGAATAATAACACTACTGCATGTAACTCTGTTTTTACAGGCTCATCTTGCTTTCTACGTAAAAACCTTCCACAGTGACAACGCCTCATTGTTTTTGTCATCAAAAGATCCTGCTGTACTACTTTTATTAATGCAAATTAACCATGCCAGCCTCCCTTCTTTTCAGAATTACTACATTGCCCAGTACCTCCTTACTCTCTCATTTGCTAAGCATTACTTTCAATAATTCTTCATGTTTTGCTGACAAATGCAGTCTACTAAACTATTTTTCTGCCCAAGGAGGTTGTGGATGCCCCATCACTGGAGGCATTCAAGGCCAGGCTGAATGTGGCTCTGAGCAGCCTGGACTGGTGGTTGGTGACTCTGCACATAGCAGGGGGGTTGACACTAAATGATCACTGTGGTCCTTTTCCACTGAGGCCATTCTGTGATTCCATGATTTTTGTCTTGGGAATCAAATCTCTCTTAAAGGGAAAATTTCCTGTATTAGTTTAACTCCATCCCCCTCTGGAGACACAGAGTAACAAACTTATATTTTACTTCAGTACTCTTATTCTCCCTTTCAAGATGCAGACTGAAGACATGCATAACACTGAATATGTTTTACCTGAAAGACAACACGGAAAATTTGATCTCCCTTAAGCCTTGGTAATATTCTCTCTCAATGACGACATTGGAATAAGCCAGATGTTTCTGGGAAGCTGTATGCAACCTCAAACTGTATGTTTCAGTACCTCCCCAAGCTAGATTTAACAGAAAGGCACATGAAACACATTACAGTTACACAGGGCACTAAGAAGCCAGCTCAGAGAGAAGCACTTCCTCACTCACCTTAACTCTTAAACACACTGCTGCTGCCCTCACAGCATCAGGGGGCTGCTGCAAACACTCAGACCCAGTTCAAAACTGTCTGCTGAGCCTGAAGGCCCACTTTAAACTTCTCTTGTACCTCTACCCATAAATACATGTATGCAAGGCATAATACATATCAAGACCAAAGTTGTTGGTGCGTATTGCATTTCTATTCAGTATTTTTACTTTTCACTGTTTTCAGATAGGAATTGTAATGCTGAGATTCACAGCAAGTATCCTCGAGATCATTTCCTCCTCCTCACAAACGATGGGCCGAAACGCGCTGTCGATTCCTTCCTTTGCTATTTCCGTAACCAACAGTTAATTGTTCACCCTCTGTAGCTGCTTTTTCCCAATGCAGCCAGGAACGGTGTGCTCATAGTTCTCCAGGAGTGGCATTCACCCCCACACCCCCTGCACGGGGACTCGGAGAAAAATAAGCACAACTTGCTGTCAGGCCACCCTCAGTCACCCACCCTCCTCCCCACACTCGCTGCATTTTCTCCGTAGTGCCGTGGCAATGAGTGCTTCTCTCCAAAATGGCACCCACAGCTTCTCGTGTTGTCGCTCACCGGTATTACCGACAAGTAAAGCAGACAGATGACCCAGCAGAGGCCGGGTACGGCCTGCACACTCTGCCAGCCGCTGCCCATGCTGCGGGTGCACCTCCCAAGCCATGGAAAAACAACTGATACACCGAAGGGAATAACAGAAACCGAGTCCCGAACTTTGAACTGCCAGCACAGCGGTACGTAACGGGTAACACCCCGCACACTGCTGCGGTGCAATCCTCCACAGCCCGCCCGACCTGCGCGCACACCGATGCATTTACACATGAACCCGGGCACGCTTCTTCGGGGGGATCTACCGAGACGCCCCGCGATACCCGCTCCCCCAGCAGCCCCGCGGGTACCGGCGGCCATCACCGGAGCCGGGCGGTACCTGGAGCCGGTGGGCCTTGCTGAGGTGCATGTTGAGAGCCGGGCTGTTGGGCAGCACCTTGCCGCAGCCGGGCACGGTGCACAGGATGTTGGTCCTCACTTGGGACAGCTCCGTCACCGAGGGCCGCACCAGCTCGCGGGCGGGCGGCGGGTCCCCCGCGGTTGGCTGCTCCACGGCCCCGCCGCGCCGCCCCGCCGCCGCCATGTTGCTGTCAGGTGCTCGCGCCCCGCTTCCGGGGGCGGGAAAGAGGGGCGGGGAAGCGGGCGGTTCGTCACGGAGCGCCCCCGGCGCAGCTCGAGTTGCGCGTCAGCGATGTGAGGAGGGTGCTTGCGGCCGCGTCCCGGTGCTCACCGCCGAGCCTGTTTTTCCTCTAATGCCCATATTTAACTGTGATGCAGAATTTAGAAGCTTTACAATAAATCCCTCCCTCGATTTGGGAGATCTCGTCAGGAAAAGCGCAGCACAGACTGAAATGCCTACTAGAAGCTTGGTGGCACCGATTCCTAGGGTGCAGTGTGAGGAACAAATGGCCAATCCGAAGGACTGAAAAAAAAAATCTGTCATTAAGCAGGTAGTCACAGAATCACAGGATTGGAAGGGACCTCAAGGATCATGAATCTCCAACCCCCTGCCACATGCAGGACCACCAACCTCCCCATTTAATACCAGACCAGGCTGCCCAGGGCCCCATCCAACCTGGCCTTGCACACCTGCAGGGACGGGGCATCCACAGCCTCTCTGGGCAGCTGTTCCAGCACCTCACCACCCTCTCTGTAAAGAATTTCCCCTGCCAGTCCTCGAGTAACTTCTTATGAACCTCTTATGAACTTCTTATGAGGGGAGATAGAAATGCTGAAAAAAATAAATCTATACACTAAGTCATGCTTCAGAAAATAAGGCCAAACAAACTTCTGTAAGAGGTCTTAATTTACACATTTATTTACAGTTTGAAAACAAAATTAATTCCCATACAACCTCTCCAGTTATACTTTGTCATGAAGCTTTTTCAAAGGACTGCCTACTAACATATCATACAGAAGGCACACACACAATATGCGTCCAGGTAGCAGAATTAAGAAACAAGCATTTGTTTGACACTTCAGTGCAAATTAATCTCCTAAAATAATAATACAGCCAGTTACATAGAAATATTTACATAATTACCAATTACTATTTACCAACCCTAGAGAACACCACTGCAAAGCTGCTGTTTGCACAAGTGGATGCTGATATCTTGCTTCTGCAATCTTTGTGTCCCTAAGCTCAAGAAACAATAATGTACAAAGACTGCAGAGACCACATGTTGAATGAAACAGACATTCTAAAACATAGACTACCTCCAAAGAAAACCATTGCCAGTGTCACTGTGTTCCTGTGAGCTGGTATTTTATAGGATACTAATATCAGGAGATAGAATTTTAAATGTTTAAAATATTTATTATTGGCTGTCACAATTGGTGAGTGAACTCTGGAGCTGAATAGCCGGTAATGCTGCATGGAAGTTTCTTACTGATGCCTCTCAGAGTCTCTTCTCCCCTACACCCTGCAACAGTCTTTGAATGTAATCTGCATCTACAAAGACAAAAACACCCCCGACCTGAAGCAGAGTGGTAGTTCCACCTATTTGAATGGGGCTATTCACACGCTCAGAATGGGCATGTGTTGTGTTTCACTGCTGTCCTGCAGCTGAAATAAGGACACCTAGGGTTATGACAGTAAACTGAACAGATGTCTCACCTGTCTGCACCAGGCTTTAGCATCTAACAGCAAATACAGATAAAAGTGGTCATCGCATTTAAACTTTAAATAATCATGATTTCTGTTTAAAATTCACTAACAGTGTCCTGTTAGTTTACGAGGGCTAACCCGAAGCCAGAAATAAAAAAGGGTTTATCAGAGAATAAGGCTGTTTTTAAGATCTGTTTTAAAGGTGACTGGATTAATAGCAGTAATAAATGAATCACACATTTTGATATAACAACATTTCTATTTAAATTAAGGGCTTACAAAGCTTCCTGGATGTAAAGACTTCTTCTCTCTAATTTTAAAGTAATTTCTAGCTTTTTGTGGAATGCATGTAAGTAGTGGTGAAAGTGGTGCATCAGCCAAACCTGTAGAGACAAACAGGTAATTACAGCTTAACTCAGGCAGTATTCACCTTTCACAGCTGTCACAAAATTGAAAACAGAGTTTGAATACCTACTATTGAAAATAAACAGGTATATATTTACACATTAAATTGTAGAGGTAACAATTTCATTCTATTTATTTCTATATATTTCCCAACTGTGCAGGTTCTTCTATGCAATCTACAAGCAGAATGTAAAATGATTAAAATGTTTAACTGTGGATTTTTCCTCTCTTTTACAGAGTTTACTTACCTGCTGGTGCCAAGGATTTCAGTGATTCTAAAAGATGTGGACTAGAAAACTTGACCAAACATCGGAATGGCTCTTTTTTCTCCAAAACATCCCATTTAGGATTACTTTTAAACATCGTCTCAAGCTGTTAAGATAAAATTATCAAGCATTATGAACAATGCATGCATTTTATGTATTTATTATTCACATTAATATTTATAACCATAGAGTCATTAGGTTGGAAAAGAAATTGCATTTTCTCTGACATGATACACCCTAGAAGAACTGTGCAGCCATATGCCAAATAGCCTGTAGAACAATGAGAACAGTTACAGTTGTAACGTTTCGGTTTGGTTGTAATAGCTGCATTTAATCTTCAGAGCAAGTTGTTGTCCTCAGCTTTACTTCTCTCTAAGTAGACATCCACCTGAAAATTATTCTGGAGAACTCAACTTGTAAGTATATGGTGAATTTTAAAAACACATTTTCTAACATTGGGAGTGGAGAAATTTCAGCTACAATGGCTGAAATCTTTGAATTTAGATACTTCATTTCAGAATTACAGCCTAGACCCAGAACTGCAGCTTCTCCCTCTACACTGGCATATATGGACATTTACACATACACATATGCATACACACATATGGATATTATTTCACTTAAGATAATCTCCCAATGACTAATTTACGTTCAAGCTAAAAATGTTCTAACTGATAACAGTTGAAAATGGAAGTGGCTATTGTTCTGAATGCTAGAATATTTTCAAACAAGCATGACTTAACTTGAGTTCCTTCTTCAATCTGAGTGTTGTACTAAAGTTATTGTAGCCAATCTGGTAATAAAAATGTATTTTACAAGTTCCAGCACAATATATGTTTATGGGTCTACTGTTATCTCTGAAATGATCAGTTAGGTCTGAACAGGCAAACTATAAGGTAGGAGAAGAATAACTTTTTTATTCCTTAATATTAGCATGATTCTAGCTGGAGGAATCGTTCGTTAATAAAATCAGAGGGTGCCACCATGTGGTAAACAGTTCTCTGGTGGAAGAGGCAGCCAGGTCAATTACACAGCAGATCATTGCTATCTCACAGAATTCCCAACACATCTGCTCATTAGAAAAAAAATAATGGTGTGTCATTAAAATCTTGTGCTATATGTGACATAATCTTCAAATGTACTTCAAGCAATCCTAATTTCTTATGCCTCAAAGCAATGCTGTTTTATGTCTAGCTTTGTTACAAAGCTAAGTCCATGCGCTGAGCTCATAAGGGCAAAGGACTGAAATAAGATCTGGTATCTGACTAGATCTCAACGCAAACAGGCTTCTTAAAACGAGTCTGACATTTAAAACGTCCCCTCTAAAGTTTGAAACAATACCATCTTCTTATTTTCAAGTTTATGTAGCTGTAGCTCTATTAAAATTATAGAAAAACAAAACAAAATTTGTTGCTTTCACTACCTTATATTGTGCAAAGTCAAGTTTGGGTTGGGGACCATCACCAAAACATTCCTGATTCAGTCTGTGTATTCTTTCTTTCTCGCTTCTGTTTTCATCATTTATCCTTAAATCCACTGCAGGGTAGGGAGAAAAAAAAAAAAAAAGAGGGGAAAAAAAAAAAGACAACTCTCAGCGAGTACAAATATTGCATTTGTTGATCAGATGAATGCCCAAAAATAATTCGGAAATAATAATTTCAAAGTTTCATCACTATCTGTGTTTGATAAGTTAACTGGGTGCATGACATATATTTTCAGTTCTTACCAAGAGAGAAAACAAGCTAGAATGATAGGAGACACTGATCGCTACTTATTTTTCGTTTCACAAGTGCATTGAACATCATGAGGAGGTGCTCATACCTCCTAGTGACATCAATATTATCCATGGGTGGATAATATGTCAATATAACACATGCATTTCTTACTATGAATCTCCTTTCATAAGGCAGAAATATACAGATACACATTTTTAAGCACAAATCTTCCAAGTAAGGACATTCACACTTGTATTTAACTTAAAAATACACGTACCATTTTCTGTGAGTACATTCCTTTCCTGTAGTGGATAGTTGGTTTGGAAGTTCTAAATGAGGAAAAAATAAAAAGGAAAAAAAAAACAGTTCTGCTTTTAGAGGCTTTAGCTGAAAACAGTTTTCTATATTTCTTTTCACTTTGTGTTCTGAAAGTGAGTGGTCACACTTTTGATAACTCCTAGACTACAAAACCCAGCTTTATTCTGAGAAAACACCCCCCATCCTATGATACAGCCTGTGGATGAAGAGTTAAGTATCCATTCTAATACCTCCCCAAATATTACTCTAAGAAACAGTGCAAAGAAGTCCCAGGAGTGAATTGGAGAGCTGCATAGACTGAGTTTAAACTTCCAGGAATAATAATAGACACTAGGTGGCATATCAAGTAATTACATCACTACTGTAACGTTACCTTAAGCAAATCTATCCAACTCAGTGGTTCCATAGCACTGTAACTTGATAATCTCTGAAAGAGGTGAATTTCCTATTGCTAGGGGGTGAGAACTAGGCCTGAAATAGAAGCAAGACTCATCTTCAGATGTACTTGTGAAGTGGCTCACCTGGCTGTACCTCTTAAACACAATATCTTTAAGGGAGTTTAAACAATGACTTCGAAGCTCCATTTCACGGATGTCATGGTAATTGGAAGCAACAATCATTGCCTTGAAATACAAATTGAAATTGTTTTAGTATGAGTGTTAATAATCACCATGGGTATAATAGAAAAACATATAGTACTTCTAGACTTTGAGATGTTTTGTTTCACAAGAAGCAACTGCTATTTAACTAGCAGGGTTTTCATGGTATCGCCCACAGTCTGCAACATGAACACTAAACCATGTCCCTCATCACAGCGTCCAAACGTTCCTTGAACACCTCCAGGGTCGGTGACTCCACCACCTCCTGGGCAGCCCAGTCCAGTGCCTGACCACTCTTTGCAGAGAAATAGTTAACAGTGTTTTAATGTTCTTCAACTTCTATTTAGTTGAAACAATTTAGTTGATATTGCCTAACATTTGCGTGAGGAATTAGAATAATTTGAGATCAGCAAAAATCCTAATAAAATGAATTTATTTGTGATGTGACGTTTTGAAGGTCACAGAGATTGGGTTTTGCACCCCCGGCTTTTTAATTTTAAATAAAAAGTAAGCAAGGTCTAAGGGGAAAAAAAATCTAAGCTAAATTAGAAAACTGCATTAAGAGACTCATCTTTACATCTCCTCTTCAAAGCTAAGAGAATTAAAAACCCAAAAGACTGTGGTGGAGTCACGGTCCATGCAGTTTAGTTTTCTACCTGACACAGCAGAGGTAAGTTGCTCCTAAGGGTGGAGGCAGAGATGAAGACATAAGGAGTCTGGGAGTGGTACACAACGTAACTGGTTTTGTACTGGTTTGGTTTTGTATAAGGTGTTCCCCAGGCAATTCTAATCCAGATTGCATTATCCTCGTATTCCCTAAAACTGATGGTGACCTGAATAGAAAAAGAAAAGCTTTGCTTTAAACACACATTCACACGTCCGGAAAAATTAATACATGCCATAAGCCTCTGTTCACAAATGCAATACTGCTTGCATAAGTACCAAATCCCATTAGTATTATCAATAAGGTAAGGATTATCAATCAAATTTCCACAGGAAAATGAAAACCTCACAAAATGAAGGTTCTGGGCTCTAATATGACTTTCATTTTACCCTTCCGAAGGGCACAAACTTCAATTTTTATTTTTATTTTTTCTATTTTTCACACAGTTCTTACCATTCCCAAGTTAAATCTATTTTGGTTTTGATGCAGATTGTAAGAAAAAAAACATCTTGCCAAATATATGGAAAATCTATTAACACCCAAACCCAACCCATCCAGACATTCTTACATTTATCAAAGCTGACTGAATTTGTCTTCTAAATTTTTTTTTGAAATCTCTGAAGTCAAAGAAGTCTGTTTCTTCCCCTGTTAAACAAGAAAATGAAGAATTTAATGAATTCAATCCCCAAGAACTGGTTCAGCGATGGCTTTAGTTTCACTGAAACAATATTAAGAAGAAAAAAGCTGACACTGCATAGCATTTTTAGGAAAGTTGGATATTAAATTTGAGTCTCATTATTGCTATGCATATATTTATATGGAAAAGACGATTAGAAATTATTAGTTTCTAATAATTGCCAGAAGAGTTAATCTAAAGTACTCAAAAAACGAATTAAAGATTAATCCATACTCAGTAAATTGCTGAGAGTTATACTAGAGAGACTGCAGCAAGGAAAGGAACTTTACCTGTTTTGTTCATTTGGTAGACACTCCACGCTCTTTTGTTTGGATAGATGTGGTTGTCTAGGGAAAACAGGAATTGCTCAGAAACAATTGAATATTATCAAAAGGTAATTAAAAAATCATTTTATACTACTTTTATAACCAAGTTGTTTAAAGGAGATTACTTCTGACAATGTGATGTAATTTATTCAGCAAACCTAAAAGCAAAACGGTTTTTATTAGAAGATATAGTTGCTTAATTAAATTACAAAAGATCTTCATAACAAAGGATATCTCTGAGGTTCAGTGTTTAAAGAAACACTTTAGCTAAAACAACTGTCAGTCTAAATTCAAGCAGAGAGGTGTAATAATCATGTTGTGAATTAATATCAGAGCTGAATTTCCACCTGGAGTATTTGCAGGCAGCTTTTCCCTATGGCACTTCTCACTGCAGCAAGATGTCAGGGCTCAGTGTGTACTGGAGATGAACATCTCTCTCTACATTTATTACTGTACTCTGGATGTGACTTACAGAAGTTGACAGCTATTTAGAATTCTAAAGAAACAAACAGGCTCATGTTGATGAAGAGGTTTTGGAAAGAATTAGTCAGATCCAATAGGATTAATGTCATCTTTGTACATTAAGTGCATCCCTGCATCACTATGGTGCCTGCTAGATAATTAAAGGAGTTACCAAGTTACTCAGAAAAACAAAACAAAACAAAACACTTAGATGTTATTTTCATTCATTTTTACTTACAGATGATGTCTAGGAGGGCTGCTTGCTTTATGTTTGCAGAACTTTCCTGGAAGGAAAAATGACAGTGCATTGTGAGGCTCTATCACACACAGAACACAATCATTGCATATCCCAAGCTGGAAGAGGACCCATAAGGATCATCGAGTCCAACTCCTGGCTCCACACAAGACCACCCAAAAATGAGACCATATGTCCAAGAGCAATGTCCAGATGCTTCTTGAACTCTGACAGCTTGGCACTATGCCCACTGCTGAGGCTGCTCCAGTGCCTGAGCACTCACACACCATTCAGCAAATGAGAGATCCCAGGACAGGCAGCTTCAATCACTAGGCACTGAAGTCCAACACACGGGTTACCAAGAGGCAGGTCCTGAGGAAAGGATTACCTCGCAGAGCTGGGCGACGCTGTGAGAGATGCTCTCTTTGGTCTGACGGAAGTTGATGGTTTGTAGCTGCGCCTCTGAGAGAAAGCCCCACTTCTGCAGCACTGCCATGATTTCATCACGGGGGATTTTTAGCACAGTCCTTCGGATATACTCGACAATGACCTCATCCATAGTGAGGACACCTGGAAAGTTGAGATATCAAAGAAGTCGGACCAGCACATAGGCCAGCTGGAGGTGTTCAAGGCCAGATTGGATGTGGCACTGGGCAGCCCATCTAGCCCTGGCCTAGTATTAAATGTGGAGGCTGGTGTCCCTGCACGTGGCAGGGAGTTGGAGATGCATGATCCTTGAGGCCCCTTCCAACCCTGGCCATGCTGTGACTCTGTGAACTGCTCCCTGCGTTGTAGAAAGCCGCCCCAGGGACAGCCAGCAGAACGCGGCATCATTCCCTAGCGTGGCATTAGCGGAGGTTCCACCACTGACAGCACCTTACAGTGCTTCCTGCAGTAACAGCCCCCGCCCCAGCTCCTGAAGGCAGCCGAGACCGTGACCGACCGAGGGGCTGAGAGCAACAGCGCCGAGCGTTCCTCAAGAAATAAGGCCAACCTAACACCCCGCAGCCCTCGTCCCACACATCAGAAAGTCATCTCGCCCACATCCCCGCGTTCACAGCACAGAGCCCCACTCACCGCCGCACCTCAGGCGGTGCCACCGCTGCCACCGTAACACCAACCCGGCAGCGCGCTGCGCCAACCGCCTCCCGCCTTTCGAAGCACCCAATCAGACGCCGCCCGGTGCAAGAGACGTCCAATCACAAGAGGCTCCGCCCCTCTTCCCCGCCCCTTCTATCTGAGGAGACTTCCGGCTGGGTATGCCCGGGCACTTCCGGTGTCCCGGCGCTGTGGCTTGGGGCTGATCTGCTCGGCCCCGACTGGCTGGGTCCGTCCTTTTTGGAACAGAAGTAAGCTGTGAATAAAAGCTGCTCTTGCGAGAAGAGAACACTTATACGGCTGGAGCTGCTCTACAGCGGTAGCGCTGCAGTTAGTCTGCAAAGGGAATGGATCTGTGGCTCTCAGTCTCTTTCTATAAGGGCTTTTTGATATGTTTTGTGAAGAAGTGCAGGGTCTTTTTATGTGGGAGAGCTCAGATGGTTGGGGTCAGGTGTGGTGAATGTGCTGAAATGCCTTTTATACGAGCAACTTTTGAAATGGAAAATATTTGAGCAACTTGGCTTAAAAAAGCCTTGCAATGGGTTCTACTGAAATATGGAAAAAAATCATTGAGGAAAGCTGTTGCCTCGGTTTAAACGTTTATTTCACAGTTTTTTCCCCCCATATGGAAATACTAACTGTTAAGCTAATTGGTGAGCCTGAAAAATCAACCAAGCTTATTTCTCCATCTGTGTCAGGGAACTGATTGGTTCTTATTCATGGGAGATTCTGTGAAAAGAAGAAAGGAACTTCCCTGTATTCCTGGTGTGCTGGTCCTATGCTTCATTTGGGAAAGAAGTGGGGATGTATGAAACCCCTTTGTTCTCCATGTTCTCACCTGCCACAAGGAGGTCAGGTGGAGAAGCTGGCAGATAGAAAAGAGCAGATGTCCTAACAGACATGTGAATGAAGAGCTTGCCCTGCTCTTTTTGGACAGCCTTTTGGTTTCTGTCTACTGCTTCAGTACCTGTGGTTATCTTGTGAATTCCATAGTGCTGATAGTTTCCTTTTGCACATTAATATTTGGTATTTCATATTGGTATTTTATATATTGGCCAAGTGTGTAAGTAGCTTGCTAGGTTAGAGACAGCTGTTCATACTTGTGTTTAAAAGGTAGTTGAAAAGAGTGACGATCTTTCTCCATGTCTTCAGCCTTCAGAGGCTAATAGAAATTTGCAGTTTGTTCTTATAGCATTTCACCTAAATCATTTAGCTATATGTATGCTGTAGTCTTTAACAAGGCAGGGAGAGTTGTGCAAGCTGCAGTATCTCCTATAAAATACACGAAAGGGCTGAATGCTCTTGCACAATTCAGTGGTATGTTTGTGCAAGAAGATCATCTTTTCCAAATATTTGCCAATTATTAATGTTGGCTTAGTATTCCACAGTCCATTTTTGTCTTAAAATAATTCCAGTGTTTTCCTAATGTTCTACTGTACTGCTATTATTTCTTCTACCCAGGTTTCATGTTTAACTTGATGTTCTTTATCCAGCAGTTCTGTTCATATTTCTTCAGGGCAGGGCAGTTCATATTGCTTTTTCTCCTCCTCCCCCCCCCCCCCCCCCCCCCCCCCCTTTTTTTTTTTTTTTTAATAAATATTTTTTTCATGCATAGAGTCCTTATGAGCTATTACATAAAATTCTGTCCATGTTAACTTAAATTCTAGCAAGATGGTGACTTGCTATCTTTATTTTAAGTTAAAGCACTACTAAAAAGAAACTGAGGAAACCAATAGCCCATTCTGTCCTTTTTCATGCATACTTTCGTTATTCTTTGAAACCTTTTCATCTACCCATCAGCTCCCTCTGGCAAAATGATTTTAACCTTCTCTGATCATTTGTAGATGACAGACTCATCTAAACACAAATGGGGGATTTAGCACTGATAACACCATTCTGTCATGAACTTCAAAAGTATCTAAAGGCTCCAGTTGGGCCTCTGTTTGCTACTTTGTAGTAAAACATTTTCTTTTTTTAATGTTTGCTAATTCATTGTAGCCTATGTGAAGTGAGTACCTTCTTAGGTAACTGAGCTTGCAAGATTTTAACGTTCTTGTTTTATGAAAATTAATTCTGGTGGTCGTAGAGCTGGTCACTCTGTCCAGGGAATGCTGACTCTAGTGTGGTTTCCAACTTCTGTGTGAAGAGTGCATACAATGTAACGTACTTCCAGCTACCGTGAATTGAGCCATGCTTGTGGCTTGAGCCAAAGCTTGTGAATTTGTTTAGAATTCTAAAATTTTATTTGCTTGTGGGAATGTAGTTCTTGTTAAGCAGAATATGTGATATGAAATACAGGGTAAATGAGCTTAGATAGCTCTTCAGGCCAAATATATTACTTGAGTATTGTAGGAATAGTAGAGTAGGTGAGAGCTGCCAGTGCTGCAAGTGAATATTGGGAGTTTGCAGTTGCTGACCACTGCCAGCCAGAATTTAGATGGCTTAGCTGTGGAGTGTTGAAACAACGATGGCTACTGAGCACAGATTTTTGCCTGATGTACTGCAGGTAGGAACCTGCTCTCTTTTGGAGGAAGGGCAATGATAAAATACCAGGTAAACGAGCTGAAGGACATCTACTTAACTTGTTGACAGCATGGTTAATACAAGGAGAATTTAGTCGAGATGAGCCCATTTGTCCTAGTATGAGCTGGACTCTTCTTCTTCCCTCTCTGCTGCAATAATCTTCCACAACAATCAAGTCATATTATTTCAGCCATTGTTACATGACAGTTTCATCCTTTTCAAAAAAGATGTGGAAAAAGGCTTCTGGGAATGTTTTCTTTTTTTAAGTGTGACGTTACATAAAAAAATGTTTCTAGAATGAAATTTGCTCGTGCCCCATAGAGCTGTACAGGGGAGCACCTGGGGGTCCTGGTTGACATGCAGTTAAACGTGATTTAGCAGTGCACCCTTGTGGCAATAAAGGCTAGCAGCATACTGAGTTGTATTAAAGAAGTGTAGGTAAGTGGTTACTGTTCCACTCTCCTTGGCACTCTTGAGGACACAGCTGGTTGTAAAGCATCATCAAAGCTTTGGATGGAGATTTTTCAAAAAGCACACAGATAACTAAAAAGATGCCAGTTCTCAGAGTGTTGTAATGAAATATCAGGGTGCTTCCTGTTCCTACCCACCTGTTTGCAGAGAGTAGAAAGAAGAAAAATACATATAGTAGAATAAATACATGTATATCATAGCTATCCTATATCGATTGTAACTAGATGTTCTTAAAGGTCCCTTCTAACCCAAACAATTCTGTATGTGCTGTAATATATAATGCATGTACTAGAATGAAGAAAACTGAAATAGGAGGATGAAAAGATAATCTGCAGTTCAAGAAAGGTTAATTCTCCTATTGTCCCTTAAAAGGAAAATCTCAAAAGCATCCTTAATGTCCATAATCACAAATAATTTAAACTCATAGTTAGTATTTGAGCTCTACAGATAAGGAAGAGGCAAATACTGGTTCAATTACCTTAAGTGCATATTATAAATTATATGTATTATGTTGCATTTTGATTCAAAATACTGTTATTATAACACTGACACTATATGATAATTTCTTAAGTGGTCAACTTGAACTTTTATTTATACATTCATATTTTAATGTTGGCAGGTGGAAATTTTCTCAGATTCTTTTACTGCTAAAATCATCACTACATAAGATGCATCCAGACCTGTCTCCTCACCTGCACACTGAAGAATGTAACCTCATTATCAATCTGCTCAAGAAGTGTCACAAGGAGGTAAGGAGTTCTGAGCAGAGGAAAGAGTGGGTGGGCTGGGGGAATGAGTGGCAGAAAATTGGTGAGATTATCATACAATCATGGAAAAATCTCCAGTAGGCAGAGCAGCCATGAAACAGAGCTAGTATGTTTACACTGGTAAAGGTATCTGACAACTGCATGTAGAACTTTGCCAGTGATTTCAGTAGGGAATAAAATACACCTTAAAACGTCTTGTGTTAGAGCTTTACAATGGTGAGCTGAGTTGAAAATTGAAATAATTTTTGCATGTTTTAGCCTGTGTGTTTGTTGCTCACAGAACGTTCACAGCACTGCTGTACACCCGCTGCCTGCAGTGCAGATGCACTATATGTATATATCTATATATGCAGGTATGCTGGTGTGCCTTACACTCCATGCTTGGAGAGCTAAATGTGAATTAACATTTGAATGTTCTTAGTAGGCATGTACAAAGGGATGTAAAATACCTAATTATCTTCAGGGAACTCAAGGCTCTTCATTGCTGTGCTACAGAAACTTCATCTCATTCATTCAGAGGTTGTTTTTTAATTTGTTCTATAGTAAACTTCTGGACATAAATGAGTCAGCCCCTGAAATGTAAGTTATCTGCAGCACTGGTAAATTACTGTTAATTATTCTTCCAGTTCTCTCAGTTAATGTAAATAGATGTTCTGAACAGACCTACTTCTGTATCAAGTTTAATTTTCTAGTTTGCTCGGGGACAAAAGTATATTTGAATGTTTAATAGAATTCAGTGGTTTATACCATCTCATGCAATCTGCAGTATTTTCACCTCCGTGTTCAGCTGTGGTTTATAATTTTTCATAACACAATTATCCATAAATTGGAAGACAAAACATATTTAGCCTTACTGTTTTCTTAAGAATTCTGAATTTTTCTTTTCCAAAGTGCTTACAGAAATAAAAACAAGGCTGACAATATGTGAAATATGAGTGAAGATACTTAGTGTGAAAGAGACGTAACATTTTTTGAAGGTCTGGTTTTAAAGTAGCTAAACTAATGTTTGAAAAGCTTGTGTATTACCTGATTTCTTATAAATTTAAAATGATAACAATGTAGGAAGCAGAGTTTATAACTAAATTTTAGTATTAACAAGTATACTGTACCAGGCTTGTTCAGTACATTTTCATCTGTTAGATTGTACTACAATGTTTTGAAACGTAAGCAAACTAGAATTGGTCAGCGGCATTCATGGCGTCTTTCATACGGTCGTCTCTCTGTTCCTATGCACTGTGTAGGTACCTTAAACCTAAGACGTGCAGTTCTTGTGTAGAACATCACCAAGCTGAACTGTAACTTATTTGACTACCTTGAGTTTAGTAGAGAACAAGAACTGAATGCTGTACTTGATTTCTACAGCAGCGATTCAAAGTAATCTGCTGCCTGTTTGACTTACAAAGATTCTGGGAGCAGCAGTAATACATTCATTCACGGGGTTCTATTTTCTCATTCTGCTTTGCAGTTGGTCCCTTTATGTGGCATGGACTAATTTTGTCAGTCTTAAGCTTATCTATGAGTGCATATTTGTGCTTCTCAGAACAGAGTGGAAACTTTCACGCTTGTTTAAAAGGATCAATAATTTTTGTTTAAAATTAAGGTAGATGTACTGAAATAAAAATCACTGAAATCTGAAGAGTTTGTGATCTTAATTATAGTATTTAGTATCTCCTGTTTTGTAAAAATACCGAAGAACCTTCACATGTAATTTAAATTAATACTGAGGACAAAAAAGCCTTATCTTGAATTCCGTATCCTGTGTTTGTGTTTTCACAAAATTCAGTCTGTTTCTAATCAAGATCCCACTGGTTACTTTAAGTCTTATATCTGGTGGAGAGTACCTATGGTTAATTCTTATTTGATGTCATTTTATTTTTTTTTAACAACTCTGCTCTTGGGCCAAGCACATGCCTTATTTTTATAGACAGCTGCTGAAAGAAATGCATATTGTCTCACAGTCATATTGCTGTAATGGGAATAATAACTATTTTTGGAAGACAGATTCCTTTTTCCTCAATCTGAGCTATAAACAGTTGACAGTTTAGGAGTCTGGCTAAATAAATGTGGATTCGACTCACTGTATCAGTAAGAGTAGAGTTAGCTTGGAATGTGGAGCGCTCATTTTGAAATCGGGCACGATAGTGTAAGAATAGAATAAAAAGTTAAATCTGCATAGCTAAAATAAAAATGTTTTAAAAGCAGATTCAGCTTTCAGTAAAGCAACCCTTTATCCCATGCGACTGCTTCAGTGTCATCTGATGCCCTTTATAAAGCAGAGATATAAACAAGTTAATTATAGCACTGCCATAGTTAAAGACTATGACAGACATTAACGCACACTCCCAAGCTCAGCCGTGTTCTGCTAGCTGACATCTAACTTGCCCACTACTTGAACTCTTACTAGTGTTCAGCGTGTCTCTGAATCCGTCTAGCTGCTCATCAGCCGTGGAAATATGCATCGGTTTCCCTGATGCAAATTGGGTAACACTTAGCTATGCATCTAGTCTACAGCTGAGCTGTGTCACAAAGTGAATACATTCTTGAGGTTTGGAGAAACTTTACTCCCCTTCCCCCCATGCTAGTTCTAACATTTCAGTCATTTATGTCCAGTGGATGCATCTTCTGGACCCACAGCACCTCACATTTTTCGCATAGCTGGGATAATGAAGTCCTTTGCCTGTAGGTCTTCCCACGTCTTTCTAAATTGCAAATGAGTTCAGAACACAAAGATTTGTGTGTTAGTGAAGCTAGTGCTAAACGAAATTTATGTAACTGAGTCCTTGATGAACCAAGTGTATGTTCTACATCTAGACTTGATGACTTGATGACTTCAGCCTGGAGAAGAGGAGGCTCAGGGGAGACCTTATTGCTCTCTATAACTTCCTGAAGGGAGGTTGTAGTGAGCTGGGGGTCGGCCTCTTCTCTCGTGTCATTAGTGATAGGACCAGGGGGAATGGTTTCAAGCTACGCCAGGGGAGATTCAGGCTGGACATGAGGAAGTATTACTTTTCAGAAAGGGTGGTCAGGCACTGCAATGGATGCCCAGGGAGGTGGTGGAGTCCCCGAGCCTGGGGGTGTTCAAGGAAAGGCTGGATGTTGTGTTGAGGGACATGGTTTAGTGGGAGCTATTGGGAATAGGGGAACGGTTGGACTGGGTGATCTTTTAGGTCTTTTCCAACCTTAGTGATTCTATGATTCTATGACTTCAGTGTAGGTATTGAATTTCAGTCTGATTTTACAATATGGTGAGTACCTTAAGCTTTCTGCAAGAGCACAGAATCACCGAATGGCCAGGGTTGGAAGGGACCTCAAGGATCATGAATCTCCAACCCCCTGCCACATGCAGGACCACCAACCTCCCCATTTAATACCAGACCAGGCTGCCCAGGGCCCCATCCAACCTGTCCTGCGCACCTCCAGGGACGGGGCATCCACAACCTCTCTGGGCAGCTGTTCCAGCACCTCACCACCCTCTCTGTAAAGAATTTCCCCCTGACATCCAACCTAAATCTTTCCTCCCTCAACTTAAAACCGTTTCCCCTTATCCTGCTAAGATTGAGGTTATTCAAATGAGAAGTAGCTCTAGCTCCTAGCTACACAGTAAAAAAAAATTAAAGCATCATTTTCCACAAAAGAAGTGGAAAAACAAGCTAGGATATATTGCAAAATGCAAGCGTCTTTTAAGAAATGTAGGGGTTTGGAGGAAGAATTTCTTGAATTGTTGTTCTTTTTCCTTTCCCTAATTTACTAGCACAATGTTCTGAGGTTTTTTGGCTATTGCAATGATATCGACCGTGAGATGCGGAAGTGCTTAAAGAAAGAGGTAAGAAATAAATTTAACTCATTAAATAACTAATAAAAGGAAAAAGTCCGTAGGATAGAAAATGTTGTTCTTTTACTAAGCAGTACAAATCAGTGAATAGACTTTGATATGTAAGCCCATTCTGGGTTGGGCACTTTGGACCTCATTTATATGTTTTTGGGGGGATAAATTTAGCAGGAAAATTGCATAAATGACGCTTGAAATTGAAATGGTGCTGAGACCAATCTGGGCTAGGAACATGCATCTCTCTACTTTTGGCAAGATTTGGCCCTGAAAGTAATAACTGGAATCACAGAGGGTGCTGTTAAAGGCAATATTTTCCTGTGGAGATGTAAATGTATGTGCTGACACTTTACAGTGTTTTTTCTTTTCAGATTGAAAGTCTTGAAATAATTGCAGAGTACAATTCTGAATGATTACTTCTTGCACAAAACTTTGTTGAATAATAGTTACTTTTTGAATCTCTTAAACGAGATGGAAGGTTTAGATATATCATTACAAATAGTGCAGTTTGGATGGGTATCTGGCTTTAACAAAAAACATGGACTATATTTGGGTATACTAACAAAATACACGTTTTTTAACCTGCATTTAGTACTGCAAATAAGAACTGTCACTTCAAAGGTTGCTTCTGATCAGAACAATTTGGGTCCCTCTTTACCCATCTTCCTTCTATTTCTCTGTGGGAATTAATTTCATCTACTTGTGTCAAATACCATTCCCCTCCAAACTGTAGCAGGCATTTGGAAAACAAGTTTCATATAACCTTATTTTTCTTTCTTCCATTAAAGCTATTACACTGTAATGACTTCTTGAAGGCTATGTTTCTTCACCTGAAAATCTGGCTACACTGCTATTCTATTACTATGAAGTCTCTGTTCAAAAGTCCTGTGAGAAGCTGTTCACAGGTATAGAATAGATACAAAATAGGCACAGATGAAATTGCTAGAAGTCCATTGTGTTCTACATAATATCATAGGAGAATTGGTGGAAAAACAAATATTAGCAATATGGCATGGGGAAAAAAAATTAAGCATTCTGTTAATGTTAAGTGATGTTTCATGCCTTTCTTTCAGTTGTAAAACAGTCAGTATGATGAATGAAACACTGGAAACCCTTTCCAAAATCCATCTGCTTAGTAGTCTATTACATTATGTAGGGAATTGTGCATTTGTGGTTTCCTTAGTCTTTCATATTAATTATTAAAAAAAATTAACAAATATATGCTCTAAGCTAAGAGTTATTTGCATCTCCTGACATATATACCAAATCTGTATAGCTTTTTTTTCATTTCTTTTTAGCCATTAAGAAGGTTTCATTTTTGGCTCTAATGAAAGATTCTTCAGACTTCAGACTCCTGCTAATGCAGGAGCATATTTCAAAGATAGGCTTCACATTTGAGATACACACATGAATGCTTTCTTGATGTTGTTCACAATGGAGTTCCATTTCTTTTATTTTTTTAAACTGTACAAAAAATTACCCTAACTCAACCCGTATTTGCCTTTGTTCCTTTCATCTTGGTATATTGCTTTATCTGTGCATATAATTAATGACCGGGATCAAAAATAGACCAAGCCTGTGATGACAAATTCGTATTTCAGAAGGCAGGCACACATGTTAGTCTGCATCTTTTAAAAGGAAAAGAGCCTGATCAGTGCTTTAGAATAGCATTAATGCAACTTTTTTTCTAGTTTGTGTGAAGTGTAGCTGTCAAACTTAAGATGGATATGTAATTAACTTCCTCCACAAGATTAATGGAATCTTTCTTTATTAGGATGTTCTAATACTCTTTAGCTTAATAACCTCTAACTTAGAAACTTGTGTTTTAATAAAATAAATGTTAATTTCAAAGTAGAAATGAATGGCTATATAGATATGAGGAACTACATATCTAACATTAGTTAAAGATACTGTTTCTGATCCTGAGTAATAAAGGCTCTGTATGTTTCAAATCTGACTTATCAGTTTGGTGGGAATAGCTGATCTAATAACTTCCCTCCTCTGTCTTCCAGTATGAAGAAAAAAGGGCCAGGAACAAGGAGTTGCGTCGGAAAATAATTAATGCTCACAAAAACTTGGAGAAGTGAGCTGTACCATACATGGACAATTGCATCTCAATAGGGACACTCACTTGAGAATTGACAGAATATCTCTTTCAAGTTGCCAATATTCAACCTGTGGTTTGTGAAACAGTGGAAAAATAAATGTACCTAAAACATACTAATTTCCAGAAACATAAACTGAATGTGGGAAAAATAAACTGATTGCTCACAAGTTAATTTTTGGCCTCGAAAAGGCACCTGTTGTGACAACTCTTCATTCTGTTATAATTTTGTTATGACTATTAAGTAATGATGTATCAAATATCAATGTGTGTGGAGTATTATGCATTCAAAGCTGCAGCATTCCCAATCCTGTGTTGAGTAGCATTTATTCCTTCACAGTTAGTAGTTTCTCTTTCATCTTTTTTTCCTCACAAAATGCTGAATGATTTATCACAACACTGTGAAGAGTGAATGAAAACATTGTTTAAATAGATTACTATAAATGAATTTCAAACCAATGTGGCTTGAAATTGAAGATGGCCTATCAAGCAATTAGTGGAGCTCTAGTATTTTTGCTGAAGCCAAAATGACGAAATGACCATTTTCCATTGAGAGCATTAAGAATTCCTCCTGCCAACTGTAAGCACAGAATAGACTGCCGTAAGTTAACTTGTTTATCATACGTGATGCAGATTGCTTTAGAAACTCAGAATGGAACTTTTTCAGGGATTCTAAAGCACTGCCATGATTTATGCTGAGTACAGTCAGAGTCTGCTGAGCGCTGCCAAAAATACAAGCTAAGTTGTTCATCTACGTACGCTCGTACAAAGGGGGCGTCAAGTCATGATTACTGCTGTTGGAGAAAAACTCAGGTTAGAAAATGCATCTTGTCTTTCAGTTGCTCAAATCAATGAGCAGTGTGCTAGTCAAGCTGCCTCGTTAGCTACAAGTGTTGTTCATTTGCTGTCTAACTGCAGAAAGTTCTGAACGTGTTTCTGAATGCCAAGAATTTCATGAGGATGCTGTGTTGGTTTATGCAGCAGTGGAGCTGCTTTGTTGAATGTCTCTTAGATTTCCCTTTTGTTTTTTTTTAATGACTTTTCTGTTTTGCTTAGCAAAAAGACTCCTTAAAGTAAATTTTATTGAGCTAAATATAAATGAATCTCTTGAAGCTTTTTGAGGAAAGAGTGTCTGCTGTCAATGAATGCAGCAGTCTGTGTATCAATGCTAGTTCTTGTAACAGTCTTACATTTAGTTCTTGCATCTGTTTTGGAACAAAGCTGTATTTTGGAAGATTAGTTAGATGTATTTGACTTGTTTTTCAATACATGGATGGACCCAGTAGTGTTGGTAAAGCTTGACTGCAAAGGTATCCATGTAGAAGGGGAGAGTTCCAAGAAAAACTGAAACTATTACTGCAGTATGTTTTGATGTGCTCTCTACTTTCTTAGGATAAATAAATGGTATGTTATGTAAATTAAATGCTCTAGTGGTTGGAAATGGTGCAGTTGGTGTTATAAGGATGCTTTTGAAGAGGACTTCATAGTGGAGTTCCCAGAATGGGAACTTTGAATCTTTGACCCTTCCTTTTGTGAGGACAAAACATCTTAAGTAAGATCTGGTGTTGCCTGGAACCTATAAATAGAGAACTGTCTTAAAGATTAGGTTGAGAGGCTAATACCTGAGTGTAAAAGCACCGATGCTTTCTTTTATTCTTTTACCAGATTCTGTGGTTCCAGATCTTTCACTAAATAGCAATAAAATAAGAACTGAAGAGATGTATAACATTGTGAGTATGCAGTCGTACTTCCAAGGATCAGTGCATTTAACAAATGAAAGCCCAAGTGTTGTGCACTGTTCATGACTTTATTTTCTCTTGCTGGGAGATCAAATGCTGACATCTCTTCCTTCAGAAGAGCCTGCTGAACAGCATAATGTACGTACGAAAGAGCAGGGCTAGCTCTTGCTCTAGTGTTAAACTCTGACTGTGAAGATCATTGTACTGGTGCTCAATTCTACTAGGAATAGCTTGGAACATTAGTTACCTGTCAGGGGAAATTAACATGAGTTATACTGCAGTGAGTGCTCAGTGGCTAGCTAGCTGTAAATTAACTCAGCACACCCTTCATCTGCAGCGCGTGCTCTGGTGCAGCATAGCTTGCCGTGCCTCACAAATGTAATACTGGAGCAAAAGCAGCACCTATTGCTTAAGTGTTTGTAGCTCCATGCTGTTACAGAGATAAAAATTCAGTGCATCACTGTCTACCTTCATCCAGTTGAACAGTTGTCTTTCTCCCAGCTGATAAACTGGGTATTCATACAGTTAGGGTAACCGTTCCCAAACAGCAATGAATGGACTTCTACAGGCATGTGCAATTTCCTGAAAATTGGGGTGCACTAAAAAGAATCCCGTAAGAAATGCGGTTTTGATAAACAATGCACAGGAATGATTAATATGAATAGCTATATAACTGAAGCATGCAGCTGAAAAGTTAGAATTATGCATGGTGTGAATCACTGTAATGAGTATTTCTGATGTTATTTATATACTTTGCTAAAGCTTTAGACAGGTATAGTGATTTAACAGGCATTTCTTAGTGTTGGCACTGCCCATGTTTTAAAAGAAGGCATGGCATCTAATATAAAATGATATATGTGGGGACTTTTATAGAATACATAAACTGATGTAAGCAATGTGAAAGATTTCAGAATCTGATGGTTTAAGGTTAATAATTAACATTTGTTCTCAAGCAAAGGGGATGCTGTGCTTGCACCAAGTAATGGATTGTAGGCTTAAGTTACAAATTCTGTATTATTAACATTCACTGAAGTGAAATATCATGGAAAATCCTAATTGTCCCGTTAGATTTGTTTATTTTATAGAAGCTTTTGCTTGTAACTTGCTAATTCTGATCCTACCGGGCACAAGGCGCAGCAGGGACCTGGTCCAAAACGTGCACTGGGGCACCGTGAGATCAGCCCTCTAACACCATGCTTCTACAAAAACCCTGGATAAAAACTTCTTAGCCTTAGCTGCCAGCAACCTAGGGCCACGTTGCTCTGAATGTAAGTACGCACTGCTCCAGCACTGGGCTGAAATGGTGATTTCCCGTCTTGTCATCACTCTGCTCCCTCAAAGTTACGCAGTTCTTTCCAAGCCGATGCGCTGAGCAGCAGCCGCGGCCATCGCTGCGGTTCCCTCCGTGCACTGTCCTTCAGAGCCCCGCGGGGCGTTCAGTTAGGGCTGTGCGGCTCAACCTCTCCGCCAGCCAGCAGCCCGGCACCGAGGGGCTTTGTGGTGGCTGCACGGGGAACGCATTGCTCGTAAACCGGCTCACTGCACACCCATCCCCGTCCCGACATCCATCCCGCGCCCCGGCCCGCTCCGCTCCGGCGGCGGCCTCGCTCCACAGCGCCGCCCAGCGGTCCCGGCGGGAAGCGGCACGCCACGTGCAGTGGCCGCCATCTTGTGGTGCCCCGCTGTCCCCTGCAGCCACGTGTGGGTGCTGGCGTGGCTGCGCGCCTCAGGTAAATGCTGTGGTTTCCTCAGTGGTTTTTCAGGTGTTTCATTCCATGGAGCATTTCTGCGGCCCTCTGGGTGTGCTCCAATAGCTCCATGTCTCTCCTGTACTGGGGACTCCACACGTGGACTCAGTGCTCCAGGTGAGGTCTCACAGTAGAATGAAGGATCTCCTCCCTCACCCTGCTGGCCGCCTTTCTTTTGATGCAGCCCAGGACAAAATTGGCCTTTGGGGCTGAGGGCACAGAGCTGGCTGATGTCCAGCCTGCCACCCACCAGCATCCTCAGATCCTTTCCAGCAGGGCTGTTCTCTGCCCTTTTGTCCCCCATCTTGTCCTGACAGTGGAGGTTGCCATGACTCAGGTGCAAGGCCTTGTACTTGCTGAACCTCACTTGTTGCACTTTTTCACAGCTATGTGTTTGTGTAGATCATTTTGTTGTATTCTGCTTTGCTTCATATTTTAACACTGCTAGTAATGAACATGTAAAGTATTTTGTGTGTAAGTGATGTTAGTGAGGCAGCCGCAGTTACAAGCAGCCCACAAAATCATATTCAATCAACGTTAAATATGTTCTACTTAATAGTTGTCTTTGGGATGCTTGCGTTCCCAATTTAATTTAAGCTCTGCCCCGTTAGGGTTTCCAAAAACCTCAGAGGGAAACAAAAATCAAATCCCCAAATGAGTAATACTGAATGGAATAACAGATTGTTCCTAATTGGTCTGCAGTGTCTTCACTGAGGTGAATCTACACGTGTGTGGTGTGCGACAGCAGACGGCCCAGACCTGGTTGCTGTTCACTGCTGTACAGTTTGCAGAAGGCACTCTTGGAGAATGTGTTTCGAGATACAAGTAGTTTTCATGATCAGAGAGTTCTCTTATTTTAACCAGGAACATAGGAGAGGCTGGCTGATTATTACATTTGGTGTGAGAAAAAAGGTTGAAATACTAAAAGGTTTTCTGGAAAGCCTGTTAGCCCCTGCTGAGATGCTGCTATGCTGCTGTTGGTTCTGTTTTGCAGAATGGCCAAGAATAGATAGTGTGAAGGCTAGCGAAAAGTAGCACCAAGGAAACCTGAAACTCTCATCCAGAGCTTCTTGGTGTGCAAAATGGAAGGTCTTAAATCATCTTGTAGCTGTCATGAGTTTTTCGGTGCTGGGCTTGTTCGAGAGTTCCTGTTTCTATGCTTGAGACTGTGTTTGTTGTGAGGGGGAAGATCACGTAGTTGAGCTAAATCTGGTTGGGAAGTTGCATATTAATGCAAGAAGTCATGCATCAGGTGGAAACCAATTACAGTGTCCAGTGTTCACTGAAAATGTTCCAGTGTCTTCTCATGTGTTAGAAGATACTGCATACAGAAGTTATGTATTACTTGTTATACTGGGGAAGGAGAAAGGACGTGCCTGCAAGTGAAGGGGGAATTGTCACTTTCAGCAGGACAGCAGGTGGAGGGCATTGTCCATTCGCAATTATCTTAATTGGATCAGGTTGAGTATCTGGGGAAGAACTTCAGAAGTTCTTTACTGGGATTTATTTGTAGCTTGATGCCGTTGGTATTGTTTCTGGCTACAGACCAACTGGCCTGTTTTAGCATATTGTTATGCTGTTCAGTTGAAGCTTCCTTAAGTCCTTACACAAAAAATGATAGTGATTTAAGTTATGCCTGGCAAGTGTAGGTCACATAAGCCTTCGTTTATATTGTGCCCTTTCCTTGGTTGAGTTACCTTCCATTTGAGGCCAAAAGACTGTACAGCAGTTCTTGTTTTATGTGGGTTATTAGGAAAAAGGAAGAGGAAAAATAAAGGTGGTGTTGTAGGCTTTCTGAAATTACTAGTGGTGGTCATGGTCCAAAGCTATGTTTGAAGTTGGATTGCACATGTATGCTTGTGTATGTATATTTGTGTGTATAAAAATAGGTACAACAGGAAAAGAAAGGAAATGGCAAATTTAACCACTACTTCAGCACTTTTCTTTAAATAACAATAATTTCTTATCATAAATACACATATTTCAATTGACTAGCAATGACAAGTAATGCAAGTTATTTTTGTTCTTGCCATAAACACTTCAAAGTAATTATGGTTTACTCTCCAAAGTTAAATCACCATTTTCTCATCTTCGTTTCAGCTTCCTCTGAAAGCGGTGATGAATAAATACTTTGACATAGCCCCTTGGGGTCTGTGGTGTGTTACAGAAAGGCAGCGATAGTAGACACAGACAAAAATAGCCTGGAGAAACCCCAAGTTTATCAAGACACTTAGATTTTAGCTAGTGATGGATGTGAAACAAAACCATGGACTTTTACACATCTGTGAGCTGAAGTTCAGATTCAGATCTGTTTTTATTTTACAGCTTCCTCTTATCTCTGTAAGAAGAACCCAAACCATAGTTTCAAGCTTCTCATCCTAAGGATGAGATGTGTGGGCCTGGAGCTAAACCCAAATTTAGATGTGTGCTAGTTTTATCTTTTTCTTTTTTAAAGAACCAAAACATGAAAACTATTTTAGCAGCTGGCCGTTCAGTGTTCTATCATAGCTAAATTAGGATTCTTAATTTAAATGTAAAATTGGTGGTTAGGAAAGGGAAAATCACAAGATGCTTCCCTGAGACAGTTGGCAGGTGGCAAGTTTGCACACTATTTTCCTGGAAACTTACGCTGGGTCACTTGATCTTGACTTGAAAACTGGTACTGAAATGGTAAGATATTATTGCTGTTGAGCAGAGACTGCTTGCAACATAGGACAACAGTTACATATAAGGTTCATGATGGAATCAGGTTAGATACACTAGACATTTTCTGTTATAAGCAAAGTATGTAGAGGGGATTTGTAACTGCAGCTGGTTTTCTACAGAAATTGTATTCTGTTGCATTCTTTTCACAGCAACATGTGAGATTTCTTTCAATTAGATACTTTTGAAATTGATTTAAAGACAATGTTCTTTTTATTTTACAAACAGACACTTGAGCCTGGCTAATGGTTTTGTTTTGCATGTTTGTGGGAATTAATTCTCCATTCTGAGTCCACTTTTCCTAGGTCAGCAGCTAGCAGTGAGGAACATTAAGTAAAAATAAAACGCCTATTTTTAGTTCAGCTACATAATGTTCTATTTATAATACTGAAATTTCAGCTAGTACCTGCCCCCTTCCAGTTCAATGAACTCAACTCTTCTGTTGGCCCTCCCTGCTCTTTTTTCACACCTGCCCCACTTGATTCTTTTGCAGTTATTTGTGTAGGTCTGAGGATGCTTTTCCAGGAGGGGTCTTAATTCTGCACAGTGCTGACAGCTATCAATTCAAGTGATTTTACTTCCTTTTGAAGGAAAGGCAAGTAGCAGCTACCAGGGGATACTCAAAATTTGGCATAATTCACTTGGCTGAATGGAACTCTCCAAAAAAGAGACAAAGAAACAGACAAACAAAACCACAAACCCTGCAGTCATAATGATGTATGAGTCTCTGCAACACCTAGATAGGTTTTTCTTTCTTGTTTCAATCCCTCATGGCTAGTGAAAGTGAGAAACTTCAGCTTCATTTTCCTCCGGGTGATACATGATGGTCACTTTTTGTTTCCCCTTTTATTTTGAATAAACCTTAACACAGCTCACAATACTAACAAAGAAGGAAGCAATCGTAGAATGGCTTAGGTTGGAAGGATCCTTAAAGATCATCCACTTCCAGCTCCTCTACCGTGGCCAGGGTTGCCTCTCTATAATCACTGCACAGGGCCCCATCCCATTGTCATCTGCAACTTAACGAGGGTGAACTCAAACCCCTCATTGGGATCATCAATAAAAGTATTAAACAGGTAGAAACCAGCCCCAATATTGACCCTTGGGAAATAGCACTCGTGGCCAGTCGCCAGGTGGATGTAATGCTGTTCACCAGCACTGTCTTGGCCTGGCCATCCAGCCAGATTTTTACCCAGCAAATAGAACACCTGTTTAAGCCAGCTTCTCTAGGAGAATGCAGTGGGAGAGAGTGTCAGAGGCTTACTAGTGATAGGATGAGGGGAATGGCTTCAAAACGAGAGGAGATTTAGGGGAGGTGTTTGGAAGAACATCTGCTATTTAGAAGGGACATTGATAAAAATGAGTTGAAAACCTCAGTCTAGCTGAACTCTGGGGTTTTGCCAAGTAAAAGATGGCCCTCAGCATAAGACCTTAGGAAAAATGCATTTGTGCAAAGGCAGTTTTTAGCCTGTCCATGGCCTTGTAGATAAGGCAGTCACTGTAAGAGCAGGAATAGTTCCAAAATACATTTGTCAACTTGGAGAGTTAGAAGGAAATATTAACCTGCTACTGGGTGTTCTGCTGCCCTCAGAGAAGGCTGCATTTGGAAATACCACTCTGGTTAAGCCGAAACTAATGCAGAAAAAATTCCATTTAGAAGAAATCTATGAAGCCAGATAGACCCTATAATTCACCAGAGACCAAGAATAAAAAAATAATAAAAACATTTTTATTTCCTCTGTACAATGTATCTTGCTTAGAAGAAATGAAATTACTTGTAAACCTACTGCTTTTCATCTGGGTTGAGTCATGCTAGAGACCAATGAGGAGTCGGATGGGGGCAGCGGAGGAGGGAATGCAATTCTGGTAATGTGAAGACCTTGTCATTGTGTGGCAAAGTTTGGATTTTAAGAGCCATCATTTGTGCTTCAGAGAAATTTTTGTGCAGTGTGTATGATGCATGGTACTGGATGTACTGTGCTGGGTTGAGTTGTGCTGGAAATGGAGAAGATGAGCAAGGAGTTTGCCAGGCATGGTTGGCTTGTTCTAACATAGGTAACAAAGCCTGATAGCTGGAAGCATCTGTGCCTGGGGAAAGCTAGGGGCAAAATAATGTAAACCTACTACTTCAAAAAATGGACAACAAACCCTGTAACCCGTGCTGCTTCACAAAATGTGGTGGTAGGGGTACAGAGCGCTTCTTATAATCAGATTCCATTTATAAACAGCTCCATATTGCAATGAGATGTCAGGTACCTTCAGAACAAAAGCAAAAGGTAATGTTTCTGGGTGCTCCATTTCATCTCCTATTTTGGATACAGATCCAAAGAGAATTCCTCCTCAGAAAGAGCTCAGTGTTTTGAGTTCATTTATTTATTTATTCATTCATTCATTCTTTAATATGCATTTTTAATACCAGAAGCAATGATAAATAAAAAACAAATGAGGTATAAGCACAGGGGAAAGTACAAACCTTACTTCTTCATTCCTAGACTTTCACCAGTGGTTGGGAAAAACATTCCTTTTTGGAGAGAAGGGCAGTGGTTGGAAGGAGGTTAGATGGCATAAATGTGTAATTGTGTTGTTAGATTTAGTATTGCAGTGTCTGTGAGGGAAAAGAAAGGTGGGGATGGGGGGAGGGTAGAGATCTGTGGGAGGGATATTAGAGGGTTGACAGTCTGTGCTTTGAGGAGAGACAACATAGTGGACAAGGTAAGGGCTGAAAGAAAATGTGGAAAAGTGGGAGGACAAGAAAATGTCCACTGTGTGTGAAGGGAGGAGGAGAAGGAGCAGATCAAAGCTGAGTGTAGGTCTGGATAGGACTCATCAGGTGTAGAGAGCAATTTAATGAGGGGTGGGCAGTTTGTTGTGTTAGAGATAGTGGTGGAGCTTCGCAAGAGACAGGAGGATATTGAGTCACAAATGTAAAAAGGCCATCATGCCTGTGATGGCTGTGTCAGCAGGAAAACGCATCTCTGTAGACCTTAGGTGGAGACTGTGATGATTACAACAGCCTTCTGAGCAAAGAAATTTCCATTTTTAACTTTCTTTACCTTTTAAAAAGTTCTGATCCTTTCGTGTCTTGTAACAAACATCCTCTGAGTTATTCATTAAATGACTAATATTCTTGCACTTTATACAGTCATAAATAACATGTGGTATATGTGACCATTCCTGGCAGAGCTTCAAACTCTGTTTCTGCAAATAAGCATTTGTTTGCCTTCTACTTAATAATAAGAATCCAGGCATGAAGACACCATTCTGTAGCATTTTTTCAAATACTTTGAGTCTTTGCTCCAACTCATTGCATTTTCCCAATTTTCTTTTTTTTTAACCACAAACGCCATCCTCCTTCCTGGTCTCCCATCCTCCATTCACCTTTCACTCAGCAGAATCCTTTCCAAAGCATTGAGTGGATCTGACGCAAGTACAAATATGTTAAAAATAATTTTTTAACATTATGCCATTGTTCTGTTTTTCCTGAAGATTTTTCCCCCCCCTTTGTTCAATCCAAACCTGTTTGATGCTGTCTTCTTAGCTTAGTGGTACACAGCGTATAAATTTAGCATAGCCTTTCAATTATTTCTGCATGTTTAATTTCAGTATCTGTTTTACTTCATAAACTTTGGAAAGAGTTCCAGACTGGTGAATATTTTTACACCTGATACATTACTTGCTTCTAGAACATAAACACCAATTACGTTACAGATATATCTGTATTTCTGAATAAACATCTTCATATAGAGACTGGCTTAAGACAGGAGAAAATTAATATGATATAATACCCTTCTTTCACGTTAGAGAATACTCTGTGGAGCCGGTGATGGCTTCAGATTTTATTGGAATGAGGAACAGTTACTGTTTTAGAGCATAAAGTGGGAATACATGAGTTGCTTTTGCACATGTGCACTTGTGCCCAGTGTCTGCTGTGGATGAAAGGTCGTGGTTGACAATAGAGCCCGTGTGTCACAACAGTTTGCGTCCCTCTTTGTTTTTGGAAGGTACTTAGAGCAGAGTGTGGTTAAAAACCTTTGTCCATCAGCAGAATATTCACAAGAATAGATGGTTTATAGAGGTGTGTCTGTGTTCACCTGTTTCTTGGATGCTAATGGAATAGGCTGGTTTTGTTCCTTGTGAAAAGGGGCTGGTGCACACCTGTTGCATTGTATTAAGTGGTGTGCCAAATCTAGCTCTAGAAGTTCCACCAGGGAGGCAGCTGATACACTGCTTTTGGTTTATTTGGTGAGTGTAACTGGCACTTGGCTTCAGATTTTTTTGTGTTAAAAAATTGTGATTTTTTTTTTTTAATTTGTGTTCAAAAATATTAATAAGATACAGGAGAAATAGAAATTCTATTTGATACTTGAATATGTATGAGGAAGAGAAGACTGTATTAGGAGCCAGCTGCAAATAAAAGTCTTATTCATGGGAAATTGGGAGCACAGTTCAAAGAATAGATTTAAGAAAGTCAGCAGCTAGAAAAAAGTGTGTGGTGAGTGAATACTGTGCTAATAATGAACAGAAATACAATCCTGCTGCAGCCAGTAATAACAGAAAACACTGTGACCATCTTCCTCAGAGATGGAGATACCGAAGCAGAGGTGATGCAGAATTTTAGCTGATACAAAGGAGATAAGGAGATACAAACTGGGAAGAATTCATTGAGGAATTTAGAACAAGTACCTTACAAAGTGTGAGCCTTGGCATCTGCACTTCTGCCCTGTAGTGATAGAAATCCCACCTGCTGAACCAGAAAATGGTTCAGAAAAGGAGATCCTAAAAGATTGGGCTGCAATAATACGAGCCAGAGCATATGTGGAGCTGGAGGTGGTGCTTTGCAAAAGGCACCCGGAAAACAGGTATGCAAAACAGGCTAGGTGTGGTGCATAGAAATCTGAAAGCTGAGGTTTCGTATACCTTGCTGTTGCTGCTTTTGAGCTTCTGGGACTGTTCTAAAGTGAGAGAACTCTTTTGGTAACTGCCAGCCCTTCTGGGTGTTCTTGAAGGCCCCAGAGAGCTGGGTTGGCTGTGTGCAGTGAGGGAGCAGAGGCTGTTCAGCTCCAGACATTTCAGTAAACACACTGACAGAAGAGAATTTAGATGAGTGCTATAAAGACCTCATAACTCACAGTAATGCTGATTTGAAAAGCAGCTTGGGTCTTGAACCAGTGAAATTAGCACAGCTGATTTGAGCTAGCAGTTTATTGATGTAGAACAGCTCATTAACTTGGTAATTGTTTAAGTATGGAAACTTTGAGGAACTTCACGTTTCCACCAGCCAAGTTCCCTTGGTGTTCTGATGTCTGCTGCTATCTCTCTTGAAAAAATCTCAAGGAAATGTAGTGGCTAGAACTGCCATTGTGCTGGAGGTGCATTGTAAGCCACAAATTGAGCATTTCCATGCCCGTCCTGCCTGACCTGGGAGCAGCCTTGGAACATGAAGGCACTGATGGGTTGGTTGGTGATGCAGGACCCAGTAGTTGTCAACTCATGCTTTGATCTCAAAGGGTAACAAAGTGCTGCTGCAGAAGAACATCTAGTGGGTTAAGCTGGCTTTTTGGCTCAACAGCTCTGCTCCATCTGGGATGTCTCTACAGACCCTTTGCCACCAATTCATGCTTTGCATTTGTGATGGTACGATTTAGCTGTTCTCATGCTGGATGTTCCCAGGTTCTCCTTTTTGTTTTTCCCCTTAGGTAAGTAGAGAAAAGCAATAAAATGAATAGGTGTGTATGCCTCCTTTAATTCAGCTGTGGAAAAATCCAGTTGCTCCATCAATTTGAGTGACAGCTTTGGACAAGAAATTATCATGTTTATTTTCCTCCCAGTAATCTTGCTCGCTGTTAAAGGAGAGGTGAATAGATGCTGTTGCTCTGCTGCTAATGCTCACAATGGCACAGAATATTAGCTCTAAGTAGGTGCGTTTTTGAAGTGAATGTTTTTCAGGCCTTGTCAGGGATTCGAATCTGTTGGCTGTTATGGTTTTGGTTGCTAGTTAACATATTTTATTTTTTTATTCTTGAGACCTGTAGTTCATCAACAGGTGCTCTGCGTGTTTTGCACGCTGAAGACTAATACAGAAATAGTATTTACATGCAAACTCCTATTTGTCATGGTTTTGGTTTGAAGTGAGAAGTGACCATTGATTCCAAAAATTGCTGTCCTGTTCCAAAACAGTTAAGCTGAATTGTGCAATTTATTCCACGTAGTCATAAAATACTTAAAGTAGATAAAGATCCTCTTCACCTCCTGCTCCTGTCAAATTCTCTGTTAATGGTGGCACATTAGGAAGAGATTAGCATGCTTCTCATTACTTCTTTACTGCTAACATAAAGCTGTTACCCTTGATTAGGATTTACATAAAGCATTTCTAGGGAATTATTCCTGATATTTAGTACCTTGAATGTGCAATTTTCAGGTGTTCTCATGATTTCTATCCTTTTCTAAACTCCTACAGTTTTGTCCCTTTCCACTTTTTTTCTGCATCTCCATTGCTGTATATAAATATAAACACAAATTAAGATATTAAGTAGCTTTGGATAGGCAATGGAAACTCTCCTCTGCTGCCTGACCATTTGAGAATGATGCACCACGTAATGATGCTGCAACTAAATCTTTCTATGCTGACATCTATTTTGATGCGTAGGGAGACTTCAGCCACCTCTGAGTTTTTGTTTGGTGCTTTTCCTTTGGACACGTTGCTGTAATTCTGGACAAGGAGGGACAGGGGCCCATTTTAGACAGTCAGCACAGTTTCCCATGAGGGAGTGTTTTTGCCCTCCCCTCAGACACATGCTCATCTTACTGCTCAACCCTTCAGACAGAACCTTTCTTGGGCAATGGTGTGTTAGGTGCATAACCACAGCAGCCAATTCTTGTAACCTTTCTGCTCTTAAGAGGTCCAAAACTCTTATTGGGTCTTTCGTGCCTTGGCTGCTTGTCTTAATGCTGTTCTTTCCCAGCGTATCTGTAGTACTGAGTGCAGCAGCCATTAGGGCACGTTGATGAGGTCACTGTAACTGCTGCCATGCTGAAGGAGCGATGTGTGCGGCTGTTTGTCTGCAGGCCAGTCTGTCCCCTGCTCTGCCTGCTGCTTCCAGCTGTGCGGGGTACCGAGCTGAGCTGTTTTCTTTGGGTGGTTGTGCATGATGCTTAATTTTTCCCTACTTCTCCCTGAGCTGGCAGTGATTCCAAAGGCAACAAAACAGCTCATTGACTGTTATCCGGAAAAAAATTGCTTTGTTTTCTTTATTAAACTGTGAGTTTTTAAGACAGAGACTAGAATGGGCTTAGTTCTAGTAAGTTAGAGTAGCCTGGAGGGCTTTTTGTGCTGTACCAGCAATCTCCTGTGTACCAGTGGCAAGCATCCCTACTGCAGTGTAAATCGCTGGGTAGCTCAGCATACCTTTTATTTAGCTGCATATAAATAAACAGCAGGATACTTGAAAGAAATAACACTCCAGGGAAAACACAATCCTAGTGCAATTAGAGCATTTCTATTTAGATAATTGAACTGAAATTATAAGCTTGGATCTAATCCTCAAAGGATACAAAAAATTGGCAGTTCTAGGATGATCTGCTTCTTTCATTCTTTTTTTCCTGCTCAGCACACAGGTATCTTTGGTTCTCCCTAAATGCCGATTTCTAATTTTTCTTTTTTTTTGTCTTTTTTACTACTATTGTGAGAATGATACTGAAAATTCCGGAATAGCCAAGGATGCCCTGGAGATGATCTAATCTTTGAGAGAATCTGTGGAGAGGAGTGATAACAAGCATGGTAATATACTGCTGCTGGAAAGAAAAACATGACCTCATGCAGTTACAGAGGGGCTTACCCTAATTGTGAGTGCAGGCAGGGTGGTCACCAGGGAACTGCTGAGACAGGCAGTAATCTCTATAAACAAGTGTTTACCTCAATGAGACTCTTCAGACCCCTTTTCTGATAAAATCATGCTTGCTGTGAATATTTTTTTAATGTTTTGAAGTGTGGCTTGGTGCTAACATAAGGAGCTAGAAATAAGGTTTTATTCCTGGCTCTGCCTTTGGTTTCAGATATGTTTGGGCAGTCTGTCTCTTTGTTTGCATCTTTTCCCATATCTGTATAGTGACAATTACCAGCCACAGGTGGATTACGTTGAGTTACTTTGCCTACTTTATTTTTGGTTTCTTTCTTTGCTTCTCTGTTTGTATATATATTTTTTGTAATCCTTCCAGTTTGTGTCAAACTGAGACCCTCAAAAACTAGAAAATTGGAGCTACAAGGGGCTTCCCTGTTAGGCAACTCATGAGAATGTCTGGGCCAGGAAGAGAATGTTTTCAAATACCTGTGTGTAAAGAAAATCTGCCCATAATCCATTTTACTGCTTTGTTCGGTTGTGTTTTCTTAAACATTTCCTCAATTCCCTGTTTGCAAACCATTTTATGAGACATTTTACACTTGCAGTTTATAGAAACGCGGTCTTGAACATCTGCCAAAAAGTAGATTTGTAAGGATGGAGCTGGAATAAAGAACTTAGAACATGTTGCAGCTCATAAGATTAAAATCAGAAGTTTTAAAAACAACATTTCAACACAGATTATTTATCGAAAACGGTTGAGTTTATTGACAAAGCAAAATGTGAAGCCAGTAAAGCAGCATATGAAGTGCTCTTGCTGCTATTGGAAATTACCTCTGTATTTGTGTAAGGAGATTCCAACTCAGAAAAGTCAAATGTTGCTTTGTATATGACTTAGAAATACTTACTGGTTAGAGTAGTAAAATATGCCTTGAGATTATTATTATTATTATTATTGGCATGTGCAGTTTCTTTCTGTATACCCCAGAGCTCAGATTTGTTTCACAAACACATGAGAAAATGGGAATGTATCCATATGCAGTTTCTGTGCACTGGGCTTCTTCCTCAGCTCTTTAACATTTAAAGGAAGGAAAAAAGAATGGGTATGAAATTATGGGGGCAGTTTGAGAAACTGTTTTTTCCTTGGTATGGGATTGTGTCATTCTGCCTCGTAAATCACATCCTCAAAACATCATTTACTTCCCAGTCTTACTTTTGAACATTTAATCTCTTTTTGGTTCTCTATCTCGTTCCCATCACTGAAGAACATCTTTCCGCAGCCGCAGAATGGCAGTATGAGTTCTGCACCTTTTTTAGGACCACAGTGGCTGAGATCCTCGGGGGTTTCCTCACCTGCGTTGTACAAAGTGCTGGGTGCAGGAGGAAGAGATGGAGCTGCTTCTTTTCCTTTCTACCACAGAGTGTGATGATATATATCAGTCTTAGCCTAGCGTAAAGCTGATACAGATCAAGTTTTTATTGATCCGCTATTGGTAAAGCACAGCAACAGCCTGCTCAGTATTCTCCCCCTTCATGGTCTGTTTGACGCTCCCAAATGGGCACAGGGTAAAAGCCACAGCAATTGAGGATTATTCTGAGCTGAGGAAATGCTTGTTGACAAATTTCCGTGATTTTGCTTTTGAATCATGCTGTTAGATCAAGGCACAGCAGACTTAATGGCTGATGAAGTCATTCGCATTTCTCTTTGTTGCTTGTGGTCTGCTGAATGTTCTTTTATACTACTGCAGGATGCAAGTTTATGAAGTTAATGTGTTATTATCAAAGCCTTTTACTGTGGCCATTATACACCTCTTTTTTTCTCCTCTTTAGCAGTCAGCCATCTGCAAGAGCTGTTTATTGTATCCAAATGATTGTGATAGTGCTCAGCTGGAGTACAAACAATAGTAGAGCTGGTTTCATTAGCAAAGGGCATGCCAAATCAATGGCTGTGTCCGAGTCCTTCATTCCTAAACTTGTGTCAGTACAGTTCATGTGGAAGGGTTAAAGTGGTTAACTTCTGATTTACATGAGCTCAAGTGAAAGCAGATACAGGTCTGTGGGCTGACACAATTCATGTTAATGGGAAACTTTGTGGTACTACCTAACTTTTTTTGTTGTTACTGTGACAGCGAATAAAAACAAGAGTAAACAGCAAATTTCAGTATGTACAGTAGGTGAGAAATTGAGAAATCTTACAGTAGCAGCCCTAAATTAATACTCGACTGTCAATTATCTTCATTGTTTTCTACAGAGACTGGCTGAATGTTTCTAATAGACACAGCTATATATGCATGCTAGTTAGAAAATATTGTTAACTTTCTCACTGTTAAAACGCCCTTCACTATTTATCCCAGAGAGCAGTAGAAGGGGTTCCCATGTAACATTTTCCTTTCTGTAGCTTTTCAGAGATTATTTAAAAAAACAAATCCCATGGATCTGTGTTTAGACTCTGGATTGCTTCATTTCTGCAGGGAGTGCTCCACAGATGAAGCAGGTGTTCCTGTGGGGTTTGTACCTCATTACCTGGGGAAGTTAATTGGTAGTGCAAACCCCACAGAAGCATCAACTTCATCTGCAGACAGAAGATACCTGAGCTGTCCAGAATAGCTTCATTTGCTGGTCTGAAAGAGAAAAAAAGAAGAGACTTGTGCATTTCCCTGGTGTGAATTTATTAGGGTGTGTCATTTGGTGTTGTCATTTGCTGAATCAAATGATTCTACCTCGTGCATTACTGAATGCTGGCAGGAATCACATCTACTGTGTCACCTCAGGCTGTGCTATCCATCTGCCTGTGGCTTTTAGCCTGGGCACTGCTTGGAGCAGGGACACTGAACGTGGCATTGAGGAGCACTTGCATGGAGTGCTGCATGTGGATGTGCTGGGAGGGAGTTTGCCACTAGGACTGGCAGCTGGCTGCTGCGTGCTGTTATGTTCCTGAAAATGCCTGTTGAAGATGAGGGGATTGGAGGGCAGCAGTTTGCTGGATGGGATATGTGGAAGATGGGAGGCAGGAAATTGGAAACAGGAAACAAAAGAGTTTTTTGTCGTCATGTATAAAAAGCTGCCTGATAACAACGCACCTGACTTTCTGTATTCATAGTCTTTTCTGAAATATAGCTTGCTTCTCCTTCAAAGCAAACTGAGAGGAGTCAGAATAGCAAGGCAGAGTCAGTAATAGAAAGTGACATGAGTGTAGGAATGAGTGGCATTTTGAGGAAACCCCTTCATTAAGTATGCATTTCAGTGATTAACCCAGTGAAGGGTTTTGTAATCTTACAGCAAAGAAGCAGAGGAGGAAATTCTAGGCAGAAATATTTGTTCTTGACCAAGCAAGCAGTGTTTGGTCAAAGTAGGCTGTTATTATTTGGATAGTGAAGTAGTCTCAAAGCCACACTTGGTTTAGTGCTTCTCATTGCAGCATTAAAAATATCTAGCTTCTGTCATGAAGAGCTTACAAGGAGGTACGGAAGTATGTGTGTAAAGGAGGAGCCTTCCTTCTCAGTTCACGTCTGTGCTGCATACATCAGACCTGGTGTGTTCTCCTTTATGTGCTGTTACAAAGCAGATCAGTCTGGCTTTATCTTCTGTTTAAAAAAAAAAAGATAATCTTGGACTGTTCTGCACAGAGCAGTTTTAGGAAACGGGTTAAATTCATCCTCACAAGACTTCCTCAGAATGCATTTAAACTTTTGTTACTTTTTAGCTAAAGAGCAATGCCAGTTGGTGAGATTGTTATCTGCAGTGGGCAGGGAAATTGAAGAGCTCTGAAGGTTTTGGTCTGAGCTTGTTACCCTTGTGTTGCAGAAATGCAGCTGCCATAGGTGAGGTGTAAGTAGCTGTAGGGTAAGAGTGGTTTTGAATAGCGTTCCTAGCCTGTACAGCAGCTCTGCTGTTTGGTTTTGTTTCCACAAAGACGACACTGCACTAATAAATGCTTTTACATACACTAAGACACATGCAATTTTTTTCACCAAGCATGCACTAGAACACATAGCATTAATTGCAGGACAAATGAAGTCATCCTGTGCATAAGAAATAAGAGTAATTTTGAACATGACAGTATTATCTGTTGTTCTCCAGTGCAGAGAAACTGCGTATATTTTCTACACTGACAGAAGCAGCAACAGAAGTTAAAACATCATTTCTGAGGTTCTATAAACCAAACTGACTGATGTGCTGTCTGCTGAAATATACGTTGCCTCAAAATTGATGTTGCTGTTGGTTTGGGTTTTTTTTTTTTGTATGTCAAAACTTTTAGTTATCTATCTTCTTCAAAGAGAGAGAAGAGGTTGGGGGAAAGAGATTCCCAGCGTCTGCCCATAATGAAGGATTCTTTTTATTCTGTGTTTCAAATATTTCTTTATCAAAACCATGCCATTCTCTGAATTGCTTCTCAAGGAGGAAACATAGTTTTCATCTTTGAAGGCAGGAACTAAACAGCTTGCCCCAGAGGGCTTTAAAACTAATAGCAAGGGTGAACATGCTTGTAATTATTCATCCTGGTGTTTTAGGTTTGGAAAATGCAATGCAATCTGAATCATCTTTCTAAATTGCTGCACAGTAAAAGATTTTCTTGTTGTGAGAAGGTTAGGAGATAACAAACCTAGTACAGAAGATGACCTGGGATGCTTTAAGACTTTCTTGCAATATAGTTAAAGTTAGTTTATTCTTTTCCAGGCCATTACTCTGGACAGAAGGACGCGTAATATTTCTCATTAAGTGAAATGAATTTGCCATTCTTGTCTCTGCCTTTTATACACTGAAGCTATGAAGCCCTGGCTGCTTCATTACTCCAATTCAGAATAAACCAAGATTTCAGTTTAAGAAGGCATTTCCCTGCTCTTCCCCTTCCCCAGTTTTTGCCTGTTCAATGCAAAGTCAATTATTTACCTGTTTAACATCCAGTGATAGTGAAAGGAGTCAGTGAAGTGCTGCTCATTGCATGAGGGGAGGAGGAGCGGGTTGGAGGGGTGAGGGCAGCGGACACCTTTCCAACTTTCATTAATCTGGATTTTTCTGCTGTGTTCAGAGGAAGGTCTATGCTAATCTTGTTTGTTTTGCCTGAAGTGGTTTTCATGCCGTTTAAAGGGAACAGCCAAGAACTGCTCTGAAAGGCAGTAACCTCTGCAGCTGAGCTGCTGATGAACATCTGGGATTAACCTTTTCCACCAGAACGACCCTCTGCAAAGTGGGTGTTTATCTGTGCCTTTAATTCCTTCTCTCTGCAGGGCTGAACTAAAAATCTAATACAAGAGGTGCCTTTATACAACAGTCTTAGATATCATTTCGTGTTCAAAGCTTTGCATATTAATTTCTTAGTGTCTCTTACCCTTTTGTGTTTGGCTGATACTGTATTTTAGATTATTGGAATACAGAGCACAGGGAGGTGGGTGCTACTATGACACGTCTTGGGAAAATATACTAGCTCTTGAACGTACTGTTAACTGAAGGATTAGCAAAGTTCTTATTGTATAGTTGCAAGAAAATATTGGCAAGATACTGCTTTTTATTTTACTTTTTTCCCCATGGGTTGAATAACTTCTTGAGGAGTTAATAGCTGCATCTTCCTTCTCTTCCCGTTTCTTGATCAAGGATTTGCAGTAGGATGAAGCAGAGAAGAGCTGGTGGCAGAGGTTGTGTTTTGCAGAACTGCCAGTGTGGTGCCCTTAGTTGTTAATTAGGTATCGATTAAGAACGCGTGGCATTGTCTTAAGAGGGAAGATGAATTCAAATGAATGGTGAGCATCCCTGTCAGCCCTGTGCCACGACGGTGCAGAGCAAACCTGTTCCTGTTTTTAGAGATTGGGAGCAATGTCCTTGCACAGTTGTAAACAAAGTATGCTCCTTTATGGTGCGTGGGCTGTGGGAGTACAGCAGGTAAGTCTTACACTGTGAATTCTTGATCCTGTGAGAAGGCAAAGCAGTCTGTTACGAAAATTCTTATTTGGGAAAATGTCATTTCAAGACTTAAGTTTGCAGGAAACACATAAACCACACTTGAGGCAGGTAAACAATGTGCTAAGGTTTTCTCAGAGTGGTGGAGTCACCATCCCTGCGGTTGTTCAAGGAAAAAGACACGGTTAGTGGGCATGGGGATGGGATGACATCTGGACTGGGTGATCACAGAGGTCTTCTACAGCCTTCATGATTCCATGGTTCTGTTTGTCTTCGCCATCCTCTTTGTTCTGTTTGTTATTTTCTTCTTGAGAAAATACCTTAACATGTCAAGAGCACAACGCTTGGAAATTAAAGCTTGGGTAAATGATTGTCTAGTACAGAAGAAACTGACGTTAAAAAATTATAGAAGGAAGTACATTTTAGTGAAGTAGACTCTTCTGTGCAGATCGTAGCAGCTAAAGTTGGTTATTTAGCCTTTGGGAGAGCTGGTCATAGTTTGTGGTGGAAAATTAGAGATGGTCTAGAATTACAATAAAGATCAGCTGCATCTTCTGAAATTAGCAGCTTCTTCCTGCTGTTCTGCTCTTCTTAGGGTTCAGTGCCTTGTGCAGTGTGTGCTGGAAGACCTTTGGAACAAAGACACCCTAGATTTGATATTGTCTCATGACTAAGGGAGAAAAAATATTTCGCTTTGCATGTATAACAAAAAAGATTCTCCTTGTGTGTAAATTATTACAGCTCCATTTACTTTAGCAGATCACAGTACATAATGCACAACTTGGAGATCTGGTTCAGAAGAATGTTTGTACAATATTGTATGCCACTAATACTGATATCTTTCTTGCAGCCTAGCTAATCAGCTAGCAGATATCTACGTAAAAACAAAATAAAATTAAAAAATACATTACAGATGTACATCCCACCAGAATGATAATATTTGAACAGTTTGTGGGGGAAGAAATAACCACTCCAAGTATTGTATTTGAGCACCTACATTATACTGGCTGTGAAAATAAGGAAAGTGTTCTCCTGAATCATGTATTGGTTTTAAAACTGAGAAGCCTGGTTTGGGAAACTGATGTGATCTCAGCTTCCTGCTGTGTTCACTCACACCTGTAGGAGAATATTGAGTGTCAGAACTCTCGGATACATCAGCGTTGTTTCTGGCAGATGATACAGACTGGTAAAAACCTAGTATTGTTTCTTATAGATCAGTAGCAAATGATCTGCTGTCACTGTCATCTGCCCCACCTACCAACTTCTGGAGTAAAAAGTAAAGAATGAATGAAGTAAATATGTCAGCAGAGCTGCATTTCTGACCTTGTAAATGCTCTGAGCATCTCAGATTCCTCTCTGTGTATCAGTTTGAATGTTAGTGCCTCCTGGTAGATCCAATGGAGTGCAACCGACTGAAACACGAGGGTTGGGATTCATAGTGAGAACTGCTGAAAGACCATGAGATCAGAATGCAGGAAGTTGGGGTGTGTCGGCAAGGAGAGCTGATGTACACGGGGACTGAGGAGGCGACAAGAAAAATGGTCTGAATTTTATCTGTGGTTATAGGATAGCTGCAGAAGTTGTTGCACATGAATGCATGCACTCACAGCAGTTTTTTTTGTACAGTTTTTAATGTACATGAGCAGTGCACGTCTTCCGCTCTACACTATGCTTCCTCCTCCTCCTCTCAGCAGCAGTGAAAACCCTGCTTGCAGTTGCTGGTTATGGCCATGTATGGAGGCAGTAGTGCAGAAGCCAGGCTTTCAGTAATGAATACACGCTTATCCAGCAGTGTGTGTTTTCCAAAGTACTTAGAGTTCAAAAAGAGTAAGTTATTTTTGGAGTTTTCAGTGTTGTTTCATGGTTAATTCCTTTTCTGTAACAGCAAGAATTCATCTGCAGTTCTTGCTCTGCATGGAGCTGAATGAGGGGGATTGTAAAATAATCTCCATTAAGAAAAGTTGTGTTGTAGAGGAAGATCTGCTGTGCAACCCCATTCTGCAGCGTGGTTTGCAGCGCTTGGAAAATGCATGAATCTGAGTATGTGCTGCCTCCATCAAAAAGCTGAAATTCGTGTTGCTTTGCGGTTTGTTTTAAATTCATACATCAGCTGAGCTTAATCTTGAGCATAATACCCCTTCTAAAAATCTTTTGTGCAAGCTGTTGAAAGAACATTGTCAAAATGCAAGAGTGAAATTTGTAAATGAACTTTCTGTACATTAAATGGCCACCAACTTGGCTTTTTTTTCCAGTGACTTATGCACAGTATTTACACTGAGCCATGTATACAAGCTGATAAATTCCTTCAGAGGCTTTCTGCTCCGCTGTGTTTGTTTTGCAATCATCATTTCTTTTCAAAATGGTCTAAAAAATGTGAGTGCTGTTCCCATTTTACAGGTAATGAGCTGAAGCAAAGCAAACTTAATGACAGTTTAAAGTAGCTCTGGTTGCCTATAAACAGAGACTCCTAGGACCTGAATTATGTTTTTTCCACTGCTACGTGGTACATCATATGATCAGGGAATGGCTCCCATTGCAGCTGGTCAGCACTCGGAAATATCCTACTAGGATCTCCACTCAGAATTATGGAACAAGTCTGATTCTAAAGATTTTCCATCTGTGAAGAAAGAAAGCAGAGGTGGGGGTGGAATCAATTTCCACTATGCAGCATTTAGGTGTCCTAACATGGACTTCCCTTTTTTCTTGCTGTTCCCTCTGCTGCCCATCACATTTCAGATGTGCTTGCAGACTTCAGCAGTGACGTGGGAGAAGTCAAAAGAAGTCAAAAGAAGCCTTTTTCTCCAAACAGACTAAGCCGTGTGTGTGAACCATCCTGAGCAGAAGGCAAAGAGTAATATGGAATTGCATCATCCAGGCCCGTGTCATGCTACTTGTTTTCCCAAATACTTGTTCTGCTGGCACCACGTATGGTGCTTCCCAGCTTCTTTGTGTTCCCTTCCCCTTGTGTAGTCTTATCGTACCAAACGTGTTTTAATTCTCTTCCCTGCTTATCTGCTGTTCTCCTCCATCTAGCCAGACTACTGGCATGAACGTTTCAAGTCTGGCAAGGACATTATCAACTGAAAACAGAGTTGCTGTGCTGCGCTTTACCTTGTTGGGGCTGCAAAGCCGGGGGGATTTCTGTAGCATAGCTATAGCTTACCAAGCTGCTGCTGTGCAATACCCAAGCACGTTTTTGTGAGAGAGGCTTTGTTGGGCTTCATTGTAATGATTTGTTGACTTAAAGTATAAAGCAAATAATCAGGCTGAGAACCCTTCCTAAATGGGACCGCAGTAACCTTGTGTAACCTCGTACTACTTTCTGTGATAAAACCTCTGCAATAGACAAGCTTGCTCTGTGAGCTCATAGCCCAGTCTGGTGGCTGGCCCTGGAACAAGAGCATTTAACCACTTAAACAAAGCTGCTCTTAGCTTAGAGCGTGGAAGACGAGTTTGTTTCTTGTTTCAAGGTGTGAAAGATCCAGTGTTCATTGCTGAGCCAGTTATACGAGTTACATGTGAGAGTCTCCTGCATACAACATGCCAGTAGATTGACTCTATGTGTATAAAATAAGACAGTTTAGTTTAAACTTTCACTATATTTATATCCTTCTATTTTCTTGAGTGCAAAAGAATAGCCAAGCATTCTTTCTTTTATTATTTAATAGTACCTATGGAGAGGTTTTATTGTGTCCTTTATATCAAAATTTGTGACTGGAGAAACAAAGGCCTTGCATGTCTGGCCACTGTACAGCACACACCTAACTAAGAACTGTAGCCTTATTTGGTGACACAGGGCAGAATCTTTATTTTATACAAATGTCCTTTGGCAATAACTGCTGACAAAGGTAACAACAGAAAATAATGTTACTGTAGTGGAGGTTAATGTTTCAAATCTGTTGACTGTGTCGTGGCACTAGTGACTTTCTGCAGCTGTCTGCCGAGACCCCAAGGCACGCTTACGGTGCATTAAGCAGGAATTGTTTTGTGTTTATTTTAAAAGTCTTAGGAAAGATAGAGCACAAAAGATGAGAAACTTGTCCATGATCTGTCATTTCATTTGCAGTATATGCAAAACAATCTGTAGCTTTTGTTTCCCTTTCCTGGAGCAGACTGCCTTTTTGTTGTGCACTTGCAAAATATGCAAGTAAAGCTGAATGTTTGTAGTCTTAGGTCTTAGTTTGCAGACATTTCTGTTTGTATGTGTAAATGGGGAGCACTCTGTAGGTCAGAGATTTGAGTGCCCCATTTTGAAGACATCTTGATGGTAAGAACACCCCTGTCTCTTAAAGGTAACAGAAAGGAGAGAGATGACTTGAACCGTTGAGTTGTTGAAATGAGTTATTGGAAGGGTAGAAATGTTGAAGGCTGTTAATAGCATAACTTTCCTTCCCCCACATGAATGATGTATTTTGTAATAAAAGTATGTTGGGAAGAATGAGTAATTGAATGAACTGTCGCGTCTCCTCTGCCACTCATCAACTTGTGGAACCACGGGTAGGGACATTGCAGTGATCTGAGCTGTGGGGCAGCAGATGTGAAGCTCACAGCTAATGTGGGACACTCGCTGGGGAATCCTCACTCAAGGATTCCTGTAGACCTCACAGAAAGTTACTGCTTGTGAATGGGCAAACACAGAAGGCTCAGTAAATAAAGCTGCATTTGAGTCTTGCAAGTAGTTCTAGTGATATTCAGCCCTTGATTTATGCAGATATTTTCAGTTGTATTTTTCTCAAGTATAGCTTCCATCGTAGGTCATACTAAAAAAGCTGCAGTTATTCAGTATCATAGTTTAAATAGCTCAATCTGCAAGGAAGTTTTGAGGTTTAGAATGACAGTCTGGACGGAGTAAGTAGTTTCTTCTAAAAGTAACTTTCCCTGGGTATGATGTATTTTAAAGTGTGTTTGGTAATGAATGCTGTGGTTAAATTAAGACTTGCATAATAATCTTGTTTTATAAACTCATTTCTATTCAGCAGACTTTTTCTCATCTTAGGAGATGATCTTGTATGACTTTAGATTTTGAACCAGACTGCAAAATCTTTCATCTGTCCAAGCTTCTTATCAACATTCAGCCCAAACAGTATTTTCTGAGTGTTTTTAATATTCCTCAGGGTCACAAGCCAAACCACATCACTGATCTCTTTGGACATTCTGTTCTCCTGAGCTTCAGCCTTTTTCATTCTTGCGGCCTCCTTCCATGTCCCTGCTTTTGCTGATGTTTTCCAGAGAGGCCTCCCTGCTTTGGATAAGTTTTCTTCTGAACTGGGAACTGGTTTTGCCCTTTTGCAAAAGAAAATTCGTGATTCCTGATAATAGAGATCGCACTCATTTAGAATTAATGGAATCACCATTTGGTGAGGAAAAAGTATTGCTTTAGTGTGTCTCAAATGAGCACATCGTACCTACGTTTGGGGCAATGTTTCAACGTGTTCACATGCTGAAAAAACAACATCAATGTACCTATTAAATCTAACAAAATTTCATAAGCAGAAGTTTGATTAATTCTAATGTTTTATAATTTTCTGCTCTTCTGAGAATCACTTTTAAACAGGATATTGATTCTGTTTACAAAAAAAAACAAACCAACCAGTTTATTAATATAATATTGGAACTGTGCCCAAATGGAAATATGTACTCCCTTGCAGCTCCCTGCCTTGTGTTGGAGCTAAATGCTGAGGTTCACTCACCACCTCCAAATAGTCCTTTATTGTAAAGAACTTCTAGAATTTCTTCCCTTTTTTTTTTTTTTTACTTTCTATATATCCTTGGTAGATTTCCCATAGAGATTACATGATTGATCTGCTGAGGGTCTTGGCCAGTGCAAATTAAAATGTCGAGGTTCTCAGCAGGAGATCCCTAGTGCTAATCCTGACCTCTGGAAAGGCGCCTGAGCTTTGTTGTTGGTCTGAGACTACTTAGAGGCCTGCCTTAAGAGAGATCTGTAGACAGCGTTCGTGCAGAACGTATTATTTATTTGCAAACCTAATTGTCCAGTGACTAATTTCTTAGTCACTAAATTCTGCATTTACATACATTTCTATTTGCACACTCCATCTCATCTGTGCACGAGTGACTAGTCTGTACGATGTTTATTTTTCAGAGGAACCTTCGTACTCAGAGAAAGAGAGTCATGCGAGGGCAGAGCGGTGTGCACATATGGAACAAACATGTCCCTCCGTTCCCCTTTTGCGTCTGAGCTTTTAAACAATCTATTCTTATTTTCTCTCCAAAACATGGCTTTGGAACTTAGCACAAGAATTTGGATGGGATTTGAGACTCATGGTGGGGTATGGTGCATAGTTGATACAATTTGGCTTAGGTGTTTTCAGTGACAATACCTAAATATCTTTGCAGTTTGAGACTAAAACCAGCTCCTGTGTCACACTGCACGTTTTGATGGAGGAGAGAATTGAACCTGGATTGCAGCCTTCCACCATCACAGATCATTTAAATTCCATCGTTCCTTGGGGTTTTAGAATTAGAATTCCAGTGTTTTCAGAAGAGGTTACTGACTAAAGGTGAGGAGCCATCCTTTCTCTGAGATGAAATCTCTTTGGCTCGAGGTCCCTAATTCATTTGTCTTCCTACTGGTCACAGAACAGCATCTTTATATTTTTAGAATCAAATGTTCATAAAATCAATTATGTGGTACCAGTAACTGCTCGTTTGGTTGTTGAAGTCATTGTGCACTTTGTGAACACTCAATTTTCAGTATCCTTGTGTGGCTATAGTTATTTTAACCATTGTTGTTATCTGACTTTGGAGTACTTTGCAAACTAATCAGTACTTTACTCTCTCCCTCGTATTTAGGCTGGGTCCTACTTCACCTGTAATACCTTTCATAGAATCATAGAGTCACCAAGGCTGGAAAAGACCTAAAAGATCATCCAGTCCAACCGTTCACCTATTGCCAGTAGCTCCCACTAAACCATGTCCCTCAACACAACATCCAGCCTTTCCTTGAACACCCCCAGGGTCAGTGACTCCACCACCTCCCTGGGCATCCATTCCAGTGCCGCTGTGCAGGCTGCCAGGGGATCCATGGACAAAGTGAGTAATTCCACAGTGCAATTATGGAAGAAACATTGTATTTCCCCTAATTATCTGTATAGAAAATGCACTAAGCCCCATTTTTGACGTCATCATTTTTATGCTTTGCACTGTTAGTTTCTAACTGCTTTGTTGCTGAAGTTGTTTAACAGTTCTCTAGTAGTTGTAACAATTTGCACTGTTAACCCAGGGTTCTTTTTTTTCAGCTGTTGTCTCCTTGTCCCTTAATTCTCAGCCTCAAAACCTATTTTTAAATCTGATACAAACATATTTTGTCTCCTTCTGTTTTGTATTGATCTCAAACACCTCCCTCTACTGTGATGATTGAAATAAATGAGTCTGTGTGAATGCTAGGTATATTCTGATAAGCAAAACTGGTGTATCTCCTGTCTCTGGGCTTGATGCTATTTTCACTCACGTTGGTAAAAATAAATAAATAAATTGTTTTTAGTGCAGCAAGGTCAATATTACATTTCCCTATATCTATATATACAGCTGTGCATTTCTGATTCAATCTGATTCAATTGTCCTTTTTATGCAACAGGACCTACATTTTTGTATTATCGCAACATCTTGCATAATTGAGCCAAGCCTTATATGGGATCAAGCCTGTAGCACTGCATGGTGTTGTGACCAAAGTGCAGGACCTGACACGTGGTGTTGTTGAATGTCATCCCTTTGGCCTCGGCCCGTTGATCCAACCTGTTCAGGTCTTTCTGTAGGGCCTTCCTACCCTCCGGCAGAGCAACACTTTCCCCCAACTCGATGTCATCTGCAAACTTACTGAGGATGCGCTTAATTCCCTCATCCAAATCGTTAATAAAGGTTTTAAACAGGATGGGCCCCAATACCAACCCATGGAGAACAGAGAGGTATCTGCAGCAGTGGATATATAATGCCACAGGAAATAGAGACATAATTCTCCTAAAAACGTCACATAAAACTATGCAGAAAATGAACTTGCAACTGGCTCTCAAATCAAAGCTTTCCTCTGTAAAACCTGAAGAACTGAGTCTGTGGGCTAAGTGTACATAGGGGATGTTGGTCTTACATTGGCCAGCACTTAAGGACCCCCAGCAAGGCAAAAAGTAACTATTCAGCATACCAGTGGCAGTGCTGCTGTGTGTGCTGGTACATCTGGAAAGCAAGCTGCAGTGTGTGTTGTGCAAAGGGAGGGCTGGATGGTGTGGTGGCTGACTACAGATGGATTTGGGCAAAGCAAGGTGCAGAGCTGAGCAGTAGCAGATGCAACCTAATCTTCATTTCTTGGCTGGTGCTGCTGCTCAGCGGTCTCCTTGATGACTCAGTTACGTGGTGAAATCAGCTTTCTGAATCCAAGGGAAAAAGTGGCTTTTATGGCAAGGGAAGATTCTTTCTGGTAATCTGTTCACAAAGTGAAATATTAACCTGCTGCAAATCACTCTTCTATAATATAAATGTCATCTTCCTTAATGTTCAAAGTGCAGATTTTACGCAGTAAAAACTGGGAATTCTTGAAGAATAGAAATGTTCTTGTTTCAAGCATTAATTGAGTTATAGAGTGAGCACCTCACGGCAAGCAAGAGGGCTTGGCATTGTGTTCTTTGTTGGCTGTAATTTCTTTTATATCCATTGAAGATGACCTATTTTTCTAATGTTTCAGGTAAGATTTGAATCTCTAAAATGTGCATCATTCTTCTTATCAAATGAATGAGGCCTTCTTCCTATTTTAAAAATGTCATTATTTCTATGCATATAGCCTATGGGCCACTGCTTTCATCAGAAACCAAACCCAATCTTTGATGTAGTGTGTTTATAGATGATATGCAGGTAATGCACAAGCAAAACGAATCTAAGCCTCCATGAATCCAATCTCTCTATTTTGGAGTGTGATTTGATGACTTAATTCCCAAGAAAGAATGTTTCTGAACATGCAAAGGTTAGGGATGTGGGAAAGATGACCATCTGAAAGCCATGTCACTGCCAGCACGTTCCACATGTGCCTCAGTGGTGTGCTGTTATCAGCTGATGCTCACTAAAGCTGGCAACTGTGTGTGAGCAGAGTTTGCCTGAGCACTGGGTAAGCTGTCTGCTGTCATAGTGGTTCTGCGAACACTACTTAATGTTTGATTTAAGAACAGTATTTTTCTGGAAGCTGGGCTCACGTTCACTGCACCCTGTTGTTAATTAGCCTTACAGACACAAACAGCTCTTACTGTGGAATATGAAGGTTGTGTGAGCAGCTCTGGCACATGTTACAGTGTTGGATATTTATTGCATTTCTACCACAAGTGGCAAACTCCTGTCAGCAGAAAGAGGAGCTGACGGCAAATCAGAATTTCTCTCTCCTTATTGTGGGTTGTTATCTTCTGAAGATAATATTATAAGTACATTATCAACATTTTTCACTCTGGTACATTTTATTTAATTTCTGCTATGGTTGCAGTTTTGTGGGACAGCATTTCAACTTCATTCTTATGCTGGGTTTTTTTCTTTTTTTTTCCCCTCTGGCCTTTTTATCTTCATTGACACAGTTTTCAGTTATAACTATTAGCCATTTCGCCAGGCTTCTTCTGCTTCCTGCACGTTTTGCTTACACACAGAGTTCCACCTCCCTAACCATATCTATCCATGGCAAAGCGTTCTGGTGCCTCTGTTGCCCCATCCACTCTGGAACGGAATGCCATACCTCTGCAGTGTGCTGCTGGGAGCAGCTTTCTGCTGTGTCACCCCTTGCCAGTTCAGCATGTGGCCTTCCTGACAAGCTTTTCCTTGTTGGTTTTAGATTGTGACTACACAGAAGAGCTGCTGGCTCCACGGCTCCTGTGTATTTATTTGTTCTTGTGTTAAGAATAGGAATAATTTTTTTTTTCCATTTATGATGCAATTTCCGTCTATTTACAGTGGAACTTTCTGGTGTTCATGGCTGCCCTATTTGAGTGCCCTGAATATTTCTAAGTTTTTCTTTTCTCAACTGTAGCTCTTGTTAGGGAAGTAGAAAGCCTGCTTATAAATAAGAGCCTGCCTGGGCGCTGGCTGCTGTGTAGTGGCCATTAGAATCCTTTCTGTTTTTAAACTGATTTGCATAATGCATGAAAGCAAAATGCATTTCATTGCAGAATGTTTTTGCGCTTTTTTTTTTTGTAATTACATATAATTATAGTGGTATTTAAATACAACCTGACTTAAGTTTTTATTAGTACTTTACTGCTTAATTAACAACTGTTGCTGAAAACAGTCTCTGCGCTGAGATTCATTTCCACTTAAGCATCCACCCTGATGGAACGTATCTCCCCATTTGAAGGAATAAATGACATTTTGTGGAATGGTTTTTCTTGGTTGTTTCTCAAAAGTGGGCTGCTTATTTAGTGCTGAGTATCTGAAATTATTTAAAGCAGTCTGTGCTTATGCTTCCTGCATAAAAATTGCAGAGACATATAAATGAAATTCTCACCAATAATTCACATTCTTATCTGTGTGAAGAGCCTGCAAAGAGCAAGTTTCCAAGTTGTAAAGTGTTTGGACTCTTCTGCTGGTAATCAGCAATTGTGGTGCCACTTCTTGAGCCGCTTCATTCCGTCTCTTTCTGTCCTGATTTACTCAGTGTGTTGTAAGCAGTAAACTGGGCTAATCTGTAGGTGTTGTAATTTCCCAAACTGAGGCATGCATGCAAAGAAGTTGTTTGGGGATAGGAGTGCGACAATGGGCAAATAATTTTCCATTTGTAATTAGTAGATTTTTTGCTTAGGACTTTTTTTTTAATGGAGGAGTGCTGGTACGTGAAAGAGTGCTCTGGAGAGTTCTGTAGCTGCAGGATTTCTTGGAATTAGTGCTGGGGTGATGCTGGGAGATTACTCAGGGCTTTCTGCACACAGGAAAGATGTGTCATGATTTCCTTCCATAAACTGTGAGCATAATTCTGCAAGCTGACGATCTTTTTCATTCCTCTTCCCTTATGAATTTCTGATGGAGGTGTTTACCAGAATCCACTGAAGTTTTGCTTTCAGAACTGAAGTTCTGTGGGACTCAGTTCTGTTTTCACATTTGTATAAGATAAATGTGAGCTGTGAAAGAATCATCCACGGCAAATTACATGGGTTTCCCTTCAAACTTATGTTTTGGTGCTATTTCTGTATTTCCAGTCCATAAGGTGGTGGTGGAGGGGAACGCAGTGTTTGAAGAGAGAACCTTCTTGCTGCTGTGCTCCTCTGTGGGAGGCTGCTGCCTTTCAGATGTCCTAGATTTTTATCACCTGGTTGAGCTCGTATTCAACTGCAGTGTCTCTCTGGTGCAGATTCAGCTGTCTCCTCTGCAGCCTCTTCTGCAGTTGGTGACATCTGGAGGAAGGAGGCCTGGGGCAAAAGTCCTTCCAGCAGGGTTTAGCTGCTGCTGCCATTGCTGGTGACTTTCTCAAAATGTTGGGCTTTAGGCTTTACAAGGGCAGAGGAATGGGAGAAAAATTCCCTCTGGGGAAACTAACTGAATATTTCCATGCTGTCATACGTGAGCTGCCTGTACTAAAAGTTCTGCTCTGAGTTTCACAGCTCAGGTTTAATCCAGGCCAGGAGATCCACTAAATCATCTACTAAATGGATATCGCTGGCTGTGAGTTGAATTCCCATACAAGATGGCTCAAGCCATGGAGTTCAGCGATGCAATGTGTGAAAAAGTCCCTCATTTGTGTAAGATGGAGCAGCATGAGGCATGGCACGGCTAGCTGTTCTCAGCCTCTAACTGGAAGCCATCTCTGTTCATTAATGGGATAGCTGGAAGTCCACAGCCAGCCTATAATCACCCTTAGCTAACACTGTGAAGATAATAACTAGAGGCTTTTTTCTCCCCTTCCACTCCCCTCCTCCCCAGGTGTCCACTGTGGTTATTTACACCTGTGGAAAGTGAGTAAGAAAGTAGGTATAAAATGCCACCATACTGGTTTGGCAGTGTTCTACTGCATTGTAAATGAGTGCTCAGGTTTGCAGCTGGAGGACTGGGGCCTCTTTCAAGTCTTTTTCATGTTTTTAATCCTCAATCTTTGTATCCTTTTTTTTTTATTCTCCTGAATAGTATATCTGGGGTGAGGTTGCAAAGTGATGCGTCAGTGGGGAATTTCTTAAGAGGGATTAATTTAAAAATGATTTAGGAAATCTCATGATTTCATCAAACACTTCACAGGAATACTGTGAAGCAAAGCAGCGTGCACAGATACTCCTTTGGGAGTATGACGGATCAGCTGAACTGTGTTTTCATGAGGAAAATGTGCTCCTTTTTTTGTCTGTGCAAGTATTTGGTACTGTGGGTTATAATGCCCTCATGAAAATCTTCTGCACTCAGCCTTGCAGGGCTGTCAGTGGCAGTTCTGTCAGAAGGAGGGCTGTAGGGTTGGACTGATACATGTTCATGAATCTCTTTTCCACCACTTTGCTGATTGCTATTTTCTTAAGCGTTTCTCCTAAATTAAAACTGCTTCTGTAAGTTGGAAGAAAATTGAGATGTCTGCATGCGCTACTGAAAAAAAATATATGTATACTTTTTCAATGGGGTATTTTCATTCTGGTCTTTAAAAAGTGTTCTCTGGAGTGAGGGTTAAATGCATTCTTGACACTTGATTCCCTCCCTGGCTGCTGACTCATCATTTTGTTGGCACACGGCCACTGTGCAGTTGTGCAGTGTGATTACCGAGCGCCTGCATCGCGAATGGAGCGCTGTTGGCTTTTCTCATTCCTGACTGGAATGGTTGGGATAGCTTTAGCCTTTCAAATCAGCCGTAGTGCAGTCTGTTTCTTTCATGTTTGGTTTAGTCCTTCAGTAGGTTGTACCAGAAGTGGTTTTACTTAAGATCCATAATGTGAGGAGGACCTGTGTCTGTATTCTGTCCATGAGTGGAAGATGAATCCTTTCAGATATGCTGTGTGTTGAGGTATTCCTTTCCAATAGGCATCACGTTAACGTCCAGGAAAATACGTCTGTCTTCTATCCTGGTACATGTAAATATGGGAAGTCCTGTTTTTCTGGTCTGATGAAGCAAGGAGCAGCGTGGTGCTAGAGGTGGTACACGCATCATGATCACTTTGCCCATTGCTCTCTTCGGGTGAGCCCGGCCACTGCTGTAAGAAACTCCCAGGTTGCTCTATGGTTAATAAATTACATGTCATTCTAGGAGCAGCCCTGTGCCAGGGAGTGATGAAAGGTCATTAAGGCAGGAAATCCCACAGTGGGCCAGACCACTGATATTATTAAGGCTTGCTTTAAGGAATAAAGGCAGGATTAGGGTGCAGCGGTTGTTGAGTGCAGACCCACGCTGCAAGCAGTGGGAACGCTGCTGCCTATCAGCACAGCTCATTTGACCTCTACCCTTGGAACAGCAGGGAATCCCTTGGCAGCTCTGCTGGCAGGAGGTTTGAGTTGTTGCTCATTATGAGCCTAATGGGCAAAAAGTGGACTTGGAGGGAATTGCTTGCCAGAGTCTGAGTCCCTGATAAACAACTCACTGCAGCTGCATACAAAATAAACAAATGAGAGCCTAAGATAATGCAGATCTTGAATAATTAGGCATGGGAAGAGTTTTATGTGAATGCCTTTATCCATTTAATGAACCTCTTGTACCAAGTGCATACCCTGGAGCCCTGCAGGCAGCACAGGTAATCACCAACCAGAAGGCTGACAGGACAGCAGTGTGAAACTGCTGATTTTTTTTGGGAGCATTAGAAATTGTAGCACTTATTTACAGACACGTCAGAAACACATTTCTGGATGACTGTGAATAACTTACTTCTAGATGATAGTAATTAACTTAATCCTAACAAGTCAAGATTGCAGCTTAGTGTTTAAATCATTTTTCATTACAGAAACTCCACTGTTAGATGCAGCAGTTCAAAAGCCTGTTTCAGACATGACTCTTTATTGCAAGGAGCATTTTCATTTTGATAGCTGTGCACAAACGTATTTCCATGGCCAATGAAGGAAGTTCCACAGGCATTACATGGTCATCTGGAACCCAAATCAGTAAATGGGACTGGAGAGCTGCAGAAGGTTAAAGCATAGAGTACTGTGTCTGTCAGTTCACAGCTCCGGTGGTGTGACCTGGCCTTGTGAATGAAGGCTGTGCCTGTTACATGAAAATGTGCTCGAGGACAGGTGGAATTTTAATTGCTGGGATTGTTCCTGATTCATTAAGTAGCGTTATTAGTTTTGTACCAAGTTTGGTAAGGATGGCATTCAGTGAATGTTGCTATGATAAAAATTGTTGTAGATTTTAAGATAATTAACACTCTCACCCCCCCACCCCAAAATGAGGGCCGTTTTCTGATAACACGTAGCTGGAGATGATGTGTGTGTTTAGATATTCCCATGCAACCAGTTAGAAGCAGAAGCCACGTCCTTATGCTAGGACAGACTTTCCACAAAGCCTCCATTCCTTCTTCTGCACTTCTGGTCTTTATTTCATGCTCTGTGTTAATTCAGTTATTCCCTACTAAGTGATAAACTGTTTCTTCTTTCTGAAATGAAAATTCCCTTCTTTCTGCCGTGGTACTTTTTGACAGTTTCAGGTAAAAATTACCACGTCAGGCCAGATGGGCTTAATAATTGGTATCCAGCAGAGCTCTGAAGGGTCCCATTTTTATTTTACATCTGTAATGAGCAAATTCTGTACAACTAAGAGAATAGTATAAATTGAAGTCGAGTTATAGCACAATTTAACTGGTTTGAATTCGGGAGCACATTGCTCTGTTGTTTCTTAGAAACTTGAAACTGTCTCCATGCTTTGAGAGCAGATTGTTTTAAGGATAAGTCAGATGTGAGTTGTAAGCAGATGTGTTAGATTTTATTAATTTTTATGATATTCTGAGGGGTTCTCGTGAAAAATAAGGCACCAAGGTGGATGAGTTTCACATCTTTCTCCTCCAACCACTGCCTCCTCGTTCGATCTCCGAGTCCCAGCTTACTCTGAATGCCTCCCCCATTAAAATGGCAGTCTGCTTTTCACATCACCTTTCACTTGCTCTTTGTTCCAGAGCCGCTCCTTTTCTTTCCATATGCAGTGTTGTTGTACCTGTCTGTGTTACCAGAGCCCAAAATGAAGTGTTGTGTTTTAGATCATGTGGTATTTTGAGCTGTTTGAATGCTTTCTAGATCTTGAATTAGATTGATATCTGCCCATTCCTTTTTACATGCAATTCATAAACTGTTTGCTTAACTTTATCATGCTGCTTTGTATGTACTTTCTTATTGGGATCCTCTTTTTGTAGCTTGTTGGCACAAACATTTACAACCACAAGCATCAGCACTTTCCTTGCTAAAACAGAACCTGAGCCCATAATGTTTGTGCAGTTTTTCTTAACTTTGTGTAGATTGTTTTGATTTTAAAGGATTTACTTTCCTTTCAAAATGATTTATTTAAAAAGAAAATGTTGGTCATCTATGTTAAAAACAAAGCCTTATCAATGACATGTTTGGACAAGGAAGGTGTCGTACTCTGCTTGTTTTGTGCTTACAGTCCAGCATAAACTCCAGTAAATTAATTCCTGACAACAGTCATTGTCATAATTAATTGGATTTGTTGATGGTGAAGTGAGACCAAATTGCTCAATCCTCTGCTGCAAGTAGCTGACCACAGTTACTGCTACCACTGTCTGCTACGTTAGAGCTAACCAATGTAATTGCTAGAACATTGCTGTTGTCCTTTTAATGAAGTGTATGTCATGGTTTGAAGTCTTGCTGTGTGTGTGGGTGCTTTGGATGACGCTGGCTCCCTGTAAAAAATACCCTTCCTTGCTGCCCCAGGAAGAAGTTTCTTAGTTACTCTTCCAGTCCTGGGAGATGCCTGTTGGTATCAGTGCTCAGGGCTGTGCACAGGCAAACCAAGGGGTTCTGGGCTGGATCCAGGCCTCCCTGTCTGAAAGCACTTCAAAATCCTCTTCTCTGGAGCCAAAACACTCTATGCAGCAGCTGGTTCAAAGCAGAGATGCTTTAGGTGGTGAGTGCATGTCGTACAGTGGAATTGATTGTAGTGTAGGTGTCCTAGAAATGTATTTCTAAGACAGTCCTTGGTGGTTTTCTTGGGCTTCATAATGAAATGATAAATTGGATTGGTGGTGATGAATGATCGCAGAGATTGCTTATTGCAGCAGCTTCCACTGCCCTGGCTTGTGCCATTAAAAATAGTGTTAAGTTTCACTGCTCTTCTAAGCCGCCTGCTGTATGCCTGCTTTGTTTGAAAAGGCAGAAGTCCATGAATAGCTTTATCATATCTAATACCAGATCATGTACAATGTTGGTCTGTGGCTGCTGCTTACCGTATTCATTCTGATTATGTAAAACTGAAAGCCACTGCATTGAAATGAAGTTTCAATGTTTTTATTCAAAGCAGCTTCTCACAATGTATAAATACTGCATATTAACACACATGAAAAATACAACTTCTAAGGCACCCAGAAATGTGTCCATACACTAGTTACAGGACCATCAACAAATAAATTGTGTACAATTTGATCTAGACAGTCAATATTTGATATATCAGAAGATACAAGTCCCTCAGTACTGTACCAGTTTCAGAAAATATTTACAACACTGTGATATAGGGGTGCCTGTACCCTTATAATATTATAATATGTACTCATCATTACAAATATTAGAAACTGTTTTAGTCTGTTCCATGGCGTTCTGACAAAATAACTTAAGGGTCTAATTTGGGAAGTTCTACAATTAATTACTTGTGCAAGTTCTGAAAATAAATTTACATTGACATAATTTGTGAATTTTTGGTTCTTTGCTTCATCTCAGAGGTTTGGTAATAAGCCTTACCAATAGACATGCCATCCTAGCTGAACATCACTCCTGTCCCAATCCTCAGTGGACACGTCTTTTCCCCTTACGTTTGACACAGATGAGAATGCAGTGTTTGTAGCAGAAAGAGACTCTTTGATCTTCGGTACAAATGTCATGCCAGTTCTCTGGCTACGGAACTAACGCTTCATTAGAATAATGCAGTTCTTTGGTCCTTTGTTTTTATGGAAGGCATAATATTTTCTTTCCCTAAAAATCGAAGTCCTGTCTGTGAGCAAGCAAGCTAGTGAATGACTTTCAGTGTAGTATTTAAAGTAGCAGTAAAGAGATTTAATATGGCTTAAAACATATGGTTAATTGGGCGGACACAGATAACACATCTAGGATACCGAGTACCCAAATGTACTATGATTAAGATTGTCTATAAGTCTCTTATGTAAACTTCTTTAGTGTCTCCTAAAGAGTGGTGGCTTTAGCCAGATTTGACTTTTATAGACCCAGCCACACAAAGCCTGAGATTAAACTACTGTGGTTGGGAGCACAAATGCACAGTTTAAATATAACAAAGCCCATGCTGACAACTCCAAGTATGTTGTTTGAAGGAAACAACCCGTATTATCCTTTTCACAAGAAAAACTTAAGGCCCTGTACTCTGATTTGCTAACTTTCTTACAGCAATTAGTTGGGGAAGTCCTTAGTACTACATAAGCCATTATGTAGCTTTAAAGATTTCTTGTACCTAATGGTAAGGCTTATTCACAAATGCAATACATTTATAAATTACATTTAAAACTTTAAAGGCTGGCAAAATAATTAAAAAAATAACAAAATAAAACAAAACAAACCCCAAACAAAATTGTTTGTTTATCCCTAACATTAAAAGAGCCTTTTTTTTCTAATTAAAAACTATTGGCACAAAACCATTTTATATTATAGATTAAAAGAACAGTTAATAGTAGTGAAAAAGATTGCCTAAAACGCATACCCTAACCTACCACAGAAATATAAAAGTTTATATTCTGAAAATATATATACTGTATTAAAGTTTGTAAGCTTATTCATTTAAACAGAAATGTACTGAAATAGTAAACAGAGCAACACTTATCTACAGCAAAAATATACATGCAGGACAACACAAAATAAATTGCTTACCTTTAATATCTACAAATGCAAAACTGTAGATTTTTAAAGATTGTACAAAACAATTTACACGAGAATAAAATAACATACTTAACAACAAATTGCATTTATCATTTAAATACTGTGAATATTAGTGAAGGTCCCCAGACTAATATGTACAGTACATCGAAATGTCTGGGTACCTCGTAAGGACAGAGCAAATCGATTCTGATCTTTAAATACTGGAAAAGAGGCTTCAGACATTATTATTACTCTTTTCTGGAAGGGAAAATAGATTTCATGAAAACTAGACTGTAGCTGTATAGATATGAATAATCAAAAATGTTAACTATGGTTAGCACTTGCTTTAATGGAAAAATAATTATAGAAAATGTATTTCAACTATTCCTTTGTCGTAAAAAAAGGTAAGCTACGGATATTTGAAAAATCAGATGAAATGATGCAGTTTAAAGGTCTAACAGCTTATCATTCTTCTTCGTTTGAAAATCTCATATAGAAAGCACACCTTCACATTGCTGAGCAGTTTCTCTATACTTATCTACAAAACCCAAGCACAGTGTCGAAATAAACCTCCTAATATCTTATTAACACGTGACGAGGAGTTATGGCTCTCTGGACGGGAGTAAAGGAAACAAAGGAAATTGAGGAATCGTGGTATTTTCATTGCTTGTAGAAGTTTTATTATTTTGTTACGATTCTGTAGTCATCTGCTGGAGGCCTGATTGTGCAAACACTTGTGTGCGAGTGGTTCTCACTTGGTAACCCCTCATCTGGTGCAGTGCGGGTGACTCCGTGCACACACTGCACAGCAGGAGTTGTTGGTTTTGAGAGCATTTCTTGGAAGATGAAAGCAGGTTTATTAGAAGCCAGGCCTCGTCTTTTTAATGAAGAATTTCCACGAGAACATCTGCCTTTAGGGTGATCATTTCCTTAAAATTCAGTGGTACAATTAGGCCATAGAAACAGTGCTTCTAATTAGCTGTGGAACAAGAAATGTTATAAAAATGTGTTGAAGGGTTATTGTAACTACCTGTGAGATAATTGTGCAAAGGCTTTGTCGAAGCTCTTTGTGGAAGGGCTGTAGGGAGGCAAGCTCCCAGCCTTGTTTGCAGAGATTTAAGCCATGAGCTCAAGGATGGAGAGCAAGTGCACAAACTGCAAAACAAAAAAATGTGCAAAGCTTCTGCTTCAAGAGGCGGTAGTTTGGGCGTGCTAAAATGGCAGCTGGAGTCACAGAGCATGCTTGAGTCATTTCCATATTAATTGCCTTACTAGCAAGAAATAAACGAGATCGATCCAGTGTTCAGAAGTCAGTCAGTGTCACTGAAAAGTACTAGGATCACATTCTGAAATAGCAGATTGGACTTCAGTCGTTACGTGTGGGCTCTGTATGGATGGCCGTACATTCTGGGGGCCAGATGGTGGGGGGGCCAGATGTGGAGGGCCGGGAAAAGCAACCCGAAACTTCTCCCTCCGCTTAGCTCAATGCCTAGCACCTTGTATAAACTGTTGGCCCACACCCAAAGGCCTCCAGAGCAGAAATTATCTCACACCTGAGGAATCAGGCAACTAGACTAAGGCTCGTAAGGGTTTGCTTCTAGACTTCAGACCAAAAAGGGATGTTTAAACCTGAAGAACAGTAAGGTGCCACGGAACGGCACCGCTCACCCTGTCACTCACATCCGGCTAACAGGACTGTCGTAAACTTAAATAAAGCTTCTTGTTGGCAAGCCCTTCAGTGCTCCTCCAGAAGGCAGGAAGTGAAGAGGGACTTAGGGGGAATCTCACTAGTTCAGAATCCACTTTTTTTCCCTCAACCGTGGCGAATGAATGTGTTTCATACATTTTTATACGATTTTACATGTACAGGAGCGTGTACGTGGCTGGTTTTTTTTGTGCCCACAGCATTCTGTGTGTTTTCTGTATATTCTTTGTTTTTCTACACATGTTGCTGCTCAAAGTGTGTTTGCATTCCCACGTGATGCCATTAATTCAGTCAAGGGAAGTATGAAAATAAGATCTGTGATCAATAAACAGCTGAATATGAACACAAAATAAATAAGTTAAATAAATTCAACAAAGAAAAAAATCCTAGTAGTTTTGGTAAAACTAACTTTACATATTATACATATAAATTACCAGATTTTTCCATTACACTGTTAGAACTTAGCAAAAAAAAAAAAAAAAAAAAAAAAAATCAAACCATTTCAAAAGCACGGTGTTGGGGTCTACAAAATATTGCGCCGACCCGGTTCTTAGATGGAGCCCTCCGTGTCCAATGCGTTGCAACAGCAGGAATAAGTTAAGGAGGACAGGCAAAAAAGATCCTTACAGATGGTGTGCCTTAGTGGGCCTCAGTGGTGCTTCTCAGCACATGGAATGTATGTTTCTGTCTGGATGAGCACGTGAAGGATGCAGCCCTCTGTAGAATATGTGCACTGAAGAAGCCTGCCTACATCTCGCTTACACGAAATCAAACCGGCTACAAGCAGCGTGTAGCTCACAAGGAAATCGACACAACCATATGCAGTAGGACACACTGTCACAAACTCCTCAACGACGCACTGCCTCTGCTTTTCAAACACAGGTAACGTTGCACTCTGTTCACAACTGGAGCGTTTACTGCTTAAGTTAGGCCAAGACATCAGACTTCGTAAATCTTGTCTTGCAAGTAGCTGAATAACGAATCCAGTCCTTTGGAAGAACTCCACAGCTGTTTCAACATCTGACATTCTTTCTCATTCACATCTTCAAGTCCGGATTTCAGGAAGCTCCGCATGAGGCATTTGGACTCCTCCAATACCTAAAGCCAAAATATCACTCAGTATTTATTATGAATCGGATAGAGTTATTATGGATGATGGTGTAAACAGCATTTTTTTTTTAACTGTGGACACCATTGTACAACCTAAATAACTCATTTGGGCACAGAAATCAGAGCTGATTTACAGCCCTATCTCCAGTCGCTAATAGTGTCTCTAAGAATTAAGGACTTCTGAGGTTAATGCCAGTGTTTTTAGTGGGAATGAGGGATTCTGAAGTACCTTAGTTTATTGAAGGTCTGCCATGAAGTATTACCAGAAGGAGCCGAACGCCTTCCTTTGGAAATGGGACCCCTTGAAATTAAGGCGTTTTCTGTAAAATAATCTTTAAGGTTATAGAGGCTGGAAACCCAAATATGGATGTGCAACTTAAACAGCTGGTCCCCATGCATAATTTCATTATCAGAAGAGAAATGGACAGAAATGGACCTCTACTGCACATACTTTAAAGTTTATTTTCTTCAAAGCTTATAGAAGTGAAAAAGCACTCCCTGACTGTGTCCTGGAGGTAAATTTACTTAGCATAATATAAGCAGTCGTAGGAAATAATATTCCTATAATTCACTGAAATGGCACTAATTGCAAACAGTGGGCCCTGCACATATTTTCTCTGTGAACAAGTACCCACAGCAAATTTGGATGAGCTCATCATGTCCACTATTTCTTTGACTTCAGCCCGATTTGCATTGGGGGTCTCAGAGAATGCATCTGTTCTTTGACAGTTTTAACTCTCATCCTTGTCCACAGATTCACTCCAGCCTTTCCAGCAGGACTCAGGTGAGGATTTTATTGACAACCAGTAATGGTGAAGGAAGGAAAATTTCACAGAAAGGCCCAGAGGTTTTCTCAACTCATAATACAGTTACATCAGCTTGATCAAATAAGCTTATGCTGCATTTCCAGGGTTTCATTCTGAATGACTTTGGTGAGATCTAATCTGTGCTTCATTTAATTAAAGATCTCCTGCGTCTCTATCTTCTCTTTTACAACAGATCATTTATATGGAACAGAGGGATATTAAGACAGATTTAGGCACAGGAAGTACTAAAAGAAACTGCAGCAATGTGCATCCAGTTAGTAGAGCTTTGCTGCAGCCTGTATCACCTTGCCATGATACTCTGTGACCAGACTGAGGTCAAATCCCTCTGTCTGAACCTCCTTCACTGTAAATATTCGCTGGCACCATGCTGCCCTCCTGGTGCACTGTGCAGGACGTTTTGCAAAATCAGGAGCTATGCAGGTGCAGAAAAGAAGGCAGAGTCAGCTGAAACATAGTAGGCCAGGACAATGCAAAAGGCAAATTTATTTTCTTACTGGCACAGCAGGGATTTCCTAGTGTAGATGCACAGCTTCAGGCTGTTCTGCCTTCATGAAAGAAACCTTTGCTAAAATTCCTTTTTAAAATCTGTGGCATGGTGGTTCTAGTCATAGACTGAATGTGGAGATGGGAGAGTGAAACAACCCTCCCTGCTCTGAAAAATGAAACTCCATGAGTTTGCTGATCCCTATCCAGATTTTGTATTGCTAGCCCTGTTCCGCAGGCACGGCTGTGGAAGCTGAGGACCTGCCTTCTGACATGATGAGCCTCAGGAGCACACCTTACCTCTGCAAAGTGCCATTCAGTCACAAAGCAGTGTGATTTCTTACCACTGCACTGCAGGACGCCATTTCCTTCACTCGGAGCATCACTTCTTGGCTAAATGTTGTTGGCCAAAATACTTGTGACACCAGTCCTCTGCTGCAGGCTTCTTGTGCTGTCAGCTTTCTCCCACAGAACAACATCTCGTTTGCCTGTGAAACCAAAAGATCACTTGTGATCTTGGGTCATAATTCTCGGGTTTTTTTTTTCCCCTCATACTTGCCTGCTATTTTCAAAAATCAATTTACAAGTGGTCCACTGTATCTTTCCATATTGCAAAATACTTTACGAGGAGTTTTGGTAGCTATTTAAGGACTGTGCAGTTGGCCAGAGCACAGCAAGGGTTTCACTTAAGAGAAATGTGCTGGCACACGTGATGAGTCTGTATTGCTGATTTTACAAGAGCAACTGTCAGTAATGTGATGTTATTGTGCCAAGAGAATAAAATACTTTGTGGAGCAAATTCTGCTTTGTTATCCTGCTAAAAACGAAGCAACTTTATGGGAATTACTGTGGATCACCTTTAGAGTAGTAGAGAACAGCATCTACCTGTGTTATTGCACTGTCCTAACACAACACAGCACAGCACAGCACAACACAACACAACACAACACAGACAAGAACTCTGCAACATCGTTCTGCTGAAGCATTTCTTCTCTTTTCTACCATGATCTTGAAAATCTTTTCTTTTCCCACCTGTGTAAGTCTTTCCTGAATACAGCAGGTAGAGTTTATTGAATTCAGAGAAATAGGACATTGCTGGAATTAGATGAACTTTCTGTGGATTACATTTCCTCTTATGACAGTCCAGAGAAAGTTGTTTTCTGGTTTACATTTTATAGAGAGAAAGAAGAGCATGAGTTGAACCAAGGTGGTGGAAAACCTTACCAGTGCAACACCCAGAATTTGTGGGAATGTGTATGATGAGCAGCCAGCTGGAGTGAGTCGGATTGTTGCATATGGTGTCTGAAACCATGCCTTCTCACTTGCCCAAACGATATCACATAGTGGTAAAATTGAAGCTCCTAACCCAAGAGCAGGGCCGTTGATAGCAACCACAATTGGCTTCTTAAATTGAATAAAAGCTTTTACAAAATCCCTAAAATAAAAAATAAAAGAAAGATCTTGAATACAGAAGCACCACTTAGAAAAAAATCCCGAACTTAAAAGTATTTAATCTGAAAACAAATCAGAACCATGAGTGAACTCAATAAATGCCATGGCCCAGTTTTATGAGATCAGAATTGAAAGTTTCTACTTCACGCACACAAATTTTCTCTTCTATTTAATTATTTAATCTGTCATAGTTCCTAGGATATTAGTAAGTTTTGCGTGTGTTGTATATGAACTGAATAACTGGAATGCAGTGACTATGATACTTTTTGCAGAGTGGTTTGGTTAGGATTAGTTTTACTTGTGGACCAGTGACTCACTTGTTGGTACACATCTTGCTTCTGTTTGCTCCAGAATGGTTAGTATGGATTCTGATGTTCTGGTTTGGCTAACTTGATGTATGTAATATAGTATGAAAGACAGGAGGCTCATAGGTATATTGTTGGGTATTTATGTTTTCAGATGTTTTCTTAAGATCATATGTGAAAGGTTTCTGCAGGTCCCATCAGCGGACTGGGAGACAGTGACTGTTCATGGCACAACAGCTGGAAGAACAGCATCCACAAAGGGGAATCAGAAAGAAATAGAAATGTTGGGGCAGGAAAAGAGTAAGGCTGGTGATCCGTTGGGTCTTTGTTGCAAACAATATAGGCAAAGATGTAACAAATAGCTACCTATTGCCCACCTGCAACTGAAAGTGTGAGGCAATGGGGTCCAACGGGGAAGTAGATGTAGTTTGATTCAACTGGGAAATGAACTGGAGCATGTTAAATTCTATGCGATGAGGAGATATTTTAAGTAAGTCACCTTTCAAGAACTGTAGAAACACATCTGTTGAATGGAATAGCCTATACAGTGTTTAGGAAAAAAAATGAATGTAATTGTAGGTAGATTATGGACTCGATCAGCCCGTGTACAGCAATTTATGAAGGCAAATCAGATGCTCAATTACTTGAGGAAAGAGACATAAATAAATGAAGTTCAAAACAAGAGCGGTGATTCTGTTCCAGGCCTGGGTATTTATTAGATCCATAGTGCATTATTGCTGACTGATTTTAGGAAAGAACATTGCATTTTGTCAAATGTGCCTTTCAGGGAGTTGCAGCTCTCTCACTGAGGTCACGAAGACCTAGACTTGTACATGTGAGAACAGGAGGTGTGCCTTCCAGGTTAGAGCCCTGATTTGGCAAACAGTGAAAAACATGCTGAAGGTAAGTACTTTGTCAGAGTGGAGTGCAAGGACATTGGCTGTATTTTAAATGAAAACAATGAGTCTGAAATCACTCCGTACTGTGCTGTTCAAAGAATGAGTTCTGTTTTCCAGGCTGTCTAGTGAGGAATTGTTTTTTGACTATGAGAAAACAGAAAGGCATGGGAATAAAACAGAAGATCAGAAGAAAGACAAATAGAGTGGAATAGGGAACACTGTATTTATGTGTTCAAAATAATTTCATTCAAGAGGATGGCAGAGCTAAGGAGAGTTGTGGTTCATTTTTGTTTGCAGAAACAATGCTGTTCATCACTGCTTGTTTATGGGCTTGTTTATGCTTGGGTAATGACTGTAGGTCGCTGCACCTGATTAATTCCAGAATTCTGTGAAACTCTGTAGTAAACTTTGCAAATAGGACTGAGGACACTTGGGAAACAGGGATGTGACGACAGGCAAAAATAAACAGTGTGGATAAGTAATGGCAGCCGATCTGAGGACCACATGGAAGCAGAAAAAAACTTGTGGAAAAAAGCAAGAGGTGTGAGGGATAAGTGGGACCTGAAAGGGACTATGGAAGAACAGTTGGTAGTGTGGGGAGGAAATGGTAGATGATGGGTAGCAGAAACAAAGCAGAATGCATTCGTGAAGGGAAAGGAACAAAGGAAATGTGAAATCTTCACATAAGTGAGCAGGGAAGGAAGGATTGGAGATAGGAAAAAAGTGGAACAGAACACTGAGAAGGCATTGAGCCACCATCACACCAGAGGCTGAGCAACAGCATGGCGCAACAGGAGGGATGGAGTGGAAGGCTAAAATATCGACAGGGGGAACAAATGCCTGAATTTGGTCTACAGAAGCTGCAATGTCCAATGCTCCATTTATCTGTGCTCCCTGTTTAGCATGCTGCATGTTTCAGTGAGTTCTCTGTCCCCAGAACCTGGCGTGTTCCCATGTCTCCAAACCTCATATTCACACATGTAGTTGCAGGGCTGGAAGATCCTTCTTTCAATTCAAGGCAGTCATGAAAAGAACTAGAAGTTGTAATTCTTGTTTGACAGCAGAAGCTAAGTTTGAACACAGGAATAAGCATCACATACAGAAGGTTTGTGCTTTTGCTAGAGGAGATCTGGAAAGCAGACCATCAAGCACACTCTGGGATACTTTGGTGTTGTTGCAGTGCTGCAGTTAGAACTCATAGGGACAAAAGGCTGTAAAGAAGTTGGGCAAGTAAAGTCATTCTTCCTTTTCTTCTGACTGCACACAGAACTTTGTGTGTCGGATCACACAGTGATGGCTGACTGGTGGTGCAACGAGGGAGGCTGCTGCTGGAAATGCCTTCCTGCAAGTCTTGTGGGTGCAGAGCTCTCTGGCCATGCACGCATGTTGCAGCGCAGTCCGTCTGTCTGCCTTGCCCCTGCTTCAGGTGTGCAGTGCCAACCGTGCCTGGCTGGTGCAGTGTGCAGAGAAGCTGACATTGTGAGCTGAAAGCTCAAAGGCAACGGATGAGGACAGGGCCCAAATAAATCACTCGTGTGAGATGTGGGTATTTAAACTTTAGTTTTAACTTGTGATCAGTACATGAGATCCGTAGTTTAGCAAGTGGAAACACATGGTAATGAAGATCTTGATTTTGCTAGAAGCGTACTGGTCTAATTTGATGTAGAGCAGTGGAGGAAGAGATGCATTAATGTGTCTGAGGACATCCTAACCACTGAGAAAGCAAAGTGTACATTTGTACTCTTCTGATTATGGTATATTTTCCATGAGTTCAGTCCTTTGTTCGTAGAAAGCACAGAGTGCTGAATGGAAAAAAGTAGTGCATTGTTTCCAGAGGTACAATAAAAATCTGTTTCCAGTGGGCCCAAAGCTGACATTCTCGATGAGGAGAGGGCACTGTAAAATAGTTCCAGGGCCCAAGGGTGAGCCCAAGGGTAGAAAACCAGCTTTGTGGTTTGGATTACAGTCATTAAGATGCAGATCTGGTAGTATGCCTGTATATTAAATGTGTACAGATAAATGTGTATGTATATAACAATACCTATCTATACAATATCTGCATGAATAAGATTAAATTTGTATATTTTCAGGGAGTGTGTGTCTGTGTTACCAAACAAGAAGAGCAATTTTCTTTCCTCCCACTGTTTTTTTTTTTTTTCTTTTGCTTCTGCATTTTCAGAAATCCCTCACACTAAAAAAAATCCCTTCAGGGAGATTTTCTTGCTCAGATATCACCAAGTGATATTCAGGCATAGCTAGAGTCTTAAAAGCTGGTTGTGGCTTATTATATTTTAAGGAGTACATTTTAATTCTTTCAAAACGTTTGCTACTTTGAGAATTTCAGCAGTATTAAACTGAGAATCCAGACTGATCTGCATTAGTTGTAAACCAAGAGAGTTGGCAGTTAACACATCATGTAACAACTGTGCTTCAGCTTGTGTTATGCACCCAAAATACAGGTCCGTTGTAAAACAAACTCCTAAGAATTCCTTCGTAGAATTGTAGGAATCTGCTGCTTAAAATCATGAAGCTCTCAGAATAACAGTATTTCTAGGGAGTGAAAAATAAAAGGACCAAACCCTCCGCTGGTATGGACTGGTGGAACACCACTGACTTCAGGGGGGCAACGTGGATTTATACTGGAGGATCTGCCAAATATGTATGAAGTATGCCTTGTGGGTAATGTAAATCATTGGTGATGTGTTGTGCAGATTGATCTGTAGACTGCATGTCATAAAGTCCCAGTTTCTACTGAGGTAATGTGATATGCGTATAAGGAAAGTCACACTTTAGTCATGAAAATAAAACTACATTTGCATATATATTAAGTAATTTAAGGAAAAGAATGGAGACCCTTCTAATAAGGTTCAGAAATACAGTGGAAGACTGTTGTTTCAACAGAATATGACTTAGCCATGGATTCCCATTTGTACTGAAATTCATTAAAATGATGAACATCAAACAAATAAAATATCTGCCTTTCAGGAACCACTTTACAAAATGAAGCAATAGTTAATTTGGAAAAACAACAACAAAGTTGTATATAAGTTTGGAGGATTAATTTGAAGTATTAAGTACAGAGAAGTGGAATAAAATAAATCCCTGTGGATAGTTAGCACTGGAATAAATGTGCTTTCTTTTGTAATAAGGAAAGGTCCAAGGTTTTCACTAAACAAATTTGCAGGACTATAATTAGAATGCAATCAACACTTAAATATACAACATTTTTGGACCTGATAAATATCTTTATAATCACACACTGCATTTCATAATTTAGAGATCATAGGTAAGCTTGGGTCACCTTATAGCTTCTGCAATCCTAGTGCTTTCCTTTCTTCTGTCATTGGATAACCTGCCAATTAAATATGAGTAATCTAGGCCACTACAGAATACACTTCCCACTGCGCTGAGAAGTAAGAGTTTACTGTCATCAGCTGATGCATTGCACAATGCTCTCCGAACTTCCTTCATGATCTGTGGATAAAGAAAAGTAAACAATTCGACATGCATGCCGTTGCAATATCATTTCCCTAGTTTTACAAACCTTATTGATCTTGAGAGACTTAAATTTTGGGCACTATTAATATTTACATCAACTATATATATATTTGCATCATTTTAATAGAATGATAACACTGAGAGTTTACAAAATATTTTATCTTTGGAAGTGCTTTGTAGATGCTTACTAATTCAAAGAGTTTTTAGGATTTGGCTTGTTCTGTGGGAAATTCTAGCTAGCTTACGGTATCTGCAATTTAATAATTTCAAATATGACTTTTTTTGTTTTCATAGTTTATATTCAGTGAACATCACTATATCCTCTGTAACACGATTACCACAACAATAGCCTATAAACCTCACCCAGTTGTAAATAAGATCTGTAAACCCCATTTTTTTTCAGTTCTTCAACTGCTTTGGTTTATATGGCATGAATCAGAGCAAGGCAGGACAAGAGGATATCATATACATTGACATGACAGGTATATTATTCATTTTTCTGTGGTCAGTGATACTGTTACAGTCTACAAAAGTTAAAGCAAAAAAGCCACTGGGGAGAGACACATTTTTACACCCTGATTTAGAACGGGATCGAGCTATTAATCGCATCATAAATCGAACTAATCAAAGTCTGTACAGAACTGAGCTGCAGTTATGGTAAGGAAATAGCCCTTCGTCTGAGTACAACTGCTTTCCTAGTGATTTTTAAAAGGAAATATTATTTCATGAAATTCTGGTGGCAACTCCTTGTGACGATTCAGCACAGTTTGGAAGCTGTGATCGATTTAAGCAATCTGAGCTGCCCCTCTGCAGCGAGCTGCTCTTCACACTTGAGTAGGGCCATCACTGCACCTGGTGTGACGCGTCCTGCCCTTACCCATACTCGTGTCTCAAAGGACTTCCTTTACACAGGACCCCGCTGAGTCAATCTTTCTTTCTCATCTGTGCTGAAAGTTAATTTTGGTAAAAGGCAGCAAAATGTGGTTGGGGATCAAATATGGTTTCTGCGTAAGAGAAAAATACGACTGCTCGCTCGTCATTATTTCTGTTCACTGCTTTCTGTTTCCAAAAAGTTCTTAGCTCTCTCAAGTGCCATATTTAAGATATGTCCCTAAACCCAGAAGAGAAGTTCAGGGCAGACCCTCCTGCTCCTCTCTACAACTCCCTCAAGGAGGTTGTAGCAGGGCAGGCGTTGGCCTCTTCTCTCAAATAACAACCATAGCATGAGAGGGAATGGCTTGAAGTTGTGCTAGGGGAGACTCAGGTTGGGTATTAGGAAACATTTCTTCTCAGACAGAGCAGTGATGCAGTGGCACAGCTGCCCAGGGAGGTGGGGGAGTCATTCACCACCCATGGAGGCATTCAGGGAACGTGGAGATGTGGCTCTGAGGGATGTGGTCAGATGGGATGGGTTGACAGTTGGACTTAATGATCTTAGTGGTCTTTTCCAACCTTAATGAATACATGATTCTACGATTCTATGATAACTAGGTAGGCTTCTGTAAGGATTCTTGTGGCTTCTGAGAGCACTTTTGAGAGTACAATGCTACCTGGCTGTTTTCCATCTGTCTGCATAAACCCCCTGCTTGTAACTGGCTGCTGGGTCTGGCGCATGAGAGAGCAGGTGGTGGACTTCTCCTTGCTTTGGTTTACAGATGCACTTCAGAACTTCTGTATCGACAAATATGTGACAATGTGTGGAACTGAAGCAATGGGAAGTGGATTTGAAACTCTTGTGCAGGTACAAAAATGCCATTAGGAATGTTACAAGCACTGCTTATTCTCAGAATCTCAGAGGATGTCTCAGCCCCCTCTTGGTAGAAACAGAGGCACAACTGCACATTCTGTAAAGAGGAAACGAAGGCAAAAAAAAGAAACAACAAAAATCCTCTGTCCAAAATTGAAAAAGAAACTTGAGAAGGTGGTGAATGTTAGATTAAAAAAAAAAGATTTTTCTAGTTACATGTGAATGCAAGATCACCTTAGTTTATTTTAAATGTCCTCAAGATCTGCTCTTTCTTAGGGAAGATGTATAAATAATGTCAGACAGTAACAGTCAAACATTTTTATATTTTATATATATTTATATATATTTATATATATTTTATATTTTTATATACAATGGGGAGTTTGCTTTAAATGTGATGCCACGAAATGGTACTTCATTCAGCAACTTTCTCTTCTGTGCCCCTTCTCCCAAGGACATCTGCTTATGTACCATCTCTTTGATGTCCTTCAAGCTGTCCTTCAAGCACATAATTACCATGACAAGCTTCTCTTTTTTACCTTTCCCCTCATTGATTTGGATGGCAAAAGCCATCTAAAAGTTCACCCATCAGCATTAGGAGCAGAGGCTATAAAGCTGGTAGGAAGAGACAATATTCTGCGAGTGCTGTTTTTTCAGTGTTTTGGAGAATGATATTAAAGGTCCATTATTAGGAATTGATTTCCGTGCTATAGTGGAAAATGGGAAGGCTTTGATAGTATTCTGAGTTGTGCTGCTGAGCAGGATTGGAAATTTATTTCCACTGCTCCACTACTTTCTAGAAATAGAAAACAGTGTGAGAAAACAGAAAAAATGAATGTAGCAGTATTTTAGATCTCCAAAAGTTCTGGAGAGGGAGGATTGGGACAAATGTCTGTGAGCTTGTTAACTTCATCATTAAATTCAGAAGCTCACTGAAATATAGTAATCCCTTGTTCCTTTGCCTGTGCAGACCAAAGCTCACCTGGTTATCTTGTCACTCCACCTATTTACATCCACCCTGCTGTCCGCTGCGGCTCCAAATGCCTTCAGCATTGCTGCTCAGTAGTGTATGCACAGTTATTTCCCTACAGGTGTTTAAATGATTACAGTAAAGCTACTAACAATAAAATAAGATAAAAGAGAGAGTTTGGCTTTAGGGTTACAGAACCACTTACTAAACTGCATTATTCAGTACATAACTTTGGCTCAGAACCTGCTGTCTGTGTTTAAGTAGAATTTCCATGTAACGCAGCAAGGAATTCAGCTTACACATATAGAGATTCTATGTGGTTTTGGTCACATTTATCAGATTCCATGCTTTTGGTTCTTAAATCTTCCATCATTTTGGTGTAACTATGGGATTTGTCCCACTTGCTTTTACTTTCAGTAGCAGACTAAAATGACTATTAGCAGGGCTCCACAGCAGTACTCTTGAGTATTTAAAATTATTAGTGTGAACGTGATTATCAATAATTACATTATTTTATTTATATTAATATTATGAGTAAGCAATAATTATAATTATTGATATTAATTATTTAAATGATTCCACTTCTTTTACATCAATATGCTAATAATTCTTAATATAAATCATAAATTATTCTCAAGCTTCTTTTAATTAGCTTTTTAATGGCCTTTTAGGCAGTTCTCAGTTGTGGGGCAGTATTTTTATTTGCATTTATTTTACGAACATTTCTCAAGCAGCATTTAGAAAACAATGCGGGCCAAAATCTATCAAGCTGCAAATTTAGACCAGCCCTAATGCTTCACTTACTGTTTTATTGGAGCCCAAGTATACAATAAAATTATCACTACCTTAAAAGCTGCTTGTTTTTTTAATCCCGTCAGGAAAACAAGTTGTTGGTTCTTTAATAGGACCTCGTACTGCAGAATAAACATAAAATGTTTAAAGATTTCATTAAACTTCCCAAAGCTGATTTCAATGCCTTTCCCAGGACAGAGGAAGTTTTAAAAGGTGTTTGGTGCCCTTTCCTTTCAATATTGCTTACATTCCAGGGAAATCAGGAAGCTGGGAACTTATCGCCTTCATTACACAAAGTATCTTGAACAGAAGTCTCTTGTTCATAAAAACAGGAGTGCAGGTTTAAAAGGTTGACTTCTCTGAATCGCTCAGGATTTACTACTGATTTCTTTAAAGGCAAATACTTTGTAAATATTGCAGTAAAGCAAAGTTTTAAAGCCATTCAGTTGTGTTAGAGCCTCCACCATTGTGCCTTTTTACATATGGACACCTTTTGTTACCGACTGCCTCTTCATGCAAACAGATCCGAGTCTGTTCTGTTTGACAGACAGGAGCTATGAACCTGCAAGACCAGCACTGGGAGTAAGGACTGGCCAGTGAAATAATCTCTCTCTGTATGAGAGCAGAAATGCAGAAAACAGCCACGTTTTATCTTTTTTCTTAAGTTGTAGGTAAGAAGTGAAGGCAAGCCAGTGCTCCAAAATGCACCTGGTAGAACTTTCAGCCCTTTAACTCTTATGGCTAGAAACTTGAAACCTGACTGTTCTATGTGAAGTGGTACTTGCATCAGTCTGGGATACAAGCATTAGCTGCTAGGGCTGTTTTGATTCTCATTCAGTGGAGTGTTAACTCTATATTTAATACTGTAAGGTAAAAAAAATAGTGGGTGGATCCATTTAATATTAAGTTTGAAACAGAACTTGGATCCTTGCGACGCGCTGTGTTACAGCAGCGCCGACATCAGTGGAGAATGTACTTCAGAAGCAGCAAAAGACCTCTGAGAGAAAATCTGCTAAAATGTGCGACTGGAAACTGTAATGATGAAATGGTTTGTGTATCTTTTCGAAAGGAATGTTAAAAGTAGCAAGCTTGAGCCATTGCAATAGAAAAAGAAGCCATACCATTCTGTGACACTGGCCTGAAAGTTTTATAAGGTCTTAAAATGTAAGAAAGGATTTCGACAGGCCCTGGACATTTGGTAGAAAAATCTCAAATCCTGTAATGGCACTGAGCCAACTTCAGTGGGTGCAAATAGTGCTGGAAAAGCATCGGCCCGTTTTGTGCTGCAGTCACCTGCACAAACCCACAGGTGTGCTGTGGTTACCAAAATGTTCGATGGAAATGCAGGCAGCCCTTTCTAAGCTGAGTTTGATTTTGTAGCATGAATGGGCTTCATGGCCATAAGTGCAAGTGATAAATTCATCGTGTAGGAAAAGATCTGATTTTGAGTCAGCTTTGACATGCAAACGCTGTGCCATAATTCTAAATATGTTAGTTGTTTTAATTACACTGGCATAAATGCCAGAGGGGATGAACAAAACTATTAGATTTCATGGGTAGATTTCAGTAAAACACAAAGGGAAGCAGGGGTGTTCAAGAGGTAGAGTGATTTTGTATGAGGTTAATTTTGTAATGACTGTGGGCAGTGCACACCTTTTTGTTTCCTGCCGTGGATGGCTGTGAACTGCCAGCCTATGATGTTAACCACACCAAGGAAACCCACTCTCAGTAAATTAACCATTTTGGATTTGGCAAACGTCATTTACTGAGCATGTGATCAAACTTAAAGTTAGCGTTTCTTTTGGCAAGATGGAACACTTGCTTACATTTGTGGGGGTTCCGTGTTTGTGCCTTTTTATTACTCAGGGTTCACCAGAGGTGTCACAACTAAAACTGTTCTTCACTTCCTTGAACTACTCTGTCAGTTTGCCTTAACTGTGGCTGTGGGCGACAATCCGCAGGACAAGGCACTCAACATGTTCCTCCTGTCAGTGTCTTCATTTTTTTGCTGCAATCGCCAACACTGGAGGTGCTGGGTTTCATGGTGTGAGTGCTCAGGGGCTGCTCTCTGGATGGAGGCCAAAGGAGCAGTCTCATGTTTGCCAGCAATTGGCCGTCAGAGGGGAACAACGTCCAGTTGCTCTCAGCCTGGATAGGTTTTAAACAGACAATCTAAATGTGAAGAGCTCATTAGCTTGATTAATTCCCGACCATCCAGCTTCTGGTCAGCAATGCAGCTTTCTGAAATGTGTTTTCTCATTGTCGAATGAACTTCCATAAAGATTCTAGAGATGGTCAAATGTGGTGACACAAGAAGAGGGCTATTACATGCTAATCATTTCTGCTCATGCAGAGGTGGGCATATTGCATGCTGTCAAAGAATGAAATGGATTGGTTTGGCAGACCTGAAGAGCTTGAGCTCATTCACTGGTTAGTGCATCTGAACACTGCTGATGTGGAACTGCACAACAGCAATGAGAAGATATGTCTGTTCAGACTGAGAAGAGCAAGCCCTTGATTTCGTGCTTTTTTTCAGGCCCTTGGGCTCTTTCTTTAAATTACCTGCAGTGTTAATTAGTGGCAATTAATACATGGATGGAATGATGGATTTGATGCAATCATCTAATGTGTTTTAAGGAGCTAGTATTAAAAGCAGGTATTTGGTGTTCTGGGTTAATTACTGAGATAGTCTTTTTTAAACATTAAATAGTTTAAAACCTAGGAGTGATAAATGTAGGTACTGACAGTTTAAAACAAGTTCTGTGTATTAATGCCCATGTGTTTGTGTGCATCTGGGAAGGTGGAGTCAAATTAGAGCCCATCATGCCTGCCACTGGTTTTATCTGAAGCTCACTGTAAACAAATTCATTTAAAATTTACTCCGTTTCTTACTGAATAAAATAATTCCTGGAAGTTGCAGCCTATGTTTGCATCAAATGGTGCTCACACAGATAGCCTTAGTGTGAAGTTGCTGCCCTGGGATGTCTGGTAGGCAGAAAAGAGCAGCCTGCAGAATGCTTTGACAGCCAAACTGATGACGGGAGGCAGCTCCTACAGCTTCTCCTTGGATGTATGGCGACTGTTTTCCATCAGGCCATTACTGCCTTTGTGGAACAGGATCAAGCATGTTGTCTGCTCTCCAAGACATGCATCCTGGTGCAGGCATTTCTTTACATTCCTTTTGCTCTGACATAGAAAGTGAATACCACAGCATTGCTGAGATTATGAGGAATGGAGGGAATAGCTCCTCAGCCCTTCCTGTGACTGTTGTATGTACTTGAGTAGTACAAGTCTGACCCTCAGTGTGTCTTGTTGTGAAACTAGGGAATTAATTAGTACCATTTATATATTGAACATCTTTATGCAATTCAGCTGGGAACAGAGCCCTTAATTGGCAAAGATTTCATAAATAAAGATTCATAAAGTGATTTAGAAAACCAGCAATTAGGGATCAAGGTATACTTTTACAATTACTGTTTCAGAATATAGCCTCAAATACCTCCCTATGCAACAACTGGAGCACTATTTAAATAAATACGAGAGAGACTAGATTTCACTAAAAATGGCATATATCAGCAACTTCAGCATGGGAACATCTGCTTCACACAACTCCACGCTGGAAATGCAGACTGTCTTTCCTCTCCTTTGCTCTGCTTTTCAGTTTCAGACATGTCAATTCAAAAATAATTTCCATTGCATTCTTTTTCATAGAAATCCCAAGCATGGAAAAGTTAGATATGTCTGAGCTCCAGACTTTCTTTTCTAAGATAGTCAATTAGGGTAAAGATACTTAAAATACAGTTCAAAGGCAGTGTTTCCAAGATAACCCGCACATTAGGATGGCTCTCTTTGGCTTCTAAGGCTACATGCTTACCTCTGGGGTCAGTGCATTGTTATCTGAAGTCTGACTCGACAGCAAAATATGTGTGAAACCATCTTCTTTCCGCACCACAATGTCCCTGAAGCGGCAGTTACTTTCATTTTGACGCACGCTGTATCTCAGTCTCTTATCGAAGACATAATCTTTCTCCCCATCTAGTTTCCTTTTCACAGTGCTGTGTAGATTCAGGCTTCCATTGGCCAGAGGAGAACCTTTCAGATTGAAATAATCAGAACATAATTATGCCCATACCTTCAAAGAAATTGACTCATACTTTTTATTAGCTTAAGCATAAGGTGACATTTTACAATAGCCTCTATGTGATAAATTTGGTAAATCAAAAGTATGCCTGTCTCGTCAAATGCGGGCTCAAGCCATTCTTATTATTCCTTAGAGCTTCACACTCCAACTTTTTTCTTTTTTTTTTGATCAGACAAGCACTAGTTCAAGTGAATCATATTATATATAAAATACATATGTAGGACTGGTACTCTATATGGCATTCAGTTCTACTTTGAAGATGAAAGCAGTTATATCATGGTCCTTATCACTTCGGGATGATCACTGAATTTTGTACAAAATTCTAACTCAGCTTTGGATGAAACTTGACAAGTTTTGTCCATATCCAACTTTCAAAGTTATATTTACTTCCTTTCATGACCAAAAAGTCATTACAGAATGGTAATTTTAACACAAGTTGTCTCCTGATGAGCATCTGTGTGACAGCAAGGGAAGTTCTCACTGAGCAGACAGGTACCTCACCTGGCATTCTTTTCTCTGCCCACTTGGTTAGCATTAGAAGCTGCAGTTAGCTGTCACTGCTGTGACCCCAAGCTTTTCCTTATTACATTTTACAGTCGCAGTAAGCTGACTTTCACCTTTTAATATTGGTCTTTGTACACTGAAAGGATTAATGCTGATGCTATTTTGGAAGGTATCCAGCATCAGGGAAAAAATGGAACCATGAAAAGAAAGATAAAGCTCCTCCTTAAACACAAATGAGAGTAACAGCAGTTTATTCTGTCAAAGCAGTTTATTCTGTCTTACACTTTGTGTGACCTATATATTATTACCTTGCTCATCCTTACAGTTCTGTTGTTATAGGCAATGTTGGGACGCTAAGGATATCTTTACAAGATGTTTATGCAAGAATTCCTTTTCTAATTACAGATGTTTCAATGTTGGTATTAAAAGGAAAGCAGGGACAGGTTGTTGAGGAACAGAGATTAAAGCCACTCTGTTCACTGAAATACTTTCCAAACTCGTTTCAACTTGGTGATTGCAGAGGTGACTGAACATTTGCAGCGGCCTGCAGAATCACTCACAGTATGTGAAATGCCCACACATACACTGCAATTAGCACACGTGATGCTAAAAATATGTAGAGTGCTTATTAGTATTCAACTGCTGTGTCATTTGGCTTCTTCACATAATGAGCGTGATGTGTCTACACATTTATCTACATGTAGAAATGCACATTTGTTAAGAAGTCTGCTACTTCACAGAACTCTACTTATATTAAGAGATCCATCCAAAATATTGCCCTATTATATTAAACAGGATTTAAATGGTAAAGAAGTTAAAAAATCAGAGGCAAGGGTGAACACAAAGTGGAGATGTGTTGGAGTAACTGTACTGATAGCTGGTGTTGAAGGTTAAGCCAGACCTATTTCAAATACAGATGCTAAGAGAATGGTAGATTAATTTGCACAGATGATCCAGCTCAACCAAAAGCCTCATAGAAATATTTCCTTTCATATTTTTATGTTGCATTCTTCTTTGCTTGAGGAATGTGTTCCGTTCGTAAATTAAATAGATGATGGAAGAAATGATAAATTTTATCATAGTATTTTAATTGTATGCCAGCTGACAAAAATGTAACTGGGGTCATGCAAGATCTAAATTAAATATGAGAGGAACATATATGGAGAAGTGTCATTTCCAAGGATGGTTAACAGAACAATATACAGTGAGCAAATCGTCTCAGTGTATACAGAGCATCCCAGTAATCTTGCTTAATCTGATAAACTGGACAAAATGATCAGGAAAATCCAAAGACAAAAATCAAGTGAAATCAGGCCCATTTAGGTCTGCTGCATGGATGTGATGGAGCTTCTGACGGCTTGCTGTGAGGCATCCAACTGCTGTTGTGAGAGGTTTAATAGTTAGCACCTGCTGAATGCACACAAAGGTAAACAGTACCTTTGCATGCCAAGATGAAAAATGACTGTGACAAAGGAAGAAAGAGGCCGTCACCAAGTAATCTGTCATGCATGCGAAATGAATTAAGGATGTCACAAATTAACTAAGGAAGCTTTAGGTACTTCTAAATGTAGTTTACCAGCTTAGGAAGGACTACATGATGCTCAGTCTAAGTACAAATAGAAAGCAGAAAATAATCCTTCCTTTAGAAGGAGTTTAATCTAATTATTACTTTGTTTTTAACTACTAGTATGAGTTGGGAAGGTATCTGAACATGTATCTAGAAGAAGTTTCAGTATCTTTAAGGGAAAATAGGATATTCCCAGACAACTGGTGCCATTTCCAAGAATGGCAATGAAGGATGCTATTTGAGGAGACATCGCAAGCCTGGCCATTTTCTGCAGTCCTTTCCCCTGGTATCATCCCTGCATGTTGTGCAGGAATATGAGAAGATTCATCCTTCGTGTTTCCTTCAGTGTTTGACTGTGGACCTTTGCATGGATTTCTCTAATCCCTTTTTGAGCCTGTTGATGCCGTCTGTCTCCTCAGCCTCCTGTGGTCTGAGTTTGAGAAGTTTAGTAACCACTGCAGAGGGAAGAATTTTCTTTCATCTGCGCTTTTATCTGATGATCCCCCAGTTTCACCAAGTGGCCCCTAGTTCTGCTGTTGAGGGATTTAGGAAATGACAGTTCTGCATTTATTTTACTGGAGGCCTTGATGATTTTGCAAACTTTGATCCTATCCCCTCTCAGCCTGCCCCTCCCCACACTGAAAACTCTTTTAGTCCTGTCACTTCACCACTTCAGTCACCTGTCCCTGTTCTTGTCTAGCGTTCCACTGCCATCAAATGAGAGGAAATGCAGTGATATTACTGTTACTGCTGTTGGTACTAGAAGGTGCCTGAAGACTCCAGACTGAGTCTGGGCCTCTGTTGTACTTGGCACTGCAGAAAACAGATTAGAAATTTAGAATCTAAGAAGATAAGGTAGGGAAAGAGTATGAAAGGAGAGATCTGGTTCACCTTGTAGGCTCAAGAGTACTAAAACTGGTGCCAGGGAAGGGAGGGAATAATGATGTTGTGGCAAGAAGGTCTGGACTTCTCCTTTTATTAGCAGTGTGCATTTATGTTAAATGAAAAGTTCCATGCATTTCATTTTTTGTAGGTGAAATAAAACACGTTCCTTTCTTCTCACTGGTAGAAGAGTTTGGTTTTCCTGTCAGCCCAACAGCCTTTCTCTGTCTCTTTTCTGTATTTCTTGTGGGCAGTGTTAATACTGTACACACTTAATAACAGTGTTCTGGTGATAATTTACCAATACTTTCAGACTTCTCCAGCTAAGGGAGCATCTGTAAGATATCTAAAAGCAATGGGTTTTTATCCAAACTGAGAAAGCAAGCATATTTGGCTGTCTTTTACTGCCAGTACATCTCCAGAATAAATAAAACTGAACAAGCTAAAAAAACAAGAGGAAGCAATGACTAAGTTCATAGAGAATATTTAAATCAAGGGCACCATGAGACGACAAAGATTTCTGTAATGGAGAAAAACAGTGGTTAGTGATACATGACAAGCAAAAATTCTTCAGCAGATGGTACAGAAATAGAGCTGTGTAGAAAAGGAAAGAAAATTAAAAGCGGATGTTTCTTGATGCTGTCAAGAAACCTGACAAAACAATCACTCGCAATTACAATGTATGGAGAGAAATAGCAACGTGATAACAGAAGACAACAAATGTCATCAGAAGGAATGCTTTAGTTAGCTCCTGGGAGCATTGGTGGATGCTCTCCTGCAGAGGTTTTCAGCATTTTCCAATTTGCAGACCCTTAAATAACTGCCAGTAAAGATGACATTGCTCTCCTGATGAAGGGAAGTGTAGATGTCAGGAGAGGGGTTTTGATATAAAAGCTCTCCCAACTTCTGCGTATGAGAGTGCCATCCCTCTGTGATGCTGTAAATAGAATTCTATGCGTACATCCGTACATCTGCATTCATCTCTCTGGGGTAAATTGCTTGTTTGTGAGAGTTGTATCTATGGTTAAGCAGGAAACAATTACCCATACCCACGTAGACGTATACATACCAAACATCTTCATCTCTACAACAACTGAAAATTTCTAAATATATTTTCAGTCCGTTCATCCACTTAACAGCGAGAGGAGGCTGACATTCATTTGGGCTTCACATAGGCAAACTCAAAACAGACACAGATGTCTGTTTGGTAGGATGCTGCCCGGGGCTGCCCAGGAGCCGTGGATTCCAGGAGCCAAACCCAGGCTCTCCCGGCTCCGGCTCTGCACTGCATACAGCGCCGGGAGCCCTGTGAGTGCTGGTGGGGCACGCCGGGCTTTTGACTTCCAGACTCCGTGGCAGACAGCCCGAAACCTCTGGCACAGCTGGCTGCCTCCGAGCTGGAGGCGGGAGACCCGCCAAGCAGACGGCCACAGAACTGCAGGTCTCGGGGGACAGAGCGTGGGGACCTTGGCTCGGATTTGGAGAAAGTTTTGAAACCCAAGATGTTTGAAAGAAAACTTCTGTTATTCAACACATGGGCATTTTTCTCTCAAAGTTTCTTCATTTGTAATTTGTAAAATTTCAGGCTAGTTTTAGCGTGATGTCTGCCCTGCTTAAAGTGATACTGCTGGGCATGTGGCAGGGTCACGCCGGCATCTACTGTGAGTGTGAATGCTGGGGGAGGTCAGTGAATTGCAGTAAGTGGTGCCAGATTCTGTGATTTGACATTTCAAATAATGCAAAATTCCGTATCAGGAAACACGATTTCTCAAGTTTAGAGGGCAGCATTAAGAAAAAAGGCTGGTGTTTTTCTTTAGAGCCTTTTTCACTATTGCTGCTTGCTCTGCCTTTGGTAGTCTCATTTCTCCTCTTTGTAATTTTACCCACTATGCATGTGCTGGGGATCACAGAGAAAGGCTGGAGGGATTTCCGACTGTGGTATTGCTGCTGGGTATGGTTTTCTTAGAGGAGGACCGGATTGGGAGTCACAGATCTCCTGCCTTCAGGGAAGTCAGCAATGCAAGAGCTGCATGCATCAGCCACAAGGCAGGAGCTCCAGCACGGCCAAACACGGGGCTGCTTTCTCCCAAAAGTGAGTGCTCACAGGGGACCTTGCTTCTATGTTCTGTGGGGACAAACAGCAGCTCATTTGACCTTAGAGTTCTTTAGTCCTTAGCTTAAAGAAAAAAAAAAAAAATCTACATATAGGAATCAATGCTGTGAAAAATGCATTCTGTAACAGAACTTCCTCAGTGAATAACATAAAATATCTGTGGTTAGGTATGTAAGACTGTTTAGAGGAGCACCTTACTTTTTAAGCAGGCTCACATGAGCTCAAACTGAAGAGGCAATCTGAAGGGTCACTGGCATCATCTGGGCTACTCACACGTTGACAGCTGATTGTATATTCTACTGTATCTTCAGTGAGGCAGCTGATGTCTGCGTTACGAGCCGCCAGCCTAAGATGTAACTAGTAAGACTGGGCCAGGCAGCTCTGCTTCCCAAGGCAAGGGGAGTTTTTTAGGTTGCTGGTAGAGTGAAAAATGGAAAGCTGGGTGTTATAATTTATGTTGACTTCTGAAAAGTTTTTGGCCAGGCGATTCACAAGAAGCTGTTAAGGAAATGAGCGCTATCGTGGGCTATGGAAAGTGGCTAATAAAAATAAATAATTGGAACAAATGGTTACTTTTCATCATGTCAAATGATTAGTAGTGGCTGCCCCAAGGACCTGCAGAAGGATTAATTTATTTAATGTACGTATTAATGAACTGAGAAGAGAAGTATGAGAGGAAATTTTGAAGAGAATACCAAATAAGTAGAGTAAATACTATGAAAGATTTTGAAGAGCTCCAGTGAGTCATAACAAAAAGGTGAATTGGCAGCAGTAAAGCAGATTAAATGCATAATGAAAGGAATCATACATATAGCCGTGCTCTAAATTAACTGCAACTGGAAGGGAAAAGTAACCAAGAACAACTGTGTATCACTCAATGAAAACCTTTATGCAGTGTGTAAGAGCAGAAAAAATAATACTCAAAAGTTTGTTTTGCCACTATATCAGTAAGCAGTAGGAAATCATTTGGAGCAGCTCCTGCTGTTTTTAAAAGGTATTTGAAAAAACACACACACTGAAAGCAAAGGTCAAAAATCAGCCCACGAAAGCAAAAAAATAAAGAAATACAACCAAACATTCCAAAAGTTGATCTACTAGGATGTCACGTATGGAAGTTTCTGCTACAAAGCACATCTACACTGTGAGTTTGATAGGCTGAAAAAAAGATAGGACGTACCTAGATAATGAGAAGATAGACAGTTGCATTAAACTGTGTAATACATTGCAGAGAACATAAATTTATGTTCTCTGATAGTTTATTATTTGTTAATTGAGCCAGTCAGTAACTATGATTAGAAATGAACTTTTCCTATAGTCAAATCATCTAGTTCACTTCAAGGCCGTCTATCTTCCACTAGAGAATGTCTTGCAAGTTCTCACATCTCTAGTCAATGGCAAAGGTGAGAGTCTAGAAAGTCTGATGATTCCTCAATACTGAAAAGCATTAATCCTGAAGACCTTGAATGTTACTCTGGATGCACTTACCAGGATATGTTAGCAAGAGTGGTATTAATAATACCATAAAATGGTTCTGATCTTTGTAGACCGTTAGGTTTGTGCACATACAACCGCTCAGTGACTTGGCACTTGATAATATAGACAAACATAATTTCAGTGTAGGCATTCCTCAGCCGTCGTTCCTACTACATGCCTCGTCATCATGTCCTCGTAAGAACTTTACACTGCAGTGCCATGAATAAAGCCCACCCCGTTTTGCCTCACTCCATAGAAAAGAGGAGGAGAGATGCTAACTGAGAAAAATGCCATAAGGAATTGGGAAAGGACGTGAAACTTATGTGCTTCTCACCATATCTCTTGTGTAGCATGACAATCACTATTCCAGGAGTGGACTTTGCAGTTTCTGCAATTAACCCCCCCTCAAAAGACTATAGTTGTTGAAATCACATACCAATTCCGTTCACAACAGGCGATTCATTACTAACTTCCAACACGCTGGGCAAATTTTGCTCTCCTTCATGATCATTTATATCCATGTTTTGCTGTTGTGAGCCATTCCCAAAATGTCTAGAATCCTTTTCATGACTGCCATCTCCATTCTGCAGACCATTCTGTGGCTTTTTCAGTGGCATGATCTGTAAACCGCTGGGAGTAGTTCGGTAAGTTACAGTTTTAGCAGCCCTGTCATTAGCAGATGCTGGCTTTGCTGCGTATCCTCGTTTCTGTTTTTGTAGAGAAGGATTAATTCTCTTCCTTTTGTGTGCTGACCCTTTTGCCTTCCCAGATTCAGAAGGTCTATGTGATATTTTCTCAAGAGATGACCCTCGGCTTTCCCGTAAAAATTTTGTAGTACTGGTCTGTTTTCCATGTCTCGATCGCTTTTCTCTACTAACGTGTAGTCCATTGAACTCATCAATAAATTCCTCACAATGTAGGAGATGATGTTCAGGTTCCCAAGTATCTTCATTGCTTCCGTAACCTTTCCATCTGATGAGATATTCCCACTTGCCCTTCTTGTTCTTCCTTTTGTCTACAATCCTCTCCACCTGAAAGAAAAAAACAAACAAGTATCACGTTAGACAGAAAAATGCTCTGGTCGTGAGAAATATGTTCTTCGTTTGCAGCTACAAAGGCCTCCTTGACACTGTTAAGCAGCTTCAGTATTCATGAGATTCAGCGCCTACAATGCAGCGCCTAAAATCTGAAATGACTCTGACACTGAAAGCCTACCCAAGTTGGCAAAAATGCAGCAGCCTATTTTACTGATTAAAACTTATCTTAATTTCATAGGATGCAATCCAACACCATATTCCCATTGGATCCTATATGGAGCTTGCTGACTGCTGATGAGAGTCTAATTGGTGTGTGTATAAACTGCTTGACATAGCATTTAGGAATTGGAGTTACATGGTTCTGTTTGACGAAGAATTCTCGTGAACAGACCTGGCAATACATGAGAGGAACGCCGTGGCCCCAGTGGTATTTTGACAGCAAAGCCTTTCTCCCTTCTAAAAACGTTAGGAAAAGATGTAAAATGCCTGATCAAATCTGATCTGGGAACCTGCAATGGCCAATGTTGGAAAAAACAAAAACAAAAACAAAAAAAAACAAACAAGGGAGAGCCTAAAAATCTGTGGTGAAGCCATGATTTCATTGAAAATGTGTTTGTAAAATGAGTCTACTTTTGTTATATTCCTCAGCTACCTCTTGTTTGAAAGAGCTAGCCAAGGCATCTTCTGCTATACTGTTATTTCCTGATCATTCTCCTGAACCCACACATGGATTATGTACCTTTAAATGCCTTCTTCATGCCTTGATTGCCTATCCTAAACAGAGAACCAATTAGAAAAAAAGTCTATTTTCATTCCTGCACAAAAGGACTACACTGGTCTGCCATCTGAGCACGCGTTAATGGTATCACGTTGTGGAAAAGAGAAAGTACAGCTGAAGAAATCTTTGTGCTGCCTCAGCACTGCAACATCTCAAATAGAGGGAGAGAGTGTAGGGACACACAAGCAGGGCTAGTGATCTGTGTTGTCTTGTCAAAGAAACTGGGAGAGGTTTGTTCACTTCAGAGAAGAGGGGAATGTAACAATCTGAAGTGAGTTAAAGACAGGTATGCAAAGATAGCTGTGATCCATTCTCTGCACACTGGACAGCAGGTTGTGGGTTTAAACTGCATCAGTTGTAGTGCAGATAAGCTGTTAGGAAGATCTTTGTGATGGGAGAATGATTAAGCACAGAACAGGTAACTTTGGTGAAGTAGGGAGGGTTCTAGAGCAAACAAGTTTTGTTAGACAAACACGTGCCATGAGCAGCCCTTGTTGGAAAATGGGCTATGGTTAGAAACCTTGTGTAGTCTCTCCCAAGTTTTGTTTTCTGATTAGTTTTTTTTACTTCTTGAAAATGTGGCTTATGAGGAGGAAGGATGCCACCAGTATAAAAAAATCATTATTTTAAAACAAAAGTGCTGTTGTTAACTTAGGAAAAATAAGCACATGGATAGCTACTGTATTATTTTTCATTGCTTGTCAAAGAAAAATCATCTCATATAAAGAACAACAGTGGAATCTGTTTGGAGCATTTAACCTTGAAGAAGGGCAATCACGGTGGTGTATGTGATTGTTCACTTTAGCTCCCCTGTTGGAGCAAACCAACAGAATAATTCTGTCTGTTCACTGGCTGGAACTGTACATTTATAGAAATCGAGGTGGGTTCCCCAAAGGAGTCTAAAAGTAATTAGCTTCCAAACGTTGTACTTCTATCCCAATTCATTTACATGGGAACAGCACTAAGATATCTGTGTCTGAATCAGACTGCACAGCTTTCCTCCATCTCCTGGGCACTCAACTGCAGCACCCAAACAACTCATCCTTGTGCTCTGTTTTGCACAGAGCCTCTCCAGAAGCAAAGTAAGGAATCATCTTCATTCTGAATTTAGCGCGGTCCCTTTCAGGATTGCTCAGTGGCAAAACAATTAACTGAAGGCAAGTTTGAGATCATTTGTTTGAAAAGAAGAAGAGCACTCAGAAAAAATGAACTGCCACTTTTCTGTTCCTGTTTGGAGACTTTCAGTTGTCAAACTCATAGACTTATGATCTTGATGGCTTTATATTGAGCAGCTGTCCAAATGATCCCTGCCTTTAAAATACTCCTTGTCCTCCTGACTAGCCGGTGAGACCCTACATCAAACTGTGGAACTCCCTGGTGGCCAGTGGTTGTCTGTGGGTTTGTTACTTTAATTACTGCAGCTCAGTATAACAAGGAGCAAAACACACACACATATATATAAATATATATAATGGGGAAAAAATTAAATAGCTGCAAAACTCAGTAGACCACAGCTATCACTGCTGCAGAGAATTCAGCTGAGCACTCCTCTATCTGTAAGAGCTACACAAGGCAGGCACTCGCCTCCACTTTTATTGAGGAGCTTGTAGTTGGGAACAAACGGCGTCAGGTTAATGCTTTGTCAGAGCAACTTGGGTCTCGGCATTCCCCCACTTGCTTACCAAAGGAAGAACCTCAGAAAGGATGCACAAATAACTTGCCATTTTCAGAAATGCATATAAAAACAACTCTTCAAGCTTACCTCTTTTCCCTCATGGATGTACGGGTAAGCTTATCCGAACCCTTTACTCATTTGCACATTGCTGTGCTGATACAAGGAGGGAAAGTGAAGGGAGGAGGTTCCTTGGAAAGCGTTCTTTATTTTGGGAAGCACTGAACTATTTTGGTGATGAGGCATTATGAATTTCAATTAAGAGAATGAAAGGAGGAAAAACATTAGTAGTCTTTGTTTCTGGAAACAAAATACTGGCAATGGAGAATGTGATTAACCCGTTCAAAACAACACATAGTGAGAAGTATTTATGAAATCGGGTCAAATTTAATAAATGGCTTCAGAAAAATTATCCAGTAAGCACATATATTTGGGAAAGACTAAGCATTTCATGACAGCATTTTCAGAACAAAGCTGTGAGGGTTTCCCTTCAAATTTAACTGAACGAAGAGGCACTGAGTAAAATATATTCAAATTTTTTGTTTCTGATCAACCCCAACTCTGTAAGGAGTTCAGTTTTGCCCAGCAAAACCATTCTGATCAATTGTTTTGCTGGGGAGAAAATTAAAAAAAAAAATGCAGGCTGATCCGAAATTACTGTCATTGAGTCTTTTTGGTCCAGCCACCATAACCAGTGCCTTGACTAATGGTGTACACAAGGTCTGAGCAGACATTTGTCTTGTTCTCACTACCATCTTCTTGCTTGTTCCTAGATGCATTTGTGGGTGGCATCAAACATCCTTGACCTCTCAACGTGGTCTCTTCTCTTTCTCAGGGCTTTAAGTTCTCCATCAATTTTTATCACTGTTGGAGTGCCACCGTGTTCTTTCACTGCATACAGTGAAGTGCTTCAGTGTAAGCATAAATATCAGTTTGTTATCCACACCTGGTATAGTCTGTCCCATTTTCCTTATATTCATGGTCCACAGTAATAATAAACATACCTTAGAAAATATATTAAATGATATATATATTTGTTTTAACAGGTAATACTTAAAGTAATAACCTTTCTGCATTGACTTCAGATTACACAAGTTCCTATGAGTTTTCTTAATGAGAAATAATTCTGTGACAGCTAGTGATTAATAGAAATAATTTTGTTCCCTTCCCAGAACAAACAATGCACAGACTTGGGAATATGCAGAAAACACCTACGGCTTCACTGTCTGATTTTCCATTTTCCCCTGTTCTATCTTTAGTGAGAACTCAATAAAATCTTCCTGAAAGTGACCTTGGCAGTTACACTGTGCCAAATCTCTAAATTCACTACGTTTGGGGTGGAAAACCAAGTAGTGATATCTAATAAAACTGAAATGAGTGCAGACAAAGTGTAACAGAGGGGTATCGCAGTTAAGAGAGTGCTAGAACTGACATATCCCATTACTTGCCTGGAATCTCTGTCTCTGTCTCTACTAATTCTGGAGACCTGGTGTGCTGATATGTTACTATATAAATATGTTTTAAGAGAACAAATAGAAGAAGACCATAGAGCCCGTGCATGTGCATTTGCATCAGACTCTCTACTTCCAAGTAAACTTAGCAGTATGCACAATGGCAGAAACGAAGATAAAGTCATAAATGAACTCCTTTTGTTTAAATAATTAACATTCTAAACTGAATGTGAAATTTAAAATATCTCAATTGATTACAGTGCAAATATGAGGAGCTTCAAGAACTTCATGATATAATCTAGTGATCAAGAGCTTATACATGCTGAGTATAATATACGGTTTCCTCCTTCACAAAAGTCTCAGGGTCAAACTCACCCACTGAACCACACAGTGTTATTGTCAACCTAAAGAAAAATGTAGGCCAAGTTAAAAAGGGTAATTCCTGCTGAAGTATTTCTGTAGATACACGTGTAAAATCGGAGCACAATATACTTATCTCACAGCTCACAGGAACGCTGCACAGCATCCGTAAAAAATCTTTATGCTCTCAGAAAATACCTTCCAGGAGGTATTTAGCAATTTCCAGAAAGGCCTGGAAGACCACATGTCTTCTTAGTCATTTCCAAAACAATTACAAGGCATCCCTTCTTTGTCCATGCATATCTATTTAAACAATTTAATGTAATCTGTGATGTTCAGATGGTCTTTTTTAGCGTACAGTACAGAGTGTGGACTGGTTTCAAGACACACTAGAAAAACTGCTTCTCATTACTCTAAATTACAGCGCTCATACTGTTTTATATGTTGGTTTTTTTCTTTGGAGGTCTTTGTCCCATGTTGTGCCTCAGGCTGTTGGAAGGGATATAGATGGGTATTTGAAGAAGGCGCCAAGAAAGGCAGGAAGACTTCTGAGAGAGATAAATGCCATCTGATTCAACATGTTTGTTTTCTAAAAATTCATTACTGCCCTAACTACCTCCTTCTTCTTATCTTCTCTTTAAAAAATAATGTATTCATTAGTTCTAAATCTCTTGCTTGCTTGTATATGTGACGTGTTTCTCTTGTAGTTTTATTTATTTTCTCAAAACCTGCTAATCAGAGCATTTGTTCCAGATGTATGAAAAATATGGGAAGGTATCTTCTGACAGGGTCAGTTAGAAAAATAACGGTGGAATTAATGTTGGGTCTCTCTTCAGATCTGATCCACCACTTTAAAACAGAGTAGATCCAATCACTGTACCAGCTACAGATGCTCCCCAAGAATAAACTCATAGAGTTACCTGGAAGAAATGAAAGCAAAAGGGCTACAGAGTCATAAAATAAATGGGAAGATGTCCCTATTCACACGCAAAATATCAACTGACATCTCCCAGGAAGTTCAGTGAGCACCCTACCCTGCTCATGTCACGAAGACACTGCTTTTTATTCTCTTCCTTTTTTCTCTTTTTATGGATTTCTAGCTTTTTACAATCTTCTCAGAACCAGAAGAGGCACCAAGCTTGCTAGTGGCATTCTAAGAGTTCCATATTTTCACTGACAAACACCCATGAGCTTCAGGTTAAACATGGTTGCAAACCACACGTCCTGCAACAGACACATGCAGACTTGAGATGGACCAAATACGTGGCCTTGTCTTCTAGTTTTGTTCTTGCAGCTTCTCCTGTTCAGAATTTACAGTCCTCACACTCAGTCTCTAAAAGCCATCCTCCTCTCCCACTGTAACTTTAAGGACATCATCTAAATCACTGTCTTTATTAGGATATTTAAGTATACATGTGCAAACAGTGCCTGTAATGGAAGTGCCAGAATCTTTGTGGCTTTTGAGCAGGTAGGAATACGCATAGGAATCTTCAAATTGTGGAAGGGGATTTTTGTAAGGACCAATACTGTGCCTTTGGAAAGGACTAGAAAATGAAAAAATGATGTGGGGACCTGGGAGGGACTTCCTGGGCAACACGTGTAGTGCCTGTCATTGTAGACAATTACATCATATAAACCTTTTCATACTGGATATGTTAACAATGCAGAACATATTTCTGCCCTGGGCTTGTTGTTGATAGGTTGTGTAGCAAACAGCTGGCACTCCTTGAATTTAATCATTTTGTAAAATGTACTGAAAGATTCCATTTCAAAAGCAAATCAGTTTTCTGTCCTAAAAAATAGAGATACTCTTGAGCAGTTGGCTATGATCATCTTGACAATGCATTTCATGTATCAGATGAGCAGTACTTTTTCTTCTGCAGTCCAACTCTGCACCCCTCCATCAAAATAATTGTTTATGCAAAGTGCCTGTTAGGTCTGCTCCTCAGTAAATGGTTTAAATCCCTTTCACTTAGAAATGTTAATCAACACATGCAACATATGTGGAAATTCAAAGACCATCAGGTTTTCTGTTTATTTTAAAGCATAACGATGCACTGTATTTATCAAATCACTGCTTTCTTTTCTACAATAAATCAGTTCCTGATTGGTTTTGAGGGTTCATGTTTCTTACAGAAGGGAAAGCGAGAAGCATGCCATAGCAAATGTCCTCTGTATTAAAAATTAAAGTCAGTTATGATCAAATGCCCACTACAAATGAGATAGCACAATTGCTTTCAGAATGAACCTGTTATGGTACTATTTAAAACACTTCATTTTCATAAAGAATGCTTTTATTTCCATGGTAAAGTGCAGCTGGTAACTTCTACTATAGTGCTAAATTTGTTTTGTATGTTACAGTGCACACATTAAGTGCAGAAATACCGGGTATTTTCTTGGTGTGTAGACCAGCAAAGGAAAAAGTAACGTTGTTCCTATCTACTGTCATTGAGATTTTAAAATCCAATTAGTGTACTCTGAGATATGGATGAATTTTACTTCAAGCAGGACCATTCGTTTGAGAAGAACATTGATCTGTGGCAAGCACTTATGACTAAAAGATGAATGAGAAATCTATGTGCGTAAGACAAAATATTTTGCTAGGCTCCACAAAGAGCTGCCTGTTCTGGGCACATGTATGGCTCTCTGCTATGGCTGTCATCAGCTGTTTCTCTGCTGAACTCAATGGGATTCACCAATTTTCTAACATCTGAGAGTTTGTGTGTGGGAAGGCTGTGGCCATCAGAAAGAAGAGTTCAGCACAAGCACAGCTTAATGGCACCTGATTCTGCCTATGCTTCCTTTACACGATGTCAGCAGGGTTATTCCCAGTTTACTTAGATGCAGTAAAATCAAAGTAGGAGTCCCTGCAACTTAAACCATAAGATATTTTGGTTTTGTCTAAAAGCAGTTTATGGGTACAGGACTTGAATGGACTCTTAGCAGTGCTATGTGAACGTAGAACTGTTCTCTCAGTAAAACTGGCTGGAATGCATTAAAATACTCAAGTTTTTAAACAGATATGAAAATGTGTAAGCAGTAGTTAAAAATAAGAATTGTCAATTTATGTAAAAGTTGCACCTGAAATGATTAGAGTAAGTTCATGCTCTGCTTTCTGTTACGTTCATTTGCAATTTGTTCTCCTTGGTCGGTCCCAGCTTATTTTTATGTTCTGTTGTGCCATTTGCTCAGTCTTTTTCTGGACCACATGACCTTCATTCAAATTCATCTCAAGGCCAGGTCTTCAGTCCAACATGTTTACATGCATCCCAAAGCTTAGCCAGAAGTGAAGATTCCACACAAAAAAATACAAAGGTTCGGCTATAGCACCATATAAATAAATATTTGAACTGCTCTGCTGTACTATCACTCAGTGACTCATTGCTTTATAAATACTGCTTGTAGGGCTGTCATAAAATAAACCACATGTTCTTGTGTGGTAGGTAGAAAAATATTTTCTCATCCCTTTTACAGAAGAGTGGTAGACATGAGCCAAAAGAAGTGGAGCTCAGTTTTGGAGGAGCTGTTTACTTCGTAGAGATTTCCACAGGTGCTGAGGACATGATTTCCATGTTAGCAGGGGCTTCAGGTGCTCAGGCTTCACCAACTTCATGCAGTGTGATATCTGAGAACTGTTCAAATTGCAGAGCTTTGGTGCCATGTAGAAGATGAGAGACACGGAGAGGGTACAGGGATGGGGGGCTTATGAGTGACACTGGGCAGTCCAGGTGGCTGTTGTACAACACCAGCTCCTTACTGAAGGGATTGCAAGTTGCACTGCAGAACTAAATTCTGCAGTCATCTTGAAAGAGGACAAAATAATAGCTTAGTAGGTATTTCCAAGGAACTTGCCCCGTACTGCTGTAATATCTTGGGAAAAATGAAAGCTGTTTGTTGGAAAACATGTTGAGTGGACAATGAAGAGCAGGTAGGTATTCCAAGGTAAGGGATGTGGAATAGCAGGTTCTTTTGGGGTAAGCTGTGTAATGTGACGGGATGTGTTCTCTAGCTACTGTAATACAGGGATATGCACATATTTTTGAAATGATCCACACATATTTGACAGGGCAGCAACCCTGAAAGAATTCCCAACCTACAGGCCTGGATATGAGCAAGGATGGTATTTGTGGCTGAGCCAGGAGGGAGAGAACAATGAAGAACGCTGTCCATGTGCATTAATGTCCGGTCAGGGATGAGGAGATAAATCACATCTCCATTTCATGCTTTCTATCGAAACTAGAATAGAAGGCAACTGGCTTGGAGCATCCATATCGCAAAGGTAGTGGCAGCCAAATTTGGGAACAGTACCATGCAGTGATGGGCTTTAGAAAGAAAAGGCTAAAAATAGGAGACTTTGTACAATATAGAAGAAGGTTAAGGGGAGATCATTTGAGTAAAAAGCTGCAGTAATGAGAGAAGCAAAGTCATGAAACACAAAGGTTTCTTTCAGAATTCAGTAGAGTTTTTCATTTTCTTGCTTATACAAATGAAGCTGATGTGATGGTAGAATACAGAAGTGAGCCAAAAAGAAAGATAGAGCAGAAGGAAGAATAAAGAAATGTCCCTTGGGCAACTATAATAGCATGATAGGAGCACAGAATTTCACAATATCCAGGATACCATCATAACTTCTTAGAAGAATGGCACATACCATTTCAAAAATTATCCGTGAAAGGGAATTTGTCAAAAAAGAAGAATAATGTACCATTATCCCCCCAGAAACAGTATTCAGATGACGATCAGTAGACCAAATTGTAGCCTCAATGATTGCATTGATTTTCAATGCAGATGTAATTTGTGTTCTAGATTTGGGTTTTGTCCACTGTGAATGTAACTTGCTATGAGTGCCCCTATCTCAGGAACAGCAGTTAGGGCAGTAAGTTACAAAAGCTGTTAGCATTCATCAGACCGATGCATTTAAACACATCTCATAGTGTGGCTATTTAGAAACCTGCCTTCAGAAAGTGGGAATTGTGCTCTGCGTGGGAGACACAAAGGAGTGAAAGCCTACCTACTGACTTAATGTAGCACTGCATGGTCTGCATGGGGAGGATGCTTGCTGTAGGTGTGGGTGAAGGGCAGCAGCACACCTGTGCTTGTGCAGTGCCTGTGCCTGCAGTGGCTCAAACTGACTGCACCTCGTGGGCTCCAGGCGGCATTCCACCTCAAAACCCTGCTGGCAAAGGCAAAGAAGCATTAATTGGTGAGACCCTCGTTAATCCTGGTGGGGTACAGCCACGCACTGTCTGTACCTCCAGCCACAGAGGTTGAGATAGAATGGAATCCATTACCCCTTCCAATGAGATCCCAAGAAACCACGTTGGAGTTTCTCTGGCAGTTGTACAGGTCCTGCTCTGAGTGCCTGTGGGATTGCTGCGGGGGTTCTGGGGAGGGACAAGCCACCTCTCTATGCTGACTGTTACCCTCTCTTTCCGTTTATAGATCACTCTGATGTGTACTGAGCATCGGGGTGGACTGGAACTCTGATGGAGCTGAGGAAGCATTTAGAAATGTCTGCGCTTGGAGCACTATTGAATATGTAACTAGTGAATACGTTACTGAGGAAATTTTCCATCCATTTGTTAGTCAGATTCCTAACTTGGCGGTTGTCTTAATACCTCAGCTGCTCCTGGATGCATTTCCAGCAATGGTAAAGGAAAGAGCTTTGTTTCCTTTGCCTCCGTAGAATGGGGCACTATATTTTAATAAATGTGGGGTTTCCTCGATTTATTCCCCACATTTGTCTCACTAGGATTAGGCTAGTATATGTTCTCTGTGTGGCACTATGCCAGCCACAAACCAAAGCTGTGAAGGCTGCAGCTGTCTGCTTATTATTAATTGAGAGTTAGTGCTGAGACCAACACACACTGGTGCTCCAAAACCCATACTGTTTTGCAGATAGTTTATGAACAGAAGCTTAAATTCACAATTTAAGATACCTTTGGGTCACACTTAATGCTAGGATTCCATTTGCAAATGGTTTATGAAATTACAAGTGGCTAATAAGTTGTTAGAAAATTTCATGATTCTTGCATCTAATTAATCTTCTAATGAATCCGCGATAGTCTTGGGGTGTTTCCACAGTCATCTCTAACACAAACTACAGGTAGTCCAACACTGGAACAGGTGCCCAGAGAAACTGTGGAATATCCATCCTTGGAGATGCTCAGAACTTGCCTGACCAGGATCCTGAGTGACCTAATTAAGTTGGTGCTGCTTTGAGCAAGGGGCTGAATCAAATGAGCTCTATAAGTCCATTCCAACCTAAATTATTCTCTGATTCTGCAATATATAATTTTGCCCAAAATATTTACTCATCATTTACTAATTTATTAATTCATTTCCACTTGGAAAAGCAGCTGCATTTGGAAATTGAGTTCTGTTCAATCTGTGGAAGTGGGTGTATGATCGGACTCTGAGGGCGTTTAGATCTACCAGGCTGCTGGAAGGGAGCTTCCCATAAGCAGCTCTGAACTTCCTTCCTTCCTTGACCTTGTATCACCAGGAATTGCTGACTTACAGGTCAAACAGCAAGAGCATCTTGCTCTAAGATGGACAGGACAGAGGTGGCTTGGAGGACCAAGGCCAGCTGATCACCAGGTTAAATGGGCATTTGTAATAGTGAGATGCATTGTGAAGCAGTTGTTCCCATTTAAATTACAGCTGTGTGCTTTCCCTTTGGATGAGCACTCAGTATTTATGGTACTAGCAGAACAAGGCAATATGTGGTAAACTGGGGTGTGAACAAACAACACACCATGAAAGCAGCTGTATTTCTGCTCTTCATCCAATATGGAGGAAATAAAGACAGTAAGAGAGATTAGTTACCATATATTTACCACAAAGATAGGAGGAATCATGCTAATGCAAATGTGATTCTCAAATTTACCCCAGAATTTTCTGCAGAGATGGTAAGAGAATTCAGAGCAGAATGCTTAGGTGGGGCTTGAAAATCCAAGCTTGTGTTTCAAGTCCTCCTTGCCACCTCAACCACACTTCCTTATTTTTTATCTGAAAAGAAATCCTCCTCTGTACAGTGATCTCAGACCTGCTGTTGCAAATGGGAAAGTTGCTTTGCAATAACACCCAAGTAAAGAATTCCAAAAAATGAAAAACAAAATGAAGGAAACCTGTTTGGGATCCTAATAAGTAATATCAAAATAGGAAAAAAGATTGTTTAACTGACACTGCATTTCTGCATTTAGTGTTTGTGTTTTTGCTGCCTGCATTCAGTAGATTAGTAGTAGATCATGCAATGCAGTGTACTGAAAAGACCAGAAAGTTCCTAGCATACTTGGGAGGAGTGAGAGACTCATAACATGGAACTCTTCTTTTATCATGCTTGTCAGTTGTTAGCCTAACAAAAGAACAAAACCTCATCGTTTTGGAGTATGTTTAGGGACATTAACTGAGATTGATTAACTATAACTAAGCTTGCCTTCTAGATAAGAAGGAAAAAGTATTTTATGTAGCTGTTTGGAATATTTCAAGATGGTATGCACATGGTTAACGTGTTTGGTTGGATTCCAAGGAAACAAGAAACTTTTGGTGGTCATGGAAAAAGGATTTAAACAAACTGATAGTTTGTCTTTAAATAATCAGAGAACTTCCCTAGGGAGCAGTGCGTATTTGCTCCATTACTACTCTGAAATGTTATTTTCATAGTTACAAAGCATGATACAAATCTATCCTACTACATGGGTACTAATGATCATTGCTATTATTTAATAGCATAGCAGGTGGAGCCTGGTGCTGTGAGCACTTCCTTGAATATGTAGTGTGCCGTAACACTGAATTTGTTCTTAAAATTAAATGGTCAGAATGTTGATCAGAAAATCTTGTACGGAGCGTCTGTCAGATCAGTGCTAACAAGACTGAGTATGCTCTGAACCCAACGATGTGAGTTTTGCAGTATGAAAATTCTGGAAAAGACCTTGCCCTGGGCTGCTGAATGTCACATGCAGCTCTCACAATGTGCGCTGCGCAGTGCAGGACAGAGACAGAATGTGCAGTGCCGTATGCTACGTTATCTTTGCCATTCTGCTTTGCTCATCCTATGAATGCGCACAGCTACAGACACTGCAGATTTTAAAAGGCAAGTTCACACCTGTGAATTACTTCTAAAGGCAACCTGAGATATTTTACGACACATGCAAGGATACAAGCTAGTTAAAGGACAACTGGGGAAAACTGAACGGAATATCCTTGAGTTTCTCTCTAAACTGCTTCTGAAGGTGACAGTGTGGGAGAACGAAGCATATGAGTCACCTGTACATCTACATTTTCCTGGAAATACTTCTTACTCACATAGGAACACTTAAGTGTTTAGTGCTTTCCCCCCAGTGGCTATATAATACCAAATAATTTTAGTCAAAATAACAATCAAAATGTCTGAAAATCTCTTGACTTTCAACTCTTTGGTGATGTACTTTCTTGTTTTTCTTTTTAAACTCTTCTAAATCCTACATTATTAACAACAGAGAGCCCTGTCCAAGTTAATCAATAAGCCACTTCAGTTTTGCCTGAGGAATGAACACATAATTGCCTATTTTCTTCCACGTAAGAATCTATTTGGCTTCAATTTTTTTACAGTAGATATTTACAAAGCAAAGAGATTTTTCAGGCTTCTACTTCTCTTCTACTCCAGAGTTTGTATTTTAGGACCTAGGCTCCTTCCCCTGTCAAATATCCATCTGCTTACAGGCTTCATAGTCAGCAATGTGAAATCTAACTATGTAGGGAATCGCCAGCATTGCTCAGTGAATGGCATCCTGCGATAGCGTACGTATGCTTCATGCACAGTGAGAAAACCTGTAATCCTGAAGAGTTAGATGCTGAATTACTCACAGTATAAAGTAGTGAAATTACTGCCACGTAAGAGTGATTCGTACTTTATCATGTAGTCACAGAAGTGAACTTATCCTTGAAGTCGTCATCACGCCTTCCTTAAAACGGAAGGTTTTTAGCCACTGTTTGAAACAAAAAGCTAGTAATATCCTGTTCATCAGATGTCACAATAATAGCAGTGAAAGGCTCCCCATGTTTAAGCTTGAGCTTTCCAGCTTTTTAAGCCAGCATTTCTAGCATAAGCTTAGTGTGCAGTGCAGGCTAAACTGAAAGCCATTACAATAAGAATGACTTTCCAGAGCGAATGGCATATGATACCACAACATTTTTTTCCATGTTGCGAATGCTGTCTTTTTTTGATAAACAATTGGGCTGTGGCTATAAAACTGCTGGGGATGTAGAGTCTTGGTGACATTTTGAAAAAGAGTAGAGCACAGATCTAGAATAAGTTTTATATGCCACAACATAGCAGAAATACCAATGCAACTGGAGCGGCATTCGTTTAAGAGGAACTATGTTTCTTTGCAGTGTGATGGCCCAGACTTGACTGTTTGTCTGTCATGGCGTTAGTTACAGACTCACAGATTCATAGATCTGAAGGCCAGAAGGGACAACTATACCCATCCAGCCTGTCTTGGGCTACACGGGAATGTTTTACATCCAGCAGTTCCGTTCCAGGTCCCAAATCCTGATTTAGTTAAACCACATCTATCAGAAGATCATCACATCTTAATTTGAAATGATTCACAGAAAACGCACTTTACTGTTGGTAAATCTCCCTAAGTGCTATAAATAAAATGCTAGAACCTTAATGTTAAAAAGTGCTTCTCATTTCTAATTTATGTAGGGTAAATTTCCAGCCACTGGCTCCTTTTGTATCTCTGCTAGCTAATTTAATTCTCCAAACCTTAAATCCTGTGAAGTAGTTTGCAGCTAACTGCACAGATGGTCTCCATATTTCTTGAAGTTTTGTAAAATTTTGGTGCTAATGTGATGGCTCTGTCTAAAATTTTGTAGCTGCTTCAGAAGCCACATTTTAAACCTTCATCACAGATGCTAGGGTTCACTACCTGTGTTTGAAGTTCAAATTCATGTATTTCATATCATTTTGAGGGAGAGAATTTTTAGGATGTGCGGGATTGCAATGGCTGCGTTCAGCAGACCAATACAAATAATTTGTTTTCTTTGTTTCATTGCTAGAATAAGAATGTATCTCTTAAGGATGTTGTGGCTAAAGGCAAAGGCAAAGTTAACTAAAAGGAAGATATGTGGTGTTCAAGTCTGTGTCCCCATTTTATTCCTGCTATACTACTTATTCTCTTAAATCTGTACCCATGTGTTCAGTCATATGGACAAAGCAAACAGCTTCCCCCTGTGCTCTACTGGATTATTGCATACTGCTAAATAATTGCCCACATCTGTCTACAAACTGCTTTACATCCGCATAAATCTGTACCCCTTCCTTCTGAAACAGGACAGGAATATTCTCATCTGTCTGTGAAAAGTTCAAGTGCTGGCTGTCTGTCTGAATTTATCGGGTCATAACACCATGCAGGGCAAAACCCTACAAAGAACTCATGTATGAAAGTTACACATGCTGTAAAGATTTAGGAATTTGCCTTCAATAAATGAAATTCTCAGTGTTTGACTTTTTAAAAACACTTGCCTTGAATGTAAAAATGCTAATTAAACCAATTAAAACACATTAGGAGTACACTGACAGCAGGCACGTAAAGCACTAATCAAATGTAAGGAAAGAGCTTAAATACTTTGGATTTGCCAGTTTTTACTACAGTTGAGTACATTAATCTTGGATGCACGTACCTGAAAATAAGAAAGGGGCTGGTTTTGCTGACCTGAGAAACCATTCATGTGATTCACCATAAAACTTGTAGGAAATGAAGAAGTGACAATGTTTTCTTCTCAGTCTTAAACTTACTAACTAGTTTGTTGAGACTGCTGGGGAACGTAAAAGAACTGCTGTCATTTGAGAGCAGACAGAACTAAAATTTACATGATTTCCTCAAACGAAATTCATGACTCGTGAATCAATTTCCACTAAAATAACCCAGTTCTGTATTTCAGAGATCAGGGAGCTCCGTGGGGTAAATTCAGTCAGTAGTTTGCATTATTGGTACATGAGCTCACTGGTCCAGGGCAGCTGGGCATGAATGAGGTTTTCTTTCACCAACTAAAGTTCAGCAGTCCCTGTCTTTATAATACCACACAGCAACACAACAGGAGGGGAGAGGATGGGATGGGAAGCGAACAGAGCAGGGCTAAGCACAGGGGAAAAAGGGCCTTTGAGCTTTTAGAGTAGAACAAGTGCTTTGGGATTAGGAATCATCTTGAAATTGCTGTACCTGCCTAAATCATGTGTCCTGGCTGGGGAAGGAAGTGACTGCCTTATCCATGTGCCACATGGAGATCTACTTCTTCCCTGGACTACACACACACCAAATGAACAGGGCAGATCCATCGTACACACACAGCAACCCCTGTGTGTTCAAGGATGTCTTCATTTTCCTGCAAGAGCACCATCACCTCTTACACTATAAGCATTTTCATTTCAGGGTCATGCTCTCAGGTATCTTCTGTTTTTAGATACCTGGAAACCTTTTCAAAATGCTTCATAAAAAAACAAAACAGAACAAAACAAAAACACCAGAAAGGAAACATGGCTTTATCAAACAGCAGTATAGTATTATTTTTTTAATCCATCTGTAAATTATATGTTCCCCTAACACTAGAACCTAGCATATCACATTGTGCCCTAATCAGCTGGGTCAAAATCTATAAATAGTGTCTTGGTGGAAGTCACAAAGGATTACACTACCAGTAGATTCTGGTGTGTTATTTAAACAGTGCTCACTCATAGCCATGCACAGCCAAATCTCTCCAGCACCGTAATGAATAAGGTCAACTTGGTCAGCTGAAGTTCTGTTTTTCAAATGGCTTTTGTAAAAATACTTTGCCTGAGGACTTTTAATTTTCTTGGTCTATCTACCATAGTTATCACTTCTTGGTTTTAAAGCACACTGGAATAATTTTAGGAAACATCTTTTTTTTTCATTTTGAGTGTAACAAACTAGACATTCCATGAATACATAATTTACAATTCCTGCCCATTAGTAAAGATGTCCTGTAGCCAAGAAACAGGTACGATACTACTTTGCTCTTAAAATGATGCCAGTTCATCACTGTGAGTCATTTTTAGGTTTCTATGGTGAATTTTTTTTCTGCAGAGGAGGCCTTGAAGTTGCTGACCAAGTCTTTCCTCCAGTGCATTTTCAGTCTTAACCACTCAGGGAGTTAGATGTTACCAATCCTTTCTAGAAACAACTTTGAAGTTTAGGCTCTGAAGGTGAGAACCTTGTTCATTTCAAGATAAAGTCAGATCCAGATACCCATTTCTCTTGGTGCGAAGGATCATATGATATGGCTGACTGTAAAGAACAGTTGATGAGATGTAGAATTAATGATCTATTTCCATCCTGTTTTCCCAAATGCAAGATAAATGGTAGTGCAATGAAGTTTTTTCCTTTGAAGGCCAGTGTCTATTCCACACATGAAATGAGTCCTTGCCATTTGTGTTTTACAAGAACAGTATTAACATTCATGAACATTTCATCTTTAGCCATGTGATAAGCTTGCTTAACAAAAAAGCCCATCCTTATCATCTGTGGATACTTCTTTCACAGAACCAATCAGTCTGTTTATACACAAGTAGCTACCTTCTGGACATCTATGCACGTGATGACCTGGGGCAATGGAAGCCATTTGCAGTACAGTGTCATTGAAGCTCTGTGCAGAGACGTCTGATCAGTTGATGCTGAAAACAGCTGCTAATGCAGGCAAACACTTAAGAGTAGGGTTGGGATGTTGCTGAAATTGGTGCAGCACAGAGCTGGTGCGGTTTTTTGGAGCTCCACAGTGCACAAGGCTCAAAGGTCAGGTTAGGAGCACTGCTTTGAAAGACTGAGGACTCCAAAGGAACTCTCAGTCCTATATAGGATTTATTAAGCTCATTAAAATAACACCCAGTCCTAAATGAGCCACAGCTTTACTTCTTCTCTGTTGTGGCTCTGGAAACTCACAGAGTGTGATTCCCTAGCACAATAGCAGCGAGAAGCCACAGATCAAAAGCAGCTGCCACCATGTCTGAAAAGGGGAACGCTCTCCTAACCGTCTGCAGTTTCTGTCCCAGAAGCACAGCAGCTACCGGTTTACCCTATTTCGAGATGTCCCTGTTTGAGTCAGAGATTCATGTATCCTTCTCAGAAATGGAGCTAAAGATTAGTCACTTCAAAAGGAAATAAAAACAACTCACAACAAAATGACTGTAGAACACTCCTGGTTCATCGTCTGTCTCACTCCCCTGCACTGTTACAGCAAAGCCATATTACACTTTGTATACCAGAAGGGAACAAAAAAGGCAAGTCCTGCAATCAGTCCTGAGAGATCTAAGGCTAAGCAGGCAGTTCCTCAGCTAGCCCTGAGGCCTCAAGTACCTTCCATGTCTTGAATGAGTGATGCATCAAATACTAAATATCCAGTATATCCCCTTGCTGCCTGTTCGCATATGCATCTAAATACTTGTCCAAAACACGTCTTTGTGATTCTCAGTAACACATGACACACTTGGTGTGCAACCGCACTTTGCAAGATCAACTGCAGCTCACTATTACCAGAGATGCTTGTGCTCTTGGACTGGTGATCTTTGGGTGGTAACAGGAGGAATAGCAGCTGGATGTAAAACATGTGAAGTTTTGTTAGAGCTGTTCTGAGCTGCACTGAAACCTAGAATTAACATGGGAATCTAGAAATTGTACAGAAGGGTTACGTTAAGCTAGAAATCGTACTGATCACCTAAGGAATTCTGTCTAAAATGGCATTTAAGAACTTTCTCCTTGGTTTGTATACTGTACTGTGGGCATAATCTTGAGACGGACTGCAGAAAATCAAAGGGTGTATATGCTAAGATACAAGAGCAATGGGGATTGCATATCCAAAGTAAAAGGGTTACTTGCACATTGTAATTTATCTGTAAACGGAACTTCTTTTCCTGCATACTAGCTAGACTTCAAGAACAGCAGTTAATAGCGGAGGAGAAAAACTGCATCACTTATGGTAAAAATGGAAGGTCCAGTTCACGCTCAAAGACTTGCCTTTTTTCTTCTAGGCGCAGCAGGTTGTCAGTGGTATTTGTTATGAGCAAATGAAGCACAAAAAAATAACAGCAGTGCAGTTGCAGAACAATTCAAATCACAGCCCACTGCAGCCTGTCTGTAAGTGGTAACCATGCACGCACTTCAGTGTTTGAGACCACTTCCAAGAGTGAGAAATTTTCTACCACCAGCACTCACTGGAAATGCTGTAAGTCATGTCATGTCAGGAAGCTAAAGTGTGTGATGGTCAAACAATGCAGGAAAAAGAACCAGCATCTCTTGTATGACTCACGACCAAACTAGGAGACATTCAGTTGGTAGAAGCAACTTCTTGGAAGAAGTCTTCCATCAATTCTGCTAGCAATTCCTTGAAGCCTTCTGAGGCTGTAAGAACAGCAGTTCATTACTATAAGCCACAACAGGCAGCCCACAGGTTAAGCCATGAGGTTCTCCAGTGAGTTCTTTCAGGGTAGTGAAAGATTGATGAAAGAATAATTATGCAAAGATTGCAATGTTTAAAAAAAAACACACACAAAAAAAGGGTGTTGTCCTTGGAGCTTGGAATCCCTGTTATCTTGATAAATGTCATGCACCATATTGTTTGCAAAGACTTTAGTCAGCAGGGAGAGATGACAGGACTACCTTGGCACTCCTGCTTTAATCACTCTTCCAATGCAAATGCATGCCAGTGCACAGAGAGGCAGCAGAAGTCACCCACCATGGTGGAAGGCAGCAGGGAAGGTGGCAGCAGAAGCAGTCAGATTGTCACTACAGTGCTGGAGAGGGGCATAAAAGCTAGCCAGGGAAATTACTGTTTGTATTTTGATAGGAAACTTGAAGGCTCCTGTGATGTAAAGTAAAAGGTGCCCGTAGAGGAAATGCTAAGTCGCAGCTGGTGGGCTGGTGAGAAACAACTGGTGGGAAGGCAGGGCCAACCCAGGGGAGCTCAGGTGTGTGCAATGCACCTGAATGACTGGAGGAGCTGGAGCCAGGATCCACCGCTTCCCAGCCCTCATTTAAGGGTTGGTAGTGGAAGCAAGCATATCTTGCTGGGGAAACCTGCCTACCTGAGGCCTCCTGTAGGTAAGCAGATATTTTTTTTCCTTTGTTTATGTGTCTGTGGCTGCTGTGTTTGAGCATGTTGTCGCTTGCTGCAGCCTAGGACTTTGCTACTCCGCTATCATTGCTGCACTTTTCAATGCATTATGGCATTGTAGTGCTATTTACTCTGTATACATGAAACTATGTTATCAGACACAGCTTTCTCTGGGGTGCTCCTTAGTCACCTTTTCTGACTGTTACAGTACTTCAGTTTTTATATTTCTGTGTAGAAAAAAATTCGGAGACAGTGGTAAATTCCAATTGCACAAGAGGTTGCTTTTCAACTTCTCGCATTTTGGGAGTGTGACAAACTTAAGTTTGTGCACCCAAACTCTGTTACAATATAGTCTGCAATTACTGCAGCCAAATGGTGTTGTCCCTTATCAGTCATGAGCACCACTGTTTATTCCTTCAAGGACTTCAGGTTATTTTCCCTGGAGTCATGTGGAAACACTGCAATACCTAAACATAATTCCAAGTACTTAATTTGTGATCCAGAATGTCTCCATTTTCTTTCCTATATTGGTTTGAATGAGTTGCATTCCTATTTAATTTAAAGCCGTATTGTTATGTCATACTGTTAGTGAATCGAGAAGGTGGTTGCTTCCTCTGCTTATTTAGAGGCAATTTCAACTACTTTTCATCCAAAGGCAGCTTTCTCTTGGTGTATCTCCTGAATCTGAACATTCATTGCTGTATTGGACTTGATCATTCCTTCCTTAGAGTAATCAGCAAAAAACTTTGTGATAAACACATTTGCATTTCAAATGTTTCAAAATTCATTGTTGTGCATCTTTTTTCCACGTGAACTGTACTTAGTAGGAATTTTCCAGCACCTTTCCTGTCCTAAAACACCTGATAACCCATTACAAAAAGACAGATTCATCAGATGTATTAACGTGATTTTGTTTTGTAATAGTCCCTTCTCTAAAAAGGAAAACAACTTTAAAAATATTATTAGAACAAATTTCAACTGCGTAAGACTTCAAAGGAAGTCCATCAGCATAGTCAAGCCAATATTACAGAAGAATATTAAAAAAAAAAAAAAAAAAACACAAGGAAAACAACGTCACATTCTATTTTGTAATTCCCTTCTTATTATGAAGAACAAGATACATAAGTAATGCAGTCTCCTTTGTAGTTAGCTTGACATCTGTGAACAGCTTAAAACGCCACTACTCATTGCAGTGAGTGCAAAGTGATGACAAAAAGTTCATTTTTGTATGTCTCAAAGACTATAACAAGTTGAGCTGGTCAGTTAGAAATTGGGCTGTTTCTGTTAGTAATCACCATTGCTGAAAGAAACAAACACACCACAGTAGCAACTTCACGTGTCTGTCAGGAGTTAGTGACTTTTTATATTCCCAGAAACCCTTAAAGATTGATAAATGTGTGTTAATAGTCCTGTACAGCACTGAGGAAGTCCATCCAAAAAGTTTTGATGCTGAACTTCTTTTTATTTTTTTTTTTTATAGAAGTGAGTTATTTTTATTAATTACATTTATATATTATATTGCCTCACTCCATACATTTACTCAGGTTCTTTCTGTTATATCCTTCTCCCTTTTACCTTATCTATTAGACAGAACTATGGCAGTGAGCCAAAGCTTCACTTTTACTACGTGTGTTTGTTTTGATGTTACTTCATCACCACCTCCATTCTTCTGGTCTTTTGTTTGCATCTTCCACCTGCTGCATCTTGGAATTCCGAATGGAGAGGTCTCTAAATCAGGAATGGTCTTTTCTGCTCTGGAGAGTGACCCACTATTACCATTTGTCCTTTAATTTGCAAGGATGCTAATTAGCAATGATTAGCAATTAGATACAGAATACAACTTGTAAGGCATGTATGTTTGTGATCTCTACAGACTGCAGCAATGTCTTAATCAATACTTATGTTTGTTTAACGACTGTGGTATGTACAAGGCTAAGAACTACCATACAAGGTCAGACTAAAAGTCCATCTAGCTCAGGGCTTACTATATTCTAATAGAAATTAGTATTGGGTACCTAGAAAAATAGAATCTATAGAGTAAGTGCTGCTCTTGCTTTTCCTTTCAGGCAATTAGCAGTTTAAGGATTTCTTTCTACTGAAAGGTGGAAAGGGATCTATCCTCCAAGATGCTGTTTTACCGTTCTTTGAAACCATTTACAGCTTTGACTTCCACAACATCCTAGAACAAGGAATTTGAAGATTTAAATGCTGTGAAGATGTAGTTCTTTGTCTCAGCTGTTTGCCTGATCACTTCATTTGTTGCATACTTTTTCTTGCACAACAAGAAGTAGCTTTCCTCACTGAATTAACTAATCATCCTCATTTGTTTTTCCTGTAGCACTCATATCTCCCACAATCACTTCTGCTAGCCAGAAAATCACCAAAAAGGTATTTTGAATGAAAGCCATTCCACCCTTTGGAACCTCCTGTTAGCCTTCCTTGAAATGGATGCAACACTGCAAACAGGAAAGGTGTTCTGCAGTAATACTGCAGCAATCAGCTTCTTTTTCATTCAATTGCTTTTCTAGTAATATCCTAAATTCTCTTTGAGGTTCACCTCTGCTAAGCAGTACTCTTGTCCTATGCACCAGACTTCTCTTAAGAGCTGAAAAACCTTTTCTGGTTTAGTTTCACCTGCTCTTGTTTTGTGATGCAAACTAAGGTGTGGAAAATGGAGATGATGATGATGAGAGGATTCACTTTGAAAAGCACACACCCGATCCAAATTAAAATACTAACGTAGACACATCCGAAAACTTTTCAGAATGATTCCAGGCTATCTACTGATACAGTCACAGCTTCTTCAAGGCTCATCATGTGCATGTACAGCCAGCATTACTTTTCCTTTCATCATTAGCTTGCATTTATAAACACTGAATTTCAGCTGCTGTCACTGAGCTCTTCACTGTCAACCTTTCCCTTGACAGTGCTAGTAATAATTTATAGAAGTTCCATAATAAATATGGCTATTTTCAAATAACTGATGATTCTGCTGTACAACACTGTCCCAGTACTGAGGTTTGGAACCTATCATAACAGCCTATCACCGCTTCTTCTCTCAGAACTCAGCTGGCCAAGAGATGACCAACCTTTCTGGACCATGGATCTGTTTCATTATTAGGTGCTCCTATGAGATCCTATCAAGAGATTTCTTTGAAAATCCACTCACTGCAGCCATGGCCATTCCTATCCATTTGTCCATTGACTCTGAGAGTTCTGTAAGACCTGACTTCTCTCTAAAAAAAAAAGTTAACTCTTCTCCAAATCATGACACATTCACACGTATCTGCTGAGTCTGTGTCTTTTTATAAGTGCTACTAATTTTCATACAGCGGAGCTCACAGACTGAGTGGTCTGTAGTCCCCTGTATCCCTTCTTCGGGTACTGAGCGCCTGTCAGTGAACACATTTTAATAGGATGATTTCAAATAAAATCCACACATTTGAATTAGTGAAGTGCCTTATGGAAGAGGACGTCCTCATTATCCCTTCTTGGCCTTTCTGAAGGAATGGGCTGTGAATCTTGTGGGTGGTTAAAAGACATTTAGCAACACCCAAGTGGGTCAACTGATCTTTTTCAAAGCAAAGAATACTTCTGACAGATGTTTCAATACTTGTTTTGATTTAGTGCTTTGTTGTAAACAGCATGATCAGTAGGCTACAATGCTGCAGGAATCAAATTTCTTTGATAAGCCAAAAGGAATAATTGTTTTCCTGCATAAGTCTCCAACACATCAAATTACTGAGAAAGTTTTTAGAGACCTAACAGATTTCCAACAGTATTTTACATTACGCCTGGTAACAAGACAGTACTGAAATCTATATTCTCTATGCAATAGAAGAAAAGAGATTTAAGTGTATTTTCCTTCAGCTGTGCAATATTACCATTCTGAAGCTCTGATAATACAGAGTGTGATGCTGTTACTGAGCAGGCCAGAAAGACTGTTTTTCTTTTGTCAAAACCAGAAAATTTTCATTTGTAAATTGAGCCTACATTGAAAATATTTCATGTTAAATTATTTTATATATTCTGTTGTTCTAATAACTTAGACCAGGAATGATCAAATGGCTTTTTATTTTGTAAACTAATATTAAGATGTGTTTTAAACTGTCCTACAGAAATTTTTGAAAAATATGTAAGGAGGAACAACAAAAAGGGGTTGCACTGATGAAAATGTACAGAGCCAAGAAACTGTAATACTGCTAAAAGTCAAATGAATGGACAAAGAAATGCCATTTACAGCATAGCTGGCCATTACAATTACTCCATTGATTAAAAAAAAAAAAAAAGCCAATTTATTTCAATATTAGATCACATTTAAATTCTGCCATTATTTAAAGTAGTCTCTCTCTAAATATTGCAACCTTCAGAAACAATAACTAAACAATGAGTTTGTTGCCAGATATTAATTTTGAACCGAAGACCAAAGCAAAACACTGTTTATCATTCAGAAAGCAATACAAAAATGTGTTGTTTTGATCTGTTAAGTGTAAAGACCAAAACTGGTAAATGAAGAGAAGCAAGTTTAGTGCAAGGGCTTTGGTGGGAGGAAAGTCTTCACTTCCCATGTTCAGGCCTTTGAGCGTGATAGACGTTTCCAGCAGTCTTTCCAAGCAGGAGTAGGCTTGTACCTTGAGTTAAGTGATACTCTAGCCAGATAAAGCACTCTGTTACAAAACTGGAACATGCATAAGCAATTAATTGGTTTTTAGTATTCCAAAATATGCCAAGCAGTCTACAATGTAATGAGGAAGTTGGAATAGTAGCAACAGTGACGTTGCAGGTAAACAGGACAGTCATTATGTGCGTTGTAATGGTTTATATGCAGCTCACGCTGGAATTTCTTAGTAAGGTAACAAAAATTGCTGGAGTTATGCAGCAGTTGCTGTATGCTATTGAGACTCACTTGGTATCTTTAGTTTAGAGAACTGTGACCACAGAGAAGGCACTCCAGTCTAGCTTCTCCATTGGTGTTAATTCTCAGTTCAGTCCATCATGCAGATGACTGCCCAGTTTGTGGTTAAAGAATACTGTCTGCCTTCATCAGGCATTGATGTTTCTATAGACAGCAAATAACATGGCTTACATGTCTACTTATTTCAGGTACAGTTGTCTTGTAAGAACTGATTTTGATAATAATTCAATGATAGCTTATAGTAAAGAGCTGGTCCTTCAAAATACTTGTTAGTAAAGCTTTTCTGCAACCAAATGCTTGGCTGGCAGAATTAAACCCAGTATTAGTGAAGTAAGCATTGCATCCACAGCTTTCAGTTCCACAGCACAGCAGCTTAATGCTGTTCTACATCCCCCAGATCCCATGTCAAGTCACCATTTTCTGACTGTGAAATCTGCCTTGCCTCTTTAGCATGGGATTATTATGTCATTGAAGAAGTTGATTAAAGTTGGGAAATAATGTTTTTTTGCAAGTCACCTCTGCCATGCAAGATGCATCTGCAGTACTTCAAAAATACTTTTTGGCTTTCCAGTAGAGTTCAATCAACATTTTAAGTATGTATCTTCTCTAAAAATTAATTCCACTGAAAGAGAAGCAAGATAGAAAATACAGTGCTCAAAAGCCTGCATTTGTAAGCCTCACTGGGGGGGGAGGGAGGGGATTATTTGCAAAACTCTACATCTGCAAACCAAACCTCACATCCAAAAAGCTCAGTGGTGCTTTCTCTGACTTGCATGTCTCCACGTGCAGTAAGGCTTCAGCAGGCCAAATGGTGCCATTATTATCTTCAAGTTCTGACTCTGCTGGTACTCAAGTGCAGTTAAAATTGAGAGATGTTGCAACTCATCTAGAAATATTATCTTTCTAGTGGATCACATCACCTAAAACAAACGACAGCTCATTCTTACACAGCTGCATAAATAGACTATGATTTAATTGATACTTGTCACTAAGGTGGACAAGCCTCCTATCAATGGGCATTGTATCATTTCATTAAGATGCTGTTTTTTAAAACGTCACTTTCCCAAATTGAGCAACACTTCTAAACTGCTCAGTTTAAAAAGTGACTTTATTACTGTGATCCAGAAATGTATGCATATGGCAGCCCCATTCAGAGACTGTGCTATAGTCCTTAGATCACTCAGTGTTGTAATATAACCTGACACAAGGTTAAAGTAAGACTTCAGATTTCAACATTGTTGTCCCTGAATGTTTAACAGTATATTATATATAAAACCCCCAAATTTTAAATAAGAGGAAGCATCACGGTCTGCTTCATTAGCATCTGCATGATACTGATTAACTGATTATATTCATCAATAAAATAGAATTTTATTGCACTAAATGAGATGCTGTGTTAGGAAAGAAAGGTGTGCTGTTTGTATTGATCCTTTTTTTCCTCTAAAGCTGTCCTGTACACTTTTAATGCCAGAGCCCTTCTGAGAGGAACTATTTGGATTAAGAGAATGTGGGAACTAAATTCAAGATGGAGAATACAAAATATTACTTTGCTTAAAATCATTGACAATAACCTTAATGCAAATTAACAATTTTGGGATTTTTGTTTGGGATGTTTATTGCCAAAATTAATAGGATTTCCCATGTACGCATCCAACAATATATTTGAATCATAAAGCAAAATAAAGCTGTCTTACTGAAGGCCATTGTGAACAAATACCCTTTAGTCAGTCCTTTATTTTTAGTTTGTTACTTCTAAGGAATATGCAATGTACTCTTAAATATTTAACAGGTCACCTTTTATAAGAAAAAAGAAAAGGAATATTCCATGACTCTTACTCAGAAAAGCTTTGAGTTGTAACCATGTGGAAGTCAAGCAAAGCAAGACTAGTGTTTTATAAAGCCTGGAAGCTACACTGAAGTAACTCCACTTTCCTTACTGTTAGCAGGAAATAAATAATATATTTACTTTAAAACGAATATCTACCTCTGAACATATAATGTAATCTTTTGATGTGAAATGTCTTGGTTCTGGCACGCAAATCTAGAACTGACTACCAGTAAACAGAATTCCCCATGGGTGTTCTTGAGCTTCTAGATTAAACTGGCAACTGTATTATGGTTCTAAAAGAAATCTAAGAGTAGGAATTCATGGTGATTAGATACTACTTTTAACTAGAAAATGGCACCTAGTTAACCAAACACTGAGGTTATTTTGGCTGTGGTCTTACACTGCTTTATATATTTAAAGATAGTCACTGAATTTACCTTTAATTTTAAAAGGGTAAAAAGTCTTTTGAAATAACAGAACAGTAAAAAAAAGATGAACCAATGGAATGAATATGCAGGAAGGAACAAGGAGGCCTATGCAGAGTCAATTTTTTAAAATAAAATTGCTGTCTGCAAACCTGCTGCCTACAGATGTACAAACTCATTGACTTTCTTGATGTTTCTTCTGACCTCAGTCATGGAGAGCTTCATGGAGAAGCAAAATGTAGCCAACTACATTGACAACTTAAGTCCAACATGCTTTCCCCCAACATGCTGCACATACAGCAGAAGATTTTACACCATGGCCAGCTGCAGATGGTTGTATTCCAAACACCTCAAGCAATAAATGAACAGCCAGACTTCGACTTACCTGTTATGAGGGATACAATTCTACCATATTCCACAACGATAAGCAAAAGCACTTCACAACAAAGAACGGAAGTGATTCAAAGGCTTTGAGCCATAAGACTAACAATTCACATTTTTCTGTACCAATGCCTGCAAAGTGGCTGGGCATCAAACTGATGGCAGCTTGGCTTGTAAGCCTGCCTTCTCTGAACAACCTCCATGCCGGGTTACTATCTGAGCAGTGTCACTTCTTTGCCAAGCAGTAGTGCTCAATGCACAGCCCACATCCAACCACCAAATGCCATCGTCTTATAATAACACATACAAAAAAAAAAATCATAAAAAGGAGCAGAATTTTTAAGTAATGAGTAGGAGCTGAAATAGCACAGCTACTATTAACCCAAGAGGCACTGGCTTCATTTCTTTTCAGAACTAATCCAAACATCTATGGAAAACACGGACAAGAGAAGGCAAAGGTCCTCCAAGCATCCCAGAAGTTACAAACACAAAATTTTATCATTGAGTTTTTTGGGTCAAAGTTGTTCTTCACAGAACTCCCACCAGCTCCACCAGAGTCACAACAGTGATACAGCTGATATGCAATAGCCTTCAAATTACAAAGTGGCGTGACAGGTACTGCAAAATGGTGGGGAGAAGGTCAATGATACTCTTCAAATCATCGCATGTTTCTGATCATTTAACGCCACTTAAGAGAGCGCAAATGCTTTTTGCTTCAAAGGTCTGCATCCCACTCAGTAAAATACAGTCCTGATAGAGCGGTGTCATCCCATAACTACAACCTTTGTCAGGGAGTTCGAAAGACCATGACAAAGTAAAAAACGCCTGTGTGGAACGTGCCAGATCCTCCCGCTGTTGCACTAAAGAATCTACACCAGATCACCAAACAGAGCAAGTCCAGCTGCCTGTACCACGGCGGAGGTTCCACACCCAAGCACGCGCAGATGGCTGAGCAGTTCCCTATCACTACCGTGCAGACCCAACTGGAAGGCAGTCGCTTCTGCCTCTGCCCAAATCTGCGGGCTCCAGACAAGCACCGCACAAACAGCCGCTTCACCAGGAAACGTTTCACCAGCAAAAAAGCCTGGTGAGGTGCTCCACGCCAAGAACTGCTGTCGGACATCCAGGATTTTTGTTTGTCTTTGGTGGCAGAGTTCCACCCCGGTTCCATTGACTGGAGCTGTGTGCACGAAACACTCGTGTCCAGTCGTTCTCATTTTTAATTTCTCTTTTCTCCCTTATTCTTCTCTGGCACAGCGCAAACGTCCACAATCGTCCTCAGTTCGGGCACCAGAACCGGGTGCCCGAGGTCGGATTTTGCCCGGGGCCGCCCTCCAGCTCTTCTCGCGCTCCCCGCAGCCTCGCCGTGCAGCGGGGGGCCGGGGCCGGCTCGACGCCTCTCTCCCTCCCGCTCCACCTCGCACCCCGGCCGGGGCAGAGCCGCCGCCGCCGCCAAACTTCGGAGCCCGCCGCGGGGCCGCTCCGCTCCGCTCGGCCCGGCCCGGCCCGCCACCGCCCCCGCCACCCCCGCGGCACCCCGGGCGTGAGGTGAAGCAACCTGGCGCCGGCTCCTGCACTTTGCACAGCGGGCGCAGAGCCGCCTCCATCCCTGCGCCCGCCGGCAGCACTACGGCGCATTTTTTCGCACTAATCTGCACATTCAGCACGTCCAGAGCGCCCGTGACTTTACCTGGACTTTCTCCACTCTCCGGGCTCGTCACACCGCGATCGCCTCCCCATCCTACCGCTAACTCTCGCTCTCCTTCACTCCTTCCTCCTCCCCTCGCAAGGCCTGCTAAGATCGAGCCCGATGGAAAGTCGAGAGAGAGAAAGAGAAAGAGAGGCAGAGGGAAGGGAGGGAGCAGCTCCATCCCTCCCTGCCCCCCCCCCGGTGCACACGCCAGCCCTTTCCCCCCACCCCAGCCCTTCCCTCGGCGATTTCCTCCGCTCTTCGCAACTACGAGGGCTCCGGGAGCGGCTCCCGGCGCTGCCTTCCGCGGCGCCCCGGCCGGCGCCCCCCCGCCCCGCGGCCCCCGCTACCTCGTAAAGGTCCCCCGAAGCCATGCTGGGTTGCGGGACTGGGCTCCTCTCCGCGCCGTCTCCCTCTCCCTCTCTCTCTCTCCACCTCTCCCGCTCGCTCTCTCTGTTGAGTAAACTGTGTTTTGCAGAATGACAGGCTTCGGGGCTGGCTGTGCGCAGAATCAGAGGCGAGGAGAGGCAGAGAGGCAGGCGGCGGGGCTGGCGTAACCAGCAGCAGCTCGGGCGCACAGCGCCGAGAGCCGCGTCTCCCCCGCGGCGGCGGCGGGGCCAGCGCCCCCCCCCGCTCCTCCTCCTCCTCCTCCTCCTCCTCCTCGCCGACCGCCACCCGCCTCGCCCGCGGGCACCGGGACAGCTCGCCCCTGCGCCCTCCGGCAGGGGAAAGTCCCGGGGCCGTACGGAGGGCGGCCTCCTCTTTTTCTTTCTCTTCTCCCTCTTCCCCCCCGCCAACCTCTTTCCTTCACAGCCCCCCCCGCCTCCCTTCTCGCACTTCAAACTCTTTCCCCGGCCGAAATAAATAAATAAATAACATATAAATAAAAGGGGCGGGGGACGAGGGGAGGCCGCGCGGGAGGGTTGGGCCCGCGGAGGGCCGCGCGCCGCCCGCCCAAGGTCACGGCGCGCGTTGCGCGGGGCCGGCTGCTCTCCGCCGGCCTCGGGCGGCCCTGGCGGGCACCTTCCCGCCCCCTCGGCGCCGCATGGCCGCCCCACCCACCCCGTGGCCATCGCCGAGGAAATGGAGGTGGTGGGGGCCGCTCCCGAGAGTCCCTCGAGTGGTGCAGCCTGAGGAGGATGGAGAGCTTGGGGCCCTTCTTGTCCCCACCGGCACCCATCCTTCGCAGTGTGAGGAGAAGCCTCTCCTGCTCCCTTGCAGCCATTTTGCAAATTAGCCAGCCCTCTCCAGGAAATGGAAGCCACTGACCTCCCACAGCTTGGTCTTCGTGCTGAGGTGCTGGGCAACTAGCTCCCATTGTGACCTAGTGTGAATGGCTGCCGCCATTTTAGAACCTTCTGGGTTCGCTCCTCAGAGGCGCCATCCCATTGCAGAGCCTCAGCAGAGCTGCCCACGCGGCTCCATTGTGGCCCTTGGCATCCTCCTGGTCCACACAAGGCCTCTGTGAGCAAGTGGTCCTGCATGAAGGTGGTCTACCATGCCCTCAGGATGGGGGAAGACCAGAAACTCCTAGCCTCTCACCAGCTGCGCAGCCGCTCCAGCCATTACCCACCGTTGCCATCCAGTACTTCTTCAGACTTTCCAAGTTAAAGAGGAATCCCCTCACCAACTTGGCCATAAATTAGGCCAAATTCACCAGTCACAGGTAGAAGCTTCTGGTTCCACCACAGTGGAGTCTTGAGGAGATGGAAGCTGGCACGCGGGATGCCATGTTTGCTGTGCTCCGTTTTTGTGGAGGTTTCTCAAGAAGCTTTGCGGCTGTATGATGTGAAGGAGTTCTTCCTCCAGGTAAAGTGCGAGCATCCACTCAGCGTTAGCTTTCTTGTCATGGAGCAGCTCAGTTAGGCTTTGCTCAAATCAGCTCTTCCCATCTTGCCTTCATGGTGGTCCTCCTCTCATAGTGGCTTTTAGACTCCGTGTTTTCACCTTACTGCCAACACATAGCTAGTAGTCATTGCTTTGGGAACGATGCTCAATGCTGTGCTCTCTACCTTTGCTGTAGTTGTGGCTTTTGTTAATCTTCATTTTATTGTCGTTTTTCATCTTTTGAGTTCAGCCCTTTGTGTAGTACTGCACACCACACTAATGTGAGACTTGGCACAGTCCACACTATCATCTGAGTAGTGGATTGGAGCAGGTTATTGAGAATGATGCAGTAAGTCCCAGTATAGTTGATAAATATTGCTGGTGTGGAACACTGAATTATTTGTGAAATTTCATTTACAACTCCAAATTCCAACAAGTTGTAAGTGGGATAAAGACAAAGACTCTTCCAACTGAGAGGGTCCTTATTTGAAATATTGATATTGGATATTTTGAATGTGGTCACTTTTTTTATCATGAAAGTAGGAAATAACACATGCACATACATGTCTTGATTGACCCAATCTCCTCTACTGTGAATATTACCTCTGATGATTATGAACTTGCCAGCTAACCAGTTTAGTATTGACTTACAGTTCAATAAAAACTATCTTATAGTAGTTTGGAGCTTAAGGACATCTATGGTTCGTGTGGTCTGTTAGATGGTGTGATAATGTTGAATTCCTAAGGACAGGCAACTCTGCTTATGGAAAACAGAGCCATTTTTTTTCTTAATTGAAATTACTGGAGAGTTTTTGTCTGATTGCCAGCAATATTTGGATTTTTGAGATTTTGTATTTGGAGAGGAAAATGTTGTATAGATTAAGAAATACTGAAAACTACGCACGCCTTCAGCAGTTTCAGCAATTAATGCAGCAAATTTTCTTAATTCCCAAGAATTGCATTACTTAATAATCACACCCCATGGTTTCTCCTTGATAAATCCATTACTTTGTCTTATAGTAAACTGAGCTTTATTGTTTACAGTATCAAATTACTTCTTTACAGTCCTTGTTGAACAATATATGAATTTGATAAATAGGCATTTTTATATATTTCTCTTCAAAATCTGTTTTATTCCACCTACTGTTCTGCTGCTTTCTGCAGCAGTGAAGAAAATGGCAGTCAAATCCAGTGAGTCATTTTTCAGGTGTGTCCCTTTTCTGATATTGTTGCCAGTCCTTGTCGTGTCAACTCACTGGAAAGATCTCTTGATTGGGTTAAAAATGTCCCATCCCAAGTATGTGTGTCTTCTCTTCCAAGGCAAGTCTAATAATCAGACATTCCTTTCTGGTCTTTGGTGTTATTCTGCTCTCAGACAACTGAAATGAGAAAACCAACCTTGGCCACGTTGGAAGGAATATCCATGAGCTGATCTGTATTTTCAAAGGCGTGTTTACATTATATGTGTTTAGATTACACCACAACACTGTCAATATTGTTGCCTTGAGATTTACAACCCAAACAAATATGAGTTTGGAAGTTTTGAAAAGATGAATGCTTTAGTAAATACTTTGAAGAGGGGAAACATCTTTTTCCTGATTACTCATTCCTTGTTTTAGAGTACACAGTCTCTTGGGATGCAGTGGTGTGTGAGTCAATAGTGAGGAGCAGGAGGAGGGCTTTACAATTGTCAACCACAGGAAAAGTTGATTGTGGTTTCAGTGTATTTCCCAGTTCTGTGGAAGACAAGATTTTAAGTTTTAAAAAATCCAGCTGACTTTCATTTGTCCAGCAGGTCTGCAAAGTAACTTGTCAGGTTAAGCAGCATCTCTCTGAGTCTTTTGGGAAAAATAGAAACAGTTCAGTTTTTATTACCTATTTCTTGAAAAATGTTTATGTCGAGAGATTTTCTGTAAATAAAGATGCACCAATTTTATTTGTCTTTAAATATCAGTATCCTTACTCTGAACTGAAATTGCTGCAAAATCCAGATTTTTGTACAAATTATGAAATCTAAATTGAATGTTTTTGCTAAATACGTGATTATTCATTATTTTTATTGACTCACCACCTTCTTCTTTTTCCCATCCCAGGAGAGTAATGCAAGCAAAGGAGACATTCCAAGTGCAATACGTCACGTTTGAACACTTGTTTTTGTTTGGTGGATGCTCTGGTGTCCACTACTTTAATTACAAGAATTATCTCTTGGACTGAACAAAGTTAAAAACGAAACTATTTTATTTCAGAAAGCTAAAATACTGTTGTCATAGTTGTGCCATTGATTTGTTATTGATCGTTTAGTCAGTCTGTCCAGTGCTATGCAAATAGTGTAGGTATTGCACAGTCAATAATGCACTTTCCCCAAGGAGTGTACAGTCTAATAGTGCATTTTGGCAGCAAGCTCCATGAGAAATTGCTGCAAAGAACCGCATTGTGTCTTCAAGAGGAAGCTAAATGGTGTGGGAGAATAATTTGGTACCTGAAGGAGTGGAGGGAATTCCTGTGTTAGATGGCAGGGAGATACCTAAAATTAAATGAGAGAAAGGTGAAAACAAGGTGTGGATGAGAGGATGGAGGAGAAGGGTGAGGAACCAAAGGAGAAAGCAAAGAGAAAGCTGTGTGAAGCCTTGTCTGTGCGTAGAGGGGGGGGGGTGGGAGGGTGTGGGAAAGCATGGCAAAAGGGAATATTGTAGCAAATGGAAGTGAAGGAGGGAGTAAAGTAACACAGTGACTCAATGACTATCTGCAGTCAAAGAAGGGAGGATGACCAGAACATGAAAAAGTGTCAGTCGAGGTAAAAAATTAAAGGAAATGTTCTATGAAAGTTCATGAAGATTTGACAGGAAATGATGAGCAGGAAGAGGAGAGTCGCTTGTGATGTCTCTGTTCTGAGTGGGTGAGGGATTTCCTAGAGTTTGGTACCGTGATGGCTGTGTGCTCTTTGGTCTGAGAGAAAGCTGACATATCCCAGGGAGGCTGTCAGGAAACTGTCAGAGAAATGAGGTCAGGTAGGAGTAGTAGGAGGTCAGGTAGGAGTTGCCAAACTGGATGAGGAAGTCCCTACCAGAGAGCAGTAACTAAAAATAAGGAAATTGATGAACGTGAAAATAGGAGGGCACCAGTTTTTTTAATGATTGATTTACATATTTAGTGATGAGATGAAGTAAACTTGGGGAAAGCCCAATAAATTTGTGCTGTGCCATGCTGTGATCATTTGATTTTGATGCTAAATTATATCTTCCTCCAAACCCTTCTTCGGAGCTTGTAATATACAATTGCCTATCATCAAGGGGAAACATTTGAAACAGAATCTGAAATACCAGAGTGCAGTGAAACAAACAATAATATTTAGAAACAAAGTGATGTTTATTTGTTAGTGTACAGCAAATACTCCAGATTAGAACCTTTCTAATGTTGCAAGTATATTTAATAACAGGCGTTCCAAAAAAACATCTCTGCTTCCCACAAATGAAACAGATTCTGTTCTGTTTTATTAATATGGCCACTGTAATATTGCCTCATTCTGGGAAGGGAGAAAAAATGAAACTTTGAGCAGGAACGTATGGAAAAATGGATGCCAGCTAAAACATGCAGAAAAAGACGAAATATTTATTATAGTTAATACTTCATTAAGGAATCCATATGGTGTAATTGTACATAGTTGTCATTGTCTACCTAGACTTAGAACCAAGAAAGTCCCCTTGCTTAGCATCTAGTTGGTTGTCATTTGTTTTTAGTGGGAAATCATGAGGTGTAGTTTGTTCTCTGATTCTTTGAGCTGATGCAGACGATCTGTTGATTTTTAACAGATTTCCACGCAGGTGTGAGACTGAACTCATTGCAGGAGGTTTAGCAGGTTGGCATCATGTGAGAGCAAGAGATGGAAAAGAAGTTACCTTAAAAATTAAAGCATGGAATGGTGTGTGTCATAGGAGGTGGAAGCAGAGATAGTGTATAGACACATGAGGAAAAAAGGCAAGTACAGAAATTACTCTGCTAGAGGAGACTTCGCTGTCAAAACAGTGTTTCCCTGAACCAGCACAAGCAGCATTCTGTGAACAGCAGTCACTGAAAAGAGCAAGAAGAAATCCTGATAGTGAGTAAGACTTATCAGTTAGAAGTAGCTCAGAATTGGTTCCTGGTGTGAGTCAGCAAAGCTATGTTTTCCATGAATTATTGTTGCAGCCAGATGATGGCCACTGCAGAGCATTCTTTAGCAGAACACACACTTCTGCAACGTAAAGGATTATGTAGGACCTCATTCAAAAAACCAAATGGAAGTGTTCTTTTGATTTCTCTCATTTTTGCTGTCTTCCATAGCCGAACGTCTCTCCTTTTCTGGTTCCTCTCGCTATCCTGTTGTATCATTCACAATCTATTTTATGGAAACACGTCTGGCAACAAGGATTGAAGCTAATCATTGTTTTGTCTTTTCTTATGCTGAAAATTAAGATAGCTTTGTCTCTGCCTGAACACATTGGTTCTTTGCCAGTTATCTCCCAATGACACCAAAAATAACATCTTTCCATGTTCTGCTTCCTCTGTTTGCAAATGCAGCTCTCTTCCACCTGACATGTTGTCATGGATAATAGAAAGGTGCCAAAACATTCCTTTCAGAACAGAAAGATCTGCTACCTTTCTGACTACTGAAAAGCATGGGATCTACACATGGGAAAGTGTAGATCATGTAGAAATAAATTTCATGTGGAAACTGGCTTTTGAAATTGACAGCTCAGCAGTTTTATTTTTGACAGCTTTAGTAAGTCTTCAAATACATTCTATAGGAGCTAATTACAAGTATTATTTCCTTAGGGTTCAGGAGGGTAGCACAATGAAAAGCAATATCTCTGCATAGATATAATAACTCTGAAACCATGCAAGGACAGGTAACAATTCAGAAAACTAAAAGACTTCTTCCTTACTAGATAAGGGGCAATATGGAGCCTGATGCATTGATGAAAAGGTTTACATAATGTCAGAACTTGGGAGAATGGGGAACCTGAAGCCAGAACTTTCCTCCAAATCCTTTTTTTCTGAGCTTAAAGCCAAAAAGTAATACACCAGGGTGTTACAAAAATAATGCAATCATTAGGGAATCACAGTGGATATTGGAGGAGACTTCAGTGGATCGTCTGGTCCAACCCTCCAGCTCAAATGAGGTTCAACCAGAGCACATTTACTCAGGACCATCTGCTCTTGTGTTTTGGGAATCTCCAAGGATGGAAGTTCCACATCTTGTCTGAGCAACCTGTAGGCTTTCACAGTAAAAAAGCTTTTCCTATCTTTAAAAGAATATTTAAATTAGAGTTCATAAAGTTATATTTAATCGGTTTATATTAGATTTTCAAAATTCTTTGCCAAGTAGGAAACACATTAGCATCTTGCACACGATAATCTGAAGGTTTGGTTCTCCAGACTGTAGCAAGCTACGTGGTCATGGACAAAATTGGTGTCCCGACTTTCAGGCCCTTCTGGCAGTAATTGGTCAGGTGCTCTGTGGCATTGTTTCTGATTACATTCTAAAAGAAGAAACTTCTTTTTGCAGTTAGACAATTCTTCAGCCCAGAGAGGCTGTGTTGGATTTCTCTCAATGTAATGCACTGCAGACGAAATGCTGTCACAGCTTGAAGCAGTGATGGAGCACCTGGTGGGAAGGCCAAGGAGCTCAGGTGTGTGCAATGCATCTGAGTGACCAGAGGAGCTGGAGCCAGGATCCAGCCCTCATTTCAGGATTGGCAGTGGAGGCAAGCATGTCTTGCTAGGGAAATCTGCCTCCTTGAGGCCTTCTGTGGGTAAGCAGATTTCTTTATTCCTTTGTTTGTGTGGCCCCGTGGCTGCTGTGTTTGAGCCCGTTGTCACTTGCTGCAGCCTAGGGCTTTGCTACTCTACTGTCGTTGCTGTGCTTTCTATCGTGTTACAGTGTTATGTGCACATATGTTATGTATGAGTATTGTAACACAGCTCAAAGTACCGTGATGAACCTGTGAGGCATTAGTTACCCATTGCCTGAAAGTTGAAAACAAAGAACTTTATGATCTTGACAAGATGGGAAAAGCCTATTGTAGTCTAGAGAGAAGTAGCATTAATTCTCTGTTGGGCATTCAGAAATCCTTTCTAGTGTTACTAATGGTTCACTTTTTAAAAATGCGTGTGTTTACAAGAAATTTGCACAGGAGCTGAAATATAAAGGAGTAGCTTTCTTTTCTTTTCTTTTTCTTAAGGTATTTGATGTTTGGGAATAAAATATTTTATGGTGGCTTATGGTACTGCCTGCATTTCTAAAACATGTAAATACATCATACATGTCAATTATTTGTTATTATAGACGAGCCAGTGGAACTCTCCATTTACATACAAGGGCTGTTGCTGGGTTTCATAATGTCTCTGAGAAAGGAATTATACCCAGTGTGAGTGAATATACAACAAACCCTATGTTGCAGTTCACACTTAACTATGCTAATCCCTAGGACTACTTTTTAGGGTAAGGGCTCTAAACTGGGCCTTATGGGACCAAGTATTTGCATTGCATTTATTTGCAGAAGAAGTGCACTTCAAAAGTGCACTTATGCGTTTTTTGACAAAGAACTTGCAAAGCAGTATTTTCTGGTTCTTAAACATTGTTCTCATGTTTGTATACTCTTTTTTTTTTTTTTTTCTTCTTTTTTTAACATGAAACATCTCAATTGTAGGAAAGTCAAAAATTCAAATTTATTGGTTGAAGCACCAGAGTAACTATTAAAAATTGGAGCTCCATTTACAGTACTGATTTAGAAATAATGGTCAGGGCTTACTTATACCAAGGCAGACTGAGTAGAGTGTGATTTAAAAGAATGGAATGAAAAACACTAGTTTTAATTTTAAGAACTGATTCATTTACCAGTGTGAATGAGGATTAGTACTTAAAAGTCAGGGAAGGGTAAAACTGAGTAGAGCTGAGCATCAGGTCTCTCTACCTTTGCACTGAAACCCAAGTTTGCTGCACCGTCTGGATGGAACAAAACAAGTTGGAGCATATTAAAAGCCACAGCCTGAAAGTGGGCATTTCAGTGGATTTGAAGTAATGACTGTAGGATAGCAGCCTACCCTGATGTGCCCTGGAGTCTTTAATTGGAGGTAAATCGCATCTTGGTAGAACCAAGCTCCCAGCTCACCTCTCATCACTTAGTTTTAGTGTTGTTAGTTCTATAATAATGCATTAATTTTACTTCTTTCTCTATTCTCTTGGCAACGTGTTACTTCTGCTTCAGACTTTCCTGAAAGCAGAAGTTGTATTTTTGTTTCTTTCTGGTCAGTTTGAGTTGTAATTCTCATTGACTTACATTACCTTGTGTACCCTCTGTGATTAAACAGAGAGACCAAAGCAAATAAGATTATCTGAACTTACTGTACAGAAGAGCTGAGTTCTGTCTATTTCTTTGAGCCCGTGTAATGTGTTATTTGTAAGAATACTGTATAGATAATTTTTCATTCAGGACATAATACAGAATATTGATAGTAATATCATCAGATAGCAACCTTGTTTTGTGTTGTGTTACTTTGGACAGCCTCTCAGTTACGTGGTTTTTTTTTTTTTTTTTTTTTTACAAAACAGTCCATTCTGATTCTGGGTAACAATGTACAATTTTCTGCTGTAGTTTTAATGATGATGCAGTTTCAGAAAGTGCCAACTAAGTATCCCTTTGAAAAGGGCTCCCCAGTTCATTATCACTGTTTTTGTTCATTTCTCCTCTCTAATGCAGGAGTCTTTGACACGTATTCTCTGCTCTGTTAATCCCCTGAAGTGAATTTTAGTTCTGGTCCTTCAGAAAGGTCTGATGTCATAGGTGAGAACCTGGATTCCTTGAGCCTAGTGCAGATTTTAAGTTGACATTTTTTAAGAGACTGGGAACTAGACAGGATGAGCAGTGGGCACAGGTGAACCTCGTGAGGTTCAGCAAATCCACGTGCAGGATCTTGCACCTTGGTCAATGCAACCCTTGGATCAGTGCAAGCTGGGGGATGTAAGGCTGGAACTCGGTCCTGAAGAAAAGAGCTTGGCTATACTGACAGAAAGATGAGCGTGAGCCAGCAGTGAGCCCTTGCAGCCCAGAAAGCCAACTGTATCGTGGGCTGCATCAAATGAAGCACCGTTAGCAGGTGAGGGATGCGATCCTGGCACTCTGCTCTGTGAAATCTCACCTGGAGTCCTGAGACCAGATATGGAGTCCTCAGTACAGGAGAGACATGGAGCTGTTGGAGCATGTCCAGAGGAAGGCCACAGCGATGCTCCAAGGGATGGAGCACCTCCCCTGTAAGAACAGGATGAGAACTGGAGCTGTTCAACCTGGAGAAGAAAAGGCCCCACGGGACCTGAGAGTGGCATTTTGGTAACCAAAGAGGGGCTGTAAGAAAGGAAGAGACAGACTCTTTAGCGAGGTCTGTTGTGACAGGATGAGGTGAAATGGTTGGAAACTAAAAGAGATCCAACTGAAATCTTTTTAAAAAAGTTTTTTGCAATGAGTGGTGAGGCACTGCCACAGATTGCCCAGGGAGTTGGTGGATGTTCCATCCCTGGAGACGTTCGAGGTCAGGCTGGACTGGGCTCTGGTCAACCTGGTTGAGCTGTACGTGTCCCTGTTCATTGCAAGGGAGTTGGGCCGGATGGCCTTTGAAGGGTCACTTCCAACTCAAAAGATTATATGATTCTCATACCCAGTATCACTATGTTATGTAGAGATAACTTTCAGCCCTTCCATTTTTCCAGCAGTACTGTGTATCTACATGCTAAGGGGTGTGATGATAGCAGCTGCGCAGTTAAGATGGCCAATGAGCTGGGAATCACATATAGAAGAAGCAGCGGGAGGACAGAAGTTTGTTTAACCCAGACAAGATATGCCTGAGTTGGGTCTGACTGTAGTTAGTTTTTCTGCTTGATCTTTAACTTCAGTTCTAAGGATTTCTTTGCTCCTTGAAACTGCATCTGTTAACATCATGTCAGTACAGAGTTATACAAAATAAGTGTTCAAATTACCTTGTGTGGGTGGAGGTAATCTGTGCAGCCTTGAACTTCAAATAGTAATTAAATAGGGAGGTAGCAGAATGTATCCTGGGCTGGAGCTCTTGCTATCTGCATTGCTGGATGCGTGCTTTGCAGCATTGCACACCATTACTGGAGAAAGGCAGGAAGCAAGTGAGCTGGTGAGACAGGCAGGAACTGCCTGTGGTTGTGATGGGACTGTATGCCACTTACATGTGACTTTCAGCTAGCAAACCATACCTACAGCAGGGCGTTATAATTTCTAAGTGGCTAAGATCTGTTTTCTATGTCTTTGTTCATGTATCTTGACGTTTAGGTTTCAGGCTATTTCAAAGTCTGTCTTTAAACCTTCCTAGAGCATTAGCAATAAAAGCCTGTCCGAGGGCAATGTAACCCAAAGACGTGATTGCTTGATGGTTCTGGTATGTATTTACCAACATTTGGAACGTAGGAGGTGGTAGAGCTGGCAAATGAGCTAGGGCAGTCTTTCTGCCTTCGTGGTCTTGCTGCTGTTTGGTTAGCAGCAGCTGTAATTTGGGAATTAGTTTCTTGAAGGCTTTAACACGTGGTGGACTTGCTCCAAAGGGCAGTTTTTATGTTTCCTGAAAGCAGCACAGTCAGTGCTTGAACTGAGAGCTGTCCTACCAGTGTGTGCCTGCCTCCCATAAGTCTGGGCTGTGGTCACAGAGATCAGTGAAATAGAGGGAGAAGAGTCCTCCTGTTAAGGTCTTCCTGTGCTGTTTGCAGCAGCAGAAGTAGCTGGTTCTCCATGTCTCACTGGGTAATTGGGATTGCTTGGCTGTCTGATGAAGGAGGTTTGTGGGAGTGGTGTTGCTGAAATAGTCAAGTGTCCAGCAGGGTTCAAATGCCAAGAGCCAGGACTGATTCAGCTGTGCATATGGTCAGAGTGCTGCCCTACTTCTGATTGGGTCACAGCTGTGCAACGTGCCCAGCAGCAGTGGCAGAACAGAGTTGTTGTGTTTTTGTACTGATGCTGGCTGCCCCACAACACCTCCCTTCCTTTCCACAGGTGTTAGCCTCCCTGCAAGTCCTCTGCTGACCCACCCGTAACCTCACCACTGCCAGCAGTGCACTGGGATTGGTCGTGGCTGCTGTGATGCACTTGATGTGGGTGACAGACAGGTTGCACTGGGGACTGTGCTTGACTTATTCATGTGATTGCTTCAATAGCTCTGCCGTCACAGGGCGGTGACAGCAGCAGAGCTGCCCTTGCCCTTTCCTGACACAGATCATGCTTGGTCATTACCTCCTTGTTGACTTTAACCATGCAATCATTTGGAAGGCTGAAAAAACAGTTTTGGATAAGTTCTGGTGTGTTGAGTTTCAAGTCCAAGTGTTCTGGTCACGCTACCTATGTCACAAAACCCTCCACTCTTTCTGAAAGTCGGTCTCAAAGGCTGATACTGGTGGATATAGAAACAGCTTCTCTGTCATCTCAAGTGGTGGTCTGCTTAGCGCAAAGGTTACGTGTATCAGCTGTTTGCTCTTGAGAGATCTGTTAACATGTTTCAGTCCTTATGTGTGTGAAGTGTTGCCTTCCTTGGATAGTTAAATTCCCCTTGAGGCAAATGTTGCCCCTGCTTGCACAGGACCAATAGGGGAGAAGTGTCAGTTCATGAGCTGGCTGATATTAGCTGTATTAGTTGGTGGCAGCCCTTCAAAGCAGCATTTCTGCTTGACATTTAGAAATCATATTTCCACAAAACATAGTGAAGAAGATAAATTTCAAACACAGAATCACAGAATAAGTGTAACAGATATACTGATCAATCTCTCTTCAGGAAGTCTAGATTGAAGAATATTCATCTCTCTCAACACTATTCATGGCTGAAAGTGGCTGTCTTGAAAGAGGTAGTCTGTTGCTTTAAATTTGGGGATGGATGAAAAGTGGGTGTATGCTAGTAAGATGTACCAGCCTTACTTTTCACCTAGGTGGAAGAGTAGTATTTACAATTGAAGTCGCATTCTAGATGAAATGTATTGCTCTTGTCCTGCTGTGGTGCCTTCAGAGCGTATTTTATAAAGTTAGGCCAAACCACAGCAGTGACATGTTGCACTTGACAAAGCTAGATGTAAAGGATTAATTTTGTAGTTCATGTGTCTTTCTTTGTGTGTGCCCATGATAGATGATGTGAGAAGAGAGCCCTGCGTGCTCTCTGGGTACTGTATCATTCATAAATGCCTTGATCAGATTCACCTTTCAGGATGGCAGATGAACAGGTTCCCTTGATCTCACTGTCTTTCTCCAATATTTCCCAGCAATGGACTTAGATGAGGAATGGTGAAGCAATACTGAGGCTCTTCTCCCTGCTGCAGGGTATCAGCTGTGTTGACTATATGAGGCAGGGATATGGTGCCTCTCAGATCCATCATCCTCAAATTCCTTTACACAGAAAAACTCAGGGAAGGATTTATAAGGGAATTTATTGAGTAGAGCACAAACAACAACAGAAACAAACCAGCACACGTCAAATTCACAAAACAGAAGCCAACACATTGATAAATAAGGGAGGAAAAAGATGTAGAATTAAAATTCCCTCTCTTAGGTCAGTGTTAATTTGTTCACCGAGAGCTTTGTGTTACTTCTAGCGGTTTGCTGTTTCCCCATTTCTAGGCTCTAACCGTCTCATCCTTAAGGAACTTCATCTAGTTCTCAAGCTCATGTTCCTTCTGTGCTTTTTTGCATCAAAGTTAAATTGACTCACGAAATGAATTTATATTTTTTTCTTTTACATTGCATTTTTTTGCATTTCTTTTCCCAGAAACACGATTGTTGTATCCAGGTCAGTCTATGGCTGATACAATTGTACCAATCTTTGTGTGATACTTTTTCTATACAGACTGTAACTAAACTTGTAAGACCTACCCCTGCTTCTGTCCTGGCTAAAAGCCTTTGGAAAACTCAAACTGATTTCAGTGGCTTTTGATGGAACATTTAAGAGCTTTATGTTTTCCAGTCTTAGATCAAATACTTCAGGGATTCAATTTTCAAAACCACCCAAGAAATTAACTATCTAAGCTTTGTGCTGATGTCCCCTTGTTCCAGGCAGCGAGGAGCTCAGAAACCAGGCACATCTGCAGGAATTTTGCTTTGTCCTTTTCTTAACTGAAGCTGTACATGAATGATTGATGGTTGGTGTTCAGGAAAAGTGATGTGGGCAGCTCCAGATTGCATCTGAAACCAGCCATGGCTCTCCAGTACTCATCAGGAGTTCCTAATACATCAGGTGCCTCTGCTTCTGTGGTGCTATGAGCCTGGCCACCCTTGTACTTATGGGCAGTTAATGCTTGCTGTGCCCCTGAAGCTCACTGGGGGAGTGGAGAACCTATTTTAGTACAAGGAACTAGGAAAATACTTGGCTTGTTCAGCATGGGAGGAAAACAGAGATCATATGGGTACATGAGAGAATGAATGTAAGAAGTGAAGAAGAACTTCTTGACCTAAAGGGCAGTATTTGCTTATGAGAAAAATATGATTTTGAATTGACTGTGAATGTATTTTAGCTGGAAATTAGAAGATGGTTCTTGAAGCATATGAGATTCTGTAACAACCTATAAATGAGGTGGGTAGGGAGTTCAGAAAAAAGAGCAGCTGCTTTTAAGGTGGAGCTCAATACTTGTATGAAAAGGATTATACAACAGGGTGCCTGCAGACTGCATCTGATGAGTCAGGAGAAACCTCCAGCCCTATGTTCATAATTTTCCTAAGCTACTGAAGAGAAAAAAAAAAAAAAAAAAAAAAAAAAAGTCAGTTTTAAACAGTTTGTAGCTCAGCTTTAGTACAATTTAATGGGATAAAGACACTTTTTTAAAAAATTTTTTTAAGCTTAGGGGCATTCTGCCTTCTGTATTTCTAAGGCCTGTGGCAATCCATGGTAGCATGTCAAAATAGTCATAAGAATCTTTTAAAATATAAGAGTTTAGACATTATAAATGTGAGACCTGCTAATAGCAATAACGTTTACTGTTGTCTAAGACATTCTGAGTCAGAAAAGCCAACTGAAGGGAGGTGGGAAAGCAAGCTGTATTTCACCGTGTTTTGAGCAGAGGATTGGTATAATCCATTTAAAGGAAAATGAATGGTGTTAATGTGAATTATTCGTGACCCAAGACTGGTCTGTAGCAATTACACGTGCAGTATGCAAACATTGTGGAGAGGCTTAACTGCACGGTAAGTTGTAAGAAATGTTCCTCTTCATTAATTCGTTGGTAAAAAGCTTCATGCAGTTTACAGCAGAATAAGGTTCTAGGTTCAGACCATTGGTTCAGTAACTAAGTTCTTTGTCCTTTGTAGACACCTACAACTTTAGAATGACTCTAGCTCAGTAGTGAGACTGCACTAACTAGGAGTAGATATGTTAAACCAGGTTGTCGTTTGCAAGCTTTCCTTTCAGTATTTGGGATTTTCTTTTGTGCTGGGCTTACTAGAAACTCTTGCTTTGGCCTAGATTAATCCCTACAAGCAGAATACAAATTGCTTGATGCTTGTGGATTAAGAGTCAGCTAATGAGAGCAGTTGGTATTACCTCTGCAATGTGGCTGAATTTCTTATGAGCCCAAGGCCTCTGTGAGATTGCAGTCCTCACCTGCAATCATAGGAGCAAAGCCTCTCTGAGAAATGACTAATCAGTGCATTTTCTTCCTGACCTAATCTCATTTCTCTTGAGTCAGCAAATGCCACTGTGGGACTTCAGCAGCTATTTCTGGGTCTCTGAAGGGAGATGGGGATTGCAGGAAGCTCACAGCGTTGCTCTGCTGCTGCTAGCAAATTTGTCAGTGTCAGTGGTTTCCAGACTTATGCTGAACATTAAAACCAGTAGTTGAAAGAAGGACATTTTTCATCAAACTTTTGTTTTCTCTAGAAAGAAGATGGTTTTTCAATTAAGTTGTATTTTAGGGATGGGGCAATAAGAACTTCAGTTGGTACATTAATTTATTTTCTTAAAATATGAAAACATACAAATGTTCTCAAAACTGATAATCAAAAACATGTTTTATACAGACCACCTCTACTGTTCTTAATCCAATATCTTTTTTTCTTTGGTTAAAACTTTCCGTGAAAGAAAAGATATGGCTTCCCAGCTGCCTCTTCTCTCTACTGTTTGGGTTTCCACAGGTGGAGATTGTCTGGCAGAGTTTTAAATCTCTTACAGCTGTGATAAGTAAGGTAATAAGCCCGTGTAATATTTGCTGACAGTCTATCCTTGCTCAGTTTTAGTCAACACTTACAGTCACATTTAACCAAACAATACAATTTTAGTATTTCTGTTGTTTCGTTCAGTACTGGCATTTTCTGAGATGAAAAGGTTAGCTTTCCAATGTGTTACATTTCTATGTCAAGAATATCCCAGTTTTCATCTAAAATCTGCTTATCTTTTAACATCCATTACTAAATATCTGAATTCTCCAAAAATGCAGAAGGACACTGCGTGCTGCTAATGGCTGATTGACCCTTATGTTAACAGTGCTTTGAAGACAGTTTAGTGGCTTACCTCTCTAGTGAAATTAATAAGCTTCAGAGTTCCATTGATAAGTATTTAGATTTATGGTTCTGCCTTAAAACATAATTATGTTACTCATAATGTTGTTTCTACTCCACTGTATTCTGTCTCTTCATTTAAAAGGTAGCTTGTGGTGTACTTGTATTGCCCTTCTTTCTTTCGTTCATCCCTACAGCCACATCATTGTAGCAGGAAAGCATTTGGCACTGCGTTGTCTGAGAATCTCGTCTCTCCACACATTGTTCTTAGCATCACTGGAAAACGTATGTCTGTTATTCTGTGCTGAAATATCAAGTAAGATGTAGAACCTCGACTGCGGTGGTTGGGGTACGGCCTGATGGCAAATGAGGTCTCCTGGAGAAGTCCTGGACCTGATGGACAGCTGTGCGTTGTTCGGTCCAGCTTTCCAAATGGTGGTAAAATACTGAGACCGAGCACATGATAGGTGTTGGTTGTTTCGTGATGTAAAACATTACACCTGTCTTTGTAAAGCAGTGATATTTCTCTTACCATTTCTTCTTTGGAAGACTGGTGTTGAAAATGCAGAATACATTTCCCCATTTTTCTGTTAGCGGCTGAGTCTCTCACTGAGCATTCAGGCATTCAAGATGGTGGTCATGTGTTTAAATGTTATTTTCATGTGAGTAGTATTAGGATAGAAAACTGTAATTCATCTGCAACTACTTAACAAAAACTTTCTGTCAGGTCTTTCTTTGATACAGCCAAGCTGAAATGGTCATGAGTCAGCAGTGCATCTTGTATGACTCAACAGTTTATCTGATCATGAGTCCAGTAGCATAACTGGTGCAATTAAATAGAAAAGGCAGCGCTCTGTTTCTCAGCGCAGCCAAAATGTCAACCAGAAGTCGTTTCCTCCCCTGCATTAACAGAACAGTGGGGTGGGACTGTTATGTGGATGCTTCCTGCTCTGATATCACCACGCTGGATCTTCTATTACAGCCTGCCACGTTGTTGTGATGCTTCCTGCAGCACTGATTTCTGCCAAACAGCTCAACCCAGTTTGCACACAAATATCATCAGTCTTAGTGTATTTGTGAGCGTAGCCGTCCGTCTGTCTGCGTGAGGCAGGGTACTCATGCACCCAAATGGATTTCATGCTTGTCAGTTTAATCACTTGTGTGTGTGGGTTCCAGCACTCCTAGCTTGAAGTGATTTGGCTATGAGCTGTTTGTATACCGCCCTGTATTTGTGTGTGGTAAGCACAATCTGGATGTGGTATAGTTGTTGGAAGTTGAAAAATAACTTCATTAATGGTACATTTATTTTTGTTGTTGGTTCCAGCAAAGATGTAATTTGTTTTAGATGTATCCTAGCGTTTTCTATTCGGGGTCACTGCTCATTCCACAAGCTAAACCAATGATTGTGATCTGTGGTGTCTCTCGTTCCCTTCTCACTTGCTGTGATTATAATAGTTGGCATCTAACATCACAAACACTTACTCTGCAAACTATAACACTGTCACAAGAAAGGCCAACTGCAGTAAATTGTTACAGAACAGAGTTTTTCTTTAAGTGCACAGCTTTTCATTTTAAAGCTCACACGTCCATATCAAGGATCAATAAGTGGTTAATGTGTGGTGAGGAAAGAGCAGATTAAGGACTACTTTAAAAAGGAATTGTACTTTTTTCAGTGGTTACAGCTTTGCACTTTCACTTGGGGTATTAGTTACACAATTGCCATATTCCCACGACTCTATCATAAATGAGTTGTGAAATCCAATAGTGTATCTTGGCCAGGTAAATAAATAGGGACAAAATATTATAATGGCTTTCACATTTCATATCCTATGTGTTTTATCTCAGATGAATAGGCTCAATAAATGTTACGGTATATGCATTCTGCTAAAAATATTACATTTGATTCCTAATGGGACATAAATTGCCTTTTGCAAACCTTCAAGGAAATGTCAGTCTATTCTATGGAAAATATATTTCGGTACTAAATTTACTTTATACCATTTTGCCCTCCTGAACTTTTCCCTGTCTTACATTTTTAAACTAAAATTGATGCTTGGGGTTGATGTGACTCTTAGTTACAAAGATCTTCATTCCACTGAAGTAAAGTAGCACAAGCCTTGTTTCTCTGCATCCTGCTGCAATTTAAGGTATTCAGTATTACATTAACATAGGAATAATAGCAAAACCTATTATAAGCTACATGAATTTTGTTACTTTAGCATATAAAGTGAAAGTAATTTACAAAAGAGTAGGTCTAAATCATCTTACAGAGTTCTATGCTATGTCTAATGGGTCCTTCATTGTTTAGTGCAGTGTGAGCTCAAGTGATGCAACTGATAACATAAACTAATGTTATGGTGCTAAATTAGTGGATATGTACAGAGAACATCAGATATAGTCTTGTGATGTTTGATCACTTGAATGGGAACTCAAAATTCTGTGTCGATGTAGTAAATGAGAGTAATCTTTAGCTAAAGTAGCTTTTCATCAGTTCTCTGACTCTAGTGACACTGATGCATTAATGCTTAAATCAACTTAGGATGTTACAGAAAAGCTGAAAGTCTAACTTTATAAAGTAATACTCCCCAACCAATACCTTTGAAATAAATCGGTTCCATCTAAGGGCAGAATTTGGTAGGATGTGCCTCATGAAAAGAGCTATTAATTCAAACTACGACACCTATTGATACAGCAAAATGCAGAGTTACATCTAGATGGTGGTGTTAGTTCCACATTGATTTGGGCATTTAGGATGATGCAGTCCCAGATGATTCCATTTGTGTATAATGGAAAGTTGTTGTATGTTGCTGAGACAAGGCTAATGTATCATATCTCTTAGCTGCTCCATGCAGTCTAGTGCAAGAGAAACTAGTTAATGTTTGCAAGATGTCACTGAATCTTAGAATCTAAGCTAATTAAGAATCATATTTTTACTATTATATGTAAGTTACTGAGGATTATGTGTGCATTACAGCTATGGTCTTTGAGTTCTTTCTGCTCATAATGAATATTTGGGCTAAAGAAGGATGGCTGTGAGTGCAGCTTGGTGAAGCTGGAGCTGAAGCCTTTGACTGGGCTCCATCCTGAATGCCAGGAATCCCATGGAGGCTTTCTTTAACTTGTACTGTAGATAGCAGAAAGTTATTGAATATTTGGGGTTTGTTGATGCTAAGGGAAAGCATAAAGCGTGTTGTCTTAGTATTTGTGAAGGAAAGCATTAGGAATGTCAGAGTGGCCGTGGCTGCTGCTTAAACCTGATGTTCCTGTTTGGAACCTGACCGCTTCCAGCAGTGTCTTGGAAAGGCTTCTCATCTAATGAGATGGGATTGAGCCCGACCCTTCAGCTGAACTATTTAAGAATGTTTTTCAAGCACTAAATTTCCATAAGTGATAGGAGAGTTGTGCAGAAAATAGGCATGGAAACACATTTGGTCAGATAAATGCAGACCCCTTCAAATTAAACATATTTTATCAGAAAACAAAATTCTTAATGCGTTAATTAATTATAAGTCAGCTCAGGTATTAAAAAGGCTCTCAGAAAAGTCTGTCGAGCAATGAAATTGAAATGCCCAAAAAGATACAGAGGCAAACTGACACATAGCTGGATCTTGTCTCCCTTTCCCCAGGAGCACCCACAGAAGGTTTGCAAAGCAGCTGCCATCCCCACTGCTGTGTGTGCAGAGCATAGCTGGCTGCCTGCTGCCGGCCGTGCAACCTTCCCAACACATGAGGGTAATTTGAAGCTTGTCAGAAGGTCACCAGTTTAACATGAGAGCTATTCCAGTAATCTGTAAGAACAGTAATTAAAAATTTAGGTGTTACAAACTTTTGCATGTCTTACACACAAATTCTAGGAATAATTGATGTACACAAACCTGTCCCACACTGACTCCCTTCAGACCTGTGATGTATTCCCTGTTCCCTTAGTGAGGTTACGGCTTTGTAAGAGAAGAGTGATAAAAATGGGAATTAAAACATAAATTGTAGGGAGACTTGTGCCCTCTCCAGAGATAATATAGTAATTGTTGCTCTGTAAAAGGCAGAATAAAATGGAAAAATACCTAACTACTGCTACTATCTGAAAGCTGATCATCAGAGACTGATGCTTTTCTAAGAAGTGGAAGTAATTTTTTTTTTTTTTCCTGATTGAAAATTACTTTAAAGAACTTTTTTCAGCTGCGAAGAAGTGAGGGCTGTGTTGCACACCTCCATCTCTGTGCCCCTGCGTGTCGCTCCGCAGAACGTCGTGCACGTGTGTGTCCAGATGGATGCTGTGCTGGGAAAGGAGCTGCCTGGTGCAGAGGCGGCAGCCATCTGTGTGGAGCAGAGACCTCTCCTCCCAGCAGCAGTCCCCCGGGTGTGCTTTTACATTCTTAACAAGTCCTGCAAATCAGGAAGTCGGTGACGCAACATCTTTTGTACGGAATGCCCTGACTAGAAGATTTTATGAGGTGCATAATGTCCTGTGTGCTGTGCTTCCTAACTACCAGAGTGACTTTTGCAGCTCAAATAAGTGCTGAAACACTGACACATCAGCGTGAAACATCTCTCATGGGCTGAGACCAGTGGGTTTTCAAAATCTGCCCCACCTTGGCGTAGCTGAGATGCATAATGAGCAGGGAGGCCAGGGAACATCAGGTTTAAAAAAAAACCAGAAAGTTTTAAAAAAGCATACCAGATCAGACTGCTGTACAAGTTTTGCCCATTGAGTTTGGTTAATTTAGTCATGTTTTCTACATCTAATAGGCAAAATGTGAGCTGTCATCTTGAATTTTCTGACCCAATAGGTAAGCAATTTGTTGGTCTTTCCAGCCATTAATAGGCGTCTTGATGTGAGGTATCAACCACTGCTTCAGCACTGTAAAGATTTGTCACATCACAAAAGGAAGATTTAGGAACTGTAATTTCTAAATTGTTGCTTCTTTCCAGGAGCTGCATGCCTCTGGCCTTTTCTTTTTACAGTATAGACATTTCTGAGAGTTTTGAAGTTTTTCTCACATTAAATTTGAAAGGCTTCTATCCATGATTGGTGGAAAGCATATCACTGTTTTTTGTTTCTTTTTTTTTAGCTAATAGCATCCAACTGTGTGCATTGCAATTGAGGTAGTTGTGGATGGAGACGTTTCAAAAGTGTCATATTCCATTACAGTGTGAAATTCTATGAACGTCAAAGCATGTTGAAAGCATTGTCTTCCCCAGTATTTAGTTTGAAGACAGACAGACCTCACAAAAATGTCAAAATTCAGTGAACTCCATATTGAACATAATGAGCTTTTGGCTGTGGTATTGCCACAGTATTGCTGGCAGATGGAAATGTTGTTTAAAACCTTCATCGAAACTTCCTGCTATTTTCTGGCTTGAATTTATTTAAGAATGGATGATACACATGGACAGTTTGTTGTTAAGTCAGTGCTGTCACTTAGCTTAAATAGACATGCACAGTGCTTAGCTCTTTAATGTACTTCAGATGATCAATCGTGAACCTTTTCAGGCTTCAGTTAGGTGGGCTGAACCTAAGTTCATTTAGTTTTCTTGTGGAAGGTAAGCTCTGTCTTTCCCATTCATCTTATTAATGATTTTCTGTGCTTGATCCTGTTTCTGTTCATTTTTCTTGAATGGGAGTTGCTGAGGCTGTTCCTGCTGCTGGGGCAGGAGGGGTTCATATCACCAACATCCACCTCTGACATCGCAGGCCAACGTAATGAAATAGGAGGCACTACTTTCAGAGCAGCTCTCTTATATTTCTACCATAAGATGTGTTGGTTTTTTTTTTTCTGAGCTGCTTCATTTTGCTGAGATCTGTGTCACCCTTAAGAAATGGGAAAAATGTACGTGCTTGTAGTGTTCTGAGTTGGCCTCGAAAAACAGAATAAAAGCTAATTAAGTTAATGGCTGAGGGCTAAAGTCTGCTTCAGTTGAGTGTGTTTCCATGGATGTTACAAAGACCGAATATTGCAATATTTAATGGCCACCTAGAAGTCAGATTTGTCAAGAGCAAGGACTGTATCTATTTCTGTTAGTTGCACGTATGTCAGATGGACCTTTGGCACTTGGGCTCCTCAGAGCTGTGAGCGGGCTCTGGGCTGGATGGAGGGTTGGCTTCCACACTGACACTGTGAGTCACTTCTGCTCATGGGGGTTCTTGTATGAGAAATGTGGTATCTGACCTCACCAAAGTGAGATTTTTTTTTATACCCTTGCAAACAATGAAAGCCCCATAATGTTCAGCTGTAAGTTCTTGTTTTAAGCCTTTGCAGATTGAAATTGCAAATGCTGCTTGAGTACCTGGCTGTCCCCCATGGCCTGTGTAGCTATGCTTCAGCTTTTCTCTCCTGGAATTACAAGGTGCTCCAACTGCAGCACCAATCCAGAATGGCAATAATACTTCATACCCCCTGGGAATTTCGTGGGGAATTCATTAATGAAAGAAACAAAACGAGTCAGTATTTTATCAAAGGAGAGCCAATGCTTTGTGGAAAAAGCTGGTTTTTTAGTAGAAAACGAAGTACTCCATTTAAATCTATGTGCAGCCATCTGCTTCATGGGAAGATGGAGGAATGGAATATTTTATTTCTGTTTCAGATACTTTAATTTCACTGTGTGATTTGGGCAGGTTCATTCTCATAGGATCCCCTTGTGACTGAGGGCGCAGTGTTTTCCTTTGGCATACCAGATCAGACTGCTGTCCTTCATTCCTGCTTGTGCTGTGTTTTCTGTTAACTTGCCCCATCAATGGAAGTTGACTGGAGCCATCCAGCAGTTTCTCCCCAGTCATCTTGCTTGTTTCCTGCTGAGGGTCTCTGTAATGGCTTTTTGCTGTTTGCCTGTTCCAGCAATTATTTCCTGGTTTCCAGCCAAACAATGATTCACAGCACTGAAGGGTTGCATTCCACTTCTGTTTTCAGTTTTCATCTTTCTGATGTTTTCCTGGAATTTTGCTTCCAAAGTCATGCTACCTTCTTTCTTCCTTCAGAATGTTCTGCTCCACCCATTTACCATCATTTGTCTCCTTCTCTAGCTCTTCCTTCCATGCTCTTAGAACAGAGATTCACTGGAACAGTTCAGAGGCTGCAGCAGCTCTGTTTAACCCTTCTGTGCTCTTCAGGATTTTCACGTTTCATGAAGTCTGAGGTTTCCCATTTTCTCATCTATACAGAAATTATTTTTTCTTTCTAGTAGAAGACATTAGAGAGCACTTTCCTCAGGCACTGTACCCAGAAGTGAAGGCTGGAACTTGTACTGGCAGGTAGCAGTACTACATGCAGTTTTCTTCTTTCCTTTGGGACGCAAGATTCACTCATATGCAAATAGCAGCAAGGTATTTTAAAGTAAAAAGCAATGAATAACGATGCTGTTCTGTTCAGGAAACACAATTGTTATCTAGAACTGATCGCGAATCACAAAAGATGCCTTAATGATCACATCTGCTTTCGTGTGTGACCAGAGCTTCAAGAGCTAGGACCCTATGCTCCTAATTTGAAGTCTTGGTTGTTAAGTGCAATTTCTACCGTTCCACAAGCTCATTCTCTCACACTTCTCTGGCTCTAAAGGGCTGTTCTGGGCTCCCCTCCTCAACCTGTGAGAAATGCAATGTAGGTAAACTGACTGGAAGCACTGCCAGTAAGTTGCAGTCAATGATGGAACAGCTGAGCTTGACTCAGTCTGTAAAATATTGAAAGAGATAAGTGGGCAAACAACTTGAGAACTTTAGTCTACAGTTCATATCCAGCACCAAGTGGAAAAGACATTTAAATTAGTAAATGAAGGTGAAACAATAGTTTATATTGCTCTATTAATAAGAAAAAAAAAGTTGGTATTATACTTGACAACTACAGTGCTATGTTTTACCAAACAGACTATTTCTGTATTTTGTATTTTTTTTTTTTAACCATTGCAAATTTAAATTTCACATACAAATCCATGTGGAAGAATCAGATTGCAAAGCATAGGTACTTGTGTGTGATGGAAGCCACTGTAATTCCATATTCTAGCAGCCTTCAGCAGACAGTCTTATTTGTAGCTGGAGAATGGGGGCTATTGCCTGCCCTGAGTGTCTTAGCTCAGTACAACATTTGTCTCCCTGCCTGCTGTTTGAGATTCTTTGGATCAGCCCCTTCTGATGCTCCTATGCCAGGGAAGAGAAACCCATGACAGCACTTGAAGGAGGGATGGAGCTGATTAAGTGACTACAGGTAACTTCATCGGAGAGGCCGAATAAAATGTTGCACGTTCTCATCAAATATAGAGCCATTTGCATGAAAGGTGACAAACAGATGAGTTATGACATTACTCATCTGCTATTTTTTTGCAAAAGGTCCACAGCCTGACACAAGTGAGGTGAATCCCACACAGCAGGCACACCCACCTCGGTCTCAGAGAGGATATTTGCCGTGAAGTTGCCTGAAATGCAAAGCAATGGTAATAGAATAATGCTGTAATGGAAGATCAAACTCATTCTTTCTGGTACATTAGGCTAATTTTTGTAATGCCCTCCCATGTGCATATAAGATCCTTGATGCATGGAGCAGTGCTGGCATAAGTTATTAACGCTGTGCTCCAATTTATTTGTTCATCCTGGATAGTTATAAAATGCATTTGTTTCAGACTGAAGCTTCTCCTTTCTAATTAGATAGCACTAGTAAACTACTTTCTGTTTGCTCATACATATAGAGAAGAGTATTTAGGGGAAGAAACTAAATTACTTTGACTTTTAAAATAGTCTTTTTAAGAAGAAGGGCTTGGGATCTCTTGCCAATATGTAGCTGTCGGCATCAGCGTGGATTTGTCGACATTGCTTGTTTTTGATAGCAGACCAGTTAGTAAAAGACTTGGAGCATAAGCTTGTGATAGATATTTCCAAAACTGTGCTGATCAGTATTTACTGTTAAGTCTGGCAATGTGTTATAAATTAATGATGACTCAATTTTTCCCTTTAAATTCATTCATCAGAATGTCCAAATTAGATTATACTGACTCCAAGCTTTTGCTTTAACAGACTGTGCAAAGTCCTGTGGAAAAACTCTATGAAATTTGATAGGAATGAGCATAGTGGGATTCTACAAGAATTTAATAAAGTCTCATGGCAACTTTTAGAATTGCCACAGAAATGAACAGTAAGTGATACCTCAGATAAGCTTTTGAAATAGCTCATAACATTGTATAGCAGTGGCAGAACTTTCTTGATTTTTTTTTTTTTTTTTTTTTTTTTTTTTTTTTTTGGGGGGGGGGGGTGGTGGAGGATTCTCAAAGCATTGAAGGACATTATTATTATTTTTTTATTTCCAAAAGAATGTTTTCACGCAGGAATACTGGAGTCTAACCTACCATGAGGTGTCAGATCTGCAGTGAGGCCAGGCAGAGCCTGGTGTCCAGTAGTCTGCCTTGCTTACTTTTGCATTCCAAGCACTGCTATTGTGTTTAAAATGGGCACCACACCTCAGGACTGTCTATAAGTGTTGAACTGACTAGTGGCTTCAGCTGAGCCTTCACAAGATTTGTTTGAAACCAGAAGTGATAAGAATCGGTATTTATTTGCCCGTGTGCAGGAAGATGGCATTATCCAGCCTACCCTTTACATGTGGTGGGCACAGTCAGTCTAGAAATTCTTAAAGGGACATAATGGCTTTAACAGGAGGAGGAAGAAGGAGCTGCAGTGTGAGAAGCTTCCATACTCTGGGTGGAAAGATGTTTGTGCCTACAATTTACAGTGCGGACTGCAGCAGTATGATGATGTTTAATCATGATGACAGAGTGTTCCACCCCTCACCTGAAATCTAGGACAATAAAGAATAACTTCTCTCTGGCTGAGCATGTAAGTGTACACTGTGCTATGATAAGCACTGGAGGTATGAATAAGAAAACAAACCAAAAAACCTTCTATTGTGTGATGGATCTGAGATGAATCACAGGGCTGGGTGTGTAAGCCCACGACCTCACACCCAAGCAGTTTCTGCTGAACTGAGCAGCTCTGTAAAGCTGTTTCTTTCAGCGAATTGCAGTTGGATCATCCAAAACACTTCTGAAACGTGAAGAGCCATTTTTAACTTCTGAAACGTTGTTTGCATTGCTTGATGAGAGTAATTGCTGATTTGTTTTTGAGGTGTTGCTTTGGCATTACAGGAGTCATAAATGCTGATTTTTTTATTTTTTTAGTGTCTGGGCTTTGTGTATGGCTGTTGCTCATGATTTGCTTCCAAGAGGATTATGCTGTGTTCTAGAACAGGAATTTCCCATTTTGTTCACATGCATTGCTTTGAAGGTGTTTGAACAACTATTCTTGAACACCCTTTTTATAACCCTAATCACCTTTTCCTGTCCTTCAGGAAACTTTTGGACTTTCCCACTCTTTCTCTGAATGATTTAAATTCTAAGGAGGTGCCAGTGCGTTTTAATTTGCTTGTGTTATTTTATATTGGAGTACTTCAACAAAGCTGTGTTTATTTGGTTTTCAAATAACAACAGTTCTATTGTTAATATTCAAAGAAGATGGCTTGACCTGTAAGTTTGACTTTTGTGATCACTCCTGGAAACTCCTGGGCCATCTGCTAGATATTTTAAAGAAAAATAAATGTCCATAAAACTACAGGAGGCATCATTGATATCTGCCAATCCATTCCTTGCCTTTTCTACCTTAAAGAAGAAATGATCCAATATTCTCTTTCTTTAAAAGCGAAACTGTACCAGCGCTTAAGATTGAACTTCAAGCAAGTTCAGCAAAATTTTATGAGGTTCCTTCTGAAAACAGAGCATCGCTACGTCGCCAACTGGAGTGTGACTGAGTTACTGTAAGAGAGGTCAGCCTTTGGTGCAGCTGGTTTTAAAGGGGAACTCTTTGCAGACTCTGGCAGCAATGAAAGCTGCTCTCATCTATTTTGTCTAATGCTTTGGAGGATGTTGCACCATGATCATAGTCTGTGCAGTGACTGCCTTCCTTGGGATTCTCCCAGTGTGTGAAGCACGTTTCTTGCAAATAGGGGCTTTCGCACAGTGAGAGAAAATAGGCAAATCGTTTAAATACATCATGGGAGCTATGCTGATGTTTCTGTTAGTAGTCCAGAAGAAAAATGTAGTAGTAGTCAAATATTCTGCTATTAAAGAGCTGGCTAACACCAAGGAATGCGTTTCTGCTAGATGTGACATCTGTTTATAACTGATTAAAAATGAGATGCCTGTTCAAAACCGAGGGTGGAGACGCTTTCCAAACTCTGCCAAACTCTTGGTTTTGGTTTAATTTTCCCCATCTCTATCAGTGACAGAATACACACTGAATTCAGTGTTAGCAGAATGTGTCCAGACATAGAATTGTTTTTTTAAAATACATTAACTTCATCAAAGTATGCAATCAGTCTAAATTTGGTATTAGGCTAACTTTATGGAATTTGTTTGGCTTAATAAAAATCAAATCTAATTTAGGTAATCAATTATTTTAAAAAAATAATTATGCTATTGAAAAAACCTAACATAATAGTGTGTGTACAACACTTGACAAGAGCAGAGAAACAGTCAAGTTCTCACACATACTGAGAAACATATTATGGGCATTTCTGAAAACTTGGTAGAAATTAATAATTAATCATGCACGACCTGCTTTTTTATCTTGACTGCTGCAGTCCTGCTGCTTGGAACTAGAAACGCAGCCTCAGAGGAGGAGGTGAAGTAGGCTCTTTCATAGTCATTCTCCAGCAAAGCCCAAAGCCTTCGTATAAATGCCATCAACATCTATAAAGCTTGTAAAGACGAGTCTCCTCATTTGTGCTATCTGGCACAATTTTTGGAATGGATTCTGACATTCTGGGCTGTATGTTCCATTATGCAAAGGGCATGGGGTTTGGCTATGGACTGCTTGCAGAGAAATCCTTTACTCTGATGATTCCCTGCTGGGGCTTCAAAGCTGGATCTCAGCCCAGGATCTCCATCTTCTGCACAAAGCAGAGTCCTGATGGAGGAGAGGCTCTTTTTCTGTCTAGCAGATTTTGTACCATGTTTGTAGGTCTCCAGTATGGTTACAAATGTGTACAAAGGGGAAAAGAAGGGTTCAGAGCAGTGTGTCTCCTATGACCTTGCTTCTCTGCTCCGTAGTGGGTATTAAGTATCTTATCCAGAACTTTAATGCCAAGGTTAAAATAATTTCTTCTTGAACTAGTTTGGTATGATAAAGTAGAATTGTTCAGGAGACAGATTGCTCTGAGAGCAAGAGATTACTGAGAGCACTTCACTCTGTTAAACTGAGCAATATGCATTGCTAAATTGAGATTTTCTCAGTGCTGGGTGGTCATTCTTGCATTTGCATGGCAAAGTGAGGGGATTGGAACCAAAATCCCTGCTTGGATACAATTGTTATACCAATTCCCAACGTCTGAGCTCCTAATTATGATTTATTGAGAATTTGGCATGAAGCCCAGATCTCTAAAGGAACCAGAATTCAGTGTTTCCAGTGGACTCATGTTAATTCACGTGTTGAACCGTGCAGCAGTTGGGGATCCCAGGGTGTCAGCCTGCAGCGGTGTGTGACGGCAGCACTTCATCACACTGTGACCATGGTTGTGCAGGGTGGCTCAGCAGGGCAGGCTGGCACTGGCAGCCTATTGCTAGGAGCACATCTTCAGAAGCATGCTGCCCTGCCTGCGTGCGTGGCTGTGGTCACCTGCTTCAGAATCCCTTCTGCCAGGTGCGGCTGACGGCAGGAAAAGGATCCGGCCATTTGTGGGATCCTGGAGCAGAACGTTGACCTGAAAGTGTTTGTAGCAGTAAACCTGCAGCAGGAAAGCATGAAACAGAACTGAGAAGGTGGATTTTTATCTTTGTGTATGAAAATTTATATGCCTGGAAATACTGAAGAGGACGGGCTTCTTACTTTCTGTGAATTGCACTATCAGTGGAAATGTTTGTCTAAGTATTTCAGTTTAGTAGCTTTCTAGGTAAATGATAGACTGCCAAATCGTACCACATTGCTGGGCAATAGGATGGACGTCATCAACTTCTCAGTAAGCTGAAGCTATGTTGTATTATTTGGAGGATTTTTTGGGTTGTAGTTGGAACAGCAAGCTAGGATGGCTTTCAAAGTCCTCCTCAGTGATATGTCTCACAGCTCATAGAACTAAGTCACTTTCTCCATTTGTTATTAAATACTCAATTATATATAAAGCATGTAAAAATTCCTTCCTTTGCTGGTATAATACTGTTCACCTAATTTCTCTGGAATTCATTTTGTGAACAAGCTTCATTAATGTGAATCTTCCAATCTCTAATAAGCTCCGTGTTTCTCTGGTTAAACAGGCTTTAAAATTTCTGACTGTGCTGTTAATGTGTATTAGTGTGACATAATTTTACTTCCCTGAAAATGTTGGTACAGACAAAGCTTATAAACATTTTTTTAATGTCTTCCTTCTTTTAAGGTTATATATTAATTCTTCTGGAACACTGTCTGTTCAAAGACCGGGCCCTTTAGGTTTATACAGGCATGGAATAATATCAGTATGATCACATCTTAAGTATCTAGAAGCAGAGGAAAAATGGGATTAAATGTTTGAGGTATTTTCTTTTCCTGGTGCAGGGCCAGTTCTGCCCTTTATGTGAAATGCAGGTGATCTCCATGCAGCTGCAGAGGAATTTGACCTTCAAACAATATTTTCTCAGCAATGACTAGGCACCTGCTTTTGTGTTTGGTTTTTTTTTAATACAGCCATATAAAATTATCACCTTAATTAAAAGGAGAATGTCAAAACCTGGCCTTCTGCTAAAGTTTCAGGATGCTTTTATTGTTTAGTTTACTGACTGAAGATATTTTGTTTTCTTTTGTAGTGCAATATGCACCATTTCCTTTCCATTCCTTCTGACAGCGAATTCTTCAGCAGGGTCAGAGTTAGGGATCACTCATCAGTAAACCTGGATTGTATGAATTCTTATCACTTGCTTCCTCCACATACTTCTTTCTTAGGGAAGAATTAGCTTCAAATTCCATCTAATCTGTAACTGACAGCCATACAGAAAGCAACACTTCAAGTGAACGTAAAAGTCCTAGGAGTGAAATGTCAAAAGTCAGGAACGGTCTTGGGAAAGATTAGCAGTGATGCCTGCGAAAAGGATGCCAAAGTGCTCCATTTGCTGTTTATATTAGTAGCCTTTTTGTAATAAATAAATATTAGTTGGACTTTTCTCTCTATTTGCATGGTGAGATTAAAACGTAGCAAATGGACTGAATTTAAAAGATGAGACGTTTTTGAAGTTCAGCCATTGAAGATTAGAAGATGAACTAGTATAGTAGTGGCACTGCTGCCAGTGCCATTTTGGGCACTGACTGCTGAAGAAGAGTTAATGTCATATTTTGGTTTCTGCAGAAGAGACTTCAGGAGCTTCATGCATTCTTGAATGCAGGTTTCTGTGTTCCACTCTCTGTTACAAAGTGCTGTCCTCCGTCCACGCAGTGTTGTTGTTTCACAACTGTATTGTGGACAGATTTCCTGTAAATTGACACACAGTGCAGGTCTTTGGTGTAACTTAGCAGCCTTTAAGTCTGAACTTTCATCTCCGTGAGGATTTGACACCGTGGATGAAAGTGTTTTCCTTTATTTGGCGATGAGATGATCAAAAAGATTGCGTTAAAGAGCTAGCAACTCAGAATTAATTTCTTTATATGTTACCTATGGGCAAAGTCTGCATTTGTGGCTTTGAATAGGCAAAGATAAAGATCATGCAGAGTGATGATTAGATTTCCATACTCCTTTGCCTTCTTTCTCTCTCCGTTTCTTTTTCGCCCTTTTTTTGAGCAGAGATGAATCAGGACCGGCCCCTTGTGCCAGCAGACATCAGCGCGCCTCCTGCGCCAGCGGAGCAGCTCTGGCCCCACCAGGTGCGTGTCCTGCTGCAGGACTGTCCCTGCCCCTGTCCCTGCTTGGCTGTGCTGACTCAGCTGCGCTGCTGGGGGAGCGGCAGAGCCAGCAGTGTGACCCAGCCTGCTATAATTAGATCCTGATGGGAATGCCAAAGTTAAGCCGTAACTACTCAACTTTCATAAAACTGCTTTTGTCATTGCTCGACGAGCACCGCTCCACTGGGCAAGCAGGTATCAGAGCTAATCCTAAAAATGCATCGCTACTTTGACAGCAGCCTTCCTAAGGAACCTGAAAGTGGTGTCGTGTGGATCGAGTCAGAGCTGCTGTAGATCATTAGGCTCAGCTCACTGCGCGTTTACCTCCAAAATATTTAGTCAGATATCCCCAATACCCACTGAGTGCAATTAAGCTGACGTGGGACTGTCGTCTTTCCCACTTTAAATGAGAGCATGATATGTTTTGGCTTTGGCATGAGAAGAGGAAGAAAGGAAATGTTTTATTTTAATTATTAAGGGCTGCAGTGACAGGGTCTGACTTTATCAGAATGGAAAAATCACTGTTTAGTTGTCACTGAAACTTGATCCCTTAAACTTTAAATATACTCTTGTTACTTTTTCTGATGCTGTGGTCATTTTCAAATTATTTTTGTGGGAGGTGAAAACCATCAAGTAAAAGAATGTACTAGTAACAGAAATAACTTAAATCCAATAGTATTCTGAAAAACAACCCCACAACGAGCCATCCTGCGTTTGAAAGCAGTTTGATAATTAAACCAGACAATTTAAAAAGTGAAAAAAAAATAATGTAAGTGAAGCAATTTGGAAAGGAAGCAATTTGTATAACTAGCAAATATTTAAATAGAACAGGACTACTTCCTGCAGTGTAGGATTTTTTTGTGCAGTGTTTCAAATAGTTGAACTCACAACAGGAAGTAATTTACTGTTGAAAATAAGATCACATGAACTCCCTGCCTATAGTGATAAAAGGGAAGTGCTTCTCTTGGTAGGACTGCTAGTCACTGTGAAGACATCAGAGTGGTTTAATGACACTGCGTGTTCTAAATTAGTGCAGAATGTTAGAAACAGGAGGAGAGGAAACATGACAATCACATGCAACAAGCACTGAATGAGCCCAGGGCCCGCTGGACATCAGATCATATGATACAGCTGTTTGGAAACAGCAACATCCTTGTTAGAGATACCTGGAAGTGTGAATCCAATTAAAAAAGATTGTCTCTGCGCTGTCACATACAGAAATAATTGATGGGAGTGAATGAAACTCTCTTTAAGTTCCTGTGCAGACCAAGGTGCAAGTATGGACATGTACTAGCAAATTAAACACACTGAAAACCAATTTGCGTTTTCCATCTGAAGCCACCGTGGGAAGGCTGATGTCTGACAGCACGCGGAGACAGTCACCCATGGCACTTCATTGTGACATGTCACCCATCGGAGAGGAAGTGGGCAATATTTCTCAGAGGTTGAGAAGAAAATCAATTCTCAGCATTAATCCATGCAGAAGGATTAAAAATGTTCTGGATTTAGAAGAAGTCGCTCCTGTCAGCTGTTACAGCTACTCCCGATGCCCGGTTTACTGATGACTTTGATAAGGCAGGTGATGAGACAAGTTTGATTTCATGTCTGATCCATGTTTGGTTTTTTTTTCTTTCCCATCTTGTCACTCTTGAAAGATCTCTGACACTCTGAAGACTGAAACTGCTGCCTGACCCACTGTCCTTGGCTTCTTAAAGTGCTCAGGACAGGACACCACTTTTCCATCCAACCTCTTTTTTTTTTCTTTTTTTTTTTTTTTTTTTTTTTTTTTTTTTATGATGTAATACCAAAATGAAAGGGAATTGTTCAGTTGATTTGGGCAGCCGTTGCATCTGGTTTTAGAAATCACTTCTTAGAAAATACTTACACTTCCTGGTTGCTTTCTGGTGCTGTCAGGCAGCATTCGCTGCATTCGGAGGGTAGCTCGGCCATTCAGGAGCAGGCATAAGAATGTGATCCTTTTGCTGTAATCTGCTCTTAATTCACAGATGTGATGGTGTGGAAGGCTCCTGATGTACGTCTGTGCTAACGTACCCTTTACAATTTGTAACAAAAGGATTTTAGTTCTGTGCTTCATAGTTAAATTATTATCATCTGATCGTTAATTAAATCCGTGCTATATAAACATGTCATTTTAATGCTCTCGGTAATAAAATCGTACTTCATTTTAAGGAAGTAGCTGGAGAGATGTTATGGTAATAGTTGAGATCAAATGTGTTTGCATTCATTTTAGGGGGCAGAAATGATCTTGTTTCTACGTGTAATGCAGCGACGTGATTTATCACTTTTTCTGAATTATGTCAAAGAATGCCCATACAGGAGTAAAGCTGCACTTACAGATCAGCAAGCAGTGCTCTCTGAGTGCCAACGTTGTTGCTTAGTGCCCTATGTTCCCTTTTGCCAGGAGTCACACACTGCTTCATTCTTACTCTGATTGGTTGGACTTTGGCGATGACGGTGGCATTACCTTGCCCTCGCTTGGTCGCTCCCTCCATTTGCTGTGGTTGGAGGGACATCCATCTGCTTACTGTGGTGTGGTGCAGACGTCCCTATGGCCAATGCAAAGCAGGGTGGCACTGCTGAGGGCGGTGGCTGCTCTGAAAGTTGTGTAAGTGAATTGTGGGCCAGGTATTAACGGTTTTGCAAAGTTTAAGATGATTTGTTCTTTTTGTTGCTTTGTTCCAGAATCATAAAGCAACAGGCCTGGATTCTGCCACTGTGTTCAGCTCAAAATATGCATGATGTAATTATTTAATTCCCCAAATTCCTGTTCAGCTGGGGATTCTCGTTAAGGTGAAGGTTAGCAGCAGAGTGAAACCGTCTGAAGTTTTATTTCCCACAACACCTGTTAGTTCTGCAGTTTCTGCTCAAAGTCACACTTTTTCAAATAACCTCCTTTAATCACAACATGCCATGTTGACAAAAGTTACTTACTTAGTAAGCATATCATACCTCAACTTTTATGCATATGCATGGAAAAACCAAAGAAAAATTATGGTATAAATATTGCTTCAGACCCCAAACAATCATGTGCGTGCTGGTGATTTACATGTGTGTTACACAACTATTTACTCAGCCTTTAAAAGGGGAAAAATCAGTTACCAAAGCAACTGCTATATTGTGTGTTACTAATGCTATTTTAAGATAAAGAACATTGGTAAGGCACACATATCCCTGTCTCTTAGGAGCACTTTGCAAAGGGGAAAAACACCAGAACCATTATAATCACTGAATTTGGGGGGAAAAAAAAATCAGACCTGTTTGCTAAGTAATCCCTTACAATTGACTTTTATCACTGCTTTACAGCACTGCAAAATATTTTTACAAGATTTTAGGGTAATATTCAGGAGAAAAACAAAGGAAGTAACAGTAAGGAACAGCAAGGGCTAAGTGAAGCGCTTCTACATTCAAGATAAGTCAGGTAGATCAGGCAGCACTTGCAACCCAGAGCGTACAGCTGGAAGGCTCTACAGATGCAAGCAACTGATAGTTTTCTTCCTTTCTTTCCTGCTCAGCCAGTAGAATAGTCCTCTGTCATTGCTTTGAGAGTCGAGAACATAATGTGCTCTGTATTCTTTGCCACAGAGCAAATGCTCGGGACAGAAGATGTTTGCATATCGCTGTTATGAACCAAACAACCACGATTCTGTATCATAGTGGAAAATAATAGCGCATGATGTAAGCTTCAATAAATCATTTTTGCCTTAAGTGCACTTATAACCAAGTTACAGGCATTTAAAATGCCGGCTTCTATTCCTTCTGGCATTCCAGAGGTTAGAGAAGAATACGGTCAGTTTACACAGGGTTGGGTTTTATTAATTTCAGCCTTTTCCGTTAACAGCCCGCTCATGAATAGACTGACATTTCCTTGATTCTAGACGCACTTCAGAATTGTTTACAAGATAATAGTTGCCAAAAAAAAATCCTGGTCCACGTCTCGCTGTAGCCAATGCATTGTGAGAGAGCTGACATTGATCAGAGTCCTTCAAAAGGGATGAGTCAAGTGATGCTGTCCTGAGCATTATGGTATGTTTCAAATACTTTTTGTGAATCTGTAGGGTAACGAATGTGAACGTAGCTTTCTGAGTTATTAGACAAGCATCTGTTTTTGGAAACTCTGGAGAACTTTGATGAGTGTCTGCAATCTTACTGAAAAATGCTAGAACTTCAACTAGCCAGGATAAAGCAGCTGTCAAACTGCAACTTGTGGATGCTCCCACCCTGGAGGTTTTCAAGGCCAGGCTGGATGGGGCTTTGAGAAACCAGGTCTAGAGGGAGGTGTCCCTGCCGATAGCAGGGGGGTTGGAACTGGATGAACTTAAAGGTGCTTTCCAGCCCAATCCATTCTATGATCCTATGAACTACTGAGGCTTCTCTAATGGTCTAGATAAAAATTAAGATGTTCTGTAACAAATGTTTTGCTTATGGTGAAAAAAGGAGTGTGTACAACTTGCTTAAAGCCAGTCCTGTGTTCTGTTTGCAGAAAGTGCTGATTGCACCACTCTGAAAGACCAGCCCGTTCAGACTTCAGATAATTCACTTGGATAAAGATACCGATGTGATTTTTGTAGCTGAAGAGCAGGGAAGCCAAGCTCTGGGTCAGATTTTCAGAGTTGTTTAAGCAAGGCTACTTCCAATGAAAGAGATGTAGCTGGGTTTTCCTACTGCTCCTTTTGATCTAGTCTGTTTGCTTAGAAAATAATGTGATATTAAGTTGTCCAGTAACATCTGCAGTCATGTATACTCCTGTCTGAATAATGCTTCAAGTTTCGTTGTCGTATTTGATGAATATCAGCAACATTTCAGCCCATTGCTAATCCAATATTAGTCATTGCATTGCATTGCAGCATCAGTCTTGGTCACATGGTTCAGCATGATCATCTACAAGTAATATTCAGGGAGAAGCACAAGCCAAAGGTCAGTGCATGCATTCTCCTTGTGGCTGAACCATACAAAATAATGCAGGAGAACTTCTGTCTCTGAAATGGAGACTGAAGTGCACAGCAGGAAGGTCATCCATGTCTGTGCAGCACTCTCCATTTTCTTTCTAAATTGTAGAAATCCTATTGGTCTCTGATACAAAGTGTAGAACGTTTGCAGATACATCATTGCATTTAATATGCCTGTGTTCTGGTGGAAATGAACGAGGTGTATCAGGAATCCAAATGTGTCATTTTCAACAGAGAGGTGAAGACATGAGAAAAGTGGTGAAAATGGATGCAGCTGTTTTAATTTATCTTTATTCCACTCTGGGTACCAAGGCCTTTCCTTGCTCCCTCTACTGGCTATGAATCTGGCTTAGCATTTTTTCCACTATGGCATTATTTTTGCTGATTCCAACAGCTGTGGCAGCTTTGTATCTCTCTTGGCCTCCCAACCTTCACATTTTTCTGTGCTTAAACACACAATTGTTTTTATGACTAATTCCTCTCCTTTCGTGTAAGATTTATGTCTAATTCATATTTACAAATGAAACCATTCTTTTAAAAAGCAACTGGTTACCCCAGTGCATAAACAAACCAGCAAAAAAAGAAAAAAAATTATGGAGATCTTGAGATGTTAAGCAGTAATTACCAATATAGACTGACTTTAGCAACACTAAAGTAAAAATAATGAAAGGAAATAATAAGAGGGAAGTAGCAGAAGTCCCAGTTTTGAAATGTTTGTATTATGCTTTATACAATGTCTCTTTTTCAGTTACCTTTGATTTTGAAATACTGCACCTGCTTTTTAATATTTAATATTAGGACTTTGGCCTGACATAGAATTTCCTTCTCTGGGACAGGTAAATACAAACTGATTAAAGCTGACAGTTCTCCAGAAGAGCAGCTAATAACTATAATCACAGATACATCCCCTATTTACAGTAGGGGACAGAAATCTCTTAAAATTAAATAAAATAACAAGTCAAAGCAAAATACAACTCTTGTTCAGATGCTCACTTTTAATTTTAAATTCCATCATCTGGATCTAGTTTTCTACTGCATGTACATTTGAGCACAATTATTAGCATCTACCTTGTAATTACAATCATATAATCATTAAGGTTGGAAAAGATCTTGAAGATCATCTAGTCCAACTCACCCCACTGTCTCCACTGACCACGTCCCTCATTTTGACATCTCCACATTTCTTGCAAACTTCCAGGGACTGAATGCACCACCTCCCTGGGACCCCTGTGCCAACACATTACCACTCTTTCTGAGATGAAACGTTTCCTAATATCCTGAACCTCCCCCGGCACAACTGAAGGCCATTAGCAGACACGAAGTCATGACATCCATACACGATTTGGGTAGTTGCAGAAATGTCTCATTTTGAAGAACAGTGACGTTGGCTGATTTTGCCTTAAGCCGTTGCGAAGCACTGAGCACTGTGGCAGGGTATGGATTAGCAGAGCACGATAGCGTTGCTGAGAGCAGCAGCAGCTTCTTCTGTGTTCCCTACTCTTGAGTTGGACAACACTGTATTCCAGTTAATCCAAAATCTGAAGATTTTAGCACAGTAAAATAATAGTCGACATGATTGAGTTGATTAAGTTTAAGGGAATTGTTTGGCAGCTTGCTTTTTTTTTTTCCCCCAACAAAAAATAGTGCTGGGGCAGAGAGAGGGAAAACAGCAGTTCTGACATGCTCTAACTAACCTGTCCTGCAATACTTGGTACTGTGAGCTGTATGTTCTCATAGGATCATGAAACATGAACTGTGATGAAGTTGATCACAGTTGTGGATCAGTCATAAATTGAGAGATCTTGCCCTTAGCTTGCAGCTCTTGTTTAGAGAGCTGGGCTGGGGTCAGCTATGGGCTGCAGGTGGAACTCAACTCCAGTGGTTCTGAAAAAATGCTTAGCAATGTTGAGACCTGGACATGTTTTGCTTTACGAGAACTTGCTTTCCACCCTTGCAACAAAGAGGACGGTGCCATCAGACCTTACTAATCACTGCCTTGGTATTTGGCTGTAATCTTCCCTGATGTGACTCTTCACAGTAATAGATCTCCTAGTAGACAAGCTGACTTCATATAGAAAAGTCTCTTGTTTGGAATATGTACCCCGAATTCTTTGCTGCTTGGACACAAGAGTGGTTTTAACACCTCATTTGGAGTTCTACAGTCATCTTGATACATCATGCCACAAATCAGTTTTTAAATATTAAAACAAAGCTGAAGTGAAGTTAGAGAGATGAGTTGACACTGCTGTACAAATAATCATTTCACAAGATGTTTGCCACCCTGGTTGCCTTTTCCTGTTCCTTTCTGGCCTGTTTGCTGTCTCTGCCTGTAAATTTCTGGCATTTGCTGCAGTTATTTTTGCTGGAAGAGCTCCTGTGTTCCCAGAGACTACAGTAATAGGATCCTGGCTGCAACCTGACAACAATTTACATATAGACCATTCACATCAATCTGTGTAGATAAAATATCACAAACCTGCACACAATTCCTTTTCTTCAAGGTGAATCTAGATGGACTTAACGTGAAGACTGCTCACATTCTGGGGAGTGCTTCTACTGCACCAGTTCCTTTGCTTATGCTGACAGACTTTCAAACCCTTATCATTACCTTTTCTGTTAAAAATAATGCAAGGAGCACAGCCTGTCAGTTGGGAAAAGATTTGTATCTAACTCCTTGGCTTTTTTGGAATTTCTCATTATATTAAGAGCATTTCTGATGAAAACAAGATGGCTGATAAAGATCAAGGATAAGAACAGGCTACCTCTTAGTAAGGTGATCTTGTGTGTATTGATATGTGTGATTTTGCCTTGCAATTCATTTTCATTCAGAAGGGGAATCTTTCAAATGTTAAAATACAGATCACCCAGTCGCTTTTTCTGCTCTCCGTAGTTTTTGTGTTTGATAGAGCTGTCTTTTCACCGAGGCTTCTCGTATGACAGATGACATCCATGTATTGCTTCGCTGTTTAATGTGAAGCAAAGGGGATAGCTTATCTAATGTGACAGGTACAGTCGTCTGTTGTCAAAGCTGTGACAGTGCTGACCAGGTTTATCTGGATGAGTGGTCCTCTCAGTGTTGCAGGATGGGAGGTGTTGGCCTCGTGGATAAACTGCAGTGGTACAATGAGATATATGGCCACCGAGGTGGAAAAGATGAGGCCCGCTAGGTGCTAATGTGATATATAAAAACATCAGGCACCGATGGGGGGAATTTGGATAGAGATTTTGGGGCTGAAGGTAAAGTAGTGGAGGATGCATGAAATATATATCTCTTGGAAAATCTGGTAGACACTATTTGCAGTAAAATGGGATGTAAGTACATCATTATGCAGTTAGGCAGATGTCGATACAGACTGCTGATACGTGTGAATCATTGCAGGATTCTCAGTTGTAGAGGCAAGTGACTAAACAGCCAGAGATATTTTCCTAAATATAATTGCAAGTAAATGTGTACGTAGTTTGAAAGTTGGTTTATTATGTGGCTGTAGTGAGTGCAGCACTGTCCAACTTAAAATAAGAGTGGCATTTCAGTAGCCTTGATAATAACGTGAGATTTTGCAGTTACAGCTAGGATTTTCAAAATAGCCCACAGATGCCATGTTTGTGGGCATTCACTGGGAAATGGGTTGCCTTAGGAAAGGCAGGACCTGCTACAAAGGATCCGTAAACGGTTTCAGAACTATGAAAATATCCATGTGTTGAACCTGAATGGTAATTTGTAACAATGTGAGTGCAAAGAAATGGAATGGAGTTTTAATATATCATAGAACCCTAGAATATCCCAAGTTGGACCATTGAATCCAACTCCTGGCTCCACACAGGACCTTCAAAACATCAGACCATGCATCTGAGAGCATTGTCCAGATGCTTCTTGAACTCCAGCAGCTCAGTGCTGTGACTGCTGCCCTGGGAAGCCTGTTCCAGAGCCTGAGCACCCTCTTGGTGAAGAACTTTTTCCTAACATTCGACCTACGTATGATAAATTAGTTTTTTAATCACAGAAAAGGTAACTGGTGATTGATTAAAAAGGCAAGAATTATTTGCTTCTATTAAGAAATGGAGAAGCAGAAAATCATCCGTGTTGTATTTCAACAATAAAGAGTGGCAGAAAAATGGAGCTGAAAATGCTGATCAATTACTGCACAGCAGAATACATTCAAGAGCATGGAATGCGACAACCTGGCAGGCTGCAAAGCTTTTACATTTTCATAAACCCTTGGCTTCCAAAGACATGCAGGTAATCAAAACCCAAAGCTTTTATCTACATGAAAGTTAGCTAAGTTCTGCAGAAAAACTTACATTCAAGCATTCAACCTATCAGATATTGGCCATGAGGCTTAAGTGAGGCTGATGATTCTACCTTATACTTTTTCCAAAGGATGGGCTTCACAGAACTGCAGTAATGGTCTGGTTGGAAGGGTTTCTTTCTGAAGAGGGTCACTGTAAAGCAATGAAGAGACTTTCATGGTTTGCAAAATGAAAAATGTGTGCAAGGTATTCAGAGAAATGGCATTTCTGACTATTTTCAGTGGCCTGGTAAGAATTTGCCTACATCCCATGCCAGCCTGCTTTTCTTGGGAAGTGATGCCCTAAGAAGCAGCCCTGGTGGTTCTGTCTGAATACCTCCCTCCCAGCCCAAATCACTGAGCCTTGTCAGGAGTAGCTGCTGCTGAATGGAAGGCAAAGTCCTGTGGAAGTGGCAGCTTGCAGTCAGCACCAGCTTATTGCTCTGCTAGTTAACGGCTTTCCAGTGCAAGCAGTGTGATTGTTAAATACAAACTCCCTACACCTGAGTGAGCAGAACAGTGTGAATGCACCCTCATTATTCACAGGAGCACCTGTGGGCTCTGAGGAAAGAGGTGTGATGTCTATTATTTTTGGCACTGCTTTTTGATATTTCTTTCATTTGCAGACCCTCTGGGCCATCTTCTGATGAGAAAACCCATTCCTGTGGGCACAGTTGATATTAATGAGATGTAAATGACAGATGAGGTGACAGATGATAGTGTCATCAACCAACGGAATAAAGAGCAGTATCATGAACAAGCACAGAACATTCACAGGACAGAAATGAACTGCAAATAGCATTGTTGGACAGGTTATATTTTTTAAAGGTAATGCATTGGAAAAAAAAAAGATAATCAGGGCATGAAATATTAGCATGAAATAGCTCTGATTACTGTAGCTCTTAGCAAACATTCTTTCAGGGTATTCATTGTAGGTGATTGAGGAAGATGATTCATTTATTTGTGTAAGAGTGATAGTGAAAGACGTGTGGCAATGGGAAGCAGGCATTATACATTTTCTGTTTATGAAAGAAACGGTTGATGTTTTTTGGGTCTCTTCTCAGAAGAGAAAGATGAAATTTAGCAAAGGTCATGAAAGCTTTAATCTAGAAGCATGTGACATCTGTTCTGAAATCTTCAGTTCTCTTGAAGCCTGGCAGCATGTGAGGTTTTCATTGCATTGATGCACTGATTCATACCTGTCCAGCCACTGACAATACATGTAAATTCTAATTACCAGGACATGTAAAAGCTGCTGTCTAACTTAACAGCCCCTGTAGGAGCCCAGACTTGAAGAATGGGCTGCGTTTAAGACGATTGGTGCGCCGGTAATTAATTTCCCCTCTCATTCTGTCCTAAATTTTCCACATATTTTATCACAGTGATTTTTGATCTTTTTTTTATTTTTTTTTTTGCTGGTAGATAGCCCTTCTAACATGCTCTGCACTCCTGTTCTCTTAATTAATTTCTTAATTAGTTATGACTGTCTTCAGTGCCTCATTGATGCTTTTGTAATAGCTCTCTGTTTTTAGATGCCTAGCATTCTTTACTAAAATCTTCTTCAGCTGAAACTTCTGCTTGCTCTAAGCTAATGTGAATTGTTTGGGGATTACTAAGCAACATCTGGTTAATATATACTTTTGTAGTGTGAGAAACAATAATTTTCTGTAGTGAAAATAACTTACGGCACTCAAAACTGGCAAAAAACGTTATACTTGCTATCATGTAAGCCTATGACTTAGTGGGATTTATTAGGTGAAGTTTGGACATTGTTTGTAGCTCAACAGAATGCAAAAAATCCTTATGATTGGATTCAGCCAAGGAGCTGCAGTTCTTTTATTTCTCCAGGAGCTCCATCAGCTGGATCCTAATCTGTTCAGTCAGCTGACTTGAATCAGCTGGCTCAACTTCTCTAGTTGTAAGTAGGAGGTGGAGTGGGTTGGAGCTGCATAAATTGCTCAATATGGTTGACACTGGAGAATAGAATTTCAATTCTGTTTTTTCTTCTGAAAAAGATTTTAAAAATGCTGTATTATTAAAGTTTTGATTTTATTATTTTAGTGCCAGAAAAAAATGTAAGCCATGTCTAATTTATTCTTGGTCTGATGTTCATCAGAGTTCATTCTTTGTATTTAGCATTTAAAGTTATAGTTGTATTGCTCGTTCTCGGGGATCACACCAAATATCTGTCTGACTGGAAGACCATAACCCTACAAAGACTTGTTTCTGGTGTGGATGCTTAAATTAAAAATTCATAATTTGCTTTCTTCAGAAATTGTGGAACATTCCTTTAAAATTCAGTGTTCCAGTGCACAATTTTTCTTTGATACAATATTCATGGAAAGTAATCATAGAGGGTTGCAATGCAGTCAGAGCACATTTGTTTGAAAGTTCAATGGCATTTGTTCTGGAGTCCTTGCAGAGTGCTCGTTCCTCTTTTAATGGTGCAGTAGGATAAATTCCATTCTTCTGCTGTTCTTTGGCATGTTGGCTGCTCTTGGACTGCCTGTTAACATGTGTTACTCTGCGTCCCAAAAATAAATCCTTTAAAATTTGCTAGCTAAAATAGTCTGGTTTTTCTTATAATAGGAGTATGAAATAGAACCTGTTTGATGTTTCACTGGGTAATCTAGTTCCTGTTTCAGACTGTGCATCTGTCACTCAGTGTCAACAACAAAATTACATGATTTAGTTGTCACCGGTGGTTATAATGTCAGTAGGGTTTGGGTTTAGTAATTATTTCAGATGGAGCTATTTATCTAACTTTCATTCTCTGGGAGTCTCCTGTCACAAGTGGAGAGCAGAGCAAAACACTGTGTTTTCAAAAACATCTCTTGATCTTACGATTTGACAAAATTAGTTTCGAGTTTTCTTGCAAGCCTACAGAAAGAAATTGGCAACTCATCCTCACTTCCCTCAGGGGGAAATATTCAGTGATTTATGTAAGAGTCTGTGTATCTGAATGCGTAGGGAGATTATCTTTGACATTCCTGACTTGGAAAATTCATGCATTTTGAATGGCTGCATACACTAATTCTCAGGTTAATTTTCTCAATGTAAAAAATAACAACAGCTAATACATGTTTTCACATCTAATTATTTTAATTGTATTTTGATTAATTTTCTAATCAGAAGTATCATTTTCTTGCTACTTGAATTGATTTGAGGAGTTTCAATCACATGCATTTAAATAACAAGTAAGGCTGAAATAAATGCTTAAAATTGAAAGATTCATTCTGTTTTCCTTTTTCCCTTCTGTTCCGTAGGAATTCACCTCCCTCAAGTGTTGGAGTCGGAATGAGATTCTGTTGGGAGAACCTGGCAGGGCGTTCAGGTACAGACGCTATAAGTATCTGGAAATCAGTGCCATTGCCTAAAACTTGGTAAAACAAGGCTGAACTCAGGGCCCTTTTTATCTCTAGATATGCTTTCCTTTCTAAAACTGCGAAAGGACTTATTTGTTTGAAGCCAGTGTTTATGTGCATTCTCTCTCTCTTTTTTTAATTAGTTGTTTGTCTTTCTGAAGTAAGAAGCATGGGACTCTCACCTTGATCACTCCAAGTAATTGAGCGTTTCAAGCATACAGTATTTTCATTGATAACAGTGCTTGTGGTACACACGGGCATCCACACTCTTACTGCTCTGCCTGTTCTCTTTTGGATTTTTCCCTAGCACTTCCCCAGCACTTTTCCCTAGCTTGTTAGCTAAATCAGCCTTGTCCCTGATTCTTCAGAGACTGTGTGCCCTCGTCAGGTTGATTTCCTGATCCCATTCAGTTAATGGAATTTCCAATAATTTCATTTAATTTTGGGTCCCAGTACCATGCTCCTTTCCTCCTGATGCTGTCGTTTAATTTCCTTCTCACCCCATCATCAGCAAGGTCTCACAGCTGAGGTACAGCCAACTCCATTTCCTGTCCTCAATATGCTTTCAAGATAGCTCTTGGGTTTTGTTTGACACCCGCCTCCTACTCCCACTCCTTCACTGTGGTTCTCTCATCATGGAAACGTCTGCTTGGAGTGAATACGCAAATGTGCTCCAGGAGTTCTGCTCTCATGGAGGAAAACATTTGTTGCAGGGCTGTGACTAAAACAGGCTCTGAGTTGAATGGAGTGGCTTAGGAAAAAGAAGTATTGCGGTGCACTGCAGAACGGCACAATTTGGATGAGGTACGAATGACTCATTTAGAGCCATTCCTTGTTTTTTCTGTGAACCAAATGTGTTTCTGAGCTGAGAGAATAAAAGTGACATAAACCTGGAAAGGAGACTCCAGATCGTTGTGGCGTTCCATGGTTTTGTTAGTGTGGCAGACTGCTTGTAGCACGGTTTCTTGACAGTTAGGAATGGGTTTTGGTTTGCCTACACACTTGAACCTGAATCAAGAGACTTTTCCTGTTTTCTTAACATATGATCAGCAAACATAACTCTTGTTACAGTACATACATAGTTCTCATAATATTGTCAGTTGTGCCCTGACATAATGTGTAAAGACACAGAGGATCATTTCTTCAGTAGATGTAAGCCGGTGAGGATGAGAGCTATACTGACAGCCAGGCACTCGCGTACCACATCTCTGCTCACCGCTCTTGAAACAGAAGCTAAGCTTATACAAGTGTTCTGGATGGGTAGATCTTAGGTAGGATGGAATACCAAAGGAGATGTTGTTCTCCAGCATCAAGCAGAGGAAATATGTGCGGATGCAAGATAGACTTGTAAGCAGATGCTTCAGATGGAGTTGCATAATACCTACTGTTGAAAAATAATCGAGTTGTAATGTAAGTTCCTTGCTTTTTGTCTTCGGTTGGGATAGGTTAAGGTTTCTAGTGTCAACTTGTTCTGACCAGGTAGTAATACATCGGCATTACTGGACCTGTCAGAGAAATGCAGGATATAAGCAGCATTTTCTAGACGGACTGTAGCACTTTATTCAGATAATAAGACCTTTTGTTATAAGAGCTGTTACTCCAGCCAAAATTGTGCTAGACACTACATAAATGACCAACCTGAAGTATAATGCACTATTTCACACAGCATGGCAGCAACAGAACTGAGAGAGGAAAGCTGGCTTTTTTGTTCACACCTACCTCTGACCATGCTATCTTGCACATAAACAGTGGCTGCAGAACAAATACCTGAGAAATATATGGTTTCCATCCTCACATCCTTAGATACGTTCATCTCAAAAATACGTATTTTGCACTGGAGACTAATTAATCTTAGAAGAGAAAAAGGAAAGCTTCATTTTGTTGGTAGGTGATCTGAGGGGATTATGTCCCTGTGAGCATCCTGGTTAGCAGGGAGACCTGCTGCACTGCTGTGTTGGGTTGTGTATGGAACTTGCTGGAAGGCTTGTTTGAGCTTTGTTGGCTTTATGTACCATGTTAATTCACTTACTGCGATTTGTTTGTTTACATAGCATCTAAAAAAATAAGTATATCACATCACAGTGATTAGTTACTGATTTTTTTTCTTTTTTCTTTTTTCTTTTTTTTTTTTTTAAGTTTGAGAACCTGGTATTCACTTGCTTAAAAAGATCAAGAATGCACAATGTACACTTTTAACATTGTTTTCTCTAGAGAAGAGACTAATGAAAATGAGTGGTGTCTGATGATAATAGTAATACTAGTGTGCTCAGGATGAGTTTGAAGGAGGAAAGGCAAATGATATCAGTGAGTCAGCCTTTCAGAGCAAATAACTATTACAGACCTTTACTCTGGCTGATGCTGTCACAATGCACTTGACTACAAAATACTCTACCAGCAGCCTTTTCTGAAGATGTCACACAGATAAAAATGCTAAATGTAGTAGCCATATGTATTGAGAATGATCAGGAGAAGATTTAGGGAAAACTGAAGAGCTGAAAATTTAATCCCAGATAAGAGGAAAATGTTGGACCCATAAATAAATTATAGCCATGGAACATTTAGAACAGCAGAATTAATTATAGCTTTAATAGAAGGCTGAGAGTGAGATCCTGCTGTGAAGGCATCACAGAACTGATTAAGGACAGACTTGGAAACAGAGCTTTTACAAATATATATATTTTTTGAATGGCTTGGGAAAATGCTGGTGCAGAAACCTAGCACAGAGTTACAGAGCCATGTGTGCAAAAGAAAGGTGTGTGCCAGAGGCCAAGCAGACGTATGACTTTCAAGTGATACTTCATTTTACTTGGTGTGTTAAGGTCAGTTAATCACGGTGGTGATATATTCTCTTAGTTTTACTGTGTCCCATATTCAGAATTGTTCTTCAGGTTGGCTGTTATGGATTTTGTTATATATGAATAGTCTGCGTTTGGAATATACTACCAAATAGTTGAGGGATAAATTAAAAGAACCGATCTTCAACCTGTTCGAAGAATGCAGTCTTAATGTTCTGAGCTAATTAGTTTTTATGAACAGGAGAACTATTAAAACAGCTAGAGATTACACGAGGTTTTGTGTGCAGTAGGTAACTGGCAATGTTTTTTCAAAGTGTGAATTCAATTACGGGCTGTGGTAAGAAGTGTAATGTTACAAATCTCATTGATAGGCAATTTGTCCAGGATGTACGATTAGTATTCACAGATCTGCTGAGCGTGCCTTCCATCCTGCAAGTACGATGTGTTCTTGTGTAATTTTACTCAGGTGATCAGTTTAAATTATAAGATTAGGAATAAGTAGACATCTGCGGACCTTATTGTTGTCACACTCCCAAACCTCACATCGAGGTTAGGACGGTTGTAATGGTGGTTAGGATGATTATGATTCAGTTCTGCTTGCTTGTTTGTGATTAGGTTAAATGATCACAGGCTGGCTGGAGTCCAGTGAAGTAGCTGAGGCATGGATAGACGTGGGACAGACTCATCAGCAAATTTAAAAATAAATTCAGGCTTTAGTTAAGCTTAATGAAGATGGCATGAGGCTGATGGAACTCGGTTGCCCTCTGTAAACCTTCACAGACATCCTGTGTTCGGCTGAAACCATTGTTGTGGTGCTATGACAAAACTGAGGTGCAGGAAATGCTGTGGATTTTGCCTCTGGAGATAATTGGAACTCTGCCACAGTGCTTTTTCTTTTGTTTGGGAGTTTGGAATCTCCATGTCAGGGATACTGGAATACTTAGGCATGAGAGAAGTCCCTTTTCTCACAGTAAAAGCTGAAAATTAATAGAAAATCTGTCAGTTTCTAATTACAGCACAACAGATATTTGGAGATAGAGTTGCATATACTGTGCAGCTCCACAGGTTTCCCATCTTCTTGGCTAACATCTGTAAATAACTTTCAGCTTGTCCCTATTGATTCCCCAGCTGCTCTGTCTCCCTTGTTGCTAATGTCAGAGACAGATGAGTCTGGAGAGGAAAACAAGAGGGCTGGAACAGAAGTGCTGAAACACCCACAGAGCCGGTGGGACGTTGCAGTTGGTCACCAGAATTCTTTGGCACCCAGAAAGTCTGGAAGTTCATTGAGATTGTATGGGTTTTCTGGAAATCCACCCAGAACATTAATGCGTGAACAGAAAAGAGTTTGCTTTGTGTTTAAGAGTGGGTTGTCTTCCTCTTCCTTCTTCTATTCTGTTTCCTCTCTGGGTTTTCTCTTCCACTGACTGAATTGAATAGCAGAACTCAAATTGGCTTAAGTGGGACAAGATCAGTGCCCATATCAGGAGGATTTATTATGAGAAGGCGAAGATAATCTAGCATTTGGTGTCTTATGTAATAGCATGATATTTTCAGGGTTGTATTTACCTATGGGTTCTGTCTGAGGTTATGAAGTTACTCTCTGGCAACGCTTTCCCCTGTAGATATGAGATCACATACAGGCTCTGTATTTTGTAGGCTGGTGATATTGGAGTGTCAGTAAACATTAGAATCTATTCTCTTCTAAGCACTGGACAGTGCAATAGCTGGTCATTAATTAAACATGAGTGTGAGGTTTGTCCTCAGCGGTTCAGAAGGTGGTAATTGCCTTGGAAAGACTGTGTTAAGGCTTGGTCTTCAGTACCGCAGGTGCCTTCTAGGAATGCAAATAATCGTTGAGAAAGAGAGCAGACACAAAGGGCTTTACCTCATTGATAGGGTGAGTATTTTTAGCTGTAGGAACACCAGAAAAAACGATGGACATTGCTTGCTTAGAAAGGACAGCAGAACAAAGTGAGGGTTTGTGAATCTGAGATGAAAATACATACTGGAGGGGAGAGTCAAGTGCTACAGAAAGGCGAAGGTAAGAAGCAATGCCAGAGCCCCCTTAGGCCAAGCAAAACTTAGATATACCTATCAACAGTGGTAGTTCCAAAAGCATTAGGTTCAGTAATGGTTGTTGCACAGCTGATGTATACATGCAGAGCAAATCTGACACATCTCAGCTGGGTCAGGCGTACTGCACGTTTGTACGCAGGCTGTACATCATATGTGCAATCAACTTGATGCAGTACTCTATGCGTATGTGATTCGGCATTCTTGTGAGCTGGCCATTTTTTCACGATATCCAGGCATCCAGTGTTTAGACAAATTCATTCAGTCACTGTGGGAAGCAGCAGACAGAGAGATTTCCTGCTATAAACAAGACTAGCATCCATCCTGGGAGAGCTGGCAGGCCTGCTGAACGTACCTGGATCCGGTGCGTTTGGGACCCAAACACAGCTGTGTATGAGCTCAAGCAAGAAAATACAATTCCCAAAGTTTTCAGCCTACGTAGAATAACAGAGCTAGGTTCACAAAGCCTACTCCTATTAGGCTGGAAGGGAGAAGGGAAAAAAAACAGCAACAAGGCAACAAACATTTGGATGATGGTCAGATTGAGTAATACTGCATTTATTCTTAGAGATACTTTTTACTTATTCATATTCAGTTCCCTACCTTCTCTCTCAGTTTTGTCTATTCATCACTTCCAGCCCACCTGCTCCAGCTTTGCTCTCTCTTATTCCTTTCTGATTTCCCCTTCCTCTGTGTACAAGCAGACTCCAGTTTCTCCTTTATAGTCTTGTCCCACGAGGCGATATTTCTGCAAGCTGCAGGTCTTACTTAACAGGATTTGTGTTGTTTGCGTGTTTTTTTTGTACCACAATACCAGAAAGGTAAGTCCCAGTGCAATTAGCAGTGTGCATGTCAACAACTGACTCTTGTGAGAACTGCAGAGCTGAAAGTTTACTGCATCTGTTTTTTGGTTTGGTTGGGTTTTTTTTGTTTGTTTGGGTTTTTTTTTTTGGAGTGGTTTAGCATCTTGTGTGAGTTCCTGTCAAAAGTCAGGCTGCTCTTCTTGTCTTTGATTTTTCAGAGACACCTGGAACTGTTTTAGAGTCTCAGTTCTGCCGTTAAAGTTCCTGCGTGAATGAATAACGTGCAGTTTAATAAAGGGTGAAGATGCATGGATATTAACCTGAAGTTGCAACACACAACAGTTTTCATGGCCTTCATCTCGAATTCATTAGAGTCAATGGAAGTTTCTTCCTTGGCTTCAGTGGGATTTTCATCGAATCTGTTGAGAATGCTGTACAAAACCCCACACCAGGGAGCAAGCTTTATAATACGTGGTACAGGAGATGAAGTAACTGTCAGGAAAAAGAAGCCAAAGGCCAATAGAAGTCAGAGGTCATGAAAGGCTCAAAGATACTGCACATCTGTTCTGTATGTCTGACAAAGGTTTGTGACAATACATTCTATCTGGTAAAAAAAAAAAACACACAACGACCTGGCTGGTTGGGATGGGTGCATTTCATGGGGGATGAATGGGATTGTAGTGTTTCCTCAAGAAGGTCTGAATGTGGTGAGTTCTCCAGGTGTGAACTCACCATGTACCTACCACAAAAAGTGTTTCAGGTGATGTGGCACTGCCAGTGACATTGAGAAGACATCCTTGCTTTCTAGCTTCAGTGCTCATGTTCATTAATGGAGACAAATCCAAAAATCTGCCTGGTTCATTAACATTAGCAAAGTATTTGCAAGGTGCTAAATGTCTTGAGATGTTTGTAGAAGCAGAAGTAAATACTGAAAGCAAAATAACAGAAATTAAATGTTTTCTTGCTCATTCAAGATTTATGGAGTCAGGGTTAATTACTGCCATGAGAAGAGACAAATAAATTAAATAGTTGAGACAAGTATTATCTGAGCATATGCCTGGCTATCTGGCTTCCTCAGGATTACTAGTTATTGGCTTTTCCAAACTTGTTGCAAATTGACTTAAAATTTGCAGTACGATGGAATAAGTTGTAAGGAATGTCTGCAATTTTTTTGAATAACTTGAAGTTTCTTTCCATCACATACATATGTAACACAGAATAATTACTCTCAGGTCTGACGTGCAAGAAATCTGAAATAGAAATTGAGAAGTTGGGATTAAATCAGTTAGTTTAGGAGCTCTGCTTGCAGTGCATTTGCATATCTTTTCCTGAAAAAAAGGAAGAGTTTAATGCAGCAATGAAATCTGTTCTCTACCCTCTTCCACAAATCGGCAAAGAGCACAGGCAACAAATAAGAAAAGTTAATCATGTCTTTTAAAAGGGAGAACTAGCCAGTTCTAGCATAATTCTCCTGCTGAAGATTTTGCATAAGGCTTCCTTTTATATGAAGCTGGGGGACTTAACATGGTGCTCTGTCTTCAGAGTCCTTGTAGATGCATAACATGATGCAGTGTTTTTGTTACAAGCAACAAGTATGACTAGCTGTGTCTGAATTTGCATCATATCATCTTCCCTTTTGCTTTGTAATGTTTAACTAACCTTTGCTTTAGCTGAGAATATAAAAGATGCAGGCTGCTGCCTTTTCATATATTGAGAAATTTAAATTACAGCACTCATTGCAAAATGCTGACTGCAGGAGCTCAGTGTGCAAGGCGTGCTAAAAAACTCCTCTTTAAGTGGTAGAAGTGTGTGCGTGTATTTGTGTGTGCTTAAGTATATAAAGGAGACCACTGCTATTTTGCAGCTGAGAAAACTGGAGGACAAACTGATTTCCCACAGTCAGACAGTGAGTCAGTGACAGGACTGATAAAAGAAACCACCAGCCCTGTTGAGACAGACTGAGCAAAAGCCGTGGCTTGGGACTTTCACAGACAGAACACCAAACACAACGCAGACGCAGATTATTTAATGCGTGGGGCTGGTTGGATAGCTTCAGCTGGGACTCTTTAATGCAGCAGAAATTGATGCTAGCCAAATGTGATCACCGCTTCTAGCCATCAGCCTGTGTGGCTGTTCAGATTCGGTGCCTGCAGGTCATCGAGCCTCCTGTCTGCACTGGCTGGTGCTGTGCTTCCCTTGGGTGTGCGTGGGGCTGGGCTAAGTGGGGAGCATCTGAGGAGCGGGAGGGAGCATCAAGGATAAGGCTGGTGCACTCTGAAGGAGGTTCGTGCGTTGTGTGCCATGCTTAAAAGAACAAGCCACAAAGAGTGTCTTTAGCTCTTTGAATTGTGCAAACTGCAGTGTTTATTGATCACTGCTCATATTTACATTGTAATAGGAAAACTTTAATCAAACTCGAGTGCACTAAAATATCAGGTACAATTCTGTAGATAGGTAAGTTCAGATTTTTGCAATGATGAAGAGTAATTCAGCCAACTTAGCGATCTATCTTTTCAGAGGTTTAGCTATATTCATTTAACAAAGTCTTTAAGAAGTCAGTAGTACAGTACTAGGCTGGTGAATTAAAATTGGAGTTCAGAAGAATGAGCTCAGTAACAATTATTACTATCACTGAATTAATTCTTTTTAATATTTCATTAAAAGAAATTCTTTGCCTCTCTTATAGCTTCAGGTACCTTCTGACATGAGGTGCTAAGTGGAAACTGCAGATCTTAATTCACAGATGAAAGTGTTTCTTGTAGCACAAAATTAAACTGATCAGAAAAAAATGGTTGTTGGTAACTGCAGAGTTCTCACAATGGACTGTGTTTAATTACAGACTAAAAAAATTGAACAAATACTTCTTTTTTCATGAAAATTCAACGTTTTTTTTTGCCACTGGACAGTGCCAGAGTGTAACTAGTGTCTGTCCCAGTGTTTGTGCTGCTCCTTTCTCCCAGGGGAGAAGGAAAATCCCTCACCTTTTTCTGAAGCCGTGTGTTTTCTTCTGGTCAGCCAACTTACATAATGAGTGGCAATTGCGTTGTCCACATCGCAAAATATGTTGCAGCAGGAAACTTTTTAGTGCATCCTCTCCTTTGGCATCACATAGCAGCCTTGTGAAAAGCAGTGTGGGCTGTTAGCTCTCTGCATTTTGTCGTTTGGTCGATACTATGCACAGCTAATTGTGAAACAAATATTTTCTTTCACTTCAAAAGGAAACATACTGAAAACTAATATGTATTACATAGTGCAGGTGCAGGTTATGCTGTCACCCTCTCAGATGCCTTCCGATTCCTTTCACCATTCTTCTGCTTTATTTGCCTGACAGTGTCTCACCTACCTTGAGTACCAAGGCTGCAGCCTTTCCTGCCACTGCTGCTGCTTCTCATTTTCCTGAGCACACACCTTCATTTTGAATCTCTTCTGGTTATATATAGAACCAGAATAGATAGATATATAGAACCTATGGTTCAATATATAGATTCAATAGAACCTATGGTTCATCCGTACCACATCTCTGTCCCTGGCTCTTTCTCATTTCTTTACCCATTTCTATTGCTCTTTAATGTTTTATTCTTGCCCTATGTATGACAGCATGGCATATGGATGTGCCTGATCTATCAGGTACTGCTCTGTTATTCATTCATACATTGCTGTATTATAATATAAACTCCTTTTTAAAAGAAATTCTCTCCTTTCTATCTGTTGTTATTCTGATGAAATTCACCCCTTGATGGAGAATTTTCATGTATTATGAAGTTTCTGCCATTTCTGTGATGTTTCATGTGAAAAAATCCAATATATTTTAGTAAAAAGGGACAGTCTTTATGAAAATGTGCTTAATTCAGTAACAGTATTTGATGGCACCTTGTATAGAAAGGTTTATGGTCAATTTGGTGAATAGATATTGAAAAATTGCACATTGTGTCACCATCCCTTTCCCCACCAAATTTGAATTAAGATTGGCTGCTTGGTTCAGCAAGTTTTATCTCCTGTGTAGCACAGGTCATCTAACTGCCATGTTTTGTATTCATTGCTTTCGTTGTCATCGCTGCTAAACTGTGTGCTTTAGAAAAACAGTGCTAATTGGCCTTAAGTTATCCAGTGTTGGGCAATTCACCACAAGGTGGTTAACTTTCTCCCACAGTTAATTCACCCTGCTATTAATAGCACGTGCTTTATTCCTGACCTGAATTTGTGTAGCTTCAGTGCCTTCAGTCACCCCAGTGCTTTGGGTCCCTCAGTTCAGGTGCCTGCTGCTCGCCTTGCTGTGCTTCTGAGATGGCGCTCTTCTTGCCTTCTGACTCCGGGCTGGCAAGTTAAAAGAATTGCATTCCCAACCCGCTTCGCAGTGCTTCAAACACAGGTCAGCTCAGAGTGTTGCAGAATGCAAACAGAGTGAGCGACCTCTTGTAGCTGGGTTGGGGTCTAAATCACACCGAAAGCAGAGAGTGACCAATGGGCAGTGCAGGCAGCCCACAGGCCTTTCTGTGCCGAGATCTCTTGTAGCTGCTCCAGTCTGTAATACGTGTACTTATATTGGAGATATGTCCCATGTTTTTACATGTATGTATTATATACATGCAAGTGTAGATATATGTTGGACCTATTTGCTTTGAGAAGTAGCCATTTATGGCAAAGGTACATTAAAAATAACCATTTGATTTACTGGAACAGATTATGCTTAAACTTTTGAGGATTCACGACTCAAAGGAAGCTCTTACCCTGAGTGCTATGGGATCACAGTGGGGAAAGATATGAAGGGTTTCATGGTTGTAAGCTGTGGAGGGTGGAGATATGCCTGGTTGGGAAACCTGTGGATGCTCCTCTGATTTGCCTTTGATATTATGCACATATAGAAAGAGCACTTAAAAAGTGGAGAAACAAACTACAACAAACGCTGTCAAAAGTAAACAGACAGAGCAACAAGCTCCTTATTACTGAGTGTCTTTTTTTTTGCATTTATTTTTATCCTTGATTACATGACGTGATTGGGAGGATGTGTGTAAAACTGTTCTGTAAACAAACTGCTGGAAATACAGCCTCTCTAAATATAGGACAATGGACACCTGAAAACCACTTTTCCATTTAAAAATAGCTCTAGAAATAGAGCTCTAAATTAATAAAAAGCCTTATGAAAAGTTTCTTAGGAAATAGAAAAAGGATTAAATAACTTAAAGGCAAACAGTGAAAATGGCAGTTTTAAAATGAATATCTGTGCAGAAATGGTGGAGACTTGTATGCAGTGTTTCCTACTGAAAATCTCTCTGAACTCTCCACTTCGTACCTAAGATAATTGAAGGAAAATTAAATTGACCCTTAGGACTATTTGTAGGAAAGCCTTCTAATAAGGTTTATATTTAGCAGATGTGCACTTATGGCGGTCACAGCCTGCCTAATAGTGCTGTAATAGATACATAGTGTATTTAATCAATATCAGTGAATAGTAACTTCTCTTTATTAACTGTTACAGCAGCACGTTTAATCTTAGCCCGTGTTGTGGGTATATCTGTATTTTGTTTGAAAAAGTCTAGAGGTTTTTTTTAAATTACCCAGTATAACTGCTTTTCTCAAGGCTCTTTTAAAGATGTAGCAACTGCTTATTACCAAATTTTCACTTCCAGTGTGATGCATATTTTCACTTGCTGATAGGTATTGAAAGATTCTCAACTAATGTAAGTAAAAGTCAACGGGCACATAAATTTTAGCAAATACCTCCATGCATTATAAATTCCAGCTGCTCTTAAACATTTGCAATATTTTCTCAGTTAGACAGAGATATTGGATTTATTTTCCAGTGATAATTATGAGAAATTCAGCGTTTTATTACTGTGAAATATCTTAGATTATCAAATAACTACATGGCCTTGCTGATTCCTTTTGCTGATTCTAGTTGCTTCCTTTTTCTTGAAGACAAACTGGAATCAACACTGGGTTATTCTGGCACGGGCTGCCCAAAGAAGTCGTGGATGCCCCATTCCTGGAGGCACTGAAAGCCAGATGGGATGGGGCATGAGCTTTAGTGGGTGGCAACCCTGCCCACAGCAGGGGTTTGGAACTGGATGGTCCTTCCAGCCCAAGCCATATTATGATTCTATGATCAGAAGCTCTCCCTGTGCTTGTCAGGTGGCTGCTTTGGGGTTCTGGCCTCATGGGTATGGGCTGCTGCTGTGAATTAAAGGCATTCACATTCTTTAGAGATGCTGGAGAGGCTGATGTGGAGTAAGTTATCCTGGTAGCCCCAGAAGTTCCATACTGTGCTGCTGTGTGGCTGAGCATGAAGATGGGCAGGAGGCAGGACAGGCTTCTGCTGGAATTCAAAACCTTCTTGCCTGGCGTCAGAACTGTGCTAAATGTATGGCTGTGAAACATTTCAAGGTGGGTGACTTGGTTTTGTCCAACCAACCAGTTTTAGAGCAGCCCCAAGCAAAACTTACTGAAAAGTGCAGATAAATTAAGTAAAATTTTAAATAGGAGAGAACAGAACAAGGCTCTGTGCTTACACACAAGCACGCTCTAAAATACTGACATATTTTTAGTAGAATTCTTTCTTTCTTAGCCTGTCAGATTTTAATTTGTAACATTCTGGTTATGAATTCCAAAGAGTCCTTATTTACATTGACAGTACTATCTTCACCAAGTATTGCATAAGTGCTCATCATGAGGCATCTGCAGAATGGCCAGGAACAGCTTCTACACCCATTGGTGTTGGTTTTCAGTCTCATGATAGAATGGGAAACAACATTTTGTGCTTGCTGATTTGTGGTGCCATCTTTCTCTGGTAGCGAGGTGTCCCTGTAAGATCCCTGTCCTGAGAGTGCTCTCCCTGCAGATGGGATCTGTTGGCCCCTGAGATGCTGGGGAGGGGAGGCTGCTGGAAATCTGCTGCTGGTGGTGTCAGCCCCATCAATGTCTGAGTGTTGGCTGACTCTCCTCTATCTACAAGAATCAAGATAGCCGGATTTATATTCTTGGCTGTAAATTACTGCAGACCCCCTGATCTGTCCCTTCGTCTCCAATTTAGCTATAATAATTTATATGCATTCTTCTTACAAGACATTATGCTTCATTTAGTGGAGAATAAAAGAGGCCTTTATCCGACCCTCCTCTTGAGCTGCCATTGTGTACCTTTCCTTGCTGTCTCTGTTAGAAGCTGCTGCACCAATGGAAGGATGACATGTGCATGTCACATGAATGGGCTGTATCAGACCATCTTCTAGTTGTGTGTTTTTAGTATTCAGACATCATCAGCAACAGAGGGAGGGCATCTCCCAGAAAAGAGCCGTTGCAGTGGAAGCAGAAATACTGACGTATTAGCTGGGGTTCCAAGGGTGTTTAAACTCACATCTATGTCACATTTGAACTTGGTTTTGCTTTTTGCTTCAAAGTCAAATGAAAGATGACATTTCTGATTATGATATTGCTAGAAGTACTCATCATTTTCAGTGTTCTGTTCATTCTGTATATGACATAAAGCTCATGGCCTCAGTAGCTAATAATATTTCTCATATTAGATTATTAGAGAACCAGATAAGTCTGCTGTCGTTTTATTTAGAACCCTCAGGAAATACTCTGCTAAAATACTTTCCATTGAAGACTGGAGATAGTGTCAAAGTCAATGTGCTATTAACCCATTTGTGCTTAGCCCCATGGTGTATGGCGTACAGGAATGCAGTCTGAGATGAAGTTGATTGAAGAGCTCTGGATTTAATTCCTTGTGTCTCACAGATTTCCCATGTGACCTTGAGCAAATCACTTACGCTTTTGATTCTGTCTGGGAAGTGGAGGGAGCAGGATCTTCCTGCCTCACAGGCAGTACGTAAGCATGTCATGCTCAGATACTGTGGTGGTGGGGGCTGTGGAGATGTGCAAAGCAGGCAGGTGTGTTACTGCTCCTTCTCAGAAGCAGCTTCAGCAGAGAATAGCGTACCCAGGCTTTCCACAGAGCTGCATTAACGCATTTTCTGTCCTCTCCCTATTTTCATTTCAATATAATTCTTTTACCACATTTTTTAAAATCAACAATAGGTGCACTAAATCTCTTTTGGTGTGTGTTTGGAAAGCAGTTGCAGCATGAAGGATGAAGCTATGTGAGGATGTAAAAGAACAGGATTCTCTTTAAGTTCTGACAAAAGTGTACGCGCCTCTCTTTCTCCTTCACCTCATCCCAATTGGTTCCTTCTTCTACAGCTGAAATCTGTTGGTGAGAAACACTGATATGGAGGCATATTAAGAGAGAAATCAGCAGACAAAGGGCATCCAAACAACACAGCAAGGAAGATTAAAAACAAACAAACCAAAAAACAACTACACAAAAAACAAAAATTAAGCCTGTTGCCAAAGAACATAGTTCAATGATAAGTAACTCTTAATGGCCAATTTTAACAATCAAGAAAGGGGTAATGTTACAAGAAACATAGGTACCAATGGGCTTTGTAATAGGTATATGAGTGGTGGTTTTACCCAGGCAGCTCATGTGGCATTTCTGACTCTAATTAGATTTCTCACTCCACTGTGCTCTTAATTTCATGGGGCACTATTGTAGCAGGGTAAAGAAGTAGAGAAGAAAAAATAGGAAAGCATTAAAAGTCTTGCTAATATTATCTTCAGCTGTTGTTAATACATATGACTTTAAAAATCAGTGTAATTTTCCCGTTTATTCAGTGGTTTATGAAGAACATGGCCTTATGTTTGGCTGATTCCATTGGTTTGATTCCTGTAGCATCTCAGTGTGTGTGGCTGGATTTCCTTGGATGTGCGTTTTGTGGGACTGAAGATTAAAAATGTAGTGGCTGCTTCGAAACCTTCTCAAAGTCCATGGAAGGATGCTTTCAATTTGGGTCTGGTCCCAAGGGGCTCGTGTGCTGCTGTATGGGCTGACTGAACAGGAATTGACCTCGTCTCACCCAACAGCGTACTTCAACAAGAACATCCATTTGAAGGCAGTTTTGGCTATCACATTTATTACTTAGGCTTTCTCGTGTTCTTGAAAGGAGTTTTCTGAAAAAGCTGGTATGGTTTAAGTGAAATTTGGATGAGAGGTGCTTAACGTGACTTTTGATAGTCTGCTGGTATGTGTTGCTTTGGTATGTATAGCCGGCCGTAGTTTTGCTGTTTATAGTATGAATAGAAAATAACGCCTGTTTTTCATGGCTTGGATTAACCAGTTGTGGTTTGTGAAAGGAGGAGGTCTTTTGGGAATTCTAATGATTACAGGTTGTACCAACTGATACAGCTGTAAAATTGCACAAGGTCTCAAAATAGGACTGCTAGCAATTAGAAACTAAAAAGTACCATAAAAATCGTGGTTACTTTGTAACTAAATTCCTGAAGCCTAAAATATGTCTCTTACACCATGTAAGTGGTACCTTTCTGGCCACAGATCATTGCGTTTACTTGGCCAGCATGTTCATGCTTGTTCCCTGTCAAGGCTTTTTATTAATCGTTGTACACGTGTGGGATTGCATGGGATGAGATACGATCAGAATGGTTATGTTAAACTTTGACATCAAAACAAACATGAGCCATGGAAACACACCTCTATCACAGGTAGCAGATAGTAGATCATCCAACCCACGGTTGTTTTTTGTTGTTTTTGTTCTTTTTTCTCTACAGGACAGACTATCTCTTTATAAAATGTCCCCTGCGCTAACTTTCTGTTTTGGCCCCTGGCTGAGACATTCCCAGGCACAGAGATGGTCCCGTTAGCTCTCTAACTGCAGGGAAAAATTACACTGCCTTCATCTGCCTCGTGGCTTTCATTGGCCTTGCAGGCATGCAGAAATTGTGTGTGCACAGCTTGGAGCTCCTGTACTGGTAGCTGCTGTGAGCTGGCTGGGAGTTAAGGGTACCTAGAATTTGTACAAAAGGGACTCAGGAATATGAAGGCAACCACCTTGATGAACAGTCTGAGCATCTGTGAAATGCTTGCTCCCATTTCTTTATTTTATTGCTGCTAAAACCCGCTCACATTCTGTTTGCCATGCATGCTGTGCTGTGTATCTGAAAGAGACCAACATCTCACTTTCCTGCTGCTATGACCTACCTCCTCCTTCCACACTTACCGCTGCTGCTGCATTCAGCAGTCAGGCTATAGCACAAGGACTAAACATTCTCCCTCTGCTGTGCTTTTTTCCTCTGATGTTATTGGTAAGTGCTTGGGAGCATATTTATATCTGTATCTCTCTCTGTCTTTAGATAGATAGACATATAAATTCTGCTTTAGCAAAACAACAAAGAAAAGGGATGCTGATGAGCAGTAGACCTCATGGAACCAAAGCACGCTGTCTGCATGCCACGGTGGTGCACACAGTGTCAAGAGTCGCAGGTTTCATTTTGCTGAAGTAATGCACACTTACATTATTTTGTGTGAGATTACAAAGGAAGATTGTAATATTTTATTACACTGTCAATCAGCTGCTAGCCTGGCTCTCGTCTGAGCACAGAGCCCTCTCCTCCCCTACTATACAAACAAAGCAAACAGAAAACCACACCATTTTTGAAGGTGTTTATCATGAAATGTGTGGCGTGCAGTGATGCCTTCAGATGGAATAGAGGACACCTGCCAAGTCACTTCCATTGTGAAGTAAAAAGAGCAGGTGGATTTCATGAATATATGTGTGTATTTATTGGGTGGGGGGGGTCACAAAGATGAGAATGAGAGTAAATCGGTGCAAAATAGGCAGCGATTGAATGAATTTCTTTAGAACAGAAGTTTTTTATTGGAGAAACACAGTGATTAGGTTATGCACCCCATAGCTGCAGAGAGACTCTTCTGCTAATGAAAGATGCTGCAGATATTGGCTCTAAAAGAATACAGGCAAATTACAGATGCTGACAAAAGGGTGCGTTTCTCATTACTAACTTTCCGAATACTCCCTTGAGTTACCTTGTTTTGTTTATTAGGGATTCTGGGGGCGGGGGAGGGTGGTGCATGGCGTGCATGGGCAATTACTTTACATGCTCGTTTCAATCATAATCCATTCAGAATGATAAAAATGAAATCAAATGTAATTTATAATCTAGAACATTGCAGCTAGAGCTTTTTAAATATTACAGCTGCAATGTGATTTGACATAATCCCTTACAATCATTCAGGCTCTTTTAAAACCAAAACACATTTATCCGTAAGTGACAATTACATCTTCATTTTTTCTTCAGAATATTTGACATGTTATTATGGTTTTGGGGGGTGATCTTACATAAGTAAAGATTGCTGGCTGCACACGGCACAGTCAATTTTCAGACCCACACTTCTGTGCCTGTTCCACAGACTGCCATTTGCATAATACAGCTGATGGGTATGAACTAACGTGCCACTGTTAGCTGGTTAAAAAGCAAAAACTTCAAGTGAGGCTTAACCAGCTGTAATGGCTGTCTTGTTAATCCTATCCTCGCGTGGTCTGGAATGGCACTTGAGCCGTAATTCCACTGTGCCAGTGTTATCAGTGGCATTTCATTCCGTATTTGGAAATCCCAACCCAACATGAGATGACTGCATATCCTTCCTCCCGGCATACACAGGGAGAGGAGTTCCCCCAAACATGACACGGTGTTTCATTTCATAGTTATTAATTTGTTTTATTTCCAAAAAGCCACTAGTGGCAGAGTCCCAGTAGTGTGATGTTGAAATACATCTGTAGCACGTTTTGCAGCAAGCTGCTGCCAGTCCACTTTCTGTTTTGTCCACAGAAGCTGATCTACTTGGTGCAGTTAATTGCCGTTATCTTGTCTTTATTTGTCACAATCAGAAATGCCTAGCTGTTTTTGTCATGCAAAACTCTACGGCATTATTCACTTTGGCAGAGAATGCCTGGGTGTGTTGAGTCCAAAGTTGACAGCCATTGGAAAGACTCTGATTTCAGCGTTGGATCGTGCGTCAGTGGCTGCCTTGTGCTTTACAGCACCAGCTGCCAGGCCTGCTTCCTCCTGGTTGCAGCTTTCTGTCTCTCATTCCTAAAGCAGTCTCATTTCAGGTCTGTGTGCTTTCTAGAGTTGTGAGGAAACTGGGAATTCCCTCTTTGAGGTTGTAAAATTAATTTAGTTCTCAACGGAGACAAATCCTCTCTCCCTCCTCCCCCTTTGACTGAATTCTTCAGGAAGAAAAATATTTTGCATTTCCTTTGGAGAGAGAGGCAGGAAAGACTTGAACTTCTTCATGGAGAAAGTGATCGCTTCCAGGGGTGTAACAGAGGATCAGAGCTCCCCAGCTGGGCAGGAAAGTGCCAATATCGATGCAGTGAGGCAAGCTCCTGAAGATGTTAGTTCAGGTTCCCTAAGTGTTTTGGGTGAACAATCTGTAGAGCTTCATTTTTTTGTGTGCACACAAGTGATTTGATTACTTTTCTATGGAAAACGTTATTTTTAGTGCCAGTAGTCTAGTTTTTAATGCATTTTATGTGTATACGTATAGATGTCACTTTGAGGACTGTGTGCTGCATGCCGAATGTGGTGGGTTAGCTGCTGAAACGTATCCATTCTGAAACACTTGTGAATGGGATGTTGGGAAGACTAAATGAATCTGGACAAGCAAACTTTTGCTGTTTTCTTCTGGGAGGTGTAGAGATACCGCTGTCTTTACTTTCTTGCTAGAGCACTGTATCACGTTTTCTCTTTTTATTCCTGTGTTTCAAAACCAATATTCTCTCTGCAGTTTGAATTTTCTTATCTGCTGTTTTTGGTGGACTAGTCAACAAAGTCACTCCTGAAAAATATTTACTTTGCAGATTTTTTTTAACAACGTAATTCCAAGATTGTGACTTGCTTTAAGAAAAGCTAAGGCATAGACTTGCTCTATATCTGTTCATCATATCATAGTGATGTACACCCAGAAAAGGACATTTGAAAGCATTTTCTTGTGTTTTGTGTTGTTATTACTCATTGTAGAGAAGCTTTAAGTACCTTACATGAGACTTCTTACCATAGGTGCTATATAATCACTCTAAAAAAGACAATGCGGAGAAGACAAAGGAATGTTATTTTCACTGTTATATGAATGGAAAGACAGACACAAAGAGACTGGGCTGTTCTGAGTAATGCATACATTTCAGAAATTCACTGCAAAGTTTAAAACTAAGCTAAGATCTGAATCCTAGTGCAGTGTTTCAAACCAAGTGTTGTCTTGGTCATCTGTAACAAAAATAACAATGTTGATATCAAGTTTAATTCCTTTCACTGTTTTTCTAAAAATATTTTCTTGGAGGTGATTCACAAAGGGAATGTGCATTAAGGCAGAAAGGAAAGAAGCAGAAAGCATTAGGGAATTATATTCAGTGTTTTAAAATATAGAGGCCTCATTTTTGGAAGATACTTCCCATTCACCACATGTACAGAACTCTTTCCTTTGAATATGCAGAATTTGTTTAGTGAACAGTGAAAGTAAAGAACTTCATATATCTTGAGGAGCAACATTCCATTGCTTTTCTATCAGTTCTTGGGCGGCATCATCTGGGACTCAAGGCTGGTGTGGTGAAGTGCAGTGCATTGGAAGGAGTGCAGACAAGGTCTGGTTTGGCAGTAAGCTTCTCAGTCGTGATTTATAGCATGTCTCCCAGTTTTGGAGAGGTGCTGAGTGCTTACATCTTCAGCTGGAGACCGTAATGATGCAATACTCAGTGTGCCTCAATGTAGTTGAGTGTTTAATCACTTCTTGCCAATTTTTAGTGCTCAGCTTCCCAGGAGTGCCTTCCTAGCAAGTCTAAACATATTCACAGTCCACGCCTTTGAAGATCATTAACACTACTGACTAGACGTGTGGGATTAGAGGTGGGTATTTAATGAGAGGGCTGTTGTTTCTCCATGCCTTTTGGGGGCTGGGATGAAATATGACTTAGAAGGTTGGATTTTGGAAGATGATGTATGTAAAACCGGTCTCTCTGCATATGCTGGGGGGTTGTTTGAAGAACAAATGACTTCTGTCTTTGTACTTCAGTATACGACAGGTTAAGCAATGTGCTACCTTGCTTTAGTACGTTTTAGCTGGATGGCAGCTCCCTAAATACCCTAGCATCTCACTATTTGGTTGGTTTTGTTTCAGAACCAGTTTAAGGAAACTTACATGTGAGCTGTTTCTACCTAACAGTTTTCTCTCTGGTTTGGATTAAGCCAGAATTTGTGTTAAGATTTATTAAAATTGGATGGACTAATTGATGAATGCTAATTTTGAAATGATCTGGAGTTGGTGCTTCAGATGCAGCTGAATCATGATTAGGACATTTCTCTAAGGATAATGGGATCTTATGCATCTTACATTCATGTAAAAGCACAGAGAGTAAGAGCACACGTGGGAGCAGAGGTTCTGCAAGATGTCTCTATCAGAACATTTCTCTGACATGTTCCAGTCAAGAGAGAAGGCTGAAAACTTTCTGTCCTTCTTGCTTCATTCTGCATTACCTGTATTTCAAAAATAGAGATGTTTTTTGAAAAGAGAGTTGTTAGTGGGAAATCCTCTTGAACATTCTCTAGATCGATTTTCTTGAAAATTATTTTCAGAATATATCTCCTGTCTTACTTGTCATTGGAAGAGTCCATATAGGTGAAATACTATCTGTGCTGCTTCAGTGCAGGGAAACATTGCTGGCAGCAGTCAGACAAATTCAAAGACATTTTTCTTTTTTTCATAAGTGGAATAAATTTTATGGCCTATCCTTCACTGTTTTACAACTCCTATTCTGGAAGTTCCAGACTGACTGTGTTTGGGTCTCCTTTGAGCTTCTACACAGCAAATAAGATGTGGAGCAACCTATGATAAAATTTTAATGAGTAGGCATACTATCCACAGGCAGAGATCACACAACCCACGTTAGTGGTTAGAACGACACACATCTAAACAGATGCCTTTTTCATCATTGTCTCTGTGTTACTCTTCTCTGGGGATATAAAATGGCATTTAAGGATCCTCCCAAGGGTGCATTCATGGAGCAGATAAGACAGTTTCTTCAGCTAGATTGCAGCTGTAATTCTTTTCAATTGTAATTGCCGACTGGAGAGGTGCCTGCAGGCCAGAGCAATGCTGTTCTTTACATTGGTTTCTTTGAAAAGTAAAGGAAATATAAACCTGCTGATTGCTTCTAAGATTTTTTTTTTTCTGTGTGTTGTCATGTGAATTGTAAAAGACCAAAGCACCTTAGTAAAATAACAAATAATAACAAAACCCCATGGTTTCCTCCTTTGGCAGTCACTTTAGACTAACATATACGTGTTGGGAAAACTGTCCCACTTTTGGAAGCTGATATTGCAGTTTACTGCTCCTCATCACGATGTTTTCTAGGTGAGAAGACTGTAGGCTCTCCCTTAACTGCTCATTTATTCCTGTGTTGTTTTGTTTGTGGCAAAGAATGAAATGTTCTCTCTCCAAACATTCTGACATTTGGCAGGGATCGAGGAAGGAAGTGCTGTGCCAAAGCAAATCCCTTTGCAAAAGCAGCAGCAGAATTACTATTTTTACTTCTCTGTCCTGAGAAAATCTATGAGATGATGGAATCATGCTGCAACTGCAGTTCCAAAAGGTGGCCATTTACATAAGGATAAATGGAATTAAATAAATTAACCTGGTGTAATTTAGTAGTCCTTGACTTAGCTAAACTGTATCTTGCCAGGTCTCCATCCTTGTAAGTTGACTTGATGCAGGGGCAAAGATCTATGCCAGTCCTACAGCAGAAGTGAGAGCAGCGAGACTTTTGCAAAAGTCTTGCCAAGTGTAACGTTTATTAATTTTGCACTTGCTAAGGGATTGCTGTGTAGCTTATTGCTGTGTCATGCTGCTATCAGGCAATCTACACTACAAGATAAGCAGTTGCAAACCATAGGACCTGGGCTGAAGTGCACTTTGCATTGCCAGGCATCAGAGAGGGAAGAGCAGGACAGGTGTGTAACCACACATGGCTGGTGAGGAGCACGTCCTGCAGTGAGGGATTGAAAGTGGCAGAGTTTTATTTGTGATAAATCCATATCTAGTCTTTGAACTGCCCTTGGGTGGTTACCTACATGACTGAAGTGAATTTTAGGTTAGAGTTAGGATTCAATGGATGAATTTCTGTTTGCTTTACAAGGATCTGACCAAAACTGTCCACTCTGGTCTTGGAGTGTGAGAGGATGTAAGGCTCCTTCAGAAGTCTGGAGAGAAGTCCACAATTAGGCTACTTAATAAATGGCTCATTTTCAAGAATACTGGGCATTTATCATTCCCATTGCAGTCAGTGAGTATTTCAGGCAATCTGCCCAATTTAAATGTGGTTTTAGAAATAATTACACAGCTTTCCATTTTGAATAATCTTCATCGTTATTCCTGTAACAACTTTAATATTAACTGCAAAAAAACCCAAAAAACAAAGAACCTGGCAAATCCAAACCTTGTGAGTTCACTTAGAAACTGCTGATTTGACAAAATCTGTTTTCTCCATAAAGCTGAATAATGTGAATGTGGTTAAAACCAGTGGCTTAGTCCTGGGAGGAGAAGCAGTAGATTACACATGGCATATCCATTTCACTCAAAGCCTGACACAGCCAGCCTTGGGCTCGTTAATCCATGAATATATTTTCCCTGAAAAATGAGTCTATGTAAATTTTAGAAATCAAAAGGACAATTCAGTTCTGAAAACAGCCTGAGCAGCTTGAGAAATTCACGTTAGTAGTTTGAAAAATGAGGTGAATTGTCATTCCTCAGAGAAGTGTTTTTTCTGTACTGATAAATTACAATGGAGTTTTTTTTTTCTTTTTGTGAAAATTATGAATCATCTTGTTTTATGTACAAAAAAAAGTTAATCAACAAAGTTGGTGTAGTGAAGTGAGTGTGCATTTAATTTTCACAGTGGTTCTTGATTTTTCCAGAATGAGGCTTTTTATGCCTGGCGATATGGAATCGGTTTGGATGCCCGTTGACTCTAAGGGATCTCGTAAGATCCAAAAATGGTGAGCTGGTTTGCTGAGTTTAATCTGGACTCTGAAAGATCTGTGAGTTAAAAAAGACTGTGGGAGGAAAGCCTTGAGAGTTAGGAAATGTACAGTGACTGAAACACTGCTTTTTCATTGACTTCTGTCTCAAGTAATTCTACGTAATTCAGAATTGGGTTGTCTTTAGCTGTCGATGTTTTTTAGCCCATCTCCCCAAAACAAATGTTGTTAACATGCACTGCTAACTAGTGTTTAGTTGGCTCAACGTTTAGATGAGTGATACTTTAAAAGCTGCAGAAAATGCACGAGGCACACGCTGGGAGGTGTAGGTTCAGTCTTACAACGTGGGGACTGGGACATGGGTTACCAGAATCCTCTTTAAGTATGATATAAAACTGAAATCTTGGTTTCAGTTCTATTCATCTGCCTGTAAGAAAAGTCAAAGTTCAGATGACTTGTTCTGACTTCAGCTCACACTCTCCATCTTTGCAAAATTGATAAGCAGGAAAGCAAAAATAGTAAAGAATAGAAATATGAAAAATAAAAAGAATACAATTAACATGAAATTTGTAAGCGTTAAAATGATTGAGAAAAACATAGCCTTAGTGATCAGTCCATATTCTTCCACTGTGGGAATGGAATGGATAAATTCCAGGCTGCTCTTTGGAGGATGTTAAGATTTTTATGTCAGTTGGATGTGAGGGGAAAGCAAAAAAGTCTCTACCCGTTTATTCCAGCAGACAATGAAAAATGATTCTCTTTCAAATAGATAACAACCTTACCTTCATCCCAGCAATACCTAAAATGGTCTGGAATGGCTTTTCATTATCTAGCTTACACATCTGAAAAATGAAAGGCAAGAAGAATAGAAACAGGAAACCAGTTTCTTTTGATGGATGCAGTTTCACTTCTAACGGCACTCTTGAAATTCGCATTCTCAGACACGTTTGCCCAATAATTTTCAGAGCAAAGTCCTTAGGGGGATTTCCCAAATGACTGCTGTATGCATTAAGAGGAACAAATGCTTTTCTCTTTCTTTTCTTTCCAGAGGTATATATTTGTGTGCAGAATGCCTGGCCCAGATCTTCAGATGCTAGATAGGCAAATACATACCATAGCTGAATTTTGCCCTGCAGTGATGTGCATCTCTGTGCAAACTGCCAGCACAGCACCTTACATTGCATAAGGCCAATTTTAGGTCCTTAATGGGATTCTTCCGTAATACATAAGAATTCATGTAGATCATTGCACTGGTGTAGGTTTTCCTTATTTACAAATAGGAAAGATTCCAGTTCAATTCCCGATGCAATTTGAAGCCGTGCTTGAGAAATGCTATGTTACAATGCTGTTGGTTTCTGTAGTTCATAAATACTTGTCATCTTATCTTCACTTTCATTATTGCTGCCTTGAATTGAGCGTCTGGCTGTGGCTTGGCATTCCTACTTTCAGGTTTTAATGACAGGCAGTCTGGTAGAATGGAGATAGGAGGTTCCTGGGAGAAGCTTCTTTCTACAGCACAGGCTTCAACTAATGGATTATTTCTTATAAAATGTCTGCATAGCCTGTGGCTTCCCTGACACTGGTCAAAGTCCAGCACATTTGCTCTGTGGAGGAAAAGGAGATGTTCAGGGGAGTTTTTCAGCCTTGGGTACGTCCTATGCTCTGTTGGATCAAAGAGGAGGATGGGAGAATAATAAACGAAAAGCTTTCTAATGAATTATGTAAACCTTTTGGGCTTTAAGAATAGCAAATACTGTTGGTTCTGGTTTGTTTTTCACTGTACTTCTCTCCTGTTTGATACAGAACTGGGAAGTGCAAAGGGCAGAGACCTTGCTGGACTGTGCTTGCAGATCATTTAGCTCAAGTGGACCTTGATCTTGTTTAGGTAGTGGGAGTTCCTCTGAGCGCTGAGAACTACTGTAATTTTTATTCACTTAAGATGCAAGCTTTTAACGTTTTCTCCGCTTCTCCATTCAAACTTAATTATTTAAATGCCTAACTTGTTTATAGCTTACAAAACCATTGTTTTAGGAACATTTTACTGAATAATAGGGCAAAACAGAGGAGAAGTTCATTTAGAAATGGAAAGATTTGGATTGCATCCAGCTTCTGAGCTTTGCTCGCTTGCTTAGAGAGAGGATCAGCAATAACATGCTTCAGGGTAAAATACTGTGACTTAACTGCATCTGTTGTGTGACTGATGGTGCTATAAGGTTTGACATACATTGGCTCATTGTCCTTTATTTCTTCTAATGCCTCATGTATTCTTTAAAATAATATTAACTAATGATAATAACTGGAAGTTCATGGACCAACACTGTGAAAACACAACTAACGTACATGCTTATCTTCATGGAAAGCTATGGAAAATTTAGAATTCCTTTAGCAGGCTGCTTTGTGTGCCTGTCCTGCCTGCTTTACTGTCCGTGTTTGACATGAATGATACTATGAGAGAAAAGCATAATGTGCATACACTGAATACTAGGCTTAATATTACAGTGAGTGTTATAATAGCTAGCAGACTACTCAAGGGAGTTTGGACTAGATGTACTGAATAAGCAGAATAATGAGAAAAAGCCTACGATAGGAATTGTGATGTTTCAATGAAATGATCTGGACTGAAAGTTACAGATTTGATCCTTGGAGGTGAAAGGATTCAAACACAAATATGATATGTCTGCTGTCCATTGAATACATATGCCTCCCAGGTGTTGCAGATCACGAGAGAGTCTGGAAGCTTTCATTGACAGCTGGAACCTGGTAACACCAGGAGCAGTCCTGCTGTTCTTTGTGGACACTGCATAGATGGACAGAAAATCTCATCGATTCTACCAGTACATTGCAGTGTGTTTTATTTTGCTGTCTTTCTGGGCTGGTGGAGAACCATTAGGACAAATGAGAAGAGAAAGCTCTGTGGAGACCTGATAGAAGCCTTTCAGTATCTAAAAGGGCTGTAAGAAAGAAGGGGACAGACTCTTTAGCAGGGTCTGTTGTGATAGGACATGGGGAAACGGGTTCAGACTAAAGGAGAGGAGACTTAGATTGAGTATAAGGAAGTTTTTTACAAAAAAGACACAGGTTGCCCAGAGAGGTGATGGAAACCCCATCCTTGGAGACATTTAAGATCAGGCTGATGGAGCTGTAGGTGGCCCTGATCATTGCAGAGGAGTTGGACCAGATAGGCTTTAGGGGTCTCTTTTAACTCAAACTATTCTGTGATGCTGTGACATATTTTATCTCAAACATGTTATTTACAAGCTTGTCTAGCATTTCCTATGACTTCGACCCTTCACTACAAATAAGTAATACTGGAATTCACCACTGATTTCAGGAGAATTGGGCTCCAACAGGGGGTACAATCCATGGGATGGTAGTTAATATAGCAATTCTTGTAGAAACATTCGGCTTCTATTAGTCTCTGTGGGTGCACCAGTCTCTAATGGTAGAAGCCTCGGGAGACCTGGTTTTGAAGAGTATCTGGAAAGTGACCGTAAAAAAGATATATTCCTCAATTTCACCACTTGCAAAACTTCCATTCTTAGGCTTCAAAAGCACAGTTATTGCCAGCATGACAGATATTAGGAGACGAAACCACAGGCATACTGATCTGTGGAGAGTGAATGCAAAAGGCCCATGAAGAATACTGACCTTGTTTGCAAGTAATGGAAAAGGTTGGTGCCAAAAGCAGCTGGAGTCGGAGTTACAGCTGGAAAAAGCAGGCAAGGAACATGCTGACTCTTGTTTTACACTGCTTAGGTTAAGAAGCTGGGAGCGTTTTATGATCACTTCCCAACACAACTCCAAGAATAAATGCTGCTGCCATGGATGATGATTTAAATTACACATCATTAACAGTAAATTAAGACTTCTGCCCAGGCTCTATACCTGAAAAGCATGAGGATCGAAGAGTGAAGGCTCTACATTTAAGAAGTAAATGAGCACTACTGTGTTACCACAGGTTCAAAACCTGTCTGCTATTGGAGGTCACTTTCAGAATACAGTTTGGGGTTTGTTGTAACAACAGACATTTCTTTCAGGTGGTTGTCCAAAAATCAGCCGACTTAGACCTGATCTCAGTAGTTTTAACTGAAATGGCTTTGCTAAGTGCGGGTGTGATGCAAATATTCTTTTTTCTTTCTTCTCCTTCTCCTTCTCCTTCTCCTTCTCCTTCTCCTTCTCCTTCTCCTTTTTATCTGTATTATCACTTCATACAGAACTGCTTTCTAACAGTGAGAGTATGTCACACATTCCTTGCCGTGCTATTGATGCCAAATAGTGAGTAGAAGAGTTTCCTTTTGGCAGGATTTATGTTGCCTAATTTTCAGTATCAGTGGTAGAGGTATCAATATAAGAGCTCATTATCCAAACTCCCCCTGCAGTCAGTGGAGAAAAATGGGTACTTTTGAGACAGAGCTAATCAGTGGTTCACCAAAGAAGATGAGGGAAGATACCTTCTTTCATTTACAAAGATTGGGGGAATCAGTATATTGCATGTGAGAGTTTCCATTGCCACACATCTTTAATTCTCATGTTAAGTAGTTGCAAGTGTTTCAATCTTGATGTTAAAATCTCCCCCAGATTAACAACAATGGCCTTTTTCTAGTATAAGCAATAGAATCTGTTGTTTGTACTTTCACTGCGCTTAAAACATTTTCAAAGTAATGTATATGTAACTCTTATAGGGTGAGTTAGTGGTACTCCTTGTAAATATAACTTAGAGCTGTTAAGCCATCTTAGAGGCTTTGAGTAAATATATACCACTATCAAAAAGAAGCAGCATGGTTAAACTGTAGAGTAAAAGAAGGTTTTTATAAATAAAAAAGCATCTGGCTCAAAGTGGAAGGTGGAAAAAGAGCATAACCATGGCCAGTTAAATATAAAACCAGACTGTATGTAAATATAAAACCATGAGGCAGACTTAAGAAGATTTTGAGGAACAACTTCCTGAAGGCTTAAAACCATTGAAGAAAAATGCCCTTTTCTCCAAAGAAATTCTGCCAGAGAAACTGCTTAGCCAATGGATGTGGAAAATACACATGCAAAAAAATAATATGACAGAGAAACTCTGTGAATTATTTGCATTGGTGTTTACGCTAGAGGAATATTTGATTTGTTTCTTTATGATGCCAAGGCTGAAGATGTAGAGTTGAACTCAGATGGAGTTCAGGGGGTGGTTGGAGAGATGTTAGAATAAACAGAAATTAAAAACAGATGCAACAGAGCTGGAATAATTTTTCTCATTTTTCATTAGAAAGAGAACTACTGTTGGCCTCTAGACATCTGGGTAGGGAATTTGTACTGTTTAATATGTTTGTAATTGGACTACAGGAATGACCAGGATTTGTAAGTTGATCAGATTTTCTGGTGATTTTTGAAGATCACAGTCAAAATTTAAGCTGAAAAGAGTGATTTTAGAATCACTTATGAATAGTTGCCTGAAAATGTCCCCCCAGCATTCAGTGGAGAATGCAAGCAGAGCATTGGGAATTATTAGGATGCAAACGGATAATAATAATAATAAAATTGCTGTGAGACAGAGTAGTCAATGGTTCATTTACATTTTGAATATGATGTGCACTTTCATCTGTCTGCTCCTAAAATAGTGACGTGGAATTTGAAAGGGCAGAGAATGTATCAGGAATGGACAAATACGAAGGGCCACAGAAGAGAGACTGGGAGCCTGGAGATGCTCAGAGGGAAAAGGTGTCCAGAAGTCATGGAACAGAAGCTTTGAATGGCACTATTGAGGTGGAAATCACAGAATCACAGAATGGCCTGGGTTGGAAGGGACCTCAAGGATCATGAATCTCCAACCCCCTGCCACATGCAGGACCACCAACCTCCCCATTTAATTCAGGCCAGGCTGCCCAGGGCCCCATCCAACCTGGCCTTGAACACCTCCAGGGACGGGGCATCCACAGCCTCTCTGGGCAGCTGTTCCAGCACCTCACCTCTCTCGTAGTAAAGCACTTCCCCCTGACATCCAACCGAAATCTTCCCTCCCTCCCTCAACTTAAAACCATTTCCCCTTGTCCTGCTGTTATCTACCCTTTCAAAGAGTTGAGAAATGTTCTTCATTTCTCTGAATGCAGCATCTACGAGGCATCAGACAACATGGCTGCATGGCAGATTTAGAGCAAACAAAAGGAAGTACTCGTTTTCACAGCACACAATTAAGTCATGGGATCCATGCTACAGGATGTTTCATATGCCAAAAGTAAATATAGGTTTAAAAATGATTAGACAATTCATGAAAGAAAGGTCCATTGGGGGCTCCTAAACAGGAAGATGCTGATGTAACCTTCAGCTCAGGAAGTCCCCAGACTGCAGGTTGCCAGGAGTTCTGAAAGTGTCTGAGGAGTGCTCTTACTTTTGCATCTGTTACTGGTCACTGCCCTCTGGGGAGCAGGGAGCAAATATTTTTTGCTGTGATTGTTGCATGCAGCTGCTGACATACCATGTTTTGGAATCTATGTCTTCGGATATTAAAACTGAAAGAAGAACTGAATTTAATTTTCTTCACTCCTGCAGTTTGTCTGTTTCATGCTTTTCACTCAGTTCTGGTGGTGAAAATGGACCAGTTGATTCATTTTCAGTTACACTGTGGTAAGTTTTCTGGTTCTCCAGCACTACCAAAATTACACTGTGGATGTCTGATGTTCCTGGACGGTGTTGAAAATAAGGAAACTGTCAAAAAGATGTGGAAAAAAAGAAAATAGTGGGAGTATTTCTGTTCACACTGAGCTCTGAATTGGTCTTCTACCAATGGCTATATTTGCAACATCAGTAGTTAATTTTGGTTCATTGCTAGTATTCCAACCCAGTGCCAATTTTAGCCCATTGAGAATGTCCACGGGAATGGCAAACATTAGATGAGGTACTTAGAGAACTTTTTAAGGTTCATATTTCTTCCTGAAGAACAAATACATGTTCCAAAGGTGAATTTTTGAGGAATTCGGCACTTTTAGAGCAGTTTGATGCCTTTCTACCTTTCTGAAAGGGATTTTGTACTCCTCAACTACGTTTTCTCGTAATAGGTATGGTGGGTGTTTCTCCAGTGTTGGGAATTCGTCACTGAAAGCAGAGTTAGAACAGGAAACAGCAATTACAGAAATTCTATTTTAAGGAAAATCAATCTAAATATGAGTTATGCAGAATCAAACAAGCTCTCTTTGATGGCAATAGCCAAATGTGATCTTTCTATCAGATTGAAATGTAATGGGAAATCAATGACTGAACCTCTTCTTGTTCATTCTTTTTTGCTGTCATGCTAATGGAATCCCTGACTGTACTCAGCCTATCTGCCAAAGGCCATGTCCATAGAGAAGCAATGCAGCCAAGGAAATCTAACCCTGAGAGAGAAATACCAGATAGAATGCTCCGACATTTAGATGATCCATAGTAAGTTGCAGAGATCTTAGGACTTACTCCAATTAGTAAATGCAAGAGCAGAGATTTTTAGTATCAATTTAGTAAAGACACACTCTTAATTGATACAGAAATTTGATAATTTCTCATTAATAGACTACTGTTTTTTGTGGTTATAACTGCAGATTCATATCTTGACAATGTTTAATTTTTCCGTAAGATATTCATTTTAAGCTGGCATACAGCACAGTAGATAGCAAGTCGTACACTCCACATGGTAATGTATTGCTTTCAACATTTGTAAGCCCTGTAGTGTGCTGCTAAGGAATGATGGGATTAGTTGAAAAGTTCCCACTAGCTCAGGTTGGCTGGCAAACTGTTCTTTCCAGTAGGTGTTTCTATAATTAGAGAGTTGGAAAAAAGGAAGGATGTTATTTAGTATCATTTCAGTTCAAATTTATGTGATGCTGGTACTTCATTCTGGGACTTTTTACACTTGGAAGAAGTGGAACTGGAAGCATATTCATTGCAAGGGTATCTATTCCACATTTGACAGAAATGACTGCGGAGCTCAGGAGAGGTGCTGTGTTTGGTTAGCTTTCTTTTTTCAAGTTACTTCTTTTTTCCTTACCCTTTTCCTGCATTCAAATTGATGTATTTATGTTCATTTTGATAAATTATGTTCTTATTTGTCCATAGCTTAAGTTGCACTTTGTAATTGCTAAAACTACATTTAAAAGCTAGCTAGGTTTCCCCTTCCCATTGCTACTACTAGATATTTGTTTCAGAACTTCACTAATTGTTAGAAATATTGTGTATCTGGACCCAGTAGGTGCATCTTCTCAGCCTTTGTTCTGCTTGGCCAAAGGAATCACACTCTTTAGAAATGCTTCTAAAAACGTATAAGACAGATCATTGGACTTTGTGACCATAAGAGCAGTTTTCCTTTATACCAATTTGAAATCATCTTTTTCTTTAAAGCAGATAATGGAATTGTGTCGATGAAGTCTGTTCCATACTGTGTGGCTGGAGGTTGGTGTGCTCATCTGACTTCTGTGCAGTGTTTTCCTTCAGTTATGTTTGCAGAAGAGGATTGAAATTCCTTCTGTGCATTATTTTCAAAGATGTAGCTGCTGGAGTGCCCAGATAGTTCTGAGTTAACATGTTTCAGCCTTGTAGCAATTATGTAGTGACAATTAGCATTTCAGATATTTCTGTATATTCCATTGACAGTCTCTGAAGTTTCTATGGAAAATGATGATTCTGAACCCATCAAAATGAGCTTGTAATTGCTTCCCGTGATTTTTTTTTTTTTAAGAAAAAAAATTAAAAGCATTAAAAACATGATGATGCATTATTCAACTGTACTTTTTCATTTTCTAAATGCATATTGATGGACTACGTTCTTGTCATTGCACAAAAAGAATGCTTTATCTCCCAAGACTGCCCAGAGGCTCCTCTTGGTCTGCAGAGCCAAACAGGAGCCCAATAATCTGCATATCAGTAGTAAGGTGATCCTGAGGCCCTGCTGCCATTTCTAGGTCATGCTCAGCTCTCGGTCTCACTGCCTCGTGATGCTGTGAATCGGCCCTTTTGAGTGTAGGGGATCTGGCAGCGAGCACAAGGCTGTGGCATTTTGCTGCAGCCATGAAAACTAAGAATAATTCTGTGGAAACCAGAGAATATATGTCGGTGTCAGGCTAGGCTGCAACAGTCTCATTCAGGTCTGGGTCCTCAGCCAAGTTTCATGTCGTTTCGCTGCTTTTCACTTGTTGTGGATAAGGGCACTGCTGTGACCAGTTCTGGTGGTTTTTTGAAGTACAGGCTGAAATTCTGCCACAGGATCAGAGAGGCGGGGTTGGAACAGGGCTGCAGTGTCTCTCTGGGGGAGACTACCAGAATGTAGCAGCTTTAATCTCAGTGGCAGACTTGGCAGTCCCCAGCCATTGCAGGCATCTTTGCAGGAAGCACTGTGCTGCTTCCCGGAGGCCTCGGGGAGAGAGCTGTGGGCATCTAGGTCTGAAACACAGCTGGCAGATGGGCTGAACTTTGTTGGGCCACAGGTGTAACATCTGTATTTGGATGTGGAGCCTTCCATTTTATCTGTGGTTAAATTTCCCCCCACTTTTCCAGTTGCCCTGCACAGCCCGCACATGGGGCAGCTATTGGAGCGCTCACACAGGGACAGGGCTCTTATGGAACCAGTGGGAGATGGAGGCTTCTTCCCTGAAGGAACAGATTCTCAGGTCCTTGTAGTCCAAAGTTGTGGTTTATTACAGAAAATGACTTTTTTTTTTCCCCTTTGAGTTATTATTATGCTTTTGCCCAGTTATCAAATTGAAAGCAAATGATGGAAGAATTTGCTTTGCATGTAAATGAGAAAGACTGAAACTGCTTCTCTTCAGCATGGCACTTTGTATAGTGTTTCCTTAAGCCCCAACGTCTAATCTTTCTGTAATGAACTGGAGTATGGCTTTTCACACGAGTAGTTTCACTGACTTTAGCGTGGTTTCATGCATTAATAGGCAAGCAAGATTTTACCTTTGAGAGCACCAAACCTTTTGGAAAAGTGCTGTAATATTTAAGTAGAAAAGAAACCAAAGAATTTATAGATTAATGGTTCGAATGATTCAAGCTATGGAAACTAAGGGTTAGTTTTCAGAGCTTTTTTTAAACATCTGGTAATGTTTTGCATTAATGCTATGTTTACAAGGAGGTAATAAACGGAATAACAGTAACATGAGTTGTAGGAAGTAATCAGTGTATTGCTGATGGACACGAGTGTAGGGGAAGAGGCAGTAGAAATCACCCTTATTAGCAGTCTGCTAAGTAGTTGCTGTCAAATGGTTTGTAACACTTTATTAAAGTTTAGTGGACATCTTAGTAATTATTCCTTTTATAACTTACTTAAAAATGGACACCCTGTAATCATGACACAGGCAAACATCCCATGCCTCTGAGTGGGAAGGAGGCAGGCTACCTGCTATGGGTTTCTGTGCCTCATCCAGATAATACCAAACTCAATGATAAGCTGCTAATTCATAAATGTGAATCTCAGGTCAGACCTTTTAAGAGCTGAGCTGTATTTCCTTGGAAAATGGGCACTTCAGGATTTGACCTATTTGACCCTCCGTGGTGCCATGGATGGGTTTCATAGTGGATTTCAAAATGGGCAAACACAAAACAGGAACAACAGATTGTATGTGAGAGGATCGTACTTACATGAGCTTGTTTATTAGGGAAAGCCTGTTTGCAAAAGACGAACAACCGCCATTGGAAGAGTGGGGCCTTTTGTCCCTTTGTGTTACAAGGAAGAGCAGATGTTAGGCAACACTTCACCTTTTTATGACTGAGCTTTTTAGAGGCTAGCAATACGTATTGAAAAGCATGGAGGTGTGTTTTCTGATAGAGACTGATAAAAATAGAACAATGACATCGGGAATTTTAAAGAAGAGTGAAAATTGCATCATTTGAATCAGCTGCCATAGGACAAAATTAACATGCTGATCATTGATGTCTGGTTCCTGAAAGGATGTGTGTGTGGTGGTGTACATGGCTGTCAATGTATGGGAAAAGGAGAACTTGAACTAAAACAATCGAGTAGGGAAACATTACATGAATCATTAGGAAGAAGGGGTGAAGCTAACTATTTTCCTGAAGTGAGCAATTCAGACTACAATAATGAGAACGTTTTTTTGAAGAGTCAAAATTCAAATAACTTACCTTTGATGTTCACTCCTTGAGTAATAATTATGCACCATTTCTACAAGAATGCTCTTCTCGTAGTCAGTCTGTGAATGTAAGAAACTGTATTACTTTTTTTTTCCCGCTCTTTGTAATGTTTCTAATCATCATTAATGGCCTTCATTATTATTCAGTTATTCAGTTTTAGAAAAGCCTGCCAGTTATGGCAAATTGTGTAGGGATATATGAGATTCTGTGGCTGCTTCTTTGCCGGATGCTAGAATGATAAGTGAATATTTGTTCTCCCAGTATGAGAAAAGTGAATTGGTACCAATTCGGGATGCTTTATGACTAGCTAGTAATATCCCAGGCTGTACCTGCAAACAAGAGCATTTGAATCACAGAGTAAGAAAATACTGACTCAAAATGATATAAAACATTATTCCTGGGTTTATCATTTGTTCCAACTGTTTGGTGTAGTGCCCAAGCAATCTGTGATAAGCTTTGTCATACAGACTAAATCAGTGGGCTTATTTTTGAAATCTCCTGCCGCTTTCTAACCAGCACAGTTGTTGGAATTCCTTTATGGCATTAGTTTTCATTTCCCCCATTCACAAGCTCAAAGCTTGTCAGAATGCTGGCGACCTGATTTAAATGGTTATCAGGGTTGCAGTAACACAGAGTCATTTTCTGTTGCCTTTTTTGCTCACTGGTTAAGGATATGCTGTCCTTATTTGCTTAATAAATGGGCAGTTAAGGATCTTCATTTTTTATGCTTGCTGCACATTGATGTTTTATTATTATTTTATTCTTTCTATTTATAGATTTTATATTAACATTTGATGAATTTTCCACATAAATGGCAATGCTTGATGTAATTCATATCACTCTTAATATGTACAATTTGCATATATTATCCCAAGCAATGACCTAGTAAATGAATTAAATAAGCCTTGGTAATAAGAATGACATATCTGAACCCATTTAGGCAACAAAAGACAGTGACTTACCAAAGCAGGACAGAATTGAGAAAACACAGTCACCATCTCAGAATATACTATATATTGTAATTCAGCCCAGCCTTTGTTGCAAAGACACAAACACCTTCAAAGAATGAACCAGTGTCAGGAATACAGTAGTTCAGGTCTAATGGGGAACACAAATAAATATATTCTTGAGAAACAAATCCTCCACCCAGTCATGTGTGGTTTTTATTAATTTTGAGCGTAAAAACATGAAATTAATTATATCAGGTGTATAAAAGAAACACTGAAAAAATGGTAATTGCTTGTGCTGTGCAAGCTGCTATCTTTTCCTCCTTGAGGAGCTCTACAAAACAGCAACTTAAGGAGAAGAGAGTGGCAAACGTTCAAAGCGATGGATCAGGAGAACAGACTGCAGGAATGTTCCTGTCTCTGCTTTACCTGGTAACATCCCTGTGGCCATCTACTGCACCAGGTAATTGTTCCCCAGCTAAGATCTATCTCCTGTAAGCTACAATCACATCTATTTGGATTGTGTACATTCCATAGGATTTGCTGAGACAAGGTAATTATTAAAATTTATACCTTTCATTCAAGAAACTTACACCATATGACCAAAATATTCTAAAGGAAATGTTTATTCCTTCATTGATCATTCAGTGTTAATGTTAATTTAAAGTGTTATTAAATCCCTCTGTCATGGTCATGCATTTACTCTTTCTTTCTTTTTTTTTGGTTCCTGTTTGTCTTTGTACTCATATTTAGGTTATTGGGCTGGATTCTTTTCTTTCTCACAGATTCTTACAGTAGCTTTATAGGAGCTCTTTGTAATTTACATTAATTTCATGCTATTGGAACTATTCTCAGCAATCTCATTGTGAGTTTTTCCTGTCCTTACAAATGTGCTTTGCTTTCCCTTTGGCAACTATGAAAATACTAGGCTTTGTGTACACAAATTAATTACTTGAAGCTAAACTTCTTTGTCTTGGTGGGAAAGAGGGTTGCTTCTGTACAATGAAGTCATTATACCTGCAGTAAATTGAGAAAATGTTTTTGTACTTTTACCCCGGTGTAATTTTCTTTGGCAAAATAGCTTCACTGTGATGTTATGTGGTCTATTTTTTTTATTAGACCACTGAACCTTCCAATGCCGCACTGCACCTTCACAATTTGGGTGGTGACTGGAAAGACACATTTATTCATTGCGGATTATATTTGACGGATGGGCCAATCTATTTCTCTTGGTGCTCTTGATAAAACTTAAACCAAAATGCAATCAAGGCAGAATGAGTAATAACACCCTCCGAATTTCAGGGGATCATCTTGAACACCCTTCGAGGGCTGGCGTGGTTTTTGTATCTTTGTTTTTTTACTGGTGCTGTATTGCACATAAAGAGCCAACTCTCATTCTAATATAGTCCTCCTCAACCATCTTGATGAAGAGGCAGCCTAATCTGGAAAGGAACAATCCCAGTCTATTTTATAGCAAAGGCAGAAGCTTTTCTGCAGCTGAAAGCCCCATATGGAGAACACTCTACTGCCAAATTTCTATCTATTAAGTTGAACGGGATCCAGCATATGTGGCTCCCTTGATTACAGCGCTGACCGAAATGTGCAAAGAGAAATGTGTTCCTTTAAACAGACAGCTCCTAAGACAATTCGGGCTTGAAGGCTTATAAAATTCAAATTCCACCTGGATATGTAAAATCATCAAGGGACAAAACCCAGAGCTCTGCCATTTCATGTTCCTGGTAAGATGCATTGCCTAACAGAGAATAAATTAGCTGCCGCGTTCTGCACTAGCCAATTTCTCTAGCTCATTTTAAAGGGTAATTTAAGTATCTTTTTTTTTCTTCTTTTTTTTCCTTGTCCTTCAGTATATGTCTCTGATGACAAAACCAGTTTTCTAAGTCCTAGCTGCTGGTGAGGTACATCCATGGTTTGATCTGAGGCTATGGCTTGTATTAGACACTAGAAACCAGCTCGTGCAGGTTCTGGTATCACAAAATGGCCACTGGTAGCACAAAATGGCCATGTAATGGGCAATTCAGTGCAGACCACAAAACCCACATAAGAAACAGAGTGGGTATGTGGGGGCAGCTGACCTTGAACTACACAGCAGCTGCATCTGTGCTCTGGGAGGGAGCTTTAGCTGGGACGCAGCCTGCAGGCTCTCCTGTGGCTGTGATGCAGAAACATGCTAGGCTGGGTCACAGAATCACAGAATGGCCAGGGTTGGAAGGGACCTCAAGGATCATGAATCTCCAACCCCTGTGCCACATGCAGGGCCACCAACCTCCCCATTTAATACTAGACCAGGCTGCTCAGGTCGCTGAGCTGAACAGCTGCATTTGTTGCAAAAGCTGGGCTGGTTTTGTCATCTATGATCCCTCCTTACAAGATAACTGAGCTGTTGGTGAAAGCAACTCAGAAGCAGTGTATTAACTCAATAGAAGAAAGTTAACAGAAATAGCATCTTAACACAATAATCTGGCTGGTTTATTTGTATCTGGTTTGGGAGAGGACCTGCTGTAGAGTCTGTATGTCAATTACTCCAGAGTGAAGAGTAACTCAAGATAATTTCAAGCAGTTCAGCAGCTACAACAGAGCTTGTGGCACATTGGATCTCTTCACCTTGATGTCTTCGTAGAAGTTTTCTGGTGTTTATCATTTGGTTTGAGGGTTGGTCTCATTCAGCTGACAAACCCTGTCTGGGTAGTATCTTACTGAGGGCCTTAGATATCGTGTTGGAACATGGAAGCCATCAAGCCAGGTAGATGTTGGCTTCAAATCAGCATGCAGTTATTAGAAGAAAATATGAAAAACAGTTTCAGTGTCCTGGCAGAGCAGTATAGAGAAGAGGTGGCAGCATACTCACTTACTGCTACTCCATTTATAGTGTCAGGTTTATGGAAAGTCTTTCAGAGTCAGTGGGATGTAGGCATTTAACCTGCTTAAGTACTTTTGTAAATCCCTTTGGACATCCACCTAAACTGTGAGGCAACAGAGAGCTTTACTTTTTCAAAGGCAAAGTAAGGACGTTAAGTAATTAATCCTCACAATGTTTCTGTGAACTGTTGTCATCTATGTAGAAAGGGAGGCTGAAATGAGGAAACTCAGGTTACATGAAGATGTACAGAAACATGGGATCTCTTGATAATCAACCCTATGGTTATTTCCTTCCTTCCAGTCTGCCTGCCTGTTAGGCGTAGATGATTAAAGTTGGATCAATAGACTTCCTGCACAAATAAAATCTCAACTCTGACTCACCTGCCATCCTATTAAGAAAGTATAATAGAAAATGAGGACATATCCCACGTGTTTTCTCAGGTTTCAATTGTTTTCAGAGGCCAAGGCAGCATGGAAAAATGGTTAGTAATGCAGTGGCACTGCACAAAAACTTCCACAAATCACAGGTTTTGAAAGATTGCTTTTTGATATTGTTTTTTTTTTTTTCAAGTTATTTGCCTGATTCCATTGACCAAATCTCTATAATAGAAATGTAAGTTTGAAGACGTAGGTACAAAGAGGAGAGCAGCAGTTACGTACCAGGATTTTTGAAGTGGAGGAGTGATTAGACAGATGCCAGCTGGAAATATGTTTTTAATCTCTCCATTTTTCAGATATACACTGTATCCCCAGTGCTGTTCTGTGGGAAAGGCTGGAGACCATAACTATGGCTTTCTCTGGATACTGTGGGGGGAGTTTTAAGACCAATGGGAGTTTCACACACTGAGAGAGGATGGCAAACCTTGTAATTGAAGATCAGTGAATAACTGCACAGTAAGGTGGCTCTTGTCTGTGGTGTCAACTGTCAGGCAAAACCCCATAGAACATATCTAAATCCCATATACCTCAAAGGCAGAATTCAGTCTCTGTAGGCACCTATATGAATCAAGACACTGGGAGAAATATGCTGAAAATTTTCGATTACCTCATGAGAGGAAAAAAAAAAAAAAAAAAGTAAAGCACCATGAAATGTCAACTGTAGCTGCTATTGCAAATTGTAACAAGAAAACTGCACATTTTGTACGAAATGCCAGGTCCAGAATCATCTCCAGTCTGTGTGCAGTCCAATTCATGGATAATCTTGGGTCTTAACCTAGATGTATAGTGCATTGCCAGCTTTTATATTCACAAAGATTAAGCCAAAGACTATTCAGCAGGGAAGAAATTCAGTTTTTCTTCCATCCTTGGGAGGTATTTTCTGGACACCTAACAAACTGAAATAGCGCCCAGAAAAGACTTCTGCTTAGAGAGGGGACAGCACTTAGAGCGTGCGGTCATGAGCTGCACTTTAACAAATCAATCAGAGCTGCATGAATATTTCTTGAGCAGAAATCAGAGGAGCAAAGCTAGACAGAAATTAGGAAACATATTTAATGATTTTCTTCTCCTTTCCTTTAAAATTATTCTTCAAGAATCAAATGTTGATTTACTGTAATGTTTCTTACTGATTCTTGATGCCTTTGTTTAAGGGGAACCTGAGAATTTTCAATATGAGTTATTTTAAATAATTTGTTTGCAAAGCCCTAATTTGCTGGGCGCTGTACGTCTGTCTAGGAGGGGGAGTCATTGCCTTGAAGGATGACACTTGTCACTGGGTGACTAGTTTCAATAGCAGCAAAACCAGAATGTAATCCAGATCCCTCAAACTAAGCTCTGATTGTGCTGTGTTTCCAGTTGGAAACCGCAGACTTATTTTTTCTTATTAATTATTCTTGGTGTAATACATACATGGTATTACTTGGGATTCAGACCTGGCTTGTAAGATCATGAGGTTTGCTTTCCATCTTTGCCTGGAGAAGACCAGCAGTTGTCTCTTGCAACTTGAAAGTCATTTCCCCAAGGATCTTTGTGTTCATTTCAGGTTTGGGAGGCTGGGACTGCAGATCAGTTCCTCTACCCATTTTTGCCCATTTTGTTTGCTTTCTCTTTTTGGAGTTGCAATTGCCCAGGAAAAATGTAGGAAGTTGTCTTTTCCTCAGACACCTGTGCAACAGAAGATAACATTGTCATCAAGACACTGGTATTATTGCATTGCATTTCATCACTTAGGCAGTGTCTGTTCTGCGTCCATCCTGTGCTGTGTTGTCAGCTCTAGGCCCGTGACCTCATTGGACTTTACGTGCTAGCAAAATATGGTCAGGAAATAGCTTTGTGGTTCTCTTGACATGGAGGTCCTTTTTGTAACGTCTGAAGTGTTCAGCAGCATTTAATGGTACACCCTAAAAATAATTGTTTAAAAAAGTGGAGGAGCAATGATGGTGTATTAGATTCAGTTCTTAGTTTTTTTAGTGATGTGGCAATAGTGACATGGGTGAAATCCTGGCTTCAGGTCAGTGACAGAACTTCCAGTGACTTTATTTGGGCCAGGATAAGCTGTTCTAGCTCAAACCACCAACATGATTGTCAGCTAGTAAGAACTAATATCATATTATTTGGCTAATATTATTAATTTAAATACAAATAAGCTGTATCATAGCACATAACATGCCAATACCTGTGATTGAGAACTATCCCCTACTCCTAGTCGTGGGCTCAAATGATCCTAATAGTAAAATATGTTGCCATATTTATAAGCAGTGTAGAAGAACTTTGCAAAAGTTGTACCTGGTGTCTGAGAGCTTAACATTCACAAACATTAAACAAACACAAAGATATATTTTTATGCTTGCCATTCCAGACTCAAGGAACTTATCTGAAAGGTTATGAGACAAGGGACTGAAAATGAATCTATTCTACAATTGCTGCAGGGAATTGCTGAACGCAGTAATTAATTGCTGGTGTATTCATTTGCGGCAGGAGGAGCAGCAGAAGGAAAATATCTCATTGAATTTAGAATTGTATTTATTCGTGTATGCACCGTGGTGTTACAGCACAATTATTATTTGACACATTGGAAGCAGACCTGTGCTCTGCTTAAGCTATGTGCTAATATTGGGTGATCTGCTAAAAAATGCGCAAAAACTTTGTGAGGTGCGTTCAGGATTGCAACTGATGTCTCACAGATCTCAGCATGGCGTTTTCAAAGCCCAGCCAGAGAAATACAGAGCTCAGCTTGGCACTGTGCACGGCTAGAGCGTGGCCCCCTAAAATGCTGATTTTTCCACAGGGGCAGCACTCTTGAGGTCAGAAGTCGGCAATGTTGAAGGCATAGCTCTGGTTTTTTTAATCTGTGTCTGGAAGGAGACGTGGGTGCACGCCAGCCTTACACCACTTTCCAGTTTCCAGTGCAGTGTTGGCACCGGTCCACAGGCAGCCGCTCATCCAGCATTCCTGGCTGGAGGAGCGTTTCAGCAGCTATAGAATATGTCAGCCAAGAGGAAGCAAGAAGGAAAAGGAAAGCGGACTTATGAAGTTAAAACCAAGAAAATAAAAATTCCGGGCAGCTCCAGTGAGGCAATGGCTGCTGGTGGGGGTAAGGGTTTATTCAGGGAATCTGCTTCATGGTTTCTAATAAAAACCCAGTAATCCTATTCTGAGATCTTTTTTCCCTTGAATCACACCCTTATTATTTCCTTGCGAAAGCTGACATGGCAGCAGCGGTTGATTTATAGTTTGGGTGAGTTTTATGTGAGTATGGACTGAAGAGCAGTGCCTGGTGCCGGGAGCCCCGTGGGTCCATTTGGGCAGTGAGCAGCATCGGGTTATTTCACACAGGCAAGGAATGGCGGAATCAGGCCTGAAGGGTTTGTTCCTGAAGATTTTAAAAATCAACCGAGAGCTTCCTCTAGGCCTTTAAAGCAGCCTAAATGAATGAGAAGTTAACCTCTTTTTCCTCTCTGCCTGATGGAAGAAACAAATACAAGTGATGACAGGATTATATTACTTTATTAATATGACAGATTCTAATTTGTGAGAATAAACGAACCTCATTCAGTGCTTTATTACTTTCAGAAATTCTAAAATCAATGCAAGATATGCCATAAACATCACTCTTGGCAAGCATTCATTGAAGTAAACATATAACTCAAAGATAGCATGAACTGAATTCTGAACAATTTAGCAAGTAATAAACAAGGCAGTCTGTGATAAGGACATTAAAAAGAAGAGACTCTAACAGAGTAACGAGCAGATGGTATCCATAAATAATGTTGAAATAATAATAATATTTTAAATTTATATATGATGCCTTTCAGTCTGGAAAATCCCACAATGCTTTACAAAACTGAATTTAAAACAGAAACGTAAACTGGAATGCAGCATTTCTGGTGTGAAATATGACAGTTGTTTGGGAGCCCAAGCAATGCCAAGTCGCTCGGGACAGCGAGAGAATTCGAGTTCGTTGCTGCTGCAGTAAGAGCTTGGGCTGAATTTTATTTCTTTCTTCTCCTCTAATCTATTTAATCTATCATCACTGATGGTATGTGGTTACTCTGCCATAATGCACTGCTATTATCCAGGAAGACCCGTCTCCATACTGTTAATGCTATCCGATGCAGGGCTGATTTTATTTATTGAGAACTGGAAACGATCATCAATTTGGCTTTATCCTGTGCAAAAAATGACACTCGGCACAAATACCACCCGAGGCCAAGTTGAAAGAGAAGTTCTGTTCATCCTTCTGTGGGCAGTGTTAACTCCTATGTCAATCTAAATTCTGTACCCTACGTCTTTTGCTGCTGAACATAATTGCTCCTTCCAAGCACTTTGTAGCTCAGCCTAACTTGAGGCTGCCTTCTGATCTCAGATAAACCCAGGCAATCCTCCTGGCTTTACTGGGATTACGCCAACATAAGTGAAACTAAAATTTACCTCCCGCTGCATGAGAGTTGATAGGTGCAGGAGGCACTGCATGACGTTTGAAAGCTGCAATGGAAAAGTGCTGGAGGATGATGGGGGAAAATCATATGCTGTGTACACAGAGCAATGGAAACTATTTAAAGTAGCTCCAGCCTCATGTATTCTGTGCAGTCCCTTCACAGGGAGGAAGATGTTACGTGATAGCATGGATATTTGAGCAAACAGATTCTGTATTGTAGAAATAATAGAAAATGACAAATGGCACAATCTAATCATGAGAATGCTGAAAATAAAGTGGGAGGGGTTGTTGGTTAATATTAATTCATTTTTAGTACTTTCCCATTTAGCTCTATAGAAGTCAGCCAGTATTTTCCCATTGCAGGCTTTTTATGTCAGATGAGGTTCATAGCAAGCTTAAGGTAACTGCCCTGAAAGTCCCAACTCTTGTCAAAATACGTCAGGGTGCTAAAATAACTTAGAATATGTTGTAAAAACAGAAGAAGTTGGTGTTAGGACTTTATCTGAAATTAACTTTTTTAACCCACAAAGCTGTTCCAGCTTGTACTCATTTAACATTTGTAGCTTTACAAATGAGGCTGGATGTAACTATTTCTCATTCATAGGACTCATATACTGGCCCCCCAGTGAGCCTGTGATGGTTTCCGTGACGGTGAGGACTCAGGTGTGAGCAGATTTACCATGTATGTATGGAGGTTGGGTGTTGCTGCAGCCTTAGCAGGATTTGTTAAGATACACACAGCAAAATCTTGTCTTGTATGACTCAGTTTAACTCCTACTGGTTTCATTGGCTCCAGGCTCACTTCCTCTGGTTTTCAGTCAAAACACATGGTTTTTGGGTGGGAAGAAGGATAGAGAAATTGCTTTGTCACACACGTAGCAAACGTTAGCATAGGTATAGCTTCACGGTCCTGAGCATCACAGTAAATAGAGTTCTGTTGTTTGGTATGTATAAGTTATTCATTGAAAAGTCCAGCCTAAATCCATCATGTATCTGTTTTGCAGGAAGTACAAATCTTTGATTTAACCATGGCAATTTGTGCAGGAATCCTTGGGCTGTCAGCTTCGGTGACGGACCGTAACTCATACTTGATTCTTATTCATCCCAGCAGGGCGTTGTGTCAGGGCATGCACAGCTACACGCATGGACTCATTAGTGGCATCTGAGACTCCTGCAAGATGTTAAAAGGTTTATTAATTTTAGACCTGCTTTCGTGAGATAGGGGACAGTCTGATGTTCATTTATTTTCATTTACATCTTGGGAGTTTATAACACAATGGGGTTGTTTCCTGCTTTTATTTTTGCAGTTGAATATCTTCAGACTTCAGTTGCTCGTTAAAATGAGAAATTATTTTTAAAACCTTCAGGACTGTTTGGGTCAGAGTTGATGCTGTTGTCAGGGCTTCTGCTTCATCATTCCATAGCCCTGTGGAGCTGGTGCCTGGAGGCTGTTAGTGACAAGAACTCTTCGTGTGAGCTGTGCACAGTGAAGCTGGTGAGCTCAGTGTCTTGTGATGGGGATGCAGCCATAGCCAAGGAGCTTGACTGTATAGTATAGTAAGTTGGCTTCTTACTGGCAGTCTGCACGGAGAGGCTGAGTTTGTATGTTGATGGAAATGCATCGTGGGGAGCTGGCACTGGGTGACCAACTCCCAGATCCATCCTTCTTGGGAAATGCGGTCCAGAAAGCACCTGCTGTCCTGTGGCACTCGGTTCAGATTCAGAAGCAGAAAGCTCTTTTCCTGTGGAGCTCAAAGCATAGCAGTACCATGCCACAGCGATGCACTGTTGGGCCTTATATGCTGGGATCCACTGGCTATGCAGGCTCTCTTGGGGATACTGACTTCTTTGAATACTCTTTGTTTTTTGTTTGAGCTGAGACACAAGGATGTGAAAATATGTTGTTACCGTCTGTGCACTTTATTTCTGGTAATACAGAATATCACCTTTCAGGCCTGCCAGTATGATATGATCCTTAAATGCCAAATTCATATGAAAACATAGCCCTGAAATGAAACCAATTTAATCCAGTTTATAAGAAACAGGTCATTCAGTAGCTGGTTCTCGGAGTTTTGTGTTGATTGTACTTTTTTGCCCAGCTTTATCTTCACCATACAGACTTCCAGTTTGTAGGAAAAATGGTTTGCAGGCCTTGTCTACATGTACATACGTATTTCTGGTTCTTTTAAAATCTGAGTTGCAGCTGAAATTGGGAAGAGGTCTGAGCACTAAACATATACTTGTACTAACAACCACCTTGCAGCAATTCCCTCTGGATGATTTCTCTGTCTTCTGGACGGTGACATTTATTCTCACAATCAGTGGTGAGACCACAGTAACTATGCACATTGTTCTGCTTGCTGCAGATTAAGAGCATTGTAGGTATCTTTTTTTTTCTTCTTTTTTTCTTTCTTTCTTTTATTTTCCTATTCCTCACTTGCAGAACAACTGAAAAAGAGCAAGGTTAAGATATTTCCTGAATGTTGCATTGTGCTTTGCCCTCATGATACACAAAGGAGAGGGGGAGAGGGGATGAAAGCAGCTCTTGGTCTGACTTGACTCTTGTGTCACCCAATTGCTCTCAAAACATGGGGTCAGCAGAGGCTGGGACTTCAAAACACTGATGCTGGGGGGGCAGAGCTGCAGACCTGTCCAGTATGGCCTGCAGAATAGCTGCTGCTCCATGTGATTTCTGTTTCTGTCTACAAAAGTGCTTTTTACAGTAGGAAAAGCGTTCTATAAATGTTCCATATTTATTATTTTGCTGGAATGAATTGGCTATGCTGAACTTAGATCAATAAAATGAAAAAAAAAGAAGAAAAAATACCAAAGATAAAAGGAACCCGAAGAGCCGTGCATTCCAGAACAAACACAGCACTCCTTGGCGTGGTGCAGGCACTGTTTGTGCCTGGCTTCTCAATAGGGGTTCTTGCACATCCAGTAACTTTGTTTGTATTTTGTAAATTAGCAGATGGCTCTTTGATACAAAGGCAAAAGTGTTCCCACATCAGATGGAATTTCTCCCTGTCTTCTCCCCTCTCTGGTATTAAATAAATTAATGAGGAGAGATACAACCACAGTTTCTAAAGGCAAAGGGGAGAAGTAGCAAAGGAAAAAAACCCCAAAGTATGTGCAACTTAACTGTAAGGTTCAATTTACACTACCTACAATAAAGCAAAAAAGCACGTAATTCAGCTGGAGAGGTTCTTATTTCCAACATTTCAGAGCTATGCTCCAGGAGCCTTAGGGTGCAGCCAGGTTAGTATTTGTGACCCCCTTCTCTGTTTAGATTATCACAGGCCTTCCAGTGAAGGCTGGCTAAATCTCATCAATGGAAGGAAATGCTCAGGTAAGTATGTCACCACTGATGTGGGAAATCATTCTGTACGTGTCATGAAAGCATTTTGAGGTGCAGCCTGTGGTACATATAATGCATTGTGCCTATTTACCAAAGCAGTGGGGCTTGATCTTGGCTGGAGCCTGTAGGCAATCATTTGAGCAATGTAAAAGCAATTAAATAAGACTCTGACAGACTAGATTTGGCTGAAGCATATTTCACATTGCTCCAAACAGTCTTTTTATCGGGTAGGCTAAAATTTCTGTGGAAATCTTATTGCTGCAATAGTCAACTCTCCCCTCGTTTACTTGAACTTTGTCTACTCAGATATTGTGACGATTAACAATAAAGTGTTTCTTTTTCCTTGGAAGTGTATATACATATATTATACATATACATGTATATATATAAAAGAGAAAGTAATTTTTGGGGCAGGCTTTTTCTGATCTGTTTGTACAAGACATGGCGTGGTTAAGTCCCAGTCCACGATTGAACGAAGTACCGAAGGACTGTAGGTAAACAAATTGGTACTCAGTCTGAAGGTAAAGTTCTGTTTACTCATTATCCAGCACTTTCTCTGCACCAGTCTTGCATGAAAATCTTCCTCCACTGTTCCTATGTCTTCCATGTCCCACTCTGGTCCTGTTGACTGGACTGATAGTGGAAGATTTCTCATTGGCTCTAGTAAGAGTAATAGATCTAAGAGCAATAGGTCCTTATTTTTCTTTTTTTAGAACAAGTATTTCTTCTTTTTCAGCTTTGCCTGAAATGTACCACGTGTCCAAAAGATGGAACAAATTATGCCTACTTCACCCTTGAACACTGCATAGAAGTTCAAGGGAAAATGTGCCCAAGTACTTATGTAGAATCAAAGGATATGATGAGAGTAAGATGGATTTCATACTGGCTAGCAGCAAGTAATATTGTAAGCAGAGGAAAAAGAAATCAAAAGAAAAAAAATTGCGTTATATATAGGAAAAATACATACCATGGAAAAATACACGTCCAACACTAACTGTGGGCACAAGCCCAATCCTTCTCATTTTGCAATCATTGCAAGTGGCTCCACTGATTTTTAGGGGACTTGAATGGCATCCAGCTCCAAATTTGGCTTCCTTAGCTCATGATTACTCCTCTTGGAATTAATAGTATTTCTTGAATTAGGAAAGTAAGATATTTTTGATGCTAAAACTCTTGCCCTCGGCACTTCATTAAATACATGATTAGAGGGAGAGCCCTTTCAAGGTAACACCCCTTTTGGACATGCCTGGTGTTTTGTCGTGTTTCCTAAGCATGGTAATCTTATGCCACATTCAGGGAGACTGTCACATTTTAAGGAGTCACCAGCCTACCTTCTGGATGTTCTCAGTATCCTTCAGAGCGTGCATGAGAGATAAATCTTTCACTGCATTAATTTGCTCCTTTTGATCTCTTGGTGACTCATCCATCTGTGGGCACTCCTTTGTCTTGTCACGTTTGTCACTGGCATGTAACTGGGTTGTTTGTAATGGAACTGAGACTGAATAATTGAGAATATACCTGTGCACACCACAGATCTGTGCCTGTTGGGTGGTGCTGCTCATTGAGGCAGGTTGGATACAAGGTTGTATGATTTTGTTACAGCTGTTTTGTTTGATGAACACTTTTCAATGGGACATTTTCAATGGGTGGTGTGGCTTCTGAGCTAAAGCAGAGTTTCTGACTGTTCTTTTGGCATGCGACCGTGGAACTCATTTTCTACGACAGAAAAACTTGAGCAATGAAAGAACTTTGCATTTTTCATGAATATTCATTTAATATTTATAATTATTTTGGTCTTGCTTATATACTCCCCTTATTTTCTAACATTCAAAACATCTTTTTGGTAATTAATTTGAATTTTAGCACTAACGAGCCGCTTCTTCTGTAATGTCTATTGCAACCACGGCACGTTGTTCTAAATTGCATAATAAAATAGTAGTCTAGAACGGCAATATATTCAGCAAAGGGCTCCACTTGTGTTTGACAGGGTGAACGTGTGTGTGCTTTTCAAAGCAACTAGTTTAGCACTCTTCATTTGCAAAGAGGGAAGGGAGAGGAGAGAGAAGCGCGACTCGGAGAGCAGCTTGTCACACGGTGACCTACTTTTCCAACCAATCTGAGTGCAGCCGGAGCTGCTGTTGTGTTGACACTACATATCCAAGCTAAAGCAAACCCAGCAGAATCTGTGGCCTTAGAGATTGGCTTTGGAGAAGACAAAAAGCCTGCTGGGGTTGATAGGAGTTTTAGATGTGCCTGCATTGCAGGGCTGGGGTACAGCGAGCTGATTTCAGAGCTGAGTCTCTTCCCTGGGAGATGTAAAGGAGATTATGCTCCCTCTTTGTGTCTAATCTCCCAGGTACATTTGTGTCTAAAGCAGATGTTGTTAGTCTGGGGAGGGTCTCCTTGTCTACATGGGGGACACAGCCAAAGAGCTGAATTTGTGGCTCTTATCACCGTTTTCTCTCTCCTGACAGGAAAATCAGGATAATGAGGGGTGTGCCTGTGAGAAATGCAGGGATGCCCATTTGTCATGCCTGTCTTTGACTCCATTTTAGCCACTAGGGATTATTTGCAGATGATGCAAATTAGAATAGCCACAGAGCTCCCCTAATCTCCTACAGAGGGGAGAAGTTTTGCACAGAGCCTGCAGACCAGGAAACCTTTTAGTATCTGCGTATCCACACAGGATTAAACATGTTCTCTGTGCCATTTCAAAGTTATTGGATCTGGAGCTTCAGTTCACTGGTAAGATGCCTTGAGACCTGTTTATTTATTTGAGACCCAAAGAAAATAGAAATGGAGTGGACCTCAGCTTAGTAGGACAAGTGAAATAATGAAAATGAGTTAATGAGAGCCTTAAAAAACCCCACCAATGCCAACCAAAGTCTAGTAGAAACTAATCACCGGTAGGTGAGATGTTATTGGGGCTTTCTTGGACCCTGCTGCCGGAATCCTCAGGGGAATTTTAGCACAGTGCAATGGCATGTGACCACAAGGTGCGTGCTTCCCTCGTGGCGCCGTCGTCCCACTCAGGGCTGCCTTTTTATGAGCTGGCTTTATTTGTTTTCAAAGTACATTAAAACAGGCATCCATGGGGTGAACTAAGGAAGTCCTTGGATAAGGCCAGCATAGGACACTGCCTGCAGTTATCACACTGGACTTCTTCCCACAAAGATTTGGCTATTTTAAAATTCAATTAAGTGGGTTCTGCTTCTTCCTGGAAACACGTGAGTGGGTGAAAGTTTGACATCTGCCCTTCTGCTGAGCATGTGCTTCTGGGATGGAGATTCTCCTCTCCACCCCACTGACTTTTCTCTACTGTCATTCCTTACTGTTAGATGTTTCTTGGCTAACTGAATTGGCCATCCTATAAGCCATGAGAGCAGGAAGCTCTATGGGCTGGTTTCTCTGGTGTGCTGCTTGGTTTTGAGGGGCTGGAATTCGAGGCTTTGCGTTTGTGTGAGTCTCCTGCATTGGGGGCAGAGCAGAACCTCACTGTTTCATACCCATGTGAGCCAAATCTTCCTACACTGCCGAACCATGAAAGCCAATGGAGAGCTCAGAGGTGGTAAGAAGTGCTATTACTGTGGCGTTTAAAAACTCAAACACTTTCTATTAAACAGTTCAACTTGTTTGATTTTTGTTTGATTCCCTACTAACTGGAAGCAGACTTGGAAACTTGAAGCATTAATTTCACAATTACACTTAATCAGTATTGTGTGCTTAATGCTAATGTTGCTATGATGTGGATGTTCACTGATGAATTAAGGATAAATTTTAAAATTTCTTCAGAAAAGTCTGTAAGTATATAGCCTTTGTTCAGCAGTATGTGGTTTATAACCCTGTAACAGCAACAGTCTACCCTGTGCTTTACGGATGTGTACTGGAGAGCTGTGATGCTTTAATGACTTCTCAGTAAGCCAAGCTTACAGCCGTGTTCTTTCCCACCATTAGAGGTGTGACCTGATTGTGGTGGTTTTACTTCTGCTGAAAGCACAATCAATGCCCTGTATTTTCAATACCATGAAGATAAAAAAGTGCATTACATTTTTCAGCAGGAGTATCACTTCCAGCAGGAAAAGAACAAATAGACCTTTCTAGCTGTTTACAGGAATAGACTTTCAAGCGTATCCTCTGGTTCCCTTGAGAGGTAATTTTTAAAACTTGCATCGGTGGAAAACAAAATTGAGTGAGTGAAGTGCCTTTTTAGTGTCCTGAGTGAAACAGGCTGCCATCCTGCTGGTCACGTTAGCTGCTGCATAATGAATGTGTGCACGGCCAGCACCGGGCTGCTAACTTAATAGAAAGCTGAGCTGAGCTGCCCAGCGCTGCCCTGGTCTGCTTGCACTCCTACCCTCAGCTCTTGTCTCGGCATGGGATGGCTTTGCAGGGGGACACTGCTCCTGTTTGGAGCCCAGCGCTAGGAGGGTCCCCGTCAAGGTCTGCTTTTGGGATGCTGCCTTGTACTGAGGGCACTGTGAAAGCTGGGCTGAGCGCAGCCGTGTGTGGGCACAGCAAACACCGCACCAGCATCACGCACACTGCACTAAAAGTTATTAATTCCTTTAGCCGCTCCAGTAAATCTTTTTCCACCACAAGCATACACTGAGCATTGCTCCTGCCCAAAAGAGACCTGTGGGAGAGAGTCAGTGTCAGAAAGGTTAAGTAACTCAGTCCATAATTGCAGGGACTTGTCCATAATTTCCAATTCTTTGTGCAAAAATGGAGGGCTTTTCTTTCCATTAGACTGTGTGGTTAAAGACAGAGAGAACCTGCCCGTCCTGTGCAAATCTTGTAAGTGTAGTAGTTTCCTCATTTGACATAGATTTTAAAGCCAAGGTGATTAATGAGTCATAAATATAATGCTGCAGTGATCCTTAAAATAAACAACATTCCTTGATTTGAAAATCCCAGGAGAAGAGTTTTAATTTCTCTAACCAATCTGGGAATGTAAAAGACTTTCCTGCAGTGCCTTATTGATATAATTTGACCTTGCTCAGCAGAGGAGCTCCCTGATGGAGGTGTGGGGAGGGAGGGGGTGTGTGGGCACACATGCAAAGTGCTCTTACTATGCCTGTATTCAAATTCTAATTCCATATTCTTGTAAGAACGATCTCACTGGGAACCAAAAATAGCACAGACGGAAAAATATTCTCACAAGATGATTGTCACACAAATAAGAATAGTTTCTCTTTAACCCATTCTCTTATCAGCTAAGCTCTCAGCAGACTTCTGATCCTCTGCCGCTGCCTTGCTTTGGCCATTGGCCGAGGATCTATGCGTGACAAGCAACACTTTAATAGTGATAAAATATCTCTGTGGTTGACAGTGTACCATCAAGCTGAATTAGATGAACTATGCTTAACTTGTTCTAACAACACTGAAGTATTTCTTCAGTGATGGTAATTCACAGTCTTAGTGTGAGGGGTGCTTCTGAGTTTTGGTCTCTGTTTTTCTGGGTCCTTTTTAGCACTACATCTCCTAATGCTCCATTGGTTTCAATGGGGTTGTAAAAAATGCATGTCTGATGCTGGTAGAGGCTACGAGGAATCTGGTGAACAATATTGTTCAGCACACAAAGCAACCAAACAGGTTTATTTATAGGCACCATGGCAGAGTACTGGTATAAGAAAGCTGAATGAGAAGTATGAAGCTATGGATATTCCTATAGGAAAGCTTTGATTTGCTCGTTTGAAATGAGAGCATGTGTATGGTGTGATTTTGTGACATCCTTGTGACAAGAGGAAGCTGATCTCAGTAGGCAGTGGGTCCATCAGAGTGCTGGAGAGCTGGGAGGTGGCCATGGATTTCCAAGAAGTAAAAGGGCAGAGGAGGGCTGATCCCATGAATCCTTCTTTTATCCAGATTGTGTCAGGGGAAACGCGCTCTGTAGTTCACAGTGGTCTGCAAATGAGCTTCTCTGTGAAAGGTTACCATTGTACGAGTGCATGCTAATTCCTGGACTCCTCTGATAGACAGTTACATATAAATAAAAGCCATCATCCTGTTCTTTTATTTGAATTTGTTTATAGACTATGGAGAAAAGCTGATGGTTGCGTTTTTACTGCACAACAGATGTTCATAGTTCTCAGGCACATCATCTGCCCAATTGCCCATGGCTTTGTCTATTGCAATTATTTTTTCCCATATGTACACATTGGGTCAGATTCCAGCACAGAGACAAAGAGAGTTTTATTTTTTCCTCTCTCTGGAGCTACTGAGGTCAGTTGGGCTTTTGACAAGGGTTGTAGGATCCTGAAGAAGAGTCCTGAAGCCATGCTAGTAGCATGGAAGGGAGTGGCTGATGGGCTTCATTCCTTTGCCACAGAGCTTTCTACTTTGAGCAGGATCCTCAGCTCACCCATGGAGCCCTGCCCCAAGAAGGCTGATGCACTGTGTATGTTCCTGCAAGGCTGCTCATGGCTGTGGGACAGTTGGAGAAATCTGCCCCATGATGTGGCCATGGTTGCTAGTTTGTGGGCAGTCTGAACACAGGAAAGATGGAGCGCTGAATGCTGCCCAGACAAGCAAAAAATATTTTATTGCTGAAGAATGATTATCCTCCCTTCTTTTCAGTAATAATTACCTGAGATGGTCTGGCTTCTCTGAGAGGCAAGAGTTGTCAGAAATTCCAAGCTGAGGGAGCTGGGATGTGCACGTTCTGAAGCAGAGAGGATGCTGCTGGTGACCTGCCTTCCCTGCATGGACACAGGTCCCATATTTTCAGCTTGCACACTAAGCTCATGTGTTGCTCAGCTTCCCTTTGTGCTTTTGTGTCTTTGTCTCTGCCATTGTGGTGTAGGCAAGGAATCTGGGTCCAGCTACACTTGTTATGCCTGAGCACTGAGTCACAGTGGTGCCATCCCACAGGGAAGCCAGTGTCCTGTGAGCACAGCATAGCACTGCTGGGCATCACACAGAGTGATGAGGTGATGAGGCATCACACAGAGGTGAGCACAACTGGCTCTGAGCAGCCAGGTTTGGCATGGGGCAGGCTATCAGCCAGCACAGTACAGCCAGCTGGGGATAATCAGCCATTCTGTGAGGTAAGGATAATGAGGTAGGCACAGAGATATCCTGCAGCTATCCTTCTGCAGCTCTTTCCTATTTTTAGAAAACTTTCCCTAATATATAGTCTCTATATTGCTTGCTCTGAATGAAATCAGTTCTCATGTTATCCATCACATATTCTTATTTATTATGTTGGAAGCTCCTATCATATTCCCCTGAGTCTCCTCCTTTCCAGACCAAACAAATAGAGAAGAAATTCAGCCTTTTCTTGTAGAAGGATGTTTTCCTCTCAAATTTGTCTACATTTTATGTAAAATATGATGTTCCAAATTGCACCCTAACAGAAGTTTCACTGATGCTTAATGAAAGGGAATGATTACTTCCTGTGTTTGACATGCGTTTCACTGATGCTTAATGAAAGGGAATGATTACTTCCTGTGTTTGACATGCATCACTCTTATTAATACATAATGGAATGAGCTGTACGTTTTTTGTTGCAGTGTGTCAGAGTATTGAGTCGTGTTCCGCCTGTGGTCCCCCATAACACGCAGCACTCCTCTTACAGTACTGTTATTTAACCAGTTATTTCTTATTATATATTTGTTCATCTGTTTTCTCCTTCCTTTGCTCAGTGCTTCACAGTTGCCTTTAATTGAGATTTTTGCTTGATCTGAGGATGTTTCTTCATTTCCTCAAGACTGTTCTGAATTCTGAAAGGACCTTTAAAAGCATCTGCAATCTTCCTCAGTGTGTGCACCTTTGTACTGTCCTTTCTACAAGCTGAGTCATTGACCAGAATACTGAATCAACCTAGTTTCAGGACAGATCCTCAGAGATCTTGCTTGATAGGTCCAGAGATGCTCAATACCTGTGGGAGGAGAAACTGGTATTTGAGCATGGCTTTGGTCTTAATTTGGAACCAGCAAGGTGTTAACAGCTGTTCACGTATTCACTTTAAGTGAAGCCTCAGCTTCACAGAGCAGTGCGAACAAAATAATACGAGTGCATCTTCTGTGTGAGCTGCCCCATGACGTGGCACTGCCCAGTGTACGAGTGCCACGTGCTGCCTTTGCACCGTGATTCCTCACAGCATCTCAGTGGGGCTATAAATATCCTTTCTCCTTCAGTTTGAGAAGAAGAGGATGCAGATGGGTGAGAACTGTTCCAGTGCAGCTCGCGCTCTCACCCAGCTCATAATGAGATCAGAATGCAGGCAGGAATGTGTGGAGGAGTGGAGCTGGCAAGGATTCACCAGCCAGAATTATTCTAAGCCTATTCCATCCCCAGTCAAACCTTTTTTCTATTTTCTTTTTCAGTGAAGGTGCTTTATGGAGATGTTTCTTTCTGAACGTAAGATTCAAGCTCTTTCTGCTACGTGAGCAAATTCTAGTTGACAGGACATTGCTCTTGCAATGAGTTTTGGGTGCACTGGGCTTCTTAGCACAGCTTCCTTTACTGTGGTTATTTCAGAGCAGTTGGCATTTCTCTGCTATGTAGTTGGTTTGCTGGATGCTGGAACGCATCAAATTGAATCTTTAAAAGGATCCCAGATCATTCTGGATGCTAATCTAAATCTTAAAAACAAACAGAAAAGCAGAGAAAGGGGTGGGCAGAACAGTAGCACATGAGTTATCCCAACTTGTTTACATCCTGATTTGAAAAAGATACAGCTTGACCCCTTTGTAACCTTGAAATCTACACAGTGAGAGGAAACACTATGTAAATTAGAGCAGCCAAAACAAAACAGGCAGGCAGAAGCTCAGTGTGCAGAACAAGCTGGGAAGGCAGGCTTTGCAAACACTTGGCTATCAAGAAGAAATATGCACAGATTCGTTTTTTTTTCTGGGATGCAATATCTGTGAAAAACAACATCAGTAACAGAAGATGGCATCCCTCAATTTATACCAGCACACCCCTTTCACAGAGCAGAGGGCAGCACGTGTTTCCCTGCTGTCCCTATTGCTAAACCTCTGGTGAAACCATACCACAGGCAGGATCCAATGGGAGGGCCCACAGCAATTTGGCTGTGATTGAAATGGGTTTTAAAAGATGACAGTGGTGTTCTGGGGGCCCGGCTGCAGGAGCAAAGTAATCACACTGCTTATAAATCTCTTCATGATGGTGAGCAGATGGTGGTGGTGGGCAAGGCTTGGTTACATCCTGGGCTGGGTGAAGGAAGAGAGCAGAGTACCAAAGGCTGCGGTCAGACCAGGAGCGTTGCAGTGATGTTAAGGTCAGGCTATTTACCATTTCCTTCTCTGTACTGGAGCTAAAGATGGTGAGACTGAACTGTGAGCTGACTGGCAAAGGGATGTACTCACTGTGCTCGGATACTTTTATTCCTCACCTCATTTGGAATTGCCTTCAGGAGAGGGAAGGCGGTTCCCGTGCTGACCCCTCTTTGCCCCACAGCCGTTGATCTCTGAATTCTCATCCCCAGAAGAAGGGAGCACAGCAGATGAGAGCGCTGCTTTCAGCCTGGTGAAGTGCAATTATCTGGCCTACTGTCGGCACTCGCGAAGCCCAGGAGAGACAAAGCCTGTAGCCAGAAGCATGTTCCCAGCCAGGGAAGGCTAGGAGGTGGTCATGAGATATCATGGTAGGAAAAAATCAGAGACCATTTTAAGCTCCAGAATTGCCAATATTCTTCCCGGAAAATCAATTAAACAAATTCTCAACCATGTTATTGCATTGAAGTGACTGGAGAGAATCTCACCTACCGTGGCCCTGTACAGTGCCAGGAGCAGCAGCTTTCACCTGACAGCATGATGACAAATTTCTGCTCTTGCAGCAGTGGAGCAGTGTTGAACTGAGCTGCTATGCTCAAACGTTTTATTCCTTGGATCATCCAAGGCTCCACAGGGGATACACTCCTCAAGCCTTTCTCAAGATGATGTGAATGGTCCTCTGGGGGTCAAGTGCTGTTCCGAAAGAAGAGCAGTGCCAGAATTTATTTGTGTGTTGGGAAAGAAGAAGTATATTGTTCATCCTGTGTTCACTGAACGCTTCATGGTGCCTGTTTGCCTGCTGTCTCCTGCTGGCTACACATACATGCAATAAACACTGTTACTCTCCCTTGTTAGAATACAAGCCATCACTTATGGGGTGTAAAATAAGATTTAGGTGCATATGCATGCATACTGCTCTATGTGCAGTGTTGCCCTGTAGCAGTGCGAGTGCAGAAGAAGCGAATTGGAGCAAAGCTCTCTCTGGTGGAGACCACAGAGTCCAATTAAGTCTCAAAATCTGAGTTTTAGTTCACTGTCTTGGAATTTGATGTGGAGAAAGTCTTTATTCCTACTTGCACAGAGATGTATGAAATAAATGGGGAAATGTAGCTTCTTAATATTTCATTTGCTTGGTGATTAAAAGAAGTTAGTGTCAGCCATTGAGCAGTTTAGCAGACCTCCTTTAATTTTTATAAGGAAATATTTGCCTGGCTTCTTTCTGTGCATTTACATGAAAAAAATAAACAAATATTCTCCCGTCTGCATCTTTTTAATAAGGACATATATAATGTGAATAATCAGAAATTAAATCCGAACAGAATGCTAACACATTAAGTATAACACACTCCTTACTTCATAAATGATGTGTAGTTTGTGAAGTTAAAACAGCGGAATAACAATGCCCCAAAGTATTTTGGACACAGGATTCACATGCAGATTTTCCAGGCAGCCAGGCAGAATTGGATACTTCACTCAGAATTCCCTTCAGCATTTGGGAGTTTGGGCCATGTCAACTTATGGTGCCTCCGGAGATCCGTGCTGTGCTTTTTGAAACCATCAGGAGAGAAAAACACCTGTTACATTCTCATATTCCTGAGACAGTGCTGAGAGAATTTTTGCAGGGATAACAGTGTCAGTGCGGAGCTGAAATGGGAAGACCTTTCTTTTGGAAGGTGTGCAGTGGAAAGTGTGAAGTTTTCTGACACAGAATGACTGATGAAACAATGTTTCCCCCAACGTTTTCCAGACGCAGTGTGATAAAGTGGTCTTTCAGATTACTGATTTCAGGTTCGTATTAATCTTTTTCATCGTAACTTTATAAGTAAGGCTTTTGTTGCTGCTTTAGCTTTCTTCCACCGAGCTGGTAATCTGATCACAATTTCTGAGCCGTAAGCATCGTTCTGTGAATATATTTAGCTTTGGGCTAAAAATGGTTTCAGCTGTTGACAGTTCCCTCCGAGCACGTTGGTGAAGTGCTGTGGTTGTGCTCTCGTGCCCACAGCTGTGTGTCCATGGGCAGGGGCACCTCTGTGTGCCCGGTGTCAGAGGAACCCCTGTGTGCTTCTCTATGAGCGAGGGACAGCATCAGCAGGCAATCCCATACAGAATTTAATTAGGTTAAAGGGCAAATATCAAGAGAGGCTATGAGCTGCTAACATGTAGACATGAAACAAGAGCTTGCCATGGGGCACGTGTGTCCTTATGCTGCTGCTGCTGAGACAGTGCAGAGGCATCCACTGGCTTCTGCCTTAAGCACCAAGCCGTGAGCCAGCCCTGCTGTAATTGTTTCTGCTGTCATGGAAGAATGAGGTTTCACTTTTACTTGTAGACTTCATCTCGCATTTCTGTTGACCATTAGTCATAACCCTTAAATGGATCTATACATAAAAATCAGGACTGAAACTGGCTGATAGAAGGCTCCGCCAGCCAACCCTCGCTTCTTGCTAATAGTCTGACTCATGGTTTCTGGTTAGGGAAAGTGGAGCGGCATCCTGCACGGCCATGTGATACAGCGAGCATGAGGCATGGGAAGGAAATACAGCCTTTGTTTGCTGAGCTGTATGCAACTGATGGTACATGGGTCAGAAATAGGGGTATAGAGGCATACGGTGAGTGAAATGTGTGTGTTAAAAAGAAGTCCTACAAAGTCGTTCTTTACATCGTGGGAGGGCTATTAGAAACCCTCTAGGCTTGATGACAGAAAAACCTGCAGACACATGGAAATCTTCTTATATTTTTCCAGATTATTTTCATTCCAAGTGTTATAAAATAGCTCTTTTGTGTTGTTTGTTTGTTTGTTCTGGGAAGGAGATTTATGGTTAATGATAATTTCCAATCTCATAAGCAAGATCAACAGACTAGTTAAGATACTTAAGTTCAGTTTAAATATTTAAGTAACAATCTTAGCAAAAAAAAAAAACAACAACCAACATACAATTATATCAATGCATTTAAAAATAATACAGGAACATTGTGAAAATCACATTTCCCAAATTACATCAATGACAACAGGTTTTTCCTTCCTTCCTTCCTTCCTTCCTTCCTTCCTGTCCTTCCTTCTTCCTTCCTTCCTTCCTTCCTTCCTCCTTCCTTCCTTCCTTCCTTCCTGTCCTGTCCTTCCTTCCTTCCTTCCTTCCTTCCTTCCTTCCTTTCCTTCCTTCCTTCCTTCCTTCCTTCCTTCCTTCCTTCCTTCCTTCCTTCCTTCTTCCTTCCTATCCTTCCTTCCTTCCTTCCTTCCTTCCTTCCTTCCTTCCTTCCTTCCTTCCTTCCTTCCTTCTTCCTTCCTTCCTTCCTCCTTCCTTCCTTCTTCTTCCTTCCTTCCTTTCCTTCCTTCCTTCCTTCCTTCCTTCCTTCCTTCCTTCCTTCCTTCCTTCCTTCCTTCCTTCCTTCCTTCCTTCCTTCCTTCCTTCCTACCTTCCTTCCTTCCTTCCTTCCTTCCTTCCTTCCTTCCTTCCTTCCTTCCTTCCTTCCTTCCTTCCTTCCTTCCTTCCTTCCTTCCTTCCTTCCTTCCTTCCTTCCTTCCTTCCTTCCTTCTTCCTTCCTTCCTTCCATCCTTCCTTCCTTCCTTCCTTCCTTCCTTCCTTCCTTCCTTCCTTCCTTCCTTCCCTTACCTTCCTTCCTTCCTTCCTTCCTTCCTTCCTTCCTTCCTTCCTTCCTTCCTTCCTTCCTTCCTTCCTTCCTTCCTTCCTTCCTTCCTTCCTTCCTTCCTTCCTTCCTTCCTCTTCCTTCCTTCCTTCCTTCCTTCCTTCCTTCCTCCTTCCTCCTTCCTTCCTTCCTTCCTTCCTTCCTTCCTTCCTTCCTTCCTTCCTTCCTTCTTCCTTCCTTTCCTTCCTTCCTTCCTTCCTTCCTTCCTTCCTTCCTTCCTCTTCCTCTCCTTCCTTCCTTCCTTCCTTCCCTTCCTTCCTCCTTCCTTCCTTCCTTCCTTCCTTCCTTCCTTCCTTCCTTCCTTCCTTCCTTCCTTCCTTCCTTCTTTCTCTTCTTTCTCTTTCTTTCTTTCTTTCTCTGTTGGGTTTTATCAAGTCCTCTTCCTATGAGGAACATATTCCTCACATATCACTGTGTGTGTTCATATATAAAATAGCTATAATGTAGAAGAAGTGGAACTAAACTCTTGCACCCAGTCAGCCTAGGATTACTGGGGGCAAAAAGGCTAAACATTTCTGAGAGCAGCATTAGCATCCACGCTGCTTACAGCAATCTCCATGTACTTAGCAAGGAAAAGCAACCCGAGGACAAAGCAGAAAGCCAAGCCTCCAAGGTTGCAAACTGGCCTTTACTCTGCCCAGTGGCATTACTTTCAGCTTCAAGACCAAGCTGTAAGATGCTAAAAATCACCATTTCCCTTCTCTCACAGGAGATCCTCAAGGAAATTCAGTGAGTTGCTGGAATGACTGAGCTGTGCAGATCCCAGCACAGGCTGCTGGCAGTGCAGGAGCAGGCATTGGGAGCGTTGTCCTGAGGATGCCTGAGTGGCTTCACCACTGAGCATCCCATCTTCATTTACCCAGAATCTGTTCTTGTGTTTCACTCTTGGAGCGCTGTATGAGCTCAGCGTATGGTGCTGTAAACACAGTAAAATTTTCCCAAGAGAACAGCCTTCCCCTGATGTGAGTTCAGATATATTTTGCCCCATTCTCCAGTCATGGGAACCTCTTCTGAATAGTGAGGAATTGGTCCTTCTGCTGGTTTTCATTCACAGCAGAGAACGTGTCAAATGTTGTGCAGGACAAAAATGTTCCCTTTACTCTGTAACTTTAAAAATTTAGTCTTGTAATGAGTATGTGGAAGAAGGCAAAAATCTACTTGGAAGGTAGAGGAATTTCAGAATGATGGTAACTATGCAAGCTCTATTTGTTTCTGTGTGTGTATTGTGATCTTGGACTACATGGTCACACTTTGTCTCTGACAGACTGCCTGCCACAATGCACAGGCTGGATGCACAAGGGAGGCAAATTAAGATTGCATATGCAGCCATAAATGTGACATTTGGAATGTTTCAAATAAAACAGAAATGGCATTATTTTAATGTGGCTTTTTGTATGCATACAAATAAGCTTGTGGCTTATGTTCACCTCTTGCAGGTGCTGAGGCTTTGATACTTCTTATACTTTGTGGCTCTGTACTTTTCACTTCTAGGAACTGGTGCTGAGCACAGTGGTGGAATGAAGACGTAGTTCCCTGGTTTTAGCACCTAGGTAAGGTGTGTTTTGCTGCACCTTGAATTTACATCTCAATTTATTGTTCATGTGAAAGATGCATTAATTCATCATGAGTCAGTAAAGGCTTGACCTATTGACAGTATTTTAATATGATTTTTTTCCTCCAATTTTGTCTTCCCCATTCTCATTTGTGTTGGCTTGTCTACTCTACATCGCCTTTAAACAGCATGGCTGTGGGTCCAGCCATTAGTAAGATCTGCGAAATTGCTAAATGGATTCTGTATTTCTTTTTTATAGAATAAAAATATCTCTTTATCAGCCTTAGCTAGCCCAATGACAAAAATATAGCTTGTAAAGCTCATATTGTATGAGCTCGTGTTGAATGGGCATCTTGAAAGATGACTGGAATGACAAACACAGTGGCACCCTGCTCTTCTACTTGCCTGTGCTTGCCTGAGTTACTGACTACCCCAAACTTGTATGCAGAAACCATGCTTGGGCTCACTTATGTTGAAATCTTGGCTTGGAATGATATAACAATTAACCACTGTTAGCCTGTTTGTTCAAAGCAGAATGCAAAATTGGATTAGACCATTAGTCTCTTTGAAAGAACACACTTATTAATTATTTCTTTGGAAATTTTTACAAAAAGAGCAATACAAAAAGCAATAAAAACCTTACCCTGCACAGAATATGGCTAGGTAGCTTTAAGTGTAGGAAAAGTGTGGTAGTGGAGTAGTTACAGAGGTGCTGGGAATGGAAAATTACTTTTTTGGCTCTGCTATGTATGCTTAAGTGATTGCTACTGACTTAATGGCAAGAGAAATTGATAGGGAATATAGCAGCTGGAAAACTTGAGCAGTGATCTGGTTTATGTAACCCTCAGGGGAGGTCTGCAGGACCCTGGTGAAATTGAAAGATATTCAATAGTCTGGTACTGGTATAGTCAAGAGATGGAGGACATATGGAAATTCTACCTTCTACAGCACTGCTGGAGCAGCTGTAGTCGCACTTTGCAGGTGGTCTTGCTTACTTTCACTTGCACTGTTAACAAAACTTTTGCCCATGAGTCTGTATGTAGCTGTCACCACTCTCTCCAAAATCTACTTCCCTTTTCACATCACTTCAGTCAGTGCAGCACCTCACCGTAGGAAATATTATTGTGTGCTCAGCCAATTCTTTTATTGTTTTGATTGCGTTAAAAATTGTCACCTTGAGTCTATGAAGACACTGCAGATATTTTGTGTCCTCTGTTACCATGACTGTTGCTTAATTCCTTAATGAAGATACAAACGCTTTAAACCATTATACGGAGGAGGAAAATAACATTGTCTGACCATATGGTGTCTTTTTCGTTCAGGAAGTCTAAAATAGAGTGAAACTGTCTCTCACAGATATGACAAAAAGCAAAAGCATTTTTACCACAAAGCAATGACTTCTTCTTGAAGAAGGTGCTCTTTATCCCAGAAACAACATAAGCATGACATGATGTGGCAGTTACCATAGCAACTAATTATTTTTTATTGAACAACAAGAATAAACACAATAGCTTCACAAAACCCAGCATATCTTGGCAAGCAAGTTAAAATGTCCCAGGGCATCATCAACATGTACACTCATCATTTTTAGTTTCCCTTTTTTTTTCTCCTTTCAGAGTTTTATATATTTCTTTGTTATGAACAAATGCATTTGAGTATGGGTCAGAAAAGCTATGCTAATTTTCTCATCTGCTTTTTTCCTTCAACATAATTTCCTTGATGTTTTTCCATTAGTGTTGCACTGTGGTCTTACACTACTTTCACTAGGAAATGTCTGCTGTGGTCATGAGTTGATGAGCCCAAACTTCCAGTAGGAGCCCAAGTAAGGAGTGAAAGGTTCACAGTTTACATGGCAAGGAAAAAGGAACAGACAACGGCCTCAAAAATGCTTTTCTCCTGAAATTTGTGGAATCAGTTTATTCCACAACAACAGTAAAAAGAATCTTATTCTGTGATTAAAAGGCCAAAAGAGGAATTGTTTTGATCCAGGTAAACTTTGCTTAATAAAGTAATTCGGTAATTCAGTATTGGTAGTGTCTGATTGAGGACTGACTGAAGGCAGCAGCACATTCTTTTTATTTAGAGTCCATTTTTACAAGTTGAAATTAACTTTAATGAGCATCACACTGAATAGATAAGTCATAGGTGATATATTGATGTTATCAAAGTTGCTGGAACTCCTGCAGTGTTTGCACAGTGCCGTCCAGACAGATAGAGAGGCAAGAGGAAAGTGCATGACAGCCTTTACTTGTTCCTTTAACATCCAGAAATGCAAGGCTTTGGATAGATTACTTGAAGAAATATTGCTGCTTGTAATAGCAAATATCACGTACTTAGTGAAGATTCCCACCTTCTGATAGTTTGCACGCATGTAATTCCATTTCTGTAATTCACTGTGCTAAACTTATACTCTCACTTCTGTTATTGCAGCCCATCTTGAAGGCAAGTATAATATCAGCCTCCATAGCAGTATTGCTGCTATAGTTTCAGTTATGCATGCAGGCTCATCTGAGGACAAATTAGATATACTGCCAAAGCCAAAACATTTCAGGAATTTTTCCATCTCCATTTGATATATAGGAATGAATGAAGAAAATCTTCATCTCAGTTCCACTGTTTAAGATGACCTTATAACTGAATATTACTGCTTTAATTCTAGCCCCAATTAGGGGAAAAAAATCAACCCTCGACCGCATATTCAACCTCAAAGTCAATATTTTGATTTGGTTCAGAGCTGGTTGTGTCAAACCAGTTAAGGGCAGATTTAGTCTGGAGAGGCTGCAAAATTACAGGATCAAATGACACATGATGTACTGTGAAACTGAATTGCGTTAGAGGCTGTATAAACAGACTAATAGGACTTCACATTGCTCTAACATCTGCAGAAATAGGGAATCTGAGTAAATACGATTGAAAATTGCCATGAGTAGCAGTAGTTCAGCTGTGTGATGTAGAATGAATGAAACTTGCCAGCTCACGTGTCAGAGGAGGAGGTGCCGTGCTGGTGGGCTCTTATTTTTGAGTCCTGGCTACCTGGGGTTTAGGAGGAACAGCCCCTGAAAGGAACGGGACAAAGTATTTATATATTGTTTCTGCATTAATTATATATTAATCTATATGTTGTCATGCTTCCACTGCTAGCCGTCCTCTCCATGGAACACAAGGAAATACATACTGTTCACTGCTGCTGAAGGTGCAGTGGTTCTGGTCGTCCAGTTGGGAGTGCTGAGTTAAGTGCCCCAGACCAATGGCGAATGGAATGAAGTGGTTCTGACAACCTAAAGATGCTCCTGAGAAGCTCTGTCAAATTATGCTAATAAATGATGGGATAATCTACTGCCAGCTTTGGTTAAGAGCAGCACAGTCTGCTGCTAACTTTGTGCTGAAAATCCCTGCTTGCTGATGTGGATACGGAGGCAGCAGCTTCTGGCAAAGGGGAGAGGTAGGGTAGGTCATAGAGAGTTAGAAAACCTGGTCTTTATCTCTTTAGGATGAGTCACTGCACACAGTTGTTCAGTTCTTAGTGAGTAAGTGTGCATAGTGCTCAAGGGCTCGTGATGTTGGGGAAACTCCTTCAGTCATTGCTGTGTGAGAAAGCAAGGCTGAGAAGGAGTGCTAGCTGGAAAACTAAAATATTGACACACACCCCCAGTCAAAGTACTTTTAAAACGAACACAAATAGTTGAATTTTCATTCATAAAAACTTCTATTTATGAATTATGTCGCGATGAAATTCTGAATGTTAAGATGGCAAAGTAGTCAATAGCATGGATTTGATTTACCATAGCACAGCGTGGTGTGTTAAAAACTGTTCACAGAAAGATTTTAGAAGCTATAAATGAGGTTGTGGCCTGTGCAGAAATAGTGGATCGTTCACGAAGCACAGAGCATTTGGCAAAGTGACACAGAAGCCGAGAGATGTATAGTTTTGTGATGACAAACTATAAAGATAAACAAGCCTTTGTGGAATCTACGGTGAAAAGGAATCATTTATTAGAAAGATGCATGCTTTTTCAAGGTTTTTTATTCTTTCTGGCACTCTGTATGAAGCACTCCAGATGCTGCTGACAGAGCAATGCTTGGAGGATTCTCCATGAGCTGAAATTATGGCACGGAGGCTGGGCTGAGAGGGTCTGCGTAACTACAGCTATACACACCGTGTGAAAATGTGTTTCCAGAAGTGGATTGAGGTTATCACAGCTCAAAAAGAAGTCTATTTTTATCACTCAACTAAAATGAAGCAGGAGTAAATACTGGTGAGCTTCAATGGTAAAATGCACGTTCATCAGCACACAGTCATGTCACCTAAAAATGATCCCTATTCTTATGTGTAAAGCAACAGAAGCCAAATCCTGAATGGGTACAGGTTGAGGGGCAGACTGTCATTGACTTCTTCACTTGCATAACATGATTAGATTGCATCTCAAAGTGTGATGCTGACAGCATTTTTTTGTTGTTGCTCTTGGAGGACAAGGACAATGGACTGTAAATTAGAATTTCAGGGCAATTCAGTTATGTTATGTTTAAACATTAGTTTGAAATGGAATGTAATATGACATAGTATTTGAGTAAAGCAGATTTGACTGCCCAGTCCCTTTTATACCATGCTGGCAGCCACAGGCCCTTGGAAGAACAGCATACTACATTATGTCTATCCTGACTCAGTATTGTTTTATAGCACTGTGAGTTTAAAGTCGCTTTGTTGTAAATGAGAATCAGGAACTGAGATTTTTTTTTCTGATAATTTCCTTTGGAATTTTCAGCTGTGCTGAATGCTAAGAATACAGCATAGAGTGCTCTATGATCACAGAGTTGATTTTCAAGCAGATCCGTATCTGATTTGATATTTACTAGAAGAAATACTTGGCTTTACTACATCGGCCTTTGCTGAAAGATTTCATCCTGTAGCAAATTGGCATTATTTTCATGTAATTTACTGTTTATATAAGAAAAAATTATGGAGAAAATAATGTCTGCCATTGCCTACAGTGCCATTATTTTTTTTTCAGCGAAGGTCTATGATATAGTTGGTTTTTTTTTGTTGTTTTTGTTTTTGTTTTTGTTTTTGTTTTTTGTTTTTCCTGATGATAAATATCAAGCCTTATAGAAAGAGCTATGAAGGTCTGTTCCTAAAATGGTAAATGGTGTGCGGGAAATTACAGCACTTTTCTGTAAGGCCAAAAAAGCATTGATTGTTCTTGTAACAAGAATGATATCTTTGCATGTTGCAGTAAAAAACAAGGCAACTAGACCAGAATCATGCAAGGTGTAAGTAAAATGATACAGTACTTGTCAATGATAACGTATTTCCTTTCCTTTAGTTCAAACTGGAAATCTTCATTTACCACAATAGTGACTTTCTATGGCCTCCAAAGGATTTCAAGTGGGAAGCAGCAATAAAGGACATAGCCAACTGTGACAAAAGACACAAAAGTCAACTTTTGCTCATAAAAGTTTACATTTACTTGAAAATTCTGCTGAGTATCATGGCTTACTCTTGCTCTCTTTAAAACACACAGAGTGCATATGTATATATGTACTGCCACGCCATGAAAAATACCCAACTAACATTAAACCAGTTGCTGTTATGTATCAACAACAATCTAGCTATGGAGACACTTAGCATCAAGCACTTAATTAGCTGACATTGTGCTTCATGCTGCTCCAGGCAGAATGCTATGGGCGCACTATGGATGCACTGCCTACCTCCTCTAAAGGTAATTCAGAAAACTGCATTGTTGCAGGAGGGACAGCAGTTGGAGGCTGTATCTTTTGTCAGCTGTGCATTGTCTGAAGCAATCCCCTCTTCTGAAGAGAAGTAGAGGAAACTGCCGATTGTCTGAAGAGGCATTTGCTGGCAGGGAAGGAGCTCTTCATGATCTCAGACCAAAGACTTCAGTTTGCTTTAGAGATTCATAAAGTAGCCTTCTGGGCCCATATGTGATGTGAAGCTGTGCTTCCAGTTGTCTCTGATAAGGGCATTGAGTGCCCTCCAAAAACAAGTTTGAACTGGCAGACAAATGTTGTATTGTTAGCACTTGCCTTGTTTTTCAAGAACAAATAATTAGGCACTTAGATACTGGGGTGACGACTATTCAAATCTGAATAAAGCAGCACAATGAATTGCCTTAGCAGCATGTTTTGGACAGGCAGTTTTTCCTCCTACCCTCTGCCTCCTACTCTACGTTGTGGGAGATCCTGTATACATTACAGCAAAAGTATGTATGCACTGATTGTGTTGTGGGAATTTTCTTATAGGCAGCCGAAAGCTTTTTATTTCACAAGTGTATTTCTCTAGCAACACGAGGACTGTTGTGAAAGAAAGAATTTTCCCTTTTATCTGAACTTCATCTGGAGTCAAAGCAATGGAAGATGCTGACCAGTCTTAGTTGAGCCTCGTAGAGCACTTAGCCATGTGCTTAGGAGGCAAATTTGTTTATGTTCCCACTGACATCAGTGGCAATTGTCCATCCATCCTTTGCAGCATCCAGGCCAGCACACTCCCACCTGACTTGGTTGTGGCTTCTGACATACAAATGCTTTTTCTATTGCGTATGTGTGATTTCAGAAAACCTACCCAGCTGGTTCATTGTTCACTCAAAGAGAATGCATAAGTGAGGAGATGTAATGTTGAATGCTGAGAGCAGTGGCAGGAGCTCAGGCCCTCCTCAGAGTGATGTGACCAGTCTGTGGGTCACTGTCACGCCTTTAGGATCGCATTGTTTTGCTGTATTCACATGGAAAGGCATCCCCTTTCCACCAGGCTTCCTAAGGGCAAGCCCTAGCAGGCTACACCTGATTGATTTCTTAAGCTGCAACTGGTTAATTTCTGGGAGTGCAAACTGTGCAAGGACAAAGGAGAGCTGATTTTGGCCTGCAAACTGTGGTTTACAGGTAATACAGTGTTAAATTGAAATGTCATTTATCAGAGAAGTCCTCAGAAACAACTTTAGAAATCACAATATTTGAAAGAGCAGCAGTCAGCCAGGGATAGGTAAGTGCTCCACTGTGCAGATCAGGTGCAAGACTGACACGCTGGTCACCCTTCTTATTTGTGCACTCTACACTGAATAGAGACCCGATTGCAGTAATTGCATTTAAGTGTGACATAAACAGCTCTAGCCTTGTCCTCATGCAGCAGCAGCAGTAAGAGTTTGCTCCTCCTGCCCTTAGCTTGGAAAGAGCTAATCTAGCAGGTTAAGAGGCACATTCCCTCCTACAGATGCTCTTTATGTTCCATTCTCTGCAAAATGCAGCAAGCAGCAGTGGGTCCATAAATTACATCTGAGTCTTCAGCATCTCCTCAATCTCCCCCAAGCTGGGCAAGAGCACAACAAGAGTCTATGGACTTGGTTGTGAAAAGCACAGGGCCATATGTAGAGGACTTGCTGATTATCCTGCAACTAAAAGTTACTAATTAGAGAATATTCCACAGTTGTTGCATATCTTATTAAGATATATTTACAAAACCTCATATGCACATATAAAAATATGTGATTTATTTCATTAAAGGCATTTATGGTCATCTTGAGTATTGAAATTTTCCTACAAAACACTGAAAAGGTTACAAAAAGGAAAATTTAACCCTAGTGTTGTTGAAACGTTTCTTAGCATCTACTATTTTAAGCACTACCAAGGGTCAAGAGAAGAGCTCAGGATCAGCTGTAAGCTTAGAATTTCTTTGGCAGGATGGAGTTGACTGAATACTTCAGCTAAGCAAGGAAGATAGAAGGGTCAAGATGAAAAATTGGAAATGACATATCTGGGCAGCCTTAATGAGACACGTGCAGCATGGGTCAGTTCTCTCGACTGTGCATCAAGCTCAGCATCACATGGACCCAAACCCCAGTGTGTACTGGTTGTGAGTGTGGAGCTTCAGATTGACTGCAGTTTAGCAATTTTTGGAACATTAAAGAGTAAGGCAGCTACTCACGGTTTTGTGTAAACCTTGGATGGATAAAGCAAATGAGAAAGTACCCCATACTAGGGTTTTTCATTTATATATGACATGAATGCATATATATGTAAGTGTGTATGTGCACACACACAGGGTTAAATGATCTCTCTAGGATATCTGCAGGAGCTTTTTTCAATAAGGTCATTTTGTTAGATAGTTCAGTCCTCTTGCTAACCTATTTTTCTATATGATACAGTACAACGATAACATGCAAAAAATCTGACAGCAGAAAAAATGTAAAGATCTGAACAAGTTAAGAGAAGATACAATGCTTTAGTTACTTTACTTGCACTCTTTATTACACTGTGAATGAAACAGGCAAAATATAGCAAGAACAGAAATGTAAACTCCTGGAGGCTGCTGATATGGTTAAGAATATCCACAGATTGTCCACGTTTCAGTGCTTTGTACAGTGTTACAGATGACTGTGCTTTTTGTCATTAGTGAATTTCATAGAACATTTTAATGATGTGAAAACATTTTATAATTAATAAGCAATTAAAAAAGTTGCACAGTACTGTAGACTTTGTCTAAGAACTTATTTTGTAGACAAATGTGTTGTAAATCGTTAGCTATAGGTTCCATGGAGATTCCTTTGGAGATGCCTGCAAATCAGTTCTCAGAACAGTGACATTCACCTCGTTATTGACCACGATCAAAAAATAAACAAACTCTTCAGTGGTTGAAAGCTGCATCTGCTGTTTGAAAGACATAGTTTAGTGCTCCATAAATTCAAGCACTGTCACTTATGAAACGTTTGGAATCAATATTTGAATAAGCAATTGTCACATCTGCCAATGCTGCATTGAGTAATTGAAAGTCATTAGTTTTAGGGTGTTCCACAGGCAATGTGGAGTCAATATGCACTGATATGTTTTCTTTAATCGATAATGTGGCCAATAGTCAATCTTCTTGGTTAATAAGCACATCCATAAGTTTAAATCAGTTTACTTACCATTAGTTTCACTATATACAGTATCATGTCTTATGGAGAGTAGGTCCATATCCAAAAGTTAATGTTGAAAACATTGGAGAGGGAGACAGATTCAGTGCACATGTTTGTTACTTCTTTTGCCAAGGCTCAATTTTGCATTGCATTAGCAGATCTTCCCTGACAGACGATAAGCAATTAAACAATTACTAGAAAGAGTAGCACTTGTGGAATTCAAAAGGAAAATAACAGCAGATGAAAAAAACAGCAGGAAAACCCATGTGGTGAAAAATGCCTTGTGTTGTTGATACTGAGATGTTTCCTTCATGTTTTTGTGGAGACGTTTAATTTGGGAAGAGTGTTCCCAAAGATTCCCAGACCTACTCTGCAGTTCCCCTAGGTGCAGGTTTCTGGCCAAGGGCAGTCGAGCTCTGCTGTGGGCTTCAGCAGGACTCCTGGAGCTGTGGGGAGTGGGGAGCCTTCCCAGCACAGCAGTTCCTCATGGAGCTCTTAGTGGCTTGCCCCTTCCAGCAGCCAGATGTGGGAATACCTCCAGTTGTTCTTGGCAGGTCGATGTGTCCTTTGGCTTAAGCTGTAAGTCTCTGTTTTGCTTCTGGTTCCTCCTTTGCATGGCTTGCGCTGCCTTCGCTGGCTGTCTTTGATCCCTTTTGCAGATCCTGCTTGCAGTACATGCTGCCTGGCTTCCTGACCCTTGCATTGGCTTCTCATCCAGCTTTCTACTTACCATTCGGCATGGTAGTGTTTGGTCAGAGTTGTAAACATGCTTTCCTTTTTAAACCCTTGGCTGCTCCAAACCTTTTTTTTTTTTGTTTTGTTTTCTCTGGTTCTGGACACAGATATATCTTGTATCAGCACTGGCTTTCAAACCAGCTCTGTTCTATGGGCCTGGCCTCCCAGGGCTGCACGACAGCCTCCAGTGTTGGGTCAGATTGTGGGTTTATGAGCAGGGATGGGGAGCACTGCCTCTGGAGAATGCTGCAAATTGGTTGTGCAGGTTGGGCTCATAGAACCCATAGGTATGTCTGCATAGATCTGCTTCTTTGTGTGCTGTTCTGTTGGGGAGTCCTCGTGTATGAAGCACTGCTTGTGTGTTCCTAATGCTGTTAGTGCTGCTGCCATTACTGCTTACAAATGCATAAGTCTCTTGTTAATAGGGTCAGGTGCAGTCTGAAGTCTGTCAGTATCAGTTTTGTGAAATTATTTCCATGTATCTTTTTAATTGAGAGATGTTTTTCCCTATTTTTTTGCTCTCTGGTATCATATCCTACAGCTTCTCCACTGCTGCAGGCATATGCCCACATTTGCAGTAGATCGTAAGACACCTCTGGCAGGCAAAGCGCACAAAAAATCTTGGAATCAGTTTGTCTCAAACCACATTGTCCTCACACCCTGCACTGAGCTTTGAGTGGAGGATTTATCACCTCTCAGACTGAATGTCTCCTACTGTAATCATAAAGCCTTGTCACTATTTCATGTGACATGCAAGCGATGCTCAGCAGCCGGGCTGCTGTAGCCCCAGACCTGTGTTTACATCTGTCTGCCTGAGCACAATGCCTGGAAGTGAAGCAGTCGGCTCAGGGCAAGGCCTGTCCTGTCAGGCTGCAATGGCTGCCACTGGGCAACAAAGGCTGCTCAGCGGGGTGCTGGGTGCTGGCCTCTGCATGCGCTCAGAGCAAGGCGGCTTTCTTTAAGTGAAACCTACTGGCTGTATCCCTGGTGCTAGCAAACTGTCCCGTTGCTTTTGATGTTGGGAGGAAAAGGGCTCAAGCTCTCAAGAGGCTGGACGTGGCAATGGGTATTTTTAGTGCTCGAGGCCTCAATCTGTGGCATCGACCAAAATGGCAGCTGTCACTGGGGTCTGCAGATGGGGCTGCGTTCGATATGCCATGGAGCAGGAGGGCAGAAGCAATCAGGATTGGTGACCTGCCATGTGTAATGTCAGATACATGAAAATAACCAGTGACTGTGTCTGAAATGAATCATCTGAGGGTTGAAGGTTTGATATGCCATATTTGAAAAGTCTGAGCTAGAGCAAAAATGTTTTCCCTGCAGACATAAATTAAGCTGTGGCTTCATGTTGTTGTTTTAGTTATTAACTTGAACAAAAATCTGGACTCAGATTATAATTTGTGAATAAGCTTCCAGTGTTCCTCCGGTGAATATAGCATAGCAAGTATGGATTCTTACTATGAAGAAGAAGGCCAACGTGTAACCCAAATCCTTGCACTTAGGCTCTACATCTCATTTTCAAATGTTCAGTTTCCTAACCTGAAATATTTTAAAAGAAATGACTTCATAATCTAACCCAATAATTCTGGCAATAAATATACCTAAAGAAATTCAGAGTATTCTGAATACAGTGTCTCTGGGGAATGGCATCGGAACATGGTTGAAATCTGGTAATATGAAACAATACATTATAGTTAAAATATCCTGGAAGCAAATAAAAATACTGTTCCTTGAAAATAAAATATATAACATATAAATAAAATACCAGTGGTAAATTACTTTCAGTGGATTTACCAATAAAATCAGGAACAAAATGGCCAACTTCAGAGACGGGTCAAAGATGCAGTTTACAGTTCTGGTTGGCTAACTGCAGTGATTTTAAAGAACTGTCACTTCAGCCATCCAACACATCCCTCTTCAGGTAACCATGAATGAGCAGTGATGGTTTAAATAACTCCCTGGGCAATAAGCTGTGTTATCTCAAGCATCTTACATCCCATTTGGCTGACATTAACCTCTGGCTGAAAGGTGAGGTAGAGACCTAGAAATGTTAATAGTTTAGACCACTGCTCCTGATTTACTAGAGCTTGACTCGCAAAGCTCTTTCATCTTCTGACCTCACAATGTGTGTAGGCTCAGGTAGGATGAGGTCTTGACTGTATAAATGCTTAGTCATTTGCAGGTCAGGCTTAGGCAGGATAGATGTGATAGATGTGTCAACAGACATGAAATATGGGGATGAAATGTACAGTAGACCTCAGAAACCATTAGTATTGATGGAACCTTTTCAACTGACTGTAGTGATTTGTAAATCTAACACAATCTAACAAGAATAAGTCTATTCTTATTGGCTATAAAATGCTCCTGAAAGAAAGTAGAGTTTTGTGCAGAGATTGCTGTTTGTGTTTGAAAGTCAGGACGTAATTACCCATACTTACTCATACTGTAAAACACGACTAGTGCTTTACCAAGTCAAGAGCTTATCAACCTATGAAAATATTTATCAGCATAAATTAGGTGGAAAAATATTTTATTAAGAAAAAATAAAAATTCTTTCCAAGGATTGGTGAATCTATGAATTGTTGTGCTCATGGTAACGCTTCTGTGGGCTAACAGATAAGCTTAGAAGACTCACAGTTCAGAACAAATAAAGAATCAATGGTATGAATGTGAAAACCATTTTTATCCATTGCTGGAATTAGGTCAAATTCTTGTATTTTTGGCTTTGGAGCACTATGAGCTCCTACACTTTTATCATGAGTGCTGCAATACTGATGTTTGTAGCAGTTGAATCTCTTCAATAAATTCTTAGATTTTGCTTCAGAAAGAGGTTAATGACAGAATAAAAAAGGCTTTGAATACAACTGCTGCTTACACAAAAAATAATCAAGAAACACACCACAAAAGCAGACCATATATCTTTTGAGTAGTCCCTATATAGGGATATATCCCTAGAATTCGTATCCTGGTTGCTGGGATCAAACAAACCTTATAGCTGAAGAAGCCAAGCATGGCAGTGAGTTGGGAATCAAAATGTAGGCTATGGTTTGTAGTCAAGGTGAAGGAAGGTGGAGATGCTAATGTACACAGCAACCAAATCAGGTGAGAGTGTGATCAAGGTCCAGCTGAACACAAGGAAGCTGATGTGCCTGTGAAGTACCAGCCAACATGAATGGCAAGAGCAGAATGAGAAATGAAGCCAAAGAGAGATGCACCAGACATTTCTAACTTCTGTGATACTTCTGTGTTTCTTGCAGTGCTGTATTTACCTGACCAGTTATGTTGTCCTCCAAGTAACTATATATGCAGATTTTTGTGGGAGACCACCTTAAGCACTGCACCATAGATTACTTTTTCAATAGCCAAAACCACTCCTGATACAGAATAACATCCCTTTTTTGTATTTGCCTTAGACAGCTTTTGAAACAGTCAGACATTTCTTGTGCCTAAACATTTTTGTCGTTACGTGTTTTCTGTATGGCACAACATGTCTGGAAGATTGATGCTTATCTTCTGATTGTCCATTATCAGTTTTAAATCCATGGCACATGCACAGCAACTTCTGTCTGCCTATGGAAGTGGATTGTCAAGAAGGGCTATAAAGCATCGCACTGTCTTACAGGGCAGAGCTATTGTACTGTTTAAGTGAAATTATATGATTAGCTCAAGAAACTAATAGTCCATAAATAATTGGAACCTAAACTCAATCCTTCAATTCGATAAGATTCAGCATCATGAGAAATTGTGTATGCTTCAGTTTTGTTGCTGAAGGCTTGGAAATATACTATGTAGATATCAAAAAGCTGTCAAGCAAAATTTCTAGCAGGCTGAGTGCATTGAGAAAAAAGTTGCAGTCTAAGTGTGAGTGATAGTATTTGCATAGCAAAGCAGTGATTATAGCACTGCTGGACTGTAAGGATGTGACTGATGTTATACTGAGCTAGCAATGCTTGTGGAACTTGAAAAAATGCACAACACAAATTATTTTTTCTTACCTGAAAATGACACTTGAAATCTACCCTGACAAATGGAATTGGTTCCTTCATGAAGCCTTGCACAGAATAAAGGCATGCCAAAGTCAGGCATTACTACTGCTCAGCTTGGCTTTCAGTGCGTGCTGAAGCTGTGCAGACAGAGCAGCCGAAGGTCCTGACTGTAAGGTCTTTCAGGGCACCCATTTGGCATTCCTGATCCATTTGCTCTCCTCAACCCTTTTTTATCTCTGTTGTGCCTGTCACGTGGTAGCTATATGCTGCAAAACCGTTGTGCCCTGGAGAAAAAAGTCTGGGCAACTTACTCCTTATGGAGATGAGTGTAGCTTGAGGTCCTTATTCACTTGACAAATTGGGAAGAACATTTCTCAGGGGCTCTCTGCACTGCTGTGCTATCTGCAAGCTGAGACAGAGGCCAGGCAGCACGGACTTTGGGAAACTGGTGTTTGGGAACTGCCGAATCACGGCCTGAGCCTCTGATTGATCACCTGAGGGGAGCAGTGAGTCAGCCAGGGAGCACAGGTGAAGGCAATTCACTGTGCTGCTGGAAGGAGTGGAGCCTGGCTGCACCTCTCCTAGACCCATTTAAGAGCTGACTACAGGGGGGAAGAATCTTTTCTGGAGATCCCTCCTTTGGAGTTTTACAGCAAGCCCAGGATATGGGTAAGCATTCTACCTGTTCTCTTTTGGTATGATAACTGCTTAGCTGAACCTGTGCTATAGTTCATAATTGTAACATCTGTACATTCGTTGATTACACAACTGGTAGCACAGATACCTCTCCAGGGGGAGGGAAATTTTGAAAGGAATATGAGTACTTTATAATCTCAGCAGAAACTAGATAGTAGTTTTCAGGTAAGAATGATGCATTGAAGGTGCTTTCCCAATGAGCCTGTTCTTGGTAGGATTTTTTCCTGTCTGTCTTATTTTAGACTGTGACTGTTAAGGGTAGTGAGATGCTAACTGTTAAAAATGGTGAGTCATCAAATGATGATGATGCTTCTGATGACTTGCATTGCTTTCTTCATCAATAAATTTGAGATTGTCAGGTGAAAAGTAAACTAAAAATACAAAGAAGGGTCATTTGTTGTCAACCAGTACTTTGGTATCTGATCATTTGCTGAGCAGTGTCACAGTCACAAGTGGCTTAGTCACTTTCTGTTGCTTTCTCTGCCTAGCCTGATTCTCAAGTGCTGTTTAGAACTTGGGGTTATTGAGCTCCCACAACATAAATACTCACACCATTGCCTAGATACACAGGAAGGTGAGTACATTCTGAAGCTGAAGTGCTGAGGAGGAGAAAGCATGGAACTGTAAACCCTCCTTCCAAGGGAAAGTAGAAGGTCCTCCAGGTTGCACGTGTTGCTGCAGCAGGCGGGTGAGAAGGGCACAGCTGTTGCTCGTTGCAGCCCATAAAGCAGTTCACCTGGCACAGAGCAGGCTGTGCAGCCTGTGGGTGTCAGACTGCATCTTCTCAAGAATTCAGGAATTACTTGGACTGGAGATTTGAGGTCCGTGAATTATTAGAGGGATTTCCCTTGAAAGTGGAGGTTGGTTCGCTAACTAGTTGAGCTGTCAGATGGGTTTCTTTTCTTGATCATGTGGGTTTGGTTTTTTTGTGACTGATGTAGCTGTATTTTTGGGGAAAAAAATCTAGGTGCATTGCCTGAGGATTCCAAGATTACTAGGGATCAGTATGGTAAGTGAAGCAGTTTGACTGATTTCAGATATATTTTTCTAATAAGTGCTTGAGTTATAGCAGTACCCTGGGATCTAATCAAGCAGAGGCTCCTAGTGCACTTTTGCTGAATGGCATGAAAAACGGTGAGATGAGAAGTAAGCTGTATCTCAAAGATGTTTATAATCTAGAAGCTGTTAGCAAGACTAGGGAAAGTGATATACGCAAAGAGCTCATGGAACTGAATTGAGATATGAGTGGGCTTCTGTAAAAGAAACCACCCAGGTAATGCCATTAGAGAGAAGAAGTGTCTGGTGTATTAAGGCCAGAGATGCTGATTTTCTGACTTTGGGTGGCTTGAATGTGACTTTGAACCTCACAGTGATAATTGGAAGAGGAGAGAGCTCTTCCCTCCTGAAACTTGGTTTTGATATTGAACTGCATTATAAGTAAAGAATACTTCTTCAAGGCATATCTGAGAGTCCTAGTATTACAGATGAGTTGAGAACTCTTTGCGTTCTTTGTATGTTGCTGATCTCAGATTCTTAATTTTATCATGGAGATGTGCAATCAGAGCAGACTCCCCAGCCCTCTGTACCAGAACTTATTTCATGTTGAGTTGAGTGCTCAGTAGGAGCCCACTTTTAGGCAGCCCTATTTCAAGCATCTTCAATAATTGTGCTCCTGGAAAATACAATTCCTGCATCTTCCTCTCATGTACGGTTCTGTCATCTTTGATAACCTAATTTATCTGGTATGATTTGAAGCTTGTTATTGTTTGTGTGGCTTTATTTTATTCCACCATTTCTTTGTTTTCTTGGTAAATGGATGCAATTGTAAACCACTCTTGGGTACCTCTGAGTAGTTCGCCATGTTCTCCCAACCCAGCTGCCTGTCTCTGAGTAATAAATGCTGCTTAGCCATTCTGAAAACAAAATGCTCTCAAGTCACCAGTTTTTCCCTTTCCTCCTTGATATGTGTTTTTCTTGTGTAGTTTGAGAATCTCTTTGAAGGTGTGTTTTGGTATTGATTATGATTTTTGTCTTTCGATTTCTTCAGTGCAATTAAAATGGTAGATGGTGATAGTAAAATGGAAAATCAATATTGAGATGAACTACTTTTAGCTCATTAGTAAACATTCAATTAGGTGTTTTGTATTATGGGAAAGAATGAAAGTGTTTATTCAGGGCAAAGGTACTTCAATTAAAGGAAGCTTCAATTTTTATTTTTGAAGATCTCAGAAAAAAAAGTACGCTGTTTTTGCTTTTATTTGCACCCGTGCCAAATCTATGTAAGCAAATATCTTCTGGAGTTAGAGCAATTAATTCCTACTGCCCCTTAATCACACCTAAATAAAGCAGTTTATAATAAGTCTTTCCTCTGTACTACGTTTGTTCTGCTGGAAAAAAAAAAAGCCTTCTTGCAACAGAAGCATCTTTGTAAGGATTATTTCTGAAGAAGAAATGAGAACCTGGTGCCTATTCAAACACATTAAAGGCAATACAACGATACAATAAGACTAATGTTCTTGTTTTAAATTTTGGTCTGTAGCCCCACTTATTATTCTGCTTCTACACTGCGTGCGTAGAAATAGAGCCCAAAGTCGTCTATGAGGGCTGTTAAATATCCCATATGTGTGCCTGGAGCTTTGTGCAGGAGGCAGGACGTGGCTTTAAAGCTGTGATGAAGGGGAGCAGTTGTGGAGATGTCTTCCCTTGGGAGAAGCAGTCTCCCTCTCACCTCCAGCCTGCCCTTGGCTGCAGGGAGAGCCTGAAGTCTATTCCTCTGCCTCTTCTGAGTAAGAGAAGCATCTATGGAGGACTCAAGGCAACAGTGAAAACCAGACTGGCAAAAATAAGAGGTTTTTTCCTTCCCTGTATGTTCTCTAAACTTTTATTAAACAAATCCTATGCTGAAGCTAGGATCAGGATCAGGAAAATGCAAGTTAGGTAATGCTTCGGAAGGCATTTGTGAAGAACTCTAATTCAGAGCTCTCTGTGGGCATCACAGCGTGATCAGATGTGATAACATACCGTCAGTGTCCAGGGAGGGATTTTTGCCAAGAAGTCTGGTGGAGAATACCCCTCCAAATGGCACAGTGTTTTGTTATTAGTAACTACAAATCTGCATGGAGAATCAGCGCTGTCACCATTCTGAGCTCCTTGCATCAAGGTTTTTTTGAGTGTGAAAATCAAATATCTGACATAGACAAAAAAAAACCATAATACTGCAGTAAGTATTGGATGAACACAGTTCAAAAGAAACCATTAGTTTTTCAGAAACAGCAGCAACAGGATGAGATGTTGCCCTCCTTAGATACCAAAGTGAAATGTTCTAAATACTGTGCCTAACTGGGAGGCTCTATGCTTGAATTAATAGAGAGTAAGTAACTTAATACATAGAGGAAATGGCAAGTATCTCAGAAGGCTTCTAATAATCTATAAATGCTTTACAACTTCCATGATTCAAGGGCTACCAGTAGGAACCTTACTGCTACCCTTGAAAGCATGCATACCTACTGCTTCTGCACAAAGCCCAATCCCTCCTGTGTTGCTCAGTGCTAAAGAAGATGAATTCAGTTAGTTACCCTCTACACAAACTGATCTGTGCAGGACCTCAGCAGGCAAGTGTCTGCAAAGGATGATCTGCTCATACTGGTGTAGGACTTCTTTACCAAGCAAACAATCACTACAAATATGTGCTGCTACCACGTTAGAGGTCACTTGGAACCCAAGCTGTGGTTTTAGAAAGGCCAAACTTAAATAATGCCCATAATGGGTTTGTCCAATAAACTAGCAGATACTGATATAAGGGGAGGATGTGCAGGACCTTTCTTCCATTGGTGGTAAGATCTTTTTGTATCAATTCCTTGGCAGGAAAGTATCGTTCAAAGCTTTTAGAAAACATTCTAAGTACGTATTTTCCTACACTGCTGTTTGTCAGCAAGAGCTAAGCAGATACTGTAAAAATATCTGCAAGTACTGATTCAGGTTTGCAAGTTAACTTTGAGTTGTATTTCTATCTCTTTTGTATTCCTTTCCTATAAATACTACTGCAGCGTACAATCAAGGTACCCATGGAATGCCCTTGCAATTGCAAGGAGAAGTGAATGTCTGCTCCAAAGTTGATAGAGAGGGACAGGTACCTGCATGCTTAAATGTGTGAACAGGTTTCTGTCTCCCTCCAAACTTGGCTCAGTGAATTTTAAGGCTATGCTTTCAAAAAAACACATCAAAATTTTTTTCTTAACTTTCAGTGACTGGTCTTTGCATTTGGAAACTGACTCTAAGGCTGAGCTGGGAATATTGTAGAGATCTCCAGTGCTGCGTGGCCTAACAGCCTGTTAACCAATTGTAACATTCATAGTTAATGAGGAGTTAGCAGGAGGGGTTTCTTTCTTTTAAAGTTTCAGGAATTACGAAGTGACACTTGGGCTTACCAGTCTTTGGTTATTTCCAGTTGCAGAAATAAATGAGTTATTTAGAGATAGATGCTGATTTATTTTTGGAATTATAATGTGTCACAATTCAAGACCAGATTAGGGTCAATTTACACTAAGACTGCTTTGAAACTATTACATAACTGAACCCGAGTAGGTCACTACATCCTGCTCTGCATACAAAAAGCTTCCAGACTCGGTGTCTATAAATAAAGATCAAGCTAAACCAGACAAGCTGCTTGAGTCTAATATTGGGAAGCTCGTTTTGTGCTCCCTTCTGCAGATAATTACACCGGAGTCCAAGTGAGAAAGGAGCACACTATCATCTGGTTTATGCCATGCATAGCGAGTGAAAAAGATTCTTTTTGCATTCATGTCAGCGTTAATAAATAACCCTTCATAACTCTTAAACTCTGGGACTAAAATATGAGCCAGAGGAGTGGGTGGTGGTTGGCTTTTATTTGCCTATCTGCTTACCTATCATATTTTGCGTTGCAGTGTGAGGAGACAAGACGCGATGGTGTGGTTTATTTGTGAGATGCTGTTGCCCTAGTTACCAGCCTCACATCAGGGTTAAGGTTGACAGAGTGGGCTCACTCCTTAATCTCAGCTCAGGTTGCTCACAAGGGAAAAGGCTTTAATGTTAACTGAGCCTGTCTTTGGTTTGGGGAGTTAGGCCTTTAACAATGCACCGGGGAATATTTCTTCTTTGTGAGTGTCACAGCTTGTCTGGGGAATGGGAGGGGGAGTCGTGTGGTGGGGGAGGGCGAGCCTTGCTACAGTGAGGCTTATTAAATTATGGAGGAGGGGACTGCTGGTGGGAGCAGTGCTGTGGGCTCCAGCAGCTGTCGGAGGAACCTTTTGTGTTCCAGGCTGGCAGAGGACAGGGTTTGGTTACAGACCCGTTCCACGCTGCTCGGATAGGGTTGCCTTGTGATGAGCACCGTATGGCCACAAAGGTTTTGCTTCTGCCAGGTAACAGAAGAAGACACAGGGCTTTGCTGTAGGTCAGCAAGCATGTACAAATCTGCTCTCCCATCTCTGTCGGCCCTGTGTGCCGAGGGGAAGGATGGAATGATGGAGCTGGTCAGCAGTCAGGAATGGGTCAGAAATTATCAGTCCTGGGTAGGTAGCTGTTCTGCTGGAAGCACCCTCCTTTCTCCACAAAACAACCACAAAGATACTTCTTAGTTACCAGACACTGTGTGTGGCACACAAAGACATCAAAACATCTTGTTGAAGCAAAGTTTTAGGCGTAAACACTGTTATCAAGGAAAGGCACTGGAAGTGAGAGATCGTTATTCCCTGCTGGGCTGATCTCCACCTGTGTTTTCCCCTGTTAGAGGGGAGCTGTTGTATTCTCATAAGCAAAGGTGTTAGTGCTCACAGAGCAATAACCCCATTCTGCAGATAAACATATGGGAGTTGTAGGCCTTTAGGTGGAGCGTGCATAACCGAGAGGCTCTGCTGACAGCTCAGCTTACAAAAGTGCCTTTTTAATTTGTTCTTGAGACATTAATTTCCCTCCCCACTGTTACTTGTTTTAAGCCATCCATAATAAAGGGGACAGTCCAGGATATTTGTGTGCTATTCTGACAGGTATTTGGTACTTTTCAGTGTTCTGTAAAGATAGTGCCATGAACAAATCACCTGAAGATAAGGCACTCTGGGCTTGATAACAGTTATCCAGAGACATACAAATCATCAGTGCGGTTGCTTTTCATATCATCTTCTCCATATGCTTGGTTCAGCTGTGGGGTTGGTCTGTTAGCAGGGAGCAGGTTGCAGACCACAGGCTGCACATGTGAGAAGGCAAACCCACTGGCCATGTTCTTTGTGTTCCCTGTTTGCTTTCTTTCAGCTCTCTTCCTTGACATATTTGTTGGGTTTACACATCAAAAATGAGGTTTCTTCTGACTGCCAGTCAGGTGAACTTGATCCAGAATCTGATAATTAACTTGTGTTTTGCTTCATACATCAGCAACCACTATAATCAATAATGGGGCAGGAACTGGAGGTTTAGCTGGCAGCTTTGCAGATGATGCTTGAGGCAAAAGGGGAGCAGCGTGGCTGTTGCACAGCTGGATTCTCTCCAGCTGCCCAGGTCTCACTTTGACAGCCTGTTTTGTAGATTAAGGAGCTGATTTGCAAGGGGTATAAATCACTGTAGCTTTATTGACTTTGCTGGAGGATCTTTCTCTTTCTCTCCATATGTTCATATGAGAGCTTGCCCCTTTTCCTTCTGTTTCTACTCTTTCTTTGCAAGAGCCAAGAGTGCAGTCCCTTCTGTGCTGGAACTGGGTGCTGAAACAGGGTGAGCGTGCAAAAACTGAGTAATTCCATTTGTGCATGCAAATTACAGTAGCTACATACTAGATTTGTTATGCAGTTAATGAGGTGTGCACATCTGTAGCGACTGGGCACGTAACAATGTGCATTTCTGAAGGTGTGCTCTGCAAATCAGTACTCGGCTTCTCCCTGGCAAGGAGAAAGGAGCAGCGGAGCCCAGGCTGGCATAGTTGGAGGGGTGGGATGGCTGCAGTGGATGTAGAGATGAGATTTGGTGCTCAGGAACAGGAGGGATGCGCTGGGCCCAAACTGATGTGCTTTGCGTACTCCTAAATGCACTTTCCAGGCTTTTCCTATCAAGATGATTTATAATTCTTGCAGATGGTGTCTGGGCTAATCCCCAATGAGAACTCTCTTAAGCTCCTGACAAATTTGAATCTGCAGCCGTGTATCCTATTGGGAGTGTGGAGGCATCTCTCTAACATGCTACAGAAATACAAATGACAGCGGCTGTGGATGGCTGGAAGAGCTGCCTCAGTGTACGTGCAGAACTTTCTTTTAATAATATCAAAGAATGAAATGCTTCCTTTTAATAATTTAAGAAGGAAACATAATTATTGACTACTATTAGCTTAACAATGTGCACAGTTTTCATACCAAAGTTGTGTCGAGAGAGGATGCTACAGAGCCAAGAGCTGTTGAGATGCAGTGCGTTAAATGAGGCAGATAGTAACAGAAGTAGCACCTCTCCAAGAACACTTTAAAAGTTGGCCATTGAGTAACTTCAATTATAGAATACCTCAGTATTTTGACTGAATACAAATTCTTAGAATATAGCTGGATAACATGCTGTTTACTGCAGAGTTTATCTATGGCTTTCCTCCAAATGTAGATGGTCACACCTCAGCAATTGAAAATATTCTCCCTGGTTGCTTTTAAAGAGGAAGAATAAGAATCAAGCAGATGAAACTCTGCCTACTTCAAGTTTTAATGATTTTTTTTTGAGTAATATTAAGGTACTAATTGACTTATTCCGTATATTCTTCTTCATGGAAGAATAGAAATCTTCAGTTAATGCCTGCTTAACTCCATCTTGGTGAAAGCCTGCATTAGACCAGAAAGCTCAGCAGGGGCTGTGGTGTTCCTGAGCAGCCAGCAAAAATAACCGTTTCATGTTTTACTATTGCTGTGGATGCACAACAACATCTGACAAATGGTACAGGAGCAGTTCTGTGGTTGACAGGCCATTTAGTGTTCTGTACCTAATAAAACATTGAGAAAATACCTGTACAGAGCAATATTTCTCATGGTGGGACTCCTCAGTTTCATCTAAGCCCTCTGGAATATCTGCAGATTGGTGGTTTGGACCTTCTGTTATAAAAGTTGTAGACTCCTAACATGATGTACAGGGAATGTTTCTTTCAACCGTAACACCATTAGAAATATTCTGACTAATTCAGAGCTTTATTAAGGTAACGTGGCCTCCTTTTCTTGTTGTGAACTCTACTTCTTCCACTACTGCTTTTTTCTTTTTATGATCTCTTGCATTTCTCCTGCAATCGTCTCTTTTTCTTCCATCTTCTTTCTGTGCAGGAGAAATAGCAATTTGCTGACACCTTCCTTTATGTGCCCCTTGTCGAGCCCAGCGCTCACCCATGGCTTAAGTTATACTTCTGAAACCTTCTTTCAGGGCATTAGAATAACAAGAACCTTTCTTTCTAATCTGCTCTGAAAACAACAGGCTTTGTACAGAGCTAGAGCAGAGCAGCTTGTTTGCGTTTGAATACAGACAACCGATTGCAACCTTAAATGTAGCAGTTGTGAGAAAAATATGTAAAAAATCTGGTTTCTTAAAGATCATCCAGGAGCAAAAGTTCTCACTCGCAACTGTTCTGATCTTCCTTGTGCAGTAGTAAGCACAGAGTAATTCCAGTGGCTGTGGTGGTGGAAGATGGATTTATAGTGGAGCATCTGCTACCATATTCTGGCTCATCAAATACTTAAAACTCCAGCAATATTGTCTGCATAAACAAAGAGTCTTTGAAAGACCCACATCTGGAATGCACCTGCTTTTGCCAAGTGGTCTAAATCTCTTTCCTAGGGATTTAATCCTGGTGCTTCAGCCGACAGTTTGTCTCTATTTCAGTCACTTAGTTCTCTGCCTCATGCATGAGAAGACAAGATTCAGTCATCTTGGTTCACATCCTTTCTCTTGTCTGAAAATGAGATCCCAAACCAAATTCCCTGCATGCAGAGGATCACGGTGCTGTTTCTGTGCTGTCTGATGCCTTTAGCATGCCCTTTAGCATGCCTGGGTTGCAGGCAGGGCACAAGTCAGGGAAATGCATAGCTCGTGCCTGGTGAGCTCACTTGCTGCTCAGTGCTGAAGGTAATAACACTATTTCACCTCTATGTTTACATGAGAATGCCTGAGTGATTTTTTTTTAAGTGTGTTTATTGCACGTACAACAAATGGCTGGATGTATGTTTTTGACCAGATATCAAGCTTTGAATGCCCAGCATACAAATCTCAAATATTTGCAACTAGCAGCTCCCAAATAACTGCAGAGCAGGAGCTATCTGTAGAAACTATTTGGCAAATAATTTTAACTAATGAGTGCAGCTAAGATGATCATGATCTACTTGCAAACACTCACAGACAAGCATAACTGCTATGAATTATTCAGCCAATTCTATTCAGAATTATAATTTTTTTTTAGAACTATAATTAGTGATCTGTAAGAGGAAGTGAGACACAGTAACAAAGGTCTATTCTGCACCAGTTCTTCAAGATGAAAATGAGGAGCAGTTTGGAAGCCACAGGCCTTGTTTTAGAATTGTCATCTGCTCTGTTTACTGACAGTGACTTTTGCTGCTTGTTTACTGCAATTTACTTAGTTACAGCATAAGTTACACACGATTATCTTCTCAATATGATGCTAGGCTGGCATCTGCCAAGTTTAGAAGTCATAATAGATGCTATTAGTCATTGTGATGATCCAAAGGAAGGCAGAATGATTGGTGTGACAACAAAACTGTGTTGTTTTTTTTATTATTAAATGAAAAGAGTTTTTAAACAGAATTTTGGACAGGCTCTCACTACTCAAAAGTGAGAGGATTTCAGTGTCTTAAAGGGCAGCAGGAGCAGAAACCAGGGAGAACTGTGTAGCTGGTGGTCATGGAAACAGTTATCAGAAATAATATCAATTAACCAGTGAAAATGCACTGTTTGTGTCCTTGTTTGCTCACTGCACCTGAAAGGTAAGTTTAAAGTAGCTGCTCTTGGCATGAGAAGCTTCATATCTCTTGGGTTTACAAAACAGTCATTTCAGGTCACACCAAGCTGAAAGTGCCTTGCAAGTCCCCAGCTATAATGCTAATAAATGTTCTTTTGAGTTCCTTTGCCCTTTTTGAAAGTGTCTTGAAATACAAATTCTTGGGCACTTGAGATGCTTTATTTTAGCTGAAGGAAAAGCACATAGTTAAAAGCCTTTTTCAAGGATTTCTAGCCTCAGAAGCCTGAAGCAGCTCCTAATGAACTGAATGGCAAAACTTCTTGCAGTTTAATGAGAAGACAGCCAGCTGCTGGTCTTACCTTGCCTCTGGTGGGTTGGTTGGCTGGGGGAGGCTGTCCAAGGATGCCACAGCAGGTACGAGTGGAGCACAATGTCTTTCCAGTCTTTAAAAGCCTGTGCAACCACCCCTATCGTGCCTTGTTTGCACAACACACGTTGCTTGCACAAGCTCTGTAATCCCATGGGTATGTATGGTTCCAAGGGCTCTTTTGCTCAGCTGCAATTCAGAAGGCTGTGCAGTGCTCAGGAAGACAGTATTTTATTTGTTCTCCATGATTAAAGAGTATAATGTTACTCCATTGGAAGTAGGAGTGAACCAGATGCTCAGAAGCATTTAACTCTATTTTACCCATGGAAATCAGTAGCGTGGCACTGAGGATGTTGTCCTGTTGGCTTTGCACAGCCTTGGTACCAATGCTCTGGTTTGGTTTTATCCAGCTGGGTGGTTATGTGTCTGAGGTTTGCACAAACGGCAGCAAGCGAGGGCTGCAGGAACTGCCCCATTCCATCATCAAAGTGTTGTTGTTAAATCTGTTGTGTAGTCTAGAACTGAGAATAATGGTTTGAAAGAGGAATTTTAGCTGCCTTTATCCATTGTGCAGTCTTTGTGCATTTGTTTATTGGATGTGTAAAGCATCAGCCAAAAATCATTTTAAAGCAGTCATTTCCAGTGACAGGCCAATGTGAATCCTTGCAAGCACACGATGACTATGTGGAAAACAATTATATGTGAGCATCCAGCTGAGATCTTGTGAGCCACCAGAAAAGGGCAGCATGTAAGCAGTCCTGTGATATGATAGCACGTGCATGTTAATGCTGTAGAAAACTTGTAAGGCATCCCACTGAGCTAAGTTGAAGATGCAGAGTTAAACCCAGGAATATTTTATCCCATAAAATGGAAAGTTAGAAATTTGGTCAGGATTTCAGTATCTTTTTCAAAAGAAAAACACCAAAGTTGTTTGAAACTTGTAGGCATTAAAGTTGCGTAGACCCTCTTGGAAACCAAAATTCTGGCTCATAGTATGGATATCTTCAGGACAGGACTGCACTGCATTATAATGTATTATTCAGCAACGTTTGCAAGTGTTTCTTGGCTTAGTTAAGATTTCTAATGCTGCTAAATAAAGGTATGTTAAAAGATAATCTATGCTATAGACCATGAAAGCAAGAGAAGTAAGGGTGTATAGAGGCAGCGGTATGTTGGTGCAAGGGCTAGGTCTGGAAGTCTGGGATATGCAGTCCCAAGGAGCTGCAGACACAAGTGATGCATGGTGTCTCTAATTGATCACATCTACAACAAGTATCACTCATATTCAGTCATCCTGCTCAGAACAATAATCTGTGCTGTTACCCTTCTGTGGTAACTCAGTGGGAAGCTGGCTTTGCAGGGCTGTAGTTTAGAACTGATTTTGCACTGAATGTACTGGTTTCATACTATAGTCTTGGGAACTGTGTCTTCAAGCACTGTGTGTAATGAATAATATATTATGAGACTATTCACGAAGATTTCTTGTGTGCTATAATATTAAGAATTTCCCACATGTGGGATTCATATTCATCCTTCTGTGCATTGACGAACAGCATAAGTAGATGTCTGTTGTGCAGCAAACACTCTGATGTAGTACTTGTTAAAATTATTTCCAGATATGTGGACTGCAGGCCATAAAATACCTCCTAATCTCAAAACATTATTAATGAAATAAAGTAGCGTTAGGCATTACCCACAAGGAGAACTTAAGCTCTGTGTTCAAATGACAGATTCCCTCATTGCATTCCCTAAAAGCCCGCACCCAGAGGCTGGCAGCTGGATGCTGAGGCTGCCCATGTTGTGCATCGTGCTCTTTTTGGAGGATGTGTTGCCATGAACTGCAGGCGGGTCCTGAAATCTCACACAGCACGCTGCAAGATGTTAGCAACTGTGGTCTCCATTTCTTGGGCGCACTTTCAAATCTGGGCACACCAAAAGTATTAATTTCTGATCAAAGTAATGTAGTGCACAGTCCTCAAGTTTAATATGCAGAAGTAATGGTTTCCACAGCAGATGACTGAATCCCAGCTAATTGATTAAGTGGGTGTGCGAGTGGGCAGGCTGATCTGCTGCGTGCTCCAGTCTTGAGTGAGTGATGGGTTTCTTGGTTAACTTTGGATCCAGACTGAGCTTGCTTGGCACAGCAAGAGGGAGAGGCTTTTTATTTATTTTTTTTTTTTGCAAGCATTATGTTGGTGTTCACCTGGTAGGATTTTAGACCCAGTCTTATGTCCTTTGCCTCTCTGTGCTTCAGGTAACAGCAGAGAAAAGGAAGGGATTTCTTATGACTTTAATTCCAAACTGCCCTGGACTTCATAAGAAAATCTTCTGGAAGTTGATTGTTGGATGGGATTCAGCTCATGAATGAAGAACAGATTATGTTGATGTCTGCTAATCTCATTTTTTGTAGTTCTGTAAATCACTGTGACTTTTATAATGCCCCTTAAGTCTGATGTAAGTTTGCTGCCATAGATGCTTTACCCTGACCATGTTTGCCAAAACTGGCATTGCTTTCCATGCTGAAGCACAGGGGTGCACTACATCCAGTGTGTGTGGGTGCACGTGTATTTGCATTATCCCCTGCTCTAAATGTGTCCTACTGATAAAGTCTCCCATTAAGTTACTTTTGGCTCTGCTTCACACAGCTATTATTCAACTTCATGAAGTTGGCCTGCTGGAAAGGCATGCATAAACCTGATACTCCTTTATCTTACAGTAGCTTCGTGGAGGCAGGGCTTTGTGGAGAGACTTGGGAAAAGGCTGTGCAGGAAGTCCTCCAAAAGAATAGATTTTCTTGCTTGATCAAGCACTGTTTCTATAGAACAGAGGCCACAAATAATCAAGATGTATATGCAATGCTATTTCAACAGCTTGATCTTTAAGGACCCTTCCAGCCCAAGCCATCCTATGGTACAATTCTATGACCTCAGCTGATGGGTGCTCACAGGACTCTCACCTTGATATGGAGTGCTGCCAGTCACACCTCATTTGAATCGTGGTAGATGGAGACTTCCTGTTGTTGATGGGGTAGCGGGGAATGTTTTTCCCTTAATCTTCTGGTATTCTTTGAAGATAAACAATGCAATTACACTGAGAAGTGGGTCTTCAAATGGGTGCATCTGAAGAACAGGAATGGATTACATTCATAAGACATGCTTGTATTTATCTTTGTGCATTGCAAGTGTGCTCCCAATGTCAGAAGGTGTGTGTAGATGTTATCACTGACTTCTGAAAAGCAAACTCTGTTTGGCACTGGTAGATAAATAGCCTTGCAAATATTGCAGGGCTGATTCAAAGCTGAGGCTGTGGATGTGCAGTTATTGTCCCTTGTTTAAATATCTCTTTAATAGGAAAGCAGTGTCAGACACTTTCTCATAATGTTGAGGAGCCTTGCTATGGGGAAATCAGTTGAAATTCAGATGAGACCAATTACTTCATTGCAGAAATTAATCAGGAGTGCAGGAATGGTGGGGAATGGAGGCTAAGACAAGGCTTTCTGCTTAAAGTTGCATGCAATTAACTATAAGGGAGAAGAGGAAGATATAGCCATTAGGTTTTCATTATAGGATTTGGGTTATTGCAACGTATGATTTGGGAGCAAAAAGAAGAAGGGTGACTTTAAAGGCCTTTGGGATGCAGAGTAGCTAATCGTTAGTGGACGTGAAGCAAACAAATTTAGAAAGCAGCAGCATTTTCATGCTTATTTCATAAACTCAAGGACACAATGCGCAAGCGTGGTTGTTCTGTTGCCTGCCATCTAATGGCCAGACAAGAGAGCAAAGTAACCTGGTTTCAGCCTGTGGTCTGTGAATCACAGGGGGTTCTGAGGCTAAATACACAGAAAAATAACCAGAAATGCAAGCTCTTGCACAAAAGTTTGTCTGTTACGCTGAGGGATGTTGTTACAAGTGGCCACAATAGAAAGCTGCTGAAAAATAGAGAAGAATTCTATATTTGCCTGGCAATATATTGTTTTTAAATATTGCTGGTCTTAAAGCAAATACCAATCTCTTAAGTGAATGAAAATCATAATTTGAGACATTTGGAACTTTCCTTTCTTATGAGCAGGTGAATTACTCTGTTCGTTTTCTCCACTTCTCCCCCACCGACGTGCAGCAGCCCATTCTTTTATTGTAATGTGCAGGATATCAGATCTCACAGTGATGGGGGATGTTAGCACACACCTATGCCTTTTCCTCTTGGGCAGGCCACAATGGCACCTGCAATAACTGACACTGGTTCCGCAGCGCAGAGATAGTGCTGGAGGTAAATCTCTGCCAGAATAACAAAGAAGAGATGGTGAGATGTTCTGGTTTAATATCCGCTCCATCTTTCTTATCTATATTAGAAACGCCTGTCAATAAGGATGACTGAGTAGAGCTGGAATTATGAAGCACCTTCCAGGTTCCTTTATCTCCTGGAGCAACATTAATACTTATATCTAGTAAAAGATACTGGCTGAAGGAAAGACCATTGTTTGCCTGCACTTGTGCATTTGTTTAGGAAACATGCTTTTAATTCTGTAATGTTATTTGAAATGCCTTCTTCTGCTCTGAGAAATATCCACTTTTGTTGTTCTTTGTGAAACAGAAGCTGAAGATAGCAGGCTTGCTCACAAAAGCCCTGATTTGAATATGCTAATGTTAATTTAAGCATTGAGTTGCCAAATTTTCTTGTGAGGATTTTTTTTTGTAGTGTGCACATTTAATATTTGTGTATGCATTATTCCCTGTGCTTCTCTGATTCACAGACACTGAGTAAATATTGTCTTTCAGTATGATCTACAGCAGAAGTCAAAAATGACACTGCAAAATGAAACTCCTTTTCCCAGGTACAAACCTCCTTTTTCCTCTTTTTTTTTTTTTCCTGGAAATTCAGGGGAAATTACTTCTGCACCCAAAGGGCTTAGGAACTTTTTTGGTTGATGCTTCCAACCTAAATATTACAGATTATGCCAATTTCTAATATGGCATCTGGCTGAACTAATGGTGTGTGTGAATCAATTCCTCTCTCCATGTAGCTCTGCTGTTTTGAATGCAAATGGTGCAAACAGACCTCACCTCCCCCAATCAATGGAATGAGTAATAAAACTGTGACAATAGGAAACTGTACCTTCCCTTTTAGAACATCATCGGTGGGAAAGTGCATGAAACTCTTCACTCTCTGTAAGAGATGCTGAGAACAAGATCTCGTGTCTGTGAGATGCGATTTCTGCTGTTCTAACTGTAAGCAGAAGGTGAAATGCATTACTTGAAGTGAGGCACCAGTAAAACAGCCTGTTTGGCAAAAACAAACCTATCAGCTGCCTGCAAAGTGGAGGCTTCACAGAGGTTGCAGTGTATGAAATGCTGCAATTAATCGGTGTGGCAACAGTGGAAATCCTCTTCAATAAGCTGATGGCTTTGAAGCAGTGTTGTGTTGTGTTGGTACATCAAGTTGCCCAAGGAGGTTGTGGATGCCCCATCCCTGGAGGCATTCAAGGCCAGGCTGATTGTGATTCCGGGCAGCCTGGTCTGGTGGCTGGGGACCCTGCACGTAGCAGGGGGTTGAAACTAGATGATCACCGTTGTCCTTTTCAACCCAGGCCATTCTATGATCAGCACAGACACTTGTAAGGACAAGTAAGCACATCCTGTTGTAAGGATGCATTTAACAGTATTGACAAAATACAAATACTGAGTTCCTTTAAGTCTGCACAGGTGTCACGTTAGTTAGCAGTTACTGTCTTACAGATGCATTACTGCTTGCATAGTTTGTGAAACACTCATTGTATCCCACAGTTGTGTTAAATTAATGCACGTGTGTTAGGTCACTGAGTTATGTACATCTCAGTCTAAGCTGAAAAACACCCAATTTGGTATTTACACGCTGTTTGAAGTGGACAAAGTGATAAATCGGAGAAAGCTGGACTACCAAATGCATTGACTATGCATTAAATAAAATATTTAACTGTGTTTAATTGGCAGATAAGCCAATTTTAGGAGAATGAACAACTGCCTTAAATAATCAGTAGGCAGAAGCTGTTGTCCTGTGAAGGACCGTACACTGGGCAAGATTATGTGCTCAAGAAACTCCACAGTGCTTTATTTCGAAAGTGGGAGGCTGAATCTGTGGGATCTTATTTTAGTTTATTTTGAGGATCCCAAATGAATGATATGGACATCGCTTTCTTCTTGGCTGAATGCCTCACTAGCATGTTACAACTGAACCCAAAAACCACCTTTCAGTGGGCAGCAGCCATTCTTGACATCCTCTGCACTCACTTAACAAAATGATCACCTGTATATTTTTCTTTCCTCAGCCTCCTCCAGTTAATTGTTAACTAGTGTAATCTCTGCTGGTTCGCATTAACGACAGCCTAAATGATGAGGTGTGACACTTCTGTGGTGCTCAGCTTAGGAATTATTTCCCTGTATGACTCCATTCCTTCTGAATGGCTCATCTTTGTTAGATCAATGTGCTGGTAAGGGTTTTCCACTGGGAACTGACTATTGCTACTTCCATTTCCTAACAACAGACGTAAATGAGAAGTTTACACACGTTCAGTTTACTTTTGCTAGCAGAAAATAGGAACAAATCACCAGGAAATGAAATGAAATATTTCAATTTATGGTCTCTAGTTGCCAAAACTGTATGCTACTACAATGCTTTCAAGGAAACCTGATTAGAGACTGCCCTTGTAAGAGTATCTGGCAGAAGCATGGCTGAGCCCACGTGTTTGCACAGCATTTGTTACTACACACATCGTTATAAACAGACCAAACTTTGCCCTCTTATCTGCATCTATGCCTCTTGTAGGAGCAGTGAAAGAAAGTAATTTGTGAGCAGTATTTGACCCTTGGAGAACAACGTGCATCTGCTTAAGGCCATTTTTTCATACCACAACAAAATGATTTAGCAAGTGTTTAATTTGAACGGTTTGGCGTAAGTGTCTTTTTGAGTGCTTTATCAAGCTAGAGCAATCATCAGCTGCTTAATAAATATTGGATTAAAGTCTGTAAAGGGAACTAACACATGTATCAGAAGGACAAAAATGAAGGAGCCTTGCCAGATTCCAAGCTTTTCTCTTTGCTGTGTTGTGTGGGCTGCAGTATGTATTTTGCTGATGCTGGGCATCACAACACCAATATTATTTTTGACAATAAAAACTGTAACAGGGGCTGTAATTCTGGCAGTTTGCTGGAGTTATACAGCAAAACCTCCATAGAATTCAGTGCTGTTAGAGAAAACTACAGGAACAAAACTATTAGCCCCAAACACCCATTACTAGCAGTCACAATTCAGCAGTACTTTTGAGTCTGTGCTGAAATGAAAAATCTGGGCTTTGAACTGTCAAGCATTTAACATGCTAGGATGTTAGAATAAGGATTTAGTAATATGTGGTGATAATTAAAATGCAGAAAAGTAGAAAGTGTAGTATTGAAATCGCCATGTGTCAGTATATTTTTTCATAACAAGTTAAAGTGATTATTTTCCAGTGCATATTCCAAAAACACCCTAGCAGTAATAGCATTCTTCTTGCACTGTGCTGTATACTGTCACCAACAGCTGTCCCTTTGGTTTATGTATCCTTATTATTTTGAATAGATCTGCCCAGCTGGATTGCTGTGCTTAATTGCCATCAAACTGTGTCTCTGTGCCTTTGGGTTGACTTGCTCTCAATGCACGGCTGCACAGAATCTTCCTGTGGGCTCTGCTGCCCATTTCCTGGGTGTTGAATCTCTGCTAACCTTTGAGATCTCAAAGCTCTCTGGTTTTTCAGTGGAAGAACTCTCCTTTGTGTAAGCTTGAAGTGATACAAAGCAGAGCCCTCAGAGCAACTTGCTGACTTTATGTCCACTGAGACGTTTGGTGATCTATTGGTTTCATAACCTCAACCACAATTCGTATGATATAATACAAAGATCCCTAAGCAATATTCAATGGGTTCATTTTTCTTTTCATCCTCATAGATATCCCACATATTTTTCTTTTTTCCTTTATTTGGAATAATAATAATAATAATAAAAAAACGTTTTTATGATAAACTGAAGACAAGCAGTCTTCACATGTTAGAGTTGTTGATAATATATGTGTATAATGTACATGGGCCAGATTTGGGAAACTGATTTGGGATCTTTAACTGCCGCCCTCTATCTCATGCCATTGGGGAGTGCAGCTTGTGTGTTGGATCTAAGTACTTAAGCAGTTATCAAATGTTTTGGTTTAATTACAACACTGTTTAGCAGCAAGCTAATAGTAATTTTATATATGAGAGCCAACTCAACTTTGTCAGCTTCAGTGTCTCAGTAGTGGAAATGCTCAATGTTTCAGTCCATAGGAAGTGGAAAACAGCAAAGACGCCTGCTTTTCACTTTTCTTCCCCAGGAAGACTCAAAAAAAACCATGAGTTGAAGGCAGGGCAATAATGGCATGAACTATGTTGTTCACATTTGTTTTCTTCAGTGCATGTAAATGGTTACTCTCTCACAGTCACACATTGATGTACACACACATTCCCATGCTCTGTGACCTCCACAGTACAATCTCTCCTGCATGCAAGCTAAATTTAAGTAAAATGTCTTAATTTCAAGAACTTGGACATCCATTAAATCAAAGTTTGAGCATTTTGCTTTATTATTGTTCATCAGAGTATTAAGGCAACCAGTATTTTAATATTTGCATTCTGAGTTGCTCAAGCACAAATTGATACAGCTACAACAGAACTTGGAACTGGCAGCACTTTCAGTCACAACTGAACAATTGTGTGGAACCTGTGCTGTGCTTGGTGCTAAGTATGGGTAAGGAAGGTTAGCTTAGCAAGAAGAGCTGAGTCTGTCTGAGAATAACATCCTGCTGGTCTATTCGGGTGGGTTCTGGATAACAATCAGCAGATACTCCTTATCTGCAAAAGCATTTAACAGTGCTTTGTTAAAATATTTTTCCTTCTTTCCTCGTAAGCAGTCCTTAGTTGATTTATCTTCTTTTTCTTTAATATAAGGAAAAAGCAATAATATTCATGTAATTTTCAAAATTACGCCTTTTAAAAACAAAAAAAACCCACAACAACCAGATTTCAGATTAAAATTGTAACTGTAACATTTAAAATTAGCAAGCAGAATATTTGCTTTCAAGAAACTAAATATATTTAAACAAGAAGCAGACGGTCACAAGATAAGCGCTTGTTACAATAAACTTATGGCATCTGCAGCCTCTTCTGCAGGTGCAGGAAACTTCTTTCAGTTCACTATTAGCTTTATTCAGAATTGAGAACCCCATTTAGAGACTAAAATAGCAGAAAAGGTTTGAGTAGACCTTTATTATGAATAAATTCGAAGCATGCCAGGCTTTGCCAACTAATTCTAAAAGTCTGGGGAAGTTTTTGAGGAAATTCTGTTGGAGAGCTATTTATTATCTATTCTAAAAGAAATATTTAAGTGAATTTATTAGGGTCATATTTGCTTTAAGAAATTAAGAAGTTAAGTCTACCTCTGGGCTTGTTTTGTTGCCCACAAGCTTGAATGCTGTAAATCTGGTACATTAATAGCACTTGTTTCCATGCTGAATAGGTAGCTTTCTTTTCACGTGTGTTTAAAATATGTTTCCTATGGTAGCTTTACTGGTGAACAGTTAAAAGAAACTTTTCTGTCACTTTAAACAGAAACGTTACCTGGAGCTACCATGATTTCATGTTTCTTTGATCTGATCCTGAGGAAGGTTAGATCATTCTGAGGATCAATATCTCTCACTGTGCTCCTCGCTTTCATGGTGAGCTGATGAAGGAGACCTGCATAGTGCACTGCTGTTGAGTTATCAAGAGTTGTTCTTATTGGAATTCCTGAAAAGAAATAATTTTCTCGTTCGGCCATTTAGTTAAGTTTCTTATTTATTTACAGCAGAGTTTAAAACAACAACAACAACAAAGGTTTTCATGGTTTGTTTTTTTTTCTCCTGCTTTGCAGCAAGGAGTTGCTCATTGCAGGTATCTTTGTGTCTTTTTAAAGTGTAACTTACATTAATCAGCGGCAGTTAAGCATTGCGTTGCCTTATAGAGCCATTGAAAGAGTAATTGCTGTTCAAGGCTCTTAAATTCAAATTCCCTTCAGTAGTCCTTAACCAGCACCGGTGCTTCCTCAGTTTAAACACTGTCCCTGAGTTTGTTACTTTGGCCCCAGGAATGGGTATGCAGTGATGGAAGTTCTTCTTCCAGCCAAGTACCAAGAGCAGCCTAAGGGCCGACGTGGTGTGTGTGCTTTAGACAAGCAAAGCCACTCTGGAACCATCCAGCTGCATGCAAAATATTGACAGTGTATTGATCCTAACTATTAAAATATGATTATGTAAGATTAATTTTCAATGATTCAATGAGTCATTGTTTTTCAATGAATTTTGTTAATCATGCTTTTTATATTAACAGGCTACCAAGTGAAGCTGGATGCATAGGGTTCATAGTAATCTTGCAAGTGTAAAATAAGTGTTTGGCTTTAATAAGCTTGTTTCACTAATAAAAAAATTATTTGACCTACGAACAAAGACAATAGATTAGAAGTTAACAAGGCAGTTTTCCTAGGTGGACAGGATAGGGATACAAGCGTAGAGTAAAATGACTCAAGTTGAAGAGTTTGATTTACGGAATAAGAATTAACGTGCAAAGATAGGGAATGGCAGGTAAAGACTTGGAGGGAAATGAACAAAAATAACAGAACCTCCTCAGATATTAGACGATTCCATAATTTTCCTAGCAGAGCATTATTTGAATCACTTGAAATCAGTGCTGTCATGAGAAATAATCCTGTGTTGGCGGGATACTTAGTGAAGCTTAACAGGATGACCCAGCATGTACTTTGTGTGTAATGTTTATTACGCAGATCAAAAGAGGTTTTGCAAAAACAAAAGAGGTGCTCACGAGCACTGCATTAGCATGAGAATATCTATATAATCATAGCATTAAATAGTAAGTCACTTACAAGCAGCAGTGAATGTGTCAGGGTTATATGACCTCTTATCTAAATGACCACTTCAGCAAATACAGCACTTTTAATGAAAATGGTAAATGTTAAATGATTCTCCAAGGTCTAATAATTACTTGAAAATGAGTTGACACTAGTGACGTTCTCAGATGAAAGCTAAACTGTGCTTACTTTAGGACAAATGCTCTTTGCTTCTGCCCCCCAAATTAGAGAGAAGCAAATAAATCCTTCATTAGAAATGCTGCAGAGTGATCCTTCACAAATGAAAATCTCCAACTGTTGCTGTCCTTTACAAAATGAACAATGTATGCTTAGCGTGGTGTTTCAATGAAAAACTCAACCTTGAATGTTAAAATAAATGACAGGCAATATTAGCTTCAGGAATCTTTCGTTTGCTGTTCCATCTGAATGCTGCTATACCAAAGTTATTACCCATACTATTAAGAAACCTTTGTAGAAGATAAGAATATCTGCACTCCTTAGATGGAGCAGTGCTGCTTAGGGGTAGGCATGCTATGAAATTATGCAACTACATATCTGCTTTGAGATTTAGTTTGTGGAATCTGATTTCTTGGTGTGTTGAGTACATCCTCATGGAGTTCAGCATCCGTTGTGTTTGCAGTTGGTGTAGGAAGACTTCTAAATGAGAAGCTAAAACCAAGATTCCTGAATGAGTCTGCCTAATGGAATTCAGTCTGGCCATGTTTTGCAGGTTTATGAGGGCAGGGAAGTTTGAACAGGACATGGTGGGGAGACTTTACATCTTGTCTTGAATGGTATAATGCCCCAAACCCCCCACCAAAGCTGTGCTCTGGAGTGTTCTTCCTCCTTTGTAAATCAAAGTTGAGACAGAAGGAGCATATAAGAGCCTTTGAAATCACATAGTGTTGTCAGGAGAATTCTTCACAGCTGTATCTGAGTGTCCCTCAATAGCACAACTGCACCAGTAGTAAGTACATGTGAGTGTACTGCTGCAGTTGTACACCAGAGAGGAAAAGCATACTTGACCTACTTGCTAGGAACTCAACTGTGCCAAGATACTGAGCATAAATCTGTTGTTTTTCTATTAGATTACATTGGTGCTTTTGCCATCATAAATGTATCAGTCTGTAAACTGGGCAAGGATCATCTGTGTTACCTAAGAGTTGATTTTGTTCTTTTTTAGTTTGTAGCTACGTAGATAAGTCACTTTCTATTTAATCAGGATACAGAAATAGTTCAACCAATACCAGTTCTGAAAACAGCCTGTGTTTTGAGGTTAGGAAATACTTATATCCAGAAATGAGCACAAAGAAGGCTTTTGGTTACTGTTTGCTGGGCTGTGAGCTTCTGGGCTTGCATCTATTCTGTGTACAAGGGCATGTTTTGCTTAGCATGCCCAGGCATGCAGAACAGTTGTCCAGATTTTCTGAAAACGAAGTAACATTCAAGTTTCGTTCTTAGTGTTGTTTCTACTTGCTAAACTGCTGGCAGTGCAGTGTGTTTTTGAGGGTGTTGTAGAAGTGAACCAAATTTCAGGCAAGGTCACTGCGTTGTCTGATCTGTGAGGAATGATTCAAAGATCAACCTGAAGCCTAGCTTCTGAAAACTGGTTTCTGTGATGAGTTTTGCTTTGGCTTGTGGTTTTGCATCCCAACCAAAGACTGCATGACAAGAATCTTCCTTTTCCTCACCCCATAACACAGTTTAAAGAACTTCTGAGTGTTCAGTAGAACCAAGGAATGGTTCCCAACAACGGAAGCCCAACTTAGTAGACACATCACCCCTTGTTTGCTCTTTCCTGACTTTACAGAAGAATCAAGGCAGCAGTGAATTTGTGCGAATACAAAGGATTTGGGGCTGAAAAACACCTGTCAAAACAGCTTAGTGCCACGTGTTCTGCCTTCTGTAACCTGCTGAGTGATGTTCAAGCTATGGTGCTGAAAAATGAGATGCCATTTAGTCAGACAAGGAGATAATTAGCAATACTTAAGTTCTGAAGCTACATGAAGGTTGCACTATGAGTTATTTCATCAGCTTATGCCACAGCTTTCTGCGTCCCATGGACCTGAACCGTAGCCTGCATCACGAGGGCACCAGGACACGGCTGCAAGCTGTGCTGCTCTGCCTTACAACCTGACACGTGCTCTTGAGAGCGTCTTCATAAAGCACTGCAAGCAGACTGCTTCATCGCCTCGCTGTCTCCGCAGGATTGGGTTCACTGCACTGGGGAAAGCCGAGGGTGCTTTACCTTCTGCATTGACAACCATAGTCGCCACGACCCCTTTGTGCGCTTGAATCTTTTTTAGGGTTTCCTCCGTTTCAGCCTACGGGTAGAGAGCACACCACAGCACCACAGCTCCCGCCCGGCCGCCCCACCCCGGGGTCCGCCCGCAGCCCCCTCCCTCCCCAGCGCCGTTCCCGTCCCGGGGCAGCGGGAGGAGCAGCGCCATTACCAAGGCCGGGCCGCTGGGGGGAGCGGCGGAAGTGACGGCGGGAGCGGAGCGGTGCGGCTCGGGACGAGGCGGGAAGCGGCGGCTGGCTGTCGTCGGAATGGCCTTTCACTGCTCGAGCTGGCGAACTGCACAAGTGTGAAACTGAATTAAAGGACTGACGCGCAGGGTGACAGGTTGGAAGGGACAGAGGTGATCCTGGCCCCAGTAACCAGGCAGGCAGTTCCAGTGGCCCAGAAGTTTCTCTCAACACTGCTGCTTTCCTTCATGGAGGCACGATGCTTCAGTCTTTCTGAAACCAGTGCAAATATCAGCTCGGCTTTGCAGACAAACAAACACACACACAAAAAAAAAAAGACAAAAAAAAAAAAAACAACAACAAAAAACAAAACAAAACAAAAACAACAACAAAAAAAAACAAACAACCAAAAAAACCCACCAAACAGTACGTGAAGTGGCAGCTAGCACGATGCAGGAGCGCTCTTGTAAGCGTTATTTATGCTGAGGATGAAAGGATGAAACGTGAGGACCCTCACAGGTGCTCAGGTTGGGCTTGGCTCAGATTTAGACTTATAACAGTAAATGAAGGTGTTTTCTTGAAATACTGAGAATTCAGATTCCAAGCAACAGGTATATAGAGATATATATCTTGGACACAGTAGTGAATACAATATTAGGACTGGGGTGTTGCTGCTTGAGAAACAGAAGTGCTTCCTAGCCTTGGGAGTGCTTCCCAGTGAGTTTGAATATGTTAGTAAAAGCAGCAAGTGAACCCCTTAGATATCAGATGCTTGGACTGAGAGTGTGGTGTTTGAACTCTTAAAAGTTGTGATTGCCAATTAATTTTGAGGCAAAGCATCAACAGAAAGGTAGAAAATACTTACAGCTATTTCTGTATTCTTCAGGCTGTGGCAGAAGATGCAATTCTGCTCATGGGAACAAGGAAGAGGACTGCTGGTAAGTCCATGGGAATTTAATTCCTTCCTTGCTTCTTGAACCTGGAGGCCCAGGAAGAGGGAGGGAGGAGAGAAGTGCTGTGTCACTGGATACACTGTGCTATGCAAGTGCTGTAAACAGTCTTGCTTTGCTCCTGGTCATTATGAAACAGCATAAATTAATTCAGTTTGGGAAAAACATTGCTTTTATGACTGATAATCTTGGTATCAGGTAACTCTAAAGCTCTGCAAGCTGTTATTGTAGCTTCCCTGCTTCCTTCCTTGTCCGTACTTAGGATCTCTAGAAGTTTTCAGTTTTGTTGGACTATAAAGTGAAATGAATCAATGTCTGATTGGTAATAATACAGGAAAAGCTGAAAAAATTAGCTGTTTGTTTTTATTTCTAGATAAATAGCCATGATGGAAATTCAGTGGAATCAGTTCATGTTCCATAGTAGTTGAAAGCTTGGAGTCCGCTCGTAGATTTTTAGCTCACAGCCCTTATGAATATATACAGTAAATAAATGGTTTGATACAAGGTGATTATTTTGATGCAGTTCTGAAAGAAAGAGAAATGCAAAATGTGTTCATGTGAACTAGAAGTCTGAAATCTTTAGCACAGGTATGTCGCTAGAAATTACATTGCTTATCAGTCATGCATCAACCATTGAATGGGGGATACAGATGGGGTTTATTGCTCACAAAATCAGTGGGGTGATGCAATCTCTTCTGTGCTAAACGTAAAAGTGACCTTCCCCAGGAGCTGCTGACTTGGAATGATGCTCATTGCTGTTTCAGTGTGCCGTGGGTGGGCTCTGAGTCCTTATGTCAACTGAAGAAGTTCTTACATATTTCTGACTTGCACACTTGTGGTGAATGATCTGCAATAGTTGAAATCCATTAAATAAATGATGAATTGCAAGGTATTAATTTGCTAACGCGAGCAAATTGAATTTGGTTGTTGCTCCTGAGGGTCAATGAGAAGACATTTCCTGCAGTGGAGCTTCTTGTGTGCTGTTTTTTAGTGGTCTTATACTATAGATGCACTTTTCCTATATAAAACTATGCAGAGTAGTATCGAGGGCTTGAAAAAATCTTCAGAAGAAATTTGAGCGAACTGTTGCTGTACTGGGTAATGATATCTCCTCGTTAATTTATTTTATGGACTCTGTGGGAACGTGCTCTGGTGTTTCAGTTGGTGTTAAGATTGAAATTAAGATTGAATCAATTTATAATGTCACAATAATTGGGTAGGAAAGCAGAGCGCTTTAATAAAGCAGCTGCTTAACCATGAAAGGAAGATTCTGTCAGAGTTTTTGGTGCATACAGGTGGAATCATTCAGTGTTTTGTTTAAAAAAATCTTTCACAATCTCACTGTCTGTTAACAAAGTTTGATTTTAATCCTCTGTTACCTCAACGAATTCAAATATTATGAACTGAAGAAATACGTTTAAATTGTCTGCCATGTTCCTCATATGCCTACAGTTTTTAAAAGCTACTGTGTAAGTGAATGGTAAAATGGAAATTCACTCAAAACCTCTGCGTGTGAAGATTCCTTTCCCAACTTTCGAGAGCAGTTTCCCATGCTTTTTCCCCGCCGTGTGAGGAATTTACAGCTTAAATCCTCTAGATGGTGCTACAGCTATAGTATATTCCAGTGAAGTCGATGGTAAGTTTGGATGAAATCCTTGGGCTTGCTGAAAGGCCATCCCGTTTAAGTCGCGTATTGTACGAAAGGATTACCGACTTCAGCTAGGCTGCCGTTTCCAGGTTTATGCACGGTATGATCAGCACAGGTTGATTACTTATCCTCAGATAGGTAAGAACAGAGCAAAGACTTTAGAGATATCGGAGACTTGCAGGAACTGTTCTGTGGTCAGATTATCCCCTCCTCGCCCCAAGTGCCTGTAACGCACCTCCGTTGTGCATCCATCCCTGGAGTGCTGCTGTGGGCAGAGGTGTCCAACTGCAGCCTGCCGTGCTGAGTAAGTGACAGCAATAAGGGCCTCTTAAGGCATCCAGCAGATGTTACTGCTTTTGTATGCTAATGGAAACTTTACGAACCATTCTGTTCCTTCTGAGAGCTGATGTAAGTACATGAAAATCGCTTCCTTATATCAAGAGCAAATTGATAATAGCCTTGGTTCACTTGTAGAGGCACTTTATTTGATAATTGCTGAAGGCTTATGCAGAGCTTCGTCAAAATTAATATTTGGTATTCTGCCAGCTTTCCATGTACTGAAGCAGCTGAGCAAAGTCTGAGTTGTGAGCACTTTGCTACCTGCGTTTTTAAGCCCTCTGTTTTGGAGTTGGGGCTGGGATGTGAATCTGCTCTATTGTGTTTCCTTTCTCACCTGTGTTCTCAAGGTAGCCACTCACAGTCCCTGCTACTGTGGTTATTTCAGTGTGTAGTTTATTCACAAGCTCATCAGAAAGAAACATCAGCTCATCAGTGGTTCTCCCAAACATGGGAGCGTTGGATGGCCAAATGTGTTGTTTTGTGTGGTCCTCCATGAATATATAATAACAAAGAATTGTACATCGCAAAGGAAGATGCTGTGCAATATACACTAACGTTCCATAGTCCTGCTCTGGTAGGAGAATACTCTCTGAAGCAATAAAAATGTAGAGAATGGCTCTGATGATGGCTGAATCGTACTGAGGTTAATACTGTTGCTGCTGATGAGGGCTGTGTTGTTCTTTAACTTCTATGGAGACAAGAATAATGAAAACACAGGGGTATAATCCTGGAGAGAACCAACTATCCACTCTTTGTTGTAACAGAACCTTACAGAGATGTAGACCATCTATAAAACAAGTAGAGAATTGAGGTAAAATTTATTAACCCATATTGACATTTTTTTTTGGATAAGAAAAGAGCTATATTTCCCATTATTGAGTGTTCTGGGTGTATTTTATGGAAGTTCCAATGAAAACACAGCCCTGGAATGTGAGCTGTAGTTGTGTGCTATATTCTCATGTTTGTTATTTCTTCATCTCAGTTTGATCCAGAAGTAGGAGTTCCAAAAGAACATAAAAACTCAGTGTTTTAAACCTAGGACATCTGAAAACACCTCGGTAAGCATATGGGCATAATTAGATGTAATGAGAATGATAACAGCTCCCTTACTAGAGATAGACTGCCTGGAGCAGTTTTGTTGTTGCCTAAAGGCTTTTTTAGATATAAAGAGAGTTTGTGAAGTTAATTCCTAAGAGTTTCTGAAATGTAGCTCACAGAACTGAGCATGAAGTACGGGATGCATTAGGTTTAGTGCAGCTGGAGCTGTGTTCTTGTTATGGGAGTTTATTTTGTATTGGTTTTAATCCTTTTTCTTTTTAGGGGTCTTAAGATTGTGTATCTATGTCCAAAAGCAAAAAATAAATCCAGTAATAAAACAGAAATCTTTCAGGAGAGATGTGTGGGCACACTAAGGCTCCTTGGGAGGAGTAAGGATTTACACCACACTGAGTTATTTCATAGCCCGGCACTGCAGCCTCACCACTCACATTCTCCCTGCGTATGTCTCTCTAACTTTTTGACCCTTTAAATACTGTGATCACCTTCTTCAGTTCCATGTGAGATTACCAGTAAAACGGGTTATGCAGTGCAGTCCTTCTGCAGCTAGAAGGCTTACTAAAATTGCAGCAGAAAGGCAGTGCCGAATGTGCGGTGGAGCAGCGTCAAAGCAGCATCCTGTGACGAACTTCTCCAGCGCTCTTGGAACTGGCAGGCTGTCAAGTAAATTTAAATATATGACTTTGACATCATTAGAGTGAAACCAGAAGCCACGGTGAAATACCGTATGCTGTCTTTCATGTGGTGGAAATGCTTCTATGTGGCTGTACATGTAAATTAAAATATAGCCCCTGGCACATGGTTTCTAAGTAACCAACATATAAACACGGGTACATGCTCTCCAAACACCACTTGCATTACACCATCAATCATGAGCATGGGATTCCGTGTTCTCTTGCAAGTGGATGCTTTGGTGCATCATGTGTAGCAGTGATCCACGGTGCGAGGGCAGCGCTGCTGCCAGGTGCTGAATGCTGAGATCCCCATCCCATCTAATCCGGGGCCTTTCCCCTGCTTTGAGTGTCATGTTAATGTTTTCTCAGAATAGAGTACCTTGCTTCTTGAATATAAGTTTTCATGAGAGCTCACTGGGAAGGGCAGTTTGCTTTGTTTCTCTTGGGAAGATCTCATCTCCTATGCAAACTGGCCTTTAGAAGCTGCCACTTACCAGGCTGTGTGAGCAGATTACAGTCAGGGATAGCGCGTTCCGGAAGCCTGCTGAACCTTGGGGAAGCTATGAAAGAGGGATCTGCAGCACCAGAAGGTGGTGATGTCCGTCCTGTTATCCCAACATCCTACTGTCTGTCTGCATTTATGCAGTATCCAGCTTCAGCTCTTCTCTACATTTGGAGAAGTTTTCTGATCATCTAAGCAGTTTTTCTAAACCTCTGTTGCTCTGCGTGTTTGGATCTTTTTCTTGGTCTCTCCTTTTATAGCTGTTTTACTTTGATCCATTATTTAATTTTTTAAACATGTTTCTCATCTCATCCACCTAGAGTGTGCATGAATAAAAAATTCAAAAGTCTTGCCAGCTTCCTTATGTGCATCAGCCATTGTGAGAAAATCAGTGCAGTGGCAATTCAGTCCTTAAGTGTTATCACAGTCTGTAAGTGGCTCTGCAGAGTGATGGTATTTACAGGCTTCCAGGCTGTGATTCTTTGATTAAAGAAGAGATCTCTGCTGTGGTAAGACTCTCTTTGGCAGCAGTGTTGTAGTGTCTTCTTCCTCTGCTCCGACAACTGAGTGTGAGCCTTTTTGGCTTCAGTAGCCCAAAGGTTTATACTGAGCAAACCTCTCAGGCTCTCATGTCAGCATAATAAATATCTTAATTTCTTCACTTAAAATCCTCTTAAAGAAATGCCAGCAATGGTTGTCATGCAAATGTTGGAAAAAGACTTGAGAGTAACTTTCATTCATATCAAATTTACAATCGAACTTTATTTGTGACTCCAGGCTGAGCTCACCAGGTGTAACTGGTTTCAGCAAGCTCCCTGGGCAGGTAGAATACCACTGGGGCAGGTAGAGTGCAGCACACCTCAGTCTCCACTGGCGTTGTTTGGTTGTTTGCTCTGTTGTTTTTTAACATGTGTATACATATGTTTTAAGTTGCATCAGATGGATATCATTTTTTCAGGAAGTTGACTTCTAGCTCTTTATCTGGCAAGCTGCTGTTATGTATGTTGTGTTCTCTTAGGTTTTAATTTGAGGGCCTTATTTTGCCGTTCATAGCATGGCTCAATTGTGCTGATATCTTCAGGTGCAATTTTTAGTGTGTGGGAGTGATATTTGGCTTCAAGGGCTGTAAGGAAAACTATTAGAATATTGGCAACTATTAGATATGGATCCTGGGATGGATTTAACTGATCATCCAATGCCAGCTGAAATTTTTATAGCGCAGATTGTTTATAATGTGTGATGCTGCGTATTGAGCGCAGCTCTTCTTAAGAGGCTTTCCTCTACCTGCTTACAGTGACGTAACTGCCCTGCCTAGGGCTGCACGTTGAGAACTGTTGGTGGTGGGTCCCCAGAGTGGGCTGCTGAGTGATGGCATTGATGCAGTAGGTGTGATATTGAAATAGTGCTTACTGATCAACCAAGACTGATGGAACGTGGAGCCATGAGAAGGCGAGCCTCCATTCCACGTCTAAAGGAAATAAGCAAACAGGTGTGGTTGTGGTTTGTGCCCCAGTGCTTTGTGTGTGATGAGAGTCAATCGCTTCCTTGTAGGCTCTCTTCATGTGCTTGCACTCTTCCCTCCTGATCCAGTTCTTTTTCCTCTTAAATAAATTCTAAGGGGAGTTTCTGTTCCTCCCTCCCATCATCTTGGATTACATTTAGTGCTGATGAATTTTTGGTGACACAACTGCTGCCATGTCTCTGTGCCTTCAGTGCGCTTTGACTCCTTGACTGCTGACAGGAGGTGCTGAGAAAAACCAATACTTTGAAGAATGTTCTGAACATTTCTCACTGAAAATTTTACTCTTTCTGAGAAATAACCAAGTTGTGTGGTGGTTCTTGCAGTTGGGTAAAGTACTTCAGTGTGGCCTTAGGAATGGAACCTTTAGGATGCTTGCTGCTTTGAGAATGGCACTCGATTAATGTTTATCTTTGTCATGAGTACCTTTTAGCTCGGATTTGATCAACCAGTTGTACCACAGTGATATAGCTCTATTTCTGACCTGGTTTTACGCTCAGTGAGAACGCTTAAAGCTTAAAAAGCTTAAATATGTTAACAGCCTTCACCTGTTTTAGAAAACCTACTCAAGAACTAAAATTGTAAACTATTTGTAAGTATCTAGTTAGCCAGCCACTTTTGGAAGATAAGCTTTGAAGCACTCTGGGCTTTTCTGTGCAACCTTTTAAGTTCCAGCTGGGACTGAATGGTCTTTAATAAGAGCCAACCAAAGCTACAGATTGTAGCCAGTTTACTACAGCTCCTCCACTCTTCCCCACTTGAAACTTCAGCATCTTTTAGGAGAAGCTGTAATAACTGACTTGGCAGACCAAGTACCACTGCTGCCATTTGGCATTTCCCTGCTCAAATTCTATTGAATGACGATTGTTTGGGGCTATCTGGTGTGCATCTAACTCAGAACAAATTACCCATTTTCCTCAATTTCTTTTTTGCTAAACTTAGCAAAAAAAGGGGAGCAAGTCATATTACCATATCACTGGGAAGCTTTAATCTTCTTCCAATGGCTCAGCCCATTACAGCCTTGTATAGTTAGAATGATAGAGAGAATGATGCAAGTTCCACTTCCAGGAAAACAGTGAATTCATATTAGTATATATAAGACCTGAAGAGGGCTGAATATGGTGTAGTGAAGATGATGTGAAGGCAGGCAGTATTCACTGGTGTGTGCAGAAGTTCTTTGGTAAGCACCTGAACCTGACTCGTGCCTCCATCTTGAAGGCTGGATGGAGCATCTGCACTTCAGAATGGATCAGAGCTGTGAGTCTCCTGACCAGTATCTCATGTCTGAGAATATTCTGTGTATTGACATTCGACAGACGAGTGAGAAACACTGCTATGTGCATCCTGAAAAGAAGGTGTCTTGTTTCAGTGCTAAGAGTTCATGTTGGGGATCTTTAGTTCTGTAGACTCACAGTGAATCAGAAGGGATTGGCCTGTTAAAGATGTGTTGTGTGATCTTGAGCAAACTGCTTTGCTTCCCCACGTCTCTGCTTCCCTCCCACTCTGTTGCAGAGCACAGCCTTCTGCTTGTGCTTGCTCCATGCCTTGCACAGCACAGCCCTCGTCTCTGCTGGGGCCTCTAAATACCACCACTGCATAAAACGAAAATAATCCTTCTCACAACCAGGAATGCAGGCTGGGAATTTCAAAAGGGCAGAAGAATGAGTCAGTTTTCATGGACTTGTTTGAAAGTCAAAGCTTTGTGCTCAGAGGCTCAAGGCAGTTTGCCGAGCCCCAGTCCTGTTGCTGTTGGCTTCAGTGATGTAGGACAGCAGAACAGACTCCAGGAATCTTCTGTTATATGTGGCTCCCCTTTTAGATGTCGCAAGGGAGATTTTTAGTGCAGCAGATTGAACCTCAGATAAGATTACATGCTGTAATTACTGCTGGGATTTATTTGTCCAATTCTTTAAGCACTGAGTGGAAAAATGCACATACATCCCTTAAGTAAGGAAAAGGCATATCTGCAATTTTCCACTCTTAACTAAGTAAAGAGTAAGAGGACATGTAAATATGGAAGGGCAAAAAGGTAAATAAATAAAAATTATGGAAACAAACCTTCAGATTTTTCTCATATCTAATAGGAATATTTCAAATAGTTACTGAATGGCTGTAAGGTTTGGGTTTCTAAAGGTTTATTTTTAAGCTGTAAATGTAAACTAAATTAAACCGATAGTTCTAATTAAATTTGTGTTGGCTGTGGTATTATGCTACTTAAGAAGTCACCTGAGACACTCAAGTTGCATTTAAAATCTAGTATTGTAATTAGTGATATCTACATTTATTATGGTGATAACTGCACTTTAATGAGTCTGGTGCTAAACAAAGCTACAAAATCTAGACAGCTCTAATAACCATGTTGGTTTCAACTACACTTTATTTTCTTGGCCGTCCTCTTAGACGAACTTAGATACAAAAACTAAGCTTTAGAAGGCTGATCAGGAGAAGGGGTAGAAGTCAAGGGACAACAGTGAAATACTTCCCCTTGGAGAACTGTTTTGAGATGGAACCATCTGATCTAGTCTGCCACCTCCTTGTCTGAAGTGCTGCTCCAGTTTCCATGCTGAGCGGGGTGTCTTGGAGACTTTCCTTCCTTTATTTCACGTGGTGCCCTAGGAAGGGGGCAAAGCACGGCTGTAGCTAAAATGGGAGCTCTCAGATGCAGTGCCGTCATTCCATCTGTTGGACTTGCTTCTTCCAGTGAAAGCAGAATGTGGGGCTGCTACTGAGGGAATGCTTTCTAGAACTAGTATTCTCTCTGCTGCAAATTCCTCTTATGTGCTTTTTTAATTTTTTCCTAAGTGAGTTTTCTGAGGATCTCTCTGTGTTCACGAGGCTCCATCAGTGTTGGCTGCACCCCTGGTTTCAGCCCATGTTGCACCTTGTTTTCTTTACATGGCCCTTGGTTGGGTTTTTTAGGACATTTGTTCCCTTGGGAAAGAATGGAATTTGTTGTGCTTTCCATATCATCAACTTCAGGTAATTAGCTTCTTATTAAGCAAATGGGGGTGATCATGACAGAGAGTGGCAAATTAAAATTATTTTACGGTGTTTGGGTAGGATGAATTTTCTGTAGGAATATTGAACCAATAGTGGTCTACTAGTTGAGGTATAATTCCTGTTTTAATTCTATGGGCTCCTGGACTGTTTGAGAGGAGGGACACGTCTCCAATCCTAAAGTGAAAAGCGTTTAAGCTTTCCTTGTACTAAGCTGCTGAGTGGTTCTTGGCATAATTTGACTCCTTGCTAAGCTGCAGCAGCATCCTTGGGTTGTTCCAAGATGTGCCTAACTCCTTGGTTTCACATTGTCCTCTTCTTCCAGGTACAAACAAGCTTTACTGGGGTCCTAGCAGCTCTTTCCCTGGAGGTTTTCTCTGTAGCTGTAATCCCCAATTTAAGATTCACTTGCATGGCTTTGACGGTACTGTGCACTGTAAGGGGGCTGAGATCAGGGGAGAAGATCCAACTGAAGGGTTTGGAGTAAATTCTGTAGAACCATATTGATTCCATCTCTATTAAATTCATTGAGTTTTCCCATAAGGGCTTTTTAATTTAACTGTTTCTGAAAAATGCTGCACAAATTACCTGGCAAGAATGCAGTGGAGCTGTAAGTCCTTCGGGCAGTCCCTTAAAGGCAGAGCAGTAAAGCTGGGGGAGCTGCTCACAGCCAGGAGTTCCCATTCCATGAATTTACCGCTTTGTCTGTTTGCAGATTACTGACAAACAGCCTCTGACTTTTTATGAATTTGTTCATTATCCCAAATTATTCGATGCCTGGTTTGTGCAACGCAATTTCAGCTTCAGGGCTGCTGGCAAACTGATCCACAAGTATTGTTTGAATTCCACTGTTTGTAATTCTTACCGAAAAGCCCCATAAAACTCAATAGAGGCCTGGTGTTTTATTTCTGGGCACGTCTATAAAACTTAGCAGAAAATTATATCCTTGCCATAAAATTCTATAGCTTGGTTTAAAGTAGTTATAATTTTCTACTGATTTCTGTGTGGTTTTAGTATCGTTTATATATAACAAATGTTTCGTCGTTCTCAGTCTCAAGTTTTTGTAGTTTCTGAAAGCAGGCAGTTGATGATTGGGATGTAAATCTTTGAAGATTGACCTCTTTAATCCTTGACTTTGTTTGGTCAAACGTCGATTATGTTGATGCCTTTATAAGACCATCCTTCATTATTGGGTGTAAATGGCCCAGTTTGATTCTGTCTGCTATTAATCCTACAACAAAAACTAAGGCATATAAAAAGAGGCCGCCTTATGTATAAGATCATCAGCTTTCTCAGTTGTTTTGATTGGAGTTAGATCCTGATCTGTGGTAGCTCAACAGCCAGCAGGAACTTGGGGTGTTTCTCATATGCCACCTCAAACACTGACTTGTGCTGACCTGCTGAAGGAAGGCAGGGTGGTAGTTCCCTTGCAAACTCTGCTGCTCTGAACAGAGATGTTGCAAGCTGCTCAGATACAGAATGGATTAAAACAGCTCTGGATGATAGTTCTACAGTGCATTGGTGTTTCTGTGATACGTAATAAAATATTTAGTACTTGAACAGGTGGATATAGTTCTAATCCTTCATCAATAGGCCACTAACTTGGCAGAACTTGTGTTTTTGTGGTGTGCTGGCTTTTAAAGCTGGTTATATTGTCCAGTGATTTATCTGCAAGTTGTGCTGTTGAGGAAAGATAAAAATTAATTTATAAAATATGGACTTTTTTTCCTTTCATTAAAACTCTTTTTGTGGATAGTTTTAAGAACCTTAATTCCTTTAGCTGTCCAGCTGCTTCCTCTGGACTGAGATTTGTAGATTGTCAGGTTGAGGTGTAATGGATAAAAGATGGTGGGAGGCTGTGGAAGAGAAAGCTGTTGTTAAAGAACATCAGTTATCACAAGGTTTTTCTGAATCTATGAGGAGAAGATTTAAAAATGTTGATGCCTGTCAGGACATCAGAGTTAGGTCTGCAGCTGTCCTCCTGGGCAAGGATATTTGACTTCTCTCTCAGGTCATGTCCTTATTCCACCGCACCTCTCACAAAGCTGGGACTCTCCTGCCCTGCCTCCTTACATCACCAGGTTTGCAACACTCCTGCAGCGCGTTCATGCGATTGTCAGTGATGTTCTGTGCAGTTGTTTTACTGCTGTCCTGTCCTGTCACAAGAGGTGAGTTGAGCTGGTTTAAGGGAGGAGTGGCAGCTTTTATGGAGTTCCTTTTAACTTACAGGAAAATGAGTTTAAATGGGATCAATTTCTTATTACTCAATGCAGTTAAAAAGAACATTAGAGAAATTTCATCAGCATTAGTTTACTACATTATTAATAAAGTTATCATTAAAATCTCAACAATTGCTCTGCAAAGCTATTTGAACTATCACAGTTATCTTTTATACTTAGCATGGGAATAACTGCAGCATCTCGAACCGCACTGTGGTTCCCACGTGTTTGAAAGCTGGTGTAAATCTGCCATGCCCTTCTTGAGTCTAACATCTGAGTGTTTAACAGCTGGGATGTGCATGCATGTACTGTTTTTAGGTAATCTTATAAATCACGGTAACAGGTAATAAAAGGTAAGTCTGGTAACAAAAAGGTGCTTCATTTTTCTGCCACACTGTCATCAGAGCTTCCTTGATTCATGTTTTGTTATAAGTGTTTTCTTCAGAGTCACCAGTTCTGGAAAAAAATGGGCTTGATTCATTTACATGATAGTACAGAAAATGAAGTTGTACTGTAGTTAATGCCTCTCAGGTTTAGTGTATGTTTCCTAGGGAAGACTACTTAGGCGTTTGGATAAAACCATTAAGAGACTTAATTTCAAATATTGATCTCTTATGCTACTGCATAGCTAAGACATGAAATGGTAAGGTGTTGAGTTCATTCATGGAGGCACCATATTTGTCTTTACGAAGAGTTCACAAAAGCTTTCCTTTCTCTTTCTTTTGCTTTTTCAGATTGAAATGTTCAGCAGTACTGAGTTGCTCTACAGTCTGTAGTTGTATAAGATATGCGTGGACTTGTGGTTGTCGGTGAGCCTTGTTTAAATATCTGGAAAGAAACCTGTTTCAGAAACTTACATATTATCATTGTTTTCCACAGTTTTTGAGCTGCATCTCTAGCACAAAAAGTTTTAAGTATTCGAACCTAAAATACCATGGCTTGCTGAAATGTTTCAGAAATTATCACTGAACTGTTGTTTAAACAATCTGACATTATTCCATGTACATTTCTTTCACTGCTCGAGAGTTAAATTGGCCACGTCCATGCACTCACCAAAGGATGTGTTCTGAGCAAGGAATTCACATACAGGAGTGCTCGAGAACATGAGCTCGTGTATTTATTGTGCTTTAAATGTAAGAAGTGCTGACTGTTCAGTGTTGTTTTTAAAGGATTCTCCTAAATGAAGAACATCATAGGGGGGAAAAGTCCAACAACTTTGTTTTGCTATTATTTTTTTCAGGCTAATGGGAAAGTCTGTTTGCAGTGTCCTTGTGTGCCCTATAGCTTTTTCACATCGTCTTTTGATTTTTTTTTTTGTCAAATTAGTAGACTTATTATTGCATTGAAGAGGTATTTTAAGCCCACAGAGCATGTGTGCAAGCTCTTAGTGGAACTAGCACGTGACATCTAGAAACACTGTAAAATATATTAAAATGGCTAATAAATGACACCCACCCCTTTCCTTGTCCCACCCTAATGTGAGGGAGTAAGGATCTCATGCTTGCAGAGCCTTGTGTCAGGCCTTGCAGAAGTATTTTTATAAGTGGGGACTGGTGCTGCATGGCAGGAATGCCAGCAGGCATTGCCCTCCTGCCAGCACTGCCTGTAATAAAGAGTGTGCCCAGGAACGTGGAAATGTTCTCCCTGCTTTTCCTCCTCCTCTCTCCAAAACCACAACAAATAAAAAACAAAACAAAAAAAACTCAGCCAACCCAAACCTTACAGGTCTCATTCTCTTCTCTTCAACACTCACTGCTGAATCTATTTTGCTGCATTCCTCCCTGCTGTGTGCTGGTACAAACAACAACATCAGGCCCTGGGTGCGTTCATTTGTTTCTTTGATCTGATTTATGCTGCTTACATCTATTGCTGACTTGGGCTTCTTGTTCTGTGCCAAGATAGTTTATGAAACGTAACTGAGTTGTTATTGTTCTCTCTCTTCAGAACAGCAACTGAGAGACAGTTCATCTGTGTCAGTCCATCACTGGCCTCTCCTGTCTCTAAATCAAATCCCCCTTCTCTCCTGACCCATAGGGGCCAGCTGAGCTTCCCTCACCATCATCTCTTTCCTAAAAACTTCAATTATTTTTGCAGCCCTCCGTTGTAAGTTTTTAGTTTTACACATGTTTTCTGCAAACTAAATGTGAACGGAATGATGCATAGTATTGTGAATTTGAACTTTGTTTCTAACAAGATTCCTAAACAGCCTAAACTGATTTCTTCTGTGCTTCTGTAGAATCATAGAATCACCAAGGTTGGGAAAGATCTTTAAGATTATTCAGTCCAACCATTCAACTATCACCAATGTTTCCCACTAAACCACATCACTCAGTACAATATCTAAAGGATAGAATAGGAACATTGGGTTTGGAAATGGGACCTGGCCTTGGCTTTCTAGGTAGAAGATAGCCAAGGAGATGGACTGGTCTAGCAGTCTGCTCCTGGAATCATCCATGTGTATTCAAAAACAACACAAAACTAATCAGAAGAAAAGCCCACATCTGCTGCAGCACTGCCCTCTGTGCCCTACATATGGGTATATTAGGAGAGATGCATTCAGGAGTCTGAGTCAACTGTATTCTGTGGTGTTTTTGATTTAAAAGCGAAGTTGTGAGCATTTGGTGATTTCTTGGGCTATTATCGTGGTTAGGTTCTGTCTTTTATTTTCCTTTTGGAATGCATTTTACGTTCTTGAAATGTACAAACTGAGCAGTACCTCTGAGGACTTTGTAAAGAAAGAACTGTGAAGGACTCCAACCTTGGGGCTGATTACCAGAGGATCCCCACATTCGTTATCTTGGTAATAATTTATTAGTAGAGCTTTGTTCCTCTTTTGACACGGGGAGATTTGGTCATCCTGATCTTTCGCAAGTTCTCAACAGATATCAGAGAATCCAGCTTTTATAAGCAGCATTTCTGCTTGTGAACAGTCACACTCCTTTTCCTAACGGACTGAAAGATGTCCAGGAAAGGATCTGGCAACCAGCACATGACTCACAGAAGTATCACATCTCTGCCTAAGCTGACACCACTTCACTCAGAACACACTTATGGTGAGGCTTCCTGAAGATAGATGTGTTAAGCTTCTGCAAGTGCCTGTCTGCAGTGGGGCTTTTTGAGCTATTTAGAAATATCTTTAGAATTAACTTATCTTCCCAAGAATTTCATCCCTTACTTGTTGTCCTTTCAGTTGTGGAAATACTTGTGAAATTTGTCTTAGCAAAGGCCATGTAAGCTCACTGAGTCAATGACAGGAAGGTGGATAGCAAATAGTGAGTAGTTAGTGAGGAGATGGCTGTTGTTTGATAGCATCCTGGTGCTGCTGGGGGTCAGTGCCTCAGACTGAGGCTACATAGCAGGGAAGCCACAAAGCTTAAAACTGAAGTTACTCTCATTGATCATTATCTTTCTTTGATCTTTCTCTAATCTGTGCTAACAAGGTCATCTCAGACCTCAGGGGTGTGGGTTAGGTTTAAAAAAAGCTTCTCTAGAATGACCTAAATATACTGTTGATACAGATTTTGTGATTAAAATCTTACATTTCTTCAGCAGTTGAAACTCGGCCACTTTACAAAGTAGCACTGAGGTATGAGAAACCTCATCCTTTTAAATTAACCTCTTCATTTAAAAGCTAAGAGCTGCCATCAGAGGCTTGCTGTTTATCAGATGGTTGCATCTTTCCTCTAAGTTGTGTAGAAAAGAACTGGATCTCAGTCCATCCTGGGGCCGAAGAAACTGCGTTCGTTCATCAAGGCAATTCAGAGCAATCTCACTGGCTATGTGAGCTCATGCCAGGCCGACAAACTGCTTAGTGTCAGTCAGGATGAAGGATCCTTCATTTTTCCATCATTCAGCCTTCCAGGAAACATCCTGACCTTCTCAGAAAGACTGGGAAAAAATGTTCCCTGGGACACCGGCAGGCACTGAGGCAGGCTTGAAATGAAGTCGCTGTGCAGCATGGGGAATGTACATAGACTCGTGTGCTCAGAGAGCTGACCAGATGGAGGCCTTGCTTAGATTTCTGTTCTTTTAAGGAAGGTATTTTGTCATGTGTGACTTTTCAAGGAAGAAAAACACAGTTGTTGATTTCTTTTTGAAATTTCCTTTTCCCTTCTCTCTCTTTTTTTTTTTTAATTGACTGTGCTCTTTTTTTTTTATAATTGACTGCTCTCATATTTGGAGAAAAAGGTACAGTCCAAAAAAAAGAAAAAGATGAAACTGAACCCAAACCCTCTGTTTCAGAATGTGATTAAAGAGCTGCATTTCCCCAAGCAGCCGTGTCGCAAGATGCCAAGTGCAGGAGGCGTTAATCATCTGTGCCTTATCTCTATGAGAAGCCATCTTCAAAGGAGAAAGGAGGAGAGCTCTACCCTCTGGAGATAAATGGCATATCGTAAATAGTGCGAGGCACTCAGATACTGTGATTATGAGCTCTATAGAAATACCTATAAATAATATCAGGAGATGCCCAGATACTAGAGCTTACTTATGAAAATAAATAAACCACATAAAAATCTGACAAGATTCAAGCTTCTCTCCTGTGTAAGAACTCTTCACTTCCCTTTTCTCCTTGCAGTCTGGAAGCAGGACTTGCGGTGCAGGGACTCTTAACTTGCAGCCCCTTGACATACTGAAATGAGTCGCAATGTAAGATGACATGAAAGCACCAGCTGAGGGTTGAAAACTCTTACAAGCACACTTAGCTGTGTTTCCTTTCCAAATGTTGAATTTAAAAAGAGAAAGAAGTTCTGCAAGCAGCTTCTAGGATCTGAAGTTTGGGGTTTGTATGTGTGGAACGTGGAGGCACGGATTCTGACGTAGCAGAAGCAAGAGGCATGCTGCTGCCTTCAGAGGGAGCATGAGCTGAAGCCTCACAAAGCTGCTCACAGCAATGCTGCATGAGCCTTGGGGACTTCCCACTTGGCTGCTGGAGGGCTCTTTTATTCAGCATGATCAATAGCTAAAGAAACATAAAAGACGTGTTGATTGGAATAACTCCTTTTTGCTTTGGGATGGTTTTTTTTTCCAGGCAATTTTAAGCTGCTCTAGTTGTGCTTAGTTTTATTTTCTCATCAAATGTTTGCTATTAGTACTACTCCTCTCTTGACATCTCTTATGTGATAAGCAGGTTCAGAAACTCTGAATTACCGTGCTGTGTGTTGACAAGATTGTGGAATTTTTGGCAACATTAACGAGCCTCACCAGCAGTGACATTTATTGCAGTGTGGATATTTGTGAAAGCAGAAAGCACTGCAGCGAACTGAAGAGGATCACTTCTGAATTTGAAGTAATATTTGAGCAGAGCTGATTGGTTTTGCCTAGCAAGGGTGGTGTGTTCAGAGAGGAGCACACACAACTCCCTGTCCTATGAATTCCATCCTGTGCACAAAAGCAAAAGCGTTGCAGTAAGTTGCCATGGACTTTTTCCAGGTTTTAGCAAGTGCTTTTATTTGTCTCTTGTGCTAAATGCTGATTCATTTAAAGAAAATTAATATTTAATCAGCGTTTTAAAAAGGGGAGGAAAGCTCACTTTTTTTTTATATGGTCAATTTTCTTTTACGTCATTGCTCATAAATGAAGAACTAATGAAGTTGGCTGTGTTCAAATTGGTTGTACTAATGGTCTTGATTCAGCACAGTGCTGTTCAGAAGAGAGCAGGATTCCCCTCAGGTAATGCTTTGGAGCATGCTGAGAACACCTGTATTCTCTACAGTACACATAGTTAAAATAAAACTGCTGAGCTTTGAAGCTGGAAGAGTAAGAACCGAGGTGGTGAGTCCCCTAGAAAGGTTCTGAGGAGAAACAGGTTTATTATTAAGTTTTTCTTTTGATTGGAAATAAATGAGCATCAACCCTCATTTGTGTGTTGGGGTTTTGTGGTGCTGTGGCACGCACTGCAGGGCTGTGCATATCCCTGCTTGTTTTGCCAACTCTTCTTCTGGAGAGCAAATCTCAAAGTGTGCTTTGGTTTAAGCACCCGTATGTGTGTGAGGAGCAAAGCTGAATTCCTGCTGATGGGCATTTAACCTTAGATCCAGAAGCTACAGGCGAAAAAGTGAAAAACCTGAACCATAACATCCTCAGCAGTTTGGGAATCCTATTTAAGTCGTATGTGCTGAACACACAGAAAAGTCATTTCATTACTTGGTACAGAGGAGAAGCATTAAGAAGGCCAGAGAACCAGGAAACTCAGAGAAGTTTCCAGTTATTTTTCTCTAAAGATTCCTTTCATCAAGTAAGGTCAGGATGCAGCTGTGTTTGAAAGATGGGCACTGCAGCTCTGATGATGTCAAGATGTGATTTAATTGCGGGAGAGTTCAGGTTCAGAACATTCTTACATTTTGCAAGGAGGTATTTCTTCTGGAAACTGTTATAAGAAATTGTGGGCAGATACATTTATGTAATTCTGCAATTGTGAAGAAGAAAATGCAGCTCCTGTGCTTTAGTAACATTTTGTATTAACAGGAATCTGATCTTTACAATCAGGACTCCAGGAGTTAATTCACTACGTGTAACAATATTTTTTCAGCCTTGCTGATCTGTCTTTCTGGAGCTGCTTTATTTACTCTGACTGGCAGTTGTCATGATATGCACTACTGAACACAGCTCATCGACTCAAAATATAACAACTCTGTGATCCTGCATCTCACTTCAAATATTCCTTATAGGAGATGGCTGGCAGTCGTGGCAGTGCTCACACACAGCCTATGAATCTTCTGTCACCCCACAGTTGGATGAGTGCCTTTTGCTTTCCCTCTTTCAGCCTTGGTGCCTTCACTGTGTACGTGGAAATTTACCTGCTCAGATCTTCTCAGAAATAATAAAAATTCAAGGGAATTTGGACCAAGTCCTTGAATTAAAAGATATTTTAGTATGCAGTTATTTTGGTAGAGTTACTCAAAGCTCATTCACTGTTTCAAGCATCCAGTGTGTGTTTTCTGTGGAGGAGAAATAACGTGAGAAAACACTGAGTCACTGAAGTGTTGGATGTTCTTTTCCTATAAAGTGTGTCATAAATCACGGATGCTTTCAGAACTGTAGTTTGATTGAATATGGATAGATTGATTGATTATACTTCTTTTAATTATATGTATAAATGTCAAGTGACTTCATTAGCTAGTAGTCTAGTGGGCATTTATTGTGCCCAAATACCTACTTGGAGTAGTTTCTGGTTTCAGAGCAATCATTTCATGTTTAATGGGGGCTGTCAGGCCCTTGCCCACGCGCTGCCATGGAGCCTCGCTATCTGGGCAGTGATTGTCAGCTGAGCCCGAGGTTCTCTGTAACACAGCCTGAATGCTGTTGGGAAACAAGGGATCCCAGTGGGCCAGCTCTTCAGAGCTGCAGCTGTGTACAAAGCCTGGTAATTACCAGCACAGTGTGATATCTTTGCTGTCGTTTGCAGTGCAGTTCCTGCAGGTGACATTTGCGTGCAGTGCTGGTGTATGTGTGTGTGTACCCAACAGGAGAGCTTCGTGCTTCAGGTTTATGCAGATGTGGTCTCGTCCTAGAAAGTTTAAACACGGAGTCATTTGAATGCTTTTCTGTGGTCATGTCTGTCTTGATTTGTGTTGTTACGAAATGAGCCTATCAGTCCCTGAGTTTCTTTAATGACACAGAAAGAAACTTCCCATGTGATGATGCGATGTTTCCTTTTTTTTTTTCTTTTTGGTCTGAATTGATGAGAAATGTTGATGTTTGGACACTGCTGTTTTTCTGCTGTGATCATCGGTGAAGAACAATTCTTAAGTGAGGGATTGCTGCTTTTTTGCCAGAGAGCTAAAAGCCCATGTTATTGGGGATCATTTTCTCATTGGTGTCTAAGAAGAAGTGAACTTGTACGAAAGAGAGAAGTGGAAGTTATTAATGTGTGATTCAAGATGTGTCACTAGCTGGGTCAGACTGCTGAATCACTTGACAGATCCAAACCGAAGTGTGATACTGTGAAAGCGTTTGAAAGACCAAAAAAGCCCCACCAAAACTTGAAAGATTTTCAGAGATTTCCACACATTGAATAGTCAGTCATCAGTTCTGTTTCCAGAATGGCTTGAGGAATACATCTGAGAACGTGGTCCCTCCTCTAATTAAATTCTCATCTTTGCCCAAGTGGTTGGAAGGGCAACTGTCTTAAACCTTTGAACTTTATTTGTAATACAAAGCTTCAATTAGATAAAAGGCAATAATTAGCAAATTTTTTATCTTTGGGCATAATTAAATCTTTAAGGAAGGACATCTTAATCAATGACTTGTAATGACAAGTTCATCAATTAATTAATTCTTCCAATGAATGTCTGGCAGAAATCAATGAGCGTTAAAAGAGATTTGGGAGGAGGGGACACGGCTGTAGAAACACTGTATCTCAATTACATTTGGTTTAAAGATTCTCATCTATTAAGTATTAGCTTGTTCAAAAGATGATCAATTATTTAAAGGGAGATCATTAAAATATTAACCTCTAATATTGTAGAGCCTTTTTGTTGAACTTCTGTCTTTACATGTATATGTATTTCCACACAGTTTACGATGGGCTCTTTGTGTGGGTTCTCATCCAAAATTAGTTTGATGCTGAGTCCTGGTGTTGAGTCTTATTACTGAAACCAGAAGGTGTGTAAGCAGACTTGCCGTGTGCAGCCTCATCGCCTCTCTGGTGAAAACTGGCACAGTTAAGCTCAACACGCTTCAATATTCTTGTTTGAGGGCTCCTACCTTCTTTGTTCATTTACCACTTGGTGCTGCAGGAAAGTATGTAACCATTAACATGAAGGCTCTCTTTTAGTATAAGAATGGTGAGGAGAAACAAAGTGAAGTTGCATTAGGGTTACCAAGAAGGACTTGGGGCTGCTGCTGGCTGAAAGCTGACGGTGAGCCAGCAGTGTGCCCTGGCGGCCCAGAAAGCTGCTCTGTCCTGCAGCACAAAGCTGGATGCATGTGTGTGGAGAGAAAAGGCTCCCATATCTCTTCTAGACTGGGGAATGACAAACTGTTGTTAATTTTACATTGCCTGACAGGAGTAATGAAATAATTACAGTTTCCTATAACATCTTAATAAGCTGCATTACAAACTTATTTCCTTTTTGAGCAGTGAAGATATGCAGCTTCTAGAAGGATCGGTTCTTTTTGTTGTGTGGGGCACTGAACATCAGATAAAGTGGAAATGTTAGCGATTTCCGACTTGAAACTCGTTTAAGTGCACAACAGATGGAAAGTTCTGTTTGGGTTATGAGTGTCCAGATCTGTCGGCGATTAGAAGATGGGCAGCATATGCTGGTAGCTGGTCCTGATAACTATCTTCAGAGCAGTGAGACAGGCTTCCCGTCTCAGAGCCCAGCAGCCTGTGCTGACAGGGACTATCTGCCGCTCCTCACACCTTGTACAGATCAGTTGCTATCCATTATAGCTCAGAGCATCTTTGGACAGATCTGTTCACAACCTGGATGTTCGCTGTTCTTCGGAAGGGTGATAGGAATCTAAACCTCTTGCCTCTTCAGATATATTCTCCCTTCTGAGCTGTCATCCAGGTTGTCAAAACTTATCCTTAACAAGTTTCAGCTTTAAAGGTCCTCTTATCAACACCACAACATTGCTGTCCTTTCCATTACAGCTTGTCAATGAGATCCTTTGAGTATTTAGTTTGAAGCGGCCCAGGAATCTTTTGCTAAATTCCTTCAAAAGAATTTAAATAGTCCTAATGACCATATTACCTTACAGGCTTTTAAACGCTTCACCAGCTGCTTGAGTCAATGCGTTATAAATTGTAAGCCTTTCCACAGCAATCTCAGCATTTGTTTGGGAGTTAAATATTAACAGATTTTCCCCCTCTCTCTGACAGTAGGCTCCTGCACCTGCCCAGTTCCCCACAGGGTTTGTTAGAAGCGAACGCTGCTTTCTTCTCAGACCTTCTGGGTTTTATTCTCTGGCTGTGCTTTGCATGAGGGCAGGTTGAAGAGGAGTTGGAGTGATGTCTGGAGCTCTGGCAAAGACCATTTCTTTGTGCTACGTCTCTTGGTTGGTGAAGGAACTCACAACTGCATCGGTAAATGGTGGCTGAGCAGTGGGTTTGGCACCATGTAGTGCAATGAATTCACTGGGGTGCCTTTTGCAAGGCTTTATGCTGCATTACTACTCGTTTTTTTTAGCTTCTGTAACTTTGGATCATTCAAGAAGAGAGAGAAAAGCAAAGAAAAAGTATAAGAAGCAAGGTAGTACATATCTGCTGAATATTAGAAACAGTGTGGTTAAGCCACGTTAATATGATGGGCAAACCTTAGGTATTTGTCTCTCAAAGGCAAAGAGGGACTGCCTCCTACACATATTTCAGAATGAGTCTCAAGTGTGTTTTTATCACTTACAATGATTTCCATCAGAGAATAATAAAGAGATTTGATGCCTAGGGTACTAACTGTCCTGTGATGTCTACTGTAGCAGCTATTTTAAGTGTAGGAAATACCCTAATAAGAAGCCGTTTGCTGGTGTGCTGATCTGGTTGATTCTTATCAGAGCATTCTATGTAAAATAATAATTGGAAGATGTGACAATAGAGATGTTAGATTAAACTTCGGCATCTGATAAACTTGGTCAGAGTTGGGCAGATCACTTCAGAAAGAGTGGTTTTTTTTTTTTAATTTAATAAAAATACATACCCTAAACTCCATTTCTAACATTTGCTTTTGATACTACCTTTTGTTTTGCAACCCTTGCTAAATATTTTAGTTAATAAACGGAAATAACTTGCAGTGAATCGTCTGCACTTTTAATGGCATAGCATTTAAGTGGCTGTAGATCTCATATTTTTAAGTAGGTATTTAAGTTATTAACAGACAAGCTTACGAGTCACTTCCTTTTCCCACACCTCCTGCCTTCCTTTCTCTAATCTCTTCCCCCAGTTTCCCCTGTCAAAGATCTGAAAACTGCTTTGCTTGTGTTGTGGCATGGCACAGCCACCCCCAACCAGCTTTCTTGTTTCTGGCAATACAATTGTAGCTACAGGCTTTATCAGGGAATAAACTGCAAAGTATATGGCTTATTCCTTCCCCCTCAGCATGTGCTATTCTGTCCTTAATCCAGCATTCCTGATGTTTCTTTCCACTGTGTTCCTCTCCTGTCTTTTTTGTTCTGAGTTCCTGTGTGCACGGCCCTGTTGGACTCATCTGCTCCCATGTCACTTCAGTTGGGGTCTGTCCAACATCCAATAGTACCTTTCTTGCTTACTTATACACTTTGCTGAAGCATTGATTTTACAGTATTTTCACAAGCCCCCGTTGAGCAGAATTCTCAAAGAGATTCCAGTTTCATCCCAAGTAAAGCTCGTCCCGTTCACTCTTCTGGGATCTGTGAGATGTGATGTGCTCCAACAGGAGTTGTACTTCACTTTTAGAATGCCTGCAATTTCGTTGAGATTCCTCTGTGATGGCAATGTTGTCTCTTATTTCTTTCTCAATTTTATCTGGTCGTTTATATTTGTATATATTGATTCTCTTTTCATCATGTGCTTTCTACAGTGCTCAGTCTTCTCATCTGTTCTTTGCTAGTTCCATTTTCCTGAAGAAAATGTCATTCTCCTTAAGCAAGTCTGCAATTCTTAAATCTTCTCACTTTAGCTTTTCAGTCCCAGAGCTCCCATGGCAGCAGTCCTTATTAGAACAGTCCCTAGAATTCGACATGACTGGCAACATGCTTGGCTTTTTCTTTCCAGCAGGGCAGTTACCAAGTCCCTCTGCTACAAAAGCTCTTACCTGAACGTCTCTGAAACATACAGCAATGTATGGCAGGTATACGGTGTGCCTTTCTCCTGGTTTCCCAGGTGCTGGTATTATGCTGAAGGTTTGATTTGTTACTAGAGTTGGATCCTGCTTGCAGTCGCCATCCCAGTAAGTTTTGAAGCTGACAGGATTTGAAACAATCCTCCTCTTAAAAAAAGTTTCCTCTTTAAAAAAAACCAACCAGTTATCTGACCATTGACCTTTTGGTCTTGAAGTCTCCTTTCACTGTCTTTAATTCTCAGTCCATAATAACTTCAAGACACTCTCGTTTCTTTAGGTTTGCTTTTATTTTTTAATTTTTACTTGTTTCAATCTTAGACCAAGTATCTCCAAGCATGCAGTCGGAGCTCAGGGACAGCTGAGCGCTGAGTGTAAGCGATACAGTCACAGCACCAGCGACATCATCTCCCATGAACGTCAGGGAGTTACTTTTCTGCCAAGTCTTAACTGAGGACTCAGTTTTCATTTGTGAACGCAAGGCTCTGGGGCTTCTCAGGGACGTTCTGTGCTTTCATTTTCATTTGCCTGGGATGGGAAATCGGCACTGCTTGGAAAGGGTGGCATATTTAACATCCCTCCCTGTTACGCTGGTGCCAACGCATGGGAGTCAGCTTAAATATATTCTCCTCCTAATTACTGATGGACTGGTGCTAAATGTTTATTTTGCCTTAAAGGGACGCTGCTGAGATGGTAATCGCAAGATGATTTTGTTTCAAATTTTCCATCCAGTGCATAGTTTTCTGGCTGGCTGGCTTGGCTCTGTGTTTCAACAGCTATACGTGTGTAGACACGATTATCCAGTGGTCTGTATAGGAGTAACAATATTGCCTTTACTCATTTGTAATGTGCATTTACAAATGAGAGCGTAACTTAAGCAGTTCCTTGCAGCTGTTACCAAAAATGCTCTGAGCTAGAAAAAAGATTGAAAAGCTGTAAAAACAATGTATGCACTTCTTGTTTAGTGGCTTGTTTGGTCGCTTTTTTAAGTTACTTCCTGGCTTAAAGTACTCCCTCTGCTTTTGTCTCTTAGTGCAGTGATGCTGAGCACTAGCATCTAGAAAGCATGAATGCAGCGTGTTGAGTTCTTTATTAAGGGATTATAAAATGACAGCACATTTTTGTAGTAGAGCAGAGCTAGTGATCAGCAGGATGTGCTGCGTTCTGGTGTTCTGCCGTGGCCCTCTGCATTACTACTCCACCTCCTGGCCTCGCCACATAGTAGGATCTTAGGCCTGGTGCATCACTCTTAAAGGCAGAAGAGAAGATGCCCTATTAATGTTCTCTAATATGGAGAAATTGTGATTCTTGTGGTGAGTTCGTCTTTATCTCAGAGCCTTTAGAAGTGGGTCCTGTAGGGTAGGTGGCAGTGGTGCCCTTCTGAGACTGGTAAAGTGGCTGTTCAATGAACAACTGATTTCAAGAACTCTTTTTTTCCTTTTTTTTCTTTGATTATATTCAGATGTTGGTTGTGTCCTTGGTCATCTGGCAGTCTTTCTGGTTTGTTTCTGGTAGGAAAAAAAAAAGGAGCTTGTGGGAGGAGAAGGTGATTTGACAAGTGGAAAAAGTCTGTCTTGTCTTTTCTATCACAAAGAACGTATCCATTCTCACTCCTGGGACAGCTGGCAACCCCAGTCATCCTCTTCTGTGCAAACGATGCTATGGCTACCACATGGCAGATCTATAATTGTGAGGTGATGATTGTGCAATGCCAACTGGGAGGCAAAAATGAGGTTTAGGCAGTGCTGAATCTGAAGGGTGTGGTACAAAGATGCAATTTTTGTATTACCTTGTAGCTGAGGAAGCAAGGCAGTGTCCTTTTGGGGAGCTGGCTTCGTGAAAAAATGCTGCCACTCACTTTCCAAGTAACAAAGATAACAAAATGAGGATTGGGACAGGCTGCTGGGTTACACTAAAAGGCGAGCCAGCAACAACTTAGATGTAAGTGGTGATGCTGTGACGGGAGGACAGGGAGCCTGCATCATTGGCACTTGGGTCAGCTGAGCCATCCTGCATTGGAAGTAGATTTTGTGGGTAAATTTTCATAAAACTTAATGGCTATAAGCTTTCATATTATTAAAATCAGAATTTATAAACAATGGGAGTTGCTGGAATACCCATAATTTCAGGACCTATAAACCTGAGCATCTGCATCTCTGACTTTGTGGCCTCAAGCCAGACATAGATGCAGTTACTGAAGCAGGTCCAGCAATTCGTTTCTCAGGTATGAAATATGGGTGCAGAGTTTGGATAGGGGATCATTAGTGTAAGATTTGCATTTGACACTGCTGTATATTCAAGTCTAAATTTTGGAATTTGGCTCAAATATACCGTAACTCTATCAATAATATATAAACACTTAGGATGTGATCTGGTGATACAGCTGTAGTACTGTAAGCTAAAATCCTGCTAATGGGACTTCTGCCATTGACTTCAGTGGAGCCAGAAAGTATTTCCTCACCATTCCACATGATAATTAGGGCTGGCTACAAAGTCAGTGCTCTGTCTGTGTTAAACCTGGGGGCCTACAATAAAGCCAATAGTGTGTTTGTGCCTCTTATTACTCTGGAGTGTATGTACCCCAGGTGCCAGCACAGAGAGGGCTCAGCCCAAAGGATCGGCAGTAGGCAGCTTTTCCTTAACCCTTGTCTGGATTTGCAGACAGGAGCAAGAGGAGAAGGGAAGGGGGCAGGATCTTGGGGAAGGCTGACCTGCAGGTGGTTGCAGCCAGGTTGACCTGTCTGGGAGCGTGTCCAGACCTTTTGGGGTCAGGCAGGCTGCTGAAGAGACTGTGTTCTGGGTTTATAATTGGTCCCAGGAGAGTGGCAGTGCCTTTGATGTTGTCCTTTACTATCAGTGCTGTGTGCAGATAGTGGCTGAATGACTTGCGTGTGAGAAGCTGGTGGTGCTGCAAGAACAGCTTGTACTTGGATGGGCTGTGATTTAGGTGGCATCGTGAGCTCTGCACCTCACTTCCCTGCACTTTCGTTCAGGATGTGTCTTTAGCAGTGACTCCTGCAGTTAAATGAAGCAAGATTTGCACTAAGCAGAGCTACTTTTCATATTTGTTGTCACTTTTTGAAAGCATTAAGAACATGGCTTTTTTCTGTCTGTCTCCTCTTCTCTTCTCTTCTCTTCTCTTCTCTTCTCTTCTCTTCTCTTCTCTTCTCTTCTCTTCTCTTCTCTTCTCTTCTCTTCTCTTCTCTTCTCTTCTCTTCTCTTCTCTTCTCTTCTCTTCTCTTCTCTTCTCTTCTCTTCTCTTCTCTTCTCTTCTCTTCTCTCTCTTTCTTTTCATCAACAAAGTAGGTAGAAATGTGAAAATCAATGATGGAAACAGTTAATAGGCTTCAGGGCAATCAGAAGGCTTTGGCTCCTACTGCAAAATATTAATGGCTGTAATTTGACCTCTTAGCCAATTAATTTTGGCCAGTGTAAAATTCCATACACTAAATCTGTTTACGATACTTCACTATTCTAGGCATCTGACACTGTGCCAAGACCTTAATATGTCTCTGTGAGCAGAGGTCAAGTCATGGCCTTAAAATGAAGACTTGAAATACAAGCTGTGCGTGGGTGGGTAGCCTGGTGTCCCTAGGGGACTTATGAGTTCCTTTTCTATTGCTGTATGATCCGAAACTCTGGTCACTGCTCTCTGTATTACCTTCTTGTATTTCTTAATAAAAATAAATTCATTTTGCAATTCAGAAACTGCCTTTTTCACAGTTTATCCGGACTGTTCTATTTTTCACACGTGGCTCTCTTTGTGTAATGCCTGCAGTTATCTGTTGTCTGCATCATACATCTGTTCAAAAGCTCATCTTTGTTGGGTTTCCTCCACGAGTCTGAGCTATATCCATCTTGTACTTTGGAGTGAGTGAAACAATCACATCCTGGTTGTTCTACTGGTGCTTCCCAGTCATTTAACACTTCATTTTTCTGCCTTTGGCATTCAGGTTTAACTTCAGTTTGCAGGGGGAGTAGTACTGACTGCTGCGTGGAAGCGTATTAACAATACTCAGGTTCCAACAAATTTTGATAATTTCTGCATCCACACCAACCTGATTAAAGCCTGCTGGGATTCCTTCAGTTGAAGCAGAACTGTGCATGCTGTGTGGGGCTGTGCAGCAGATGAGCAGCACCCCAGTATCTGTGCCACGTGGCACTGCATTGCCAGCCTGGTGGTCGTGTGGCTGGGCAGGAAAGTTCTGAACTGCACCCGGTTCTGTTACAGCTGTCTGACTCCTGGACAGTGAGCTGGACTGCTGCTTTATTTTATATCATAATGAAAGAAGCAGCTTTGAGGTACTCTATGCTTCTCATGTACATGTTGGCACGTTCTGAACAGTTTTTTTGTGTGTGTGGATTGAAACACTCTGTACAGTGAGTTAAAGATGTGCCAAGTAGTCTGAAAATAGCGAAAGAATGAAGTATCTGTTGTTCCACAGGCATAGATGTGTTAGTAATCATGTGCCTGAGCCCTTGAGAAACTTCTGCAGAAGGAAACAAAGCCTAATGAAATGATGTATGAATCAATGTCCAAAGTGTTTAAATCTGCAGATAACAACATCAAAATGTTTTCTTTTTACTGCTCTCTGGATCGTCTTCTCAAGTGCTTGAAGATGCAACGTGCTGAAAGGGACGGGTGGTGCAGTTGGAGCCTCTTGCTGCAGAATACATTTTAGGATTAACTCGGGCACAGGGGCAGCAGCTGCTGCTCACCTCCTGCCCACGGTGAGTGTGCCCAGGCCGTGGCAGGGCAGGAGGTGCAGCCTGAGCCCTATGGTGCCCACAGCAAGCACTGCTGTCACCACCGCTCCTGCCCTTCAGGGTCTGTCACACCTCTGTCTGTTGGCAGTCATACAAGGTTATTCAGGAGGCTGTTTAAAAAAAGGCCTTTGAAGGCTTATAAGTGAAGAATGCCAGTAATAGAGCATCCCAACTAGTGCTAGGAAGTTGAAGAACTTTTGAGGCCAAATCTTTCATTTGCTTAAAGCTGACTTATATTGAATTGAGCAGCTTGCCAGAAGTCCAGTCCTTGGCTGAAAGGGCATTTTTGGGGAGGAGAGATGAGCAACGAGATCAAAATTTAAAAAGCACCAGAACAAATTGCTGTAGTCATTTCCATTTTGAATTTACTTAGCCATTAAAACGAATGAGATTGTCTTTGTCTGTGATATATAGTTCCCAGCTGATGTAAAGGGTATGAAAATAGTTAATGGCTTAAAGGAAAAAAAAAAACCAACAGAGTTTGTATTATCTTAGGAGATTGTCTTTGGAAAGCTGTTGCCCAGGTACTGACAGGTGGTGCTGAATTTTGCAAACCTTGTGCACTTGAAAGAATAAGATTCTGAAAAGGAAATAAATTAGAAAAGCCCGTGCAGCAAAGGTTTCTTCACTAAGTGGCAGAAGCGAGTCCAGTTCCCAGCTGGAGCTTTTGGATGGTGGTACCCTGTCTGAGGGACACCTGAACTCATCTCAGTGCAGTGACAGAAAAACGGGGCCGCATAGTGTGAATGGGTGACCGAACTGAAGCTGCATGACCTGCAGCATAGATGCCATGGGAAGTTACACCTGTAGTAAGCCTGACCGCTCCAGGTGTTGCTTTGTAACACGTCATGCTGGAGAGCACTGCTCAGTGCTCTGTTTGGGACAGCTGGACAGGAGCCCTGCGTTATAGTGATGTTCAGGGACAAGAGAGTGCCAAGGGTTTGTCCTATCAGGAAGGTTGCTCCCACCTTTTGTAATGACTTCACTGTAGAATGCATGCTACATGTAAGTAAAAACTATGTGAGGTGTGGGGCTGTACCCCTATTTCAGAATAGGACTTAATCAAATTTCTTTATATGATGAGGACAGGGGAAAGAAAGAGAAGCAGCACGGAGGATGCGTGCTGCTCTGGTTCAAATACTTAAAGTTTCTTCAGTTCTAGGGAAGAAAACCGTATTTTCCTAAGTTGTTGGGCCAACAGCTATTGTTTTTTCTCTGTGTAGAAGTGTTTTCGAGCGGGCCGCCAGATGGTAGTGTTTCCTTTGTAATTAGAGCTGTAACACCGGCTCAGCTACTTGTTTGGCATAGGTCACTCAAGGACTGCTGAGTACGTAGCAGGACGAGAGATTTGCGAGGAGGGAGTCCTGTCAGTGAACTGAGCTACAGAGGGGTGGGAAATGTGTCGGTAACCTTCAGCCAAGGGAGGCGGTGAGGCGCTGGGTGCAGCAGAGGTTTGTGTCCCTTGTGCTAGGGATAAGCTGCCTGCCTGGGGTGGTAGAAACATCACAGGCGCTTAAAGCAAAAAGCCACAAAGCATGCTGAAAGTACCGGATCTTGTGCAAGAGCAGAAGTTACTGTTCAACTACAGTCCAGTGCTTTTCACAGGGGTCAGACACGCTTTTGTTGTTTATATGGGATGCACAGTCTCCTTTCCTGCAGGAGTCTGTTGGCAGGTGGGTAGAGCACTGAGGGGTGGATTTAGCAGGTTACATGGTGCTGTTTGGTTTGTGCCATGGGTCCTTTCTCAGGTGAGGACAAGGTTACAGATGCCTGTTATTGAGTTCTTAGAGGATTATAATGCAGCTGCACAGGGCTCTCATCAGTGGCTGTCTTAAATAATGTGAGGGCTGCTCCAAAAGTAATGCCTCATGTTTTATTCTCTTGGCCCACAACATCAGGGGTGGATGCTGGGGGTACAGCAGATGAGGCTGTTCCTTCCCACAAACACTCCATTCCATTTTGTTGCTGTGTGACAGATGGCAGCAGAGGGGCAGGCAGACAAAATGGCGTCAGACATGGAAGTGTGTATGAAGCAAAGGTGTGCTACTGAATTCCTCTCTGCATAAAAAAACTGCACACAATAGCATTCATCAGCACTTGCTGAACGTTTATGGAGACCAAACAGCCAGTGAAAGAGGGACTGCATGGGCAGCTTCTCTCCTAGAACAGCTCTGCTATAGCAGCTGTGAAACAGTGGGTCGCCGCCAGTGGTGCAGATTGTTACAAGTGTGGCATACAGGCTCCTGTACAAAAATGCAGAGCAAATAGTGGTGACTGTGTTGAAAAATAGCATCTGAGAATTTGCCCTATGAAATAGTATTATGGTGCTCTTTGTAGCTCTTGTACGTTCCATGGAAGTAAATGAGGAGCCATTGGTTTCGAAGCAACTGAAAGATCAGTTTGCCTAAATGGCTTGAAAGGCCTCATATTATTCAGCATCAGGATTAAAAAAGCTGTGAAATGTCACACTGTGCAGCTGAGTGGTTACAGGGGCGTGCAGGAAAGTGGTTTTGCAGGCAGTCCTGCCTGGGAGCTGCACACCTGGGCTGTGGGGTACAGTTCTGGGCAGAGGCTGATGGAGAAATGCTGCACAACCCTACTGGGAATACTCAATGGGCTTTTAAATGATGTATCCCAGGTCTGTGTGCTTACTGCCTTTGTTTTTGCCTTGTTGGAATATTCTAGCAAACAACCTTAGATTTATAAAATTCGTGTATGCAAGGAAGAAAAACTCTATCTGACTATTAGTGATATTTCTAATTTACAGTCCCTGGGGAGTTACAGTGGAATATGTCTGTGTGTATGATGTGATCACTCAGTCAGAAGAAGAGTGGCTGTTATCCCAACCTGTCTCAACAGCTGGGTTTGAAGATTCCAAATGGATATTTTAAAATAAGCTGCTCAACCAGCGAGCTTCAAGTGAAAAAAGTCTTTGCAAAACTACATTGTGGGTGCAATCAGAAGGACTTTGTTTTCTCCCATATAAAAACCTCACTTTCAGATTATTTATCCAAAATTGGAAGGAAAAATAAAATATAAGCATCCCTAATTTAAATAGATTTTTCTGTTAATGTTGGTTCTATGAGAATAATAATAAAAATATAATAAGAAATGTGGAGTGAAAAAGTACTAAAAGCCTTTCACTCAAGTTGTTAGTGTCTCCTTTGGGCAATTTCTCTATGTGCAATGTGGTGTCAGTGAATCTTAGCCCCAATTCTCAGTGGGGAGAACCCACACTATGTGCTTCTGTGCCTCCTGCCTCTGAGTTCCCAGCTCCCCTGACCTGCTCTTTGCCTGACCAGCAACTGCAACATGTAGATTTTTCTGTGCAGTGTTTTGTAGGTGAATGCAGTATAAAATCTGTATCATAGCATTAGTTTCCTTTAAGTGCAATGTATGCTTGCAAAGTCACGTTCCCCATCTAGAGTCTCGACCTTGGGGCTGAATGCTGCAGACCTCTGTGAAAGCAAACCAACAAGTGTCTGGCAGAGAGAGATGAAAAAGTGAGCAGATAAACTCACAGAGAAAGCATGCATTATAGCTGAGCTCACCGAGCTCTCTGTGGCTCCTCTATTATGTTCCAGATACGCTGTGTGATGTAGCACTTTGTGCATCATTTTTAACCACTGAAAAATGAGTTGATTTGCTGGGTGGTTTAAAAAAACATGGCAAACAGAGAGCTGATCCTACCACCAAATGAGAAAAATTGGTTTTAAGTGTATCTGCTTTTAATAACATTTTATTAGGAATGTATTTTTGTTGTGCGGAGAGAGTCAGTGTTCAAGCTGCAAGAGGCTCCTGTAGAATTTTGCCGACATAACTAAAGGCCTTTTGTTTGTTTTTTTTTTTAAAATTTTTTTTTTAAATTGCAACATGCCTCCTCTTCAATGAATTATTTTTATTTTCTCATGGTGTACCCATGTCATTCCTCACAGTTATAAGCCTTTCTCAATATCTATCTCGTAGAGCTTAATCAATCTCTTGTTGGTTGCATGTAATGGAGTAAGTTTCAACTGAGTATTAAAACACTGCAATAGTGCTACAGTGCTACTTTGGATGTTTTTTGGTTTTATACACTTTACCTCAAATATTAGCTAGGAAAATTGGTGACATCATGTTAGTGCCAAATTTTAAAAATTATTTGTATAGTTTGAATTTTGTTTAGTTAATGTGCATTGTTTTCAATTGGGCAACCAAGCTGCGTGAGTCCTTGGGTGAAGAAAAGATAAATATTTTATTTATAAAAAAAAGATAATGTTAATATTTTATTAATTCTACTTAAATCAACAGGGACACAGTGAGCACTATTTTGGGGGATAATATTGTAATCCAGTGATAAGCAATTGCTTAAGTTTACTGAGAAAGGACAGAAAATGGAGCTTCAGTTGTCAGTGTCAACAGAGCAAATTTTGGTCTCGCTTTCTCACAGGCTCATTTCAAATAAGCAAATCATAGCCATTATCCCTCTCAAGTTAAACAAATTACACAAAACCTTTGCAGGAGTGAGCTGCAGGGAAGGACCCCGGGAGGAGCTGTGCTCAGGTCAGACAGCAGAATTAATTTATGCCCTTCTCTGTCACAACAAAGTAAACAGCATTTGAATTTGGTTCTGTCATAAGCTCTTGGGATTGATCAGACGTAGAGCAAGATGGGAGCCGGTTCCAGTCTCTCTCACTGCCTCCTTGCTGCTGTCAGAATGATTCTCCTTTTTCTTATTCTTTCCCCTCAATACAGGATGTCCATCACAGGCCTAAATCTCAGAAACTCTGATTTTGATCAGTGAAACCACCTTTATTTTCAGATAAGTTCCAGTCGCTGTACTCGTTTGATTGGCGCTTTTCCCAAGCAACCTAATGCTCGGTTTGGAGTAATGGGAACACAAACCATTAATAAAAGATTAAAGAAAAGGCAAAACACAAGGATTTAAAATTCCAAACATATCTCTGTAGACTGTCTTTATAAAAGGCAGTTTCTTCGGCAAGCGTTGAAATGCAATTCTTCCTACACATTAAATAATAAAATCAGACATGTGAACTTTCAGATTGCTGTGCTGAGCAAAATGGATGTAGTTCTTTTAAGTCCATAAAAGTAAGGAAAAATCAGATTTTAAGAAAGAAGATCACACTTGAGCAGAGTTGGAAAACTACAGCATGTCACCAAAACCTCATTAAACTGTCATAGACTTTTTTCAGCATTTCCTTTCTCAGTCTTCTTGATTGCCAAGACATTTGTGTGTAAATATTCTTTTTGATTGAACTGGTTTCCCTCTCCTCCTCCTCCTGCTGTTTGTGACAATGCCGTGGTTCCCCCTGTGACTGTGATGTGTGATGTCATAAGCAGCAGAATGACCTCTGTCTGAAGGATGGACAGAATGACCAAGGAGGAAAAAATGGGAGCATATGTAGGGAAAAAGGAATCAATCTTAATAGGATGTGAACAAAACACTGGTATGTGAGATTGCTTTTGCTCTCCAGTCTGCACACCATGGTTGCATAAAGCTTTGCTTTTCTAACATGAAAGTCATGGTTTTGGAAAGTATGTCGTGTGATGTGCAGCTAGGAGAGATCTTTCCTCTACCAAGATGAGCAATGTGAGGTAAGCTTAGGGTGAAAATTGTAACTCTATCCTGGCTTCCAGAATAGGGAGCATTAAATCAGACACCCGAACTGGTAAGTGCTTGACTAATGCTTAACACGTGGAAATGTTATTGCATCTTCTATTGCAACACTCTGGTGTGAAAAGTAAGCAAGTGCTGGAATCCTTGGTTAAAAATTGGTGAATGTGTGATAATCTAAATGGTAAGAGAACTCTCATGAAGTGACTCATCAAATCTTCGGCAGCAATAGGACAAAGATCTAGAAATTCCTCTATAGTCTTGTACTTCTTTTTACTGAATCAGATTTGCCTTGAAAACAGTTTTCAAACTTGACCTGTTCAGTTCAATCGTACAGCCTCACTCCTACCAATATTATACTGTTTCTGAGACAGGTAAGCCTAGAGTTAACATGACATACTCATCTCCCTTAAAGATCTTTTATGCGTAGAACTCATACAGATGCTTATGCAACAAATGTGTGAGCTGAACGGAGCTGAAATGGCCTCATCCTTCTGTATGTGGATGTCTGCAAATTGAGCATCATGTATGCAAAGCATCCTTTTCTGCAGGGCCTTGAGTCTCTCCCCCTTCTCTCGCATGCCAGGTTTGCACTAACTCCTGATTTATATCACTTTAAGTGAGAGGAGAATCAGGGCCTTTGACTTGTAAGTCTCTCTGAAAACACATTTTTATGGCCGGGGTTATAATGGAAATGCTGACAAACTCAGACACTTAACTATAACTGCACAGAGTGTGATGCGATAATAAAGATATGCTTTACTGCCAAACTGTCTTGTGTAGACATTAGTGGAACGATGTTTTTCAGATTCTCTGTTGTAAATATACATAGTTTGGCAAGGAAAAGGTGTTTGCCAGGTCAAAGTCACTGCTCCGAAAAAGAATGCACTAATGAAAGAATGTAAATAGCGAAGCTCCCAGCACCTATAATGTAAGTCTTCAGCTCTGAAATTTGAACTGCTGAATTATTATTTCTAATGTGCGTGTATCAAACTTAGTACATTAGCACGCCGTTAATTCAGTGTCAACAGTATTGATTTTATATGCATGTAGCTCCTATTGAGATCATTAGTAGGTCTGTTTGTGAAAGGACTACAGGCTGAAATGTTGCTGAAATGTATGGAGTTCGTATTTGTGGGGAGTTATTTTACACGTGGAACTTCAACAGAAAGGCTCTTCACTGTTCAGACACCCACTGCAGCTTCATCGTGGTAAAAAGCTGTCATTTGTTTCAGTGTGGAGCACAGAAATGAGCTTTCATCATCCAGTAATGGTTTTGAACTGAGGGCTAAAAGGCTGGTTTTACCCTACGTGTCTTTTATAACTAGGACATCCTCTATCAGAATTGAATGAATTGCTATTTGTGAGGTTTTATTTCCCTTTTCCATGGAACTAAAATTATGGTTTCTCTAGCTGAAGATTTAAAAAAAGTATGTTTTGTTAAAGCTACAACCCTACACCCCGGCCCTGAGACCCACTAAATGGAAGTTGAGTGTAATGATGGGCAAAGTTTATTTTTCATCTTTTTTTCCCCCTAAGTGTCCTTCACAATCTTCTCTAATTTCTCACTTTCTGTTCCTCCCAAGAGCAAAGCAGAGGCTTATTTGCTGTAGTGACATTTCTGAAAATCTGCATGGCAGCATCACTGTTGCCTATGGAATAGTCATCATGTTCAATTTTGTTGATCCTGTATTTGTTTGCTAGAAAGCAAATCCATCTATTTATCTTCAAAGTCTCTTTTCCCAGGTTTCTGTTGCTTAAAGAGCTAGAGCAGAGTCCTTGTCTGCAAAAGCTTACAATATTAGTGTTTAGCTCTGCTGTTCTAATGATCAGGGTGATGTTTTGAAAGTATTCTGTCTTGTCAGCCCTGTTGTTTTTGCAGTCTGTGTTGATTTGGATGTCAGCTATATTTCCAATAAACTTCTGAACCCAGAATACTTTCTAGTGGGGAAGAAAAAGGAAGGTTTTCTTTTTCACCATGCTATGAAAATTAAAGACCAAGGGCTTTCAAAAATAGGAGCCTGCAGTTAGGATCCTTAGCCTATGTTTAGATTTTGAAGGCAGTGCCCTCATCCTCAAAATGTGTGTGCATCCAGGAGCTGCTGTGTGGAGTCAGTGATTCTACCTGGCAGAGTTCAGTGCTCTCTGACCATGTGCTTAGACACTCCATTTAAGCAATATCAAATTTAGTTATTTGTAGCCACTTGGTGTTGTATGGGGTTTTAATTTAGTTGAGTGATACAGCAACAGCCTGTAAGCAACACCACGAACCCAGTGTGGAGATGGCAGCACACGGCTGATCAGGTACAGCTGGCTGCCATTGCTGCTTTGGTGCTTGCTGGCCCGGCTATCCCCAGTCACTGGGAAGGATCACAAGGGTTGTGGCTAACTCCAGCCTGGTGTGTTCACTCTGTTCACTTTTTATACATATGTACTCTGACCCGTGCCAGTCTGGCTGGCTCAGGAAGATAACCCTCCCTACTGACTATTCTAAGGAAGTCTGAGGAAGCTGGAAGCAGAAGAATAAATTTCTGGGCTTAAGTTGCACTGAATTATTGTACTTCACTCTGCTGAGCTTCATTTCTGAAAACAGTTTTGGCATAGAAAAATAGAAGTTAAATTTCTCTGGCCATGTTTTTAAGCAGAAGCAAAGCAAGTAATCTTTACAAATTGTAGTTGGAACAAATTTCACTTTCAAGCCAGTAGAACAAGAGTAAAAGGAAAGAAGCTTATGATGGTTCTGAGTGAAGAGTACATTCTTTTTTATCTGTAAAATTAAGGTACTGGCTAATTAAACTTTTTAAGACAGAGCCATGCTCTGCTCTGGGGCTGGGCCTGAGGTGTACCAGAGGCTGCAGAAGGCAAATGTGCAGAGCATCCCTAGGATATAGCTCCTATGACCTATTGGTGCAGTGCTGTCTTAGAATAGAAGCAAAAAATAAGTGGTGCACAGCACAATGAGCATCCTCTGGCTGTTTCCATACTCTTTGTCTTTCTTTCAGAAGCTGCAAACCAAACATTGCTATTTTTAGTGGGGAGGTCACACGTGTCCTCAGTGCTCTCTGGCAAGCCCGCACTGCTTGGTTTGCCAACAGTTAAGCTGGATTTCCTAGAACTTAATGGGAATCTGAAGGAGTCACCTAGAAGTCAGTAGCTGAGTTGGTAAAGCAACTGTGGGGTGACTGCTACATCTCTTGCCATAACCAATAGGCAATGCTCCTACTGCTAATGGGAGAAAGATGTTGAGAAACAAAGAGGAAGTTTTATCATATTCTCAAAAGTTTCTTAAGAGTATACCAATTTAATACTTTTTCTCCATTAAAAAATCCCCCCAAAACCCAATGGAATATGCATCCTCCATTTTGAGCATTAGTCTTGAGGTCAGGATATGCCTTTTGGGTATTTTCCTCTTAATGAAGTAACTTGCTGCAGAGATGCCATATTATCCTAGCAAACTACATGCTCTCTGGCCAAAGTACTTAAAGTTTTAGCTCCTTCTTGAATATGTTGGTTGGAAACATGCCGTTTTTAGAAGCTAGATATCTTTTATTGGATTTGATGGGAAATATAAATTGGGTTTGGAAAAGGGCTAACCGTTCAAGCCCTCGATTCTCCCTATTAAGATTTTCCTTGCAACTTGGCCTCTTTTAAACTCCCATCTCGTGCATACTCTTTTCTAATCTGATACCTCAGCGTACATATCTAAACATGATCAGTGACAGTTTTAGCTGCGGGGTGAGACTTTCTGTGACAAGGGCAGTGAGCTCTGATTTGAGACCATTCATTGCAAGTGACTTCAGCTGTCTCTTCAAGTGACATCCAGCTACTTGAGGAATGAGAGATGACGAAAGTTCTTTGGACAGAAAACTTTCACTGACAAGAAGGTGACAGGTCCTTGCACAGCTGGTCTCTGATATGCCTTGGAAGAGGCCTACATAGTTACTAATTTAAGTTTAGCGGTGGCTGCAAGCATGGAGCAGACAAGTTCTTGTAGATTTGTAACTCATCTGCAGGAATGACAGGAGTTGGAGCTACACTTACGGTGCTTGCGTTGTTGTATAACATTTCCAATAGCCCATGTTTATTTAAAGAGCTAAGTAAACTGAACTGTGAGCTATTCTCATTCTCATTAATGCTTCTTAATATGTAGCTGAACATGGTGTAGTGTGTTAATTTGTTCATTTATTTAGAGTGGATGCTGACCTTTTTTTAATGGTCTGTCAAGTTATGGTAATGGTATCCTCAGTCTTCAGGCTGTCTATTCCTTCTTTTTTTTTTTCTTCCCTGTCCTAATTTTCCCCAGTGTCTCCTATCAGTTTTTCAGCTCTAGTGGTGCTATCAAGAATGAGAACTCTAACGCATGGGATGTGGGTGGCTGTTTTCTTAAAGAGATATCTTGCCTTGCTCAGAATGAATGCATGCAGCTCCTAAATCACCATGCTACGTGCCCACCATTGCTCCTGTTGGCAAAAGCATTGCAGGCAGGTCAAACAACCATGTAAGCTAGGAGAAGGAGGGTGATGTGGCTGAATGTGCACGAGTGAACACCTTCCACAGTGCTAGAGATGCATGCCTGCTGTTGCATGAGAGCTGTGGTTTTGTTATTTGCCATCATCCAGGTAGCAACCTGAGAATGCTGGTCCCAGCTCTGCCACCAATCACTTTTTGGCCACTGTCAAATTGTTATTGTGTGTCCTGGAAGTTACTGCTGGTGGCTTAAGTGCAGAAAACTTGAAATGTTGGCAGTATCCACAGTGATGAGTCCTCACCTGGGAAGGGATTGATTACCCTTCAAAGATCAGATTGCTCTTGGTATAAAACATGATGGAAGCCTGAAAAAAATGGAGGCCACTGATGCCCAGATGTAATCCAAAGAAATAAGGCAACTTACTGCTGGCATGTGAATATTAATGCTGTTCTACCAGATCTGACTTTGGAGGCTTCTCATTTTCTATCATGTCTCATGGCTGCAATTCCCTCTTCCTACTCTACCATTTCTCTTAGGCTTTTTGTGTGTTTGGGCCCTAAGTTCCACCAGCAATTTCATGTTATCCTTAAGCTATCTTATTTTGTGGCTCTAATTTAGAGCCTGGCCATGAAGACAGCCCAATTGGCAGAGCTGCTCATTTCCAGTGTGTGTTGTACAGAGGTGGAGCTGGGTGGTGATTCTGCCAAGGCATCAGGCTGCACACTGCCAGAGGAGTGATGCTGAAATGCATTCGATGGGCTGTTGGGGCCGGGCAGGCGAAGTGAGACTAGATGTTACAAAGGAAATAATTTAGACCACAGCAGCACAAGCACTGGGTGGCCTTGAACTCTTCCAAGGGAAGTGAGACCAGTTACACCGCTTGAAAATTTGTCCTCTTCTGTGCATGGGAACTCATGCCACTCTATCAATACAGTTTCAGCTCTCCTATAGTGTCCTTACTTCTTGTAGCTGAAATATTGCCTGGTTTACATTTGCGATTGCAGAGCTGTAATCTGTTTCCCAGCAGTTGTGTTCCAGCCTACAGCTGGCGTAAGTCAGCAGAGCTCAATGACCTGCACAGGAGTTGTACCATTTGCAGCCGCTGGGGCTCAGCCCTCAGCAAATAACAGCAGTGTTATTGCACCAATCTGACCTCTTTTCTTTTTTTTTTTGTTTTTCTCATCTCCTTGGCACCTCATTGAGCAAATAGTCACTGAAACAATGGAGTAGGAGAAGAGAGATAATTAAATATTACATAAAGATAATAAGCTGTGAGTAAAATTATTTCTATGGTTTAACACGGATGTGTTTTGTAGTATTTCTTTGCTAGCTGGAAAATGCGTGCTCTGTGTAATGCCAAATAACAAATTTGCTGGAGATATTCAAAAGGGCCAAGCGCACCTCTTAGAGATGTTTGTTGACATATCTATTATTCATGCTGAGCAGGCTGACAGGAGGAATGCTGCCCTAACTTCTGCACGGCAAACGAGGAAAGTGGAAAGTGCTGCCGCTTGTATGACAGTTCTGTTTGTTTCGAGCAGCTCTGTTCAGCAGTCTGAGCTGTGATATGGCTGAGGAGAAGCATGGTAGACCTTGGCAGTACAACAACAAACCTTGCTTTGATTTCAGCAGGACTGTAATTTGGCACTGTGTGTGACTAAGGGCCCTTTACAGAAACCTGATGCAGACAGGGTTGGTTGTTTTTTTAGGTCAGTATCTGTAAAGGAGCGACGCTCGGCTTTCTGACAGCAGTCCTTCGATTTATAATGACTCATCTGCATGAGCTGATAAAACATTTAATGTTGCGAGGCCCTTTCCAGAAGGGCTGGCTTAGCAGTGCTGTGTGAGAGATGTGTACGTGGCCCAACGCCCGCTGCCCTGCCGTGCTTCATGTTCCTCATAAAAACAGGCGTGTTCTGCACCCACGGCATTCCTGAGCCTCTCCGGGGATAAAGGCAGATAGAAAGCAAAAGGGAAATACTCTTATAAAATGCTCCTTCCATTTATTGCACTCTTTCTCAGGATGGGCTCGTTGAGGCCTTAGGCAGGTTGCAGTTGTCATAGATCCGATTCCTGTAGGCTGCAAGGACAGATCTGAGAGTTGGGCTCACGAACGGGAGCAACGTGGTCACTTTGGGCCCTCTGATAACCTCAGACCATGCATCTGCGGGGGCCACTCCAAGCCCTGTCAGAGCTCTGGCATAAGCATAGTCTGTCTGTGTAAGGAAATTAACTTTGTTCAAGTGAGAATTTGAAACAATGCAGAAATGGTTTTGGAACAGGGCATGTGAAATTGTTATTTAAATCATCTCTGTATTCTTTGGTACGCGGATGAAGAAGCTGGGCAAATTACTGAATAAATTGTCCAGAGATGTTTGTGGTGTCACTTTCACCTGAGCCCAAGGAATATGAGGCCAAATTTCAGCTGACTACATTGCATTCCTCTCTAGAGCTAGAAATAGGATTTTAGCTGTTATAAATTGATTAATGAAAGGAATGTTACTTAGACCAGACCCTCAGGCTTGTAATGCTTAAATTTTAGCATAAATGGCCAAAAGAAGCAATTTGTTAGCAGATGCAGCTTGAAAAACCATTTTTCTAGTTCAGAAGCAGAAAAGATAATGACCTATCATTGTTTCAGGTCTCTTACTGTCTCTGTTGCCTCCCCAAATGACAGTGCCCAATTTACATTTTCTTCCCCCACTGAACCTGTGTGGCATCATATTAACATGGCACATGAAGATCCTGAGGTGAAAATAAATCCAGAGCGATAAATATCAAACTTTGAGATGCTTTTCCATGTAACTGAACGTTTATCTGAACTTCACACACAGCATCCAGTTAGATAATTTGCCCACAAGGCAAGTTTGTTTTGTTTTTCACAATGTTCTGCTACTTGGGATTATTTATTCACTGCAGCAGAGCTATGGACTAGCCTGATTTGTTAGCAAGCACTGTGAGGATATTATTACTGTGATATTATTACCTTTCATGGAAAACTTTGGAGTGAGAAGCAGCGAACTGTCACCCAGTGCATCTTGTTCCAGGATGGGCTAAAAACTGGTGCGGATGCAGCTGTGGAGGTAAGAGGAGAATCCTCTCCTGTGGAAGTGTCTTTTCCCGTTGATCCCTTCTGTTTGGTCTCTGATACCAATATTCCAAGACTATTTGATTTTTCTTTTACTGAAGAAAGAAAAAAGAATCAAATAGAAATCAAATGTATCTGTAAATAACTCCCTGGATATATCTTTAATTAGCCAAATAGAGAGATGGGGTATTTCTTCCAAGAATAAGCAGAGAAAACCTTATTTCAGCCTTCTGAACTCAGGTTTAATAATTAGTACTTAGGTATTCGTTTGCAGTTACAAGTCGTTCTTGCATTAATGTGTTTGACAGGAAAAGCAGAGCTGATGTACGGCATTAACCATAGAACGTCTCGGAAGGCATTGTCGCAGGTCTGCTGCTTTACACCTTTGTGTGTGTGATGTTAAACTGCCCACTGAAAATTTAGCAAACTTAAGCTGCAGCCAAAGAAAACATCTGCTCTGGACATGCTTTACTTTATTTTCTAGCAGGAGGGTTCCATATATCAGTGCCTTGCCTTGTCTAATTTCATTAATGTGATCTTGTGTCCATCCTGTGGCAGTTTAAGAGACATTATTTGTGGCCTCCATCAAATAAAGCATAGACCATAAATCCAGCTTCACGTAAATGAAGATATAAATGTCAATCTGCATTACTGTATAATATTTATTATTTTAATTAAACGAAACTCATTGTGACATTTATTAGGTCACAAGTTCCTTTTTAATGGCAATGAATAGCAAGGGAAAAAAAAGTGCTTATTTTGGAATGAAAGAAATCTGCTTATTTTGTGTAGCTCTTCCCTTAATATTATTGTTTCAGGTTAGCAGACTGTGGGATCTGTTTGTGGAAAATAATGTCTGTGGTTCTTTTTGGGACATGAAGTAGTTAGTGATGCCAAACGTGACATGCACTGCAGAAATACCAAGGAACAGATGGATTAGGAAGGTGAACACTTTTTTGTTGGTTGCATCATAATACAAATATTTACATTTAACTGAGCCAACTTTTTTTTTTTCTGCTATAAATTGGCTGACTCCTATTTAAAGTCAGATGTTCTACTTTTGCGTTGGTAATATTTGAAGTCCGTAAGGAACGTGTGGACTGTAGCTTAAATGATGCCACTTCTGAAATTTTGTGAAAAGCACAGAAAATCTATGATTTTAAAATGTCCAGTCCTGTGTAACTTAGCTCCAAAGATAGAAATCCATTACAAATTAGAGACTGTTCTTATTTATTCTCCTTTGATCGTTTTGTTCACTGTGCTTTTGACACATAAAAAAGCACAATATATACTATTTTCACGGTATGTAGGAAAGGACTGAGTAAAATTCTGTGGTCGTAATGGTGGCAAAAGTGCTTAATCTAGGAAATCTCAGAGGTGCAGGAGTGAAGGCTTGATATCTGCTGTGTTTCTTTCGTTGCAGAGAGTCAGATTTTATCAAAACCGAATTGCAGTAGCCCATTTAAAGGCAGAACGTCCTTTGTATGTCAAAGAGAAGTCATCAGCTTCTTACCAAATAGGCTGTATTCAGAAAAGAATGCAGATGATGAGGACGTTTTTATTTAGGAAACAGAACAGCTGAGTTTTAGCTTGATCATTTTCTATCAAGGTATTGATCCTGGTACCGATGAATTCAGTGGCAAGGCTCCAACGAAGTTAGTTGGAAGTGTGGAAACTTCAAAAATTGAGATTAAAAATTTCTTTTATATATATATGTATGTAAACTCTGTTTGCATCAGTGTTTTTCACAATAGTTCCTCAAAAGTGAATGGGCTGACTGAAAGGGAATTTGGTTCAGTTCTTTAAACATCTGCAAGGCAGTTTTCAGGGCAGTTTAACAGCGTGTTCTGCAGATCCCCAGAATCTTTCAAAATGAGCCTGAAAGTTTTTTAAGCAGGAAAACATAAAATTGGCTAAATTTCAGATAACTTCTAACTGAAAGTGTTTGCTGTGCGTTTGTAACAGAGCTGGACATGAGGTCCCTGTCTGTATCAAACACTTAGCTCAGCTCTAACTTACTTCCATTAAGGAGGAGAAAATGAGATTGCTGGAGTTTATCCTTTTGGTCAGCATTAACCAGGGATTATTCATAGTAGCCTTTAAGTACTAGATATTATCTATTCCAGCTGAGGGTCTGGTGTTACATTGCATGACACCAAACAGAAAGATTTAGCAAAAGCAAAGCTGAGAATCTGGTACAAAACAGATTGAAACAAGAGTAAAAAGACAGCTTTTCCAATTTTCAGGTGCTGCTCTCCTGTGTTTTATTTATTTCCCTGCAAAGAAATTTCTAAGGAAACACTTTTTTCTTTTCCAAAATCTGAAAACAAGTGAAGAGAAGCCAGGAATTCTGCTGAAGTTGAGCTGTACGTTGAAATCAGGAGTTTTATTTCAGCACAATTTTTGCAGCAAGTTCCTAAAGCTTTTTTTTATGATTTAGTTTGTAACAGTCTAGTTACATAACTATGTAACACTTCTGTATTCCTTCTGAATTTCCCCAGATGAATTTTTCTCTTAATTTCCTTCTTGCTTATAAAACTATCTGTGCCTGTTATAGATTTATGGTATTTCATTTCAGCCTTCCAGTAGCTAAAATGGATAGATCTCGGACTTGTGACAATTCTTCTGCATTGCACTGAGGAGGTGGAAACATTCTTCTCTCTTTTCACTGTTACAAAGAAAATGAGAGTTAGCAGTGTCAAGATAACCACAGACTGCGTGCTCCACTTAGCGCTGGTTTCAAGCTCAGGTTTACATCCCCTGTAGCTCAGAAGCCTGTGAGAGATTTGTACATACAAGCACTGAGAGAGAAATCGCTTCATCTCCAAACGCCGGTCCTGACAATGCACATTCATGTTCAGCATGTGCTGCAGTGCCTCAAACAAAGTCTTGCTGGCTGCCAGATGAAGGTCACTGCTCATGTGCTGAACATCAGGTGCTTTGTAACAGAGTTGTTTGAACCTGTTTGAATCCTGTGATGCAGTCAAACTGAACTCACTTCCAGAGTCATATTTTTGATATTCAATCATATTTGCTAGACAAAATCTTTTATTATTACATACTACAATAAATTTTTAAATGGATTCACAAGCTATTTTTGATTACAATTTTGTTCTTTTTTTTTTTTTTTTTTAATATGTCAAGGCTGCTATGATTTCCCAGAACTGTTATAGACGTCTTCAGGTTCAAGTCCATTTTGGTGTCAGGTTAGGTTGTGTAATTCTCTGCTGTGAAGATGATCTTGAAGGATTCTGTAAGTAGTAAGCCTTCCACTCCAGAGATTGAGAGGAGTCTGTTCTGTAAGTCTTAACAGTTTTCAGTCATTCTAGCTTCTTGATTCCTTGTTCTAAGATGATTTTCATTTCCTTCTCTGTTTCTTCTTCCCCTGGGGTAATTACTCTGAATTCTGACATGTATTCCCCATCTTCTTTGTTGAATCTGTGAGGCAAAGAATTGATGTTGTTCCTTGTAGTGGCTATGTCTTCTGTCAGTAGACCATACTTTCTGCAGCTTTAAGGTACTGCCTTTTCTACTATTGGCACTCACTCACGTACCTAAAAATAAACAAACCCCACCAGTCTTCAAGTAGATGATTTTTTTTCTTCTTTTGCTCTCTTCAGTCTTCTCTGGATGTTCCAGTTCCCTGCTGTGGCCCGATCCATCTCAGGCTGTTTGAGCCTCTGATTGCACTTCATCTTTCCTCTTGTACAAAGAGTAAAGGAATTTCATCTTCTAGGGTTATGTTCTGAAGTGTCACTGATTTGTTCTGTGACTTTGGGCAAGTCACTTAATCTCACCGTGGTGCAGTTTATCCACTATGAAGTAAGTCTAATAATCCTTGCCTGCTTTGCTGAGCCCCGAATCTTGTTTGCCTTCTTTACATGTGTAGTCCTAAGGGTATTATAAAGCTTCAATTATTAATGTTTGGAAAGTGCTTTGAGATCTTTGGATGGAAATCCCTGTATAATCATATTTAGCACTTAGCAATTCACAGCACAGTATAGACGCTACGTAATCCTCAGAGTACTCCTGTGAGACAGAATTACCTGTCAATACAATTATTATCTTCACTTTACTGGATAGCGAGGCAGAAGGATTAGGACCTAATCCTGCTTCTCTTCACGTGAATGGGAGTTCTCTTGACTTCAGTGGGAGCTGGAAGGAGTCTTCTCAGATGCATCAAGTTTTAAGCTCAGTCTGGATTCCAGCTCGCTCTCAACCTGATGGACCTTCCTTCCTCTCCACAGTTCGCTATTTCCTAGTCATGTTACCTTGACTTTTTTACTCCATTCATTTTTGATCTTCCTCTTCTCTTCTGGTTACCTTTTATGTTCTTTCCTCTTTTATAGTTTCTGTATCTTTTGAAGTCCCAGCGGATTTACTTTCAGATGCTGCGTGCAGTTCTGGGAAATACATCACCCATGGAATTTTCCACATCACCTTTTCAGTTCTTTCACTGATTTATTCAGTTCTTCATTCCAACATCTTCATTTTTCTGCTGGGTATGTTACTGCAAAACTCTGTCTTTGGAAAGCTTCTTCTGTGCAGTTTACCTTACCAAATTTCTACTCAAGAGAATTGTGTTGTTGTGAATATTGTACAAAGTTTTTTACCGTGGTTATAATAATCTCAAGGCTGTGATTATGCTATGATGCCCTTTATTTCTCTCAGTTATTTTAGTCTGTTCCAATATTAGACAAAATAGACCAGCCGCACACTGTGGACGCTCAGGATCCAGTGTTCCCTTAAAATGCCAACCAAAGCAGTGCTATAAAAAGACTGCAAGAACAAGTCTTCAACATCTCAATAAAAAATAAGAAGGGCCTTCTGTGAAGGGGAATTTCGATGACAAACCATTAGGTTCACGGTTAGTAGAAATAACTTGAGTATTAAAACTTATTCATCAAGAGAAAATCCAATCTTTTGAGTTGATGTCTAAAGAAAAATCAGTCTTTCTGAGTTGATTCTGTAAGTTGTTGCATAGTGAACAGATGTAAAAGAAGAAATTTCTCCTTAATGTCAGATGCTGGCTACATGCTTACAGGATAGCCAAAATTAATAGAATCTCCTAAAGTAACGAGGCCAAGTAATTCCCTTTTGTCACATCAGCGGTGCTTCTCTACACATTGGCCTGCTTTGTTCATGGGACCATTCTGGATGACCAGTTGATCAGTGTAACTAAGCTCGTTACAGTGCAGCCTGCACCATTTCTAAGACACACAGGGTTGTGGGAACACACAGCGTTGGTGCAGCTGGTGCCCGTGCAGGGGATTCACATGGTGGCCATTTCCCTTTCCGCGGGTGGGGGATGCCAGCAGAGCTTCCCCATCCCTGCTCTGTGGAGCTGGGACAGGCTTTTGGACAGAAGCCAGGTATTATTCATTGCAGTGGGCTCTTAGTGGCCAGGATACCTCTGGGAAAAGCCACGTTATGCTAATTAAAAGCTCGCATTAATAGCACCATATTTCTAGCAATTTCTTTGCTTGAAACAGCTATTACTGAGCATTAAAGGTAAAATCAGCTCTATAAAAGTAAACAGAGTTTTGTAGTAACGCGACTGACCTATAAAGTGACAATCTGACATTAATTTTTAGGGATCATATATTCACATATGCTGTCATTGTAGAGCAAGTAACATGACTGGAGGTAGGCCTGTGCATTTTGAGAGTGCACTTACAGTTTAACATGCTGTTACAAATGTAAGGAGGCTCCTTCTCTCTCCCTCTAATTTTTTTCACCAGCTTGACAGTTTTTCAAACATATTCACTGTCAGCCCTAACAACCTGTCAACAACTGCCATTATGTGAAAATTGCAAAGACTTGCTTGAGCACTGTGAAAACTGACAGACATGCCACAAGGATAAGTTCCTCAGAAACAGAGGGCTAAAACTTTTGAAAGGTGCTCCAGCCCTTCCAAGGCAAAATGAACAGTCAGATATCAGGGAAAAAAAACCATACACTTGTCACATCTGATATCTATTTCTTTTCGCCTCAAATTGAGGTGTATGTGAAAGAATAAAACAGATTAGGACAAACTGTGCAACTTACTGGAGTTTGTGCAATTTTCCTCACTGCCAAGTATATATGCAGGAAAGACCAAATTTATTCTGGGTGTAAATTCACTGTGTGTGTGTGAATCCCAGGGAGCACAGATAAAATTCACCCTTGTAGAAAATCCTCTGAAAACAAAGTGTTCGTTTTTTGTGTGCATGTAGCTTATTGTAATTGAGATTCTTTTTTAATGTTTGTTAGAATATCACATCAGAACTGATGCTGCAGTGAGCTGAGCACCTCATGGGGCCGATTGTCTTATTGCATGCACAAAGGTAAAGCTGCTGTGATTCCACTGACAGCCATGAAACCACCAGCTTCAGAGCCTGGGGTGAATGGCAAGGCATCTGTATCTCCTGCTGGGATAGAGCAGTCCTATCGGGACTCTGGGGGAAGAATAAATGAGGATGATTCTTAATTCTTTGCTAATAACAACTTGTAGCCAGTGACATCGTTGGGAATTCAGCTCTCTGACAATCTTAAGGAATGGTGGCTTCTGAGCTCTTTAGTGGAGGCCGTTAATAGCATTGGGACGAGCTCAAGAGAACAGAACAGCCAGGAAAATCCTCTGGCAGTGAATCTTCTTGGCTCTCAGTTATTGTTTCATGGTAGGTGTTGTTCTGAATGGAAGATGCTGAGTCCCGGTGCTCACCCTCCTCTGGTAGCTGTAACTGATGGACTCTCAAGTCATATTGCTGTTAGATCTTCTTGTTTGAAGCCCCATGTGACTTTAGTAGAAGGGCTGTGAACTGAACTTAATTAGAAAATTCATGTACAGTTAGCTTTGAAATGTGCCCCATGGTGCCAGGCTGCTGGAGTAGTTTTAAATCCTAAACATTCTCCATTTTTGTCATTTACCATCAGTCCCGTGGGAATATATTTGTACCTTGATTTATGCATTGATTCTAATGGGATTGCTGAACATAAACCCATGTGTGCTGAGAAAAGATTTGAATATGCCTGTTCCTGTCGTTTCAATATAAAAAAATAAATATAGTGACATTGAGGATTCTTTTGTTGAATGCCTATAAAATGGGGCATGTATGACTGTAAAGGAAATCAGAATCATGAGTCTTCTGTAGTGGATATGAAATTGCAGCTAGTCAGTCTCATGAAAAAGCAGAATTGCTGTGGAAATGCTTTTTGTTTGTTTGTTTGTTTTACTGTACAAGACTACAGTAAAATAATGTAGTAAAGAAGCATTTAGATGTTGTGTAGAAGCTGTTGGTTTTGTGCATCTGAGTTCAGGCTAAAGCAATGTCTCCGTGAGCCTCAGAAGATGCTCTGCACCTTGCTGCATTGCTGTTAAAGGTAGTGAAGTTGGTCTGGGGGTTCAAACGCCGCTTCTCGGTTCTGTCACAGCTGTCATCTCGGACTGAGGGCAATTAATTCAACCCTTTTGTCTGCATTTCCCAGCTGTGGGACAGCATCGAGATGTTCCTTTGCAGCTTGGGAGCCGGGAGGGTAAAGTTGAAGCTGAAGGTGCTGAGTTCATGCAGTGACGAAGCAGTATTGCCTAGGTAGTTAGGATGGTTGCTTGATTTGGATGCCTATCAGAAACTGGGGGGAGGTTGGGGAACAGAAAGGCAAAGCTGAGTGTGAGCTCACGCTGGTGTAGTCTGTGTGCTCCAGCCAACAGTGCTCCCTTAGAAGTGTTCTCATTCTCTTTGCATATCCTGTGACATGAACTGAGTGAACTTAGGAAAGCCCTTCTAGAATACATTTACTAATTATCCTAAAGCAACTTATTTTGCCCATTGTCAAATTGGGTAAGAAGAGAATCTCTCATGTAGTTTTTTAAAGAGCTTTTCACTACGAGGTGCTTAGATTCCTGCTAAGCTCAGAGGTGCACCATACACCGTATTCTGGTGCAGTAAAACAAAGTTCCCTGTGGGGAAAGAATCCTCAGAATAATACAACTCTGAAAGACCCACAGATAGACTTTAAACTTGAGTTTACTTCCGTTTTAATGTCTCATATTACAACTTTGTTCCCCATTTTCCGTTTCATTTGTACTTGCAAAAAGAAGAATAATATTTATAGCATACCCTTTTGAAGTAGCTTTTCTTTGCAATAAAAAGCATTTCAAGTATTTCACAACATGTACTGTAAGTGACATTTAAGGTAATGTCTTTGTTTCCTTCTGTAACTCATATTTGGTTCCTACACAGACATTCTATCACTAGTTTTTGCTTTTTTTCATCTTTGTTTTGCTTTTTTTTTTTCTGAACTACACAAGGAGGAGCTGCCTTTGCTTTCACGATTATCTGGTGGTCCAATCTTGGGTCACAGGTGAGTTTAAATCAGAGTTTCAGTGATATTTATCTGACTGAGTCTGAGCTGTGGTGGCTTGTTGCAGGATTGTGATGATATCTGAAAAATCATTTGAGAATGGTCATCTTACCCCCGGTTGCAAGGGGTTACGTTTCGTGCTCCCTCAATTTCATTGTTTTCTTAAGATGGAGATTGTTCAGGCAATCCAGTTAGCTGAAATAGTATCTGTTTTTTATTAGGCTGAAGACTGCCTGTGTATTTTGAGTGTCTTTCAGTACTTGTGGGAATATGTACGGTTATAAATCACAGAAAGAAAACACCGGAGCACTTCAATAAAGCAGCCTGCTCTGCAGTGTCTGGGACAGAGAACATGAGCGTTTCCCTGCTTTCATGGAACATAATAAGTCACTCAGAAGACAAAGTAGTTGTAATTTCTGGTTATAATGTCTAACATCCTTGGGCAGGATTCCCTTCCAGGGCTGAAGTTAAATAGCCTTCACAGTGATCTCCCTTCTCTAGAACAAACTCAGGTAGAAGTTCAGATGTTTCCCTGCTTTAGGAACATTCTTGGCTTTGCTGCTCAGCATCACCGACAGTCATTGTAGCTGTGTACAAAAGTTTCCTCGACCACTGTGTAATCCAAGTACTTTCCTCCTAACCTGCACTTCCTTCTGCCCAATTTCCATGACTGTATTTGTGTCAACTTGCTTGATGCACAAAAAAAAAAATCGATACACATTCACGAAAGGGTGCCAGGACCAGAAAGGGACTGGTGTGCATTTCCTACAAGGGTTTTCATTTGCTGAGGACAGGTTTCAGTTGTCCATTTGCACACATCTGTGAAGAAATATTGATTCCAAGGATTCCAGAGACATCTGATGGCTTCAGGAAGGAAGGCTCATGTTTTTTTCATCCACCACCATTTCAGTTCATCTTTTTCAAGCCCCTCTGTGACTCTGGAGCTCAGGCACCAAGCATTACTTGTCTGCCTCAGTCAGTCACTTTTGACATCAAGTGTACTTGATCTGGGACTGGTAGTTTACTTCAAACATTGTTCATATGAATGGGTCTGGCAGCTGGGAGACTGCAAAGAAAGTGCATGAACAGTGATTCTTGTTTTCTATCTTCAAAACAGATCTATTGTATGGTTTCTGCTGGCTTTTTTGAAGAGCCTTGACTTTGAAGCTGAAGAGAAATCATTATCTAAGTCACATTCATTTAAAGTTGAGGCCAGTGGTCTCATAAGCGATCGCTCACATTAGCCTTATGAACCTTCTCCATGGATGGGTGAGAAGGATACTGCCTTATTGTGAAGCAATTTAAATAAAGGGAAAAAAATCTATGCCCTGTAAATACACACAGTGTATGACGTGTATTTGTACATTACACATCCCAGTTCCTACCATTTGCTTATTAGATCACAGCTTTCTTTTCTCTCTTGACCTCTTTTAGCTATCATTCTCCTAACATTATTTTAATATTAAAAATACTATCTTTTTCTTCTTCCCATTGTCAGGTATTTGGTCATCTTTTATTATATATCACAGCTTGAGCTCAGAAATCAAACTGTCTTATTTTCTCTTTTTTGTAGGAATGACAGCTCGTGTTTGTTTGCTTCTTAAATTTATGTGGCAGGTCTTTATCTAACGCTCAGATCTCACCTAAAGCTTTTTCCTCAGGGTCTAAAAATGCCTTTCATAGAAGGTAAATCTGTTGCCTCTATTTAACACAGGGATGGCTGAGATACTAAGACGAGTGCTTTGCTTAGAGAGAGAAGGCAGATCCGTGGACACCCAGGCACAGAATGGGCAAGTGTGATGCTATTCAGGCACTTATCAGGAGTATTACAGGGGGACGTTTCTGTGCTGAGGTCGTGCTGTGAGACTTGTGCTCACTGCCACTCAGGAATCATCTGCAATTTATTAATAACTTCTCCACGCTACAGGGATCCATGAGGACTCCCAAGATTTCTGGTGTGTGTGTCCCTGCTGACCCAAGACCCAATAACATTGGTTCTTATGAGATTTTGTGTTTTCACAATCTAGAAAATCCGTGGAATGCCAGAGGCATGCTTGGTGACACTGCTATTCCAGCAGCAGACAGAACTGCATATGGAATAACGTGAATGTATCTGCTGGAGGATGCGATACTGCTCTGTCAAACTCTGTTAAGTACAAGCCATTTTTACTTAAAAATGATGGTGGTACTGGTTTGGGTAAAATAATTAAAAATATCCCTGTTCAGTTTAGTTGATTGGTTATCATAGCTTTCATTTAGGAGGAAAACTCTACATGGGGTTTTGGTTTATTTATGTCTGTGGATTACTTGGCTGTAAGCTGAGTTTCTTTCTTTAAACAAACAAGTAAAATTGTCATAAAGCCAGAAACTCTCCCCAGCTCAGCTTTATGTTCTGTCTCCAGATACAGACCACTCAGATAACAAGCAAAAGGCCTTGGAGATATTCAGATAGTGAAGGCTTTCTGAAGGAAAAGCAGGAGATTTTGAAGAGGGAGGAGGAGGATGGCTTTTTGGTCCAGAAGAGGTTTTGCAGGGTATCGGTGCAACAGCTCAGATGATTTAGAACAAAGGGAACAACTTGCTACACGGGGACAACTCATCATCGCACGGAGCAATCCCCGTGGTTTCAGCATCTCCCAGAGATGTGTCTCCAAAGAAGTGCTCTGGTTTTCACGCTGCTGTACTTACAGGTTTTGACTCGCTATATGAAGTCTGTTAAATTATGCATGAGATATGCATTTTGCCCAGTTTGAACTGTCCACGCTAATGGAAGCAGTAATGGGGGATGAACAGTATCTTGTAACTAATGCGATTCCTAGCTGGCGAGCGCTTGGCTGTCAGTGTGGGAATGCAGGAAACCTAAACACAGCCGTGCCATGAGAGAGGGTGGCTGTGTGTACACAGAAGGGGGAATTGTAGTGTGCAGTAAAATAACATCAGGCCTCTCTCAGAGAGGTAAACAAATAGTATAAACAGCCTCATCCTGGTTTGTTTGATCAATGGCTGCAGGAATATCAGCGTGTAATGCGGGTAGAGGGAAGCTTTGTCTGGCAAGGGCTGTGGTGTGGTGTCGAGAAATGAAATATTTGAATCTCCTGCTCTGAGATCAAGATCTCAGAGGTCTGACCCAGCCCAGGAGACCTCAATACTGAAAGACATTTATTTGTGTGCTGTAGAAAATAGGACCTTTCTCAGGCTTTGAGGGACTGCCGGCTCAGCCCATATGGCGAATAGCAGCTTTCATTTATGAACAACAACAACAAAGTACTCCAATGCTCAGAAGCATATTGGGCAGCAAAGCTATAGGAAGAAGCCTAGTATGCTGTTAACTGGCTGTCTGGATCCCTGTTTGCAGGAGAACGATGGCATTAAGAACAGTTTTGTGTTTTCCTCTAGGTGTGTTCCATTGCTGGGTTCCCACAGACAGCTTGAAACCCACTGTGTGCTCTTGATGGCCTCCACTGCTTTGCTGCACAGTTGTGTCTGTGTCAGAGCCCTGTTTAGCTTGACTTTTTTTCCTTGCACACATGAGCTGCAAGGGCCCTGCGTGAGACCAGTTGTGTTTCTTGTGCAGGGCTATGCAGCAAACTGAAAAAGCACATCTGGGAGCTCTTAGTCTTGCAAAAGCTCGAATGCCCTCCTTCCCTTCTGTTACTGAAAGAATTTCATGCAGAGGGAAGAAAATCCAAGGAGCAAGCAGTGCTTACCTAACTTTCTCACCTCTCCAAAGCATATCTGGGTGAATAGGAAGAGGCAGGGAAGGGGATTGTTGTAGATCTGTCTGCCACGTCCTGCAGGCCACTCTCACCTGCAGTTTAGATAACTGTAGGCATTGAGAAGTTGAAGCTTTCCTCTGGTTCTGGGGTTATTCTGAAGGCAAGCATTCATCCCACACCAGTCTGGAGACCATAGCAAATTGCTCCCATGCTTTCAGTACTGACTTCTGTGCTTTGATTATTTTAATAAACAGAATCCTTGTAAGTAACAACTTCATGCACAATGAAGTGTTCGTGGTTTGTGACAAGTCAGATGTGCAGGACAGTTTTAAAATGAACTTACAAGGAGGCTGGCTGTGTGATTCATAATGGGATTCCTGACAGATCTCCTGCATGGCTCAGAAGGTACAGATAGTACTATTACATAACGGTGTAACTGTTATGTGTTTGTGAGTTTTCATGTCCTCTGATTTACAGAGGATTCAGGGAATTCTTTAAAGATGTGTACCTTCGGTAGTGCAGCTCACATTGTCCTTCAGCGGAACTTCTTATCCCAATTTCTCAAATTACCTTGAAATTACAACAGAATTGTTAATTGAGAACAAGTTTTGTTTTGTTTTTTAAAAAAAGCACAACTTAAGTATAAACAAGACTTGAACTTTAACTGAAGTCAGCCTTAAATATATAAAAATATGTGTATCAGCCTTTAGTGTCATTAATCAGAACCTCTAAAAGAAAATGTCTAAAATAATGTTCCAATTTTAGTGGTAAAAATGGCAGAGCAAAGTAAAATATTTCCTATCTTCCCAGTATCTCTGGACTGCAAAAAGCAGGACACCAAAGGGAGATTGCAAAGGTCATGGAAACAGCTAAACCACAGCTTAAGACAGCGGTCATGCTCTCCTTATTCTATTTTTCTAACCTTGCATTTGCACTTATTTTTTCAGCTGCTTTGCTTTAGGATCCCTGAGATAAATAATAAGAGGTGTACTAATATTCCTGCTGTTAGAACAGTATCAGCAAATAACCTGTGTGAGCCCAGTCCTCTCCTTGCAGAGAATCCTGCGCTCGGAGGACGGCAAGTCTGTGCAGCTCCGTCACTCATCACAGCAGTTCTTCATTGTGTGCCCCTAGAAACAAGGTTTCTGTTATCACTGAAGTAGTTCATAGAATTACTTAAGGAAAAAAATAATGCGTTTCTATCTGAGAAATAAGTTCATTTTTCCCAGGCAGGTGCAAACCCTCGTAGGGAAGAATTGAAGACGGAATATATGTCTGAGATGAGATCCTGTTTGGGGCTGAAAACAAGACATTTTTTCACCTCCTTTGGGAGCTCTGCAATTTAAGTAAGGAAAGCAGGTGCAAAGCACTCTGAAGACCAGCAGCTGAATAAGTCAAAAAGAATTTTAAATACGAGGATGCTATGCTTCTCACAGCAATGACAGAAATCAGTTTTGGAGGTTGCACTGGGCTTTCTGTAAAACATCAGTGAACAGACCTGGATTTAAACAGATTTTTGAACTCCTTGTTTTATTGACAGGCTGTCATAGCTTGAAAGGGGGAAATAGATAACTGTTGTTAACAGCAGCAAGCTTAAATAAATTGCTGCCAGGCTGTGGGTCAGTGCTACCTTTTTGGTGCTTGCGGTATATGCTTGAAAGGGTGGAGAAGGGTGATGAAATCCTGTATAACTGCAAAACTGCAGGAGCAGGCAGCATCCCTAAAGATAAATTTGTGGAATTCAGTGTAGCCATGTATAGGAAAGAGAGCTGTTGTTTTACAGCTCTGGGAGAGAGTAGATGTTCTGTCTGCACCTACGAGAAGAAACAAGTTCCTTGTTTCCTGCTACAAGGAACTTATATTTAAGTCAAGACCTTCTATGACAAGTGGGATGTCCAAGCAGGTTCGTGTAGTTTTCCTGGCTACCTGCCTGCCTCATGGAAGAAATGAGCTTTCAGAAGAAATATAAATCCTGGACAGGCTACATGCTTGTTCAGGGGTGGCTTTCCATGCAGAACAGTACCTGCTCAGTGTAGAAATTATGGGAAGATACAGCTGGTGTTGTTTGGTGCATGGTATGGAGGAACTGAGTGAGAAGCAAGAATGCAAGAAGTTTCTCAGGGGTTGCAGTGAGCACTTTGCAAGTATTGAGGTGCACAGTTGCCTGTCTACTAGCAGCATTACTGAGAACAGGAAGAACAATTCTGTGGTCAGTGCTCTGTAGCTCTGCTAATCAAAGGATGCCAAATATTAAAAATGGGAATTCCTCTTAGCTCATCCCCCTACAAAGGGATATTTCCTATGTTATATATGACAGTAATTAGCTCGCTTGCAAGAGGAGCAAGTATGGAACAGAAGAGACTTGAAATAGTGATGGAGAGCCTAGAGATGAGAGGATGAGACTGCAGCAGAGGATTATCAGGATTGAGAACAGTAGTTGAGTACTTTCCAATTCCAAAATATTGCACAGATATTAACCAATTAATCTGCACAAATGAGCCATGAAAATGATCAGTGGCTTTGTTGAAGTCCAAACATGGAAATCATGTTTCCAGACTTAATGTTCTTACGGCTTAAACAAGAAGGAAAAACAGTTTGGAAGAGCTGTTGATTCTGTGTGAGTGCCCATGGCCGCCACTGCCTTGCCCAGAGGTGTCTTGCTGGAAGATCCCATCACAGATCTAAAGGAAGGATGGACAGACTACTGTGATGGATAACACAGGCTGTACAATTTCAGTAGCGATTTCTTTCTAAGTTCTGTTCTGTGTGACTGAACCAAAGTACACCTTTTCAAAAGAAGGCTTTGGTTTTAGCTTTACAATGCTTAAATAATTTGCTACATCACTTTAAAACCTGTTCCAGTAATTGGTTAGCTTTCCTCCTACCATCTCACGTGAAGAGACTATAAATAAGAGATCTCTAAAGACAGAAATAATTCTTCCATTCTACATGGATATGGACTTGGGTATCCTTGCACTTCTGCTGATTGTCTTATAAGGCCAGAAACATAAATAGAACTTTATTGAACTTTTTCCAAATCTCTTCTATACAATCCAGAGACTTTCTGTGTTCTCCTAGCATTTTTGAACTTATTTTCCAGTTATGGCCTATGCAGCAAATAACAGGTGTGTGTGTTTTCAATTCTGGGATTTGCTCTTGGAGAAAAATAATTAACACTGGCAGGAGTTTGATTGCATTAATTCACAAAAAAAGAAACACCCAAACGATAAATCCATAGTGGGAGAACTGCCCATATGTTACAGATTGGCTTAACATAGATGAGGCATTAAATAAACTAAGTCTGAAAAATAAAAACCTTATCAGCTTTATTAGTGTTGAACTCTGTGGCTTCCACTGGGGCTGACACACTTAATTAAAGATGCTCTGGTCTAATTAGGTTGCACATCAAAAATACAAATACAAGTTGGGTTTTTTAAAGGCCTATCTAAGCTCTAATTCCCAGTGATGTGAATATTTATTTTATTCAGTTTCCACCTAGAACAAGTGTTGCTGGGTTAGCTACCACAGGAATGCAGGGATTGTAGGATTTAGATTTCTTGCACTGAATGAGGCTGGGTGAGATCTGTAATGTCTGTGTATCTGAAGATGACAGGTGTGGGCTAAGGAGAAAGGCTTTATTTTGAATTTTAAATCATTATCTGATTCTATTTGACTGGCTTAATTCTATTGGTGACTAACTCATGAAGAAATCCATTGCCTTCATTTGTTTTACTACCTATGGGATTTATTCCCCTGTGGGTCCTGTCCAACCTCTATCGAGGTCAATGGGAAGACTGCCATTGATTTAATGGAAGATGGTTCAGAATCAATGGAAATGCTGCATGTCAAAATGGAGAGGTGTTCCTTCTTCCAAGGGTCTCCTTGGCTTTAAGAACTGAATTCTCCTACAGACAAGCAGGACGAATCTACAACAAACTGTTCTGTGTTCCCATGATTTTCTCTTCTTGGGTGACAAGTGTGGGGGGCTTTGATTCAGATCACATTAATTTTGGGGCATCATAACTTAGCCTTTTGCTGACATTTTTGCAAGCTTTTTTTTTCTTTAACCTGTAATTTTGCTTAAAATGAATTGCAATGACATCTGCTGTCAATGACTTTGTGCTCTCCTGTCTAGGGCAACAGGCCTAAGCTCCATCTCTTATCTACCAGCTTTGGATATAATATATTTTTATATAATACATAATTTGCACTCCTGATGATGTCATTTGGGCAAATCTAAATCACTATGAACAAAAACGTTCTGTTTCTTATGCCTATCTGGCTAGATAATTATAACTCAGACAGGTACGTGGAGGCTGAGAACAGGTGTAAAAGGGCTTAGAAGCCCTTTCCTTAATGGAAAATGCAAGCACATGCTTAGTGTCTGAGAATCCATCCTTGATTTATGGTGCTGTTTTGGTAGCTGCAAAGCAGAATCTCAACCTCCTGCAATGACAGATGAGGCTGAGGTCACTGCCATGAGATCTGTGACTTCAGTCTATGAGAACTGGACTGACATGCTACAGAACGGACACCTAAGAAGAACCCCTTGGCCACAGCTCTATGTCTGGCCTCATTTATAGCTGTGAACACACTGATGCTTCCCAGATATTGTGACTGTAGCATCCTATTGTGGTTATTTTGCTTTGTGCATTCAGTGTTAACTTTCATTTTCCTTAGTGATCAGGGAGCTCACAGACTGCCTTGTGCAGTTTGCAGTTTCAGGGTTAGTTACTGAATTAGGGTTTTGGAATCATTTAAGCTATTTCTTGGAGAAAGGAGACAGGCAATTCTGATTTATTAAGAGTGACTTAGTGTTAAATGGAGTGCAACTCACATGGCAGGCTGCCTTGAGCTTTTTTGGCTTTGTTTCCTACTTTGCTCATTGTGTCTGTGTACTTCTGTGTGTACATACATACAAATGCAAATCTCACGCCAGAGCTGAGGAAAGCGGCACAGATCCTTGCTCAATCAGTGATCTATCCAGAGATATCCAAGTACTGTAAGTGAATGTGATGTCCCAGAGGCTGAATTATTCTTTTTAATTATTTCTGTTGAGCAAACCTCCAGGAAAGACACAGCAACACAAGCTGGCCTGATGAGCTGCATCCCATCATCAAGAGCAGTTCCAGGATCCGCATTCTCCATTATCTGCTTGAGTAAGAACATAAATACAATTACAGTAGATACTTGCAGACAGCAGTGAGCAGAGGAGATGCGTGGGCAAGTCCTTTTGACCCTGCTCAGTGATGTTTGGTTCTGGCAAGGGCTGCTGTGGGGCTTTCTTTCTTTATAGACCAGGTTACTAATTTTTTTCTCAGCGGTGTTTAGCATTGAATGTTGTGCATCTATAATCTGCAATATGATTTGCTGCCTTTCTCAATGTACTGCTTTCTTCAGAATCTTGAGGGAGAAAAGGTTTGATGCATAAATTGTAAGCCATGACAGAAAGCGTGGCTTGTATGCTTTACTATTAGTATCAGCCATCTCAGAGTGGAGTGGCAGCTTTATCAGTGAATATCCAGCAATTTTTTCAGATGAAGTTAGACATTTAGGAATAGATGCACCTCTTTCTACTTTCTGAACATACATTTTGTTATGACACCTTACGGAGCTCATTTTAAACCCTGCTTCAGGGCAAAAATATTTATGGCACACTTTAAATAAAACATATTACGTGTTTTGTACAAACATATGTATCATTGTCCCCCTAGCTGGAGCTGATATAATTTCTGACACCAAGTGCTACGCCTCATGCAAAATTCATGACATGTCATTGCATAAGAATGAATGTTCCTTTAAAATACAGGCCTTTCAGCCATGATAACCATTTAGTGTTCAGCTCCAGGAACCCAAACCTTCTTTGCTGTGACTGTTGGACTAAGCGGCTCTGTCAGTGAGTGGCAGCCTCAGTGCAGGTGCTGGGCTGAGCGTGGCTGTGTCCTGCAGATGATCTTCATGTCTGAGTCAGTGGTATTTTTGGTTTATATTCAACATAAATCATCCCTTGGATGAGCAGCAGGGCTGGTCAGCTTCTCTGTCTCATGGATACGTAAGCCAAATCCTTGTTAAAAGCTTTCAAAAGTGAAACTTTCAATTTGTAATCCTCGGTTATAAAAAAAGGAGAGGGTAAAAAAGGCACTTACGTCACCCACGTGTGGGAACACGGGCAGAAGAAAGGATGGCCTGCAGCCATGCTTCTTGGTATGAACCATGGAATGAGCCATCCTGCCCAGCTTTCCTCACAGGAATGACTGCTTGGTCTCATGTCCGGCTTTCCTCTCAAAAACAGCTGCTTGCCTTACCTCAAAAGGAGCCCAGAGCTGACTGGGCTGCTCAAGCAACTGAGGCAGCCCAGATGCTGCAGCCCAGCTGGCTGCATTCTGTGCACACTGTGGTACTACAGGGCTGCTTTGTGAGGGATGTGGATTGAACGCAGCACAGGGCACTATTAGTTGCAAAGGCTGAAGAGTGCTGTCTCTCTGTTAGCACTGATCTCGTCCTCGTGCAGAAAACCACTTGCTCTGACACACCTGGCTCTACCTCCCTGCTATTAAAGCGATTAATACAACAAATGATGTTTCATAATTAATATGTGTCACTTTTATGATTTCAACTAGTCTTTTGATTTGTTTCCTATTTTATGTTGTTTAGACAGACTGATTTAGACAGTTAAAAATCCACTTAAGCATGATACATTGTGCCTGCCTGACAGACAATAACATTGATATATATGACTCGATGAATCTCTAATTAGATTTTGGCAGCACTGTCACAGTCAGGGAAACTTTCCCCAAGTACTCCATTGAAATGATATTTTATGCAACCTCATGTAACAAAGGCCATTTTTAATTAAGCAGGTCTCCTCAAAAGAACATTAAACTTAATGTACGTTTTTCAGTGGCTTTTGCCCTTGTGGTATCTTCCTTCTCAAACACACTCTTTGGTAGAATAACTTAGATTGTGTAATAAAACAAGTACATAGAGCAGATAAAAATAGGTAAAAAAAAGTGATAACTGAAGCTTGCCCTGCATTTTATATGTAAAATTAGCTGTAAGCATGGATGCAATAATCATTAGATAAATTACTATTGTTATTTATATAGACAAGGAAATATGTAGTTTAGAACCAGAGAATGACAATATAATTGCATAATAATATCAGTATTCTGTAAACCTCATCTTTTATGAACACTTCAAAGCAGCTGTAGGAGAGCTTATTAAGCAAATGGAAATGTATTTGCAGTAACATCTACAGAAAATACTTCAGGTTAGTTTCAGACCTGGAGAGAGGCCTTGCAGAGGTCTCTGGATACTACTGCAAAATGAACTTGACACTGAAAGTCCATCCAGCTCTGCTGCGGTTAATGGAGATGTACTTCATTTTACTTTCTCCAAATCTGCAGTGAGCTAGTTGTTAAAATCTGCATTGCTTGACTTGCACTTGTCATGGCAGTTGCACGTAAAAGATACAAAAGGGGCAGTTGGATTTCCTCTTCCAGGTTTGGACTGTTGCTCATGTTTTATCAAGACTGCAGAGAGCAGATGTGAGCACAAGATCCACAGTGCTGGCCTGGGAGTATCTAACAGGTCTGGTGGCATGCAAGTGGTATAAAAGCTTTCCCAGTAGATGCCTATAGCTTAGAGAAAAACAAACAGTAAATGTACTACTCCTGTGTCCTAATATTTAATGAATGAAGATCAATTTATTCCTAAGTAAATAATAAGAAATCTCTAATGATGCTACTTGGTGTTGTGCACGTGGATTCTCTACATCAAAAAAAGTGGGAGAGTGATGCTTTGGGGTGGGCCTTGATGATCACAGTATGCTGAATGTTCTACAGTCCTATTGGTTTCAGTGGGAGCTGGGTTTTTTTATTTCTATTTTTTTTATCCTATAGTAATGAATCCTCTAGCAAAACAAAGGCTGTTAGACAGTTGTTGATATCTGTAGCAATTTTGTTATTAATGGAATAATTAATTTGATCTAGTCTTCTCAGACCTTTTAAATCATAGAATCATAGAATGGCTTATGTTGAAAGGGAACTTAGAGCCCATCCAGCTCCAACCCTCTGCTGTGGGATGGTTCCCACATCCTTGGTGAGGGCCCAGGGCCTTGTCCAGCCTGGGATGGAGCACCCACAGTCTCTCTGGGCAGCAGTGCCAGGGCTTAAACACGCTGCTAAGAAGTGTTGACTTCCATATATGAAGAAGTAAGCGTGGTGATTTTAAGCATGAAGGCAGAGCATACTCCACTGATGTCCTCTGTGAATGTGTGCCCTTTAAAGCAAGAATTGGGGCATGTTTTCATAGGAAGCTAATACACATGAAAACTGTGTACGTGGGAATTTACTGTCACCATTCCATCTATATTAAATCCAAATGTGGATGGCAACTGCAACATTTGAGAAGTCTTACTCCCGTCCTGTGCCAGCGAGCAGTTTTGTACCAGCCTATCCTTTGCATATACTGTTGTTGAGCTGGAGAGCAAAAACCTGGAAAACATACACATTTCCTTGCAAAAACAGGTTCTCTGGACCAAGTAATGGTGTGTGAACTCAAATGCCAAACTGTCCAAAACTGTAAGAAAAGGTAAATTCTTTTTTTTTTTTTCATTTGCTAGGTGTTTTTTTGTTTGTTTGTTTGTTTTTAAGTGATTATAATTATCAGAACTTTTCACATCTTGGAGTGCAGTTCTGGCTTTGTACTGGTTTTCAGTGAGATTTTCTTAGCAACTTTGAATGGAGAAATTAAGTTTACCTACTTGTACCCTACAGTGTCATTTGTGAGGAAACTTGGTTAAGGTCAGTTGATAGTAACCAAACATGCATGATCTTTAAGGGAGCATACTCATCACCTTCTGGCTTCTTAATGCTGTCATGGGAAGCCTTGTCAGAAAAAATTACAGCCTTTGGTGTGGTTTCAAATGGCCACTGCTGAGATATCTCACTAATGTTCTAGTCACCCCTCTTTGTCTCCTTCCTGAGCTCTAAATTTATTTGCTTAGGCATTTAAGTCCTGTTTTAGGGCAGGAGCTTATTTTTCCTCAATAACCCCAATTTGTTTTAAACAGTAGATTCGATATCTTCTCTGCTGATGGAAAAGATTGGAATCTGTTAGCACTGGTACTATTTATATTGTGCTAATGGGTTTAAACCTTTTCACTGAGCAGTGCTGATGGTTTAAAATAATGACTAGGCAATAAATTTTTACCAGGACAGGTGTACAAATAGTACTAAAAAGAGAGTGCTGCTCAGGGTCAGACTATGAAAAGAATGGTGTCCTAGATTATAGTGCAAGATGAAACTGTTTCATATGCTATTAAGATCTGACAACACATGGTTTTAGCTTTACCCACCAAGATTTATCTGCTATCGTAGACAAGTCCCAAGTGAATCTAATACTCAGACCTGTCTGAGTCATGGTCATCTCAACTTCTGTTTTCCAAACTATTCATCTGAAGGGGGATGGAGCTGCTCTAGCAATCACTGACTTTTTTTGGAACCAAAGCTGCACCCAGAATGATCCTGGCCTTGCACTGGTTGTCACATTGTCTGCCATTTCCAAAGCCCCCAAGAGAGTCCTGGAATTGCTATCACAGCTTTACCAGATGTGAATAATGGGAAGATAATGAATTAATCCTCACCTCAGGTTAAGACAGCACATCTAACTTATGTTAACCAACCATAGCCCTGCTGTTTCACAAGGTATTGAGTGCTTTGATAGCAAGGTCCATTTGTTTGTTCAGCAGATACACATTTTGAGTCCTGTAGTCCAATAGCAGCTGTTACAGCCTTGCCAACAATAACTTTCAAGGAGATACAGTCAAAGCATTGCATGCTTTTGCTGAAGGTAAGAGCATCACTGTGAAGGTTGTATGTTTGAGTGGTAGTTGTAATGCCTGCATTGCACATGCTTTTTTTCCCTCTGGGATAGCAGGCCCAGGCTTGTGAGGTAATATATACAGTACTTCAGAATGTAGTAAAGCACTCATTGACTGCTGAATGTGGAACTTGCCTACCCCATGTTCTAGTGTGGATTTATACTGTCTGATTTGCAGAAGCAATATGAGATTCTCAAGCCAACAGTTATCACAGTGTCAGAGATTGTTTGCCAGTGAGAAATGTTACAATTGGGCAAAATATGTTATTTGCTTGGAGGCTGCAGAACATTAATGTCCTTCCAGATATTTTCATTTGTTTGGTCTGTTATCATTGCGTACAGTAGTGAGAATCACATGACCTGGGCCTGGTTTGGTTATGATATTTTCTTTCTTCTGGTAGAAATTGGTGACAATTCAGTCCAAGGTCTTGGGTTTTAAATGAACAGCTCACTATGCCTGCATTCATCACTTTCTACCTAAATGACAACCCACAAGCCTAGGAAAGGAAGGTAACACAAGAGGCTTTGTCAGTAAATAGGGACATACCTTAAACTGCAGCTCTGTTGAGAGTACCTGGCTGTTACAAAATAGCTCCTATGCAGTCATTCAGAAATCTGCCATGTGAAACTTCTTGCATTCATTTGCACCAAGGAAGTGTTTCTTTTCCCTCCTGCAAATACATATAGGGAAGAACAGAGCATGGAAATTCCCAGTCTTCATCACCTCTGCTGTCTTGGTCTTCTGGATTACCAAATCCCAGTTTCATCTGTAGCCCCTGGCAAACAGTTCGCTCTTTTCAGGTTATCTGTTGACTTTGAGAGCATAGGCAGCAATGCTGGGTGACCAGCTGGAGGACATCCCTGTAGCCCGTAATTGGTGCATAGAAGAGATACCAGCATCTTGGTGTTTGACCAGAAACCTATGTGAAGGCCTCAGTTCCTCAGTTTCGTTATGCTGTTCAGTGAGGATCTGATAATAAATGTTAGTGATGAGTGAAGTGGGGCCAGTTCTAGGCAGTGTGAGGTGGAAAGACACAGACAAGAAAATAGGAGATGCCTTAATCCCACTGACCTTAATTCTCCTTTCCTATGCAGTTTTTTGTTGTCATTGTTTTTTAATTCCTGAAGAAATTCACCTGCAGGGTAAATTGGAAGAAAGATGAGTCATGATACAGCTGCTGTTTTCCATGGAGCACTCGGGTAGGTGTCAGGGTGAAAAGGAGAAGTGGAAAAAAAGGGCCTGTCCTTATGGTTGGCAAGTGTTGCCACCGTGGTGGGCAGTGGATGTTTCCTACACGTGGACGTGAGGGCAACAGGGATCCTAGAGCTTGTTTTTCTTCTGCGTTCAGCACAGCACGTTGGCCTAGATTTTATTGCTGTGACCCGAACTCATCTTTGTACCAGAAGGGAAATACTTGCAGTGCTTTACAGATCTTGGAGACGGTCTCATTTTCTCAGCACAGAGCTAATATATCAAGCTAATTTACTGCCATGGTGTGTTGCAAAGCCTATATAATATTGAGTAAACATTGTTGGCTTATACATTAACTGTAACTAAAACCCTCTGCAAACTTTATTCTGGCTTCAGGATTTTCCTTGAACGAGTGACTAGGAAGAGAAAGGTAGAGGTTTCTTATTTCTTCCCCCCATGCCTCTCCCTCCCCTCTTCCCAATGAGGAAACTTCACTCTTGAACTTGGCGGATCTGTTAATTTTAGGTCAAGTGGCAGGCATGGTTAGGAGCTTTCTGTGTGGGTCCTTTTCATAGTCAGGATCCCTTAGCAGTATTTAATGTGCTTTCTTTTTCTCATTTGGTGAGCAGATAAATATAACCGTAGCAAATAAGAACCTGGATGTATGTCTGCTTTGGAAACTTAGTGGAGCTGCTATGCCTTTGTATGGTGAAGGGCTATAAAGTTTTGGATGATTTTCTTAAAATGGAAACGGAATATTCAGTTATTTGAATTGATGTAGAACTGCTTATCTGAGGATTGTAATGGGCTTTACCAGCAGGAATTAATTAGGAAACATGATATTTGTGTAAGGATGATCCTTTAAAAAGGGTACAGGATACTACTAAGACATTAGTTTATTTGGTAAAGTGAAATACCTGTATTTGCCAGTATGTTTGTTAAAACCATTGGAATTCAATTAAAAAGAAGTTATGAGCATTTGCTTAACTTCAGTGACCTTGTTATGTTGATGAGTGCACTAAATAACATCAGACAAGCTCAGCATCAGACAAGCAGGCAAATGTGCAGTTTAAGAATTAGCAATCCTGACTCTCTGAGCACTCTGTAGATGAGAGTGCTCTCTGAAAGCAAGCTGTGAAAATGATACTCTTAGCCATCACAGTAACAGTGCTCAACTACCAGACTCAGCAAGCAGGAAGAGAACCAAAGGGATTTCTGAAGGGATTTAATTTGGTAACATGAAAGCCTGACTCCTGCCAGTGTCTGAACAAAGGACACGTTCCAATTCTTCTTTGAGAGTTGTTCAGCTACGTGGTGACGTCTGAAGTAATAAGGCACTGATGGGAGAAAGCAGCAGTGGAAAGAATATATGCAGGAAGCTCATAAATCCAGTCAGAAGAGGCTGTAGAAACACCATTGCTTTGGAAATTTAAGAGTAGACTGGTTGCCCTTGCAGAAAGTGTGCTCGAGGGAACCTGTCCTAGAAAGGTGTTGGGAAAAGCATTTTGCTGTGTGCAATTCCTGTGATATTATTATTATTTTTTTTTGTCTGCTGTATGTGTTTCTATTATTTATGGTAACCATATGTTTTAGTTTTACTGGGACTTTCCCAGTTCCTCATGTGATACTGTCCCAGTGTGCTGGGAGCAAGAAATAACATTAATCACAAAACTATAAGAGCGTTATTTGTATTCAGGGCATATTGCTCTGCTGAGTAGAATTCATTTTGACTTTACTGTGAATGCACTTTTCAGTGGAGGAGTGTTAATCTTACTGAATAGTGGTAGGAGCAAAGAGCGAAACGTCATCAGAGCTGTTGTTTTGCACAAAGTGAATATTAATGTCACCTATTCTGTGTTTCGTGATAAATGCAGTTTGTAAACTGCTGGAAAAAATTTTTCCCCTCGAGAAAAAGCCAAATGTCACCACCAGGACAGATTCTGACATCAGGGGACATCAGTGTTTGTTCGTGAAGAGCAATCCCATGTGTCTTCTGCAGGAGCCTGGCAGCTCCAGAGTCACTAAAGAGCATCGCATGCTTTTGTTTATAAAATCAAAGAGCTTTTAGTCACTCTGGATTTCTACTGCATGGGGATGGAGTTTAGGGAAGGATACTTACAAACCTTCCTTCTCAGCTCTCATTCCTTTATTTCCTCCCTGTATCAGTTGCTGCTGTTGAAGCCTGATTTGAAAGTGACAAAATCTGTAAAGTCTGTGATGCTTTCCTTTTCCCACTGTTTACCTTGAGGTGCGAGGAAAGCAACGTACTGATTGTTGCCTATTTCTTCTTCAAAGAAAGCCCACTGAGTAGTATTTTTGTTTTCTATCAAGTGTAGTCAAGAGAAGATTCTTTCAGAGTATGGGCAATCAGACCGCATGGCTTATTTCTGCTTCTTTTGAGAAATGTGTTTGATTTATCCCTGCATTTTGAACTCTCGTAGTCTCTGGGAAAGTCAGGAAAGTACTATTACTCCCAAGTTCAGTAACTTAAAGAGTAGCTTTATTTTGTGATCGAGTCTTCAGGTAGAAAGTGAACAGGGGAGCAAGACTCCTTTCTGATCCTTCCTAAGCCAGGAACAAATGTGCTCTTATAAACCTTGTCTAAACCATGGTGAGGGCAGTAGAAAATCTGCCATTGACTTTGAGGTTTGGATCAGATCCTTTTTAGAGATTCTGTTTTCATATTTAAACAAAATCCTACAAGAAAAATACCTTTTGGTTTCACATTCCATTACGAACTCCAAATTCATACCGATCTTTGTAGAGCTTGCATTAGAAATTCTTATTATGGTGTCAGAGGAATATAGATAAAGTTTGAATCATAAAGACAACGCTAGAACTAAACAGTATGCTTACCAGGAAGGGAAGGAAGAGAAGGTAGCTTATTACGTGCAGAATGGCTCCACTACATCTTTCTTACTAAGATGGATGAATTTTTGAGATATGCTTTCCTACTGCTTGGGAGTCTGGAATATCCCATGGTTTTGTAATGTCTTTGATAGGTTCACCATTGACACGAGTATTAGTTATCATGTTCTTGCAGTAGATGACATTCATGTTTAATGGCTCACCCAAAGGTCCCAAAGTCCTCAACAGATTGAAAATGACCTTTGCTTTCACAGAATCACAGAATCACAGAATTGTAGGGGTTGGAAGGGACCTCCAGAGATCATCGAGTCCAACCCCCCTGCCAAAGCAGGTTCCCTACAGCAGGTCGCACAGGTAGGCATCCCAGGCAGGTCTTGAACGTCTCCAGAGAAGGAGACTCCACCACCTCCCTGGGCAGCCTGTTCCAGTGCTCCGTCACCTCACTGTAAAGAAGTTCTTGCGCATGTTTGTGCGGAACTTCCTATGCTCCAGTTTCCAGCCGTTTCCCCTTGTCCTGTCTCCACTCACCACTGAAAACAGTCCGGCCTCGCCATTCTGCCCCCCACACCTCAGATATTTATAGACCTGGATCAGGTCCCCTCTCAGTCTCCTTTTCTCAAGGCTGAACAGACCCAGTTCACTCAGCCTTTCTTCATAGGGGAGATGCTCCAGGCCCTTCACCATCTTCGTGGCCCTCCGCTGGACTCTTTCCAAGAGATCCCTGTCATGGGGAAATCCCTGATTTCCCAAGTCATGCAGTGATGGAACTGGAGTGTTCTGCTTCCCTGTACATGATCTCACTCGTTCAGCCACCGTTCTTCTCATCAGTTTATGATCAGCTAGCAACCTTTTTCAATGCCAATTGGATTTTTCAGATAAAGCCACTAATTTTGATTGTGCAATAGAAATCAGTTTTCAATGGTATTTCAATTAACCTTGCTATTAAAGAAATTGCTTTTTGCCAATACTCAGCGAGGGGTTGACGTTCAGAGAACACATGATTTCTTTTAATACAATCTGCATTGAAAGAAAAACTTGCATTTGTTGTCTTCAGACCAGCTTCGTGTAGTTTGGGTAGTTTTCAGGGTAGCTGACATACAGCATACTAAGCCCAACACACAAAGTATTTTGAGTTAAAAGCTTTCAAACATTATTTGTTCCTTTTGAGCATGTAAAATTTATTGCATGTGTTGGTTTTGTAGATAACTTGTCTTGCAACCTAGCCCACCCTGGAAAACGAAGCACGTATCTAAAGGGACAGATGTGCACTAGAATGACTTAAACGGATGGCTCCAATGATTTATTGCTGGTGGAGTTCCCTACAGGCAGACATGGTGCCCTTCCTGTTCCGGTCTGGAATACCGTGCAGCATGTGGTGCCAGGCTTGGCAGCAGTTTGTATGTTGTCTGTGCTTAGCACTATAGGAAATAAACTCTTCTGGAGTCTTGCCAAAGGCTTTAAAGTTGAGGTAGAGTTGCCCCCCACAAGTCCAAGGTAAAATGCCTCTTTGGTAAAATTTGTTGAAATATGTATGTTTAGGAACTGTATAAAGAATAGGAGAGACGTGGACATGGGGCAGAATTCAGCAGTGCGGAAGCGTTCAGTTGATGCTCAGCTAAGCAGCAAGGTTCAGAAGGCAGTGTTCTCCCTAACACTGAGATTTCCTCCTGGATTTCTTTGCAGCCCTAATGTGGCTGGTGTCACACTGTCCTTTGAGGAGGTCTGATCTGTCTGAGGTGGAACACCTGGCAGCTGGGGTCCTGCTGAATTGCACTGCTGGGTGATGGTGCGTTGCAAAGGAATGAGGAAATATAGGAAACTCCACATATTCTCCTTGCTATAGATTACAGATGACCTCTGGAAAGTCAGTGGCAGTGGTGCAAGTCAGGGAAAATGCCTCTGTGCATCCATAGATGAATGAAATGTTTATGGATGGAATCTGAGATTTTTTTTCATCAGCAGAAAGTCTTTGGTGCTGGATTTCCTACCACTGCGTGTTGCAGTCATGTCTTACATTGAGGGATGCTTGGGGTTACAGACCTGAGATAATTACTTTACTGTGCCCACCTCTGTATTTAACGCAGGGTGAAGCAGTGTTGTTACTGAAGTAGGTATTTTGTTTAACAAAACAGTGAATAATCTGGGCTAGACTACTCAGCATGCACATTTGCTGTTGTTTTGATGGCTTTTCCTACATCATTTAAAGAACCTATATTTGCTTTTGAACAAAAGTACAAACCGAGGGCCCTGATGTTAGACATTATTAACACATGTAAGCCTGCATTTGTAGCAACTTGCAAGAAGGTTCAGTCTGTGTGTGACGCTACAAACATTGCATGTTTAGGAGTGGAAAAATACATATGGAGATCATGCACGTTTTCCTATCAACTTGTCCATGTAAGAATCTGATAATCTGGCTCCAGACATTGTTCAGGGGATTTCTGGCTGGCATCCGGCTCAGTGGAGTTTATCAGCGGTGTTCAAAGCAGTCCAGCCTATTTAATGTTTCTTAGTTTGTTCTGAGACAAAAAGTCAAATCCTCCGTCTCCAGTTTGCTTTTTCATTCCTGCAGGCCCAAAGGGTAAAGCAGCCCAGTTGGACAGAGAGGTGGGCTTTCCTGCTTTTACTTGGTTAATTGAAAGCTGAGCCAAACAGCCCAGCCAGCGCTCGGGAACTTCAGTTACCTGAGAAGTAAAGCCCAACCTGAACCTACAGCAGATGACACGGTAGAGTACTAAATAAAAAAATATAAAAACAATACTAATAAAGAGACAGCCAAGTTGTCAGCAGCATACCAGTATTTTAGATAATCCCCTCTGGGCCTTTCTCTTAACAACAACCAGTTGTGTTTATCTGAAGATTAGCGCAGAGGCTTTTGATTTTACAGTGCATGTTCTCCATTTACTTTAAAAGAGCAGTTACGTACTTTTAGATCTATCTCTATATATCACTTAATATTCCGTGTGAGGCAAAATGATTTAGGGTTTATTGGCAAAGGTATTTAATATTTGGGATGGGGTCTGTAGTAGAGCGAAAGCAAAAATGGTCCGGTAGGCTGCTTAAATGAGGATTAAAGCCAAATGTTTGGGTCCCAGGAAATTGGCCAAGCCTGGATACTCACAGTGTCAACTTGCACGTACAGTACATAGTTTATTTTTTATCATGAATCTTTTTTTTAAAAAGAAGCTGTTTGCCATTTCAGCTCTGCTCTCAAGACAAGAAACCTGCTGAATCAGTGAAAAATAAAAATCCTCCTTTGACTTACTGTGGCAGCAAGTTTTTGCCCAAAGAGGAGGAGATATCTGCTGTGCTATGGAGAGGGAGATGGGGAATTGTAAGAATATGGCTTTCACAATGCTGCCCAGTCCTGTTCCAAAAAGGAGGAAAGGATTTGCCAGCAATTGCAAGCAGAGGTTTGGGCTCCTGCCTGTCTGTAAGAGATTTCTCTCCTTTTAGTAAAAGTTTGAATAGAAATATTGGAAAGGAATGGTAAAAAAGGATAATTATTTCTGCATCTGATTTTGACGCCCTTAGCTACCTTTCTTAAATGGGAAAATTGCATTAAATCAGTAGGAATCCTGAAATAATAGTGGCTTTATCTCAACTCCTTTCCTGGATCAGATCTTGGATCAACTGGAAAGAGGTGTATGACTGGCCCTGGTTTAATTAAATTCATTTTCAGATCAATTTAAACGGAGCTCATGCACTTAGTTCTGTTATTTAAATGAAGCCTGCAGGAGTACTCTTGGAATGAGGGACAGTATATGATACGAGCAAGTCTATCCAAGTCAGGACCATTATTATTATTTATGGCAATCTACTTTTCAATGAATTATTTTTTTCAAATTAGAGGGTAGCAGCCATAATAGACCACTGGTGTTGGCTCCATTGATAATTATACCATTTTTCTCCTTTTCATAATTGTCCTAGTGTGAACTGTGCTATTTTAGCAGAAAGTGTTAATTATTTTATCAACAATTGGCAGACCCTGCTTCAATTTACTGGTTTCCCTTGAACCAAAACAAAGATTACAGGCCCCGTTCCATAGCTCAGCTGCTAAATCTCTACTAAGAAACTTGGGAACCCCTTTCTCATGAAACACTGTGTAAAGCTTTAAGCACTCTTTGAAGCTGAGTTGTATTAAATGATAGACAAAAAAAGCCCTCTGAAGAATTGGTGCTTAATTACAACTTAATTAGCATAATTATGCATGCTAATAGCATCTCAAATGAATAGCAGTTGTCAGGAGGTTGGGACCATCTGTAAGAGTGTCGGATTAATACATCATTTTTTATTTCTAACAACGCTGTAACTCTTTCCCTGAAAGTGATTTTCATTAATCAAGTTCATTTTTATTATATAGAAAATTTGGCATTTTTCATTATGGGCCATTATCCGTTTCCCCATGCAGTCCTAATACAATACTAATGAGACCCCATGTGGCTACTCCACACTGACAATGGTAGTACAGGTGTATTATTATAATTGTTACAAACAGCACATTGTACCGCAGGACTAGTAGAGTTCTGGTCTCAGGATATCAGGGTTTCCACTTGGTACCTTCCCTGGGGTCCAGTACAATTTCCAGAGCTTTGTGAAAAACATACATGTTTGTGGTTATGAGGAAGCAGATTTAAAGAGATAGAGGCGTGTTTGTTTTAGAGCCACAAGACTTGCAGGTTCTGTGAGCTGCTCTTCAGGTATTTCCTAGCTCTGCTAAGCTTCAAGCTTAAGAGGAATCGCTTGCTCCTAAGAGCTACTGCAGGGAACAGGGGTGGTGCATCCGTATTTACTGAAGATTATTTTTTGTATGTGGAGATGGAGTATTATCCACTACAAAATTTAGTAATAGAAGAGCAGTGGGGGAATCTTCCTGGATATCTGCACTTCCCGAGAAGAAACGTACGCAGCCCAGCCACGTTCTTGTGGTACACAGCCTGCAATGCACACCCAAAGTCTGAAAACTCAGACTTACAGTGCGCAGCTGACCTGAAAGCCCGTGTGTGAGCTTTAACTAATTGGTTAATGTTTGCTTTGCAGAGTCAGAAAGCTCTGTGCAAGCTCTGAGGATTATTTTTATTTGGTGGCATGCTGGTATGTTCGTGGCTCATGTTTGTATTTGATTTTTTTCAAACACGCTGTGTTATTTCTTCAGACAAGATTTTCCCAAGGGATTTTTTTTTCTCATGCTTTCCCTAAATAGCCTTTTGAAAGCAAGAGGCCTTCCAGTAAATTCTGCTTGCCTTTGGTGGCCTGACTTTAGGATGAATGGAGCGGGTTTGGAAATGCATTTTTAAGGAGAGGGAGTGAAAGGGAGAGGAGGGGAGGACAATCAACAAAGCTGCCGTGCCCGTATTTATCAGGCTGCCAGTGGGAGCCGCGTGGCTCAGACTGCACTTCTAATCAACCCTAAACAAAAGAACAGTGAAAATAGCTCAACTGACACAGTCCTCATCGTAACTCAGGGCTCGCTGGCAGGCACCAGTAAATCTTGCTCTCTTGTTGTTGTTCATGAATGTACTTGTGCATATAAACCCCTCTTCAACATCTTCTGGGGTTAGGCATCTCTATGGAGCAGCCCCCATCAACTTTTCCCCCGCTGCTCGATCAATCTGGGCAGAGACGAACGCCCTGTGGCTTAGGAACAGGTGGAGGTTGGGAAAATAGGGCCTGGCTGGGATCGAATGAAGATTGCATGTAAATTGCCAGCATTAATGTATAAAACAAAAGCTCAGCAGAGAGTGTTTGCCCTGCTGTATGGCCCCTCAAAGCATCGCGTGGACCCTGGGTGTAACATCAGCAGCACCTTGAGATTAAATCTCTCTCTCTCTCCATATCTGATGTGCTCGACTGCCACTTTGCACTGAAAATCCAGCGTGCACCCTGGTAACTGCTGGTTTGTTGCTTGGAAAATGGAGAGAAGTTAATCCTGGTGTGTGCTGAACACCCAGGAAGACACTGATGATGTCTGCAGGTCAGCTGTAACCAAGTTTGAAGCCGAGTGTGCTCAGAGCAGGAGGTGGGTACAGGCAGAGCTCTGACAGTGAGCTGCATCTCCAGCTCAGCGCTGGGCATCTTTTGTTCAGGGATTTGAGAGAGGCTTAATTGTATTGCCTGGGATAATGTTTTTGGATGTCATTAAATGCATTGTGGAGAACTAAGAATAGAACTTCAAAGTAATGTCACCTGTAACATATGCATGCAGGTTTTGGGGGAGAAACAGTAGCCAGTGCTGCAGCCCTTGGGCTGTGGGAGTTGCATTTAATTCCAGTGTCCCCAAACAGAGCAAAAGCTGAAACTCTTCAAAAAGCAAGCAAGCAAGCCCCTTTCAAAATACAGGAACAAAAGGAAAATAACAAAAATCAACAAAGGCATTTCCTTTTTTGCCTTGCTCTTCCTCAGTTTTGGGTTTAATTGTGAATGTGTGTAGGAGGGAAGAATGTACGTTAAGATTGGAAGTATAACAGCTCCAGTTGGAGCGCTCTGTGCTCAGATCCTTCAGTGTTAGCTCTTTGCTCTGCAGACTCTGAATGCTGTACACCCGTGGATCCTTTTGTAGGGAAACTGCCCAGAGTATCTTAGAACTTGGCATCTCAGGGATGTGCTGCCTGCCTTATATATCAATTGCAGTGCTTTTTTCTCCTTTTTTATTTATTTTTTTCCTAACCTCTCATTTTCCTCCAATAAAGTACTGACACATGGGAGCTGATTATTAGTTTAGATGAAGAGAATCATAGGGTGGAGGCTATAAGTGGAAGCAAAATATGTGCTGCAGATGGCTGTCTGTTGACAGTGCTATGGCCAGATTATGTTTCACAGAGATAAAAGAGTAATCATAAACTGGATGTCCTGCCAGAGGAGTCCATGGACTTGAGTAATAGACTTGGACAATGGGGTTAGTCTCCAAGTTCATATTAAGTATGTATTTTCAAGAAATGTGTGGATTCTCAGATTCAGTATTTAGTTCTTCATCAAAAAGAGTTCCAGGCCGTGCGCTTGGGCTCGGATCCAAACTTTTGCCAGATTTAGCAGATTTGAAAACCGTTGTTTTTGTTTTGAGCTGGAGCTGTGATGATTGTGATGGTTCTTAAAGAAAGTGAGAAGCAAAGCCCGGCGATGCCTCCAGAAGCACTCCTGCTCATGGGTACAAACGGGATACGTGTGGGGCAGGTAGGGAGTATCTGTGGGGTATGCAAGGTGCCTATAGAGGCACCGGCATCCTGAACTACAGTTACTTGAAAGGAGGTTGTAGCTAGGTGGGGGTCAGCTCCTTTCCCAGGTAACTAGCGATGGGATCGAAGAGGTAATAGCTTTAAATTGCATCAGGGGAGGTTCAGGTTGGATATTAGGAACAATTTCTTTTCAGAAGGAGTGGTGATGCATCGGCACAGGCTGCACAGGGAGGTGGTGGAGTCACTGACCCTGGAGGGGTTAAAAAAAATGTGGAGATGTGGCACTGAGTGACATGGCTAGTGAGCGTGGTGGGGTGGGTTGATGGTTGGACTCAGAACTAGGTGATTTTTACCAACCTTAATGATTCTGTGATTCTATCCCACCAGTAGGATTTTGCCCCAGCATTCCTAGTAGCTCCCTGGTGTTCAGGAGCGCGTCGTGAGGCAGTTGAGTGCATTTGAAAAGGTTCTCCCAGCTGGTGGGAAGCTCACTTGTTGTGCTTGCATAAGAGACCTGTTAGTTGTGTGGTTAACAGCATTATTATTAATGCATAAAACTTGCATTGTTTCTTAATTTACTTAAAGAGCTGTTTAGACCTTTAATTGCCCTGTAACGATATACTGATAGTAAGTTAGATTTCAATCAACATACTCATGAATTGCTAGTATTTTAGCAATAAATTGCTAGCTAATAAACTTGTAACTTCCTTTGTAAATGCCAGCTAAAGGCCTAAACATTCCTTGCAGAGTTAATTGCACATTTAGTGCTCATGTAATTTTGAATTAATTACATGCCAAATGGATTTATGTTCTATGTACTTAGTAAACCTTGGTAAATGCCCTTTTAACAATCAGTTGGTATTTAGGATCCTATTTATGTAAAAGGAATGACTTATGACACTGGGCCATGATGATGCTGTGAGGTGTTTATGTGCTGGCTGTTGTGTGTTTGTGCATGGGTTAGGCCTGGAAGGTACAGAATTAAATGGGTGCAGGTGTGCATTTGGTGAAGGTCTTCGGAGATTTCCCATTGATCCCATGGTAAGGACATGGAGTGCATGTTTCCAGAGTCTGCTGGGTGAGCAGAACGATTGGTGCTGGTTTTATTTCCAGTAGGGGCTGTGCTGCAAATGCAGAACAGTTCTGCCAGCAATACGTGGCACTGCAGCAGCACTGAGGATGAGTGGCAAAAAAAGAGGAGCACCCAACCCTCTGCAGAAGTGGGAGAGGAGATCCATAGCTGATTTGACATGCTATTGCAGAGTATTGTTTTGTCAGACTAGTGAGATATCTGCTCTCCTGCCCAGCTAACTATTTCATACATAAAATTATAAAAAGCTTTAAATCTGTCAATGCAAGCAGTTTAGACCTACGTTACAAGCATAGGAAGGCTGGATGTGTAGGTGGATGGCTGAACTAACTCCTTGCAGTAATTGCTCCCAGGAGCTGATCTTTTTTTGGGGTCATTTTGCTTTTCAAACACTGAACATGAAGAAGTTTACTTGAATCCAAGTGTGTTGTCCCAAAGTTCTGGGGCTGTCTTTGTTTTCGATGTGCTGTGAGCAGCGTTACGTGTTTGGTCTCGTGGTTTTGCACATGTACACATTCAGAGTTCTTTTTTACTCTAAGTAACAGCAACCTGTGATTCCTAAACCATTTTTGAAGCTATAATAGGCATAAATGGAAACCTGTAGGCTACGGGCTTTTCAAAATTTATTTATTGACCTTTATTCGTTTTCTCTCTCCTCTGCAGATAACATATCATTTAGTGCATTTTAATATGTAGCGAGTGCTCAGTAATAATATTTCAAAGAGATATGGCTGTCAAACTGTAGCAGTGCTGGAGTGTTCATGTGACAGGAATCCCCCCTCAGAATAGTGCACAACATAGCATGCTTCTGCCCTCTTTATGCAAAGATAAAGGCTGAGCAACTTGGGAATACAGAGGCAGGTCGGGGTGAAGAGAAGAGGGCAACAATAGAATGAAAAGGCAGTTCCTTAGGGCCTGAAATGGAGTTCTACATAAAACAGAATTGTATAAGTTCTTCCACTGCTGTGAAAATGTCTGATTTCCCTGGTTGTCAAGAGGTCGGGAAGGCAGGTTTACAAGCACCAGATAACTGATGCAGCACTATTACTGAAGATGTTCCTCTTTTTGTCCTGGTGAATGCTGTTCAGATAAACTGATACACCAGCAGACTGGAGGTATCTAAATAATCAAGGCATCTTGTTCTGTGATGGATGCTAGAATAACTGAAGTATAAATTTACTTACATTATGCTGAAAAAATAGTTGTGGTGCTTTGACGAGGTGCACATCACACTGTGAGACATTGGTGACTGTGATTAAACAGCAGTGTGCCATGAAGCAGCCCTCACTGCAGGCTGGTTGGCCATGCCACTGGTTGGGCATCCCAAGTGAAGCAAAGGTAGGTGTGAACAGCTACAAATCACTTGGAGAGAAGCAGGTGCAGAATTTTCAGTTAAAAAGCTCTCTGTTTACCTGTAATATTCGAGCAGACAGGAATGGAAGAAGAGACCACATCTTAATGATCTCAAAACGTATGTTTTTTATGAAATGGAGAAATTGGGCTTAGACTGTCTGGTACAGCCCCCATTATGTCTCCCAGCTCAGACTAAAAACCAGGATTGATTTTGCTTGCTCTCTGTACAACATGAAGAGCAGATGTATCACATATATTAATGAGCAGTTCTGCCCATCAGGGAAGCAATATTGCCAACCCCAAATGCTCAAAGAACAGCAGATTGAATGACAACAGAAATAATAAATGTAGTTCTGTTTCACTCTCACATTTCTAAGCACCACTCGTAATTTTTCCCCCTCCGAATCTCTGTACCCAAGGGAGCTGAAAGCTAAGATTCTCTGGAGGTGAGCAGTTGTCTTTAATTAAATACCTTCTCTTCTAAAATGTGTGACAAAGGTGCAGAGCTAACTTATAATTTTTTTTCACCTTCCTTTCCAAATATGGTTTTTTGTTTGTTTTGTTTTGTTTTTCAAGAGGAAAAATTTATCTCATACTTTCAGGTGTGTGTATGGGGAAAGCTGAACAACTCCACCTTGGGATTTTAAGGTGAGGAGACCTCTGGCTGGCTGAGGTTTTAAAAAGGGCTCTGTGTTAGTTGTGCTCAGGTTATGCACGGAGATTTAAAGAGTCATAGAATGTTGTGGGTTGGAAGAGACCTCAAAGATCACCCATTTCCAACCTTCTGCTGTAGGCAGGGTTACCATCCGCTCAATCAGCTACTAAATCAGGCTGTACCAGACCCCCATCAAGATGGAATTTAGTGGAGTTGTGTTTGTTGTCTCCTTGGTAATTAATGTAAATGATTTGGCTGTAAGAAAAGCAGAATACAAATCCCCTCTGATAGTGCTGCTCTGGGCAGCATCACGTGTTACAGCAGCATGCGTGTGACCATGCAGTGTCCTGTCCCAGCTGTGTCCCCAGCAGATCGAGGTGTCCCTCACCTTCCTCATCAAGCAGCACCACTTGTTGGGCTGGAATTCAGCACTCTGGATATTTGCACTTTTCAAGGCCTGATTGCTGTACCCCAGGTATGAACTCAGATTCTGTTCTCCTTGAAATCCTTGAGAAATCCCTCAGAGCTGCAGTCCCAAAGAGCTTGGATTTATCATCTAATTTTCCTTTGCTAAATGGCCTAGAACACCGATGGACATCTCTTCAGTTAAAATTAACAATGCAAGATGCTGCCCAAGAATTGCAAATGCTACACGGGCCCAGCTGCAACTTCTTATGCTGTTCAAAGGATTGCCATGTGTAAGTTAGGTTACTCACATCATTAAGCATTTGCAGGAACATTCACCATCCTTATACATCATCAGCTTTTATAATCTTGTTAGCCCAGACCCCTGGAGCTCTGCTTTGTGTTCAGGTGACAGGCTCAGTAATTTATCTGATGCAGGCACTTCATGACCCACTTGTGTGATGTTCCAGTTTTGCTAGGCTTTGTACAAGCAGTTGCATGCAGCAAAATGGCCAAAAGGGGAAAGCAAATGAACCTGTGTGGTGGATGCCTTCTGTTTTGCATCCAAGCTGAGTGTGTTGAGGACTCTGAGTGACAGCAGTGAACTTGGATCAAGCTTTGCATACATGTATAGCAGCTCAGTGCTGGGTCAGAGAGGACCAGAGTGCTCTTCTCTGTATTGTTGTGGAGGATTTTAGAAAACCCCTTTTGAAGAAGAGTTCTTCCCTTTCATAGTTCTGGCATGTCTATACTTTAGTGTGTACTTCAGGCCAAACAGAATTGTTATGTGTCTTAATTAGAGGATAGAAACAACCAGCAGCTCCATCTTCTGTGGAATTTCCCCATGCAGAACAAAGGCAGATGATAACCTCATGTACTTATTTTCTTGTCATTGCAAACTGGACTGCTCTTTGTGAGTGAAAAAAAAAACATTTAGAGAAGGCCTGAGCACAAGTAGGGTTTCAGATCATTTCCCTCTATGTGTATTTGCAAAGTTTAGTGCTGTGAAATAAGGCTGGAATTTTTCTATGAAACAACTGCAGCCGCTGCTATGAAACTTTGAGTTTTCAGTATTTAGTTTTCCTTCTTCTTTTATTACCTGTGCACTTTTATCATTTTCTTTTCTTTATGTCTTGGCTTCCTAAGAGCATGTTCATCACTCTGTTTAACATAGAATCATAGAATAGCCTGGGTTGAAAAGGACCACAGTGATCATTGAGTTTCAACCCCCCTGCTATGTGCAGGGTTGCCAACCACCAGACCAGGCTGCCCAGAGAAATAATCTGTGCATACAGGTTAGTGTGCGTGTGCCTGTTGCTTCCCTTCCCAGTGGCTTGAGTTTTGAGGCCTGTGTCACAACATTTGACAGACCATGGGATGTCAAGGTTAAATGTTATCAGCCAAGGCACAGCTTGGTCTTTTAGCTGTGGATGTGGCCTGAAGAATTCCGAGGCAGGGTCTTCCCTGAGGCAACGGTGAGCCATGGAATCAAGCCTGAGCCCCATCTTCTATATCTGAAAGCAGTCAGCAGCAGATAGAACCATGGGATCTGCTCCAATACCCACAGAAAGCAGCGTTCCCCTGTGTGCTGCCCTTCCTAACTGATATCTCTGAATTGTCATCTGATGAGACTTCCAGAGACAAAGACCCTCATATCTATATCTAGAATGCTGGCAATTGAAGTCCTTATCTTCAGAAGCCATCAATTATATCCATTTGTTCTTGATCCTGTCAAATCCTCTGACAAATAGGGGTGAAGACATCTCCACTTCTTTCTTTTCAAGCTAAACTTTTCAAGCTCAACCAGCTCCTTATTTGCTGTTCACTAAGCTTCGCTGTCATCATAATGTAACACAGCCTTGTTGGAGTCAGGTCTAGTGAGGGTATGTTTGTTTTCAGAAAAAAAAACGTAAGATGTGGGATTTTGTCCTATTGCTACAACAGGAAGATGCACTTTGACTGCAAGCACTCATGACAGCACGTTCCATTGGGTTCTCACTACCTCCCCGTGCCTCAATTCCCCAGCCTGGACAGTGCAGGTTGTGATTCCTGCCCATCATAGCTCTAATCTTGTGCTTTCCTCCCTGGGAATAGCTGGGAGCTCCTTTGCCAATGTGAGCTGGAGCTCACAGAATAAAGATGCTCCCTTGGTAAGGAGGGGGATGTGTTATTCCCGATTAATGTTGTTATTGGCCGGGACTAACTGGCTGAACTGCCTTGTAGCGTATGTATGTGATTATTCCAGTGCAACAAATGGGTTTAATTATAAGAACAGGATGCATTGTAATTGATTAATGTAATTAATAATGCTTTATTTATGTATGGCAAGGCCAGAATGAGAGGGGGATAAATGATGAAAGACAGGTTGAGATTTTAAGCAAAGAACTTGAAGTCAAGACAGTGTGTCTGATGCCACTGGACTTGATTCACAGGCAGTGCTGCAGCACAGGAGTGACGATTATGCCCTATAGTGTCTTGAAGCAGACTTTATATGGTATAACATAGCGCTACAGAAATTTCTGCTTTTGCTGGTGATGGTTTTTCTCATGCAAAGTGAGAAAGAAAGAAAACTTAATTCACATTCACCACAGACAGCTTCTTCCTCTGCTTTTGACTTTTACCCTATGCTAAGGGGCCAGGAGTCTGCTCAGTCTGCAGCCCCCGCCCTTAGCACTACCATACCGCATCAGAATTCTTGACTTCTAGCAACCAGGGATTAAAGTGAAACAAAAGTTGGAGAGAACGAGTTTCTCACCATCTCTCCCCTTCTATTACATTCAAGCCGCACTTCCTGCATCTGCTATAAATATTTAAAGCAGCAGTAGCCAACGTTTAAAGATTGGGACGGAAGCAGAAACCCAACCGTGGCTGCGCCTTCCCTGCAGCGCGGCAGCTCCGTGGCACAGAGGTCGTGTGCATCCCTAATGAGGCCGTCTGCCCACTGCTGCATGGGGAGCAACATGAAACTGCCGTGAGAGTTTTAATTGCTAACCATGGCTTAGAGCCTCAAACGGGTTTGAGAAACCTTTCTCATAGCGTGGATGCAGGCGATCGTGGCTATATAGGAGGCTGTGATTAGACAAAATGCTGAAGAATGCACCTGCATTTCTACAGCCTTAATAAAATAGACCCACGCAGAGTTACTCTGTCTGAAGTTTACTTTTCTCTCGTTCGGGTGCGTGTTGCTTCTGAAGCAGCTTCAAGAAAAAAAAGAAAAAAAGAAAAAAAAGAAAGAGAAAACATTAAGAAGAGTAGAATTTAAAACCTAAAGATAAATGGTAACAAATACAAATGTTGAAAGACACGGAATTCCCAGTGAATGTTCCCAAACTAACTTACCCATAGTGAAACCAAATGCCCCTCTTCCTCCTTCAGTACCGCCAGCTACTTTCTGAGAAGTTATTTTGGGCACAGGGATTTTGCTGAGGACTTTCAGAAGTCCATGACATCTCCTGCAATTTCTCGACAGCCACTTTAGCGGCAGCAGTGCTGTTAATTACGTGTGCGTCGTGGCACTGGTTTAGAATAATCCAACAACCTGTCTTTCATGCAATCTGAAGAAGTATGCCCACAGAAAAGCATGACAGCCCTGTTAAAGCGTTACCTATTTTTGTCTCTACTTGATACTTTGGGATTCTTTTATTTCCATGTATTTTACAGCAAAGTGGAAATCCTGCACTACTACTTTATTACTGCTCGAAGATTGGATGGGGAGGAGAGAAACCTACATTTGGGAGGAGTGTGTCTGCGTTGTAAAGGGATTGTTTCCATGTGTGTGAGAGGCAGCAAAGGGAAAATGACAGGCTTTAGAAAGTTTTTCTCCCTTTTTTTTATTACTGCATTTAGAAATGAAATCATTTTGAGATCTGACTCCATGGTACGTGAGACATGAAGTGAGGCTGTTACGCCAGAAGTAGGATAAAAGCCTGTACTACCACTGAGGTCTGTGATTCTTGTAAGAAAAACACTTGGCCCTGTACTTTTCGTGCACACGACATATGCAATAGATGTTTTCTTACTCCTTATAAGTGGGTCTTGGAAGAACTCACGTCCGGGCAGTGTGTGATGGCAAGGTCCTACAGACCGACCAGCGTCAGGCCTTGCTCTTGGAAGATGGTATTGACTGGTACAGCAAACAAGCTTGTGACTGTGATTTTATTCTGGATAAAGAGGTATCTGTAGTAACTCAGTGCAGCCTGAGAGAGGCTCCTTAGGACTTTTGAAGATGACATTTGATTTGCAGCTAGAATAGGAGTTCCACCTAGACAACACAGGAGCTTTTTCTGCATAAGCTCTCTTTAGGACAAGGCTGTATCGTAAAAGATTTGAAGCATTTCCTTAGGCATTTAGTAACATCTTTAAGAACCCAATCTGTTCCCCTGAGAGGTCAACAGGAATCTTTTCTGTGACTTCAGGGTGCTTAAGTAAGGCATTTATTTCCTCTTCTTTATAAGTAAAATCTCCATCGCTATTGTTTGTATTAATCTTCCCCCTTTCTTTTTCCTTCTTGTTTCTCTTTAAAATTTCTGCCCCTGAACTCTTCTCTGTGTTACGCTTTTAAATCTCAAAGGTAAAAGAGAAAAGGAAAGAAAAAGTTGCTGATAAGTGGTGCCTGGACAGCGGATGCATCAGCTCTGTGCTTACCTTACTATATTTGGACACTGAAAACGAGAAGTTGCTGCCAATTGCAGCCAGTCCGTGGGGACTGCTGAATTCTGTCAATGAATGTTGTTCAATCCCTTTTTTACTCGCTGCTGTCGCTGTCTTTTTGGCCCTACTAACACTTGGGTCAATAACTGAAAGGCTGTGTAGATGGAGAGATTCCATTTGCTTCTCGAGTATGTAGCAGAGGCTGTATGTTGTAAATCATATGCTATTACTTGATGAATCTGGACTGTAATCTGGAGGAGATATAAAGCTTGCATGATTTTCTCAGCTGCTTTACCTGGATTAATTACACCGTATTTCTAATTGAAATGATTGTAATAACAGGAGTGTACTAAAACAATTAAAGTATGTTCCTTTGTCATGAGCAAAGCCCAGCAAAGCAGCAGCAGAGTGACTTGGGAGTATGAGAGCCTCTTCTCTCCTGTGGTTAGGACCAGAATGGCAGCATTACGTACCGATCTCCAAAGAAATTCAGCAATTGTCCCTGTTGCAGGTAACATTAATATAAAAATTCAGAGGCAGTGCTGCTTGTTTTCAGTATGGAATTTATGCTCTCAGCTCACCTGTTGGCACGTCAAAGGATTAACCTGGCACAGGGCATAGGTGTGGGGGGAAGTGATGTGTTAATTTCCGTTCCTTTATGAATCAATCGATAAACAAACTGTAATGTCACTATAAATCTTAGAAGAATTGCCTGCTAGAAAAATGTGAACATTTTTATGCAGTTCCTGCTTTCAGAAGCTTGAGTAAAGGATAGCCCTGAAATATGCTCAGTCTGCCTGCTAAGGTTAAATCAGCAACATAATCAGTCAGCCTGGCTTTGCCTTCAACATGCAGAATGGATATCACTGTAGGATCTCTCCGTCTTAGTCCTGTTCCGTGCTGATGCTGCATCAGGGAGGGCGGTGAGGCAGTGCTTCCTGGGCTTGGTGGGACCTGCTCTGCTTCTCCTAGTGCAGATTTGTCGCACTTACAGCCGAAATCTCACTAAGCTACAGAGAGCTTTTAAGACAATTAAACTGCAGTGTCCCCTTTCTGTGAGAGTCGCAGTCATAATCTTGCTAAGCAGTTGAAGAGCAAGTTGGATAATTAATCTGCAGTCTCTGCCTTTCATTCATGATGACTTACTCACTCGCTTAAAAAAAATATAATGCATCTTAGGTGGCATCTTAATGTAAATCCTCGAGGTGTCTATTTTTGATCTATGTATTTCTTTATGGTGTCACAGATATCGAGACCTGGTGGAAGGTGAAGTCATGATACCGTGTGCTTGGGGTTTCCAGAATGGGGCTCATGGTTGATCTGTGTTATCAGAGCCTTCCAGTGTGCTGAAGTTTGCCCAGCCCAAAGGAAAAGGATATATGAGAACTGTATCTCAACGGGAAGAGCCTGGGCAAAAACGGGTTCTCTGTTTCACTGCTCCTCACCAACTCAAGCAAATTAATGTGTTCAAACCCAGCCTGGAGGACATGTTGTCATCAGCAGTTTTCAACACAGTTTTCTGTCAGTGTAGATGTGGGGAAAGATATACTGTGATGTTAGATTATCATGGTTAACCCCATAGTGCTTTGCAGCGGTGTAACACATTGCAGAGCTGGTTTCTTCCTGACTACCTCAGCCATAAAATTGTGTGCAACATCCTGCCAGTTAACAGGACTTCATTTGCTAGTGAACGCTCGCCAAGAGAGGAAATACTGCCTGAAATTAAAAGGTATGGAGATCCCCACTCGAGGCAGCAGACTTCTGTTTCAATCAAATATATCAGAGGAATTAATTTGTGAATTAATTCCTCCAGAGTGAAGCTAAAAACACTTATCTGCTGGTGGATCTCTGTCAGCCTCCTGACCCAGGGACTTGCATTCTATCTGCTCTTATAAAAATCAATCAGGAAAAGGAAAGAGTGCATAGGAACTGAGAGTTACAGTGCCCTTGCTGCTTGTGTGGGCGAGTTTTCCACGTCTGGTTTGATGGTATTTTTTCAGACATTTTGGGGGAGAGCTCAGCCACACTGAGCATTAGTGGAAGTGTGGCTGTCTGTAGGTGCTGGTGAGCTGATGCTGCCTGATTTTAGACTGGACTGTTTCATATTAATTACAACAATAAACTGTATCCAGGAGCATTTTGCCAGTAGTGCTTGCAGAAAGGAAGAGGAAAAGAGAGAAAAGTATTTATATTCTTCAATTAAGTTTATTTAGCGTCATCATAGACTGCACTAGGAGATAAAACTGGTGCAAGAAATATGTCAGGTACATCCTAATGTCATCCTTATAAGAAAAGAAAGTACACTTACTGAAATCCCCAGCTATATAGCTTTTTTTTTCCTTGAAATTATAGACCATCCTGATCATTTGCAATGTTGGCAGCTCCGAGCTTTGGTTAATGTTTTCAGGGCTGCATTTATCCAATTCACTGCTAATAATTTTTAGTAGACTTCCTGTGACAATCTAATCACTAAAGAAATGCAAAAACAAGCAAACAAACAAAAAGCCTCAAAAACAAACAAAAAAATCATATCTTCTTGGAGCCACCACATCTTAAACACAGTGATTTTAGCACACTACAACTGCCAGGTTAGCTTATGGCTGCTGTAAGTTGGCCAGGCTGGGTACAGCACCCAGAGCCCTGGGATGGTGAGGGGGACCTCGAGTCCTGCACTGGGGCAGTGAGGCAGGGGTGACACACCTGGAAGCCATCGTCCCCTCCTTGGGGCTCCCTGGTGCCTGCAGAGCAGGTTTGCAGGGTGAAGGAACTGGAGCCATGCCTGCGACGTGTGCATGCGCCTGCAGCAAGGCTGAGGTCAGGGCAGAAGAATGCTGCTGTAATTATGGCTCCAGGCAGGGGAGCAGAATGGGACTCAGGGTTTGGTTCAGCCAAAGATTTCCTGTATGATCCTGGTCAAGTCACTTAATTACTTTTGCCTCATTTCTTAGTTGTACGGTGTATAACCTAAGGCTTCAGTTACCTGCCTTGTCTTTTAGATCAGGCTCCCTTTGAAGCAAGGGTTGTACAATGAGACTGTACTGTTAATTGGAGAATCTGGGTGATAGTGTAATTGTGTGTGGTGTAATGACAGTGTTTCCCTGTGCCCTGCCACCAGCTTTGTTACTGCATCAGGCTGCTGCAGCAATGCTTGCATCTCCATGCAGGGCCCACTCATCCCTGCACAACAGGACTGATGCTGCTACACACAGCTTTGAGGAAAGAAGTTTAGAGAAAGTGATTTTCCCAATGGATTTTCCCCTAAGTATCAGGGATGTTTTCAAAGCCTTTGTGCAAAACAAACAGGTAAAGTTTCACTTGATTCTAAGAGAAGCAAACAGAACACAGAATGAGCAAGCTAAACTTTGCCATACGTTTTCAGTGACATTTTGAACAGCATTGCATAGCCTGGGATGAGCTGTCCTGGCAGAAAATGGTATTTTGTAACTGTAAATAATGCTGAAATCTAAGCTTATGTAAATGTTTTTAAATGGGAAGAACACAGAGAAAATGTAAAATGTAGTTTGGGCTTTTCTGATTTACATGGAATCTGCCAGAGGAACCCAACCAGCTATGGGTGGAGCCTATGGTCCTTGTGTCTGAAGTGAATGGTTGACAACTGATAGTTTTTGTAATTTGGTGTTCCAGTGTGCAATAGGAGAGACAGCCAACTCAGTTTATCATGGCACAAACTGCACGGCTCTCATACATCCCATTTAAACTCCTCAGAATGGGGCTTAAATGGGAGATTAATCAAAGAAATCAATACGAGGTCAAATGGTGTTTGTTTGCCCCCAGAGTAGGCAGGAGTGACAAATTTATTTGCAGTGTAAGTCTATGAAGCTGAGTGGGTTTTGCTGACATTCAGGGTGAATTTGGCTGGGAACCCAAGTGGATAATAAGTAGTCAATGATTATTTTGTATGGTGTGTGAGCAAAAGCCTCTATTTTCCACAAGTTTAGAAATGCCTGGATGGAATATTCAGGTTCAGAATTTCCTTTTTATTATTCAAAATGGGAACATTTAACTCATTGGAGTGCCACAGAGTTACTCATATTTAAATAAATTTAAAGTATGTGTTTCTAATTTTGCCAATTCAAAAGCAAGAGGAGCATTTTTATTCTGGAAGGGGCCCTGAAACATAAGGCAAATTTTTGCCTCTGTCTCAGCCTGGATACACGCTGAGCTGATCCTTAGCTGCTGCCCAACATCTTCCTTCTGCACCCATTTGAATTGGCAGAGAAGATTCTCACAATATTTGATAGTGGGTGAGCAGTTGAGCTCCAAAAATAGTACATTACAGATTAATGTGGAAAGGTGGGATCCAAAGCAGCAGATAATCTGCAGTTGCCATTCATGTATGGATTTGTCTACATACACCCTCACCACCTCCAATAATGTTTATAGTAAAGATTCTTCTGTGTGTGTATGTGTGTGTGCATAAAATATGTGTAGAAGCAGCTAAGAATTTACCAGGTGCACCTTCTATTAATAGCAGGAGAGGATATTCTCCTCCAGCACAGCCTCTGCTTGCTGTACGTAATGGAGCTGTGAGACGCTCCCATATAATGGGCTAAATCATACCAAGGGTAGTCAATAAAAGTGAAAATTCAAGTGAACTTGAATTTAAGTGAAGGCACAACGCAGTGAAAGAGCTGACGGCTGTGTCTCCCGTGTTTGTAAGTGTGTACACAAAGCCACTTACCCAGACAATACGCAGGGTTCAGCTGCAGAGGTGACTTCCCAAGAAGAAGCCATGTGCAGAGGGAGAGGAGCTGGCATTTGTCACTCGCTCTGAACTTTGGTTTCCGAGGTTCTTGTTACAGTCAAGTCCGGCTCTTACCTCTTCTACAAGCAGCTATTTTAGGTGGTGAAAATATTCTCTGAATTTCAGGCATGCTAACATTGGTCTATTTATGTCTGCAGCATCTGAAAAGGTAGGGTCTGTCTGCTGTGGGGTGAGATAGACACACGGCAGTGCTTTCATCCACTCAGTTCAGTAAAACCCTGGTTTGACTGAGCGAAGTGCTTTAATAAGTGCCGTGGCTTTTGGAATCTGCACTTTGGAATTAGTCCTTCTTTTCAGTTACTCTAATGCATCTAATAAATGAAGAAGTAAAAGGATATCTTAATGCCAAACAAGCCTTTTAATTTTGAATTTAAATTCTCGTGTACATTTAGCTTGCCGCCTACCAGGCTGGTTGTGGTCAAAAAGTGCTTCAGTTCTGTACCACAGGATGTTTTTTCCAGTGATAGCTGAAGATTTTTTTATTATTATTTTCAAATCTTCCATAAGGAGATGTAACAAATGTTTTTAGAACGTCCAATGACAGGGTGGGATGGAGGGAAGGGTGATCTAATACCCTGTCTTCAAGTCCTTGTGGGTTTGTCTGTGTGGCTTGTGGGCTGCCCGGTTTAGAATCTGCACAGTGATGGCACAACAAACCCATCTTTACACGAGTTCATTTTGACTCGGAATTTGAGCTTGCTGAATCCTTTTAGAAAGCCAGACCATGTGCTAATGGCATCAGGTTGGCAGACATCAGTTATCAGAAGCTTTGGAATTTATTATTTTCTAATAATTTCTGCCTGCCTCTCTTACAGTAATGACACGGATAAATATCTTACTTCTACTGCTGGTTCCCACGCACTGCTTTGCAGTTTAGCGCAGCCTTTTGCAGTGCATCTAGAGGCTGGCAGCATTCTTTTTTGCTGCGTTCAAGTGATGAGTGAGCGTGGGCCAAAATGATAAAAAATACAGCATCAAGCCTACGTGTGTGCCTCAAGTCTGAGGTCTAGAGCACTCAAATTCCTCCCTGTTGTAAGGAGCCGGGGTGTCACACATCCCACTGACATCTGTAGGTGCTCTTGAAGCTGGTGGAGTTTTGCTGTTGACCTGAACAGGGACAGCATTACAGCATTTTACCTGAGGAGGGAGATCACACAAAGAAAGGTTACTTGCATGAGTAAGAGCACAAGCATTGATCGGTGGATGTCTTCAGATTTCATCTCAGCACTATTTGAATGTCCCAAGAGGTAAAATAAATGCCACTGGTGAATTCATATGATTTTCAATTATTTGTGTAAAACAAAAACAATGATTTCCACATCTATTGTGTGGTTTGTGTTTCCATAATGCACAGCTAGTGCTTTGACATGCTGCAGAAGAGAATTTGTTGGACACGGTAATACTGATAGAAAAATGTTCTCTCTATTTAGATGTCATGACTATTTTCTTTTTCAAGTGAAAATTCTAGTGTCACATACAAATGTTACCTTTTCCCCTGATTATCTTGTACAAAGCTAATAGTTTTGGAATAGATACAGATTTTTAATGCAATGCTATGGTTCTGGTTTATAGAAAAATGGATCAATTACCAAGGCAGGCTTCAAAGAGGGAGACTGCCCTAAGTTATAAATGGCTCAGTCCCTTAATTCTGTCATAATCCTATTTGATATATAGTTCTCAGTGCTGCTGAATCCTTTTAGGGCTCTTTGATCAAGTGAGTACTTTCAAATGTGATGCCTCCTGTCATCTAACCCCCTAAAAATAACACAACTTGCCATTTAATTTCTGGAAACATTCGTTTTCCCTACTCTTCTTCTTTTTTTTTTTTTTTTTTAAAGTAGAGAAGACAAAAAGCCTGACTTTCATATTGGCTGATTTAAAGAGAGAAAGAAGGACTGCTGGAAACACCCTTCCTTTTTTGTTTGTTTGTAAAATCAAAGGCCCACTCTACTATTTCTGCTTTAGTCAATGGCCCGAGCTCTACCAGGGCCGGCAGCAGACCTTTGCTACCTGTGCATCAGCCATTAGATGCTGATTTTTTGGGCTTCACTGAGGACCTAAATCATGGAGAGCATTGGATGTGAGAGGGGTGCCAGAACACCACAGCATGCCTCTGTTTGTGGAAAAAGCAAACGATTTAACACGTCTATCTCATTGAATGTCTTGAAACTCAACTGCAAGGAGCAGATCTCAGATATGGGTTTTTCAGCATCCTAGGAGTCATTTCCAAGTCAGGTCGCAGGACTCACTAGATGTGCACATATGATGTAGATCCTTTTTTACTCCCCATTTTTAAAAGAGCACCAGGCTGCTTTTCTGTTGGGCTCTATTACAGGTGTAACTACTAGTCAAAATCCAGCTCTGTAAAGAGAAAAGTGTTCATGCATTGGGATATTTAATATTTGGCGCAGAGAAGGTCTTAATTTTCCTTCTCCATTGCAACTGCTGCTGCTAAGTTATAATCAGAATTGGTATTCCTTATTCCTGTAGTGATGTGCACTCAGATTAGCAGGTCCATTGACTCAGCAAAGACAGTGCATAAGAGTAAGGGCTTGGAGGATCCTGCCATGTGTAGGGCTTTGGCTTTTCCTGCTGGAAATGGGCAGCTCCTGGCCTTCCACTTGGTAGTTTCCTGCAGGAGGAGCTCAGTCTGGGGCACTAGAATCCCAGGAGGAAAATGTGACTCGCACAAAGAAACAGCTCTGCACCTGTGTTCTACCCAGCCCGCCAAGTTTTCCGAGATATCCTGGAATGGGAAAACATTGGAGGAGCGTGCTTGAGGTGAGTCTTGCAGAGCTCTCATGTCAGCACGAAGCGCGTTTGAACTCTGTACTCTGGGAAACCTTGGAGTTGTAGGCTCTGTGGGAGCTGCAGCTCAGTCTGTGCACATGCAACAGTGGCAGCATACAGAATTTGAATTACTTTTTAATATCTCTGCACCTCAGCTGAAAAGCCGGTCTTGGCTCTTTCACTCTTGACTGTGTCTTATCTTCCCACAGACCTCCCCTCTGAAAGGTGAAGAGGACAGGCTAAAGCTTCAGTTTCAATGTAAATTCTCTTAAAAGGTAGATTAAATGTCAGTATTTGTCCCTTAAAGCAATTAGGTTCTCATACAGCTTTCCAAATGAAGTGATGGGGTCACAGTAGCCAACTGCTGTTCTGATGAAACTAGGCTGGCTTGTAAAAAGGCTGTGCAATGACACAGCTGCCTGTGGCTTCAAGGGACTGACTGCTTTCTCCCACAGAAAAGGATTATCCCAACCAATTCTGTGTGCCTGCTTCAGACCAGCTCTCCCTCAGCTTTAAAGAACAGACCATCCTATAGTTCCAACCTGTTCAGATGTTATTCTGCTTCTGCCTACAGGTTATTGTATGTTCAGCTGGAAACCTGAGCATTTTGAACTCCTGAACCGCCATCTGCTCAATCTATACAGTCTGTTTATCAAAAGGTTTAAGTGCACTGTAAGGTCCAAACCGTTTTATGGAGTCCTGCCAGCTGAAATGAAATATTAGTTGGTGTATATTTTGAAAAACTGTCGCTTTGTAGGCCAAAAGAGCTCGGAGATCCCAGCTGGTAATCAAAGAGCAGAGTCACATTTTTCATGGTTAGGGGCTCCATGGGTCTCCAGGTTCTCCAGAAACCTAACTGATGAATTATCCAATGTAATTTAGATCTGAATTACTTCCAAAGCTCTATCACTGAAGACCTGCATTACCAAGAATAACAACCACTGCAAAAAGTTAAACCTTGGGAAAGTAAACATGCAGAGCACCTATGTGGGCTGTTTGGCTTCATGTTAGAAGACAGAAGCTGAACACATGGTCCTACAGGCACCTCTTCCTAGGTGAAGAGGTTCTGCTCTGTCACCATTAAGATTGAAGAGGTTTGCCATTGATGTCTGGGGTTAGATGCAAAAGTTCCTCTCCATTCCCTCAGCCCACAGAGCATACCAGTGCAGATAAGAGAGAGCAGCCTCCAGCAGGCTTTGGTCCTTGGCCCTGTAATACAATTATGACAATTAAGCCTGATTCTGCAACTTACTCAGCACTCTGGCTAATCCTGTTAAGGCTACACTCTGAGATGTTGTGTATTGCTGGCATGGCTAGCTGAGCCTTTTAGCCTGGCCTAGCACCAAGTGAGAAACTCTTCTACACCCTTCATCTCTCTGGATCTTGTAGTGGCAGTGCAGCAGCAGTGGCTTTGCCAGCTCTGTTCTCACGCTGCCCATGCGCTGCCCCAAGGATGGGTGCGCAGGTCTGGACCTGGTGTCTGGGTGGGGGCGAAGGGGAGGCATGCTCACTCCTGAGCTGAGCTCAGAGCATGCAGCTGTCCTGCTGGAGATGCTTGCCAGTCTGCTAAAATACTCACTCGAGCCACTCTTTTCTGATCAAAGAATGAAGTGGCTTAGGCTGGGTAAAGCCTGTGTTGGTGACAGACTTCGCTGCTAGGGCCAGCTCGTGCATTTCCTTCATTTAGCAATAGCTTTTAAGGATTTTGATTTAATTCTTTGGGTCTTAAGCATAAGCAGAAAATTCTCAATCATACATTTATCTTTTAATTATAGAGTTTGGCAGCTTTAAATATAATGCCATCTCTGCAGTGTTACCTGTAAAATGTTCTATTAAAAAGCATTGTTCTGTATTGCATTTCTGTTTCTCTGCAGCTGATTTTAACACAGTGTAGCTTGAGAGACCACAACAGAGAGCAGTCTGCTCGTTACTTTTCAAGGAGAAATTGTTTCGAGTGAGTGTATAACCTCTAGAGCCCCAGAACACATCTGATTTCCCCTCACCTCTGCTGTGACTTGTCCCATGACATGGAACTATTGATAATAATGTATCTTCTTACTGTACTGCTCAGTACATCCTCCTGTAGGTAGGTCTAGTTAGAAAGCACTTGAAGTTTCCTTACACATCCCCACTTCCCCAAGGGATCGATGTCTTGATGGATCACATTCAAACGCATTCAACATCTCACGGAGGGTGTGCAGAAGGACAACAGAATCACTTTCGCTCTATCCATATCCGTTTCCTGCTGCACTCCCTGTTTTACAACTATTGGCATGCCGGGAGGGAACAGCTTCTCAAGGTCGCAGGAGGTGGAAAATAGCCATTGTTAGTGTAAGGAAGGAACAGCAACTTTGAAATGCATGACCTTTTGCTGACTCCAAGGAGAAGTCTGTGGGATTTGCTGGTGGTGGCAGTGCTTGTGTGTGTGTGTGTTCAGTGGGGTTGTGCTATTCTAGGGATTTTGTAGCTTTTGCAAATAAGGTTAAGTGCTTATTTTTTAAAACTCTTGTAGTAATCTTTGCATTTTCAGGGTAAGAATAGCTTCCTACGTTTCTTTGCATTACATGGGTGAGGGAGAATCCGATTCCAGCATTATTATGTAGGGCGGGTAGCACCAGATGATTTTAAGGTCCCTTCCAACCCAAACCATTATGTGGTACTTATAGCATTTTACATCACTTTATAGTGGGATCTGTACATGCACCTGATAAAACTGCAGTAGTTTTATGCATTGTACACTTGCTGTTTCAATGAACTGGAGTTGTTTCATTAGTATTAAAAGAGATTCTTCCAGACTCTGGCCTGGGAAGCGTGCTGTGGTTAACAGTCTATTGTAGGGTGAGTAACAGCCTACTGTAAGGTGAGTTTTACTGTGATTCTTGCAGAAGTGGGAATTCAACTTGAATCTTCCACATCTGAGATGAGATCCTACACCATTTGCTCTCAGAGAAAGCAAAGAGAAGTCAGCACGTTCCCACAGCCTTCAGATGGAATGCAAATTCCCTGTGAACGTATCCTAGCAGACGTTTTCTTAAATCAAAATGATGCATTTTGGAGCTGCCAAAGGAGCGTTTGTCAGTGTTAGTGCAATGCACTTCAGTTACGTGCATCTGAGAGTGTGTGCAATATAGGCCAGTGTGTGCAGCATCCCGCGAGGCATCCGATTGCTGCTGCAACTTTCTACCACAGATTTTTCTAAATTTTCTTTTGATAAAAAGCATGATTTAGGGAATTTTCTGCAATGAAATTTCATTATTGTCAGAAAATATTCATCCTCCACCGGGGAAAGCAAATTAAGTATTTTGTTTCCACTTGGGCTTCTCACGATTGCCATTTATCGAACCAAATTGCATTTTGGATCCCATTGACGTGGAATCGGTTTCTACCTCTGAACGTTCAGGGTGTCCTATGGGAGTTTGTAGGCTTCTAGAGCTGCACGTACCAGAGCACCAAGCTTCATCATCATTAAGCCAGCCTTAATCTTCCACAGTCTCTATGTGAGCTTGCTGTTGTGCACAGGAACCGCTGGCTGCCAGCTGGGTAAGGGGATCTTGTAACTCAGCTCTAGCATCCATGTGCAATAAAAGCCATATTAAACAGGGAACAGCTGATTTTGCTCTGTAAAGACCCGCAGATTTCATAGCCTTGTAAAAGCAGGAACCAGATGTATATTTTAATAAAATTTAATGAATTCAATATTTGCCTGCCAGCAAGGAAGGGACGCAGAAATGATAGGAACTGAAGTGAGGTATTCATTTTTGTGCAGAACTTACTGAGTCAAAACCAAGAAATATTTAAGCTGAGCTTTTCAAAGGGAGGTAGGTTCCCACTTCCAACTGACAGGGGCTGCGGGGCACCCTTTCTTGGTTTGCTGGAAAATTGAAATGGCCTCAGTGGATCCTTTTTCCTACCTTCCTTTTGTCCTTCAAATGCTGTGAAATGTGTGGAGCTCAGAGGTGGTGGGCAAATCTTTCTTCCTTTAGAAGGGTGATGTAGATAATGTATCACATCCTACAAAATGCTCAAAAGTGCCAGTCACAGGGCATCTCTGCTGATTCCTTAGCTTTAGGAACATGGCAGACAGGATTTTTATTTCACTCATTTTACAAACTGGGAAGCTGAGAGGCAGAATGAGCTGTGTGCAATGACACAACCAGATCAGAAAGGTACTCTGAGTTTCGCGATAGATTTGACAGGTTGCCCAGGGAGGTGGTGGAGTCTCCTTCTGTGGAGATGTTCAAGACCTGCCTGGGATGCCTACTTGTGTGACCTGGTGTAGGGAACCTGCTTTGGCAGGGGGTTGGACTCGATGATCTCTGGAGGTCCCTTCCAACCCCTACGATTCTGTGATTCTGTGATTTATATTTCATGTGTTCTGTTAGAGCTGGCTAAAATGCCTCTCACAGCAGTGCTGCATCCCTATTAGCACATGGCTGTATGGTGATGGTTTCCACACAGAACCTGAGCAGATCAGCGCATACCGCATGTGAGCAGAGCTGCTCAGCCCCAGCCTGCTGTGCGCGCGGAAGGTGGCATTTCCACACATACTCCTTTCCACAATTACACACTTTTTTCACTTAGCAAGTGATTTTTTTTTGGTAAATATTTGTCAGTTGGCCAATATTTGTGCTTCCTGCAGCCCTGAACAAAGCTTGTTACTGTTAGTGAACGTATCTGCCTTCCTTGGCATCTTTCCATTTCATTCTTAGGATTCCATATGTTTTTAACATACTACTAATAAATTCTTCTTATTGCCATTAGTTCTGCTGACCCTTACATCCTCTCACTCTCATATCAGTTTTCCACAATTCTCAGTTTCTCATTTTTATCCATAGTTTTCAGTTCTCTTTCTCTTTCCTCCCCCATTTGTTATCTATTCTATTTATACATATTTGTTACTTGTGAGTAACTGCTTTTCTTTCACTTCTTCATTTTACCCACTGGATCCTTCTTTAGTAATTCTGTATTTCTGAGCTAATTAGTAATGCTGCTGGTATCAATCACAACTTTCTGTTTATACTCTGAGTACTGGTGTAGGTGACAAGATTGCTTTAGCCAATAACTGTGCCAAACCAGCCAGATTCAGGGCCAGGACAGAAAGAAACCTGAAGATGTCCTCTACATTTGATTCTGCTCTTACTTTCTGTGAATGCCCCATGTTGATGACTGACAAATTTCCACTTGTCCTTAGGATGACTGAGGTAGATATAAATACACCACAACATGTGACCCAGCGGGGAGCATGAGGGGTTGAAATCCCATCCCAAATAATCAATCCCACTGCAGTTTCCTAAGTGAGATTGGAGAGGGATAAGTCAGCTGTACAAGCAGCAGTCATTAGCCAGGTTTACCTGAGTTTCCTAGGAATGGGGAGGTTATTTAAGCTGAACACAGACCTGGAGGGACGGGATGGACTGATGGCCTGTATGCATTTCTTGTGGTAGAAAGTAGATAGCTGTGAGTTGTATCTATGCAAAATGCACACGAATCAGCTCATCATGCGGTCAGTATGGAAACTTCTGTGAATGGAAAGGCAGATCCTTGCTCAGTAATTTATCTTCTTTTCTTTTTCCCCCTGCTTGTTTGTTTCTCAAATTGGGACCCTCATATTTCTGTGTTGGTTCTCACAAATATGCATAGCTGAGCTCTTGCAAGCAGAGCTAAAAACGCCCTTAGATTCAACCAGAGCTAAGAGAAGCAGGGTAACCCCAGCCTAGGGGTTCTCTAGGATCTCCAGGATGCTGCTGGCTCACTTTTTGGAAAAGTAATGTGTGCTCTGGCTGGAGAAACAGGCTCATGTTAGTGGGGCTGGCAGCAAGCAGTAGGAGTGTTGTTCGCTGCAAATGATTTCCCCTGCAGTGTGGTGTGGGGATGTGTGCCTGCTGCTGCTCTGGGCTGGGCCTCACTCCTTCTGCCAGGCTCTGCCTTTCTGAGTGCTTCAAATCAATATAAATTAATAAAAAGAAACCCAGCAGCCTATAACAACATTAGCTATGGAGCTGTTAAAATGCAAGCGGTCATACTATATTTAATCCACTTTCTCACGTTAATGCAGTGCAAGGGTGCATATTTAAAATGCTACTGTTAGATTAGTAACAGGGCTGCTCAAAGGAGCCAATAAGTGGCTTTTGGAAGTTCTTTTGGAAGGGGCTTCTTTGAAGCCAACTGAAGGAGCCAGCTGGGCCTAAGCACTGTGTGTGCAGCAGCAGATTGGTGTGTGTTCCTGCCAGGTAGTAGCCAGGCGTGCTACTACAGGTGGGACACAGTAGGGCCTGGTGCTAGGAGTGGGGCAGCTGTGTGATGTAGGGGCTGTGCATGGAGTGATCCCCTCTACAGCAGCAATGCCATGTCCAGCTGCCCTATCAATCAAATTCAGGGCAGCCTCTTGAAGCATGAGTCTCTGTATTCCTCAGTTACAGCATGCAAAAAGTATATACAAACGTGTGTGCTTCTTTAGCAACATGAAAAAGAAGTGTGATACAGGCAGACTGGAGCATCTGCCTGGCAACATCTGTGTCACATGGATGGAGATAGGGTCAGGAGAAAGCCACCTCATATATCTCTGTGGAGAGCACTCAAATTTGATGCCTTGCTGCCAGGTCCTACCTCAGGAGCTGATGTCTGGACTGGTCAGGACCTCCCTGCATAGAAGAGCTGTCCTGAGAACCCCCAGTAGGACAACAGGTTCAGAGCTTTCTTTTTAGTTGAAGTAGAGGCCAGAATGTCTCCCCAGTAGCCTACATGTCAGGAGAACATCCTTCTGCCTGAAGTACGTGCGTGAGTATTCAGACCTTTTTCCTTTTTCTCATCTATGTGTATGTGTGGGGGTTATAGACGTATACATACCTATAAACCACATCCATCCTCCCCTCTACCTACTGGAATGGTTTTTAAACATTTATGATTATACAGCATCTTGTAAAGAATTATGAAGTTCATAATTATTTATAAAGTTAATACTTATAATGAAATAGTGGTACTTTGATGTCTGTATACGTTTTCTAAGTGAGGATGACCTATATTGTAGAGGTATTATGTATACTAGGTGATGCAGGGATTGGCTTGGGAATTACCCATGTTTAATGAACACTAAAATTAGAATTTGACTGAAATCCACATAAATGGCTCGACAGCAAGTTCGGCTGCCCCTGGGGAGCTGTGGGCAGCTCAAATTTACCCACAGGCATTTTTGAAAATGTTTTTTTTGAATCAGCATAGTGTGCTTTTTGGAGCAGAGAGTGCAGCTTGCACTTTAAACTCCCCTCTCTTCACCTTGTCCCCCGTTTTGGTGTTGAAAAGCCCTCCATGGAGAATAGAGCATGAAGTGTGTTGCAGGTATGATATATGTTACCCCCTGATGCCTTTTTGCAGTATGTGCCATAGGAAGTCTTCTGCTTACCCTACTCGGTGGTCTTGTTTGGACTCCTACTATTTGGAATTTCCAAATATTTGGTCTCTTCTGTAGGTGTGTGTACTTTGGATAGTGTGAAACCTGGCCTAGCTGTTTTATACCTTGTTCTCCACCACACTGCAGCACTAAAAGCATGCAACCACAGTTATTGCTAGCTTTTAGAGGCGAGGGTTTTCTGTTTTCATGTTAGACACTCATTCTGTAACTCTGGGGCAAGAAGAATCTATCTGCTGTGCTTTCTTTTACCATAGGAAAAGCATTTAATTATCCTTTAGGAAGCTTGTTTATATCATTTCATGACTATTAGTTACCACTCAGAGGGGAAAAAGATTCCTCGAAGATAACACACAGCGCTTCCTGCTTTGCACGTGCCTGGCAAAAATAGGCAACTCTTATTAATGCAAGGTTAACCTGCAACTGGAGTCAGGAGATGCCTTGTTTCAATGCAGGTGGGATGAATGGAAGCAGGCAGTGCTTTGCTCCTTCTACTCTGTCCTGCAGCTGACATCAGGCTCTGCCATGGCCCTGTCTTTGGGGCATGGAGGAGAACAGAGCCATGCTGCTGTCATTGAGCTCACGGCCTGCTGAATTTGCAGCCTAATTGGACAAGTTTGCGTGAAGAAAAATATTGCAATTATTAATGTCAGCCACAGTCAGTGTGAGAACTCTTCTCATAGCTCCATGAGAAAATTGCTAATTTAAGAAGCCAGAGAAAACTGCCAGGAAAATGAATATTCTACATCATAAGGGGAATGCATCGTTTTGTTGGTGGGTTTATCTGTGGGACTTCAGTTTGTCTCAAGAGGCATTTCTCCTCTGAGGGATGTACCTTTGAGGAAGCTCTAGGTAAAACAGAAAATGTTAACACTGGTTTTGAGCTGTTTTAGTGGGGTTTGCAAGATGACAGGGCTGTAAAGAATTCAATCCACCTGTGCCTGGTTGATTAGCGTGCTCTGAGTTTTCTCTTTGCAGCCTTATGCTCATAATTATGCTGTAACCTGGCCTATGCTGTTGCTTTTCTTTCCTTTTTATCTTTCTTCTCCTTTTTCCCTATTTCCCCTTTCCTTTCCCTTTATCCTTTCCCCTTTCCTGTTTTCCCTTTTCCCTTTCCACTTTGCTTTGCCTCGGAGCTGTGAGATGTGGACTTGGCTGGAAATAGACAAGCCTTTTTATTTCTTTTGACTGCTTCTGCAAATCTTGATGGGGCATTTACATAATCAATGAGGTAACCCTGTCACCCCAAACATGGAGTCTTTAAAGAGAATAGTTTTATGCAAATTAGATATTGACGGTGTAATGATTAATTGGCCCCAAGCCTTTGTTAATATGCAATTGTTGTAGTGCAACATGCATTTGTAATTATTTTGGTTTGGTTGTTCAAACAAGTGGTGGGCACTTAATTGCTTGCAGCAATTGAAGAGGCAGGATATCAGAGAGAAAAACAAAGGGCTGGTTAACTACTTATCTGATATAACATTAGATTTCCTCTCTGTATATTGTATTACAGCGATCAGATTCTTAGGTGATAAAAATCAGTGCAACTCTCTTGGTGGATATAGAACTCTTCTGACTTATGGCAGCTGAAGATGTGATTTGAAACGTTCCTGAAGTTCAATTTTACGGTTGTATTTGTTGTTGGTCATCTGGGAGTCGGGATGGGGAGCAGTGTTTTTTATTGCTGGTGGTTATTATTATTAAAAAGAAACCACTTTGGTTCCAAAGGTTGCAAGGAGTTAAAAGTCTGCATTAGTGAGAAGCGGCTTGGAAGGCTGTTTCAAGCAAACAATTAAGTCTCTGAGTCACTTTACATTCTCCAAGGCACTTGTCTGTTCTGTGGCTTCCAGGCTAGCTTGATATCTTTTCCTTTCCTTTTGCCTCTATATCTGCCTTTATCAAATGGGACAAGCCTGTATTTCTGGAGGTGAAGAATTAATTCTACTTCTCCAAAAGTGTACTTAACTTACTGTCTGTGTTAGCTTTCTGTAGCATTTGAACTCACTACATTTTCATTGTACATCTCAATAACCTAAAGAACAAATGATGCCTCTTCACCAAATAAAAAGTTCTCTGTATGCAAAGGTGAAAGCAGGAGATGGAGCAGCAGAATATCTTATTTCAGACATACACAGCAGCAAGCATCTCAGAAAATGACTAAATACTAGATAACAAATGCTAAGAGATTTTCCATATCAAAACCAGATGTTGGGATACACTGCAGTATGTCTTCTAAGGGGCACTCTGCACCAGCAGGCTGTGGACTGGGCATCTGTAGGCTCCACAAGGAATCTTTTTGTCTCAGGGGCACCCACGTGTCAGACTGTGTTAGGAAGCAGGCACTGCTGGTGGTCACCGCTCCAGTTACTTCTGAGGCTCAGAACTATAAAGAACATCAAGTTTTAATGCAACATTTTCAGACTGAATGCAGTGAATATCAATAAGTTGCGTGCTAGAAAGGATATAATGAACGCTTGTGCCATAATCTGTAAAGAATTCACCATTGTATTTGGAGATGCCACATCTGAGAAAGTGTTACTGGAGTGAAGGAAGCCTTTCAGTTTACACTGGTCCAGAAAGACTAATCCACAGTCTTCATTCTCTCTAACTTTGCACGTATATTTAAAGTATAATATACCATTTTAAAACTTATATTATTTATCCCTAACAATGTTTGTAGGATAAATAAAAAATTTGCATGATAAAGCAGATGAGCAATTCAAAGATGTTCTGGTCTCCTGGGTAAATTTGAATTTAAGCAGGTATTGTTATGCATTTTACAGAAATGTACATTGAAAGAAGAACTTTAAGTATTATACCAATACCCCAGAACAGTTATAAAAATTTAAGCTTCATAAACTGCTTAACTCGTGTTTTCTTAATACTCCAGTAGTTTAAAGGAGCTCAAGTGCTTTATTATTATTATTATCTAAAATTAATGTTCTCTACAGCTTCTGCACCAAACTTCCAGCAAATGTTTATGAGCAAGTTGCAGAATAAACCCCCAAAGAAATACTTCTCAGCAAAAACACAGTGCAGTACTTACTGTGGCAATATGGTGCGTTCAGCTCCAGAACCACGTTGGCAAACACAGGGACAGCCCTCACCTGTCCAGAACACAGATCAGTGTGTCAACTCTGACATCAATCTTGGGCTGTATTTCATCAGAACCAGTGTGTTCTGTGTGTAGGACAGGCCAGAGGACTATAATAATTATTACAACAAACCCTCATAGATTGTTTTCTGCTAAAAGAGTACTGACAGGATTTCATGTAAAATCAATTGCAGGATTAAAGAAAAGATCATTATAATAAAAGAAGAAAGATAATTCTGATTATCCTTTCTGCTCGTACTCTAGATAGCTCTATAGGAAATACGTGGAGTGTGTGGTCAAAGTGTTTAAAATGCCAGACCGTCATCTCCCCAAGGCAGGATGGCTGAGCCTTTGTTTCAGGCACTGCAGTGATTAAAAATCTGAGTTCGCCTGCAGAGCTGATGAAGATGGGAGTATTGTGAAGTTAATCATGGAAAAGATCCGAACGCACAATGGTAATGACAGGGGGTGGGAAGTAAATTCCAACTGCAGGTTTTTTTTTCCCCTTTATTTCTGAGATCGCAGAATGAAAGTTGTCAGTTGCATCATTGTTTCTGCTGCGTCCTGCTGATGCTAAAACACTTCTGCAACGTGGAGTTAGGAAAGTTGTGATTGCTGAGCTGTGTCTGCCTGAAAGACCAAAATCCTGCTCAGCTGTGCACAGTCTGGCAACAGACATGGCCTTTGGAGCCCTTTCGTTGAGTCCGTTATCATTATCCTGGCAGGTGGAAATCCAGAATAACTGATTGCATCCATGTTTCCAGAGAGAAGTGGAAGGAGCAGCTGTTTAGGCAATAGATATGGCAGTACTGACAGTATTATTTAGAGACAGTCTCATAAGGTCTGCCTTTCAGAAACAGCAGTGTGAAGAGCGTGTTGTGCACTGAGATTTGTGTTATCCCCACGCATTCGTAGAAAAGAGAGAAACCTGTGACCCTGTTAGGAAGTTACCCACTGGGCCAAATCTGAGGTGAAATCTGAGGTGCTACAAATTACATGTTGGTTGGAATGTCTGAGGGACCCCGCTTGGTAGAAGCAGAAGCAGCTGTAAATGGAGACATCAGATTCTACCCTCTTTTTAGCTGCTGTTTGTGTTTCTTCCCCGTGTAATGTGGAGCTGAGTCCTCCTGCCTCAAGCTGATAATTTTCCCAGCCATGCATCCCACCTTTGGTGGCAGCCCCAAGAACCCATAGCCCTCCATGCTTCTTACCGCTCCCTAAGGGCTGGAGTAGATGTTGAAGCTTCCAGGGCCAGAGCACCTACCTGTTGCACTGCAAAGCAGCCCCTGCTGACAGCATGGGAGCTGGACACACGGCTTGTAATCAAACCAGGGCTCAGTCTGTGATAATTTTCTGCGGCTGGAGAGAAGGAATGCAGCTGGATGCACTGTGGGGGAGCACAGAGTGGGAGACTAAGCATTTAGCTTCTGATTGATGACCGCAGAGATGTGATAAATGTTAGAATGGTTGCAGCAGTAATGATCCTGCGTTGTCCAAGAGGTGGCATTAATTTAATTAGGTTTGCTCTGGAGCCGGAGGTGACCTGCTTGACGCAGTGCCTCCAGCAGTCAGCGCACATTGGAGGTGTGCAGGGGGAGTGCTCTGTCTTTTTTTACTTCATAGACAATACATTCTAGATCAAAGCAAAAACAAGCAATGATACGTGTAATTTTTTGACAGTAACTCTATAAATATTCAGCGCTTCTGTTTGGCAACATTAAGAAATCACTGAAAAATGCAGTCATTGCTAAATGCGTTCATTTGAGAGGTTTGCTGTTACAAATGTGAATCTTCAAAGGCCATGAAACTTAACAATAGCTTTTCAGCATTAGGCAGAGTTAATTATAACATCTACACACCAGCAAGGTAACTCAACCCATCTGTACACCTCTTTGGTTTTTTGCTTCCTTTTGCAAGGAGTTTGCCTCAGCACATGTGCTTGGAGGCTTGTGAGCACACAGGAGGGCTGGTGGAGTGGTGGCAGAGGTTGACCGCAGGAGATGCTGGCTCGTTGAATGCAGTTATTCCATGTGGTTTGTTTAGATTGAGGAACACAGCATGCAGGAGACAAAGGAGAAGCAAAGAAAAGGTTAAGTTGCCGAAATTTTAATTGAGCTCCGAGTGACTGTTTTTGAATAATTGGTTGTGTCAAAACGTAATGATTAGTGGCTGGGGAAGCTGCAGCCTTTCACCCGTAGGTCACTGGCTCAAATCTGGACCGTGCCGGTTGTAATGACTGATGTTCAATACCAGCTAATGTGAAAAGAATTGCTGATCTCTGCCTGGCTTCTACTGGATAAGCACCTGCAGCACCCATGGGCTATACTGGGAGTCGGCTAAGACAGCATCCAGAAGTAATCTCCTCTTTTTATGTGAGTTCCCTGCTGAGAGTTGGCTCTCTGGTGCACGAGACCCTGCGCTATTGCTACAGTGGCTTTATTAATGCAGTGGAAAGATGAAAATTTCACTTTTCATTGTTTCCTGCCCAGCAACTTTTGTGTGTGTTCACTGAAGCCCTAGCAATCCTTCACTAACGGTGAGGAGCCCTTACAGCACTAACAGGGCTACTGGCAACCAGGGCGTCAGTATTAATCACACAGGATTGTTCTCTGGGGCCCGGACATGGTCGTTTCACTCCATATTTAAAAATATTTTTGAGTGTTCATCTTCCAGAGACAGGGAAATAAAAATAATAGCCATTGCACAAGACAACATTAACCCACATTATCACTCCCCGAGCTGTGTCATGAGCCATTTTTTCTGCTGCTGGAGTTAGTGTGAGATCTGTCACTGTAAGTCTCCCAGAGCGCAGCGAATGTGTCTGAATATACCTGCGTCTGTGTATGCCTGGCCCTCGGCCACTCCTGCTGAAAACACACCATTCTGTAGGCAGTGGGAGCTCAGAGTGGGGATTTGCTGTGATCCCTCCGCAGATCAACTCAATCCCGCAGTCATGAGGGCTTACCAATTAAATTATATGTTCCTTCGACCAGGGAGCAGACTGCAAGTTTATTTGTGCATCCTAGAATAAGTAAGCAAAAGGTACTTTAAGGCTTCTGGAGTATTTTCTGTGAATACAAACTGGCCTTGAATGGTGCTATGGTGACTAGTTTTTGTTGGCACCTTCGAAAAGCTGCATATCTTCAAGCAATGCAGGTGAGAACTTTTAAGTGATGTTAATTGTTTCCAAAGAAACCAGCTCAATTTTAGCTGCTTAAGGCCGTTCCTGGCTTGTGTTTTGGATGAATTACTTTTTCCTGCTGTAATTTTATCACTGATTTCAAAAGAGAAAGGAGTTTTCCCATTGGTTCAGAAGGTTTGAAGGCTTTGAATCAGCATCAGATTCATGAGTTCATGAAATATTTTTTCTTATTATCTAAGTTATTTGGTGATGAGTTGCCTTATACTCTTCAGCCGGAATCTAGGAGGGTGTAAGTATGCACGTTCTCCTATTTCCTATTCCACTGTGCTATCCAAACAGCTGGATCTTCACACAGACTCTCGTGGGAATGGCGAAGGTTATGAACCAAGCTGTTCTACTGGATCGTGGGCCCTCTCCAGACACATTCCAGCTGAGAGCGCTGGCATTTGAATGAGAGAAGGTCTTGACATCTTAATTCTGGACTAGCAGGTATCACTCCCCATGCAAATATAATTTCATAGAGCGTGAGCAAGTAACATATGTCCAGCCCCCGCACTGCAGAAGCCTCAGGGAATGGGCAACTGAAGTCCAAAAGCCAAACATTTCCTGATTAATTGGGCTCTTGAGGCTTTTGGGTGACATTAAAGAATCTGCCAGTCATTTTTTCCCCCTCTTGCCTCTTCCTTTAGATAATAAGTAATAAAATAACAAAATCTGCTTTCAAGAACTCATTACGATGAAGCATTTCACTCCAGATGCTTTGTACTTTCTGTGAGACCTCATCCTGCAATGGATAGGATGCATATCTCAATTGTTTACCTTATCTACAGAAAGAATGCAACTCAGGTATTCTTTTAGCCAAGGGGACTGGTTTACATGTTGCCCACCATGTTCTCAAACTGCAATGGACAGAAGGGAGAGCCTTTGGGATGAAAGGTTGTGACTAGCAGTGGAGCCATTCTCTGAAAATGGAAGACACCTTCAGATTTAAGAGGTTATTGGGGTGTTAAAAAACTGTGATTGTAACTGGCTGACTTCTTGGGGAGGAACCTTGAGCCTCAGAGGTCAGGGAGACATTTTATCTGCTTTGCATCTGCAGTGAACAGCATATATGCAAAGTAGAGCAGTGAGCATCTTCCACTTTTAGTCATCGTGGCTGTATTGGACACTGATGGGGAAGAAACAGCCCCATCCCTAAGAAGGCAAACAGCACCACGTTTTTGTCCTTTTCTCACTTAATAAATTTTCCCTGTGTGACTTAGACTGGGAGTAGTGGGTCTCTTAAGCAAGAACTCAAAGTTTGTAGAGAGTTCTATAATTTTAATTAATTTATTTTTAACACCTAAGGGTGATATGATTGGCCAGCAATATGTGTGATGAATCTCACCACTTTAATCTGTACTTGAGAGGGGCTGCTGTGCCATTCTGATCTCAGAGGAAGATCCTTCTCTGTCATAACTTTGCTAGAGAAATGATCTCTGTGGTGTCACCTGGACAGTGGGATTCAGCCCATTTTTCCCCACCTGTGGTGAGGCAGGCAGTCCCAACACTGGAATTGGATGTATACATGTATCACTGAAGAGAAAGACAGTGCTTCTTTGCCGTGGGATGTGGCTGTGTTTTGACGTGGTTCATGTTATGGGGAGCTCCCCGATGAAGGCTGACTCCGCTGTGCACAGAGTGACAGCCCAGTGGTATCCTTGTGAAATCCCACCCAGTTTGAGGGAACTCGAGAGGAGCTATATGGCTATTAGAGTAAAACATAACTGCCTGTCAGGGAAAAGTAGTGACAACATGCACGGAAAGCTCCGCCATCTAATGCCTGTCAGCGGGAACGGGCAGTGTTTAATGCTGTTCATATTCCTCAGCGAACGTGCTTGAATTGGCAGAGACAAGGATGGAGCCGACACGGGCAGGTCCTGTCATCTCACATCCTGAGGTGAACTGTGTGTGTCTCCAACCAGGTCCTGACAGCTGCATCCATCGTTGGGAAGCTGGGAGCGGTGGGAGGGCAGGAGTGAGGCTGGAACTGCGTCTTGTCCCAGAGATACAGGGTGTGCTTGGGTGTAAGGGGAAGGGAGGAGGAAGAAGGAACAACAGAAAACAGTGCCTGTTATGTTCCACGTCAATGTTGCTGTCATGAAGTAGTCAGAAAGATTTCAAACAGATAAACTCCCCTTTGGGATGGCAGACCGCCTTGGCAGCCAATTTTAGGCCTTGATTTGATTGATAAACTCTTTGTGACAAGGAAGGATAAAAGAGGCCCCTAGTTTGGTACATATAAATAGGAAATTAGCTGGCAAAGTTGTCAAAGATAATTAACTCTCTGATTCTGTGTGTCTATTCAGGTTGACATACTGAAATTATTTAGAAATGCACATGTCAATGCTCTGACAGAATTTGGTGCTGATCAGATAAACAGTTTTTGAGATGCCTGATTGTAAAATGATGTAAGAGCTTAGCTGGTGGTTTTATCATTATGCATTCTCTTAGCAGCAGCAGGTATCAAACGGCAGCACCAGCCTTTAATGTGCAGGATTCAGAGATCAGGAGGCAAAGTTAAGCGCCGTGCTTCACAGCACTTAGCTCACTGGTTTTCTTCCTTGCCCCTAGGTTAAAAAAATACTAACAATGTGCTAAATTCCTGAGTGTTCATCTGCTCCTCATCCTTTCCCCAGGCACAATTGGAAGTAAAAAAGATAAGGGTCTATGAGATAAGAGGTCTGAAAGCCATGGCATTTTGTTACTTCTTCAGAAGAGATAACTACTCACTGCTCTAAGCCCCAACTCCGAGATTGGCAAGGTTAGGAAAGTGCAACAGGAAAAAATCTGACTCTGAACACCACCTTTATAGTGGCTCGTATTAAAGCGGTGACAGAGAGCAACCAATATATTTAGCATTGCAAATTCAGCGTCTTACCCAGTGTCCCTTGTTTACATCTCGTCTGCAGTGGTCGGTGCAGCACTAACTTCCTGCAGTGTACATTTTGAATGGGATTGGATTTCCAAGTCCCATCGATGCCCTTGGAAATGTTAAACTTGATGTGTAGGTGTTGTACAGCAGACGTGAGGGCACTGTAGTCTGTCAGAGTAAACTGACTTTGATTCTATCTTGGTTATTTCCTCCCTCTGCTAGTGTTTTTCAGCCTCTAAAACACAGCTGCACCTTGGCAGTGTGAAGGTGTATAGTCACTGTAACACCTATCTCATTCAATAGAACAGAACTAATTAGCTTTCCTTAAGCACTGGGGCTTTATGTAGAGTTTAGGCTATAATGTCTGGTGCCAGAAAACACCATCACCGCAGTTCTGTGAACAATTGCTATGGCAGCATCTAGCCAACTTTGCCACACTGCTCTCAGCAAATTGAGGTTTGCAACATAGACTCTGCAGAGTCGAAACTGAAGCTAGACGCTGTCTTGCACCTTGCTGTCTCATCTTGAGAGCTGGTACTTGGTTTACACGTTTGTAAACAGACAGCTTTGGTTGAATGCTTCCCTTTCAAGGAGCTTGTCCAAGGTGCGACTGCATGAAGGCAGTAGAAAGAAAATGAATAAAGGATCACTATGGCACATCACTGCATTTGCTAAAGGGATAAAAGAAGCAATGTTAAAGACCACTGGAGAAACAACGGGCATCTTCTATTCAGTCTCTGCCTTTTTTGTTTGTATGCAAATAGCTCCACATAACTTGCTTGAGCTGCTGCTGCTCTCTGAAACACTGCCCACTGTCCGCCTCCTGCCTTTTTGTGCCCTTCCAGCCGCGGCTTTCAAGGCAACTTGAGCATGTAAACATCTCTGCCATGTGGAGAGCAAGAGCTGGCACTTCCAAATCAGGACTCGTGTTTTGTTATCCTCCCTTGGCACACAGAAGCCCCTGACTTTGATGGTGCTGTTAGTGAGAAACTCCAGATGTTCCAGAGACCAACCCCAAAAGCATACCAGGTGTAGAGCCTTCCACTGAGTTCACAAATGATAGGCACAGATTCACTGCAGCTCCACACCATTGAATGTGCTAGTGTCAAAGTGATAATGGTAAGTACATTACTCTTCCTGAGAGCCCTGCAGTTCCTTTTTATCATATTTTGCACTCATTTGTACAATGAACAATCTCCTGCCTCCCATCACTTACTTACACATCAAGAAGCTTTTTGTCTGTTTATAAATTGGGTCTCACTTGACATAACACAATTCATGATATTGTTTCTTCATCCATAAGCATTTCTGTAGTGCTCATTTCAGCATTTACATTCTGCAACCATTTTGTACAACTAGGCACCCTCGGGGCCAGGAATTGGGCTTTAGCAGTAAGATCTTATTTTTCCTTTTTTTGCTATTCACCTTAACAAGAGAGTTCCAAAATGAAGGTCTGTAATGGTTAATGAGGGAATGGATGCAGCTACCTATTCTGACTGCAAGGACAGGCAAGTGCTTTATAAAAAGATATCCTAAACACAGACATCTTGGCTTTATTCTGTTCATCATGTCTAATTCATATCTCCCAGCACATGGCAGTGGGGGTCTGTTCATAGAGAATCTTGTATCCTCATGCATTATGCAGCATTATCTAACCTTCCACATAGATCACTGTTTTACGATGAGTTGTCTTCGAGCTGCATGCCCCTGTGTTGCATGGTATCTATCTTACAATAGATTTGTAACTTATCACAATTGAAACCAAAGGAATAAACTAGAAGGAAATGCACTTTTCTCTTGAGTGGTTCTTGTTAGAGCTTAGCTGAAATGTAGCATCTTACAGGGGCTCTGTTTATACAAAATTTGATGATGAAGGCTCTGCTGCAGGCAACCTGGAAACATGAAATAGGGCTTTAATCATAACTCTTCCACTTTTCTCCATTGGGAGCTGTAGGTACATAGTGCCTTGGAATAGCAACCTGCTTTTATTTTGATGCTCGTTGTGGATTTATGTGCCTGGGACTAGATACGCAGGTTTGAAAATGAAGTCCATGTCTACCAGAGCTACCCAGAAGCCAGAAGTCTGACAAAAGGGCCTGGGGTTTCTGGTAGATGGCACACTGAACACGAGTCAGCTTTATGAATCTGCAAAAAAGAAAGCCAACAGCATCCCAGCCTGAAGTAGAAGCAGCATTGCCAGACGTTTGAGGGAACTAATTATTCTCCTTTGCTCAGCACTTGTGAGACATATCCAGGGTGCTGCATCCAGCTGTGAGCACAGGAGTGTACTGGAGAGGGTCCAGTATAGGGCTGTGGAGGTGAGTAAGGGATAGGAGAGTCTGACACGTGTCTGATGATGGGGAGTAAAGGCGACAGAGCTGAACTCCTCTCAGTACTGCCGAAATTGGAATACAGAAAGTTCAGTTTAAACATAAATATCTATTTCTATTGGTGTGAGGGTGGTGAAGCACTTCAGCAGGTTACCCAGAGAGTGTGGAGTCTCCATCCTTGGAGATAAGCAGAGCCCCTCTGGATGCGCTTCTGAGCAACCTGACCCTGCTGGAGCACAGGGGTTGCCTAGAAACCCTTGGAAGTCTTCTTGCAAACCCACGATCCTGTACTTCCCACACAATGAAGTACATCTCAGAGTATGGAGTTGCCTTTTCTACAGAAGACAAGCATTCTTCTAAGCAGAGGTGCATAGGTTATTATGTCCTGAAGCAGAAGCAACTTCCCTGTAACTTGTTGGCAGATGCTGTACACATCTGTTAGCTCTCTCCTTCCACTGAAAAAGCGTTTCTGTTCCTGCATCACATGTGTCAAATTCAGCTTCTGGGGAAATGTACAGATGTTCACACAATGAGAAGAAAAAAACATGCCATAGGAGTATGTCATGGTTGTTGGTACATCATACAATGTATTAATGAGGAAAATATGTTTTCTTTAATTAAGAAGTTTTGCCTAGAATTAAGACGTGTTTTGATTTCAGCAGGGTTTTACACGTGTGTGGTTAAATAAACACATTGTGTGTGTGTGTACAGTGATGCTCATATGCTGCTCTTTCCACTGAGCTGTGGGAATGAGCCCAGTGTTGATGGTGAGGAGGCTGCGGAGATTTTTGTAGGTAGCTGCCTGCCAATCCTTCTGTTACCTTTCATCTGCTACTTCTTTATGTGGTTTACTTTACTATAGTAAAGGAGTGAGAGTACTTATGGAACAATCTGAGGCTTCCAAGATAAACGGCAAATATCTGAAAGACAGGGTAAGTGCTGTACATGCTGTGAGGGCTGGAAGGCAGTGGGGTATTGAGGGAAATCAATGGAATGAGAAAGGAGACTTTTGCTTTTCTTCAGTTCATTGTTCTGTGAAACTTAGAAAGCAGTAGCTGTTCCATTTGATTTCCATATGTTGGCCATATGAACAAGCCGTCTGTGCATATCCTTTTTCCACTTCTCTGTATTTGATTTCCATGCTTATTTCTAAGGTGCAGTAAATTTTATTGTAGTGGGTTTGGGAGCAGGAGTCTTCCCTGGCAGAACATGTAACCTTTGCTGTACCCAGTTGCAGACCTGACAACTTTCCTACCTATTCTCCTCCTCTCATGTAATCACAAGTTATTTTTTCCATTAAATAGGACAAAATATGTGGTCTTGAATGATCTGAATGGGTAATCTCTGACAGTTTTGCTTCTGCAATCCTATCATCACTTGGGAGGTTTGTAACAAGTCTCCAGCTCTGTGTTTGGACCTGAAGGAATTCAGCCTGTCGGTAACTCGCTCTTCCCAATGCAGTCCGTGCCTACTGCCTTGTGAGCTCAGGGTGCCTTTGCGTTGTCTGACGTTCATCCCATCCATGCCAGAAGCCATTTTCACTTCTGAGGAAGCTGGTGTCCAGTGCTGGACTCTAGTGCTGGATCTGAGCCTAAACCACTCTGTGACATGACTTCCAGACATCAGCAAGAGCAAATGGTAGAATTCCCTTCCTGTGTCACGTTCTGCCATCTGAGACTTCGTAGCTAAATCATGTTGCCCCCAAAAGACAAATACTGAGGCATTTCAGGTATTGTATTCTGATAAGTGCTGGCACATACACTAAAGTTCTGAATCATATTACACAGAGGGAACAAAAATCTCAGAGTTTGAGGCCCACATCTGCTCCGCAGCTGCACCAAATAGTGAATTTATCATCAGCTTTTGTGATACGGGGTAAACTATGACAAATCTTGTCTTTCTAGCTAATTAGTGAGAGGTCTTGGGAAAGCTTGAGAAAAAGCACAGGAATGGAAAAAAGGAACAACTATGAATTTTTTTAATAGGAAAAGATGTGCCTTTGTAGCAAGGAAAGAATAGAAAATAAAGTTTCCAAACTTCTTTAAAAAAACAAAATTACAAAATAATTTAATAAAAGGCAATTTGCTGGATATACTGATGATTTAGGTCTTAGTAATATATTTGGTGTGGTTTCTCATTACATTCCTATTTGCAAAATAAGTTTACGGGCTAGTTTGTGTGTATACACATTGTATTGTAAGGTCTGCAAACAGGCTGAAGGATAATTATTAACAGCAAAAAAAAACAAAACAAACACAAGGTGTATTGGGATGTCTTTAGCATCAAGATGGGATTTATGGTGATTCCTGGCTACTGGTATTGACTTGAAAGAAAGCTGTGGTAATACAATCTTTAGATGACAGTGATGTGGGAGGTTGGGTGGACAGTGAAGCTGCTCATGTGTGCAAACAGACCCACAGAAAATGGGCAGAACACAACACAATATGAGACAGAATATGTGATGTTAATTCATCAGGAAAGCCTCATTCTGGGGAGAAAAGCGAGAAGAGCATTTTACTTACAGAGAACTGAAGTGCTTGATGACAGCTCATTAAATGTGTGTTAGTGACACAAGGAAGAAATTCCTTATTTGGGGGGCAGTGAGGCCCTGGCATAGACTGCCCAGAGAGCTGTGGATGCCCCATTCCTGGAGGTGCCTAAGGCCAGGCTGGATGGGCACTGGCAGCCTGATCTGGTGGGTGGCAACCAGCCCATGGCATGGGGATTGGAACTGGATGATCTTTAAGGTCCCTTCAACCCAAGGCATTCTATGTTTCTATGGTTGTATGACATGGCAGCAAGAAAGTGCCATGTGAAATGGGAAACAGAAGCAGGACTAGAGACTCTGGTAAGGCATTGCCCAGCATAGTGTGCTTCGTTCTGGGCACCTCAGGACTACACTACAGTGGAAATTCGGAGAAAACTTGCACATTTCTGTGTGCATGTGGGAATGTGTTCATGTGCAAGTAAATGGCAGTAGCTCCATCTCTGACAATCACTGGAACTGAGGGCACGAGTGTGAATGAGTAGAGACAGAGTGCGTAGGAATGCAAAAGGCATAGGCACCATGACGTTGGGAAAAAAAGATACAGGGTTTTATTAAGGGAGTGCTAAGAATAATACAACTGAAACTATCAACTGGAAAATTGAAGCAGGATATTATTGAAAACGTCCTGAATGAATGAGATCATTTAGGCTGGAGCGCTCTCCCCTCGGTCTTTTAAATTCAGTTTGGGGAATGCCATCAGCAGGGTGCAGTTCTGCTGCTGTGCTGAAGGCTGGGTGAGGGACTGCTTTTTATATTGGGTGAACTTCTCCAGTCTGCAAGATATGGTGCTACAGGGTTTTCCACTGAGCAAGCCCCATGTCAACCGTCAGTGAGACATCAAGATTTTGTTTGCCGTTTGGGTGAAACATTCTGAGGCCTCAGTTATGTGCTTACAGAAATTTCAGCACTCCTGTTTTCAGAGATGTGTGCAGTAAGTGAGCAGTGCAAAATGCACCGAAAAGCCGTGGCCCTTCTGCATGCGGTTGTGGAGCCTGAGACCTACAGGGCTGCTGTGTGCAGAAACACAGGGCCGTGCAGACAAGTCTGAGGGGTGTGGACGGACAGATTAATGTGAATTTATGTGGTTCACTGGTTGTGCAGGGCTCCGAACAATCAAATCCCTTCAGTTCACTCCGCTAACTGGATTGCTTATGACAAAATCACAGCTTTTTCTCCAACCCTTTTTAATCTCCGTTTTGAAAAAAATTGGAAATGACATGGTAAAGTAAGTCCAATTAACATTAACAATTGCAGTTTATTTGCTTTCGCTGTTTTACAGCGTGCAGTCTGGTAGAGCAACATGCATTAATTTTTTGGAAACATCAGAATAAATAAGTAAATAAATACATAACCCTGTGGGCTTACAGACTGAGTCAAAGAGCAGAGATTATTCCTGGCACCGCTCTCAGAAAAAATTGTTTCCTTTGAAAACACCAGACATTGACAGTTCTGCATCAGGACAAAATTAGGATGAGGTGAAATCTCTCCCTTCGAATTGTGCCAATTCAGCAGATGTTTCAGACAATTCTGGAAGACAGAAAGAAATGTGTAGAGACTAGAAACCAAAAACAACCCAGATCCCTTGAGACAAAGGTTACTATTTCCCTCCCTATCAACTCTTCTTTATTTCTACTGAGATAGGGTTATCTAGGCATTTACATTAGTATTTTAGTCTTGTGTAGCACTTCTATATACAAAAGATGTCAGAGCTTTTGGGAAAGAGAGTAAAGCGTCATTATCTCAGTGTTACAGGTAAGGAACAGAAGTGCACAAGGGCTCAGACTTGCTGGCAAAGCACACGGCAAACCAGCAGCAGAGCCATGCACCTGATAGATGATCTGTGTGTTTGCCTTTGGGCCATGTCATCTGTCATCTGAATGGTACAAACATTTTGGATTTAGTCATACTGTAAAAGCAAAGGACTTAGGAAAAAAGAATAATAACAGTCCAGAAATTTGCCAAGTAAAATCCAAGCATCTAATTTAAAAACTTCTAAGAAATAAATGTCATGTTATTGTTCTCTGCTAGGGAAATGCTCTCAATTAGAGTTTTAGAAACGTTAAGCTGTGCCCACCCTCATTCTACAAATTAAAACCAGCTACGCATAAGAGGAGCTACTAGGGAGAGCTAGTCAGTAAAAACACCAGTCTTTATTCTAACATCTCATATTCTTTTAGCAAAACAAAATAACATAAGCTTGCAGACTGACTGACTTGTATCACAAACATCCGCTTGCTGTGCTTGGACCTCTCGAGATCTGGCAAAAACCAAAATGTTTTGTCTCCACATAGGTTTCTGGTAATGGATTTTCCATACACCCCTTGTTTCAGTTTCTCTTACCACGTGTGGGATGCAGAAGCTCATTGCTGCTCTGGGCAGTATCAATTCCTGCTACTATTTTAGAAACATCAAGAGGCTGATTGCACATCACTTTTTTGTTATGCTCTGTGTAATTTTAGGGGACAAAGGAGCAGGATTTTCTACCATTTTTGCTTTGTGTTCTGAAAAGGGTTTCAAGCTGGAAGAGAGCAAATTTCTCTTTCAACCCTTGATGTGTTATGTTGATAGGTTTGGAATGTACTCCCAGTTTGTGCATATGAGCGAATTTCATCCTTTATTGACATACTGCATTTGAATTACATGAGTAGTTCGATCTCCAGTCCTTGATAATGCATAAGTTTCTCTACTGCCAGTGAGAAGGGGTACAAACAACAAGAAGGAAAAGAGGTGATCACTGCCTGGGGAACTCCAGATCTTAGGAGAAGCATTGTTCCTGCAAGAGAGCTTATGAGCAGAACCATCCAGTCATGTTTTCTTGCAGCTCCTATGCATTTTAAGAAATCAGTTGTCAAATCCTGTCCCATTCTTAATTTGATGGTATTTAGGTCTTGCTGGGATTTAAGAAGCTGCAAACATTAAGTAGAACACCTGCCTGCCCTTATCCCACTGCACAGCACAAGTACCAGGACAAGAAGGTAACACAAACTTTGTGAAACACATGAGAAATGTTCTCTTCCTTTATTAAAAGAAGGACATGTCCTACTGCTACACCCTCACCTCCTTGCAGTGCTGCTAACTGTAGTGATGCTGCCCTCAACTTTCACCTCAGGCCCTGCTTTGCCAGCTTCAACACCTTTTCAGCTTTGCTCGTTTCAGAGAGTTAGGAACATGTTCTTAAAGTTTTCTCTATTATTTGTTCAGTTTGAACAAACTCTTTTCCCAAATAAAAAACACACAGGGAATATTAAGAGTAATGATTTTGAGATTTGTTTAACACTGATGGCTCTTTTTCCATCATAGTGCTCACCTAACGTTTTCCAGCTTTTCTACAGCCATGTGGACTAGAAATTCAAGCTTAAGAAAATGCCAATGCAAAAATCAGCCACCCAAGCTTCGGTTCTCATGCACTCTCTTGATTTAAGCCACACTTCAAAAAAACATTAGCTATTGCAAGGCTCAGTAAAATCCCCAGATATTGCAACACAGGGTAGGAGGAGCGGCTCGCCCACTGTAAATTTGCCTGCCTCCATGGCTGTCCCAGTGTTTCTTGACTAGCAATTGTTTGTTTGATTTAAGGGAAATGGTTAAAGTGTGGCCATCTGGCTCACACTGAAACTGGAGAGGGAGAGTCTCTTTGGCTCTGTTTTCCTTGCAAATAAGTCAGCCTCTGAAGCTTATTCAAAATATTTAAAAACCAACGCGCAAATGAATAGAATGAAAGAATACGGAATGAAGCCCTATAAAAACTGCATGACAAAATGCCTGTGTGTAAGATGCAGCAACAATTACATGCATTAGAGCAACACGTATCTGCTTTCTAGAAAGATTGGGACTCAGCCTGGTGGGGGTTTGGGGGGCTGAGAGCACTGCAGAAGCCCACAGTGTGGGAGCCCTGGAACAGATAAGAATTTGCCCTTTCAGTGGAAAGGTGAGTGCTGCATCCTGGCTACAAGGACATGGGCTTCTCAGGCTCACTGCTTATACACAGGACTCTGTTTTAGAGTAAAGTCTTTCCTTAACCTGAGATTTCCTTATACCAGAAGGGGAGAATAATACTGAGATGTCCTCTGTGATCCCAGCACAGCCCTGTGACACCCCACTCCCTGCTGCCTGCCTGCGTGAGAAGAACAAAAGCCAATAAGCAGTGATGACAAGCATGTAATCCAGGGTCTCGCAGCTCTCTGTCACGAGAAGATATCTGTTTCCTAGTGCCACTGCAGCACAGGTGACTTGTCGCTGCTATCTGAGGCTCAGCAGGAGGCATAGGTACTTCCGCAGTTGCTGTTTTACACTGAGATGCTGAGGACTGATAATGCCCAAATCAGAATAACAGCCCTTTTCCTGCTCACCTTTGTCACTCAAAAGGAGAAACAGCAGCATGGCACGTGCAGATCTCATAACCAGCATATCCCAAGTGTTTTCCCCCCTCACTCTGAGTTATCCTTTCTCCCTGCTGCAGAGAACTGCTGGCAGAAGTTCTGATTTTCGTGTGTGACTCTAATGCCTCATTTCCAGTGATTCCAGTGCTTTCATTCCTGGTGAAGTGCTTCATTGTATGTGATGCTCTGCAGCCCATCTAGATTGTAGAGCCTTCCTATCCATTAATCTTTCTTATTGTTTCCAAATTTCTTTTGTTCCAATTATCAGTGCAGACCAATGAAGTGCAGCCCTCAGCCAAGATCCTGAAATGATCGCAATAGCTGTGCAGACACCTGGTCTTTGAAAGAATGATGTAGTTTTCTCCTATGAGTCTAATTATAGTTGCTAATGCATTGATCCATAGGAAAAATGGTCCTGCTTAGAAACAGTATGGTCAGAGCTGCCAGAGGGAGTAGTTAAGGGAAAGCTATGCTGCATTAGATCGAGACTCATAGCCCTGCTTAGCTGGGAGAGATCTCAGTCTCCTCTCTGTTCACTGTGCTGCTGAATTGCTGTTAAGCCTAACAGATCTTCTTTGTATCAACCTATAAATACAGCTGTGTCTACTGGATTTTGCCCAAGGGCTTGCACATCATAGTTTGCTAAATTTTAATCATGCTTATGTTTGCATTTGAGTGGAGTTCACATGTCCCATAAAGCCCTTAATCCTCAGTTTGCCATCCCAGGCAAAATGCCCAGTCTCAGCTGAGGCCTTCCTCCAAACTGCTCTGACTCCATTGACTTCTCGCCACGCTCTCTAATGCATTTATGGATCTGATAAGAGCTCTGCCACAGACCCACTCTCCTTATCCCAGCAATATAAGCTGATGTTGATACTGTTTGTTAAGAAATACTATACAGACATTCTGTCAAACAAATGAAATTCATCCATCTCTCCCAGTGATTTTTACAAAGTTTCTTCCTATCAGTGTGCAGGCGCAGTGGCAGCTGGAAAATATTTTAGCACAGCTTCATGGAAACACTGAGTTTGTTCTAAGAGGTTTGAAAAGCATGTTGTAATTACTGTTTGACTCCTTTGTATACAGTGTGGCAAGATTACCCCCTTTTAAAAAACAAATTAGCTGTGCAGTTTGCATTCAAATTCTGCATGCAATTACCATGATTACGTGTGCAGTTGATGTAACCGCACATAAAGCCCATCAGGATTGTCCGCTGCCTTATGCAAAGTGGGAAAGCTGCTGTGGTTTGCATGCGTGGGTTCAGCTGGCTGCTGTGCAAATGGGCTCCTGCGTGGGGCCTGCTTTCCAGAGCAAAGTACACGTTTCAATTTAAATAAGTGGCATGTCTCAATCATTGCTTGAAATTAATAGCTACAGACGGAGGTGCATTCATTTGACAAGGACAGATCTTCTCCTAGAACAAATTATTCAAAGGGATTCCTTTTTTTTTTTTTATTCTCCCCTTTGATGTAAGGTAGTACAAAGGAATCCAGGACACGGCTTTTCAGAAAAGACTTTTGAAATATCCTATGGGCAGCATTTCATTCACGTGCAGTTCTACTCACAAAACATCTCTGAAACAGTTGTGAGCGTGCTTGTTAAGATTTGCATGTGCTAAGTGCAGTGCACTGAAACACCATCCACAGTCTGTTTTCAAGTTAACATATAGCATCCTCATACATTGTGCTCTGTTGAAATTACATGCAAAATCTACGGGCTGTATAAGTCCAGGATCTGACTCTGCAAACAGAGCAATTGTTTGACTACTGTTGCTTTTGAGGCAGTTACAGAATCCAAACAACCCACTGAACTACATTTTATAGTTTCCATTCTGCTCTGCTTTTATTTTTATATTGTACCTTAAGAGCTGCAGCCTGCAGCGGAAATGGAAATCCCTAAAAATATGAAACGTGAGTAAAAGGAGAGACTCTTCAGGATGATTATGTCTGAAATGCGTGTGTGAAGGAAATCTGTGGCTCAGAAAGAGGGAGTAATTTTGCCAATCTCAGACACTGGGCGTACCATGCACCCAGTCAGTGGCAATGATGGCTCTGGGAGCCAGGTTTTCTAGCTCTCCACCTTCTACCCTTGTCCCTACACCAATAGAATAATACATTGTTTCCATACTTTATTTATATTGATTTCTGTGTCTCTCTCTTTCTTTTCACAGATTCTTGTGAAAACATCCAGAATCATTTAACTTATTCTTTGAATTCCCTAGAAGGAAGCTTTTTTATATCCACTTAAAACTCAGCACCTTTTGTACTAACATCCTTTGGCCCGTGCAAGCCCTCTTTATCTTCATCTAAGGCTCTAGAGGGAAATACTATTCATCTTTATTTCCTTAATTTGTCCTTCTCTTAGAAGTTGCCCGACTTCTTCTGATTTCCTTTGTTCTAAGTTAGATTTGGAGAGCTTGGAAGCTTTAGAGCTTGAGGATACTGCTAGCACAGTTAGAGCATGAAAAAAATCAAATTCCTCAGAGGTGTTAGTGCTGGATGGAGCTCCACCACTGAGTGTGATAAAGGAACTACAAAACTATCTTCTGATGCTGCTTAAATAGTACTGGTAAAAATAGTGCTTCTATCGCCTTTGAGCAAAAATGGAAGGGATTATTTTTGCTCTTTTGAGTCATATACCAAAATTTTTGCACGATGAGCTGTGATGCATCACATTTGTAAGAGCTGAGGATGTGAGATCTGTGTCGAGTTGCCCCTCAGAAATCACTCTGCCTTGCTATGGGACTACAAGTAAGTCAGTCAGGGACTCAGAGGACCCTTGCAGTGAGAATCTTTTGATGGTTTTCTCCCAGTGATGGGATCCAGATTGCACAGAAGCCCTTGGTCTAGTGAAGCCTTGCTGGGTCACATGCCAGCCCACCACAGGTTGTCTAGTTGGGAATGTGTTGTTGAGGAAAGAGATGTTGAACGTGGAGGAGAGGAAAGAGGAAAAGGAGCTCTGTAGTAATGCCATAACTGAGAAGTTACTGCATGACTGTTTTCTTGGTCCCTAAAACAAGGCACAAAGCCTGTGAAGAAAATATTTATTAAACCACAGATGGCAAAGCTGAGCCTCTGATTTCCCTAAATCCTTAAGAGGATTGTGGTACAGCTTATGGGAGCATCTTAGTGGCTAGATGTTCAGCTTCATATTAGATATGTCATACATATATACACCCACAGTGGTTTGAGCAGAGAGTGTTTGCATTACAGCTTTACTAATTGCACACCTTAAATAAGCCTAACAGATAACTATTTTCTTTTCTCTATTTGTGGAATGCCAGGCTTTCATGTACAATGTGGTAAATGGCAAATCTATTCTGCCTAAGTGATTTCCGATAGGCATGTATATGTATTTTCTTGATTTTAACTAGAAAATTGAGAGCAAGCAGTAATAGGAAAGTAAATGATCAGAATAGTCATACCTTTGTTTTAAGTAAGCATAAAAAAGCAGAGGAACATATTAGATAACTACAGGGGAAAAAAAAGGTGTAATTACTTTCATTGATGCGTCCTTTTTTTCCTGAGATTCTGTTTTCTTTGCACTCCTTTCTTGTTTCCCGCATTCCCCAAAATGCCTATCTTTTGTTCTCCTGCTTTTATTACTTTTATTTCTTCATATTTTACAATAGAGAGAGATGAGGACTGAAAATGTGCTTGGAAAAGATCACGGCAGTCTATATCCAAACATGGCACAGACTGTTCACATCCTATCTCAGCTGTCTTCATCACGCCGTCTTACATTCTGCTGAGATGCTTCCACTCTACCAGTGCTGGGAGCAGTGGCAATGAAGGAACACATGCTCAGATCAGACATTAACACTGCACCATAATTTTGTCGCAAGGCTTCAGCCTGTGACTTGTCTAAAAACCCCCAGATCCACTTTTCTGCTGAGGGATGGGGAGGCACTGCGGTAAACGATATTTTTAAAGGAAAAGACAGTGCAGAAGGTTTTCACGTTCGGCAGTTTTCAGATGAGGGTAACTTGCACGTTTCCTGCATGAAAGAGCGCTGGTCAAAGTGAGTGGAGAAGGAGAGAAGACATACAGCTGTCTGTGATTTCCCCAGGCTGAGCAGAAATAATGATCCTTTCTGCTGTACCATGTGTGTCTCAAGTTATTTCTTATTGCACGTCTCTTTGTCATTATTACTGAGAGTTTTTGAGCTACGTGTTGCCTGGAAAAGGGCTTGAAAATTTGACCACATGTACCATATCTGGCATGATTGAATTTCTGCAGCATTAAGGAAACAAAACTTTGTATATTGCTTGATGAAAGTAATTGGCCTATAGAAAAGTATCACAATGTTGCATTAGTGTTTTCTTCATATTACAATGATTCCAAAGTAGCTAGCGGCCAAATCCGAGGAAGATCATTCTTTTATAAGCAATCATGAACTAAATGCTGACACATTGCAATTAACTGTTGAACTTCAGCTTCTTCTTACATGAATTTAGTGATATCCAGTAGAACTTACGAAGCAGTGCAGCATAGCAACTCTGCTCTTCGCTCTTCTGTATTCTGGCTAGACTAAGGAAGCAAACCAGTGCAGAGATTTAGACAGAATCTGGCTGTTCCCTGGAAAGGACTTGGGGACAGTCCAGCATGGATGCAGGGGGAGCAGGAAAGCAAGATCTTGAGTTGCAATGAGGAGTGAACACGGACGATGTACACCCAGAGAACTCAGCAGGGAGGACAATCACTTTTCAATTACCATGATACTAAAACCAGCACTAACAGTGACTTTGATGTGCTTTTATAAGCAGCTGATGTAAAAGTAAAGTGTGTAAGACTATGACTTTTCCACTCCATAATGGAGGCACACCTGCCAAATTCACTACTACCACAAGATTAATTAATAGAGTGAATAATTTTTTCTCCTTACTGTCATACCAGACTTCCTACTTCATGTAAATAGAGAAGCACAAAGGGTTGGTGGTTCTGTTGGTTTTTGTCTTGTTTTGTTGTGTTTTTTGGTGCTGACTTGAAGAACGGATACTTTAAAAAAAAATTAATTCTGAAAATCCACTGGAAAGTGAAACTAAGTGCCCTGCATCAAGTATCAGCTAAAACACATCGGTGTCTGGAGAGGAAAGAAAGCGCTGCATACTTTGAATGGCAAAAGAATTTTGTGGTTTCTGCTTAGCTCTCAATAAGCCATCAAGGATGAGTTGTTCCTTAATGGCATGATTGATTATGTCATGAGAAAATGAACTGTGCCAGACAGAGATCATCTGTGATGCAAAGCAACCATGCAGTTACCCAGTGAACTGCGTCAGCCAAAGAGGGAAGATGTTGAAGTCGCCATGGAATTTGAAGGCAGACTTGCGTAAGGCTGGACTGTGATCACAAACCTGTTCTGTTGGATAATTTGTGCTGCAGAAGAACCTGAATATTTATTGGTGTAGCACTGTTCTGGAATTAATAGGAGCCTTACTAGATCAGCTGCTTCCCAGTTTCATTTCAGTGTTCGTAGGATAGTCTGGGGGCAGTTCTGTTCCAGAACAGCTGGATGAAACTGGAGCACAGAGAAGTTTTGTCCCTGGCAAAGGTGTTACGGTTTGCCAAGACTTTCTTCCCTAATTAAATGGGTGTCTTCCTTGACTTTGATCTTATGAGTCATTCACCTAGAAACTACTTCAGTTCTGCAAGACATCCCTGAATAAGTCTTTCAATTTATTTATATCTTTAAGATGATTTAATACTAAGTTAATGATTTAGGGACCTATCTGATTCCCAGACAAGCCAGTTGGAGACCTCTCCCTGTCCCCATCTAACCAACTGGGTATAACACCTACTTACATTTAAATACCCGTTTACATTTCCACAAAAGAATTTATATTGCCTCCTAATACCTTGAATGCAGAGCTTTTTATAGATTACTACCCCATAAATCGTTAATCCTTACTTCTAAATTTATTTATTTTTACTAGAAGTGGAACAGAAAACAGAGACCTAAACTCTTCAAATGTTGGGAGGTTCCAGCTTCAGGAACCTTGAACACAAACTTCATTCTGTGGCTTTGGACAAAGACTGAACAGAAATAAACCCATTTTTGGGTTCCAATATGAACACATGGTAAATTCTGCTAAAATTAGTTGGTCTGATGGGTTTGTGACGTGGGAATAAGGTTGAAATCAAAAAAGGTAATTCCTTGCTTTCTACTGAAAAGAAGTAAAATTGATTTGTTGCTGATATTTTGGAGAGATTTGTTTTTAGAGACAGCAGAGAAAAGCTCTTTCAGCCAGGAAGTCTTCCTTTTTTCCAGGACAAATCGATGTGTTGCTTCACCACTTTCTTTAGTGGATGGGGAAATGGCAGCCAGGCAGGACAGGAGTCGCTAAGTAATTCTGTCCTCAACTTTACAAACCTAATGCATAGAACATTGTTTTTTAAATTGGGAACTGCTGTTTCATAAAAATCACTGGTGGCACATGTCTGCTTCATGAGAGAGTCTTGAGCCTTTGGCAAATTTAGAAGAGAAGCCCATGCCTGCTTTGGCTGCTCATGCCACCAAGGCATCCAGCTGCACAGTGCCCACCGAGCACCTGCCTCGCAGGAGCTGTGGTGACGAGCATGGCTTCTTGGTGAGCACATATGACTGCAAAGATAATAATTAGCACAAAGTCATGTGGTAAAGCATCCAACCCACACAAGGGACAGGCCGGAGCCGTACCACCCACGAGGGATCTCCAAGATGATAGCTTAATTGAAAGGAGTTGCTCAAGCATGTGCCACACCTGGCGCAGAGTTAGGAACTTCTGCTCCAGGTAATGTTTTAACAAGTTGTTTTCCTTGTTCTGTTGTCACCTGAACCATAAGATTCTGATGCCTGCTTATTGCATAGGCACACCTCAGCTTGTGCACCAAACCTATTTTGTTTTGTTTTGTGCTTTTTAAAAAACTGGTTGTGTTCATGTACTCGGGCTTCTTCTGCACTTCAGATCCCAATACAAGCAGTAAATGGGAGGATGCAGAAGAAAATGCGAAGCCACCATGAGTGCATGCGTGAGATGTGGAGTGTTCTACTTCATTCCTAAGAAAAGACTCATAGCTGATCTCTCAAGTTTTGTCTCAAGTTTTGTAGAAAAAAATGAAAATTGAATGTTAGTCTCCTAAATCTTAATTATATGGTATGATTTATGACAAGTACTGGAAGCCCAGTTTAGCACAGAAAGCAGCAGTCTTATCAGTGGAATACACCAAAGAAAACAACAACAAAAATTATCCAAACAGCTTGTATTCTTCAGAAGATGCCTTTGCCTCTTTTTCTTTCCTCCAGAAAGGGAAATCTGAGCACATCTGGAATAATAAGTATTTTGAAGTACTTTGGATAAAGGAGAGAGAATCAACTCCCTCTTTCAGATATCTCAAATGACAGGTTCCCAGTCTTAATTAGAGTGGGCTGGAGCTTGAAATGAGTATTAAGTGCTGGGGCCCACAGACAGGCAAAACTTCACACCGCTGTGTGCTGCAGGTGTGAAGTTGCTGCTTTGGTACTGTTAAGGTCTACAAAAGGACCTGTGGCTGAAAAGAGAACTGATGCCTTTTGCACAACCTCCAGGATGACTTCAGGATGCGACTCCCAAGAGATCATTGTGTGAAACGTGAGTTGTGGTAGCCAACAGGAAAGATCTTATGTCATTCTTGGTCTAGACAAATGAATAAAAGCTGTGGGAGGTGGGATCTCCGGAATGAACTGGGGATCTTATCGAGTTCTGTCAGTTGTGAAACCAGGTGGCAACCAGTTTCCAATATCTGGAGCAGATAACGTGAGCCCTCCCTGGTTGCTTTTCACAATCTGTCACACTTTCAGACATGATCTTACCCTGCAAGGTCAAAGAAAGACACAATTTTCATCTGACATCATTGGGATTGATATTATCTCCTAATAGCATTGCATACGCATTTAATGAAAGGAAGCATCAAGCTGGAAGTTTGTAAAAGACCAATTTAGGGTGCAGAAGAATTGATAATGGTGTCAGGTAGATACATGTGACTTGCTAAGGTTTGGATATCTGAGTGTGAACATCTGTATTTTCCTGATACCACTCTCTCAGAGATCATCAACCATCACAATTGGCACAGCCAGTGCAGTGCCTGTGCTGGCACAGACTGACAGAGGGCAAGGTTAGCTGAGCCCCTGGAAGGCTGAGAGTCATTTTCAGCAGGGGGAAGACAAGGCAACATTTAAAGCAAATATCCTATTGTCATTTACCTGTTACTAGTCCCAGATGAAATTACACCCTTGTTTCTTAAGGAGAGCACACAATAGTGCTTCATTTCAGTGGCTTGCTACACAGCAAGCAGGCTCAAAGGTTGGCTATATTCAGCTTGATCCCCCGAGGCCTAACCGCTCTGGGAAAAGTAAAGCACTGCTCAATGCTTCTGGTAGTAAGTAGAGAGCCTACAGCCATCCAATGAAAACCACAAAGCAAAGACACTGAGGAGGCCTGGTCACAGTCCCTGTGTGTTAAAGCTGCAAAGTCTCCTTGCGCAGTTCTGTTGGATGTAAACAGCATTCCTCTGCTGTGGTGGCAAACGATGCCTTCCTCCCTGCTGGGCCTCGAGATGTAGCCAAAACTTGTTTATTCTATAATTTAGAGTTCATTGTAATCTAAATGGAGATTTTTTGCAATGCAAATGGGTCTGTACAGAATGTAAGACATTTTACGTATCGCTACTGTTTATTACAGCTATATAACTTATCACTTATCACATAGACTAGATTGCAAAACACAGCATTTCAAACACACTTTAACTCTCAAATTGTCACTAGTAACAAGAACAAATTTTGCTTATTACTCTTTCTCTCACAGTATTTTATGACAGTCTGCAGAAACCCCATTTTGCAGGAAAGAATTCCAAGGAATAGAAAAAGTCTGGATTCAAGTGCAAAGGTTGTTTCTGGTTGCATTAAGTGTCAGGCACTAATGAGTCTGTTTGATTTCCTAAAGCATTCTATTGTACAGTTTGATATGCAATATATGGGGAAGCTTGCTACTAACCCCAAAATTCAGAGTGCTAGAAGAGAATCATAAAATCATAGAATCATAGAATGGCTTGGTCTGGAAGGGACCTCGAAGATCATCTAGTTCCAACTCCCTGCCATGGGCAGGGTTGCCATAATCTTCCATAATGATCTAATGCTGACATTAATAAGCGCAGTTCAGCATTGCTGGAGCAGTCTGCTTGACTCTTCAAAAGCCCAGCAGGTCAGGAACAGCACTGTTCATGGCAAGGAGAAAGGACTTCTCTTTGGCCTGTAGGAGGTGATCTAGGTTTATGTCTTCTATAACGTACAAGTGTTGTAAACTGATAATTAAGCTCAATAAAGATGAAATTAAAATAGTGCCCCGTGAGGTGAGATGAAGTGGTTAACGTTTGTTACACACCCCAGTGCTGGACCTTGGTTCCCAGACAACACCCACCCTTCTCCAGGTGACATTGCTGATAAGTGACTCTCTTCAGCGACGAAAACAAGTGATAAAGTGATAAATTCTTCAGTCGTTGTCAATGGAATATCATGCCTCTTGTGCAGCACAGAGATAAGAAATCTTTTATTAGTTGATTACAATTCTAAGTATATGCATTTGGGTTGTGTCTTAGAAGCCTGGTCCAACAAGCACTGCTGAACCACCCAACTTCTCCTGTGTCCTGGTGCATTTGGGGGAGGATGGCTGGAGCCTCCTTCCAAGGAGGGTGGAGGTCGACAACAACACCGTGGTTGGGCTGATGCTGTGGACAGCAGTCCTGCTCTGGGGACACAGTGGGACTGTATGGCAGCTAGAGTGTCCTCAGCCCTTCCAGTGCCTCAGCTGCAGTAACAGTGTGATTGGTGCTGTGTGCCCTGCTCCTCCTGCAGCCCTCATCGCTGAGGCCGTGGTGAGAACTGCACAGCTGCACAAGTGGTGGTATGCTGGGATCTGAGCACCACAGGCATCCACGGAAATTCCTTCCAGCACACACACCTGGATGCCTTCCCACAATAAAATGAGTAAGAAGATTAGGTCGGAGGTGCTTTTGGATTTTGGCCTAAAGTGGGATTGGGCGCATAGCTGAAGAGTATGAGTGGATTGAGGAAGTTCTACCTCATCTGCAGCCCAAATATGAAAAGACACTGCTGATTTTAGCTGAGTGTTGTCACAAGTTCGTACTCAGCAATATCAGGAGGGGTAAGAATGATCACCATAAGAGGCACACTGATATAAATTCGGACTGGATGTGACATTTTGCTCTGCTATGACTAGTGTGCAGCAATTTGATAGCAATGAAGTAATTTGAAAGTGTTGGCAAGTAGTAGTTTGCATTTGACTATGTAATCTTAGGCTTCACCACTAGCAGAATTTGCATTTACAGGTAGGTGGTAGCAAAGGAGCCACCAGTACTGACTGTTCCATAATAGAAGTTTTGCACCATTTGGGTTTGATAGGCAGTGCTCATTGGGTTAGTAGTGCTAGCAGCAGCATGGTTTCTTTCTTCTTCCTTTCTTTAAGTAAACCCCCAACATCTCCAGAAATAATAGTCACCCTACAGTAGCTGATGTGAAGATGGTAGCAATAAAGCTGTCATTTTTGAAAATGCTGCTCAGGAACTTCCACCATTTATTTGCTGAATGATTAGGGAGACTGTCAAGGTGTAAAAGATTTGGAAGCAAACAGTCCAGCGTTCAAAGCTTCATGGCTTGTCACTAGAGCAGTTACAGTGCAGCCAAATCCTTGGTGATGTAAATAGCTGTCAGCTCTCAGTTATGCAGGGATCACTCCATGACAGTATTTGCCCAACCTTTTAGATAAGTGAGCCCATTGTTTTTAGTGCCAAGGCAGCTCCTGGATGCAGGCAGTGCTGCTCAGAACATTCTGCTTGCACCAGTTGTTTTCAGCACACAAACTTGTGAATATTAAGAGGAGAGAGAACGTTTCATGTTTTCTTTCTCCAGGGGAGATCTATTGCTGTACAGAGGTCAGAGGAAATACTCCTGGCTGAAGTGCAGCCTGGTTCACCATGGTCGCAGATTTGAGGGACGACTGTCTGGCACTGATGAGACTCAAGCTTGCTGTTGTTCTTGGTGGCATCAAGCAGCATTTTCATGATCTCAGCTGAAAAGAGGCAGGTTGCCTCCTCTGCTGCTTGGTCTGTTTCTTTCTTCTTGTGAAGTGTGTCTAACATAGCCATGAACATAAATGAATATTTGCAACCTTGTACATGTGTACAGGGCAGTCTGGATTAAAACATAAACTGAACAAGCCTTACAGTACTTTCTCCAAGAATCCAATTAAAAAAATACGCTTTCCATCACAAAGATGCTATCAACCCCAAAATGATGCTTTAAATTCCCAAGATAGATCATTAATAGTGTTTCAATCAAAATTTGATTATAATAATCCTAAACAATTTAATACAAGCCCTGCAGAGCCTTGTATTTTTTTTTAACTGAATGAAACTAATAACAATGCCATCATCAAAAAGGAACAAAAAAACCCCAGTTGATAATGAGGTAGTTTAACTCATTTCAGCACAGACTTTTTAAACTAAGGGCAAATGTTTTCTATAAAGCTGCTCTTTCTGAACATCAGCATTTATGAGAGTCACATCCACTAAATCTGTGGGTCTTGCTCATGAATGTTTTATCTAATTCCAGCTTTGCTAGCACGTCAGAGGATTGTGCTTTTGGTAGGCTTCCAGTTGTCTGGTAGAAATCCAGTTGCTTATTCATGGATGAAATCTGAACAAGATGGAAGACACTGCAATGAGTGGAATTACCTTTCGGCTTTGATGAGCTGGTCTGGAACCAGACGGAGAAACAAAATTCTCTTAGAGATGATACTCCCTCTCCAGCTTTATTTATTTCCTTTCACTCCACTCCATCCTTACACTTTTCTCTGGGCAAATATACAAATATACAAGGGCTGTTAATATCGCTTGTTGGCTGAACATTAAATGCATATTTTCGAACATGACTGCTAACTCCTCCCTATCTTGCACCTAACTGATACGCCTGGATCTTTTGGCTCCGTGCCTGGGACTGTACATGTTCGTGGAATATCCCAAGGGAGATCCTGTCAAACTTCTTCTGTTCACATGACTCAGTGCTTGTATGAAACTGCCTGGTTTTACAGCTTCTTTCTTTTAACATTTGAGTTTTGAAGTACATTTATTTTATTGGACTTTGGAGAACTTTGCTTCAAACCAAGCAATTCCATTTTGCCTGAGCGTAAGTCTGCTGGAAACTGTTGTGTTCACGAGAATACTGAGATATAATGGGATGATAGACATTTACCTTAAAGAGAGAATACAAACAATGAAAATACACCAACCTTTAGCCTACAATCATTATGTGTGGTATCTCTGTCATAAATATAATGCCTTGTGCAGAGTTCAAGGCTCACATATTTGAAGTCTAAGAGATTTTCCTTCCCATCAGGTTAAGAAGCAAAATGTTAAAGTTGTAGCTGAAGATAAGTTGCAGTGGTTTCTTTTTTTAAAGTTTATTTGCTTTTAATTTAAAATATACAGAAAAACCTACATATTAGCTAGTCAACATAGTATATTTTTATCTACCATTGCAGTCTATATCACTTCTATATTAACTATCCCAAGCTAAAATATTCCAGACCATTTGGGCCTTAGTATAATGATGTTGTGATTTATTGCACTCTCAGTTTCCATCCAGCAGCAATTACCAGAAGAGCTGATAATGGTCTGCAATTTGTTTTCCAGAACTGGGAGTAGTTGCCAGCAACAGCCACTCACAGCAAAAGGCAATGGCTGTTTACCTGCATTGCTCAGTGGGACCAGGAAGGACAGGTCAGTGACAACCCTCTGAGAATACAGAATGAAATACCAACCTGTAGAACTGATGACAGCTGTTTCTTCCAAGATGGTGCAGTGGGACTCAACAGAATAAAATCTGACTTGATGTTAAAATGCTATAAAAAGATGAGACCCTGCTAAAATAATGGACAACTTGTCGTTCTTCCTCTCCTTCCTTCAGTTTGCTCATCTTGATTTGTTATTTAAAACATGTCCTTGATGCCATGGATCGAGTGATACACCCCATCTTTAAGAGCTGACGGCTCTAGCTATTGGCGGAGGTTCCTTATAATGGAATTTACTGTAAGCACCTGTTACAGTTATATGGAGTCTTTATAATCCATGGGGTTAGAGTTGTTTCCTGTTTTGAACCGGTTTCTTGATGACCTTAGAGTCATCGTATTCAAGCTCCATGGATATTTTTCAGAATTTGAGCCTGCCCAGCTGTGACAACTGTTTATCAGCTGCCAAGAGATGAGTTCCTGTGAACCTCACTGCAAAGGACAGATATTTGTCTTCCAATATAAGATTCTTTCATATATGCTGAAAGCATCTGGGTTTCCTTAGCTATCAACAAGGTTAGTGTAGTTCTCTTTTGTAGGAAAGGGCTTGCTGACAAGGGAAAAGGAATTTGACAAAAGGTGCCATAGCCTAGATCTTGGTAAACCTGCAAAGTAGGATTTCAGCAGATCATCTGAGGACATCAGATAACTTCTAAAAGGAAAAAGTCTACATTTTGCCATTCGAGGATGAAGCTGATTTTTAAAATTGCTGATTTTAACTTCTTTGTCTTCTGTCCCCTTTCCTGCTAGTTCTTGTCTGTTCAGACCGTGCTCTGGAGTGTAGTAACAGACCCCGACCTCTGTTCAGTACCTGGTATGTGGGAGTAGCAGCCATATAACTAATGTTGCTATTGGAACATAATAAGTACTGGTTATATTCTCCTCCCTTCTTCATGGGAGGAGAATATAACTTCATTATTAGACTCAGTACCTTCAGTTGTAGAATGGTAAGATAGATTTCTGCTGTGCATTATGTGAAGGAACAGTTAAATGGCTTGCTCTCATCAAAATGGGCCATATCTGTTCTTGTAAGATGGTTGGAAAGAGAGGAAAGATTCTTATTAGCATTCCCAGATTGCATGCTGAGCAGAAGGCTCTGGTTCACGTTGATTAGCAGAACTAAAACCTATGACAAGGCAGTGTAGTAACCAGAGGACTGTAGATGGCAAATGTAGGTAAATAAGGACTATGCATTATTGCTTCATTCTTCCCTCTGCTTTGTTTCACATGTATACTTTTGTTTGCCAGCATTCCTGCCTGCTGTCTCCAAAGTCAGTGGGATTCCAACTAAGTTTTCAGCAACAGGACCATCAGCAGTTGCAGGGACTGTAATGCATTCCCACTTTGGCAAGGGTCCACAAGTATTTTCCCACCATCCTTCTCTCCAGTAGCAACAGCTTCCCTTTTTTGGAGCTCACTTTACTCCTAAACGCTTCTGAAAGTCACTTCTCAGCGAGTGACCAAAATAACCAGGTATTAGTTATAGCTAAGAACAAGGTCCAAAGTGTGATTCGTTATATTTCTTCAGTTCATCTAGAGTAAATAGGAACTTATCTGTGGGACTGTCTAGGATTTGTACTTCTGTGATATCTGAAAACTATAGCTCGAGATCTCAGAGGAAACTTTGAACCCGCTGTACAAGTTTAAACAGGTTTGTGGCCTTTGGCTTTTTAATCTTTTCCTTGCTTCACTGTTAGATTTGAGTGATTGCCGAGTAGTGTAAAAGCCTGGAAATTGGATATTAATCTTGAAACTCTAGATTCTTTTCCCATGGAGGATGTCTCACATTAAACCTTGCCCGTCCAGCTGGGCACAGAAGAAAGTTTTCCACTTTTATTTTAACTCTTAATCACAATGAGAATAGAGGAAACGCATCGCTTTGCAAGGGTAGACACTGAAGCAGCAGAAGACCTTCATGGCTTATTCTCATTGAAATTACAGCTTTGTGCTCACATCAAACCTATCCAGTAATGTTTTTCAAATCATAACTCACAAAAAAGTACGTACTTCTATCTTGCTGTTAAGATTGTAAGGCTGTTGTTGAGGTGGGAAGAGATTATGATATTTCAATGCCCCAGCTGGCCTTACAGAATATATTAATCGCTTCTCTACTCTTTTAGGCATTGTTGAATTTCTAACACCTTCTTGAAGAATCAGAGATCTGAATAATCATTCCATATGGGTTTGTAATATATAAGAAAGTTTGCTTCTGAGAGAATATATGTAGGTCGCTCCAAAAGTAATGCCTCTTATTAATTTCCATGGAAACAACACACCCAAAGAGTGCAAAGATACTGTTTGACAAAGCAAATTCTCACCTACAAAACACAATTTTTCAACATGGTCAACACCACTGGCTTTGCATTTTTGCCCTGAATGAACAAGAGCTGCATGCTGCACTCATAAAAATCTGCACCAGCAGAGGTGATCCACTGTTGCTGTTGCCACTGCTGAAACGCAGCACCCACCACTCACTTTGCTCATATCCAGTGTTTGGTGTCAGCAAGTGGCAATGGGTGCATTTTTTTTTTGCATGGAGGAATTCAGTGACACATCTTTGCTTCATACACACTTCCATGTCAGATGCCATTTTGTCAGACTCTCCCTCTGCTGCCATCTGTCACACGGCAACAAAATGGAATGCAGTATTGGTGGGAGGGTTCAACATCTACTGCCATACCACCACCATCTGCCTCTGACGTCATGGATCAACAGAATAAGATAGGAGCTACTGCTTTCAGAACAGCCCCCGCATATTAGTGCCTCTGTGTTTTTGTATGCAAGACTTAAGAGCACGCTATCAGAACAAAGCTTCATATGGGAAGTTCAGCTCATAAGTCACGTAATGCTTTTGAAAACTCCACCTTGCCAGCCCTTTGGTCTTTTACCCACATACTTCCTTTTGGTTCAAGACCTTCACTCAGTACTCAGCACAGTACTGATTTCACTCAGTACTGTATTCGTCTGGTTGTCAGTTGATATGAAAATCAGACAAATAGAACAAATTAGTAATACAAGTTGTTTTTCCCATGTATACACTTACATATAAACAATACTTACATTTATGCCCTGTAGCACTTTTTATCTTCAGCTGTGCTACATGGAGAAAGTGGTTAGCATAACCACACCCTGGTTAGTTAGCTAAATTTTATTTTTACCTCTTTATATAATTGACAAATTCATCCACAGGTGGATGCAGTATCAAGGATCTCATGAGAACTCCAGAGGCATTGAACGTACTCCAGCTTTAAGGATAACAACATAATTTTTCTTTCTGATAGATTATAAGACGTAAAGAACATAAGCTGTCACCAATTCCAACATACTGAGAGGGGCCAGGTCAGACCCTGATGATAACTTGCAACATGGAAAAGCCTGAAGTGACTTGTAGCTTAAGTGAGTGAGCCAAAATGAGAGTTCAGCCAGTGAACATCTTAAAGGTTATGCCTTCATCCAGTGCAAATCAGAGCTCATCCAGTACAGTTGGGGACTCCCATTTGGTTTCTTGATTCTGTGCTGATTTACACCATTTTTGTGTGACCCTTTGCTCCTGTCAGGCTTGCAAAATGCAAAATATATCTGTAAGTCTAATAACGTGGCTGAAACTGTTAATTACTGTACATCCTTCTGGAAGATCTATAATATAATTAACAGCTGCTGTAAGTTTCAAGACGACAATGAGAGAAGATTTATGTGTTCCCTTTTAGCTCAAACATGGTTTACTTTGATAAATACAATTCTGATAAGAACAAGTGCATATTACCTTGGCCAGTCTCTGCTGTGACACTGAGATATGTATTAACCTCTTTGCTCCAATTATTCAAAATGGTGTTCCTTTCCCTTTTCCTCTGATTGCCCTTTTAAGTGTACTCTACCGCCCTTGCCAAAGGGGTGCAATTATCCCTACAGTTAAACCTCCTGATTTTGGGTGGAGAAGTTGTGTAAATGTGCTGCCAGTGTGGCAGCTTGGTGAATCAAACTTTCTGCTCTTACATAACGTCTTTCATTATGAGTCCCACCTGCTGTTTGGGCAAGAAGATGACTACAACCAGTGAGCAAGAGAGCTTTCACTGTCCTGGTGTTGTCTGGTCTCTTGCTGATGCCGTGCTGCCTAAGCTTGCTGCAGGCCTGCCCCTTGACATCTCTAATGTCACAGCAGTGAGAATACCTCCTTTGTGTAAGACAAATGTTTGCCGTCTGTCTGGACATCATCTGTGCTGGGGGATCAAGATTTGCTTCTTCTGCAACCCCTCAAAGAAGGTGCAGTGCCCCTCAAGACAGCAACACAACTGAATGCATGACTGAAGCTGATAAAAGCTCATTCTCTCCTTCTGAAGCATGCTTATTACTGAACTCACTGTGTGAGGTACACCTCTGTAACCTGCTAGCCTTTGTACTTGGTGTTGTTCAGTTCACTGATTAGAAACAATACTAGATGCACTTCTGATAAACTCTTTGTTGCACCTTTAATCTCTGCACAGCTGTGCTCATTTGAGATGTGAAAGCAGACTGTGTGCCATGCAGCTCTGCATGTTGGTGAGGCAGTGATGAAAATGACAAAGAAAAGATTGCCATAATCATGATGATGATAAAAATAAAGTGATGTAACAGGAAAATCTCTCATGTTACATTTACTTAGTATTAGCAATTCGGAGAAAAACTTTGAGTTGGGTTGGGAGTCCCATCCCAAAGATGGATTGGGAAACAAATTCCCAGACAGAAAAACTAAAAGTATAGTTCTTATTTATTTAATTATGAGGCTGATTCTTTGAGGAAAAAAATGAGACAGTTCAGATTTTAAATGTGGAAGTTGCCTGAAGCACGGACAGAGCTAAATAGTGATAACATAGAACTGTGGGTTTGATTCCTTGTGGATATAAGGGAAGTAAACTCTTGCTTCAGCCATTTATAACAGTATTCCTACTTTTTTCATGAATGTTTCCCAAATCCCAGAATTTTTATCCTTATTTAGAAAGAATTTAAGTGGCTTTTAGAATTAGACCTAATTAATGTTCTTCTGCTGATTTTGGTAGGATTTTGAAAAAAAAGCAGAAGATAATGAGCTCTAATCACTTTATTTTCTGGATCATTCTTATGGTAGAAATGCTGCTCTCCCTAAATATTACAGGATGATCTGGGACCTCATCCAACTCATGCTGAAGTCTTTCCACTCAAATAGGATCCTTGGAGAAAAAAATTGCAGCTGATTATTTAGTAAATACAACGCATTATCTGTTACAGGTCTTTCATTTACTTTTACATTTGTTCCAAAGCTTGGTACAAGATGCTTAGGAGAACTGCAAAGTATTACAGGCCTAAGGTTGAATTCTATCCTTATTATTTTATAGATTTTTTTTATTAATATAAAAAAAGGAGCAGGAAATTTATGAAAATGCAGGCCATGTCAACACAGTTCAATTTTTCAACTTGTCATCTTGTCGCAGTTCTAACGGGAAGAGCCTGAAGAGGGCCCTATGGCCAACTTGTCAGATCTAATCTTCCCTTCTACTCTTAGCGGATATTTTATTAACACTTTTTAAGACTGTTTTTTATTTATTTTGCAGTCTGTGTGCTGAGGCAGCAGCCAGTTTGTTTTTCTTCATCTTCCTCTCACTTTCTCTCTTCTTACTTTCTGCTACAAGAGAGGAATTGGCTTTTCTGGCATCCGAGTCCACAAATCACAGCAAAAAGGGATTGTTGCAGTTTTCATAAATGTGGTGTTACTTGAAAATTATAGACTGCAACTGCTTATTGCACTTCTGTACTATGGCTGTAAATTGGGCCCTGTATCTTTCTGGTGACAGTCATTCCTGCAACAGACCTTTTAGGAAATTGGAAGGGAAATTAAACAAGAGCAAAGGGTAGCTTTCTTTTTATCTTTGACATCCCTTCCTGAAATCCTTATCTATCATATTCAGGCAGAGATGTGACTGAATTGGCGGTGAATTTAGATGTTGCCTGTTTCTGAATCTGCAGCCTGCTGATCCTGCACAGCCTTTGAGGCAGATCTGTTGACAAGGCCAACACGAACATGGAATGTTATGGGTGATAGACCAGGATGATGTGGCACCAAGGGAGTGCATTATTTCTCCATATTCAGTGTTTGTTCATTTCTAGATCAGCTCTCTCAAGCCAGTTTAAAAGGATTGAACTGAACATGCTATCGCCACAGGTCGGGAATGATTTGCAAGAAGCTTGAGTGGTCAGAAAAGGAAGGTTACGCGATAACTTCATTTCTCTCTTGCATGGGAGACAGAAAAATGTACTGAACTCTCCATTGTCCCCTTTGCTGGCTACCAGGATCATGTAATAATGACCAGTTCTGCCTGCATGATTACATTGCTGGAGGCGGAGCTGTGACTGCTCACCCTGAGCCAGGGCACAGGATGGCTTAATGGGCGTGATGGTGATGGCTTCTGTGGTTGAATTAGATAATCTTAGTGGTCTTTTCCAACCTTAATGATTCTCTGATTCTAGGGTAGTTGGTGCACCAAAAATTAGCGAACTACTAATATTAGTAATCTCCCCTTCCTATCCTCTGTGAGGAACGGAACTGCAAATGCAAGGTGCGCTCCCACAGCTCCATGGCTGCTTGAGCTGATGCAGCTTACTCACAGCCCTGTGTGGAGGGATGTGCCCAGTCCTAATCCAGCCCTGCAGTCCTGGCCTTCCGTCAAGTTTGCTTTGATGGGAAGGCTTCTCACCTAACCTTACCTTTCTCCTCACCACAGAATTCACCTCAAATGAACTCTGTGTTGACACTCATGGAGGTGAAAAGCCTCTGTCTAGAAAGGACTTTTCATTTCTGTGTTGCAGAAGAACACGTATTAATTCTGGCTATGGCAGTTCCTCTAGGCCCACACCTCTGACACACCCAATATAAAGAGAGCTGAAACAAGCACTTACCCTAGGGGTGGGAGGGGTGCTCTGGTTTATCACCTTACCGCGCCCCAGATGCAGTCCTGGCTTCCCCCAGGGCCTGCTAGAGAACCAGGGTCTTTCCTCTTGTGTGGTGAGGGCCATGCTGTTGTTTCTCTTCTTAGCAGCCTCTTGTTCCATGATCTGTGCTGCAAGAAGATGGTCAGGTACAGTGCACCTTCTCTCACATGTCAACGAGCATCAGCCAATGCTGCAAGTATCTTTAGTCATGTACTTAACATCCTCACACGTCTCAAACCAAACCAGAAAGCTGACCTTGAAACACCTGTACCTCTCCAGAGTTTCTGGTGTAGTTGCCAGTGGAACAATACCTAACCCAAAACACAGAATGACAAATCTGCAGGCACGCCTGGTGAGAACTGGCACAGATCATAGTTTTGCTTAGCACTCTGCCAGGGCAGTCTTTCTCACTCCCTTTGCCATGTTTAAAGGGATACGAGCAAGTTAAAAGACACAGTTAAAAGCACTGATTTCCTCATCTTTTCTGTGAGTCTTCCTTCTGCTTATTCTGAATAATAGATCCTCGGAAACCAAATTAGCTTTTGATGTTTAGCACCACATGTTTACTTTTCACTAAGCTGAAACAAGAAAAAAAACCTGGAACTTAATTTCACTTTTGTCTGTCCTCTATTTGTTTTCACGTATGAGCACAGTGCAGCAATGTTCAGGCTGTAGATGATGCCAAGGAAAACTGAAGTCCAAACCAAGAAGCTGCTTTCACTGGAATTTAGAAAAACAAGTACAGAACACTTTCTGTTACTCATTTTATTTAATTTTTAATAAATCTAAATTTCAGGTCAACTCAACCTGACAGTATTTATCTAAATAAACATATAACATTATGGGAATGAGAGCTGAACCCTAAATCTGAGGAGGAGGAGACTTTGATTAGTATTTGACTAGGAGGAAGGAAAGCTTCTAAAACAACAGGACTTGAAGGCCTTGCCATATTTGCACTGAAGTGGGTATAAATTTTATGAGTGACTTCGGAGGAAGTGGATTCAGACTCTAAATTGGTGATTCTACATTACTTTATAACTCTCATGCAAATCTAGTACTTGTAGTTAACTTGGAGAGCTAGCTGGAGGGGTTATTTGGAGTTGCCTTAAGCCTATATGCTGCTAAATGATTTACTGGATATCTAGATACCTATAATCCTGGAATTAGACCTACTGGGATATAAATCCCTGAAGCGCACAAGCAGTTAAATAAGGACTAAAAGGAAAAAGAAAAACCCATCTAATCCTTTCCACGCTAAGGTATATAATAGCACAAAATTGGAAAAATCCATCTTCCACACCGAATAAAGAGTGATTACAAATGAAGGCAAGAACATTATGCTAAAGTATTAGGAGCTTGCAAAGTACTGTGATCAAATAGAGCAACAAACAATTCCTGAAATAAAGGGAAACTTCATAAATAAATAAGTAGAGTTCCTTTTGTATGCACTTTATCAAAAAATCGCAGTGAACCCTGTTCTGTACCTTTATTGCAAAGCTGTCCTGTTTTTTGTGCCAGGAGAGCGTATGTGGAGCTCTCCTTAGGAGAGGGAAACCATGGGCTTTGAAAGTGCTGCATACTCGAAGCAAACACAGACTGGACAGCCTTTGATGGGAATGTCTGCCTCCAAAACCTGTTTTGGGCAGGAGAAAAGTACCTGAGGAGTGGCGCAAGAATCAGGCCTTGTTGATGTCCTTGTTGCTCCAGGTGAGCTGAGAGCACAGTTCTCATTGCAGACAGCCAAACTCAGAAATGAGGTCTCCAGTTCTTGCTGCACTGTGCAGGAGGTGAACTGACTTGACACGCTCTGAAGGGGTAAATGCCATTGTATGAGAGTAATGGATTCAAGAGAACTTATTTGGAAGGACCTCAGCATGAGTGAGTGCTGACACAAAATACTGCACTGCGCTGAGGAAACTGGGAGAAAAAGAAAGTTTAAGCTTTTAGAATGGTCTGCGCAGCAGCTGCTGAAAGGGGGCAAACGATGTTCATTTCATCGAGTGAGTGAGGCAGTGTGCAAGGTAGCATCTCTGAGAACAAGGGTTACTGTTGTATGCACTGCAGTTCTCCGGTGGGAAAGGGAGTAATGTGCTCCCATCCTAATTCCTGAAGTGTTCCTGGAAGAGCCAGCTGATGAACTGACTGTGGTACTTCCTGTGCTTTGTCTGGTCATTCTGAAATTGATTTCACAAATATTTCATGTGTGTCAGGTGGGCTGATGAGCAAGAGAAGAAACCTAAGAACAATTAATCCTACCCTTGCTCTGCTATACATCCTTCTCACCTTAATATTGCAGGAGTCAGGCTGCATCCTGCAGTCCTGGTGTTTACTAAGTGATTAGAAGCAATTCCCTCAATAAGATCAGTTGTATGTGAATAGTGATATACACTGCAGGATCTGGGCCTGCAGCACTACTAAATGGATGTGATTTCGTAGAAATAGTCACATTCACACGCAGTGAGTGGATGGATTACTTTGATCATTTAACAAAATGAGCAGAGACAGGTAATTAGTTGTGGCTAGTAAATATTTGCCCAGTATTCACAAGTATGAGCGGATCATGGTTATTCTGCCTCTGGGGCTATCTTTGCATAATTTCCTTTGTTTGGTAACATAATGTGCATTCCAGACTACAGGGAAGAGCGGTATAATCCCTTTGTGGGGGAATCTGTGTGTTTGCTAACACCCCTGTGCAGTTTGTGGCTGCTTTCTGCCCACTTGCCTGGTGCTGTGTACTGGTGAAGAAGCAGCAGAGGACACCTGCCCATTCTGGGAGCCAAAAATATGATTTGGCCAAATGAGGATTGCTAAAACCATGTGCTTCCCAAACCACAGTTGCATGTGTTTTGCCCTTCAACAAACTATTTCTGTTAGTGTGTTGTGGAGTCAGCATTTCCCTCGATAAATCTTATTCTACAATAGACATTACTGAAGCAGAGAAGTTGCTGGGCTCCCAGACCAGTTTCTCACATCCCACATCTGACGTGCGCGTCCTACGCTGGCGCCTTTGCCTTACTCACCAGGGCCTGGTGGAGCCCAGAGGACATGCAGCAGTTCCACTGCTGGCTGCAGCCCTTCTGAAACCTGCTGCTAGGTCAAAAGAGCCTCCTTCGAGGTTTTTTTTCCCTTGGAGATGCATGTTTTAAGTGCTCCTCCACCAAATACCAAGGAGAGCAGGCAGATAAAGGTTAAGCTTCCTCTGCATTCCACCAGAGGTCCCAGCTGGTCTTTCTCTTCCAGCAGCGACCCTGGGGCAGAAGGCAGTGCTTTTTATTTCCTCTCACATATGCAAAACAAAACCTTAATCAGACTTGATATAGCAGTTCTGCTCCATCTGTAGTTCAGGGGGTTTTCCCTAAAAATTTCACTGGATGCAGGGTGGGCCAGAACTTTCTAAGCACTTTGGCTGGAATTCTGTTCAAAGTTTTATCACAGGGCTTTGCATTTGGACAAATTTCACCCCTAGTTTCTGTTTCACCTATATTACAGATTTTTATGCCAGCGGGAATCATTTTAATCATCTTGGCTGATTCCAGAGGATTTCAGTTGGTGATCCCAGCATTGTGGTAGAGCTAGAGCACATAGTTTAGCACTATGTTTGACCTTGATTTAAAGACTCCTGTGATTAGGAGTTTGTCCTGGATAGTTTACTACTGACTGTGGCTTGTTTCTATGGATCAACTACCTGGCTTACAGAACCTGAGCCCTATGGGAAGAGGAAGCAAAATCTAATGTCTCTCTCCACAGTTCCCATATTACCTCAGGCAGAACTAAGGACTGCAAATGTTGAGATGTTTTGTTTACAAATCAGCACACAAATGTTTTCAGAATTTAAGAAATTGTGCATTAAAACAATGCACACTGCAGGATTTTTTTTTTTTCTTCTAAGTATTTGCAATGAAGTTCCTATATGCTATGCAATGACGTAGCTTTTTGGCACTTGAAGTATTTCTTTTCATTCTTGGAGGCCTCAACCTGGGAAATGGTGAGGTTGAAAGATATTAATGCTGTTTAGCAAGCCAACACAAAACTAGAAGTTAACAATAAAGATGTAGATTGTGCAAGCTGAAAAGGCATCTTGGAGCTACATTGGTTGTGCTGCAGTCAACCTCTGTTAGTTAGATCTGTGCAGTTCCCTGGGACTGCAGTGGTCAAAGCTTGTGAGCTTATTCTTCTGAAAGTTTGCTGAAGCCATTGCTCTCATTTCTTTGTTGAGAAATGAGGCCCCAGGATGCAGATTTCATGCCTTGCCGTGCACTTGTTTGCTCAGTACAGGAGCACATGGCACCATGCTGCAGAGCAGCGCTCTCAGCCTTTGCTTACTCATTAGCAATAGCATTTTGGCAAGTGGCAAGCTTCAGGTAACACGACACTTTGCCTTGCCTATTAATTTAGACTATTGTAGAAGTGTTCTTTGGCTCACATAATGAAGGGCTCCTTGGCCATTTGCTGGCTCTGAGCCATGAGAGCAAGCTGGCATTGCGGTCATCTTTCATCTATGCAAACAGGGAGCAAGGCACCAAAAATGGGCAGCATTGGACAGTCAAAGTTAAGAACCTGGGATGGTGAAATGCAGGTTGTCCATAGCAGCAACCATTTTCCTTGATCTTTTCCTTCTTTTTTTCTTCTGTGTCTTATCGAAGTTCAAAGGGAAGCTTGTACTAACAAGTGTGCTGAAAAAGTCCTCATCCCCTGGAGCCTAAGTTAGTATTTGTCCATTTATTTAAGGTTTTGCTTGTGGATCAGGACAATGATTGTATCAATAGCAATTGATTTGCCATTAATATCTGTAACAGCTGCTAAACCACTGTGAACTTGTAGATGGGATAACTGGTATAAACCTGGCCAAGTGCCATTTGACTTCAACAGACCTCTAGGAGCTGACACCAGGAGGTGGGTGGGAGCACGGGAGTGTTCTGCAGGTGCAGACATGCAAAATCATAGAAAATTTGTGATTATAGAGAATTATCTGGAAAAAACCCCGTCCACAGGCCTCATTTTGACTGGATCAATCATAATGACTTTGGGAAGTATAAGCCTGTTCTCTGCTTTCTGACTCTGGTTTTTACTAAGTGAAGAATTGTTCCTTTCTGAAAAGTGCAACTTCTTGAAACTGTCCAAATTTCAGCACTTCAAGTTTCTTTGAGTTTCATTGGCAAGAAATAAACGAAATAAATCAGTTCCTCTGTAGTTTCATCTTATCACCTAGATATTGAATATTTCAGCATTAGGTGATACTGGTACTATCATCTGTGTTTTTAGTAAACAATGTTGTACATATTATGTAGGGTACTTGCCATTACCATGCTTTCACTTTCTAATACAGTTGATGGCTATGATTATAGTACAGAATATCTGAATCAACAAATGATGCTAATTCATTTTTAATGAAATGTAAATGTCAACACAGTGCATACAAACACACGTATATATACACAGTGAAAAGTGTGTTTACCACAACTGACTGGTAAAGGAGAGAAAAATCCTCTTCATGTGGAAATAAAAAATCAGAGGAAAAAAAATACCAAAACCAAACCTCTCCTTTGCATTTTATTTCAGGACTGAAGTTTGTCTTGGGTAGGAGCAAGATTTCACTGCCTCTCAAAATGTTCACTGCTGGCAATAGATAGCCTTATCCTCAAGTTTCACAAAAGAAGTCCCATTGACACCAGTGGAACTATGATTCAGCCCAGTGTCTGTTGGCCCGGGGGACACAGTGCAGCTCTTCTGCAGATGTGATTGTCTCTGACCCATTCAAATGACAATAAGTGAGAACTTTCTCAAGGCTCCAAATATTTCCATCTGGTAGAGAGGAAGGATGCTCTTGAAGCAGGTGTCTTCTGGCCTTTTCAACTCTCGGTGGCCAGTCTCCAACTGGCTACATGGTGGGACTATTCACATAGTAAGGGGAAACTTCCCTGCATGCACACTTCCTTTTACAACTAATACCCATGCCACAAAGAACCTGTCTGAGATATTGCAGTGTGTTTCAGATTCAACTCTTCATCTAGAGAAAAAGTTTCACAGAGGTATTTGCTGCCTATTTTATCTTAAACAGCACGGAAGAGCTGGCTATCATTTCTACTAAACTGAAACCAGTAGTCCCAGAGCAGTGTCTTCTCTTTGTTTTTTTCCTAACCTGAAAAAATCATTATGCCATAGCTTTACTTCTTTGTTTTTGCTCTTTCATTTATTTTTTTCCTAACAGCGACAAGCTGTAAGCACAGGTGGCTGCTGTGGTTCTTTATTTCTGCTGATAGCTATTGACCTGCCAACTAGTCATTCCCTTGGTAATAGTAAACAGGTTCCTAATGGTTAAACTTCCTTCCATTTAAATTCTGTAGTCCAAAAATAATCTAGTATTTTATTAGCCAGGGAACATATTATTAAACACATACATCATTCTTACCGGAGTGTACCTCTGTAAACCTAAGTAGTTTTAAGTCAATATTTTAGGTTTTGTTGGTTTTTTTTCTTTAATTTTTATTTATTTATTTATTTATTTTTTAGGATAGGACACCAAACAATGGAAATTAAAAAGTGAATTGAGTGATTGGTATGTAAGTCAAAGTCCTGGGAGCTAGAAACTGTACACGATTCTGACAGTGTGTTTAAAACTATATGAGAAAGAGTATCTGATGAGTAGCAGACTCCTTGCTGGCTCTGATAGACTCAGAAATCAATAGTTGATTTCTGGGAGTTTATTTCTCTGGATTATCTCGGTTTACATGAGATATGACACCTAGATTTCGCTATTTACATTACTGGTTTAAATTGTAAAAATCCATTGCACTTTCTCAGCAATTAAAAGAAAGGGCATCAGCTGGATGACCCCTTGAGTTTCTTGATAGGAAACTATCATGTTTTCATGTGTTAATGTGAGCTGGGAAAGACCCCTCCTTGTGTAGCCAAACCATATGGAATTTATATCTCTGTCGGTATATGGGAAAGCGACGTTACTTATTCCAGGATATGGAAATGCTCTCATTGACTTTCTGAATCTTTGTGAATGAGTGTTAGCGCTGGCAGAGCTGACAGGCCGACAGCACAGGCTGGGCCAGCGCACGAGCCAGCAGGCTCTGGTCAAACTCTTGCACACGCTGCTCTGCCAAAGGACTTCAGGCTTCACCTCCAACACCCTTGTTTTTCCATTACTAAGACTTTCCTAAGCATGCAGAGCCAAAGAGGCGCATTTGCACATGCCTGCATGCCAGCAGGCACGCTGAATCTCTGCAACCAGGAAGCACGCCTGGTACATAACAATGGCCAGAGCTCTTCACCTTTGTTTCTCATCTGAATTAATCTGAGCCACTTTACCTAATATCACTTAGGTGACCTAATTCATTATTTAAGTGAACTGTAGCTGGCCAGTGCATCCCAATTTCCTTTTCCCATAACAATGGGAAACGACAGCTTTACTTTTCCTCTTGTTGCCCCAACTGGATGTGTCACAGGGACGATCCTGTCCTGTTGTGCTCTTTTAGAAATGTTGGTGAGATCAGTCTCGGTGACCCCACTACCCTGGACATCCCACTGCGTGGCTTCAAATCACTAAGTTAATGGTTGTGAGAACTTTTCCCATCAACGTGGCTGCTGCTTCTCTTCAGTGAAGCTCATTCCCTTTGGTTTTCAGAACACGTTCCTGCCATGCTTTGGAGGAGCTGTGTTTTTCTATTTTTAGAAATTTTAACTAAAAAAAAAATTGTAGCCAAATGGGGTTTTCTGGGTTGTTCATCTCTTGAGGTCACGAATGGATTATCTCTCGTTTCTCAGTGGGGAAGGAGGCTCAAGGGGAAACTATCTCACCTCTCAAACCCATGTAGAACTCAGAAAGTGTGTTTCTCATTTTTTAGTATAAAACCAAACTTTTCAGATCACACAATATCTTATTTTGTGTAATGAAAACCAACTTCAGAATGCAGAGAACTAGAGAAGAGCAGAGCCAGGGAGGGACTCTTTCAGAAGCAGTGTCCTTGCAAGGTGTGCCAGCGTTGGGGATGTTCCTCCTGGAGCCATCCATCAGGTAGCTCTGTTTTCCACTGCTCTTCTTGCAGGGTCCCTCACAGCTGACTTGGGGAAGGCAAACACAGTGTTGAATTGCATCACTCCCTCAAAACTGCTGGGAATTGGTGAGCTGTGGGGCACCCAGCACTGCTCATTAGCCTGCCCTTATATCTTAGCAGCAGCCTGGCCAGACCTCTGCTCCTTGTGCTTTGCTGTGCCACAAAGAATTTTTGAGAAGTCTGTACTGAAGTTTGATTTCATAAATCCTTCTGATAAGTGCAACAAAAGAACAGAAAAGATCTCTTTAGTGGCTGAGCCATCTTAAGTGAACAGAATGTTTTACAATTAACAGTCCAGCGGCTCACTTTACATGCACGGCTTTACAGAGAGCAGAGTGAAAAAATACTTTTAAAGCATTCAGATAAGCCTTTGTTTTAAAGGCTTACAGAAATGCTGTTATGGCCACTGACCACCAGCAACGATCATAAGGTCTGATCCGTACTGCTCCAGGTCACTCACAAAATGGTTGCCAATATTTTCTGTGCAAACTCCCTATTGATTGCATAAATACAGTACAGTACCCATGAGGTAGTGTTGACCTGTCACATAGTAAAGATGTGGCAAGCCCCATAATTCATTACCAGTTGGAAATAGAACATCATTGGAGAGATAAGGATAACAATGACTTTCCATCCAATGATAAATTACTAGCAGCTGCATTATTTTCCCTCACTTATATATGGCTCTCTTTATTGAATTTAGCTTGAGATAAATAAATGATCTGCCAGGAGCCTGGTTAATATTACTTCTCTGGGACCCATTTCAGGCCCAACTAGGCTTTTGCTGATAATATCTTTAAGCTTTTCAGTAGGGAGAGACATAACATTTGTTTCTGACAAGAACCCTATGTCGCCTTATCTGTTTCATTTGAGAGGCCGTCGACCTCAGCTTCTTTAGTTAAAATGAGAGCTTTACTGTAGAGGCTAAGTTCTTGAACTTGACTCTCTTCTTACAATGGGATTATATGTCCTGGTTATAAATTTGAAGCCACACATGATATACAGTTATTCTTAGCATTTCCTGTTGATCTCAGGGTGGTATTGATTGCCCTGCTTTTGAATCTTTCTTCAGTTTTCTTTGGTTTGTAGATTCCATCTTTTTTATATTATTATTTTTCACCGCACGATAATCTGTGAGCTTGTCAATGCACACTTGGATTTAACTTCATGCATTTGTTCCATTTGAAAATGACAGCATTTTTTCACCATCTCTCCCTCCTCCTTCCTCCTTAGGAAGAAGCCAGCTTAACAAACACAGATCTAGTTTAACAAACACAGATCCACTTGGTTAAAAAATAAAAAGACTTGTGTAAGAACAGAAGATTAACTCTTTCTGTGAGTCAGCATGCCCAGGAAGGATCCTGAATGCCTGAGATTTTTTAATTACCATTAATAATTGATGTGCTGTTTCAGTGGTTCTGGCCTTCGCAGATCCTATTGGAAGAGATGAGGCAGAGACGGGACGGAGCAGAGGTGTGAGGCAGCAGGCATAATCAACCTGTGCTGTTGGATACCTCGAATGTGGTATTTTTGTTAGTTCTGGGAAGCCCTATCGTCAGGTTATAGATTAAAATCAGACAGTTGCCATTTTTCATGCAGTGTGAATTAGAGAAAATTAAACTGGACCACTTCTGATAAATCCTCTCATAAATAAACTGGCTGGTAGTGTTAAATAAGAGTCCAGCCACAGTTTGAATCCCATCTCAGAGAACAAAGAGCACGTTCTGTCTGTTTTAACACTCTATCATCATTACTGTTATTTATACTATAGCAATGCCTGAAGGCTCCAGCTGAGTTTGGAGCCCCCATCTGCTATAAGCATAATGAGGCTTGTGCAGAGAGCTTGCAGGGGGAGCAGACAAGATAGAAAGAGGAAGGGAAAGCACTGTGATACCTTCCTTCACCTTCTGCTTTCCAGCTGGGAAACTGAGGCACAGAAAAGGAAAATAGTTTGCTCAAGGCAAAATCTTTGGCAAAGTTGGCAACTCCCAAGCAATCTTGTGGGTTTTTGCCTTGATTTAAATCCATTTTCTGCAGATTTTTTTTTTTCTGGAAGATCACCTGTCTCTTTTATGCTTTCCCACTGAGTGAAAGTTAGAAGATAAAATAGGAGTATGATGATAAATCTGTTTTATCTGATGTTGGAAGAATTTGTTGTTAGGAGAAAAGGCACACCCTAAATAGCATCCTGCATAGATTTGTGTAAGAGAAGATCTAATCTCTGTGTGTATTCATTTTAATTTGAAAAATATCATCTTGAATGTAAATAAGGAAAATTTGCCTTTTTATATAACAGGAATAGTTTTGGCATGTACTGATCATTTCCCATGTCAAATCACAGATATTGCACAATACTCCTAAAAGACACAGAGATTAATATTTATTAACTCAGAGCAGTGGAGCGCTCACGTGACCCACTGTCAGCCACAACCATTTCCTGTTTTCTAGAGGGACTGACAGCATCTTGTCACCACTAATTATTAGCTAAACTCTTCAGAAATTAATTTCACATACAATCACAAATAAAAAGGGGGATGGTGGGTATCAAATGTATTATTTGAATGATAATACATTTTCCGTTTCTGCTGTGCTGCCATTCTTATGTTTCCCCAAGTACCCTGTAAGTACCGGGATGATATTCACACATGCACACAAAGCCCAATTAAAGAGGCTTCATGCAGAGCTTCACACACTGACTGGATGAACTCCTGTGCCCTTGTGTGTGCACCATGTGCAAGGGAACGGGGACTGCAGCAGCGAGATGCTTGTGTTGCACCCTGAGCCAGCTGGAACAACATTTCCAGTGGCGTCTGAGTCCACATTCCAGTAGCTTTGTCATCAAATTACTTTATTTCCCCACATCTTCTGTGTGATGTCCTGTTTGAGCCTGGAGGTGTGTTTGCTTCTTGGTAAAGCCATCGGGCATCTCTCAGTTCCAGTGCAACTGTGTCATTGCAGTGGGTAAGTGCAGCCTCTCTGTTTTGTGAGCCCAGAAACCAAAATGCTTAAGTGACTTGGCCAACTCAGCTGGGACTGAAACCCTTTTGGACTTAAAAGAACATCCTTCCTTGCTAAGTACAGACTGCTGGTTATGTTCCCTGTAGACCTGGCAGTGACTGTGGCCTTCATCTGCCGCCCTGTACTTGGTTCACTCATCCTGGAGGAGGCCTGACCCAAAAACCTTCCCACAGAGACGGCTGTACTGCACAAACCATGTCAGTTAGAAAACGTGGTTTCTTCATCTACTTTGAGGCTACCAGAGAAAATAACTTTCAGCGTACTGCTGAGAGGTTTTACAGCATTGCTGTCAGTACATGTACTACAAGGATTTTTGCAAACCTTTGCAAAGGAATTGTAGCTTCTGTATCTACCGTAAATGTGCCCTGGTTTGCTTGGACCACGGACAACTTGGTTTTGATACTTAGCCTCCCCTCTGTCCACCTGTATGCAGAAGCACTGAAGTAACATCCTTGCTAGCCATCTGGCACAAGCTGTGTCTGATGTGGCTTGCAATTGGCAGAACATGTCTGTATTTTTTTGCTGAAATTTTTGTTGTTGTTGTTTTGTTTTGCTATTTCAAGTCCCTGGTCTTGGAGAAGCAGATCTCTAAATAGTTTAGCTCATTCATTAGCCAGCAGCACCACTCCATGCTGTGCATCAACAAGGCTGAAGAACAAGACTGTCTTTAAATGAAGAAGCCCTGCCTTTTCCTCCCTGCATTCATACAAGTTAAACACGACTTCTTGTTTCTGTCATTCATCCTATTAAGCAAAGTCCAGACTGCCAAGTGAAACCTCATTTGCCAATTTCCAGGGATGGCAAGCATGTATAGCTGAATCATAAACCCTGAAGGAAGGGCCTTATCTGATGTGGTACACCAGGCCTAATGGGGCTGGTCTATGCAGCTGCATCACCTTGGGTAAGAACTTCATCAGAGCCTCTTATAAATAGCATGCCTGATGTTACATGCATTGTGCCGAAGGACACAGGTGTTTATATTTACAGACCTAGTACTTAACTCCTTTAAGTGATTCTTTGGTGGTAGGATCTAATTGAGCAATACTCTAAACTTGTTTAATTCAGTTTGAAATTCCAGCTCTGCAGGAGGATTTTGGATCAAATGCGGTTTGACTAGTTATCGTCAGCCTTCCCTGTAGGATGGGGATGCATTGTGTTGATGATCTAAGAGTAAGAGTGCAAGTGAAGAAAGGCTGTCTTCACTTGTAGCCATTACTACCGAACATGTTGTTCTGATGTTTTACTCACAAAGCCCTAAGTGTCCTTATAAATGTAAAATTTCCTTCTTTTTCCTTGAGCAGATGGAAGACTTAGATGGAAATGAATAAAAACATAATTTGCCAGAGCCCTCAATTAATCATAATCAAGTTTGTGCATGTTATGCTCTACAAGGGTAGCAACAATGAAACACAGGGAGAAAAGGATGCTTTCCTCAGGCAATTCTGAAGACATAAAAGCAATAAAGGAGCATACTTCAAAATAATGTGGAGATATATGACTGCACTAAATAAAAATGCTTCTTTAACGTACTGTAAAAATAAAGATGTTTAGTTAGATTTATCATTCTTGTTATAAATGCAAATTCATCCCCTGGACTGCACCATTGGCTCTGAAATCACCCAAGGGATGGTTAAGGCCCACTATTTTCTGTAATTACTCTAACGTTGTTTAATTTGTTAAAGAGCTAACTAGATTGTTCATTCTTTTTACTCCAAGGTAGTGTATGCTACACCTTGTTCCTGCTTATACGGACATTTTACTTAAGTGGTACATTTGGGCCATTTTTTATTTGATATAGTGAGAAGAACTTGGACTTGTACAAGGCCTTTGACATGGTTCTGCACCACATTCTTATCTATAAATTGGAGAAATATGGATTTGAAGGCTGGACTATCCATTGGATAAAGAGTTAGTTGGATGGTTGCAGCCAGAGGGTTGTGGTCAATGGCTCTATGTCCAAGGGGAGGCCAGTGACAAGTGTCTATCAGGGTTCCATCTTGTGGACTGGTGTTTAACATCTTTGTCAATGACCTAAACAGTGGGACTGGGTATACCTTCAGCAGGTTTGCTGATGACACCAACCTGAGTGGCACTGGTGACATAGAGGGTGGTGAGGTACTGGGAACAGGTTGTCCACAGAAGGTGTGGATTCCCCATCCTTGGGGACGTTCAGAACCAGGTTGGATGGGGACCCTGAGGTCCCTTCCAACCTAAGACCTTCTATGAATCTATAATATGTGTCTAAGAATGGTTTGCTCATTAGTTTGCATGAATTGCTTTCAAACCTGTGAAAATGCATTTTTAAATTAGCTTAGAATAGAGCAATACATGTTAACTGAATGCAACCCCACTCCCCAAGTTCTCCCCTGTTTGACTTTGGAACATTCAAAACCAGTGACATTCATTTCTGCAGCCTCATTCAACCATTGCAATGAGCAAATGAAACAATTGTTTTATTTGTAAGAGGAGATTATCCCTTGAAGGCAGATAGAAGGATACTGCCTACAGAACCCTATTTGCAGGCACAAAGAGCGCTTAGTCAATTTTTGGCAGTAATACTGAGCCTATTAGTTTTGGATATGAGTTCGCTGATGTTCAGTGCTGTAGATTTCCAGTTAGTTCATGAAGAGCCTTTAAAATTACACACAGAGCTTCATTAATCGCCTCAGAAAAGAAGCAACAAATATCAGGCCCTCAAAGTGTCTGTGCACAGAATGGCCATTGATTTCAGTGAATATTCCTCAGTGGAAGACTGGTCCTACCTCCTGGGAAGGCAATTACAGCTTTCCCGTTAGTTACAGCAATGAGAGCTTTTGCAGGATCAGGTCCTATTAGCTGCTGTCTTTCTGTCTGTCTGCTTATCTATCTGCATTATCTAAATATGTGTTTTATGTACATAATCTATAAGTCAATTTGTTAAAAGTGTAAATCAAAATGGAGACCATCACAAGATAGCAAAGATGGGATCTTAAAAAAGAACAAAATCCAAACATAGCTTTGGGGTCCTGAAGTTGGTTGTTGTTTTTTTTTTTGGTCCTTTCTCCTTCTATCAGAGGACTGTTTGAATATTTGTTCTACACCAAACTATCCATAAGAGAATTTCCTGTGCCTTCCTTGCAAACTGCACAACCCCATGTGATCCTTGATCACAACAAATTGATTTATTTAAATAAAAGTAATGATCTTCTTTCCTTTAGCCAAGCCCAAAGGCAAAATCCCATGTAACCCTGATCAGCAAATTGATATACTTATCTTCTTTTGCCCTCCTTTCTCAAACCCAAACAATACCACCCTGATCCCCAAGTAATAAGAAAATGATTTATGCAAACAAAAATAATTATCTTTCTTTGCTCTCCCCCCTCTAACTGTATAATCTCAGCAGCTCCTTGTTTAACAAATTGATTTATTTAAATTAAACAAATGGTGATCTTCTTTTGACCTCTGTGGAGCACCTCGGTGGCAAACTCCTATCCTTACCCCATACACTTAGAGGGACGTATTTTGAAATATAGCAGCATTTCTAACTAACCTTGATACTTTGTGGTATGCTGAATCAAAGCCCATAGAAGCTCTGCTCCTATGCCATGAAAATAGGTTGTATCTCCTCTGAAAAGTAATAAATGTGAACGGGATTCCTGTGTATTATTGTAGGGCAAGGAAAGTTACTCATCCAGTTCCATATGAGGAACTTGACAGAGGGTGACTCTATGCAGTGTGTCTGCACACATCCCACTTAGCTACCCATAAGTGCCTGTCCAGATAGAGCTTTTAAACCGCTGGCAAACTCGGTGCTCAAATACGTGCAGTGCTACCTCACCTAAAACTGACAGAGCCATCTAGTGCCAGCCAGATGGTGACAAACATCAGCAGCAGCTGACAGATGAGATCACAAACTCAAAGGATTTCATCCATTAGGTTTTAAGGATCTGTCAAACCACAAGTTGTATTGTAAGGAAGCACAACTTTTCTGGGGAGAAAGAGAGGCAGAGTCTTGCTTTAGAACCGTTAACTCAGTCTTTTTGGGAAAAAACACTCAATGTGTCCACATTTGGAAAACATTCTATGGAAGGTGCATAAGTACACAAACATGTTTATGCATTTGTGTACTTTCACTGTGATAGTTTTATTTAAGATTGTATTTTCTGTGCTGTCCACCAGTATCTCTGTTTTGTGTAGCTGCTACTTAAATAGCCATTTTGGCATTACACAGAATTACATAATCACATGTGCTATATGCAAAAGTGCAAATAGTCCCACTTAGCACCTAATCATGTGATATCTGTTGTGAAATGATGGTGAAAGAGCCAATAGATATGACTGTTACTTTGCTATTAGCTGTGATTCTTCAGAGGCGAGTACAGCCTGCAGCTGGAATTTAGCATAGATGGAAGAGGGATTAAGTGATAGTGGGAGCCTGAGTGTGTTGTATATAGAAACATTCTTCCCTCAACCCGTTTCTGTGGTGTATATACTCTGAGTAGGACAGTGCTGCTAACCAGTCTTCCAGATTTTGTAATATGCTGGGATTTTTTTGCAGTTCATTCACACTAGGTGTCTGCTTTGGTTTCAGACTCACTTGCGTCCTCCGCCAGAAGACAGTGACATGACACACATGGTAGCACAGAGCTCTTACTGCTCCATTCAATAAGTGATTCTCCACGGACAGACTGTGACTCCCCAAAGGTTGCAGGGAGAGGTAAGAATGATCATACAGCATCAAAAGTGTTTCATTCCAAAGCCAGCAGGTTTTCACTCTCTCTAATCCTTCACCTTCAAGGTTTGGCACTCTTTGTGATGCTCTTAAAATATATGGGAGAACCAATAAGAATGATTAATGTTATTGTGAAATCATTTCCTTTTTTTTTTTTTTCCCCAGTAATTTTTAGTCAGTTTTATAATGTTGGGCACTGAATTGGGAATCACTGTGTCAAAAGCTTGGTCATGTCATGTGAACTCTTCATAGGGAATTCAACTGAAATGGAAGAACCTTGCAAAAACTGAACAAGAATTTGCAAAGCAGGATTACAGGCACTTTTGAAGCTTTTCAAATCTCACTCTTGTCTCCTTCTAGTTTGAATATATTTTTTTGTTCTCCTGAAAGTCAAATAATTGAGGTTTTTGCATCTGATCCTTTGAATATATGGTCTCAGAATATCCTTGTGTATCTGCTTCAAAAAATTCAATTTCATAGAGCTTTAGGCCCTGATCCTCATCATGCATTACCTTTACCCCGACTACAGGAATAGAACTGATATGAAACTTAGACTGTGGTGCTTTGCAAAAATGTTACCATGGGAAAAAAAATATTAAAATTCTGAAAGATTGTGGCAGCCTTTTAAAAAATTTGGCCCTCTCTGTCATCTTGCCAGAGAGGTAAGTATTTCTCCTGCAGACAGGTTGGAGTTAGTGGGACGTGAAATAATGTCAATGGTAATGGTAAGAGGATTAAACTGCAGTTCTGCTGTTATTGAACAGTTTGCAGAGACCATATTAAACAGCCACATCAGTCCGCAGGTCAGCCCTGCAGTTCCACTAAGCAAACACAGATGCAGAGTTCCCTTTCATGGTCATCATTTCATGCCTTTGACATCCCTAGACTGTCGGGACCCAGTGGTGTATTTACAGCCTGAACATTAAAGATTCCTTTTTTTTGAATCCTGAGTGGATACCAACAATTAAATCAGTAGTAATGAGAAAAAGGGGGGACACTTGGATGGACTTCAGTGCAATACAAACAAATAAGGGGAAAATTAAGCTGCTAGAACATTCCCTGATGGGGAACTTTGGGGACTTCTTCAGTTGCTGACAAAAATTCTCTTTCAGAATCTGGTTGGTTTTAAATCTCTTTTCTTTGGGGCTGATATCTGCATTTTGCCAAAGCTGATCCTGAAGTTGCAGTGGTTGAATTTCACAAGGCTAGTGCAGTTCAGCTCATGTCAACACTGCCAGGCCTTTGTGCTTGTTCAAAGCTTGTGTGAGTCCACTGGGACTACAAATTGGCCAGAAGAGACTGAGGGAGCAGTCTGTCTTACAATATTCCTTTCCTTTTCCATTTCAACAGAAACTTTGGCAGTTCTTTAACATTTTCCTTAGTTTTTTTGTTTGTCAGAAATGAACCAAATAAACAAAGCAATCATGTGATGTGTGTATATATATATATATTTATAAACACATACATCTGTGTAGAAAGGACAGAATATAGCAGATTTTTGTTTTGTCTGAATGGTTTTACATGGCTTAGTCCTGCAGTTTTCAAGTAATGATAGGAATACAGCTAAGCTGAGTGTCAGGGTAGTCCTACAGAATGTAAAGATTATTGTCAAAGAGTTCTTATAGAAAGGAGTAAAATAAATCAGCTGGTGAATTACAGAGCCTTTGGTCAATAATTGTTTAATATGACACAAATTTTAAGTGAAATTTACAGCATACAAGCACTCCACAGGTAGCCACTTCTTCCTATGACATGAAATAAACATGCAACCAGAGAGTGTAGCAGTGAATTACATTCAACCTCAGAAATGCTTTAGTATGTCTTCAAGAGCTGCTGCCTGCTTCAGTGATGGATTATAACTTAGCATGGGATGCCACAGGCATGGTAAGGTATTTATGTAGTCTTATGATTGCTCAGACACTTGGAACAAATGTATAGCTGGTGCTGACAGAAATCAGAGTATTGCTATCTCCCACTTTATTTCATTTATTTGTATTTAGCAAGTGCTGGAATGCAGCAAGCCACCAAGCACAACTGCAGCTGGAATATGGTTTCCAGAGCTTATTTACAGTAGCTCTTATTCACAACGGGTAGTGGTATATCACTGCATATGTATTTCCATTGATGTCAGGGGGTTCATTAGCAGAAAGAGGTGCCATTCTGTATAGCTGAGTATCAGTTTGGTCCCATGTTTGAAAAGCTTGTGTATTGTTCTGTTTGTAAATGTGTTTACAGTTTGAAAAAAGCCCTATGCCTGATCCTCACCAAAAGGCTAACAACACTGTGAAATGCTGATGAAGTTGGTAGGGTGCAGGTTTTGCAGCATTTCATTGCTTTGCAGGAAACAATTCTACATGCTCTTTATTTAGTATTGGACAGATCTGTTTTCCACGTGCTATTTTCAGCTCCGTACTTAAACTGATCCAAAATTCAAAGAGAAAAGAAAAAGCTGAGATTCACTTCAGCAGCAAACAATGTCAGGTGATGTTGATTTAAAGAAAACATTAATCAATCCAGATTTGCCTGGAACTGGGCCCAGGTTCACTCAACAGGTTGGTGAACCTTAGCAAATCTTCCAGTGAATCTGTTCTGTGTTTTGACTTTGTAACACGATCTGAAATCATCTGAGTTTCATGAGGTTTTGTTGTGCACGTTTTGGAACACTGGTGGGGGAGTGAATCTAGGGAAACACAGAGATGCTACATTTTGCATGATGTGACAAGGTAAACTGTATTTCACTCTTCCTGACACTCCTTGATACCAAGTTGAAGAACGGTGTTGATGCTGTCAGCTTAGTATTAAAAGAGGAGACTATCACTATCTGTCAGTATTCCTGTGTCTACAGTGGTCTTAGATTCAGAGCCAAAATAAAGTCTTCAAATTGTACTCTACATGACAGTATAGTTAATTGTGTACGGTTATTTTTTCCCCTTGTTTGGGGTAAATGCCAGAATTTTTCCTGCATAGACAGATTCTGGAGTTGTGAGGAAGGTGTTAGGTCTTTTGATGTATGCTGGTCTGAAAAAGTTGTGTAGTGCTAGAAAAGATTAGGATTTTATTGTGAGCCCGTGGATAAACAACTTATGCTTTAACTCTGTTCTGAATTCATAAATAGGTGTACCTGGCCTCCACAGCTGAGTATGAAATATTTAAGGTCCATCTACACCCATCAGGTCAAATATATGATAAGGTGACATTTTCTATTAATTTTATTTCTACTCTGAGCTAGAGCCCAGAGCAATAGAGATGTGAGACACTCAACACAAGAAACAAAACCTGGCTCTTCAGTGCCTGCCAATTTTTTCATTCTGATTTAGAGTGAGCATCAGAATCATTTTGCTGCAGCTGGGATTTTAGAGAGAAGGGCTGATAGAAGAAGCTATGAACTTTTTGGCACTGATTTGTTGCCTCATACTTGAGATAGACCTGTAGGTCAGTATTATGAGAGATGGCCTGGAGAAAGGAGGAGGACAGTGCATGGAGGGTGGGTCAGTGAGTGTAGCCTACTGTCCTAGCATGTATACAAGGTCAAACTGGCTAATTTAATGGTCTTTTCTGAACTGAGAAATCTCTTAAGAGGGAAAAATCAAAGTCTGCAAAGGTAATAATTAAGAAAAAATATAACAGGCTGCAGTGTCCTCCAATGCCCCTGTGGTTCTTCCCCTCCTAACCCAACACACGGGCAGTGATTCAGCCGCAGATTGACTTGTTCTGTCAGTCAACTTAGAAGTACAGCAGGAAGGAAAAACAGTTTGCCAATAATATTCAAGCTGAAGCTGACATCTTTATTTTCCTCTAAAAGAGTTGCGTTTGCACCCGCTTGTATCACTGCATTTTTCCACTAAGGTTGTCTCACTTATTTAACTTGACACACAGAGCACCCCTCAGAGGTCTTTGAGATTCAAACCAGCATTGGAAGTGACAGCCCAGATAACGTGAGTAATCAAGTTGGACCTTGTGGGACTGCACTGACTACTTTTTAATTGATAATTCCAGGTTCCTATAATAAATTTATTTCTTAATTATATTCACCGTGTCATACATGGTAGCTAATGATTACCACTAGTTTAAGTTTGCAGCCTTAGAAGACGTGTTCCCCTCCCCCAGTATTTAATCACAATTTTCCTTCTAAATTAAGATTTTCTGACAAAGAAAACAGACCAAAGCTGCACATTAAATCCAATTCCTCCCAAATAAATGAAGGTAAATTTTAGGTACTAAATTAGATAAGTGATTTTAATTAGCTAATCATTTCATGAAGATCATAAAGCATTTAAATAACACTGAAGTTATGTATATTTAAGCAGTTTTATGGAGAATTAAAGTCTTAAGTGGTAAATTTAAAATGTAAATACAAAAGTGAATGTTGGAATGTTAATTGCTTTTCCTGAGTTTCTCACATGGCCTGAGATGTTACAGGAGGAATCAAGAATTACAGTCATAGGAATAATGTGGCCAATCTAAAGCTTATTAAAGTCCTTGGATTCTTTCCATGAAGTTTAGCAGCCATTGCCCCGAAACAACAAATGCCTTTACATGTCTGACTTACAGCGCTGTTAAAGTTTCTTGTGTATTATAACTGTACATGTGATGTCAGTATTCTTAAATAACCACACATTTCTAGTGTAAGCTTCCTTTTAGAAGCCAAGAAATTTTAGTTGACCTGAAGAACTTACCTGATACTCTTTGAAAAATACATCTTGGCAGTAACAGCCATTTACACCATCAGATCAGTTCACATCAGAAGAAAAATTTACCTACTAGGAGAAGCTGATGCATTCAGTCAACAAAGCTCAGCAACAGACCAGGTCATTATTAGTATGAATTCTCATGTGCCTGTCCTTAACTCAGTGAAGCTTTACGTTGGTTTTGATTCGATGTATAGTTAAAAATAGTTAAAATTGAAACTTAATTTTACCGTTTTGTTGCTCATAATGTTGGAAACTAATAGGTTAAAATCAGGAAAGTAAGGCTGAAAAATCAAAACACTTGGAAATGGGTTTCATATCCCATTGGATGAAGGAGTGCAGGAAGGGGACCTCAGCAGAAGGTTTCCTTGCTTCCCTGAAACTATTTCATCTTCCAGGAGAAAAGAAAGAATCATAGAATCATATGGAATGGCCTGGGTTGAGAAGGACCTCTGAGATCACTAGTTTCAACCATACATGTCCACAACTCCCCCTCCTGCCTTCATGCAAACTTCTACTCCACATAGATGTAGGAATTCCCTTACAGGCAACTGCTCCACCAGCAGTCAAAAAGAAGTGGTATTGCTGTAATCTGTGTCTTCCTGTGACTGCACTTCTGTTATTGCTACGTGCAAGGAACAGATATGCCAAGGACGCAGTACCCAGTTTAAAACATGAGCTGTCTTCCAGTGGTGAACTGGGGCTGTGCCTGCACTTGAAGGCTGGGGACAAGATTGCTGGGCAGGTCAGTGTGGCTGTGCTGGTCAGAAACCACCCTGCAGTGCTGCAGAAAGGCTACGTGAGAGGAGAAGCCAGTGTGAACCTTGTCAGTTCATCAAAGCACCCAACATCCCCATTACACACCACCCAGTGCACGTGGTCTAGGACTATTCCGGGCCTCTGTTTCTTCAGCTGTTGAATGAGGATGTTATTATGCTCTTGTCTTGGATGCTGAGAGGGTTAATTAATTATGTTTATGAAACCCTTTGAGATTCTCAGATGAAAGGTGTCTTTAGAATTGTTAGGTGTTATTATAAGAAAAAAGAATGATTTTATTGCTTCATGTTAATGGTTAACATCTGCACCACAAAACCTGCTTGATCACATAAAGATTCTACTAAGCATTTAATCCTAATTTGCAGGCTGATGCATATTCATTTTATTTAGAAGATTAATTTAGTCATCAAAGGTTAATCTGCCTCGGGTTTGTAATTAGGCAGAGCAGTGACTTTGCGTCTCTGGGCTCACCCAGGCTGGGCTTTCTGAGCAGGCAGGGCTGTGACTGGCACCAGTTTTCACTCCTAGCAAGCACTCAGAGAAGGCTTAATTTTTGGACAGTCAGTGGTGCTTGGAGCGAGCTCCGAGCAGTTCTGAGATTGAAAATTAAAAGAGGAGTACGGGCACTTTGTGAACTTCTGAATGCCGGTTTAATTCATCCCCTGGTATGTTTACTCCAATAAATGTCAGAGGACTACACGAGGTTTTTGTAAAAATAATTAACAGATCTCACACTGCTTTGCTCTAGGAGTCCTTCCTCTTTTGCAGTGTTGCTGATTAGCAGCATGTAGAAGGTTGGAGATGAAAGACTGTGGGGTTTTCCGTTTGAAATCTCAAGCTTTAACTTTTAGCTGATGTTAGGAGGCATTGTTAGAGGTTATACAACAGGACATGTAACTGCTTGTCCCTCAGACAATTAAGTCTTTTGTGCTCAAGGTTGACTTCGTTAATGAAAAGTCACTTAAGAAAATGTGGTCCTTGTGGAGAATAAAAACAGTGTTTCCTTTGCAGGTACACCAGAAGGCATCTGTAATTACTGTTTATAAAGCAGGCTGTTACTTAAGTTGGAAGAATTACTAGTGGCACCACGGTGTCTTTTGAAGTAAGGAGGAATGGTTGCTTCTTTGTCATGTCCTCACCTTTCCTCTGTTGCAGAGCAGAGTGATATAAGAGGGTGTGCACCATGCTCTGCCCTGCTGTAGAGATGTCGTGAGATAGAGAGGCCCTGCAGTGAGCACAGGCTGGGTGCTGGGGGCTGTGACAGCACTGCTCATCCTTGCTGTGCTGACAGAGCTGTGGCAATGGGTCCCTGTTCAATCTAGGGGTCTGGCCCACCATGGGCAGGATGCAGGAGTTTCAGTCTGGTAGGTAGGAGTGGGAAAGTGCAGGTGAAAACTTTGCAAATTGAAAATTTGTCTTAGAAACGGAGTGTTCTACCCAAAGTCAAGTCCATACGTGCTGGAAAATAATAAAATATATATAAATGAAAATTGTAATACTAGAATTTAGGAAGTTGGCCAAACTGTTTACATTTCAGCACAGCTTGGCTTTGGTTGGGTTTGGAATCCAAATTCCACGAGGTTGCTGCCTGTTTCCCTAGCACAGTTCTCACATCACTACTACGATTTGCCAGTTTTCCCCTCCTCTGTGTGGTGCAGGGCCTCAGGAGCATCCAAGAAGGGATTTTGGAGACCATAAACAGTTCTTAATTGAGAACAGCCCCAAATCAAGTTAAGTGCCAACCTGACTATCAAAATATAAATTAAACTCTTATATTACAGTATTGTATTTTAATTATTATGAGAACAAGTCACCTAACATGATAAAGCTTTTAACATAGCAGTTATTTTCTTGAGAGCCGATAGGTTGATTTTGAGTGGATGGTTACAGCTATGGCTTCTTTCCTGGTTTCTGATGATCTCAGATTGCTTGAGCTGCTTCATCTCGTGCCTGTTATCAAATGCAGATTTCCTATTCTCAGTTCAAAATGCTGGAGAGGTTTTCTTGGAGCTCTGAAGGACATAAAAATTGTGTTGGATTGATGATTTGCAAAGGTAGGACCTGTTGCTGGCTGACCTTTACTTGTCACGTTGCTCTTTACAACGAAGATAGCCAGCCATGCAGTGAGAATGCAGGGTTGCCACTCAGTACCATAACTGGTAAAAAAAAGAGTCAGAAATACAAGCCATTCTAAGCAGATACTGAAAAACAATGTTAGTTACTGTTATATAGTTCAAGCCTGTCCCTTCTAGCCAAAAGTCTGGAAGTGGAATTAAACACACATTTCCAAAGATTTCAGATTGCTTCTGCTAACTGTCTTAGTCATCTCATCAACCTGAGCCTGCAGAGCCTTCACTTGCATCTTAATCTTGAGCTGATCTGTATGAACGGTGGGTAGGTACCTCTAAAACATGGATCTTGAGCTTCGTCTGTCATCCCTGCTTCTAGATCATTGACTTCAGTGAGATTCCAGAGGAGCAAGATTGGCCACAAGAGGATGTGAACTGTCAAGGAGACAAACCTCATCCTCATCCGTTTGAGTTGTTTGTGGTAAAGAATATCCCAAATGTTTAGCAAGTTATGTAATTTGAGAAGCGATGCAGGATTTTTTTTTCTCCCTACCTTTCAATTTTCTTTATTTAATAAAGGAAAAACTTGCTATAGGACTAGTGTGCTTATGATAGGGAAAAAAATATCTGCCAGAATCTCTGTTATTACTCAGGCCTCTATGTGTTCTTGTTGCTCTTGTATTTGTAATAGCAAAAGGTGACTACTCTTAAGAAAATTATGTGTTTGCAGAGTAATGCCCTCTTCCCTGCACCTTGCAAACTCGAACTCAGCACACTGGATGGAAGTTCAGGAGGGTGTAAATTAGTAAAGTTAATGCAGTAGTGCTCATAGCAGTGAATACGGAAGGACTGAACTGCTGGGCACTGCAGCGCATAAAGGCAGCCAAACGGATTGCTGGCGTCAACAGGCAACAAAGATCTTGCCCCTTCCTATTTTGACTGCAGGGAGCTGCAGTGAGTCAGGCTTGGGTGGAAGGGGAGATCATCCACCCAGATTGCCAGCTCAAGCTTGCCACTGCTTTATCTTGTGGTGTTAGGCAATGTGTTCTGCTTCTGGAAGACCTCAGGGTTACAATCTTAAAGGAAAAGTGCAGAACATCACAATTATGTATTTATGGCCAACTGCTACCTACTGAAGTCACGTTACTTGGAGAGTATACATGCCCTGATAGACTCTCACACCTGTACATCAGCTGAGGTGTTTTACTCTTGATTCCTTAAAAAGTACAGACAGCACCGATGAGCAGTGCTGAGGATGGGAATATTGTTGCTGCAGTCACTGGAGCCATTCATACATGTGCATACAATGGCAAGTTCCCAGTGTATATCTAAAAGTACAGATTTTTGTACCATTCATTGAATTTGCATAGTACTGTCCAGAAAAGTCATCATTTTAAGGCTTTTAGAGCATTCTTAGTGTTCATCCCTTGTGCTTGACAACTGTGAGGCAGATTCTTGTTGACCTGGATCATCTGGGCTGTAGATGCCTGGCAGCAGTATTGCTCTCTCAGGTGAGTTCCAAGACTGCTTGCTGCTATCTTCAAAGGATGAGAAAGCAGCACCTCCTTTGGCTGGCAAGGTTTTTGTGCAACTGAGTGCTTCTGTTTTCTGCAGAAAGGTCTGTGTCTTCTGCCTTTGCCCTTGCCTAAGGGTGAATTGTCTTTATTACAGCTACCCTGTGGGCACAGGAAGTGATATTATATAAGAAATCATTTTGCAACCCTATTTCTACTAATCATTGCCACTCCTACCATAATAAGAGACAGATGCAATATACACGATTCATGTTTCCATTATTTTTCTGCATGTGTTTTCCATTTAATTACAGTATATGAATTTCAGCTCTCATTTTTTCCTTTCTCACATTCAAAGTTGAATTTGATATCTGTGATTTATAGATAGGCCTGTGAGAAATTGTTTGAAGCACTTTACACTCTTCAATCTGAGTCTCTGCAAATCTCTTAAGTGCTCTGAGTATTTTCCAGTTTCGTTTGTAATGCAATAGTATCTGGGATGCTATTGTAGTAGGATCTGCACAAGAAAGAAGAGAAGCTTGAGCATGTAAAGAACTTTGCTTAACAACAGTAACAATGCCAAAAAAAAAATCATAACTGTTTTCAGAGAACTCTTTTCATTGTTCTATCTCAGAACAAATTGCAAAGGGGTTCATAGGGGAGGAACAGAGGTGAGCTATGAGATGGCCTGGGAACTGCCAACAGAGGAGTGAAATACCCAGTCCTGAGCTAGGAACTAGGTATTTGTGACTGATCTACTCAACGGGGAGCATGCCTCAAAATAATTTATGTTTAAATAGCTTGTGGTGTGCTACTTGTTGGATTCTTTCTTTACCAATTGTATCACCACGTTTGAATTGAGCATGTTATAAAACTTGAGAAAGTAAATTTCGGGTCAAGTTTGACGTGGAAGAGGCCAGCTAAAACAGAGAATTGTAATAGTTTATTTACTAAAGGCTTGCTTCTACAGTATTTTAAATTGAATTGTTGGAAATCTTCCTCCTCCTTTTCTTTCAAGACAGAAAAATCCAGAGTAAGAGCGCTGGAAAGGTTTTGAATTTACACTGGCATCCTGAAGGCAGAATTGCACCTTCTGGGTGTAGCAGTACTGCTGTAGCTCTCCTCAGGTAACCCAACCCTCATGTATTGAGTGCAGTGTCTGACTGTAATGATTTCTGCAGATCCATGCACTGCATAAAGGACACGTTCTTTAAAGCTGTGTGAATGCTCACTTCGGTTGCACAACTGTCCACAAAGGTTGTGAAGGCTTGATATACTCTATTGAGTAAATAACCATAAATAAAACAGGCTATTAAAAATCTTTAAATGTGCATTATGCCATTAAACTATACTGTTTGGAAGGAGCTGCAGTGTTTGTACATGTTTTTAACAACTGTCCAAATACATATTGGCACATACTTTAAGATGTACACAAACCTTTCTCTATGGTAACACTTGGGCCACAAAAGCTTTGTTCAGCATTCTTGTAGTACAGTATTTTTAATAGTTTAATCACCACGAGGAGACAGGAGGCAGCTAATCATAGGGAGAAATGCTGATTTCAAGGAGCAAGAACATGACAGTGTCTTTGAATGTAATGATTAGGACTTGTAAAGTTACTTGCAACTTACTACACCCACAACCTTTAGTAGCAAATGGCAAAATATGGTAAGAGATGTAAGAAATCTGTGATTTGTGGACAGAAGTTTCTAGATCATGTAGGCTTTTAATACCTGGTTGTTCAAGCAGGTGAATAAACACTTATTTTTGCTGACTACTCGCATGAGTCAGTTCTGACTGGAATTTATTTGCACTAAAACTATTACCACTGTCTTTTTTAGTTTTATTTTTTGTTACCTGTATATGTCATCTATGATCTGTAGGTATTTTGGGTTTCTGGGCTGCCTAGATTCTGAATATTGAAAGTATTCAGTGTCCTTCAGGAGTACCAGAATCTGTGGTCTTCTTCTGGCTTCAGTGTTCAATATGGATAGAGTTTGTTATTGAAAGACAAAATTTCTTTGGATAAGAAACTTCAGAGCAGAGACCTTGCTTTCCTGCTGGCCTGTGATGTTATCAAGCAGTAATCCTTGTTAGTAATATTAATGTTCAAACATGATCAGGCTGGTGAAATATCTCTTTGGCTGCAGAGGAGATCTGGCAGAGCCTCCCTCTGCCTGCTTTTGGATCATTTTGTAGATCCCATTTACACCAGCCAATTTACCTCTGAGTGGGGTGAGCATTTATGCATCGTCTGCTTCTCCCGCTGCTGCTGGGGCATTTGAGACATCATCTCAGACTGAAATCTCACCTGCACCTCACGATGATGCCCTACAAAGACATCTTTTAGTTGTAAAGTGCTGGAACCTAGTTCTCTGAATCTGTGTCAGCTGAAAGGTTGCTCTGAATTTCACCAGCTTGTTTTATGGCATACTAGAGAGCTCCTGTGTTAAGAAGACTTGTCTTAAGCAATCCTCTTAGTGTTCCTGTGAGAGGAGGCTATATTTTAAATACAGTAAGTCAGTCTGTCATCTGTCTCTCATGGGCAATTTGATCAGGCCCCATGGGGCAAAGTTAATAGAGTCTTGCAATATCTAAGATGCTCCTTTACAAGCAGCACCATTCACTTTTGGGTTGTGCTACCCATTTGCTAATTCCTGTCTCCTTGCAAAACTTCTCTGGCACTCTGATTTCTGTTTGACTTGTTAGGAGTGAACACAGCCCTGCATTTTTGGACAGTTGTCAATTTAACCAATTAAAAGAACGTCTTTGGATAGTTATCAGAAGCTGGAGCTGAAAACATGTTTGCAATTGCTGATGACATAGCTGTTTCTATTTGCTGCTCTCTCTTTTAATTCCAGAAAGTGATATTTTTTTTGGCAGTAGATATGAGAAAATATGTCACTGTGTATAATTACAAAATGCTGTTCATTTCTGTCTTGTAACTGTGGGGGGTTAGTTGGTACAATACATTTGGTTCATTCTTGGCTCACTCAGCTGCATGACATACACTTAAGTATATTATTAATTATCATGTTAATATTCATTACCATGTTAATATCCATGGTATTGCATAATTCTACATACCTCTAAAATGATGTTCAAGTGCATATGCAAGCATGAAAAACACTGGGTGATCTCCTAGGAGTTTCTATTAAGCCTTAACTAAAATCACATTGCATACCTTTTCTAGGAGACCTGTTTGTTCGTGGGTTTTTTTAAAGGCTTTAACCCCACCATGGTTCTTGCTATGAAACAAGATTCCTCCCTGTGAACAGGTTTTGCACAGAGCTGCTTCAAATGGTCCTTGTGCTTTCAGCCAGATTCTAAATACAACCCTGCAGCACTCGCTTGACTTTAATTTCCTAGATTGCATCTGCCACCTCATCAGAGCAATTGGACTGTTGAGCACTGAAGAAACTGTATAATATTTCTGGTGGCTTGTATTTTTCACTTGATATGTACCAAATATGTGAATAATGGCTCTGTAAGGATCTGTGAATTTTTCAGTAGATAGCAAATGGTTTTGCAAGAGAAAATTCTACTAGAAACTGCATCTTACAAACAGCAATTTTTTAGGATAAGTGCTGAGCCTCGATTTAAATGCCCGTTGCCCAGAGATTTAAGAGAAAAGGCTTGATATATGGGCAGCACAACGTTGCAAATATTTCAGGTTCGACCTCCTGTGCGCTCTGACTGTCCTCACCTGAAACCACAGAAAACAATGGCAATGTTGCATTATTTTTAAATTTCTATCAGACTTCTAATGTGTGTATCCCTATGGAAGGGAGGGCACATAGCACCTCCCATCCAACTCAAAGCTGTGCTTTTCCAAAGGCATCTTTGACTTGGAGGGAAGGCACCTCCTGCACTTTGCAAGCTGTTGGCTTTTGTTTCCCCCTGCAATTTCAGGCAAGTTTTAAAAGGTTCCAGTGATATTCATTGTCCATTTTTATTTCTCTGATTGTAGAGAACATGTTGCTAAGGGAAGGGAGAGGTGTAGCTCATCTTTGTGCCCATCTTGGTGGGCTGAACTGGATGATGTCATGGCACCAAGCACTTTATTGTAGGGTAAGGAATAGCTCACTGCCAAAGTCATATGTAGAGCAGTATATTTCAAAGTAAGTTTTGCTCTACAATCCTCTCAAAACATCCATGTAAATGAATTGTACAGGTTTAGCTCTTGTCATTGACATTGTCTTGGTTCTAAGTGGCAGCACAGCTCTTCCCACACCTCCTGAGCCCCATGGGGGGAACATGGGGTACTCCTGTCCTCCACAATTACGTGCAGTGGTCCCTGAATTACTTCTAGATAGACTGTCTTCGTATGTAGCATGGCTGTGTCAGTGCATTCAGAAGCAGAGCTGGTAAAGCACTGCAGTCCGACAGGGCTCTGCTGCTGGCTGTCCCAGTGCAGCTGGTAGAGATCTGCTTCTTCAGAGATTGCTTTTTGTTTCTGCAGAACATGCATTTTTTTCTGTGCTTCAGCTCCCCTTGCTGGGCTACGACTCACTGGCACTGTGTCTTCTGTCTGTGAACAGCAGGAGCACTTCTGAGTGTAGATGAAGCCTACCAAGCATTTGTGTGATGCCTAACCAGTGAGCTCTGCCCTTCTAAAAGAAATCAACATGGTGCTATAATACTAATACTAATACTACTACTAATAATAACGTTACTTGGTCCACAGGTTGTGTTCACAAGCCACAAGGCTTATTTTAGGCTGGCAGACCAACTTGAACACAGCTATATAGAAGTGTGAAATCTAAATTAAGATACTGATAATATCATCCCAGGATGGATATTTTGAATTTCTTTTTAACCAAAATTAGCATTTTATCTGAAAAAAGGAATGGAAAGAAAACTGCTTGCTCCACCAAGGTATATAAGAAACACACACAACAGCATTTAGATGTGATGATAGAACAATTGTTTTCCATCAAGCAAACCAAAGAAGAATCCATAATAAAATTTTACAAGTTAGCTGCCACTAAGAATAAACTCAAGAGCACTATATGAAATGAATTGGGTGTTTTAACTGAATCTTCTCTCAGGACAATAACTCTAATGTAGAGCCAGGGTCTGAGGAGGTCACCTGCAGAAAGCCCTCCTGGGGCACTTCAGAGGAGAAAGGAAATATTCTCCTCCCTGTCAGGTTCACTTCATGTCCTAATATGTCTGAGGATGTGCACTGAAAACATAATACACAGTCACCATTATGAGGCTTAGATAACAAGAGTCATTAAGAAATCTCTGAGGATAACAAACTTAACCCTGTATGAACTTCAGGATCATATCCTGCTACTACAGTGAAGAGTAAGTCACGTTGACTGTAATTGCGACTGAGCTAAAATGTCACTTACCATTAGAATCAAGGTGTTGGGTTTTTTTAGAATTACAGAATTTCTTTAAGAATATGTGAGAATTCATAGTGGGCATCTACCAAACATAATCTGTAGTGATCTTTCCAGTGCAGTGAGAAGACCTGGATTTCCAGCTAGTGAAGCATTGGCCGTATCTAAGATTCTGTGTGTGCATGAGTGAGGTGCAGTAATTCAGTGCAGGATCACAAATTAAAATACTGATTGAGGAATCTCTGCGTTTGTCATCACAAGTAGGTTCATAACTCCACAGCTTCTGTTCAGGCCCTCTGGCTACAGCAGGGTGGATGGCAGCTCCCTGCAAGCACAGTGTGTTTGGTCTTCCACGGGACGTGCACTGTTCCCAATTAGGAACGGTCACAGATCTCTGCATCCACACAGCTGGAGTGCAGGCCCTGTTTTAGCCCCTCTGTATGGAACATAGAGACCTCTTTAACTCCCCTCGCCCAAATCCCTGCTCTCCATCCTACCACCATGTCTTCAAACCTTGAGCCTCATCTCATGCATGTTTTTTATTGTTCATTTTAACTAGGATGCCATCAGTTTGAACAATTACAAATTGCAGTGATGTTAAAAGATCCAGGCAGCCCTTGCCAGAAGTCAGCAAGGCCAGGAATTAGCACATTCTTTGCTCTGCAGTGATGCAGGGGCTGTTCTCTTGGTTCCTCTGCCCCATGCCTGGCAGGAGGAAACCAGCTTGTCAAAGAGCTGTTAGCATTTGCCTTTCTTGAACTCCTACAAGTTGCTCACACTGGTGAAGGAGCTTGGCTAAGCACAGAGTTTTCAATATATCGTGTTTACTTAAGGGGGTTTAGGTACTAACAGAAAACATGGTGTAGATACAGACTAACTACAAGGACTGTGGATCATTTTTATTACTCTGGCGGTGCTTCTAACTCAGTTCAATTCAGTAAGGCTTTTTGGCCTGATAAACTATGAAAGTCTTTCGTGCTAAAAAAAAAATAAAAGAAGAAAAGGAAAATCCCTTGGGGATTTTTCAAGATCAAGAGTGATGGAAGGAGCCTTCTTCACAGCAGATTCAGTCCTTTGTGGCCACTGTCAGCAGCACCCATCCCTGCATCTCTGAGCTGGTGTCAGGGTGCTGCTCACAACAAAGCCATCGCCTTTCCCCTGGGACAAGGCAGAACTTTCCTCTCATCAGATTTTATTTCTTGGAAACACTTTTTATTTCCTGATGATCGAAGGAAATGGTTTCATGGCTTTTCTTTTTTCTTCTCTTTTCTCTTGGTTTGGCCACTAGATGCAATTACATTCACTTTTTAGCATGGCTCAAGCTGCAGTAGCTAACTGAAGGCTCTGAGCAGCACACTGTCTCTGGGGTGCTAATAGATACATACTCTCCAAGGGAGGCAAAAACTGAGTCCCTGTGAGGTGGGAATCCCTGCCTTTGTGGTCTTGTGATGAAACAGACTCAGCCTAATTCTTCACTCTGTACAATAAATCAGGAGTGATTTCTTTGGAATAAAAAGAGGTTGCAAAGAGATAAAAACAGTGACAGGAGAATTACTGCCCATCTCTGTGGAACACACAGTTGGTTAAATCCCCTCATTGCTCAGGTGGTGCTGAATGTCATGCAAGGAAGCGATTGTTCAGTCTGTGCTGTGCAGGATAGAGCCAGGATGCGAATGTGCTGGGGTGCAGCTGTTTCTCCCTCACTGTCACCGTGCTTTTACTCACCTTTGCTGCCGAAGTATTTGTTCACCTTTCTCCATTTGTAACTCAGTTCTATACCTGCACACATTTGCAACTGAGATTCAAACGAGACAATTTTGTGCTCGCAAAGGGAGAAGTACTTTACAGCTCTACCTGTTGTCTGTGTAAGTGCACTGATGCTTGACATACTCGCAAGAATTCCTTTCTCTCTGTGCCTCCAGTTCTCTTTGTCAGTAAGAAACAGCACATGCATAGTTCTAAGTGCTGAAAAGCAAATATTGACGTGATAAATTAGCTTTCCCCCCCAGTGTTCTAAATATGGCTCTACTTTGAAATTAAGTGCACTACAGAATATTCAGTTGCAGCACATTGCTGGCATACAGTTTTTAAATTGTTAGTGTTTGGCAGCCCTTGGTTTTTAAATTCCTACTGATCACAAGTAGCTGGCACTAATCAGCTCCAAGAGAGTTATGGTACTGTGTACCCTCTTAAATGGCTGGAGTGCAGATAGACATCTAAAACTCCCATTTATAATAGCCACATGCCAGAAACACTTTACTCTGAGCAGGGTTTTTATTTTACTTTTTACATCTCTCACATTTTACATCTGGTTCAACAGTTCTGAAGGAAACTACATCTGATGTGATAGCAGGAGATCTATATCACACATCTCAAAACCTGCCAGAAATGCAATTTAAATATAGTTTTGGACAGAGTAAAAAAGTCTTATTGATATCAGATGTCTGGGCAGTGAGAAGTTGAGCTGTGTCTCTGCTTGATTTGCTTTAACAGAAGGAAATCATAAGGTGAAGTCTTGGTTCTACTAAAACCTCTGAAGGCTTTGCCATTAGTTTCAGCCATCAGTGTTCACCTTGCAGCCATGAAGTTCAAGCAAAGCTGGACAGCCTGATTGGAAAAGGCAAACATACAGCATTTTGCATGGAGCAGCACTGGTTGGACTTGTTTTCCAGTATGGGTAACTACGACCTCAACTGTGCTGCAGACTACAGAAGCAGATCTTTTCCAGCTTTGATTCACCACAAGTTTGGTCCAGGAAAGCTGCTTCTCCTGTCTCGCTTGATTCTAGTCTGTTTTCATGGTGCAGCCATAGAAATATCTGGAGTTTCAGGTAATCTGGCTTAAGTCAGAAGGAGTTTTATGCCTTGTTCATCTGTGAGTGCGTGTACCAGCGGAGCTGAGCTGGACTTTGTGGGAGCCATTCCTCCATAATGGACTGAAAGGTGTGATCTGCCCAAATCAGCACCTCCCAGGGCTGGAGCCCAAAGGGCTGTGTGCACATCACCTGCTAGTGGTAGCAGGTTTGTGCTTGGAAATAGGAAAGCCTATGCTTTCAAGAGTTATATCTTTAAGAATGCCAATACTTGGGGTGTGATGAAAATCGGACCTTGCTGAGCCAGGTCTGAAAGCTGCAAGCAGTGCCTGTCAGGCAAAGGCTGAGGAACACAAGCTTGGGGGCCCATGATAAGCCAAAGCACATGTGAAAGCACCCAGCTGTATTTTGTGCCAGCTGGGTAAGAAACATCCCTGCACAGAGTCAGGGACAAAGACCTACTTTATTACTGCTGCCATAATTATTACTGTTTTATACTCTCGAACCTTAATGAAGGAACCAGGCCCCAGAGAGTTGGGCTCTGTGAGCAGATGCAGTTTGGCTCTTGTGAAGCACACTGCAATGTTGCCTCATTACTTCTGCACCAAACAAAATCAAAAGCTGTCTCGGAATTCAGTGGGAGCTGAGGGCAGGCAGAGGCTCACAGGGAACACTCAGTGTGCTGTCAGGATCAGGCCCATAATGTGTAACTCCAGCCTCAAAAACTCATTTCCTTTGAAGCTCAGTTGAGTGTTACTACGACACATCAGCATGTTGCACCACACAGAGTATATCAAATTTGATGTCCTTTTTTTTTCCTTCCTTTTTCCCTGGGAACCTGTAAATATCCTCTGGTAGCAAAACCAGAGAGGAATAAATTCTCTTCGATGTATTTACAAATGTGAGAAGCTTTTCAAGTTGTATTTGCAATTCTCTTTCTTGCAATGACCTCTATTTTCATAATCCTTCATGGAATATCATGGTTTAAAGAGCTTTCTCTTCCTGCTGTTTTTGTTAAAAGGTTTTTGATGTGATATTTGGAAAGTCAAATTCTGCATTTAAATGTTGTGTTTTCACAGATATAAATGAAAGAGGCCATATTTATCTTTTTTTCCTTCTTTTCCCCTTTTCTGGGAACATCAAGCAATTCCACTCTTCTGCATATATTGTTAACTAAACCATGAGAGCATACAGCAGCTTTAATAGTTAGGCAATTGTGATTACATCTAGCTCGTAATTGCATTTATTTCCTCATGTATCTCCCAATAGGTAAGCATTAGTTTGGCTTGTATAGGCATGTGTTAATGGCAGGAAAATCATCTGACAGCATGGCAGCAAGGAAAATAGCTTAAGTCACTGGAAGTCTTTCATGTCATGGACACTTGCAAAGACTCTGTGCGCTTTATTTTTTGCTCACGTGTGTTTAAAATATGGATTTGCATACAAATAATCAACATGCTGAATGAGAGAGCTAGGAGAGTGTGGTTGTGTGATCTCACACAGGAGAAGACAGAAATGGCACTCGAAAAGATCGATGTACAAACAGTCGTGGGCCCCATGCTTTGCTGTACATTCAATTGGCAGAAACACATGCAGACCTATGGAAAAAGGCAAACAGATAAAGAGTGCCATGTCAGGGGATGGTTGCTGAGGTTCACTTGTGTCCACATGCAATCTCATTGGTTTAATTGACTTAATATGTGGAGGATGGTGCTAGAGTCAGAGCAACCCACAGGGTCACGCTTGGCTCCTGTTAAAGCAAGGCTTTGCCAGGCACTGTAGCTCTGGCTCAGTATGACTGGAGGAACTGGCCTTCTGTTCACTTTTTAACAGAATTCTGGCTAGAAATTTCACAGATTTATGACAAAGCCACAGTGCATGCATTTTCTCAAAGAAGGAGTTTCTTATTTGAAATGATAAGCACACTTTTGTTTCTAATGTTAATCAGAAAGCTTGCAAAGATCTTCAAAAGCTGTATTTCAGTCAGCTGAGCAGTGTCTGATCCGAGCTGTCTGATCCTGAGCGTGGCTCCAGCAGAGCGAGCTTTTCTCACTGCTCCTACAGACCACGATCTAGGCCAGTTTGTAGCAAAGTATTCTGAAATTAGAGATACGTGAGATCTAGCAAGACCTGTGTGTAGCGAGACGTGTGTTCTGTGTCAGCTCAGCTGACACTAATTGCAAGAGCAAGAAGTAAGCAAGAAGAAGTAAGAGAAGAAGTAAGAACTGGGGAAGGCTGACACCTGTGGGTTGCAGGTACCAGGGGAGGAAGGAGCCCAGTGCTTTTTGCTGAGCTGTTGGGCTGGGCAGCCAGCATAGCCCAAGAAATGCTCGTACCATCAAAACTGGTTCTGCCTTCCAGGCAGCACAAACAAAGGAACAACATAACAACAGAAGTTGTTTACTGGTATGTTGCTGCTCTCTACCAGGGTAAGGCGTTTTCCAGTTTTCTTGGGGGCAATAAAACTCCTGGCAAATGCTGGGCACACTTCTGGAGAAGTTCTGCTCTTCTGTCTTGGTAGACATCCCCATCCTTTAGCTGCTCACAGTATGACAGTCATTAAGGCATAAAATGGAATTTGTGAGTATGGCCAAGAACCACTAGAGGACTAAAATCCAATTTTTTGTGTTTTTTAATTTTAGTTTTTGTTTTTGGCAACTTTGTATTATTATTGTGTTTAGCGTTCCCTATCTTTCAAATCTCCCATTGAGTTAAAAACTTCCAGTCCAAGAGCACAGAGCAGCTGTCCTAATAGTTACTAACTTCTTTTTTTCTCCAAGAAAAGGAGCCTAAGCTTCTCCTCCAAGCATTATAAGCAGCGGTGTGATTATTATGTGCCATGGCAATGTGAGGAGGAGGCAGCAGAAGAATGAATGTGGATAAATGAGAAAATAAAGGTGCACGATCTGTGTTACAGCACAGAAATGGGGCTTGTCTTCTGGCTGCAACTGACGTCAAATTACAACATTGGAGCACTGTGTGAGGAAAAGCAGAAAGTTGGACTGGATTTTTGGTCTGTCCTCTGTGACACAATTTAGAGAGTGCTGAGAAATCTGGCTTCAGATCTGTTTCTGGATTTGTATGTGGTGTCTCTAAGAGTTATGTTAGCTTTTTCCATTCTGCCATCTAAAGATGTTAATATTTAGAAGGCTTTTTTTTTTTTTCATAAAAACAGCAACAACATGGAAAATATTAACAGGAAACATTTAGATGCTGCAGGAAATTACAGCTGTGAAGTGTATCTCATGTTAGCAGAAGACTGAATGAAGCTTCTTCCCATGTGAACTTTTAAATCTATGAAGAAGAGCTATGTTTCTCCACATACCTGCTGTTAAGTGGGATGGAATAAGTGAAGAACAGTATTATGGTGTGCTTTACTGTCAGTAGCCAAAGAATCAGTGGATACCTTTAAAGGAGGTCAGTTGCATAGTTCTTGGGAATCATGAATGTAGCGAAAGGTGTGTTGCACTTCTGCAGCTGGTCAGTTCCTGTCGTAGCCTGAACCCTTCGTTGCAGGCAGTGGCGACAGCAGGACACACGTGTGTGGCAGGCAGTGCTAGGACCCTGACACAGAGCATGGTCTTTAGTGCTGGGACAGTGGGCTCTCAGATACCAAAGACTCCGGCAGCCTTAGACCGACAAGTTCAGAGCAAGCAGCAGAGCTGCCCAGACAGACAGGTGAATTAAGGCATGCTGAGCTTTGTTTGGTTAGCTAGCTGGCATGAGCCTAGTCTGGTTAATTCAATATTACATTTACACTCTCATAATTTGTATCCCTCTAGCATTGCTGTGACTCACACCAGGTGATGGCTGTGCTCTCAGATCCTGCCCAGGTTCCTACACCAGGCTTTTTTCTGACCTGGTTGATCTCGAGAGAACATGGGAGCTGGCTGAGCCTTTCCGTGAGAGCTGCTCCCTTCATCCTGAGCAGGAAACTAACACGCAGAAATAGCAACAAAATAGAATGTAATCAAAGCAAAGAGAAAGAGGTAAACAAAAAAATGATTACAGGATTTTTTATGAGGAACTCTGTACTTCAGAAAATGCCTAAAATCAGAGATAAGCTTTTCTGCTGTTGTGCCTGCCCCGCAGGCTGCATGAGAGCAGGGGACCAACAGGAGGGTGCCTGAGAGCTGTGCAGCTTTGTGCTGTAAGCTCAGCCCAGCCACCGCACTGAGGAATTCTGTCCTGGCAGTGCAGGAGCTCTCATCACTATCTGCACTCCCTGTATATCCACTTTCTACACCCACGGGATGGCATCAATTCTGCATGCGTGCTCTTATTCACAGAACTGCCGTGCTCTGCAGTCTGCAAGGGGCGGATATACCTGATCTGCCTCAAACTAACAAATCCCCCTGTGCTTAGAAATAAAGCAAACCTCAGAAGGGGGGAGAGTTCCCTCTTTGGAGATGATCGGATGCTATAATATAGTTTCTTTTGAGCCATATTCTGTTGGGCAGATAGCTATTGATGTGGTCCCCGTTGTCACTTAGGTATTTGGTTTATTCATTATTTTCATTTATATTGTTTGTGTAAAGCACCTAGAGGCCTGTGATAAGCAAATTTCATCGAATAAAATAAGCCAACTTTAGTAGGTCAATTAGCATTCTCCAAAGATCATACACTTTAGCAGGGAGTTTTGCAGTTTACTGCTGTTGTCCATGGAGAAAATGGAAAGCAAACCCCTTCCCTCTCATACGGTGTCAAATATCAGCTTTAAATTAGAATGTTACTTATTCTTACTGAAACTGGGAATTCAGTGTATGAGCTGACTAATCACAATGCTGTGCTCTGATTTCACTTCTGGAGATCATCCAATGAAAATAGCCCTTTTTTACCTACTGGGAAGAAATAGGCAAATACAGTCATGTTTCTAATGTGTTTACACAGTATATCAGCTCTTTCCAGGTTGCTTGCTAAATGCAGCTTAAGAATGTTATAAGATACAGGCAGGGAGATTTGTAATGAGACCAATTCAATGCATTTCTAGTGTCTGTTGTTTACTTTATGGTTGTAAAATCAATAAAACTTAGGTGCACCAAATAATATAGCTCAGTAATGTGGCGGTGCATGCTGATGGAAGTTGTCCTGATGGTGAATTTATTTTACATTTGAGCATTATGAGCTTCCTTCTTTCCCTGCTTACACAACTTTTAGCTCTTTCATGGCCACCTTCCCTTCTCTTTCTTGGCTTCCCAAAGGGAGTCCTTTGAGATGCTTTTACTTCTGCTTAAGTGTACTGTGGTTCTTTCTTGATGCCTCTCTGCTTGAAGCTCTTTCTTCTTTCAAGGTATCTTTTGACAATGATTTTTTCACTACTGGGAGTGGTAACAAATTATTTTGAGCACTATATTAAAATATATTAAAATTCTGTCTTTCATGTCCTAAAGTTAGATATTACCTTTATAATTTGTCATCTAAATAAGTGCTCTGATTTTTTGCTCACAGTTTCATTTGCTTTTAGTTCTAGGCTTAGAGGACCTGTCAATGTGTTTCTACTTTGCTAATTAGGGGTTAAACTTGATGTCATATTCACCCAGACCAAGCCATATGAGCTGTCTATCCTCAGAGTAAGAATAAGTATACTGTTACCAAGGGTTGCATTTGTGACATTGGCCTTCCCAAGAATCAGTCTTGGAAACACGATGTTTTCTTTTCTTTGGCTAAGATTGTTCATCGGCCTAGTCATACAAGTGACTGGCTCTTTAAAGCAGAACCTTTCCATTACAGTCACGGATGTTTCTTCTTCCTACCTCATTCTTTCACCAGTCACGCCAAAGTTATCACACACTACATTGCAATCCAAACATTCTGGTTTTAGTGAGAATGCATAAATTATTTTGATTTGTGATTGCTGTGGACTCTGAAAGCTTGTCCTGTGCTCATTCCACAGAAATCATTCTTAGAGACACTGCATGTTACATATGGTTTGGAAGGTCAACTTTGTAGGTGGCTTCAGAGCTGAGTGATTCTCGTCAGTACTGAGAACCAAATCAAGCAAAATCAAACATAGAAGAACCACCACCAGCCTGACCACATTCAGCTACATCCCACTGCTAATATCAAGTTGATAGACTTTTAGTCCTGGAATGTAAAGAACCCAACCCAAGCCAAAACAAAACTGAGAACCAACTACCACCCTAAATCTAATGAGACTTTATCTGTCTTGGTTTTTTTTTCTTCCTGGGATATAATAAATTAAACATAGTATGAAATGCAAAAAGGTTACATTGAGACATATAATATTTGAAGGTTTAATTCATTTTTCTAGTGTATAAGACACAAGGCTATTAAATTTTTAAAGCAGTGATCTCCTGAAGTCCCTACTTTATGAGGGCTTTCTTCATAAAGATAAATGGTTTCCTTGCCAAATCAAATGCAGATTTGAAACAAATTAAGTTAATGTTCAACGGTACAAGGTAGAATGGATGGGGGAACTGTTTTATTTTGCATTGTAATAACCATATACACCTAAATCAATAGCTGTGGAAAAAAAAGGCAATAATATCACGTAACTGCAGGAAATGAAATATAGTGAGATGAAGGGGGGAGCGGGTTGCAGAATGAAAGGATTTGTATTGGAATAATGACATTTCATTAAAAAGGGAAGGAGTGCTATTGAATATAAGTCCATACCAGTAAATTCTATTTCTTATAATAACACTTGAGATGAGTTAAAGTTGCCCAAGTATTGTGATAGAGCATCTCGCTGAATTCCTTTCTCATATTATGCTGTAATTTTATGTTAAAAGAAAAATTTGAAATGTTAAAGAGGCAGTGCATGTTTTCTAAAGTGCTTTCTATTCCTCCTAATGTTTCATTTAACTTGTATATTATCCTGTGCTCCTGCAGTCTGAGCAAGAGGGAGTTTATCAGTTTTGGTCTTCTGTGAGCTTCCATTAAGGAAACAAAACAAAATGTGAATTCGACACTGGTGAAAGGTGTTGATTGAGAGTGCTGGGGATTAAAGCTCTCTTGTTATCCACGGCACAGGGTTGGGCTGGTGAGTAGCAATGCCAGCAAGCAGTAGAGCGAGTCCAAGCTCCCTGTAACATTGAAAGGTCAGATTCTCAGGAAGTGTAAATCAGCAGCTATTGAAGATACAGAAGTTAATACTTCAGAATGAGACTGCAATCTTTTTTTCAATGCATCTTGAAAAGGAATCCTGGTTCCCCCTGGAGTAAATGGCAAAGATCGCACTGTTTTCAGGAGGATAAGGATTTTGTCCTCTTTGTGTCACCTCTGGAGTTTTGTTGAAAGAATCACCAAATAAAATCATAGAACAGAATCATAGAATTGTGTTGGAAAGGGCTCTTAAAGGCCATCTAGTCCAACTGCCTCGCAATGTACAGTGACATCTACAGCTCCATCAGGTTGCTCACAGCCTGGTCCAGTCTGACCTTGAATGTCTTAAGGCACAGGGCATCCACCACCTCTCTGGGCAACCTTTATTATAAATAGCTTTTTCCATATATCCAATCACTGGAAATATCTTCACTTTTAGTTTGGAACCATTTCCCCTTGTCCTATCACAACAGACTCTAGAAGACAGCAAGCTACTCCATGTGTTTCGTGTCAGTCATTTCCCGTTTTGAGATTGCCCACAGATGGACTAGTCCCAAAGGCTGGGCAACTGAGAGATACATGTGACTACTGGAAGTCAAGATGAGACCACACTGTGAATGTCACCTATGTCAGATCTAGAGGAGCTCATTGGAGGGATATGTTCCTTTTGGTCTTTTGCATTAACTTGGGTGTCAGCATGGGCATCGCTGCTGAACCTCTGGTGAGTGATCATCTGAAACATCACTTGCAGTACTAAAAAGAAAGGGAGATTGGCAGTGTCCTAATGCCTTTATTTCAGTTGTACCAGCATGGTTGGAACTTGAATGTCAGGCAGCTGCCTCAGAGCTTTTCCTTGCCATTCCTGTACAGTGTATGCAGGGCACATGAAGTGACCATAATCTCTTTCAGCAGTTTTTACACTGTCTTCTTTTGCAGACAATGTCATAAAAAACATTTAGCATAGAGCTAGACCTGTATTTGTGTATTAATGAAGACAGGTTTTGGAACTTAACTGTGACTTACTGACTTGCACACTGGTGGAAAGATAAGGAGTCCAAAACCAAGAGAACGTGGTACCTCTTAGTGTCAATCTCGTGCCATCATATCAAGACTTCTGTTACTTTTGATGTGTTTCTGGCAATTATAGAAATCCATTAATGCTTTACTTGGATTTCCTGTACTAATTAAATAAAATTATTTTGGTGAAAAATACACAAACATTCAGAAAACATTTGGATAAAACTTGGCTCATTAGAAATTGTGGCACCCTGTCTGCCCATCATAGAAGAGACATTTTTGTTCAGAGCTCGTGGCTTAATTTCCTTTGAACAGACGTCTGAACGATCCCCTGTGTGCAGTTAAAGGATGAAACTTTTCCCCACATACATAGCTCTGCATCATTGTTCCCCCAATACAATTTGCATCTGTGTCATTGCTACTTATGCCCTGAGCAACCAACCAAGGAGCCATCCCTTTGTGCTGAGCCAGTGGGGGGCTTGCTTTGAATTATTTTTATACTCATAATGAGCTATGTACTTCACTTGTTGGTTCATTTGTTTTAATAGGGATGGGTCAAGCAAATTTCAGACCTCATTCAGTTTGAAGAGACTCATTGCTAAGAGCACTCTAAAATTATATATATGTGTACCTGAGGATGTCTGAATTCCTTAGCATGCTTCAAAACAAGATCCAAATATGAGCTCGCTGAAGCAAATCTACTTTTCAGAACTCTATATTGTGAAATCAGTATCCATCTGTATCAGCAGGAGTTAGTATCATCATATCCTGAACGATCTAGGGTTCATCTGGATTCCTATTAATATATCTCACCTGAGAACATTGTGAGCTACACTTTCCATGCAAATGAAAAGTTCATCAACATGTCGACAGGACACGGGGTGACTGGTAGCATCTGAGGATCTGGCTGTCTTTGATTCAGGCCATGAGTGAAATGGGAACTCAGTGGAATTAAGTAGTCTTCTTAAATACATTTTAAAAATGCTTTTTTTTTTGAAAAAAAAAGAAGAAAAAACAGGAAAAAAAGTTTACCCACACTCTCATGTAATGTGGCACTGGGAGTTTCATTTCACAATATGTACAACTAATCAACCTCTGATTTGTGCATTGCTATCACATTTTCTGGTTCTGTTTCTTCTGGATAGGACACCTGGCATGTGATCCTTTAAGTTGCTTTTTAATTTTATTCCTCAAGCAATTAATTATTGTCATGTCCTAGAATCTGAGCTACTCTAAGCAACTGTTAGTGGATTTGTCATGTATGCTCACCACTAAAATTCACAAGTTGTGCTGTCCTATCAATTACATAAGTCAACTGGAGAACAGAAACAGTGCTGCATGGTTTATCTAAATAACAAGCACGGACTTAATGGTAAATATTCACCCTGAACTTTCCAAGAACATCTTGTAGCATAAAAAAATTTACTGCAGAAATTCTCAGATAGTGATTTTAGATAATCGGTAAATGTAAGAATTTCACTGTGTTGCAAGAACAGTAAAAAAAAAAAAAAGATGAAATATACTGAATAAAGATTTTATTGTGAGATATTTGCTCAGCTCTGCAGCAGCATCCATTTTTTCCCCCTATATAAAAATAATGAAGTCAATAAATGTGTTTAGGTGACCTCGGAGACTTACAAAAAGGATGTTATGAGATGGGTGAACGCTGGATGCAGTATTTCATTCAGATGCTGAACAGCTGTTGTGGTAGACAATGCTGGCATCCTGTTTTTCACCATTAATGCTCACTTAAATTGCTTTTTGATTGTGTATATATTCTACCATAGTGTGGGAATGTGAAAAAGACTCCTAACTTGTCCGCCATTCTGTCTCACCTGTCTGTGCAGCTTTCTAATGTGTAATTAGAAATGGTGAGTCAGGAAGCTTGGTGGGCACTGTGAGGGACTGCATCCAGCTTTGTCCAGATGCTGCTGATAAGCAGCCTGCTGGATGCTTTTGGCCACAGCCTCTTTCTAGAGCCCATTGGGCTGATTGGGCCTAGTGCAGATAGCTAGGTACAATTTCCTTGTTCCCATGCACAAAAAAAAGTAAAGGGATGGCCCCTTGTGCTTTCCTTGGATGTATTCCTCCTAGGAAGTTACCTGCCTTGGTTCCTGTCCGGTCCTAAGTGCTGTGTGCACAGAAATTTGAAAAATACTTTACAAGGAGATTAACAAATTAGCACGTTAGGACCAATTCTTACACAGATTTAACATTTGTGGCAGTTGTGCATTTCTCCTTTGCAGGATGATGAAAACCAGGGGAATTTTGTGTTAACAATTAACAACATGAAGAGAATTCTGTGTTAGCTTGACAACATTTTCTCTCCATTTTCTCGGAGTTCAGTATTTATTTTCCTTCCAATCCAACAGCTGTTCAAGTGGAGGGGCACACCTTGTCAATTGCTGAAAGACCTCCTTTGTAAATTGAGTGAGAGTGTGCGATTTGCCCTGGAGCATCTTTTGTAAGTAATTAGTGCAAATCAGTCAATAGATCTGTGTTAGCAGCACCTTAAAAATTGCACTAGTTTGGAAAATGTTGCAGTCTATTATATGCTATCTCTTTTAAGTGCCATTGGTTTAAAATGTGAGAATAATTAACCATTTTTAAAAACAGATCAGTAGTACTTTTGATACAGATGGCTTTATGCATTTATGCAGCAGACTGCTGACACGGTAGGTACCTGCAGTCTTCCACTTATTAAGTATAAATGTACTTCTGAGGTATTTCCCCATTAACTACTTACACTGAAAAAGCAAGGATATAGAATGATCCTTTTGACTTGCTCACTCTATGGGATGTTCCAGCAGCTCCACAGATTTTCTTCATACATGAATCGTCTGTTTTGCTGAGCTACAGCAACCCAAGAGGCAAGCCAAATGGAGGGGCTCTGATCTTATTATGGGGTGGGAGGGGAAGGGTTGAGCTGTATAGATGTGTTGGCTACCATGGGAGGCTGCTTGGGATCCCTGCCGAGGGATCTGTGAGTCCGAGGACCGGCTCTAATGTCCACTTTGGCATTTCAGGGTCACACATGGCTGTCAGACTCCATTGGCACTTCATCTTCTGTGGTGCAGTTTTTTCGTCTGCAAAGTACAGATGCTGAATTGCTCCAACCAGCTCTTTGCCCCTCACTGAATTCTTGCTAATGGAGTCAAGTCTTTTTTTTTTTTTTTTTAATGGAGAGAGATATCATTTGAGTCCTCTGTCTTTGTCAGATTTTGTGGTTTTGCAACTTCATGGTTCTGATTCCTTTTCAATGCAGTCTGCCTTTCAGACCCTGGGGAGATGAACTCCAGTGAGTGTGCTGACATGAGGAGCGCTCTCAAAAGCACATCTAGAGGCCTCCACTCCTTCATATTCACATACCAGAGCCCACTTGTTTGTTGCTTGTATGAATAATTAAAAAAGAGTTTTCAGTAGTTTAGAAAATTTAATCAAAACAGAAAATAATCTCAGATCCTGAATAATACTTGTTTGAAAATGATGTCCACTGTATGTCCATCACTCTGAGATGAGCCTGGCCTGCCTTTCTAGCTGTGTGTAGAACACAAGCTGTTTAGAGGACTAAAAGACAGTTTTTTAGGTTTTAAGAACTCTAATTAAGCAATCATAACAGCCCTTTAAATAAATACAGCTTGCATTTACATTTTAACATGCACTTCTGGTATTTGTTTAATCCTTTTTCACCCCATCTGCAGCAGGCGTTCTGAATTCTGCCACTGCCATGACAGGAGCCTTTGGACTCAAGCTGCCATGGTGCCTGAAGTCATCACCAGGCTGGGAGAGGTGGGTTGAAACTGAAACGCCAAACGATTAGAGAGATGCAGTGTTCTACCCCACTCAGATCCAGATCTTGCAAAGCAATTAAAACTTAATTCTCATCAGAAATGGTGTACGTTCATCTCAGCTGTATAAAGTTCAGCGTTCCCTGCAGTCAGAGACCTGGACTGGCTTTTCAGAGGAGCTCAGCAGGCACCAACCCTTGTTAAGAACAACAGGGTGCTGCTCAGGATTGAATGCCTTTGAACATCTGATCGTGTCGCTTTATTTATTTATGTAGATTTGTGTATGCACAGATATATACAACATGCCCAGGAACAAGCATGCACACACACGACAGCTCTAGGGCCTGGATTTTCAAAGCATCCTAGGAGAATTCATCAAGAGATGGGTGCCTAATTAAAATTCATCTCCTTCCTGCCTTTGGCATAACTTAAACCTACAGCTAAAACCTAATACCAAAGCATGACTCAGGGGCAGCAGCATAATTCAGTAAAACCCACAAGAAGCAAGCTAGGCAAATTAGCCTTCCTTTCACCAGCCCTACAGTTCCCCATTTCTTATTTGTGAGTATGGAAGGAAAATGACAAATGAATGCCAAGCCTGTGAAATACTGCCCGTAGGTGGGAGTCTGGGGTCGGGGGCTCCCTCTGCCATGTATGTACATACTCTCAGCAAAAAGAGTCTGACTGTTGTTGGGACTGCAGTGTGCTGTTGCATGGATGTGTGAAAACCATACCTGGGTTACAGACTACTTTCAGATACTTTGCACTGGAACTGCAAATCACAGTAGGATCAGTACATTGTCTCCCTTCATTACACTGCAAAGCAACTGACAGATTCCCCAGAATCCTGTCCTTTATCTCTATTTACAAAAAGAAAATCCTGCATCCTGAATGATGATTTACCAAACTGATAGTTTTATAACAGAATGCAGTGCTGTTTACATTCTAGCCTTGGTCCCAGGGAGGAGGAGGGCACCTGAGCTCAGTGCCTCGCATCTATTCTGTATCCAATACGGCTAACTTAAAGAACCCACCAGAGGAGGAGATGGAAAATGTTCATCAGTAAAGCTTTTACATCACCATGAATCTCAAAATCCTTGTTGCATAGGATATATCCTCATTGGGTAGTTTGGAGGAGTGTAGAAGGTGAATTTTGGTCCCTGGAGGCTGTTGTGGAGAGGCAGGGAGCTGAAGGCCCCTCTTTCTAACCGAGCTGAGAGCCAGGCTGGTTTGCAGCCTGGGACAGAATTGCTTCTCCAGCAGCTGAACAGTAAAAGAAAGTGGCTGCAAATACATTTTGCTGCAGGAGTGATTCTCTGTTTGTGTTTCTCTCAGAAGAGGCTGGCAGGACGGGGCCTTGGAGAGCACGGGAGAGGAGCTTTAATTCCTGTGTCTTGCTCAGATTTGGTCAGAAACCAGCACTGAGTTGTTCCTCCCGAGCTGGTGTGTGGAGATGCTTGGGGCAGAAAGCTGTGCTCTGCAGTGGAGCAGGCAGGTGGCTGTGAGCCTGCTACCTCTGACCTGATGCATAGGACCCCTCGAAGGGGTGAGAGCCCAACTCCCCATTTTGTGCTTTTGCTCCTGAGTTCTGCATGCATTTGGCTCAACCCGAGGCAATGGACCCTGACACAGAATAGCTCAGAACCGCTTGGCCAAATGATTTGTTCTTTGGTTGCCAGCATCAGGCTGTAAGCTACTTTATGGAGTCAGAAAGAATGAATCCCAAAGCACTTTTGCTTCCCCAAACCAGTCAGGTTTGCTGCAGTTCTCTCGCTTATGCTTTTGGATGGTACTGACAGTGGAAAATGGATTTTTAATTAAAAAGAAAAGGTATTAACAAATACCTCACATCAAAGCAACTGGTCTCTACCCTAACTAACCCAGGCTGCTTGCCCCCGCCAGGCTTCTGGACAAACACACTTCACCACTGTGATCTTAAGAGGCTGTAGTATCTTTCAGACAAGCTCATTCCTTAGACTTAATTAAAACCTAGTTCACTCCTTTATTCAATTTATGAGGCCTAGCCAGTAGGATTAAGCGATTACAGGCAAAAAGCCCCATTTGTGAAACACTCATAAGCTCAAGCTGCTAGACTGCTCAGTTGTACTCCATTAAATTAATAAGGAATGAATAGACTGATCCATTATGAATAAAGCTGTGGGGAGCCTCAGCATTGCCTCAGACTCTCTGCACACTCCTTAGAGAACATTTGTGCAAAATGATTATGTTCATATTCATTCAATTGGAATTCTATAAAAGTGGAATGCATAAATTACTCTAAAGATGGGGAGTTTATCTTAAACATTAACTATGTGTGTGAATTAATAAGACTATTATAAAACCATTAGCATTCAGTGTATTTACCTACGTATGCTGCATACCTAAACTAAATTCAACAATTGTTCCTAATTGCTATTCTTGTTGTGTGATCAAGCTGTGGCTCATTTTCCCTTGTAGTTCTAATATTTATGAATTAGATTTTCTTTCAAAACTTCTGAATGCACCTTTCCTGCCCAGGCTTTCATTTGCTCCTAAGTTTTTCAGAATGTCATAAAACGCTGGACTGGATCGTATTGATAAACAGAAGATCAACAGATGCATGCATGCAGATGTGTTAAAGGACAACACTGAATAGTGAACATACATGCTCAAAACAAAACCTTTGTCTTTTATAAGGCACCAGATGGGCAAGAAGGCTACAGCTTCTGCAGGACCCGGAAGAAATGTCCAGATCCAGAGGGTGAGGAATTCATCTACCAGCCTCTCAGGTTGTGAATGTGCAGTCTGTTTCTTCTGGAAGAGCCCCAAGTGACAGGTAAGAAAAGGAACACAAAAACACAAAACAAAAGTAGGGTGGGTTGGTTAAAAAGAAAGCACAACAGTTTTTAGAGATTAATCCAGGTGTGTGTGATGATAAGTAGGAGTGTGCTGCAGGAGGAGGGAAGGGCTCAGGGCTGAGCTGCCTGGGGGAGATGCTTTGAGCAGATGACTTCTCCGCCTGTCATTTTTCTTCCTTTCTGCCTTTTGAGATTCGCTCTGTTGGTTCAGGTGAAGTAGTGGATCCTGTGGGATTAGTGAGTTGATTTGCCAGGGGTCAGGCTGAAGCCAAAAGCCCTGCATTGCTAGGACTGATTCAGTATGTGAAATGGCAATGAGGGATACCTAAGCATGGTATTATTTTCAATGCTGTTCCTGAGCAGAGCAAGGAAGTTGCGTGTTAACATAGGTTAGCTAGCACATCTGACCTTCATTGTTCCCAGTGGAAGCAGTGACAATCTATTAGTCCTCCACAAGGAATATCACTGTCTCACAGCAGCTCTGAAAATCCCCCCAGGACACTCCTGGAACAACAATAATTCAGCAAGAGTTCACACAACGTTAGGGCTCTGTGAAATATTTGTAACAAATCTCGCCTGGATTGAGAGGGGGATGTGGTAGGAAGGGGGGGAGAGGATCTGTTTGAGAGGAGGCACAGACATTTCTAACAAGGCTGACCAGGTGGGAGTTTTGCAGTAGGAAAATTGTGCTTATGCTCTTGACATGAAATGGCCAAATAGATAAAAGAAGGCGGAAATCAGGTTTTTAGCCCAATCTTGCTTCTGAAGTAGAGTATCAACCTCAAAATCTGCATTTTAAAATGAAAGATGAAGAATTTAAGCTAGGAAACTGGGAAGCCAAGAAAGAGCCAGCTGAGCTCTCAGGAAATGGAGTGATAGTTTTAATACAGCTTGTAGAAAGACTATTTGAATCAAGGTATGATTGCTCTTGATACCAAAATAATACTGTGTATGGATAAGTAAACTTGTAGAAGATTTTGATGCATGAAATGTCTGCTGAAATCTTTTCACCAATGTGCTTATGGAATAAAAGGGTATGAGTAAAGAAATTCTTAGGTTGGCTACTGGGTTGCTTAGACTTTATCTTCTCATCTTCAGTTACGATATCCTTTAGAACACATTCTGTCTTTTAAATATTCCTATATCCTTTAGCATGCAGCACGCTTGCGTTTTGTGTCCTAAACTGGAGCACAGGCTATTAGTGCTTGCAGTGGGGAGACAGATGCCTCGATGTGGGTGTCCTGATCCAGCACTTTGGGATTAAGTAGAGATACAGCGTGGTCTGTGTTCAGGGCTAACCTCTAACTTGCTGTTTTGGAGATCTTTCGATTGGGAGGCCTATCTCAAGGCGCAGAGTTACTTGATGTCACTGGGGCCTCTGGGTGGCTTAATCCAGGCTTGATAGGATTAATAAACGAATTCTTGACTGAGCCTGCATGTGAAGGCTGTATTGGAGAAAGGCTTATTCTTTGGCCCAACTCCAGGAGAAACTAATCATCATGAACTTCATGCAGATTTACGATTATTCTTGCAATAGAAAGGGTTCGGCCAGCACACTGGCAATAACGAAAAGACTGCAGAAAAGAACAAAGCCAAACATACACAGGACAAACATGGTATATAGGTTTGTTTCCTTGAAATCCTTTGGATTTTCACGGAGAACTGATGTAGGAGTGCTATCATGTATTAAACCTGATAGAATCGTTATGCTCATCTCGACTCCAGGAGACAGAAATATCATGCAGCATTATTTTTTCAAGAGAGATGATATCACTAAATAAAGTGATAAGAAAGAAAGTTACTGTAGTAGTATGAAATATGTCCACTGGCTGCCATCAGCACAGTAATCTTTTATGTTCAAACTATTACTCAAAGTACGGATTATTCAAATGCTGTTCTTCTGTGTCATTCTTTTGGATGATCTCTGGGTGCCTGTACAAGTCAGTGAAAAGAATGCTATCATTTCTGGTTGCTCCTTAAAAAAGTGGTAGTGAAATAATGTATCTATTACATTTCAGTACACATATCTATATACATATTGCAAATACAGTATTATAGAAAGGATTTTAAAAGATGCTATTTAATTATCAAATTTCTAATTTAAAAAAAAATGAAAAACTCATCCAGAATTTTAAGCTTTCTTCTTTTTCTTTCTTTTTTTTTTTTTTCTTTTTCATTTTTGTTACTTAAAGAGGGTTGGAAAAGGTTTTGCAATCTATTTTCAACACTGGGTTTTTAGGTATGCATGGATTTGTTAGATTATCTCCTACTTGTAGCATTTTCTTAAATAAGGCTGTGGAAGAGTCATTAACATGAAAACCAAAGCTCTTTCACTTTGGTTGCAAGCTTTTTGCTTTTTTTCTTTCTTCAGTACTAAATTTTTCACATTACAACATGATTTTCCTGCCTCTTACACAAAAAGGACATAATGGGTGGACAGAGGCTGTAGAATTCTTTCTTTATTTAAAGCAGCAGACCAGTGGTTTATAAGATCCAGTATCTATCTCAAAAGAAGATTAAAATCACTTGGCCAGCCAGGCAACACAAGATGGCAACAATTCTTCTGTGATCCTTGCAAGTGATTAGTGTATTTCTAGTACCATGGGGACTGTTAATCCTTGTGACTTAAACTAAGTAGTGTAACTACAGATGTTACTACTTTGTAGATTCTGCATTATTTGGATCTCATTAATGTGTGACATGGTTTATGAGCTACATGATATGTGGTGTGTGAATGGGTATACAAGGACGGGGTGCCTCCCACTTGGGGGGCTGTATAAAGGCTGATTTCATTTTGTGTACATGCTGTATGGGTGAGCATAAATCTTAACTCTGGAGAGTCAAGAAACTGCTCGCTACTTCCCTGTCCTTGCCTGAGAGGCTAAATGGAATGCATGGTTAAAGCACAGCAGGAGCTGAGAATATGTTACTAGGTTATCCTATTTATTGGAAGACGCCAATGTGGTCATGCTCTGGGCACGGGGCATCCCTTCTCTCCTGCAAAAGCACTTGTACCAGTGCTGATGTGGGATACTGCATTCTGTGTACTCCTAAGTATTTGTGGTGATACTGAATAACAACAGGTTGAGGGGAAGTTGCTTACTAATTCACAGTGGAAGAGGGTGGGGTCATCTTAAAACAAGGTAACCAGGACTCTCCACCCTGTGTTCAGTGAGATGCTACCATGACGTGTCTGTTAGGCTTTGTACTGCTTGTGCCTCCTTGTTCTCCCTTACACTGACACCTGGGGCAAGTCTCCAGGTCTCAGTTCTGTTTGATTGAGATTGAAAATAGCAATTTAATTTAATTCCTCCGCTGTAGACAGCATGGTAGTAGACAGCATGGTAGTATTGATGATCCTGTCCTGGATATCATTTCTCCTTGACGTGAAGTCTAATATCTTTGAAAGACAAATTTGATAAATGATGACAGCAGATACCATGGATAATACCCACATGAGTATATATGTTCCAGAATATCGTTTTTCACACGTTTTGCTGATATTTATGAATTTTGTGTGCTCAGAACCACTACTAGCAGTGTGACATGGAGACGTAAGCAGCCACTGTATGTGGAAATGATGAGTTGTTTCCTCTTATGTTCTAGATAGGTGTTTGCTTGACAGCTTTTCATGGGAAATGAAGCAAGGAGATGTTCCTAGTGGTGAGAGAAAGAGAAAGGTGTCACCTCCTGTAACCTTTTTGGGCACTGTGGATCACTTGTTTTTCTTAAGATGCTGTGGTAATACATTCCTGTTCATCTTTCATGAAGAGATTCCTTCCTTGTCTCAGTGAAGCAACAGGTAATGATATGGATGCACTTAATATATTTGATTTGCCTTCAGATATTCACGTTCCAGTGTAAACATATCATATAGCTATCTTCCCCCTTGAAAACAAGCAGAATATCAAAAAATAGCACCACCCATGTGTTTACATCACCAGAGTCATAATGAGGAAACTTAAGTAGTAATGTTTGCTTTCTGAGATGTATGCATTTAAGTATATTGTTAGTCTGGAATCTATGGGAGGCATAGAAGCTCCAATCTAGTGGGATGAGCCCGTTTCCTAATGATGATCCTTGGAGTGCAGTCTGAAATTGAGACGGAAGAAGATGTATTTAGGGTGCAAGGAGGCAGTAGGGTTGTCCCAGGAGCTGGCACTGTTTTCTTTGTAACATTCACCATAGCACTTGCTGAAAAACGGATCAGCAGGAAGAGGGTATTGACCCCTTTGATTCGAAAGTGGGTCCTGAATGGGTCTTCTGATAGATTGAATACTCTGTTAAAAAGTAATTCCCGTGAAAGCATAATGCTGCCAAGGTAGAGAGAGGGATAAAGGTCGACTTGGTAATAAATGATAGATATATAATAGTCTAGGAAGATGTGCTAAGATTTTCCAAAGTTTGAAGGGGGATAATTGGTCTGTTAGGTAATTTTCCATTTCTTGTAATATCTTGCCTTTTTTTTTTTTTTTTTTTTTTTTTTTCCTATTTGCCCTCTCTTTACGTGTTACATTTTGGCCAATTTCCCTGAAAAGCTTGAGACTCATTATGTACTACAGGATTGCAAACAGAATAACCATATAACAATGACTTTCCAGTTTCCATTGCATCTCACTCTGACTCCCTGCAGTACCAGTGGGATTAGGCTTGGTACCATGCGATGCCAATCCCAGTATGCTGCTGTTCTGTTGTCCCATGCTGTATAGTGGATCAGTGGATGAAGCTACACTATCTCTTCTGGTCTGCAAGCATGTAATTCCGAAGAGCAGTATCCCCCAAAGGATAATAAGCTCTTTAATAACAGTAATGTAGCAACCACAATCATGAAAAAAGTGATTATATTCTACATAAAAATATAAAAGCTCATTTGATTCTGAGGTCCCCAGTGGCACATTACCTGGACTTTTATTTAAAATATAACATCTCTTACTTATATCTTATTCAGGTCCTTTGTTAACACTAATATAAAACTCCAGTAAAATCGTCATTGGAGGAATTTAATAAGGAGTGGGTATGGCTCAGCAATGCTGCTAGTTCTGAGTCCTTTCATGAATCTTATCTGGAAAATCATGAGACTCTCTGCTTGAGTGGTATTACTGAACCCCACTTTGCATATGCAAATATAGAGAGGGCAGATAAGAAGATCCCTTCTTTAAAAGCAGGGCTATTTCCTCTCCTAAAATGGGAATGCTTCTACAAGCACGTTTCATGAAATGTGAAAGTCCCTTCTTGTTTATTGGCTTGCTCTTAATTCATGATGATTTCTCTATTCATCAAATCCAGAATAGCTCTAGGAATCTAGAATGACACCAGGGGATTTTCTTCCACATATCCATCTGAGGATCTGAGAGACGAAGCTAGCCAAACCCTACTCTATAGATCGTCTTATTGTAATTCTATCCAACATGGGTAGTAAAGCAGCCTGCTAAATATTACTTGCCTCCCAGTATAGACAGTATAGAAGTTCTTGAGCCTGTGGGTAGACATCAAAAGAATCTGAATTCCAGCAGCAAATTTTTGCTCCATCCCTTGTAATCAGTACAGTTGAACAGAAATATATTCAGACTTTTTCTGTTTTGTCCTTCTTCTGTCAGTACCACGTTATTTCCTATCGAAGGCTCTAGGCTTTCCGTCGCATCACCGAGGAATGGCTCCCCATGCTGTAACTAAGAACACATGGCAAGCCAATAGCCATCAGCCAGAACAATGGCACAGATCAGTTCTAGAAAGGCCAAATGGCCAAAATAGTGAATGGAAGGATGGAGATTTTAATAGGAGGTGTATGTAGGAGGTGAAATCAGAGACAGAGCAGAAGATAAGGAAGTTAGCAAGTAAGTGGCACAAACAAATCTCCTTGTGAGCTTTAACAAGGGTGTTGTGGTGAGCTTTGAGGCTGTGGTGTAAAATAAGCTTCTTTATACCAAAACTTTGAGTGTTCCTGGGGGCCAGGGGCCTACCTTCCTTTCTTGGTGTGCTAATTGTCTTCTGTCTACTGGAAGCAAGCTAATTGAGGTAAAGAAACATGTTGCTTCTTGTTTTGCAAGTATATGCATACAGTGAAAGTCATGCTGGGAGCTCCCTTAGAATGTTGTGTGGCTGTTAAGCATCATCTGTCACTACCCCCTGCGTGATATATTCCCCCCAGCAGCTGCTGCACACACTGAATATGTCATCTATGTCGGTTGCTCTGAAAATGATGCCTCCTACATACAGTTCCTCTTGTATGTCATAACCTTTTCTAACCCTGTTCTTATTGCCATTCTGTGATCCAGTTCTTGTCTCATTAGAGAAGTATGGTCAGTGATGGCTCTAAGGCAGGGATCACCTCTTTGTCATGTATGCCTGTAGGCATGTAATTCAGAAGGACTGGTATTTCTAGGTGTTAAAGTGAGACAAATATGTAATAGTAATCAAGGTAATAAGGCTGCCTGAAATGAATGTCATAAAAGATTGTGTCTTGCAAAGCTTTCTCATCTTCTCCTCCATGGAGCTGACTGCAGCATCAACCAAGATTTTAAAACGCCTTTGTTTTTGAAGTGATGAGGCTTTAAAAAATAATATTGCATGGGTAGCCCTAGTGAATAGGAGTTGAGGGAGATGCATGCTACCATGCTCATTCTCTTACTAGTCATTGAGTGGAAATGTTCACAAAAGGAATAAAGAGTACATTTGCCTTGTTAATACAATTTGTATTACATATTCATAAACCATTTTATAAAGCTCCCAAGGAAAAATTCAATTGTACTGAAAGCACATAATGGTAGAGCGGCCATACAGAAAACAGGCAGCATGTTACAGAATTAACTGCACAATGAATGAAATGCTATGTCTATAATAAACTCATTCAGATATAAATTATGGGAGAGAAGATGAAATGTTTGTTAAGCAATAAAGCTTGCAACCGTACATGTGAAATTGAATGGGATTTATCATAAAATATTATGGAGGATACCGGCTGAATATGTGTTACAAATTGACTGAATTAAAAATAATCCAAGGAAAGCAAGCTTTTGGGAGACTGAAAATTTTAGGAAATGAGTTCATAAGCTTTTTAGCTCTGACCTGAAGTCCCTTGGTGCCAAGAAAAAGAGAGGCAAGAAAATAAGAACAGAATAACTTCTTAGAGGACCACAGTTATGTTGTCTTAATTTTAACCTCCTAAATTTTGTCAAATAATCAGACTCCCTGTTGAGCAAACAGCATCTTGCTGGAGTGGAGGGTAGGGAATTTGGCCCACCACTGTTTGGTTAGTATGATTTACAGTGGAAGTCTTTTTTTCCCCTGAACTGTTTATCTCAGTAAGGCCGTTGTACTGAGGGCAGGATAGATGATATTTTGGTTGGACCTTAAAGAGATATGCGGTATGTTTTCCCAAAAGACCTTACCAGATATCTCAGTACAAACAACAGAGTTGCTAAAGAACACATTCTGAGGGATCCCATACCAAGCACCACTGAACTGCACTTCTCAAAGTTACTCAGCCTATGCTTCAGCTTTTTACTTCCAAAAATTGAAAATATTTAGGTTTTTTTTTAATGACATGATGGAAATACTGGTTTTATGAACAAAAAAGTATTCACAGGATCCTTAGAATTAAATTTAAAATTCAAACGATGTGTGTGAGATATGGGGATAAAAAGAGGGCAGGATAATTTCTGACCACAGTTAACATTTATAGCTATGGAAACATCAGATAACCCAAGAAAAAGAGAAATCAGAGCTGTACAATTGGTGCCTGGGAGAGTTAAAAGCATTGTCTCATTTCTTAAGCTTACCTTGATGCCTTACAGGGCTTTTTCAAGCAGTGCATTATGGACATTTCTCTAAGTAGTTAAACGTGTGCAGAGAAGGATCTTGCAGGCATTGGATGCAGAGATAAACCAAGCCAAGCAGCAGGCATGGTCCTTATGTGCCTGCTCACCCTGGGATTGCTGCTTCTGCAGGAGCTCATCAGCGCTGCTCAGACCAAAGGGATAAACACCTCACTTCCCCTCAGTTAACACTGACTAACCCATGGGTTTCATTTAATCTCACTGACTATGCAGCCTAACAGAACCCTTTGTATTTTGTCATTGCTTGCTTTGTAAAAAAATAAAGGGATTCCCCTCATCAGAGTCACACGTAGAAAGCTCTTGGAGTTGTTATCCAGCAGCATTCTAATTTCAAGAGGCAAAGCTGAGCCTTTGCAGGATGGGAGCTGCAGGACCATTATAGCAGGGCTAAATATAAGTGAGTGAGGAGAAATTAGCTGAAGTGGACTCCATTTTGTTTCCCCGCCAAATGGATGTACTTACCCAGGTGTAAGATATTCTGTGCATATTTTTGTTCCTTTTTTTTCACTGGAAAAACCGTGCTGAGTGCAAACGTCCATTGGCCTCCCCCAGTCTATCAAGAGTGGCTGGTAACGTTGCCCTTTTAAGAAATGTGGCACGTGCCCAGCACTTTTGGACTGAATTTTATTCAAAGGAATCAGGCTATGAAAACCCTCTTCCCTTCAGAGGAAGAAAGGCCTGTTAACTTGTCAGTCTGCATCTGAAATGCCAAGGGTTCAAAGCTGCTCATCAGTGCTGGTTGACATTCCCCTTTAGTGCCTTTGGAAGTATCGAGTTTGCAGTTATTGACTGCATTGCTGAGTTATCTGTTGTATAAGCACAATTTCCATAAGGGACATAAGGCAGGGGATGTGTTCACTATGCATTTTAAGACATGGTTGATTAGATTTTCTCATTTCTGTGTTGTTTTTTGTTTGTTTGTTTTTTTCCTCTAAACATATTTCTCTTGGACTTAAACTGTAAATTGTAACAATGTCACTGATTGTAACCTGTTCACAGAGTGATAGCATCCCTTTGCCTTTCTTTTTTTTCTCTTAATGATCTGCTCAGAGGTGTGGAAAGAAGTAGGGGAGGTGAAATACCTTAGTCCCCTAGAGATAAAGGCTTTCCATCCGGGATCAGCAATGTGACAGTGGGGGATCCATTAGCACTGTAACAGAGCAGGCAGATCCACTGAACAAGCATTTCAACAAGAGACTCAGGACTTCCCATCTATACTTTAATATTCAAATACTTTGTTTTTCTTTGATTAATGACAGAATTCCCATGCAATCTGAATACACCTGGGTGAGAATTCTCTGGGAGCTCAAGAATTGTAAAGTTGGTTGAGGGGAGAAACATGCCATGTATAAACTGCCCTGGGCAAAGAAAATGCATCAAGTTTTGAAATGCTGCAAGCAGGCAGTTCAATAGAAGGTGAATTGTGGACAGAAACACGACATTCACTTGGTACAACAACAGCAAGGATGTCTCATTTAATCCTGTCTTTTTACCGTTTACATTATTGCAAGTGAAGCAGCAACATCTTTCAATAAGGGAAATCTTGTTCTTAGATACATGTGCATAATTATGAATGACCCTTTAGATCTGGGAGAGAATTGATTTTGCTCTTAGGGCAGGGTCTTGCCCAATTTGTTTTACGTGCTCAGCAGTTATTATTTACGTGGGCCGATTGCAGGGATTAACTGTTAGTGGTAGATCTTCTAGGAAATATGTCAAAGTTAAAAAAAAAAAAAAAGGAATTAATATGAACATTTGTATTTTATTTTTTTTTTCCTAATCAGATACATATTTTAGTAGGTCTTGCTAAAGTGGCAAAATCTACCCATTAGGATGAAATTGATATGAAAGGTTTATTAAGAAAAGCAACTTAACAAATCCTTCATACACAAGGGAATATTACTGTGGGTAAACTAATCTGGAAAAATTAAAATCATCCTCCAACAGCAATTTGGCTTTTGCAAGAAGCACAAATCTAAGCGAAACCTTCTTCTAAGGTAATATTACTGTGATATTCTGATATTCTGAAACAGATCTCATCTTGTGGGATTGCTGGGTTTTGTGACACACCATAATAGGAGGTCAGAGGACTATTATGACACATGTATAATGCCCATTTAGCAGATGGGAGAAACAGGGAGTGCTCAAGCTAGTGTATCCAGTAATTTTAGGTGCTGTGATTAAATGCTGAGCCTGGCATCTCTGGAATAGCATCCGCTGGGCCCAGGAGGAGCTCTCAGCTTTCTGACTCAGATGGAAGAGTGCTTTGTGTCTTCCTAAACGAAGGTCCAGATCCTGGTCTGGATGGCTGACAGTGATGTGCTGTGTGCCAGACTCTCCCTCGGGCCTTATGAGAAGCGGTAGGTACGGTGCGCCTACATGTCTCTACTTGTTTATGCAAAAAAAATTGGCTCCCAAAATTAGCGAGTGCTTTTCAAGAATTTTGTCCAAACACTTTGCTGCAGTGAGTCAGTAGCAGAGGTATGAACAGAGCCCAGGGCTCCTCACTTCTGGCCCTGTGCACTAACCACTGAGACCATTTACTTTTCTAGCCAGGGCCAGAGAAAAGATGTGAAAATACCACAGGCAAAATTTGTTTTTTGCAATTTTTCCACTCCGTTTTGCAGACTCAGGAGATTTGGTTAGCTTTCCATGTTGAGCAAGAGTATAATATTGGCTCTGCTGTGGAGTTTTGCACTTCTAGGTGTATGGAAGATGACTCTTCCCTCTTGCTTTCTCAACTGTGAACTCTGCGTGAAGGGGAGTGGAGATGTATGTTGGGTTCTTTGGCAATGGGTACAGAAGAATAGTTGAACAAGCAGAACTCAGCCATTGGGGCATGGTACGTGTGATGGGAATGCTCAGTGGCCTCAAAGATTCAGTTGCAAAGGGAATGGAGGATGGGGAGAACAGGAGGCCAGGAAGAGCCCATGGTTGGCAACCCTGCTCCGTTCTGCTGATTGCATCTTCTGGTGATCCAGTCTGGGAATCAGCAGGCCAGTGGTGCCCCGTCATTAAGGAAAGGCATGTCTGTAATTAATGGCAAAGGGCCTGATACAATAAAAGGCATGTCTGCCTTCTGCACTGTGTAGCCCGCATAGGGCTGCAAAAGACGCCAAAGAAAATCAATGTTAAGCAGCTTGTATGGATCTGTGCAGACCTATACAGTGCCAAAGTCCAGACATATTTCTCATCGAGCTGAGTCCTCATATGTTTTATTTATAATTTAATGCTAAAATTTATGAAGGAGATGCATGGCAGAGGGAGAGCCCATAACCTTGTCATTTCTTCTCTTAAAGCAGCAGCTACTAGATCTCGGAAAGAATTACGTCCTCCTTCCCTCTGAATCCCCATCATAAAATGTAACACGGTAGAAATTCTTTTCCCCCTGCGTCTGTTCTCACTGAACTGGCTGTACAGCTGAGTTGCCCTTTGCGTGTCAGGCAGCAAGTTGTTATCAAAATCACTGACTGCCAATCACTTGCTCTAAACTAAATCACTGCAAATGTTATTCATCAAGCATGCCATGTTACATTACAGGCTTCTGTAACTCAAACACTTTAAGGTATGAAAGAAATTAATTTCCTGTATTATTTTCCATGGAAACAAATAAACAGCGCTGGGTGCCTCTTTAAAGTCAACTGAAGGATTGATTTTAATTCAAATTATGTTTCACAATAGATTGGGCACTCACCACTGGGATGAAGTGTCACCAGTGGTGACACTTCAGATATGGATACTGTAATTTCAGAATGCCACATGCTTTAAACATTTGTACCGGAATTTAAACCATTGCTATAAGATAATAGAAAGAGTCTACCTTAGAATGTGTACAATACAACAGCAGCATTCACAACCCTGTTTGAAATGGGGAAGGATTACAGAATGCAGTACTTAGAGGGAGATCAACACTGCAGACCTGGCAGAGTTTGATTGAATTGCACTTAAAAGCTGAAAGTGAAGAGGCTGCCAGGGAAAGAGCACAGGTTCCTGCAGTGAAGAAGACCTAGCGACAAGAGAACCTCAAAATGTTTTGTTCTGGTAAGTTGCCAAGAACAGGTAGGAGTCCAAAACTCACACAACACTCCTGGGTAAGCATCCAAAAGTCGCATGTATTTCTGTGTTTGTGTGGATTACCCAAACAGCCTGGGTCAGCAGAATCTGAGCTAGAAGTCTCAGGGAAAGGGCTGTCACATGAGATGCCTGGTTAAGTTCTGTTAAATGGTTAAATATTATCACTTTTATAAGTGAAAGAAGAAATTCCACATCATCCAAAACATTTCACTTTTTTTTTTTTTTTTTAAACAAAAACATTTGTTTCCTCTTTGTTCCCCCTTTTTTGTACCATAAATGTGTCAGTTGTTTGAAAGATGGGGCTGCCCTTATAAATGTATCGAAGATAAGCTAGGTTGTAAAGGATTCAGGTTCATGAACTGTGTTTGTACAGTCTATTGTTTAGTACTCATGAATAATTGATTCTTGTCCTTCCTGCACAAATATTCAGTCAGATACCATTCAAATTGATAGCAGGTGTCTGATCTAGGAAAAAATGGCTGCGTTCTTAAAATGAGATGTGATTGTAATACAACACAACTTTGGCAGTGGAGTGCAGAGGAGTGTCACACATTTCAGACAGGACGTTTTGAGAGAGGGAGTTTCCAAGTGAAACACCATAGAGTGTAACTGTCTGACATACTTTGGGTAAGTAACCATCCCAAAGCACATTTATTACGTGTTATAATTAGGTATGTATGTATGAAATGGAGAATAGATACTTAGAAAAATACTTATTCCAATATGAGTTTACACTACAGAAAGAGAAAATGGGGTTGTATGTATACTGTAACTCCACAGGATTCTTACATTCCCAATATTAAAAACCTGCCTATGATTTCCTCAGACCATGTGATGACCAGGAGACATAGAATAATTGCATTATGTGATGTATTATTTAAGATCCAGTAAGAAGGTGCCAGTTTCTTAAAGCACAGATTCTTTTCAGATGAGTTACAGCTTTCCTCTACTGGAAGCTTCCTATAAGTCAGCTTATACTAAAGCAAAAAAAAAAAGAAAAAAACGTGCATAGAAACAGAGCAGGGTGTAGGAGCTACCAGTGTATCCTTGAGTCTTGGAGCAGTGCTCATTTCTTGCTCAGAGAGGTTTCTTGATGAGAGCAAAGTTATGCCTGAGTGTAGATATATAACTAGAATTTTGCTCCCAGGCACATGAAAATAAATCTGAGAAGTCAGAGGTCCAGTGTGCTCCAACTGAAGCAAACTCAAGTTTGGTCATTGAATTAACCAAGAGAAAAATCATGTCTTAGTTGGTAGTGTGAAATACTGAGTATTTTCTGTGTGTAATTTATGATATTAGTAGGAACTCTTTGGAACAGATGTTGAGCAAATGTTTAAATATATATGTATATATGCCTCTTAATTCTGATTCACTGTTACTCAGTGCATGGGTTTCCTTTCATTCTGCAAGGTTATTTTTACAGTTACTATTTTTATTTTATTGTGCTTTTTCCTCTCTCTCTCCCACCCTCTGAATTCAATGCTTAAAAATACGAGATTGGAAACTATGGGAATTATTTTCACCTGCTTACCAATAAGGACAATTTTCCATATTTCTTTGTTTACAGGACTTGTGTTCTCCTTCCTATCAAAATGGCTCTGTAGATTTAGAATGTTAGATTTAGATGTTGTGTAGCATTCATGGCCTATGCAGTCTTTGACCATACACATCTCCTTACCAACGTGGAAAGATGTTTATATGCTTATAGGCGGGGTGTACTCAGGCTGGTCATTAGATCAATGAATGGTCATGCAAGGATAAGATTTTTTTATAGTCCTGTTGCATATCTAATTTGAACTTGGCAGTGAATAGTTCTCCCACATCCTTCAGCTTGCCATGTGTTTCCAAGCAATTAATTCAGCCATGGAGTTTTAACTCTCACTGTTTATCTGCATCTTCGTAATGGTTGGCAATTCTCGATTTCTCAGGTACCTTCCCCACCTCTCCCAAACCTTCAGACCCATCTTTCAATCCTCCCTGCACTCCAGTCCCCCACCACACAAACATTTCAGAATGTTGCAACTTCCTGCTTGAAGCAGGGAGAAGAGGCCAGGTACTGCATCTGCTTTACTAACTGCCAGGATCAAGATATTTCAGAGAGCTTTGCTCTGGTCGATTGAAAATCCCTTTTTTGGGTTGCTTATTTGGATAAAGTGTTTATGCTTCAGAGTGTCATAAAAATGAAAAAGTTCTCTTTCCTTTCTTTTTTGAATACTGAACAACTGTCCTTCTGAGCACTCAAAGAAGCGCTATAGTTGTACTCAGGCTGCTCAGAATTCCAGTGCATAAAACCCAGTATTTTTAGGGACTGCAGATCCTGAAGCCAGTAGCATGTTAAAATGTTCAATCTTCTTTAAATATTACCCTTCCTCTGACCTTCCTTCATTTTCCATGCTGGATTCCACTTCTGAATCTATTCATTTTGAATAGGCAGCAAAATCCTTCCCTGGAAGAGACAACACAGATACACCTTGCCAGCTGTAGCAGTTCGTAATGCATACATTATTGAAATATTGGCAGTGGTTTCTGAAACCACAAACAGAATCAGTTGTACCCAGAGAAACATGCTTTCTTTTGGTGGCTTGAGTAGCCAGCAATTACTAAAAATATCTCCTCCTTTCTGTACTTTCAGAAGATAACATAGTATTTAATTCACAAGTGACATAATGCATGGATCAACTCTTCAGAAAGACTCGTTTTTCACATGTTATGTTAAAAATATTCACACAGGGCAGCATACAAAGAGAGCAATTTCTTTCTCTGCTTTATTAAGAGCATTTAGTGCTTGCTGAAGGTTTCATGTTTCTTGCCTTCCAGTATTAAACTGACCAAGCTCAGTTGCAAACTTCCTCCTGCAAACCCTGTGCTTGCATGCCTAACTGAGCACAGGAGAAACTGCAGCAATGTTTCTGACCCATTACTTCAGGTGGCAGTGTGTGGGAAGGGTTGTCTCAGCAAGCATGCAGAGCAAGCAGTAGCTTTGGGCACTTTATAGAGCTGGGACAGGAGAAGGCTAAAGAGTAAAAAGGATCAAAGCCATTTGTTGGAACCCCATGGCAGTGAGTTGGTGAAGAGATGAACTGTCATGGATCATTGCAGCAATGAACCTAAAAGATAAAACTTTTGTGATCTGGACTCTTGGTTTTCTTTGGCTTGGAAGTTTTCCCTTTTTTGTTGCTGAGAGTAAGCCAGGATTTGGTAGTGCATTCCTTTTATTTTGATGAGAAATCACTTTATAGCAAAACCAAGGGCTGCTGCAAAGGAGTGGCCCAGCTTCTCCATCATATTGGTCTCATTGGCTTCTCCTGCTGTTTATATTACACCTGCACTACTGCACAGCTACTCTGGGATGTGCAGAAAAGTATTTTTTCCGTACTTAGTTTTCTGCAAATGTAGCTCCCTGAATTTGATAATTCTTTAATTGGATGTGCAGAGCCAGCCATATCTGACCAAGTGTGTGGAACACTACCTCACCTATAAGGGGAAACCTTGTGCTTGGGGTTGCATGTCAGGCTGCTTTGTGTATTCAAACTGGTCTTTTAAGAATGTTCAGCTGATCTCCAGTTTAGTTTTCCAGGAATGTCTCAGAGTGAATTTAATCAATTTATTAGAAAGGAAGTAGCAGCATGCAATTTGTTAAGCGTATACTAAATGATGCTGAAGATACAGAATTATTTGATAATATAGAAGACAAAGAAAGCCCCGAAGTGTGGGAGAAGATTAAATGTTATGCCTACCTTTTTAAAGGGAGAAAAAGAAGGGACCAGGAATTCATAAGCCAGTCAGCCCAACAGTTATCCCTGGAAATTCATTGGGACAAATCTTTAAAAAATGTTTTTCTAGCCATTCAAATGATAAGGAGGTTGTAAAAGATAGGATAAGATTGAAGTGATTTGTTCTCAGCAAATCCATACGATTTCTTTCTCTGAAAGAACAACTTGCCGGGGCAAGGGGGAAGGATGTTGCTGAAATATCATGATTTCAGCTTCTGTTTTTGTCTCATATGATGTCCTTGTGAAAAGGTAGGAAAAAAAATTCCAATAGAGAATGCACAGCTGAAGAACTGCATTGGACACCTTATTTAGAAATTAAGAAGGCATGTTAAATTGAGAGGAGTGTGACAAGAAAATCTGTGATTTATAGTAGATGACCTATGAAGAAAAGTTGTGGGAACTGATAAGACTGTAGAGAAATCATCAGGATGGTCTTTTCAATATGAGAACGTTGTGCAAAGGATGGTGCTTATTGTTCTCTTTCCACTTGAGGGAATTCAAAAGAAACCAATTTAATTTTCAGCCAAGATGCATTAGGATGACTGGGAGGAAAACTTTCTAACCATAAGGGGAATTGAGTAATGATGCAGACTTCATCAGAGGGTTTCCAGAACAGGGCAGACAGATGTTAAGGGGGGGAGTCTGGCATTACTAATGATTCAAAGGCTGGGGAGGTCCTATCCTGGCCTATGTTATTAACTGTGAAGAGCAGCCCAAGAGAAAAGCTGCTGCCAAGAGAATAGGAATGGATCGTGCTCTTATCAGATGGTGATAAATAGCTTGCTCTTAGAGGTGGGGATGGTATTACTTTCTAAATAAAAAAGTTTGGTCATTATAAATTGATGGTGATTTCTAGATCTATAGAAAACAATGTGAAATGTTTTAAAGTCATAGCATAGTAATGATAGACTATCACAGCCTATTTAAACGTTCTGATAATGGGCCTAACTTCTTATTTTAAACATCAATTACATTGTGATCTAATAAAAGATTAGATTCTTTTAAAGTAACTTTTACTAGACTCACATGCAGTTTTAATTCACGTACAAATGTTTGTAGGCCTCCTGAGAACTTATAATAATAGGACAGGAGAGAATGATGCAGAATTCATTTTAATTTGCTTGTCTTGGAAAACCCTTTGCTGTTTATATTACAGATTTCAATGTACATCTCAGAGGATCAGAGCAAGTATAAATATCTATACCAATTTACAAGTGTGCCATTTTTAGAAGCCCTTGTATATTTTCTGGTAAGGCATGCTATCCATTATCTTTTGAGGCCCATTTTTCTTACAAATATGAAAAACAATAAGTAGAGCTAATGTGCAGAATCCCAAAAGCTGTAGCTGGGAGCATAAAGTAAGCCCAAAATGTTCAATTTTAAATGTACCTTGCTTTTCTACAGCATTTGGCTGTTTAGATCTGAGAGCGCTTTCAAATTTGAACAAGGTAAGTTTCACAAAGTTCCAAAGAATGTGGTAGTTATTGATTTTATGCCTATTATTTAATAACATCACCATCCAGAGAAAATGTTAAATTTATTATCCATCTTGCTTTCAGAGCCCAAACTGGAAATCTGGTTATATGTCTGAAGTCACTTGAAAGTTTATTCTGATTCTTCCCCTGCCCCCTTTGCCTTCCATCACTTTGGTGTCAATAAAGAAAAAAGACCAGCAGTGCTGGCCTCTGAGCCCAGCTTTCACTGAATGTCACCAGGCGTTAGCCAATCCTTTTTTGTTACACCTCAGCCATATACAATCTACATTTTCAGAAGTGGACACATTTCCCCTGCATTTTTATAGATCATATGCATATGTAGTGCCAGGAGAAAGTATAATTTCAGATACCTATCCAAATATGCAGTAATTTCAGCGTGTGAAATGACGTATATCCTCAGATGAAGGGACCCGCCACTCACCTCTGCCTCCCCATGCCAACAGCAGAAGGACTGCAGTATCCAAATTTCAGCAGAGATTTCAACAGTTCTTGATTACTCTTGATGAATCTGTGAGGTACTCTCATAATCACAGCCAGGCAGCGCGTACTGATGAGTTACTCAGGTGTAGGATATTACTTTGGTCTGCTGTCACTTGGCTGTTCACATTTCCGCTTGCTCATCAGCAGTGACCGATCTGCAGTCTCAGCTGACTTGACTAAAAAAGTTCTATCAGTAGAAAGAATCAGAAGTACGTGAAAGGAAGTATAGTATATTTTTTTGTGATGGTAGAGCTCGGAAATGTTGACCATTTAGCTCATTAAACAATAAAATATTGCACTTTTTAAAGTTTGTTTTTTGTTTTTTTTTTTTAAAGGAGACTTCAGCTAATCCAAAACATCTTGTTTTTTTTGATAGAAACATGTTTCCTGTTTAATCCCCCCCCCACATTTTGTGTGCCATAAAGATCGTCCTCGTTATGTCTGTTGAGTTGCCCAGCAGCCAAAAAGCATTAGAGCTGCCTCTAAATAAATTAAATTGACAAAAAACATGTCTGAAATGGCTGGCAGGCCACTCCCATTGGGTTATTGTATGCTAAGCCACAGATTTCAAACAGTTAAGAAAACCAATTAGCATCAAGTAAAGCATACAATACCATTTTGTTCTGTAATTCTACCTGTCACTTTTTTATTTCCCATTTCGTTCTCATCTTTCTTCATAATTGGATACAAAAATGCTAAGCTGTAACTGCTTGTGCGAAGAAAGATGAGAGACACTCTGAGCCCATCAGCGTGTGTGTTAGACGCTGAGCACTGTGAAACTCCAAAATCAGTTGGAAAGTGATGATTCAACCAATAATGTACAGTATGATATATGTAACGAACTGGGAAGCTAGAAAGAGCTGAGCTGTGTGGCTTAACTGCTCTAATAGATGCTGTGTTTTACAGACCAATGCTTGAACATCTGTATTGGATAGTTTCTAGTGAGGAAACAGCAGTAGCCATAAAATACTCAGCAATATCCTATATATAACAATGAAGGTTTGAGGACAAGGACACTAGGTTATGTATTTCATTCTCTTGCTTTACTGAGAACTTCAACAACAACAAAAAGCAGGCGAACAAGTGACTGATGTAATGTCTCCTTTGACACAGATTGCATTCCAGCATTTTTAATAACTCATTTTCCCAAGGGTGGGGTGGTGGGGATAGTTGAAATATTCCCTGAGTCTTTTAAGAAAAGACATACTCCCAGATTTCTGTTTTTTTGTTTTTTTTTTTCATTCTCAGGCACTTCTCTCACAGTCCCCAGCCCTGAGGATTTCAGCTTGCAAGTTGGGTGCTGGCTAGCTGAAGGGCAGTGATTTTCAGTGCTGTTTGTCTTTTGCCTAGGATCTGGAAATGAGCAGATGCTGTTGATTGCACAGCGATGACTGAGTGGTGGAAAAGGGGTGGAGGAGCACCCATCTTCCCTACTTTCAGCTTGGCCTGGGTTCACAACAGCACAGCATAGACAAGATAATTAAGGTGCACAGATGACTGTCTTTTGCACAACTGGTTCCTTGGCACTGGATCTGTGGTTTATTTCTCATTGGCTTTTAAGGTTAAAATGCTGGATGATGTCAGCAGATGGCTGTCAGGTACTCAAAGTATTTCAGTTTCAGACCACAGTGGTACACCATAGTCATTTCCAACTGTTCGTGTGAGGCCCCCAGTAGGACTCATTCTGTATGGTCCTGCACTCTGTTGTTTTCTTTGAAGAGGCTGAAAACTCCTGTGTTTGCTGTGTACAATTTTCATCTTCAGTGGCACAGCATATCATTGATCCTTGCTTCCACCTTGCAGAGATTTGTGCTCTCTTATCTTATTCTGCGGTGGACGACCCGAGATTTGAGCAGTTCCCTTGCGTACTTCTGTTTATGGTATATTTACAGGAGTGAGCAGCCTCTGCCATTTATTACCACCTGTGTTTGTTCAGGTTATGCTCATCATAGAGCTGTTGTCAATATTTGACTCTGGTGACCATACAGATAGAGAACGATGCGTTTCCAATTACTTGTAAGGATGTTCAGAATGGCTTGTTTTTTCCTGTCTCAAAATGGCCAGGTGCTCAGAGTCCTTCACACAGCTGTAGCAATTTGCTATTCACTGCTTAAGACTTTTTCTTTTGGGGCTTAAAAAGATGTGTGTGGTGCTGTGCTTACATGCGCTGTACTGAGAACTCCAACATGGATAGAGCTACCCTGCAAAACACCAGCCACAGCAAGGCAAACCAGCAAATTGTCTCTGGCCTTTGGCTGAGTTTGCCTTTACACCCTGGTGAGATGAATTCTCAGCTGTATTTTTATATGATTCATGTTTGTTCTACAAAACCACATTGTCTGCGGAATCAGCCTGGCATCTGTAGTACTTAGACTTCATTAGGGGCTCAGTGTGATTGTATCCTGAATTTATTATATAAAACACTTTTTGGCTAAAGTCTTGAATTTTCCATCTTATATACCAAACCATAGATTTTTAGTGGCAAACATGGCTATGAACAGACTCTGCTCACTCAAAGTATGGGGAACTGGGTGAGGAATGCACAGGGCCTACACATATCTGGAAAAAGAATGTGAGGGAAGAAGATCCTATTTGCTTCTCTGATGCACTTTGAAGTCCCCACTGCCTGTGGCTGAAAGCACTTGTTATTGGCCTCATCTTCCAAACACTTTGCTGTAAGTAATCTTTCATAGGAAGTAAAGTACTGCTGTATGAAGTTCTGCTGTTGTGGCTCATTCCTGGCGAATGTAACTGGTGGAATTGTGATTTTTCAAGGAAGGAAAAATCCTTCCTTATTTCTAATCTAAAATATATGTATATATTTATGACACTGTATTTAAAAACATTGAAGATTAAAAGAGTATTTTGTATCTTGGCCAAACATAATAATTTGATTGTACTTCTTTAAACAAATATTTCAACTGTTTTTGGCTTCTGTTTCTACAGTTTTAGTTCTGCATCAATAACGTGCACTGGCTGTAAGGAGAAGAACCTTCTCCAATCCCTGTCTTTGTTAATATCAGAGTTATTTAATCTATACACACTACATAGCCCTACAATAACAGTTGCACAGTTGCAGGTATACCATTCACCTTCTGGGACAGCAGAAGCTTGAAAACTAAACGACTGTGTTCTGTACAGCAAAGCCTCACCTTTTGTTGCTCCCAAAGAATGGCAAGGAGTGTGCATCAAACCTATTAGAGGTTTCTTGAGTGGTAAAATAGACATTTCTTCATACAGAGGTACCAATAGCTGCATCTAAACTACAGGGTGGGTGTGCTGCATCCTGTGTGCCACAGATTTGATCTTGTCCTTGCCCCAGCCAGGACTCAACCCAGCTCTAGTCCCACCCGGCCGTGTGGGTTTTGTTCTTATTCTCAAGGTTCTCTGTCTGCATTTTCCATGACATTAATCTTACTGCTAATCTTGCTTCCTGGCTTGCACGTCTCTCTGGGTCATCTCTGCTTTATATGGAGTTTGGAGTCTGTTCATTCCTGGCCATCCTAACTCTTCACCTGTGTCAGATTGCTTCGTGAGACTGAGGGATAATGTTTCTATTGTCAGTGCAGAAACTGGCTCATCCCAGATCCATCTTTGCCTTCTCAATGCTCCTTCTTCTGCGGTCGAGGAGCATCCAAATGAGTGATTATTTCTTTGTCTTCCGTGCATTTTGAAGTGTCTAATTAAAATGAATTAAAGATACTTTAATTCAGTACTTTTAAGTACTTTTAAGTACTGAATTTAAAGCAGTACTTTTAAGATCCACATCCTGGTAGTCTGACTCTGCTATTACTCATGTATTTTTGAAGTTAGTTTGCTTCTTCTAGGGTTTCTTAGACAGTAGTGTTATAAAGTGAGAGACAGACTGACATGGTGATAGCCACAGCTCGATGTCACTGTAATTATTGTTATTTCATATGTAGCCTTTAATGTGAAGAAGGTAGAGTCCCAGTTTAACCGAAGTCCATACATATGTCCCTTACTGAAGTGTACCAAGTCAGGAGGCTGCTAGCAGAGTTAAGAATGTATATCAGTGGTTTCCTGAACTGGGGAGCACTTTTTTCCCATCATAATATAATATTTTGCACAACCAAAACACATAGGTCGAAAGGCCAGAAAATCAGTACAAGCTGTTACACTCTTGTAAAAGGAGGGGTAGGTGGAAACAAAACCTAAAACCATTCATACATTTTAAATGGTTTCCCTTCCTCCATTCATGCAATGATACAGAACAGCTGGTCATGAAACCTGGCTGCATATTTGTAAAATGGGAACAGATTACTAAATCAAATTTGTTGACCAATTTTCAAGTATGTGGCCTTGAGATATTAAACAAAAAAGAGGTGGGGGGGGGTGGGAGGACTTGCATTGACTAAAAAGGAGGGGGTAGCAGACTGGTGCTAAGAGCATTTCATGCTGGTGGGATGTGGGGGAGGGAATCTAATCGCTAACTTTCGTGTGAGTACCCAGCTAAAACCTCAGGGAATTTTATATAGTGCATGTTGTCAGTATTTTAATCATCCACAGCTGTCAAAACTCTTGTAACCCGCCTCTTCTATTTAAAATGTGTCTTCTAGGCATAAAATAATTAAAGGTGCAGGACCATAAGGTAGGCTCAGAGCCGCTGCAATGTGACAAAACTCCACATATGAAAGGCATTATTTCAGGAAGTTTTAAATATAAATTTTGTTTTGTCAGAAGGCTGCAGGGCACACATTTTCTATACTGTCAAGCTTGATAGTAACAATATTTATATTTCAAATAAAAAGATTAAATTGCAGTCTTATGTGTTTCTGGTTTTCACATAGTTTTTACCAGTGTATCATAGTGTTCCATATCAGTGTGTCATCGAAACTTTTTTTTTTGCTGACACCAGTTTTGCTTTATTGTAATATTAAGTCTTGTACTGTCAGTCCCTGAATTGAAATAATGAGGGCAGACAGTAGTTTAGTTGACTTACCTACATCTCCCCATTCCTCACACCTCCCCCCCAAGTAAACCTGAAAACAACACAAAATAAAAATGAATTCCTTCGAGAAGGTGATTGTAAAGGCAGAGGTTTGGAAGCTGTTAATGTACAATATCTGTGTGTGCGTGTGCATGAGCTCACTTGTGTATGTTCGTGTACTCTGCCTGTTTGTTGTATGTGCAGTTCAAGACCCCACCTTGCAAGTTCCCATTCATTTTGCTACCACAGTGCTTGTGTGCTTTCCAAGCGGATTGAAGGTTAGTGTGAGATACAGGTGGAGGAGTAGGAGAGGGCAGTGTGATTTACTCATATTTTGATCTTCTGTATTTGTTTGTTTTTAACGTTAAAAGAATTAACACAGAGAATGGGTGCATTGGTTGTTTGGAGCTGTCTGGTTGGCAAGCCTTGTGTGCCACTGCTTGTTAGCTGTTACTTGTGAACTTTCTGTTAATGCCCATAGGCCCTTTGTTCTGCATTGTTCAGAGCACTGCAGTCCCCTGAGTTTGAGTCCCAGGGCTGGGTTTGTGTCGTCTGTGCAGCATCAGGGCTTGACAGAACAATGGGGAGAAATGTGAAAGGGTTCTGACTCAGGCTCATGTTTGAATGGCCGATTGGAGTCATTTAGCTGGCCAGCTGGGGCTGGGTTTGCTCCTTTTGGGTTGAAATGTGAACATTTCATCACAGCTCCTTTTGTGTGAGTTTGAAACTGGCAGAGGCTTCTTTATCAAATTCCCCCATTTTTATTCTCTGCACCGTGCTGAGGAGTTTTTCTCCAGTGTCAGACAGTACTGGCTGATGTGTACAATTTCTGTGTCCATTATGTGGGTGATGAACTGGGTTAATCAGAAAAGTGATTCAAAATTTGGATGCTATAGAAACTAGCCCCCATTGCTGTTAGCTTAGGCATGGTGTGGTCTTGGTTCTTCTTCTTGCGTTAAGCCTTTAGTTTATCATTTGGCCAGTCAAGATTTTACGATAATGAAGATAAAATTAGCAGCACTAATGATTATGTCTGTGATGGAAAATGAGGAGACTGTCTCATGCAAGGAATATGTACTTCCTTTGTATTCACAACAGCAGCCAGCTTACTATAGTTTACTGGGTATTATAACATGAAAAACAAACTGTGTGTCCAAAGTGTTAGTTAAACTACAGGTCTGACCATGCAGTTTCCATGAATATCATTATGACTACTCATGCTATTCTATGCCATTTTACCAGCTCTAAAAACACCTATAAAATAACTTCCTAGTTATTTTCTAGTACTAAGTATATTATTCTGGTACTACTAGAAACCCATGGATATTCAAAAGCTTTTCAAAGGTACAATGAAAACTGAAAGTGTTTTTAGTTTTGATTTTATTTTTATTAAATTGCTGCTGATATGCCTCAATAAATATGTTTTGTTAACCTGACAAGAACTTTCTAGTTCTCTGCAGAAACTGGTTAGAGAGCTTCATGGATTATATGACGTGCACAAGGATAAGATGACAGTAAAAAGACTGTGCCCGGTGAAGAACAGCCTTGTCTTTTTCATGTGCAAGTCTGTGCCTGTGTTCATTATGCTCCTAATGCTTTGCAGAGCTGGCCAGCCTGCTGAATTAATCAAAGTTGGGACAATAGGGATATTTAAAAGTGAAGTTACGTACAATTGGAAAAGAGAAGACAACAGGTGGCACTTCCCATTCTGTACTCAAAATGTGAACTTACCTAACATCCCCAACCGCTCTTTTCCTTCTTTGGTTTGAACTTATGGATATACATATCAGGCTATTGCAGCAACACATTTCAAATGAGGTAGGCCTATTCCGATAGAAACATCTGGTTTCATTACACCAGATAACACCTGCATGAAATTACATTTGTGCTGAAAGTCCTTTAACAGACTTTGGTAATTAAACTGAGGCAATCTAATCAAAGAAAGGCTTGGAGAAGGTGATACATGAAGTTTCATTCTCTGCCATGTAAATAAACTGCATTAGTGTATTGGGTCTTTCAAGAAATGGTTAACATCAACAGCTTGCAACTGAATAGATTTCGTGTTTAAAACAGACTTCCATAGCATATCTATACTATATATTCTGATCTCCCAAACAAATCTCTAGAGTGCCGTTTGGACTTATTGCACTTAATAGCACATTGTTTGGAGCGTACAATGTGTGGGTCCAACCGAGTTTTACTGGGATATTCTGTGGCTCAATTTCCTTTCAATATGTAACTGTGTCCTTTTCAAATTTCGCTCTAAAGCCTTTCATAGCTGACTGCGTCACTCTTTGCCTAGAATGTCAAAGCTGACCTTGACCTGAGTACCAGCAAGAAGCTCGCACAACTAGGGTCACCCCAGTAGGGACATCCCTGTCCACACAGCTCTCTGCATAGCTGGAGTTCTCCATGTGTTGTCACTGTGAGCCGTGCTGCATCTGAGTCTGGAACTGGCTCAAAGAGGACTTTTTGGCATGGATTCTTGGTTGGTTTGTGTTTCTCACAAAAGGAGATGGTTTCCCCACCTTGGAGTAGGCTCTTTGTTAGCTCTATGCTGCATACAGGCACTTCTGGTTTTGTTTGTGTGAGGTTTTACCATCTGGCAGTGTCACCTGGAAGGCATAAATAAAGCCATTGTTTCACTTATCCTATCAAGGGTTGTGTATATTTTCCTTGTCAGAAAATATAGAATAATATATCCAGCAGAAATCACGCACGAAAAAAAATGCTACTACTGTTAAAGGAAAGCAAGGTTAACACTTCTAGCTTTAGGAAGAGTTCCAGCAATTCTTTATGGAGCTGACTGACATTTTTATCCCATACTTTTTTCCTCTGAAAGCTGACTTTTTGGCCACAGTAAAAAACTTCAATGCAAAATTTTCATCTTCATTGTAAATGCCCTTGCCAAGATTAATAAGTTTTCCAGGCCTTCCCTGGAGAAAGAATAGTCCTTGGAGCATAGCTGGAAGTCAAGGACTCATCCTGGAAACCAGCTTTGGTAGAATGCTTCCCCATCTGCTTTTGAAGCAGCATATTGCTAATCACCTGACCTTTGAACAAATGCGACTTATTTGTTCGGGGTCCTTTCATCCATGTTAATCCAGATGTGCCTTCTAAAAACACGTTCTCAGAATCCCTTTCCATGTACGTGCCCTCAAGGGTGGGCAGCAGAGCAGCGTGGGGTTTGGGTGAGCCTTAAGGGAGAAGCAGCTCCAGAGCTGAAAGGTCATGGTGTAAGAAGTAGTCTCCTGTTTGAGAGGGAAAGGTTTTAAATCAGTTGCCTCTGTTAAGGGCTGCTTCTCTCCTTGCTACAAGTTGAGGACCAGGCAGATCTTTTCACGTGAGCTGTGTGTAGAGGTACAGACTTGAGCCAGGAACAGGCTCCCAGCTTCCCTGATCCTTTGGGAACTCGGCTCCTATCAGACTTACTGTGCTTGGCTGCTGTGAGTGCAACACTCCAGTATTTCTGCTCTCAGCGTGAGCCCATTTGATGCCTTGGTCTGAGCGCCAAATGTGTCCATGGGCCTGTGGCTTCCACAGAACCCTGCAATGGTCTTCGCTCCTTCTTTAGCACTGCAAATACAGCAGAGATAGTGTTCCCTGCTCTTCACAAAAGTTAGAAAAAAAGGCTAGCACTACACTTTCTGCAAAGCCCGAGCCTCCCAGAGATTTAAAGGATTGACATTTGCATTACATGCTCTCCCCACCCAGTCCTCCTCATTAGCCGGATATCTTTATTCTCTAAATATTTACCACCTAAACCAAATTTACAGTTTAATTTGCTGCATAAAATCATTTATTGACTGATAAAGCTCATTACTAAGGCCTAGCGTGGGCTATAGCCTGCCACGACAGTTTTAATTCTTGCAGCAGCAGGCTACTGCAAGAGAAAAACAATCCTGTCACGTTGGCAGCAGGGGTCTAAATTATTCAAATACACTAAATCCTCCCCGAACAGTTCCCCTGCTCATAATTTGTCTTTTCTCGCCAACAATTAACTAGCAATACTCTAAAAATGCCAACTCTTTTGAAATCTCAAGGAAAATAGAAACATATACATGCAACAAATGTCCTTAGAAAGGAATACAGCAAAATGCAACCATGGGAGACTTCTAGGGAATGCAGTCATTCAGGTGGACCCATTGCTTTCTTTAGTTCAGAGTTTGGTGGATATTTGTGTGTGTGTACAGCTGGTTTTCATATGGAGCATTGCTGTCTGGTGCCATAGCTCCACGGCTTCATGGCTTTTTACACCTGCTAATGGCCCACGCAGTGGCACTCTTATAGCTGATGCTTAGCAATTCTATTGAGCTTGCAAGAGGAACATTTTCTTATCTGCTTCTGGCTTCTCAATTCGATCAGAGCTTTCTCTGTCTTCACAGTTATGGATTATTGTAATTAATTACAATAGTAAATGTAGTATACTGGGACAAAACCATGTGAGATGGTTTCATCTAGTGGTTGACAGCCTTGCCTACAGCAGGTGGGTTGGAACTGGATGATCTTTAAGGTCCCCTGCAACCTAAGGCATTCTATGATTCTGTGGTTGAAGTTACTATGAATACAGTGAACACTGAAATAAATGGATGTGTGTAGCTGACAGTGAACATCTTGCAAAAAGTGAAGATCTGAAACTTTCTCTGTTAGGTATCTCAGCTTTCTTTCCCATGGAACTTGAGCTAGCAGGTAATCTTGGAACAAATTTCTAAACAGAACAGTTTACAAATTAAAAAAAAAATAGATTTTGTGCTGTCACATGTGCTTTGAGTGTTGGTCCACTATTGGACCACTGCATATTGTGGAATAAAGACTTAGTGGTTCTGTAATTTCTGCTTTATTGCTGACTTTATTAGGTAAGGGTCCCTGTCATGGATGTGTCCATAGCCACAAGTACAGACTGGAATCTGGGCAGAGAGTTTGAGATCATTCCAGTGTTAATGAAGAGGAGTTAAGATGTTCTGTATGGGAAAAACAGTTTAATTCTGCAGAGGACGATGAAATTCACTTATGTTCTTATATATGTGTGACAAGTGCAGCCATGACAGGCAGTATTAAAATCTTCAGCATTCCAGTGGCTCATATAAATATGGCTTCTACATAGCACTTCATATTGTTTCAGAATTGAATGTCCATACTTGCCTTATCCCATTCATTTTCTCCCTTCAATTTTTTTGGCAGTTGCAGTGCAGAATAGCTTCTTGTGCAAGCCTTCAAAGTGGAAATGATGGCTCCAATTTGTGGCCAAATAGCTTTGACATTGTACGTTTGCTTCAGTTTATAAAAGACTTTGCTTTTCTGATTTAATCCTTTAATGTTAGAGCAGCCTGAGAAATGCAGTAATTCTTTCTGGTGTGCCCTTGGTGACAATATTAATTCTCATGAAATTCTCAGTTTTTAAGCTTATAATGTGTCTTTTTATCCCTTCCTATAGCACATGGAGTACTTTAATGTTGGGAAATTATAAATCTCTGAAAATATGTGTAAAGGTAGGATAGAGTTAAAACATATGGAAAGAATATACAAGATTATGCATCATTTTCTGGTCCTCTATATCAGCATTTCACAAGATGTGGGCTACGGTTTATCCAACGTTGATCTGCAAAGTGACTGAAATTCCCCCTCACTTCAATTTACTCCTGAAGGTATCTGTGTTTCTAGCCAGTCTCTGAGTGATGCTTGAGCACTCAATAGTGCCTGCTGGAGTTTACATGTCTTTATCTGATGTAGTATCTGTAGTGAGGAAAGTATGTACTACAGATGATTTCATATATGCTTTCTGAGTGGCCACAGCCTTTCCCATGCACATACCCACATAAGCAGAACTGGATTTCGGCATTTGTACCCAAAAAGCAGTGTCCCACACAGCCCCAAAGCCCCAGCTCCCTTTGTGTGCCCTGCTTACTGTAGGCTGGGACGAAGCTGCGGGGAGCCTGACCTGTGCTTGTTTATTGCAAACATGCCCACAACTTCAACACAACCCCTCTGATCCCGACGTGCTGCTCCACGAGCACGAGGCTTGGAGGCCGAGACTGCTTAATTGTGGCAGATGTGGTTTTCTGGGACAGCTAAGGGTTATGTCACTTTTCTAACAATCTCTTTGATCTTAAATCAAAGGAAAGGGGTGGGCTTTTCAGCATCGTCTTAACTGTGCGGCTTTTACAAATTAAAAACCTACTTGAAATTGGTTATACAATATATGCTTGTGTTTCTCTAAGACTGATGAGACCACCTTTGACTCTAAGCTGCTTCTTCTAGCAGATCATCAGGAAAATTCTGGTAACAAACAGTTGGGAAAAGCTAGAGGGAGCTTTTGAAATAAGAAACTGTGCTTTTCTCTGAATTTTGCGAGCTGAGGCTTTAATTTACAATAAGTGCAGTAAGGGCAGAAAGGAAGCCGCTAGTGTGCTGTCTCATGTCACTAAGCAAAGTAGTAGAAGGAAACACATTTCTATTCTGTCCTTGTCACTAATGTAATCCCAGTCTTAAGAAGTTAGTATCTAGGGTCTGATTCATATCCCACTGATTTGGCCAGAATCTGGGAATTTATTAAACTTTTGATTAAGCTGCCTGTCTCGTGTTTCCTTGTAGCTCTATATGTATTTATATAATCTCAGGACTTTCTTCTCAACTGTTTGCACCTTATGCACTCATTTGTGTGTGCTGTGAGCTGGGACAATATAGCCAATGAGTTTTTTGAATTAATGGAGCGTTCCGTGTACTAGAAGAGATCTGATGGACTTAACAAGTAAGCAAATGTAAGCCTACAGAATGCTAGACTTGGCAACTTTCTGTTTAGATTGCTTTGAGGTATCCTATGGACTTCATAATACTTCCGAAATACAAGCTGAAAACTGCTTGTCTAATTTATGCAATGGATTTACACTTTGTGAGTGAAGGGGTGAAAGGTCTAAAATGTATTTGCCTTTATTCTGATTGAAAATCTGTTCAAACAATAGTACTTATCACTGCCCCTATGTTCTGGATGAAACTAAAGAAAAGTGTTGAGAGCACCCAGCTTTATTTCATGAGATTCATATTGTGCTTATTCCTATGATAATGTGCCTGATCTGTTCTAAGCATAACTGATGGTCACTGTGGGTAAGTTACTTGCCAAAATATCTGCACACAGGAAAGACATTCAGAGACCATCGCTATGTTTTATCGCATTTCCTTGTAGGTACTGTATTCAAAACAGAGTATATATTCATATACATATGCATGAGACTTTTTTGCCAAGCAACCCATTTTTCAGTACTATTGTGTTTTGGAGGGATAACTAACAAATAAAAATTAGGAGACTTTGCATTCAAGGAGACAAACACACTCAACTTCTGGAAAAAAAATCTCTGGTTTAACCACCCCGATTCACTAAGATGATAATGGCAAATATAAGCCAGAAGTAGCTGGATTTAAAAATAAAAGCTCAGAAACCAGTGGCACCTAGTGTTCTTCTGAGCTGCTGAGTTCTTCCGAAAACATGACTATTTACTTTAATATTTCAGCAGGAACCACATTGAAAATCTGCCTTGTATTTTGCTCCGTTTGCTAATGTGGGAAAATAAACAGTGCAGCTCTGCACCTCTTCTAATGCCAAAAGCCTACTGGTCTTCCACTGCTTGGGATCTGTAGGCACAAAGTAGTGTTGAGATAAATGCCTGAGAGCAATTGCCATGATCTCATTTTGTCTCCATTTGTATGACATACACTTGTTGGCTCCTGAAATCCTATTTGACTCAAGGCTACTGTATACATCTCATTTCTTTCATGTGAGCTTTTAAAGGCTCATCTGATAAGGTCTGATTAGCTTATTGCATATCTACTTTGTCGTACCTAAAGCTTAATTCTCTCTGTCCTAAATGGAACTTTTCTGCTGTTTATTTGAAATGATGCTTTGTGAGGAAATCGGTCTTCTGTTCCTTTTATTAACTATGTGTGACTCTTTGGGGGCACTTCACAGAGGTTTGAGTTTTTGTTGGATTGAATTGTGCCCTTGGATACAAATGTACAATTCCCAGAGTGATCTGCAGAGAATTAATCTGTCATTAGCAATATTGGGTGTAGTGCATCTAATTCCCATGCACCACCCTGAAAATTTCCACCACCCCCACAAATGGAAAAGAAAAAGAGGACTATTCCATTTATTCTTTTTTATATGTAAATGAGACTTAAAATAATTGTTTGATAATGACATGGGTTTTTTGTTGTTGTTTGGAAATATCTCTTGACAATAATTTATCCTGCAATTATTGTTGCTTAGTCCTATCCTTATAATTAAGGCCAAGAAAGTGTTGTTCATCACCTCATTAAATGTTTTTTCTTTCAGAATGCCTGACTCTCTTTAGCACAGCCAAGAGCTGATAAAGCCACTTGTATGCAGAGCTGGCTGCTTGCAGATCTTTGATCTTTTTTTCCCCTTCTTCAGGAATATGATTTTGTGAAGTCGTTGCTGTTGCAGTTTCAGTTTGTTTTTTTAAACAGTTCAGTTGCTATAAATACTCTTTCACTTTGATTTTCAATTGCCCTTGTAAGACAATTGTTTTTTGTTGGATAGATACACTGAATAGATAGCCCTCCTGCCTTTTCCCTTCTCTTCTTCTTTCCTTCTTTTTCCTTCTCTTCTTCTTTCCTTCTTTTTCCTTCCTTCCTTCCTTCCTTCCTTCCTTCCTTCCTTCCTTCCTTCCTTCCTTCCTTCCTTCCTTCCTTCCTTCCTTCCTTCCTTCCTTCCTTCCTTCCTTCCTTCCTTCCTTCCTTCCTTCCTTCCTTCCTTCCTTCCTTCCTTCCTTCCTTCTTGAAATTTATCTTTCTTTATGAGCTTTTCTGTAGTTCACTTATTCCTCAAAAAGAAAAACATCAAACTTAACAAGTGATAATGGCTGAAGAATTCTCACTTCTCTTATGCCTTTCCTTTGGTTTCAGTGATGGGAAACTGAGTATCTTGTCTGGAGCCATGCAGGAAATCAGCAACTTCCATCAGGTCTTAGACAGAATTCTCAGACAGAAACCTCACTTTTTTTTTTCTTCTGTTTTTTTCTTCTTTGTGCATTTTTACAGTTGAAAACAGTCTAGTTCTAACAATCTACTTCTAGAACCTCTTCTGTTATCTAAGATATCAGTAGTCATGCTCTTGCAGAGATTCATCCCCCTCTGAATGCTTGTGTGCACAATGAATCCTTTGCCATCACTGGGAATAGTGGTGGTAAAAACCTTAGCTTAGGTTTGGGGAAGAGCAGTGGGAGATATTTTTGAAATTCATTTACTTTAAAGCTCCTTATGATCTTCTAACCCTAAAAGAAGTGCTTGCATGTGTCTTATATGATAATTCATACTTTTTGTTCTCTATCTGTTGTGTTTTCAATAGTCTTTCAGGATGAGCAGTTTACAGTCAGATCTGATACAGCTAAAAATTAGGGACAAAATAAAATCCTTCATGTAACTCTACATGCAGAAGAGCACATCCTTTTGCAACCATGCCTTGCTATTCTCAGCGTGTTTGTGTTTTGTTTGCTTCAGCCCTCACCTGATTGCTTTTGTTCTGGAGCTCCCTTGTGTCCCTTTCTCCAGAACTCCTCCCAGCTGCTGCAAGGACCTTTACAAGTTTAAGGGACATACAAATAAAATGACCTGAATCAGGAGGAGGCCAAACCTTTACAGTTGTGCCAACATCCGGGTTGTAAACAGAGATAGAGAGGCCTTGAACACAAGCCACATAATGTGTGTGTATACATAAGTGTGTGTGGGGAACATGCTCTCAACTCCTGGGACATTTCCACTTCCAGACAGTTTAATAACAGAAGCTGAGATTACTCCTTACACCTCTGCTCCAGCTTATCCCATGGTAAGATAAAGTAGCAGCCAGTGAATTAATGAGCCTGTGGTGCTTCAAATACATTTGTTCTATTTTTAAGTTATTTATTTTTTATTACTAGGAAAGTGCCAGTGCAACGCATCAGCAATTTACTGAGTCTTATTCCGTGCTATCAGTAACTTTCATCCACCTCATTTAAATTGCCTAGCAATGACCAAGAGTAAAAAGCCAGAAGCAGATGGTTACATCTATGAGTCATCCTTCAGTTTTAAAGGGGCATCTCAGCCACGGAGAGTTCACTTTTTGGTTCATCGATTTTGATGAATTGGAGCTTAATAGCTGGGTGGAGTGGAGCGATTATTTTGGTAGCCGTGAGCGCAGGTAAGGAAGCTCTTGGAACCTGCGGGAATGGCAGGCATTCCTGTGCTAAGCCACTTAACTGATTAAAATGACCTAGTGATTCATTTAAATAAGAGATTACTTGCTCAGGCTTGAAGCGCCTAGTAGTGGTTGATCTTGACTATTTGTTTAATCTAATCTAAGTGAATTTCTGTGTTAGCACAGACAGCTGTGTTTATACCTGAAAGATTGTTGTTTCAAATAAGAGTTAAAATAAACCCCCATCCTTTTCCCTTTTATGTGGAGTAGTCCCCTGGTAGAGAGGGCCTGGATATTTCTTCTCCTGCTTTAATAAAATGAGCATTTGGTGGCAGGAATAAAAATGGGGTCGTGGTGAATAAAAGAGAGGTCACTTACTTTAGCTGAAGGAAGGGAGTGCCCTTCCACCAGCTGCTTGGGATGTGCACAAGAGCTCACATGCTCTTGTGCTACCTGTATGTGCCCTGGAAGAGAAACATACAGAAACTGGACATGGTCAAGAAGGAGAAATCTACCTGTAAGAGGTCAGCACCTTTGGGCCAGGAAAGAAGAGGGTGGAGGAGGCCTTGGGGAGGTATCAGCATCTGCTTGCCCTGGGCTCCTGCTCACAAGGGCTGTATATGGGACATGGCACCACCAGTACCTTTGGTCTTGTGCAGCCACTGGTTTGACCTTGTGGCTTCCAGTGGAGCACAATCTCATTTAGCTGTGCTGTTCAGGAAAATAATCTCTCTTTTGGATATTCCACAACCTGAACTGGTGAAATGCTCTGGCCTCCTGACAAAAATTCAGTTAGTCATGTGTATTCATGCCTGACCCAGATTTGCACTGGGTGATGTAGAAACCAATGGCGTACTTGAAAGCAGGCGCCTGCTGTGTTATACCAAACCTCATGTCTAGTTTCAGTGTCAACACGGACAGAATTTGGATATTTCCATGTCGGGAAAGAGGCTTTCATGGCCGAGGGTGACTTGAGCAGATGCATGGTGTTGATTCCATCCCATGGGCAATAGCTTCTTTACGCTGCCATTCGGTTCATGACTGCGTCCTCTCTCCCTGATGCTCCCTGAAGTACAGGAGTGAAAGGATTATCCAAACCACTGAGCAGAGATCCCATCCAATTCTGTACCTCCGACAATTTGCAGCCAGCCACCCTCACTTTTATCACTAAAGCCTCTTAACTGACTCACTGCAGCTGCATGCCCATGCATTTCAGTGGCATTCAAATCCTCTAGAACTCATTATAGCAGCTTTACTGGTAGCTATCTGGCAGCTTAAATCTCTCAGAAATTAGTTAAAAAGCACTCCAGAACCAAGTGGTGAATTCCAGATGCTCAAGCACGCCGTGGCATGGCTGTGTTGTGCACATAAAAGTGACTGTGTGCCCAAGAATCCTGTTTTTGTCAGCTCATATGGTCTACACCTGTACTTTGTTGGCAACACAGCCGGCTGCAGCTTCGGCTTTGAAGACTCACAGGAACAAATCTCAGCTGTTACTTTGCTGTTTGCTCGTGTGAATTTGTGAGGGGTACTTGGGTGTTCTCAGTTATGAAACCTAACTGTTCCTTGGTGAAATAACCTATCACATGAAAAATCAGTTATTTGAGTCCTTTCTTTACATTTCTTTTTACATGCTTATTTAACAGATAAGGGGAAAAAGCAGAACTTTTTACAAGGTTTGGTTTTATCAGCTGAAACCGATCTAAATATTGGAAGTGAAGTAAATTTTGAAGTACTGCCCAAGTGACTTAAAGTAACTTGTGGTCCTGTTCAAGTTCTTCCCTATTCAGGCAAGGAATTGTTCAAAGGCAGAAGTTGCCCTCATTTTTGCTGCTTTATCATCTTGCATTTGTTGCTTTTCTGCTCTAGTCTCTTATGTAAAAGCTGATGTTATTATGGTCTGATTTTTTCTTCATCATTTGTACTCAGGTCGTGAAGTTAAAAGTGATTTCTGCTCAGCCTATGCCTGTTGTGCACCATGTTTAATAGGTTAATTTGGGAAAAATCACTGGAAAAAATGATTTCTAGGCACTTCTATACCCCATATCCACAGGGGCTTTTCTTCAGCAAACTCTCCTAACAAGACGAATAGTGTGATGCTGGGCACCAAAAGCTACATGTGCTTCTGTATAAAACCCAGATAGTGTCTGCATGTAATCTCCACAAAGATATGAAAACAAATGGGAAGTATTTATCACTTACTTCCTTTTGATACTTTGATCTTGGTTCCCTGGCTATATAAATCACTTAATGCGTACCTTGTATAGATATCATGTTAAGTTTTATTTAACTGATGGATGCTACATTCATTGGAGACAACCAAGGCTGTTTCATGTTGCAGGGTCAAAGCAGGATGTATGTCTGGAGTCTGGACTTGCTTTTCTTTTCATGTACTTGCATGACTTTGATTCTCAGATTATCAGTTGTGAGAGCTTTCAGAATCTTTTCTCTTAATTAAGGGCTTTGTATGTCTGAAGACACACGTACCAAGGTCTTCATTTAATGAGTTTCCAATATGGCTGAAGAAAAGACTTAGTTTTCAATCCAACCTGTGATTTTGGTGGATATTCTCATTCTGATAAATTCATTTGCATTCTATGGATACCGATCTGTTACGAATCACTTATGTCCCATCAATTAATTTTATTTAAATGGTTGAAGATTAATAAAAGAGTTGAGGCTTTTAGCTGTAATGACTGTGGACTGCACTGGAGCTAGAATTCTAGTGGCAAAATTCCTGATCTAACTGGTTTCCACTTTGAAGTTAAATTTTAAAAACAATTATGATGATTAATCCTGGCTAATTATTGTTGTCGTGAACACTAAACCAAGTTTGGAGCCTCTAGACTGTCCCATGTCATGCTGCTTCATTGATTGCTTTATTACCTCCTTGAAATACGTTGTTCTGGGGACAGTAGCAAACTATAGCCTTCCTGACATGTCCTCAAGTGCTCCTAGAGTTAAACATCAATTTCTTTTTAGATTCAGTGAAAAAAATAAGAACAAAAAGTCCAAAAAGAGAATAAAGACAATCATTTGGAGCTGGACATTGGCTCTGCTTGTATTCGAGTGCCCTCAGATTTTACTTGTAGCACCACTACTGTGTGCGGTTTCCTCTGGCAAATACTCCCATACAGCTTCACAGCATTGCCAACAGGCATGCCCAAGAGTTTTGCCACGATTGAAGCTAAGTTAAAAAGTCAGGGGGACAGGAGGTGGTGTACCATTCACCTGATAGTTCATGGAGAGAGCCCTGTGGCTGCAGGAGAGCTGCATCTCCTGGAGTTTCTGGGTGTTGATGTAATCAAAAGGGCTAAAACTGTGTATTAGGTGGTGGAATTTGATCTTCAACATGTAGGGGCAGATTTAATAAGTAGCATACCAAGGAGTATGCCTGTCAGATTCACATGACAATATTCCATTGCCTGGGAAATGTGTAGGACACGTGATGAAATGCAGCCTTGGGAAAACAATAGTTTTCTCCAAAGAAATGAAGAGATATTAATTTCGTAAAATTGCATAGATATTTAGTAGGTGCAACTCTCAAACAGGAGCCAATGTTTTCTTTGTTAGGTCCTGTCAGTGACAGCAAATCAATCACAGTGGACAAACTTGAATTTCAGCTGGTAGATCCAGTCTCCATTGCACCTGTGCTGTTCCCTCATTGCTCTAAATAGAACGTGGTGGGTTAGGTTTCTTTTTTTAAAGGCAACTTTCAGAAATGATACACTTAAATCAAAAATGAAATTTAAATAAGTATGAAACTGCGGCTTATAATAATGACTTGGGTGCATCTGATCTACAAATTAAACACTTGTATGTCCTTTGGGACACCTATAGAGGCGGTAAGCAGCAGAGGTGTTTGCCTGCTAGTCTTCCACTAGAAAAAAATGGGTGGAGATTTCTCCCTGTTACTTAACTGGGTGGCTGGTGCTGCAGGGCATCTTTATTAGTCTGCTACTAATGGGAGCAGTGATGGGAACCAGGGCAGGAAAATGCATTTCTATGACTAACTGAAAGATGTAACCTCAAATTTCATACATGGATTATTATAGTGAAGCTGTTAGCTACTTGTCATTAACCAAATGGTTATTTAGATGATCTGGGAAAAAGAATTAAATTGTCGTGGTGTGAAAATGGCTGAGAAAATTGATGCCTAAAACCTAAAATGTGTTCCTCTAGACAACAGAAACTGTTTGGGTAGAGTAAATTTTCTTCTGCGTGGTTTTGGTGAGAAAGATGTTGCTACAAGCCTTTCTTGCTGCTTAGTTCTTGCAACTCCTACAGAGCAGCGTATCCTATGAGCTGAATCTTTGGCTAAATGCCTGACGTGTTCACTTCAGCACTCAGATACAAGCTGATGGGCATGTGAGATGACTGGATCTTGCCATTATCATCCTCTAGTGGTCCAGGGCCTAAGCTACTAAGTGTACATCATCCACCACCTGGTACCAGGTAGCAAGAGATCCTGAATTGCCCTGAAGAGGGGCAATTCTGCTTTGTTTCATTATGTATGCAATTCCTGCCTTATTTCTTTTTTTTTTTTTTCCAGAAGTAACACAGCCTATAGTATGTGCTATGTGTGGGCCATGCTGCTCAGAGCTAATTTGCGTGGGGTGGTTGAGGCACAAGCCATATGGTTTTAAGAAATCCTTCTGCATTGCCTCAAAGAGTGTTACCTGTTGCTGCTTAGTAAGCGTTCACTTCTTTTCAACACTAATCCCTCACAAAATGTTTAACTTAAAAACCTTGGGGACTTACAGAATTGAGAGAAACTGGCAGAGCCAGCTCAGGTTAGGCTTCTCAGCTGTGGTTGCCCTTTCCCTGGGGGAAGCATGAGAAAAGGCTACTTTTGGGAAGGCATACAATAGCATATTACTTCATTTTGTTTATCTCTGGAGCTACTCCTGAACCGGGAGTCTATTCCAGATCAGTGTGCTATAGTGTAAGGAGAATGAGGAGATCCTGTTGTTCTTTAATTTCCTTTGCAATTGTTTTTGCTTTGCTCACCCAAAGTTAGGTGGTATTGCTTTGGATTCCCAGTGGGGTAAGCGTGGCTTTCCAAACCCAAAGTGAAAGCAGGAACAGAGGAGTTTCCCAGCTCACAGACAGACGCTGCCCACTCCTCACATGAGTCCAACAATGGAGGCTGAAGCTGTGTGTCCTTCCCCTCTGCATGCCTTTGCCCTGCAGCATCTCTCAGGTTGCTGACTCCCTTTTGTCCTTCGCTTCTGCACCATCCACACGTCCTCTACTAATAGCTCTGTCTTCTCTCCTGCTGCCCTCCTACATTTCTTGCTTTTAAGTACTTCAGAGCCCTCCTTGTGTCTGATTATTGACTCTGTCTTCTCACCATCTCCTCTGTCTTCAGTTCTCTAAATACAATTCAACTATATTACAGTCTCGTGATTTAGCAAAATGAACGGGTGGGTGTGCAAACAAGCTCGTGACGTGGCTCGGCTCTAATCTTTCTGATAGGTTTTCCTTTTCTTTCTTCTTTGTTCATGGTTGCCCCTTAGTGTGCTCCTGGAATTTCCAACACAGATGATAAATTAGGACAGTGGGGACTGTAAAAGATAAGGTAATAATAGAAATGAAATAGAAGGCCAGGTCTTTAGCTGGAGTAAATCAGCTGCTGATCTAAACCAGCTGGGGATTTGGCCCACTCTAAAATAAAACTATAGGATAGGAAGAATCCATATAATTATTCCCAAAAGAGCACTTTTGTCATGATGCCAGACTGATGTTTCTATTCTTGTTTTTAAAATAATGTGTTTTAGAAAGTGATTGTCTCATTATTGCCCACCTGTGGTCACAATATTGGTTCTTCCCAAAGTGAACATGCCAAGTCCTTAAGGCACTCAGTGGTGGCTCTTAAAATGGCTCCCTTCAGCACCTGGAGTTTCTCTTAAAAACTGTAAATCCAAAAAGACACAAAGCCCACATTTGTTTCACTGCCTAGGTCTCAGCAGCCACAGAACACTGTACCTTGGAGTTTAGTGACTCACAGTCAGATTCTGCCTTAAATTCCATTTTGTGGTTTTGAGTTATTTACCTACCTCCAAACTCACTCTGGTTTTAAGTTTGAACTGTTCAACCTGCCCTCCTGCTAGAAGAGCGATTAACAAAGGCTTTACATTACGGGGCCAAGGCAGTCTACTTATAACTCATATGAAATTATTACTTATTTTATACTTGGTCCGTGTCTCTTATGTTGTAGTAGGAAGATGTATTGATTTTGTTCATGCAGTGTGTATGTGTGCACTCAACTTACAGCATTTGAGATGCACTTCAATTTTTTTTGAAATTTCATGAGGCATCCTGTTTTTCTTCTAAGAAAAACACCATCTGTAATTATATCCGATATCACTCAGTTCTTGCTCAGCTTTAGGCTGTTTCTTTGCTTTTTACTTTCCATAATGAGACAAAAATAAATAAAAACCTGATAATTTGTCTTCTGAGTACTATGATGGCTGAGTTTTCAGTCTGAAGTCTGCTATTGCTTGCAGTCTCTATCAAAGTACAAACCAAGGAGATCATCTTTACCAATCATTAACAGCAAGGCTGGCATAAAGGGCTAAGTCTGGTAATTGTATTTAAAAAAAAAATTAACAACTGTCACTGTAGGCTCGGTTCGGCCTCACCAGCCATGACATGTCCTTTCTTGCATGTAGCAACAAAAATAGACCCAAGTGCTGAACGAGGGGAAAAAAAGAAATAAAAGAAAACCCAATTTGTTCCCTATTAAGCTGCTGAAAAGCTTAAACCCATTTCTATTCCAGTTAGTAGCTAAGTGAAAATGTAACTGCTTTATATATTTCACTAGAATTAAACTTAAACCTACAGAATTAGGTTTATTAATTTCTGTCAGTGCTCAATGGGGAAATAAGAGTGCCCATTCATTAAGAATACACAATTACTGCAGACAAAAATGAAGCACAGTGCTATTAACCATAATAAAAATGTTGAACACTGTGGAAATTTTCATTAAATAGAATCTATTCCTTGTATGACTCTACTTAATCCTTTCTGTCTTTTTTTTTCCTTTTGTTTTCTCCGACTAATTTTATTTTATTACTTACCTTTTATGTATGTTTCCTAATGTAATTATGATTAAATATTTTTTTGTAATAAACAGTATTATTTCATTAAAAAAAATCCATCCCTACATTTAATTCAGTGAAAAGTAGTCTTTGGGAGATAATACGAGCATTAAGTAGAGTTTCATTATTATTATAGCTCATGAACATAAAAGAGGAGTAACAAATAAGAAAGAAAACCCATCCACCAAACTGTAATTGACTTCATTGAGCAGATCCATAAGGAGTACACTGGTGGACCAAAATAAATCCACAGAAATCAACTAAAAATAAAAATGGTGGTGCTGTCAGAGAAGAAATAGATGTTCTAGGAAGACTGTGTATGGTTAGGCTTTCTTAGAGACTGAAAACAAAATAATTCTGTATGAAGGGAATGTTCTCAGAATTTTATTATCATAACACTTTGAGAAGTGATCGATCCCCCATCTCGACCGAATTACTTGTAACAAACAACGTGTCATCTGAGGGACAAAGCTTTAATTGCTTTAAGGGATCATCAGTCAGTAAATATGATATGGATTAGTTGGTGACTTTGGCTCATGAAACTCTATTGAAGCCAATGGGATTATGAACATTTCCAATAAATAAGAACTTGTTTCTAGGTGAGTTCGAAATGATTGTGACAGTGCCTGATTCGGTGGATGACCTGCATTTCTTGCATAGAAGTAAATTAATAATAAATAACCACGCCAAGTTCATCAAATATAATATTTAACCTGTAAGCTACGTTATTAAAGACCAGCTTAGGCATGTCAAAGAGGATTTTGCTCATGTTCTTGTACACCAAGGCCCTGAGCAGTTTTCGGATTGCCGGTGCAGGTGCACAGCTCCAGGTTTGCAGGTGGAAGCGTAACTGCTGAGAGACCTGGGGCTGTGAGGTCCAGGGAAGAAGGGATGAGGTGAACCTCAGAGTTCAGTGCTGGCCCATCGATGACCTGGAGCCAGCAGGCAGGCCTATAGCATGGAACGTATATGCAGTGCAGTCCTGAGCAGGAGTGAGAAGTTACAATCCAATAGATTCTTATGCCATCGTTTCTATTGGAATTCAGCCTTGGTTCTTCCCTGAGTGCCTTTCCTCCATTAATGTCTCAGGACAAAGAGATTTCCCAAGTTAGCATCTCTCTGCTCACCCTGGCAACTCTTAAAGAAGTGAATGGGTATTTCTTAATTTATGCCCTATTGGCTGATGAGCTTGGGAGCTTTCTCATGCTTCACATGCTTGCTATTTTTTTGGAAAGGCATTGTTTAAATGATGCGCCCTGATTAACAAAGTAAGGAGACTGATAGGAAATGTATGTGACTCTATTGCATTTGAGCAATGAGGCAAGTTACCTCAGTCCAGCTGAATGCGTGGACCTTCTGGGTTAAGACTTCTGCTCTTCTGTTGGTACTAGCAGGTCTCAGGGAAGGATTTCAGCTGCCTCACTGTAATTTGTTGTTTGAAACGTTCTGTGGATACAATCAAATGGAAGCATAACTGATTTTTTGACCAGCTAGGGACAAATGACTCTTGTGCTCACAAATAAGGTAGTCTAAATGCTGCCATTTGCACTTATGAAGGATTGTATCAAAAGCCTTTTCAGAGTTGGTCAGATAGGTTATTTATAGATCTTTTTCTTGGATGACCTGATTGATGATATGCAGATGGTCAAGGGGGCATTAGCTTACTGCAAAGCCTTATTGTATCCAGAGTTGTTTGAAGTCTAGCTGCTTGTTTCACTCTATTAATAGCACCTTTTAGTTTGGGCTTTGGTTGCAAGCTTGAATGTTCCAATAGCTTGTGTTCCTTTCTCCCATTTTCACCAGGGAGCTGAAAGGGACAGTTGTATGACTCTGGCATTTAAACACTAGAAAAAGAAAAGACATCCTGAGAAAGTAAAGATGGGAAACTGTTATCTGTCTGCCTCCACATCCACCAATAACAGAGCACACAACTCCGTTTCTGTTAGTTTCCATGTTGAGATGTCCTCTGCCATTAGAACTCTGAATCACAGAGATATTGCCATGACCTTTCTAGTCCTTGGATTTAATAATGGAAGAAGTGAGGTGTGGAGACATACAGATGGATTACAGCCAAAATAGACTGTTTTTTGTGGGTAGTACTGGACTACTTAGCATTCTGTAAACAGCGTTAACACAGGACAGTAAAAACTGTCTATGCACTTATTACCTTGATATGGTTAACTAGTCAGAGTATAGCCATGGAAATATGAGTACATTTCAATAAACACACAAAATGGCTTCATTTTCAAAGTACAGTAGTTCCCCTAGGTATTCTAAAATCTATTATTTGGTAGACAAATATTCATTTTCTTTCAGCATTAATTGTAGCATTGTTGCTGATAATGCTTCTTGCATTATACTCAGCTGCCTCATACTGTGGATAAGAGAAATCAGATTGAGAGCAAGAACAGAAAATACTAAGATTGCAGCTGCATCTCCTGGGGAAATTATTGCCATTTCAAATGTCAGTCAGCCTGATTCATTATAAGGGGGAGCACAAGGCACCTCCTGCTTGAAAATTGGACTGTACAGAAATGGCAAGCTGGTTTTATTGTTACAGTCCTGATGATGTAACCTTATCAAAATATGTGCAGGTTCTATTTTGTCTCCACTACAAGCATAACCTTTGATATCCTGGGTAGTGGCTAAATTAATCCACTCCTTCAGAACAATGCGATATCAAACGTGACAAAACCCTCCTGTTGTTAAGGAACATTTATCTGCTTTACTTTCATTTGCATTTTCCATAAATTGAGTAGCAGGAAGTGTGAAACACCTGAAGTTCAAAGTCTCTGGAATGCACAGATGTTGATTTTCATTATAGACTGCAAAGATTGGCTCCTAAGCAACACTGCAGAGATTTTTGTGTAACTTAACCACCTTCCATTGGTGTGCTGGGACTCTGAGAACTCTCCAAAGAGCAATACAGCAGATTCCTGGAGGACTGGGAATGGCTGGTGTGCCAGAGTGAGAATTGAAGTTATTGTCAAGTAACCTTTTGATATCTGATGGGGTATTTCCTTAGCTTGATTGGGCTTCTTTTTTTAAAGATTAAGTTGCAAAATATCACAGTGCTTTTGTTCTTTCAATACACTTCTGCCCAGAGATGTAAAAGCGGGTTGGCAACTCAGACAGTGGGCTGAGCTGCTGTAACTTTGGTAGCACAGTGGTGTATGTGTACTCTGTGCTCCCACATGCCTTTGCTCGTGCTGCCTGCTTAAATTTTCTCTTCTGAGAAAACTAGAATGAAAATGCCCTAATGCACATTCACTGCACTGAACACTGGGGATATTTTTCTGGGTTTTCAGGAGTATTGCCTTACTAAACATGTTCACACAGCATCCTGTGGTGTCTGTTTACAGATCTATTTATGAAACAGACCTCTGTCCAGGTGAGATACTTCATACTTGGTCTTACTTAGGGCAGTCTCAGGGTGCGTATTTTCAAGAACACATAGCTTTTGTTTTTTGCCTAATGGGGAAAGCTGTCTGTTTGAATTATCACTTCATGTCCAAATAGTCACATGGGATGTTTCTGTAACATCCAATGCAGTATTTTCTTCTCTGTGGCAAAGGGGAGTTTCTGGCTCAAAACTCTAGTCCTCTCTTTGCCATCTCAAGCAATCAGTGAAAAACCAATCTCTGCTTAATGGATATAAGTGTATATTCATATTTCTTGCCATCTAAGTGAAAATAATATCTTGTCCCAAAGACATTCCTGTTCTGTTTCTGGAAGGAGAAATTTCAATTGAGACTTTGGCATTGCAGGTGTAGGGGAAATAAAGCAAGTCACTACTGACACATTTTTGAGCATCTTCATGTGAAGCTTAAGCTGTTTCTGATTGCCCAGCACCTTAAATGTAAATCTAATATGAACACAGTGCTTGAATTGACTAATAAATTGAACTGAACTGATCTGAAGTCCCACTCACTCTGTGGTCCCATTAATCAATATTTCTCAATTTTTCATTCTTCTTTTTATTGGAGAATTCCAAAGGCCAATTTCAAGCAAGATAGATACAGAGCTGCTTTGATGCTAACAGCAGTGTAAAATTATCTTCTTTACTCGTGCTATGAAATTCTTGGCTTTAGCTGGAAAAATCCCTGCAGATGCTTCCGAAGGATTAACAGCGGTGTAATATCTCACCTTGCATGAGAAATACAGTTTGCTCACTTTGTGACTTCTGTGCAATTTCATGGTCGTGAATGTTGACTATGTCAGACATTTTGGCATTATCTGCTGAGAGAAGTCTGCATCAATCATGAGAGCAGTCCTGAGGACATGACCCATCCACTAAGAGGAGATACAGTCTTGCATTGAATTACAGCCACAAAGCATTCAACACAATTGTGGCCAGGTCAACTTTGCACTTCACTGATCCTCAGCAGGTCATTCAGGCCAATTTACATCTACCCAGGCAGGCCGAGGTCGGAAGCCGTTACAGCATGAGAGAATAATTCTTTAACTCACAAAATAAGGACAGTATTTCTGTTATTTAGCGTCTTCAGAGTGGATTGCTATTAAAATTGATAAATATTGGTAGATACATTTCTTTAGCTTGAAGAGATGTGGTAACTACATGCAAGGTTATGTGCTTCTCCTTTTCTTTCAAGACGTTGTCATGATGATCTCGGTTACCTTGCAGTGCTGTGCTGTTAAATCATCCAACAGGGAGTGATGTAACATCAGGCATGTGCAAAACCTGCTTGAGTGGTACACCAAATTGCTGTGCTGGTTTGCGGGGATGAGTCATAGGAGGAAGTCTCTAGAAGAGCGTTGCACAAAGCATAAAGGATCTGAGGTAAAAAATGTAAAGAAGAGTGTTGGGGTGAAGATGCTGGATCTTTATATACAGATAAAATAGAGCTGAAATGCTGATAAGGCGAACATCATTTCAGAGCACACGAAACCTGCAATTTACATCAACTAAATGTGAAGAGGGAAAAGAACAAATGCAAACCATTATGGAAACAAGTTCAGCCATATTTGTAATGAAGCAAATCTTGTGATGGCGCGTGCACATATTTTAGTGCATGCTCTGCAGTATGAGAACATCTAATTCTACTTGCAAGTCAGTAATTTGCACATTTGTCTCAAATAATAACTGCATAAGAACTAACTTGTGAAGTATTTACCCATTTAGTTTTCTCTGTTGGTGGTGGTCCAGAGCTGGAGAGGCTTCCTGCAGCAAGTTCACACGCTGAGAGTGTATAAGGTCAACTTCTACTGCAGTGGAATTTCTTACTTTGGGGTTTTTGGTAAATCTGAAGGGATTCAGCTTGGTCTGAGGAAGTCAGCTACTCCAGTGATGTTTGCAGGGTCAGCTGCTAAGGGTCCCTTTCAAGTGCACTATTGCCCATTGCAAATTCCTTCCCATTTTCTTGGAAGGCTTTGTTTTTTTCTTTCTTTTTTTATTTTTTCTGGAATATTGCAAAAGTCACAAAGGTTTGAGGTCAGTCTTTCCCCTAACGAGAGAAGTGTGCAACAGTGCCATTAACAATACTGCTACAAACTCTAATTTTTCTTGTCGAAGGAAACTGAAGACCAACATCGTCCAAGTGACATCAAATAGGAAGTGATGGGTTATAGCTTTACAGTTCTGGAGACAAATATTGAAATGATTACGAATATAAAATTCTCCTGAGGAGTTCCTTTGTAAAAATATCTACCAACAGATCAGTTTCTGCAAGACAGGATATTTAAAAGAGACCCATAAAATGTATTTAATGTGAATATGCGAAAACTGAGGCTGGCTTTAATTTGTGCCTGACAAGAAGAATACCACGGTACAAAGAGACTGCTGCATTTCTGGCAAAATGAGCAGCAGTCAATTTCAGAGCCTGATACTCCTGGCCTTAGCAGAACTATCTGAGTTGGAGATGTGTGGGGATGTTGAGTGTATACCCAGCTTTAGAAAGCTGAGGACAGAATTCTGTGTTTTTTATAAGCACCTTAGACAGCTGCAAGTGCTTTACTTCCACAAAGACATTGCCTGCAACTTGAGCAATTGCAAGAATAAAGATTCCAGCAGTCACAGAAAAGGTCTTTATCCAAGCTTTTTCAGACAAGATTGGGCAAATGGGAAATTATTATCAAAATGATTGTGATAAATAATTTTGATTATAATAAAAAAAAATAAAAAAATAAAAAAGAAAGAAATAAGAATTACAAAAAGTTCCTTCTTTAGCTTCATTTTGAAGAGCATATAATGAAAACTTCTGATTTGCTGCCTCAAAAATCAGAGCTCAAAGCAAGAAGTTAGCTAACTTTCATGGAAGAAAAGTGCATGTCTTTCTGCCAGCTCCTGAAAGATAATTTCTGTGGGATACACCTGAAAATAATCTGCTTTTAGGAGAGGGACTGTCTGTAATATATCAAATAAAATATCTCGCTCAGATTTTTTTTCCTGTGGTCAAGTTGTTAAAAAGCTTTTAAGTTTATGTTTTTGTTTTGGCCAAAAAAAAAATGAAATTGATGAAAAATAACGGCTGACAATGCAAGTTGGAATCAATAACTACAGATATATGTTGATTTTAGCCGTTGATTTGGAATAGCAATAAATCTTGAATTCTACCAACCCAAACTTATGGGAGGCTTTCAGCACAGTCAACCACAAAATGCTGTCGAACCACTCATATAGCATAATTAGAGCAGATGCTGGCGTAACATGCAACTGCTGTTCACGCATTATTGTGTAGAAACGCTGCCTTTTCTGTTTTTTCATTTGTTTTTTCTTCCTTCCCTACCACTTACCGAGACAGCTGGGAGAGATGCTCCACTAAAACCCCAAAAGCACACACTGCTTTTTCCACGAGCAGCTCCGAGTGTCTGTGTGTGTGTGATCTATTCTCTACAGTGTATTTTCATAAAAAGAAAGCTCAATTTTTGCTGGTGATGAGGAATGTAGAAGTGGCCAGCATCAGGAGCACGGAGAAGTATCATGACTAAATGCTGATTGAACAAATACAGGTTTTAGTTTTAGCTTCCCAGCTGCCAATGGGCCTGCACTGTTGCCTCTTTTTCTTTACTATTTGTCTTCCCAAGTTTCTGTCTGGACAGGCTGGACTTTAAACCAAACTGTGCAGGGGGTTGGAAAGCCCCTTTCCACTCTGCCATGTCGCAGATCAGGGCCCAAACCTGCAAGAGGCATCAGGTCAGTGCTACAACATAAAAAATACACAGAATGGTGGTAAGCTGAGTTTGGGGGTGGTTCATAAATTCATCTCCCTGAATACAAAGTATTTGGCTTTTTTAATTTTTTTTTTCCTGGATTTGTTGCAAATGGTGTGAAAGGAAGCTCTCCAGCTGACAGAAGATCATTCAGCATTCGCTATTTAAAAACTTCCACCGAAATGGAGCGAAATCAGTTTGTTATTTATGAAGTTCATCTTACAAGTCCCCAATTTGGTGAAAACAGTTTTATTTTGCTCTGCGTTTAAAACCTGCAAATAGCTGAGTTAATTTAACTAAAATGAGCCTTCTTAAGATGACCTGCAATGGGGGAGAAAACTCCAACCCAACAGTACTTTAATCTAGAAGCCATCAAAGCCTTCTTGACACATGTATTATTGTAGGTCTCAGAAAAAATAAACAGTTTATGTAGAAGATTAAGAGACAGTTTGGATTTTGCTTTTGACATATCTTGTCTCCAAATCTGAGCTGAGGATTTATTAGAACACTATCATGTCAAAGCTACCTCATTTATATGATAACACATCTGTAATGTTTTACAAGTGCAGCAGTCCTCGTTCAGAATGTTGCTTTTTAAGTCCTAAATTACAGTACCTGGAGAGGTATGCATAATTATAGTGCATGTTAGCAAATGATAGGATGCATTTTCCCCTAGGCTCTCTGCATTAATCATCAGCAGAGTGGGTGCAATAAAATCATAATTGCTTCTTCAAAAGTTATAATCTAACTTATACAACTTCAAGTTAGTTGTATAGCAATATGATATCGACTGTCATGTAGCAAGCCCGTTCCCTTCATTTCCTTAAAATTAAGGCAGTTGCTCGGTGGTGAACTGTAATTAGCATCATTTTCATTTACAGATTTGGGTTTTAGATCCTCAGTGAGTGCATGATGGCGTAAGCTCCGAGCTTGATGAAACGATGCTGATTTACATGAGCTGAGGTCCTCTGGGCTCATCCCTGCTTATTTGGTAGGCTGCTAGCAGTCAGTTCCGTGGATGATTAACCTCTTCTCCCATCTCTTTAACTAGAAATCTTATCTGGAAAAAAAAGAGCATGCCAAGGAAAGTTGTTATTTTACATAAGAGTTCTGTTTAGTCTTCTTTTCCTTAAGTATTTGATTCAAGAAAGGGAAGACAAGAGGGAAGGCTCTCTTGCACCCTTCACTTGCTCCCATCCCTGCGCCTAGGTGGCTTCCCTGGTGTCAGGGAGGGTGGTTAGACCTTACTGTGATTCATTACAGAGATTTAAGCTATCAGGAAACCCAATCCCGCCCTGCCTCCTTGGCTGAATAGTTTCATAATAGTTTTGCTTCCTGAATTCACTCATTTTAGTCAGATGAACGCCAGTGATCCTATGCGAGGCTGTATAATAGCTAAGTGTGGGATGGCTTCATTTAAAGATACTTACATTAACTGTCATAAACTCAAGCCTACAATCAAAGATCAAAGCAAACCTTTAATTATTTAGGAAACATCACTGATGCAATCAATATGACTTACAAAAACAAATGTTTAACTCTAATTCATTGCCTCTTCAGCTGATACATATACATGACATAGATATGTACACACACACATATGTATATATATATATACGCATGCAAATATATATACATAAAATCAAACTTATATTCTTTGAAGTTTGGCCAACTTTTCAGTGTGGTTGCAACACCCGTGTGTATAAAGGCATGTCCACAGGGCTTATTGCAGGGGATGTGTTTCCAAAGGACTCAGGAGGTTAATGGCTGCGATAACAAAGCAAGTTTTTTCAGTTTTGCACAATCTTATTCCTTAAGATCAAGTCTGTAAATTAAGATCTAAACCTACATATTGAAGGCTGGATCCAGCAAGCTAGGCGTTCTGGCTCCAGTCCAGGAAAGCACTTAAATATGTGTTTTAACATTTGGTGCGTGACTTGTTACGGTATGACTTCAGAGAGACTTCTTTTGCTTAAAATTAAGCTCATGCTTAAACACTATGTTATATATTCGAATAAGCCATGTAGAAATGGTTGGGCCTCTGCCAGAGAGCAGCACTTTGTTTCTTCACTGAGCAAATAGAATCATAAAGAAAAAAGAAATCACAGCGGAAGACTCCACCTTTTCTAAATAATGTTTCCATTGTTGGTTTGTGTCCACTTTGCACAGGAACGCAGAAATTCACACTTCTTTCCAACCCTTTAAATGCTTGGAGAAATGTGTGATAGGAGCTATAACACTGAGGCCAGAGGAGGGGTGCTCCTCTCCTTTCTGCTCTCAGCCTCTCCTGTGATGCCTTCATTGAATATGAACATGCACAGCACTGGAACAGGTTACCCAGTGAGGTTGTGGATGCCCCATCCCTGGAGGCATTCAAAGCCAGGCTGGATGTGGCTCTGAGCACCCTGGTCTGGTGGTTGGTGACCCTGAACAAACCAGGGGGGTTGAAACTAGATGATCGTTGTGGCCCTTATCAAGCCAGCCCATTCTGTGATTCTATGATTCTTCACCATGAGCGGATAAAATCAAGGCTATGGGATTTCTTCCCATCATATGCTGAAACACTTGGAGAGGCAGTTGAGATGGAGAGGTGTATCCCCAAGTTGTGAGGTGCATGCAAGTTATACTCAGCCACGGATTGCATCCAGTTTTGCCCTTCCGTGAATCTGGTTTTATTAACATGCCGATTACATACTCTAATACTTGATTTGCATGGGATTAAGCTGCATGCTTGTAAAATGCATTCTGTTGCTAAACAACATAATTCCCGAAAAAGGCTTAGAAGCACACAAAAATAATATGTTTCCCACCAATTGAATTATTTGCTGTAATGCAGAAAATTGAAAGGTATTCTGCACCATTCACTCACTACCTTGTTCATTTTTTTTGGAGGAAATTGTCCTTAAAGATACAAGGCTTTCCACCTTTTATACCAGGAATAGAAAATAGAATAAATAGAAGGCGGAGATTGATCAGGATGTCTTCACTTAATTTCATAAGGCTTTCAGGTCTTTTGGAGATCTGAATTGTGTTTGAGTCTTTGACCTGCTGGTGTTAATAGCCAGTGCTGTTAAGCAACCAAATTTCTCAAAATTAAAAGGAGCCTTTCATTAGCAAAAATGTACTCTGCAGTTGTGTGCTTAAGCACCATGTGCAGTTTGGAACAAACTAATATAGGAAAAAAAAAAAACAACTCAGAAGTTTTCATCATTTTTGAAGGCAGCAAAATCAGTGTTAAGTTACTTTAGAATGCACCCCAAGCCCCAGCAAGCTGCTGTGTATCAGGGCACACTGCCTCCTCCAGAATCATGCTTATCTTTAATTTTTTCTTTCATAAACAGTTGGCAAATGTGACATCAATTTAAGCTATAATGACCACATTTAATTTTCATTTTAAATTTATTCTGTTGCTATATATTGGTATCCTGGCTGATGCCAAGTCAGCCAGCCACAGGTCTGTTTTTCATTTATGCATTGAACTTCTTTAGGTTAGACATGCTCAAGAGTCCTGGTGTAATGCATAACCCTAATTATAACTTAGAATTAAGCTACTGCTGACTGCAGCATTTTAGGCAGGGAAATCAAAGAATGTATCTAATGAAAAAAACACAACTCCACCCCTCAATACTGCCTTATCTTTATGCATTTTTTATGTTAACTTTTTTTTTTTATTTTTTTTTTTTTTTAGATTGAGTGCATAATACAGCTATAAAACAGCAGTTCAGATAATACAGTCAGTCTGTCAGTTTATATATGTCTACTCTGAGCTTAAAGGTTTTTTCTTTACTTTGAATTGGGCCTCTCTTCTTATTAAAATGCTACAAGCTTTTAAGAGATTGTAGTATCACAGACCAATGATAGCTCAACATACTAATCTATCATTATGTTGGACCTGTATCTGTATATATATATAAAACTGCATTTACTGTTTACACTGCTTGAAATATTTTTGAAAAATGTTTGGCCTTGGATGAGAAGTTCCTTTTCAATCATACAAAACCTTGATGAGGAAATTCCTAGAATGTTCTGACAAAAATGGCTTTGTTTATTGTAGCAAAACTTTAAAAATCCAGTTCAGAACACAGGTTAGTGTATTGAAGATAAATGTGGGTTTCCCCCACATTTTTATAGAAACTGATTATTTTTTAAGGACAAGCTCTTGTGATCATATCAAGTATGTCTGAGCTTCATATATTGGTGGAGTGGTATCATCTGGGTCATTACTCCCAGAACAACCCTGTTGCTGTTAATAGAAGCATGTTTTTAGAGAGGGGGATGATTAATTCAGAACTGATGAGCCACGCTTCATGGGTCAGAAGGAAATGTGGCCTGGGGAAATGCCACAGCAATGAAAAGAAGATCAAGACGAAGACTGATGAGCTAGGAGGAGCATTGTGCTCCAGTGGGACTGGAGGACATTGTGCCTAAAGCTTGAGTCGGTAGCAGGGCTCAGAGCAGCATCACACCCTGTAGTAATTTGCAGAAAGCCAAAACTTTACATACAAAATAGAGAACAAGTGAAAGTCACTGTGAGATACCTCTGTGCACCTGCTTCCATGCTCTCCTTTTGCTTACTGTTCTTTTGTGTTGCCATCATGCGAAGGGAAGACTTGCAGATAGCGCACCTAATGCCCCATCCTTGGAGACATTCAAGGTCAGGCTGGACGAGGCTCCCAGCACCCTTATCTAGCTGTAGATGTCCCTGGTCATTGCAGGGGAGTTGAACCAAAAGGCCTTTAAGGGTCCCTTCCAACTCAAACGATCCCATGGTTTGAATTCTGCTCACAGAAGAGTAACACCTCAATTTCCTTAGAACTGTTCCAGACATTTGCTGGGCTGTGTGGTTGGGGATGATGATTCTTTGCCACTGAAACATGAGACTGTATACTTCAGTTCCTATAATGGTTATTATGCTTGAGTGCCATCCGTAGGAGGCTAGTCAGTAAGAGTTATGCGTTATATGCGCATAACATGAGTTATGTGATAAAATACTAATGTTTTTCTTCTTTGAGAACAAAAACATGAAAGAATTCTGGGCTTGTACTAGCATTCCACTTGTTCTGCGTGGGCATTCAGCAGGACTGCCAGGAGTTGGTGAGATTTACAGCCCTGTGTAAATGAAAGCAGACAGAAGCGATGTCAACACGGGGTGCATGAGCCCAGGGGCTTGTCCACGCACAACAGCAGCATCAGTTCAGCTGCAAAATCCAGTTAGCTAAACCAGCACGAGTCTCTGATTGGACACACTTAAATTGGTTTATAACCAGCTTACATCAAATTAGTTTAAATCAGGAGGTTACAATAATAGCTGCATCAACCACTAATTGTCTAATTTTTGGATAAGATAGTTGCAAGCCAGTAGCCTTCCCCCCACACATGCTTTTGTGCCACTTTAGATCAGCTTAAAGGTTGTTTAACTTGTGCAACTTTCTTATGCTGGCCAATCCTGAAGCCCAAAGTTTGTGAGCTGGGGAGTGGGCTCTGGGACAGCTGGGTGCTGCAGCATGCTTCCTGAAATCCGGTGGAAAAGAAGACTCCAGATGCTATAAAGCAAGAATGAGACACAAAGCAATAATTACTTGGAGCATTTATTGCTCTGTATGAGGAAAAATACTAAGTAAAGATGTTCTAAGCTTGTAGCTGCAGCCCGGGGGCTTTAACTAGTTGTGCTCAGTGAGGGCAGGTCACACACAGGCTGCCTGAGCCAGCGTTTCCCATGCTTTGGTGTCCTGAACTGGAGCAGCATTCAGCTTCTTCAGGTTTAAGCAAAGGATAAGACGAGGAGGGGGCAGCGGGACTTGTTCCATCCCACGAGCCACTCAGGAATGAGCTGGAACAGGAAATTTTGCTGAACTTTTAATATATGTTCATGGCGTTTCAGAGCATTTTGGAAAGTCAAAGAGACCAAAAAGGCAGGAGGCTTGAGAGTGTGACATTGTGGGAATGAAGTCAACAGGAAAGTGACACTGCACGTGGGGTTATCTCAACATTTCTGCAGCTAAAAATGGTCTAAATTGTTTTCCAAAATGTGCTTTTGCAGAGCAGAGAGAAAGCCTCTGATTTCAAGGGCTCCTAAAATACTTTTGGAACGAAACTCTCTGAATGTTCTGTGGGTGTTGATCGCTGGAGTGCTCAGTAGTACTCGAGCTCTAAGTTCACACCATTAAAGCTTTGTCGACAGTATTGAAAGCAGTTCTCTAGCACTGAAGCAAGCTCAAGAGGCTGTATTTATGTTCTCAGGCTGACTTTAGGGCTGTTGCTGGCAAGCTGTCAATAACGAAACTTATTAGGCAGGGAGACAGCTTGGAATCAAGAGTTGTTTGAGCCGTTTGCTTATGAATGGGACACAAAGGTGAACAGAGTGAACTTGCTGCTTGTTTAGCAAATGGCAGCAGGGAGTAACATTTCTATCAAGACACCTCTGTTCTGAGGGCCTCGCTGTAAATGCACCGAGTAACTTTGTCATGTGAAATCGTCCTCAAGTCTGCAAGTATATTTGCAGAAACCATTTCATAAGAAATAATAGGGAAAATCAGGTTTCAGTTCTTCTCCCTTACTTTCCTTGAATGCTGGAGAGAACAAGGAAGTAGTGTTTTCCCTGCAATAGGAAAAATAACGATGCATTTCACATGAATGAGGCTCATGGATATTTTCATACTTCATAAAAGTGGGTTGAGATGCTGTGGTGAGGAGTATTGTACCAGGTAATTACTGTATTGTCTATTACCACCAGGTAATCCTAGCGGACTAGAGAGCAATGAATTTTGGAATAATATTTCTGCTAAAGTGTAACTTGCAGAAGAATTGAAATAGCTTTCAGAAACAGTGTGAATTTGATGTCCAGAGGAAAAACAGTGCTTAGAGAAGGGAACAGTCTACTTGTGTGAGAAATTTATTTCTTACAGTATGCGAGCCGTTCTTGAAGGCTGAAGTTGTCCAAGAGAAGAATATGTGAAAAAGAAATGAATAGAAAATGAATGGACCCCCAAGGGGTCTGACTGAAAACTAAATCACAGTTTTTGGGAATGTTTCCTTCTCTCCAGATGGTTATGTGTTGGGCTAAGGGGAACTTGTTATTAAACAAAGATGAGCAACTGGCTTACCATGTCTCATATTGTGATTCAAACCCCTGATACAGTCACAGCACTTGATGTATAGCTGGTACCCTATTTATTAGAGATGGATGGCTTTCCGAAAGCCCTCTAAATGTAAGTTTTAGTCAGCCCTCAGAAGGACAGAAGATCTGATTATAGACATACAGTTTCTGGATCACAGTTGTGGTGATTTGTTTTGTTTCAGATTTCACTAACTCCAGCGGGGAGCCTACCCTCCTCAGTTAATGCTAGGAATGGTCTTGGCCCCTTTTGTTTGCAGTGTGAGGGCTGGTTGCCAATGTGCAGTTCTAAAGTCACATTTTCACTTGCATTCTGGGCAATACCTCCCACATTTTGGACTCTGCAGTACTCAGTGTAAATGGTTCCTTAGAGCTACTTTGGCAGCCAAAAAGAGCAATATTGTATTTAATTTCTGGCACTGCCACTTACTGGATTGTCAACACAGCTGTAGCAGACCTCCAGGTCTGGTTCTATCTGGCTAAAGCAGAAGATCACTACATTTCAAGATTGGACCCCATGTAATCCATGCCACTCAAAATCTGACCTGGGATAGCTGAGCAGAAATGTAGTTCCTTTCTGCCAAAGGCATTTCATCAATGAATTCAACACTGTTCTGGAGGAAAGCAGGGACAGAGCTGAATTCCTGGAGAAAGTAGCCTTTGTGAGGCCTGACCTTGTTCCAGTAGGGTCTACCAGAAAGGTCTGCTGTGTGCAAGTCAAAACTTTATTTTCTGGAGAAAAGAGCAAAACCAACATTTGTTCTTTGGAGTCATTAGGTGAATGTATTTGGGCCAGAAAAATCCCTTTCTCTGAAACAGTGGTGGAAAGACATTTCTAGTGGATAGTCCTGTGATTGCTCTACAAGCATACTGGTGGTCTTCTACATTACCCATCATGATAAGGATATCTCTGTTGCTTGCCAGCTTCTCTGATTGATCAGTGGCCAGATACCCAATTTGTATAATGACAGATTTACTACTTTGTCAAGTAATTTATCTATGCAATTTATGAAACAGTTTGGATTATTTAAAAGAGGAATTTCCAATGATAGCTTCAAGCTCAGGTAAGTGTGCTGTGCCCCTGAAGTGGTTCTGTATGCCCACCAGCCCTGCCCCCAGCAATACATTTCTGCTTCCTCATTGGTGCGGATGCTGTTGTTCATGTGGCTGTGTAGTGTGATGTATCAGAGCACTCGTGGTTAGGATCTAATTGCAGATTTTTTTTTTTACTGTTACTCTGCACAAAGGTAGTGGTGTGAATATGTTGGAGGCTTGGGAACCACTCACTTTAGCAGCAGTAACCCTTTCTCACCTTGACTTGGATCGTGTCCCTACCACAATGTTAATAACCTAGCACACTCAAAGAAAGCAAGAAAGAAGTACAGAGTATGTTTGCTACCAAGCTTCCAGTAATGCTTTCCTAGTGGTGCCCCCACAGTAGTAGATCCGACTTACGTCCAAAATGAGCATTTCAGAATTCATTTTCTAGGCAAAAAGGGCCACAGCTTTCAAGATTGCTTTCAGCCCCGAGAAGCTATCCAGGATAATTTATGCTGGTCCTCAGTAAATTCAGAGACATGAGAAATCCCTTGAACACTGGAGTTTCCAGGAATAATGTCTCCCTTGGCTTAGCTTGGCATGGGTGGTGGCAAACACTGTAATACACTGATGCTGACACTGTTGAAAGTTCCTTAGGGGTCTGCTTTAAAATACAAAGCTGCACACGCAAGAACTTTGTTTGCTGGTTTAAAAAGTACTGCACTGTTGGCAGTAGGGAAAAATGAGCCCAACCAAGCTGAGCTCCATCATATTGCTGAGGTAAAGAAAGAACATGGGACTCTACTTCTTGCTGAGCTCCATTGCATATGCCTGATTCAGGGGTTGGCAGGGCAGGGGCGTTGGAACTAGATGATCTTTGGGGTGTTTTCCAACCCAAGCCGTTCTATGATTCTGTGACTTCCAAATGCCTCTGTTTGTACAGTGGGCTATTTCTCTGGGTACTGCCGGGATAAAATGCCCTTAAAGATCAAGCCAAGCTGTTGTACAGAGATGCCAATGGGGTTGCAAATGCCTATGTACCCCTGCACTGGGGATTTGGGGCAACACAACTATTGGAACTGAAGCTTGCTGGAAATACAGCAGTGATCTACATGGGTCTGCATGTCTGATACTGAGCAGGAAGAGCTTGCTTACTCTTACCAGAGATTATTTTTAACTTTGGGCCAACCTTTGGTGTATCAAAGTTTCTCTTTACTGTGTCAAGAAGTGACACAGATGCAGAGTGTAAATTGCACTGCAGAACACTCTCTGCCCTATGAATCATCTGCTGTAATGCTTCAGGAACGGACAAGCCAGAGAAGTACTGCAAGGAACGGGCATTTCTTGTGCTGTTCCCATACTTCCTGGTGTACTCTGCCATGTGAATCTGCCCTCCTGAAATCCATAAAACCCGCAAGCAGGCTCGCAAGCATTTAATTTGAAAGATCTCTGTTTAAATCATTTTTGACTTGTGTCAGGACAAGCCTGTCCTCCAGTTAATTATGTTCTAAGCACACAAAGAGAGCTAGCGAAAACATCGCTTCATAACCATTTTCTTTTTGTAAACACAACGCACTTAGATGTGCATCATTTAATCATAACAGAGCCATATGCATGCAGCTTAGCTCTTGTGGAAACCAAAATTAGCTAGAAGACATTTTGGCCAATTGCTGAAATGCGTGTGTATGGGCAAAAGTGCTCCAAGCACTCCAGATGGGTATGTGCTCCCAGGCCTTGCAGGAGTAGAAGAAAGTTCATGTCAGGAGTGCTCCCTGCACTGACTACCCTGCATCAGATACATCCTCAATGCAATTTGAAAGTGAAGTTCACTGCCTATTGGGGTTGTTTGCTGGCTCTAGAAGCTAATGGGTGTAGGGCAAAGATGAATCTCATTTATAGGCAATTTTTGGGGTGTGTATACCTTGTTCACAAAGAGCTGCTTTAGTTGTTTCAACATGACTCTAAAATGAAGCAGAGGAGCATTTCTTTATTAGATATTTCTGTATTTTGCAGATATTAAAAGCAAATATAATAATGAAATTTAAACATATTTGCCTAACTAGGCTGTGATTTAATTTGCACGTTGGTCTCAGTGTAACACTGGGTGCCTTGAAAGGTCTGGATAAGGTGCACGCTCAAGTCAGTGTCTTAAAAAGTGTTAGTGAACAGTCACAGCAATTGTTGCATCCAGAGGAGCTTGCTGTAGCATGCTTACCAGGAGCTCTAGCGCTGGATGCTGAGCTTGCAGTTGTGTTTTGCCAGCAGGACTTTGCTATAGTCACAAGAGCTGAGTTCCAGTGGGAGTAGTGCCTGAATGAGTCCATCCTCTTTTGGTGCTCTTGGATATCCCGCTGTGCTTCTCTGCCAAAATCCAACTGATGGAGAGAGAGGATGGTGAAACCATTGGGCATTCCAAGAAGTTCCTAAAAAGCTTTGGATAAGTTTAAGAAAACCGTGTAACAATCTCTGGTAGATATCCTGCTTCCATCCCACTTTCCTGTATTAAAGCTGTCAAAACTCGTTGAGAAAACTTTTAAGAGAAGTTACCAGTATGGCTTTAGTTTCCAAAATGCTCATTGCTAAAAGGGCAGATACTTTCAGTGTTGCTTGGCTGAAGCCATTAATTAATGGCCGCTTACAGAACTCTCTGTAGCTACAGAGTTGCAACACAGATTGGCAGAGGAAATAAACATAGAAGGCTGCAGCCCATCTTGCAGCCAGCTGTGGGCCACCAGCTGAACGCTCCCTCACAGGGATAACGTGGAACGTACCTTGGTGAGATCAAGAGGTCTACTTCCACGATCCCTTCCTTTGGGTGGGATTCTGCTGATTTTTACAGTAATTTTTTGCCCTACAATCAGTTTGAGAGACTTAACATTTTTTCCTCTGGCAACTGTGGGTTTTTGTTATCCAAGCAGGCCCCATCCTGCAGGGCTGGGCGGGTACTGCCAGAAGAAGTGGTTTGTACATGATGCCAGATGCATACAGCTCCAAGACCCACTGCTGATGAGGCTCCTGTGGATGAAGAACAGGAAAGCAGAGAGGGGAGGAGAGGAGGATGATGAGGAAGAGGAAAAGGATGAGAGAGGAAATGGGGAAAAGCAATGAATGAAGCAGAAAAGGATGATGAGGAAGAGGACAATTGTGAGAGAGAAAAGGAGAGTGCAGCTGGGGAAAGGAAAGCAACTGTTAATGCCTTTATTCCCTCCCAGGAAGTTCAGTCTAGGAGCAGCTTCAGAAGGCACTGCTGGTAACTGATGCTACCTGGCCTAGGTCTAGCTTGCTGTTGTGCTGACACATATCAGGAAATTAAGCCCCCTGTCTCTTGCCAGTGCTCCTGAATATTGATTCCTAATCCCACAACCTGGCCATTATTTGAAACTCAAGCTCTACTCAAAGGGGAGTGTTAAAACACAGGTCAAGGACAAGCTTGTCCTCAGTGCCTGCAGCAACTTAGCAAGTGCTTTGTGAAAACCATTTTGCCATGAATGGATAGAAAAAAATATATAAAGCATATTCAGCATGAATAAAACATGACAGTAATGTGCTAGCAAACTGTGATCTATTTTGACTGTGGTAACAGTATAAGCCTCAATGGGTGAAGACAAGATCACAGTGCACCGAAACTATGAAGTCAGCTTAACGTGACCACAGTCCAGTCGGACTTCTCTGTCACTCCTGCCAGTTCCCTGCAATCTGCTATGACTGTGATGTGCGTGCAGTGAGAGCAAAGTGACACACGAGCGTGGCATGACAGCCATGCCAGAAAGGATTTGGTGCTCGCTGCTTGTGGCCAGTTAGCCATGTGAATGCAAAATGCATGGGGCGGTTTGTGAAGAGCTGGTAGTAATCATTTGTGTGAATGGTTTTGACTGAAGAGTGTTTGGCCTTGAATATACAATACAGATTTCTCCTGTAGCAAACCTCCATAAACATTCGCTTATCACAGCTGTTGGCTGGAAGATTCACATTATTTAAAGGGCTTTCTGATATTTGATGCTGTCTGTTTTTGTCTTGGCTCGATACCGTATATAGCAGTGGCAGATTATTAACTGAGATGTGTATGAAGATCGATATAATATAAAGATCAACACGTCCTTGAGTTTAGTGCTCGTAATTTCATAGGGAAGTGTTTTTTCCCCTCTCCATTTAGCTTGATTATTCAAGAGTTCTTTAACCATTACAACAGAAGCCTTTTCAGAAGAAGAGCATTTTTCTTTCACCCGAGTTGCTATGAGAACATGAATCATCTCTTTAGCACAATAGCAACAACTGTAGTGCTTAAGTACATCCACTGATTTTTTACTGTTTGTTCTTAGCTCTCAACTAGATAAGCTGTTGTTATTTCTTTCTTCTTGAACAAGCATAACATGATTGCTGAAGTAGTAGGAATAATTGGACCAAATAGTGAGGCGGTTAATGTAAACAGAAAGAATTCATCTCTTTCAAGTACAGTAAATTGTCCTCCAAAAATATGGAAATCTTGTCTATTTCTTGTTGTGCCCTAGAGCAAATTTTGTTGAGTTTGTTGTCACATCATTATTTTCGGACTGTGAAATTGCTAATGAGGAACAGGCTGCTTTCATTGGAACACTTGTATATGTTTAGGGCTGTGATGAGATGTACATGGACCAGGCTGCACCACTGGCACGGGAAAGGTTAACGTTCTTGCACTCACCATCTACCACAGGTGTCTGCCCTCACTGCAGTTGTTGCCAGGCAGCCCAGTTGGGTGAGGCTGGAGCCGACTTCAGCTGCACTGAATTAGCTTCTGAGTGAGAGATTATAAACCATGTAATCTGGCACGTGAGGCTCTTTTTGGTAGCTGAGGTAGGAACGAATGCTGTACTGGAGGAGGGCAGTGCCAAGAACTCTTTTGCTTGATCCTTAAGGTTGTGAGCTGTTGCTTTAGATGACCTTGGGAACAGTAAGCATGTCTTTAAATTTCTTAACTGACCAGTAAAATAAATTATTCTGCCTGTGAGAGTGAAGGTAATTGAATGTCATTTATATATTAATTTTTGGGCCATGCTTTTACTTGCTTTGTGCTTACTGTTAAGGGTGGTGTTTTCACAGCAGTTCAGTTTGCTTTGAGGTAAATGGTTTCTCTAGAAAAAGGCCCTTGAAGAGCAAAGGTTGATGGATGTATTTTAGTGTATTGGCATTTTCTAGCTATTGCCTTCCTTCCTAAATCCTAGCTTCAAACACCTGCTCTCTAACTATGGAAGGTGTTTGTTGAGATCAATGTTGAGATCAAATGTAGATGAGTGAGACAGCAGAGATGAAATTTATTCTAGATGGGAGGAGATGAGTTCTTGGGAGAAGTCTTTACAGCACTTAAATGATTTGAGGCTACTGGCCCACACCAGGACTTGTGTGCTTAACTTTAAAGGGAGCTTCTGTTCCATCCTCATTTGGCACCTGTAGTTTGTTAATCTATTGCTCCTTTTAAAGACAGAAGTAAATGCTGTGCAAATATATTTAGGCAGGTGAGATGTCTGAAGATCAGCTGAGACAGTTCTCCCAACAGCACTCTTAAATTTTAATTGCTTATGGATCTGTAAGTATGTACATCTTCCTATGTGCTTCTGTAGTACAGAAGAATTAGAATTAGGAAAAAAATGCAGGCTTATATTCAAGAAGTGTTTCTAACGCTGTCAAATTATTATGCCAGTAAAACATGTAAAATCTCTTCAAGATCAAACAGATATTTGATGTGGAGATTCTGATTTGAGAGGTAAAAAAAAAAAAATTATCTGGTATTCCTAGCTTTGAGTATATGAAAGAAATGGTTCTGACCTTGGCTGAAGTAAATTAATACAACTCCATTGACTCCAGGGAAGCAACACGGATTTATACATTGTGATGTATCTGTTCTTAGTACTTGATGATAAAATCTAGAGATTAGGCTTCTTCATCAGTTTTTGTCTAAGAACTAAAGAAAGATAATAGGACTATGAGTGGGGATATGATTCAGTATTATTCTGTTTTTAAACTTCTAACCTCAGGGAATAGAGGTCTGAATGCTTGCCATGGGTCTTCCTTAGGTTTGATGAACTGCTTTACCATTGTATTTAATTGTTTGCACCTAGTATTATACTTAACAAAGATTATAAGCAATTAAACAAAAGAAGAGTAGTGCTATGACTTTTGTTTTGAGTGCCTCATTAACTCGTATTATGTTGTTAATGTAGGGTAATCCACCAACATTATTTAAACACAAAAATTCCTAGGTAATCTCGTAGAGTGCACTAAGCTTCTAATCGCCATTTTTGGGAACTTCCTGCTCATAATTGGGACCTGATGGTGTATTTTTATAATGAAATCGGATTTTGGAAAGCATTGAGGGTCCTGTTGCTTCAAAACAAAAGCAGGCAAAAAAAAAAGAGGCAGTCAATTGCTTTAACAGAAATAAAACCTTAAAAACATAAGTTAAGAAATAATCAGTGAGATAGTTAAGTTTTGGGGAATTAACTAGATTTTGATGGCCTAATCATAATTTGGGCAAGTTGATCTCAAATGCTGAATTACAATGAAATGTGTAGAAAATTTAGTTACAATCTGGCATTGCTGCTCTTGCACAATTACGCACTGCAGTCAGAGTTATGTTTTGTTCTTTAATGTAGTGAGAACTCAGTTGTGGAAACTCATTGTATTGCCGTGAGTGTGGGCCTTGTCGCATCTCAGTGAAGTGCATGGCAAAGCTTGAGCTAATGGCCAAGGAACTGGGACTGATCCTGATTGCCCTCTTTAGGAGCATATTCTTTGGGGCAGGTCACACTTCATGCAGCCATACATAAACTTGTCTTGGTAGCATATAGGCAAGGATTGTTTCACAAAGCTGTGATAACCTTTCCTTATGGCACATAAATATCTGACTGCTCAAAGGCATGCTTTAAGAAAACAGTGGAATCCTATGGTTCCTGTTTTATAAATATATAGTATCTTCCATCGTATACAATCTTTCTAAGAAAAAAATCTGTTTGAAATTAGCTATCAAGAACACTGCTTCAGGCCTGAGCCAGAATTGAGCGACTATGAACTGCCAGTGATGACCAGTTTTCTTTGGGGATTATGGCTTTAATTATGGAGATGATTTACCTAATGTGTAGCTTATATATATCAATGTATATATGTCATTAGCAAAGCAGGCATCTTGACTTTTGTTTGTGAAATCTGACATGCAATCTAAACTGTTTTGTCCCATCTTATCAGTGCATACAAACTCTTTATATGCGAATGCTATTAGCAATTATAGTATTCCTGAAGCCTGATAAAGACTTGAAGCCTGAGAAAGACTTAAAGCTCTGCTGAAATGCAGGGAATGGCTTCCATCTCAGTGTGCCTTGGACTAAAACATGATTGTTTCTGGGTCCTTGGTGTCCCTTGTGAAAATTCATGGGATATTCACCTCTGATGGAAGACCAAGTTATTAAGGTAACAGGGCTGATGGAGCTTCTGGAGCAAGTTCAAGCTCCAAAATAAGGCTGATACATGGTTTGAACCAGCTTTTCCTTAGGAGGATTGCTTGTTTTCTACAAATATTTTGTACACAAGCAAAAGGTGAAGAGCCTCTGCCTCTGTGGTGCCCTCTGGGTGGGTGCAGAATGGTGCAGCCCATCCCTGTGCTGCAGCAGCACTTCTGCCCTCCAGCTGCACAGTGCTGAGCTCATTGCACGTGCTGCTCCTGCGGGATCCCTGCTGAGCTGGAGATACAGAACGTCTTAAAGTCTCCATTACAAAAATAAATCTTGCTGATTCTGTTCCACAGAAACAAAAATGAACAAACTCATCGCCAGCGGGATCTTAATTTGATTTTTTTTTGATCTTCATGCTTTTAAAGGCATTCATCTTTAAAATCTCTGCATAATGGCAGAACTGTTTTTCCCACCCCTTGTACACAGCATCATCAGGACATAAAATGTTTCTGGCCATCTGAGTATAATAATGAGGCAGCTGTACAGCTCCCTTTGTTTATACCTATTTGGGCTTAGACCTGTTGCAGTGTCCTCTGGATGAACCTTTCTCATCTCAGACCCTGCGATTTGATGTCTGCTCCAAGCATTGGTTGAAGACCAAGTTTCAGCAGTTCATTTACTCGATGTGAAATTTAGTGGATCTAAATCATCACCTTTTTGGTGAGACTTGGCAGTTTGAGGTTTGGAGATCTTGTGGCTTTGTTTTAAGTAATGGCTGGGGCTGGGCTTCAGCCTTTGGCTTTCAGACCTGTCGGTATGTTGCATGGACTTGCCAAGTAAATCACTGCTATTTATGTTATCATAAACCATTACATGTGGGGTTTTTTTTTTTTTACAAGAACTAAGTAGGAGAATTACATAGGTGTCTGTATTTGCAGGCAAAAATTGGACAAAGGGTCTCAAATTGTTTAAATTGGTATTGTCTGATTTTAAAGAGCTTTCCTGTACACTTCAGCTAGCTTTTGTTTTAGTGTAATTGACAGAAGGGAGTTGTTCTCCTCCAGCTTCTCTGCTCATGTTCGAGAATGCGTTCTCTGTGAAAACCTTCACCTGTAATTAATGTTCATGTAACAATTATTTTTGCTGTGAAACTGGCCCCAGCAAACTGTATTTTAATGAGGCTGTTTTTGTCTTTAAAATGGAAGGTCAATTTTATCTGTATGGAATCTGATCTAGGTATTCAGTCTTATTTCTCCTTTTCTTTTTTTATGTGTTCAAGTGGACCAGATCTGCCCCTATGTAGGATTGCTAACAGCCAACGTGAATGACAGACTAGGACCTCTGCCTGAGAAATACATTGAGGTATGTGAAATTACAAAGAGAATTACTGATGACCATGTTGCTTTGCATGCAGAAAAAGACAACACCCGTTGTTATGCTGAAATGAATGTGAACTTAGAGGATGTTAGCCTGAGATGACTGCAGCTTTACTGTGGTAGTCTGGCTTGTACGTTTTTATCCTGCATATGAGCCCGTGTATACAAGTATAACACAGCCTTAACCAGGTTATCACAAGTACAAGCTGGCGTACTATCAAAATGAAACTGAAGCTGAAGTTAAATACATGTGTAAGTGTAATGCACTTAGCTTCCATAGCACAGTTGGGCTCCTGTGGTAATGATACGCCCTTAATTTAGCTTGAGAAATCAGCAAACTCATTGTGTTGATGGTATGACCTAAACTAATCTTCTATCCAGAGTTTCAAAGATGAAAATATACAGAAAACTAATCTAGAGCAGTGCTGATAGCATATGATGGTTGAGAGGTTGGGACGTTATTTAAAAATATTGTAATGTAGCTGATGTAGGATTTTCTGTATTGCAGCATCAGTCATCTGTTATTCGCTTCAGAATATATTTACCTGAAAGAATAAGGCTTAAAAAAAAATAAAAGCAGGTTTGTTAGTAATCAGGGTGCAGGTTATCATAAATGGTGGCAATATTTTTCTGCTCCTGTTTTTTTTTTTCTTGCTCTTACTGGGTTTATGAAATATATAAGATGTATCTGTGTAAATCATAATGAAAACTGGCATTTCCTTTGGTGCTGCTTTTCACTTCTCTAAGTCAAATAGGAGTGCTACAATGTGCCCAAGCCATTTAATATTATCCTACACAGTAGCTCACATGAAGTAAAACTTAGAGCAGGCCCTATGTGCGTCTTCCAAATACTCCAATAACAGATTGCTGCTCAAAGTGCATTGAACACATCCAAACAGGAAAAATGTGCGAAGAAATCTGAACGAGAGTTCTTTGTTTTCTTGAGAGTAATTTTTCTTGCTTTGAGAACCTGGGCCACAACTTCCATTTCCTAAAGATTTTACTGGCTGGTTTGTAGATTGTTTTTTATTTGTTGCTGTTTGAAGAGCTAATAGACTGTTATTATCTGTGCAATATATGCAGCCAAATATTTGTATCTCACCATGCTAGGTACTGTATGGAAGAGTTATCATTGTTCCAAATCTGATGATCTTATGGTACAGACATAAAATATAAGCTATGTAACTATGGTAGTGGGAGAATGAAAGAAGGAGATGGCAATAGCAATGACTGAGAATCAGTGCTGTTCCCTGCTTATAGATATCTTGCACAAGTTTTCGCGACTGAAATATCTACTGTCATCCAAAACTTGGCCACAATTGATTGCTGTAGTTTCCAGACTAATCCTGCATGCATCATAGGAAACCAAACTACCAACTTATTTTAAAATGATAGCATAGCATTTGGAAAATTCCCGATTTTCCCAAATAACATCTTGGGTGAACCACAAGAGATGCATCTTACAGGACCACAGTCTGCTCCAGCAAACCTGGAGAGAAACTCCACTGACTCAATGGAAAATTCAAAGGATCCAGGAACTCTGAATCCTTTCTTTTTCCCTTCTTAGAAAACTGCATTGAAATGATGGGGGGAAGGGGGGGAGATTCTAGTGATGTGCAGATTAGGAATGTTAGGGAAGGCGGAAATTAAACCTCAATCCAACAGAACAAAGAAATCATCTGAAAACATTCTACATCTTTGTGTCAAATCCATCTTTTTGCATGTAATAACAGGTGATTATTCATCTCTTCACACACCGAGTTGGTAGTATGCTTTTACAATCATGGTTCCAAACAGAAAAAAGTTTATTTAACTTCCTTGTCATCCATCTTTGGCTTCCAGTTTTGCCTGGAAAAAAAAATGAGTGGGGAGGGAAGTATTGGAGTAACAGAATTTCAAACCTGACAAATAAATGGAATAAGGATATGTTACACAACACACACACAACCACGACAGTGGAGCAGGAAGGTAGTGTTTTAAGAAAGCTTGCCCACATGGAGAGAAGTTTACTATTCTGTGTTAAATTTCAAGGATCCTTTTTTTACTTGGATCTTCATACTTCTGGGAAGGAAGAAATTCAATAGCTTAGTCCTCCAGCTTTGTTCTAAGATACTGGCAGTCTGATTTTCATGTAAAACTGCATTTGGACCACTGTAGCTAGGTTTAACCACATACTAGATCTTACCAAAGTCTCATACAAACCAACTATCATGTAGTGTATAATTTCCACAAGTGTAAAGATGAAGATTCAAAGGTGTTATTCCTGGCTTGCACAGATAAGAAGTTAAAATGCTGTTCTCAAGATAACGACAATAATGGGATCCAGGTTTTTATTCTGTGGCTGTAAGGAGGCGTCAGACTACCAACTTGATGTTCTTTTTGAAAGTTTGTTTTCTTCCAAAATTGTTAGATGTTAAAATTTCTAACAATAGTCACAAAATATGGCTCCTATGCTGAGCCTAATTGAATCTGGTTATTTATTATGCAACATAAAATGTATTTATTACATGGGATGTGTTCAGAAACGTCTCCATTTACCATATGTTTTCAAAAGTGCTTTACGCAGTGCAAATTGAAAAGATAAATCTGCACAATGAAACCACCAAGGGTCAGGTAGTCAGTCCAACCTGAGTCTTCGGAGCCAACCGCAGCTTAATTCCTCCAAGATGCCTCAGACAGATGCTGTTTTACATTGTGCTCCCTTCTTTCTTTCTCCAAAAACTGTTTTCCTTCTGCTGTTCCTGTTTATTTGGTCACCATAGTTTGTGAAGTGTATCCACCCAGATTTTGCTTCTGGTAAGTTTGATAGTGTCTGTGGGATCTCAGTGAACTTCTTTCAACCAAAGACCAAAATGTTGGCGGCCTGAAGTTTAATCATTTGCAATTTTCCTACTGTAATCTTGAATGAAATGACTACTCAGTGCAGCTTCAGATGGGCTGCTGACCTTGTACAGTTGTGTCAGATGAACTTCAGGTTGCAAAATCCCTGTTTAATTTGTTTTGTTTATTTCCAAGCTGCATGGCAACGTTTCATTGACATAGTGGCTGTTGTTGGCTCACAGCTACTGTGATATTGAGCAGTGGGGTTCTGGCCTCTGTGTACTGTGGTGAGCCTCTTCCAATTGCTGCTCAGAAAATAATTGTTCATCAAGGCAGAAGGGTCAGTTTTGACTCTGTGACCTGAGTGGGAAAGGCATACGGTTTTGTCATGCTGTGCTGCTAAGCAGGTATTTAGTCAGCTTTGCCATGGGACTGCTGCTGTCAGGAGAGTAATGTAGAGAATATTCACACATTCAATTTGTAGAAAATGTATTGAAAACTTAAACTGAATTGAGTAATATACTTGTTTCAATAAAATCTGCATTAGATCAAGCCAAAACTGAAATATACTGCTATTTAAACAGAAACAGGAGTAAGTATTCACTGGGTTAACTTTAATATTACATTCAGATGTTCTGGAATTGACTGATAGAGCAGATGGGACTATGATGACCAATTCCTAATAAAATATAGAGAGATTACACTTGTTTATCTTTTGTTATTTAGAGCCTAAGGAATATAGAAAAGACAATTTTCACTTTTGTTTCATAGAATTAGGGTTATACTTCATATGCAACCTCCCTCAAAACTTCTCTGGTTACAGTACTCAAGTACCCTTGTTAATGTTACTCATTGCTAATAAAAGCAGTGTTCCTTATTTTTTGACAGGCTTAGGGGAGTAGCATAACTCCAGTCTACAGTTAAATTCTGTGCTTTTCCAGTTCATAGAGAATTTTGGCAGTAGGGCAAGACACATGTATATACATGTTGCATCAACTATTGGGAAAGCTTTGTAAGTATTCCTTTACTTATTGATCAAACAATGTTTATATGAATAGGTTGTCATTTAAAGTGGTTGTAGTTCTTTTTCTTGAAGATAAAATTAGCATTTTCCAGATGTGCCTCAACTTTTTTTTGCCTTCTCTCCTATATGGCCACTAGAAGATAGTCAACCATTCTCTTTATACTTCTCAAGTTTCCCAGACTAATGAAATATCCAGAGGCAGCCACATCTGCAATCCTATCTAATTGTGGAATTGAGGATGGGAATAACAGAACCAAATTAACAAAGAGCCATCATTAGTAAAGCCACTGGTGGTCAACCATAGTTGATATTGGTTTGTTTTTTAGGCATATGTTGGTGTTTCAGAAGCACTGTATCTGTGATTTCTTCTCTTGCTGAAGGTTCAGTTTTAAATTTACAAACATGGAAACACTTTGTAATACCAAATGCAGTAAGGCAGATGGTGACAAAGCCAATTTAGTTACATGAGGAGATGATTAACAGAAAGCAAACCGGCACCCAGAAATGTTGGATTTCTAGGCAAAACCACTATCTGGATGCAGAGGAAACAAAGCAAAAGCTTTTATCTGTAAAAGTGACAATGGACAATAAAGATCAGAAGGTAAAGATAAATCTGTTTTACTGCCTCTCTGAGGATAGGATGAAAAGCAAGGGAAAGCACTGCTGAAATGAGTAATGCTATGAGCAGCGGAGAAGCTGATAAATGCTCAGGTTACGTGAACTTGAACAGAACGCAATTGTAAAGTGTGTTTGTTTTCTAACCTGAAGTCAAATTGAAGAAATTGTAGATCTTCATAGCAAAGGGCATTCTTGTATGGATTTGGAGACTTCAAAGACAGTATTGTCAGCAACCAAACCACTTATAAAGTTTTTGGTAAAGAGTTGCAGCTATGGAGTGACTGTGGCAAGTACTGAAGATGTCAGTGTGTCTCCACCAGGGAAGGGTATTGGTGACCAAATTGCTGCATTTGCCCTGTTCTCTCACTAATGGACTGATTTCTGCTGGGCTGTAGGGCTAGCAGTGGCTTAGTCTTAATGATTTTGACAGGCTGCAAAAATATAAGCAGGTGCTAGTTATGCCACTTTGTGCCCTCTGTCAGTCAGAGACTGTCAGCAGAGAAGTCTGTGAATCGAGAAATGCTGTTACTTGCCTAATTGACAGACTGAAGTACCCAGTGATTGCTGTGCAATCAGGAAAACTCTTGTTTGCTAATATAACATTATACTGGTTAAGATGCCAGCATGTTTCTGATAGATAAGCATTTGAAGGAGGCTCGTTCTAGATGTCTCATGTAGTCTGTACGTGTTATGGTTGCCTTGGCTGTCTGTTAGATGTGCCTCTGCTACTGAAGCAAAGGTGGTGAGCTCTACTAAGCACTTAAAATTAGGCAGTACAAACGTGCATTTGGGAGATGGTATTGATTGAATGTGCAGAATAACTAGGTGACCATCTTTTTAATAATTTTACTTGTCTTTCAATTAGAAAACTCATTTATGCTGAATATAGGTGAGCTGAAGTTGAAAACTTCACTGGATGAAATGTAAAGGCTTCCAAACATGCCATAAGAACTCTGCAGAGTGTGGTTACTTGAACTATAACTTCAGTTTTGCCATTTCAAATGTATATTGCACCTGCTTGAAAGTTGCTTGGAGAGAATGAAGTAACCTTCATGAACAAATGGGGAGGAGCAAAGGAAGGGAGACAAGGAGAGCTGCAAGAAGTGGTCGAAAACAAGTTCCCTTGTACTGGAAGTGGAGCTGCGTTGTATTGCTGCCTCTTAGAAGGCAGTTTGTTAGCCATGGAAGCACAATATTATTGCCTTGCTCCTGCTCTACAGTGAGTAGATAGAACAGTTTTTCAGTCATTATTTTTAAGGATATGAATGTATTCTGCTGGAAGCAATTGCTAATTTGGAAGGAGTGAAGGTTATGTGTTTCTCCCTAGTCCCAATTTTCTTTAAGCAAATAACATCCCCTTTGCTTTTTTCTTCCATCGTCATGTTGCAACTAAATGAAGGAAGTTAAGTCATTAGTACACTCTGGTCTTCAATATTCTTTGTACAAAGTTACGGGGAAAGTAATCAAACATTTTTGTTTCTTGTAGCCTCTGGGCTGCAGTGCAGTTGCAGTGGAACTGAGAGCAGAGATCCATCTTTAATGCTGCTGTTTTTTCCCCCCAATAGAGCTTATAAGCCAATACACATTGTTTACTCGAGGGGCCATATGTAGCTAATCTTTATGGAAATAAAAGATGAAAATATTCATATCTAGCCACATTTAGCTAAAACTTGTTTTTTCCCCATCTAAGTAGGGCAGGTAAACACATCCCTGATATAGAGTAAATCAGTTGTTTGAAGGATTTCATTATTTTCCCTGTTCTTTTCTGCATTTCTTGGGCTAAGAAAAATAAATCCATAAAAAGAATACATTAACCTAATATAGGTGCACTGAATATCTGCTGCTACATTCTGCACAGTATAATTCTCATCTGATTTACTTCAAAACGCTGTGATCCCAGCTGTAGAATAGCAACAAATGCAAACTAAAAATACTTAGTTACTGATTTAAAAAGATGACTCTCTTTAATAGCATAAAATCAGCTGGGACCAGATGGTATAGCACAACCTCATCCACACCCTTCAGCAGAAGAGCAACTGATGCTTTTCAAATTCAACTTTTTAAAGTGAAATCCTTAAAAGCCAAGTAAAGGCTAGAGCCTTAGGTAAAGGATTCTGGAACCAGAAAATCAGTCATCAAGTAGAGCAGGTAAACAAAGTGTGTCTTTGCCAGCTGTTTGCTTCACTGTCTGCCCAAATGAAAAGTTGACTATATTTGTTGTACTGGGGGACTTCCCTCATGTGAGCTAAAAACAAGTGCTATTTCTGGAAGCAATGACTCAATGTGTACTGAGTGGAGATGGTGTGACACTTGTGCAGTGCTGGTGGTCAGTAAAGGGTAAGGATGTTCTGAAGGAGCTACCTTTGGTCCAAACCTTTGGACTGAATGATCATCAAGTGATTTCCTTGAATCTGAAAGGAAAGATAAGGCAAGATAAGGCTGTAAATATAATGCTAGATTTCTAAGAAGCAAGCACTGATTAAGTAACAGCACCATTGAAGTCTGTTGTTCTTGAGCTCATGGGGTTGGAAGTGGAGGAAGCATGGAATCTGTTGCAATCTCCCTGGACCATGTATCCCCAAAACATGAGGATGGGCTGCAGATCTACCTGGAGCGGTGACTCTTTCTTTACGGAGTTCCCTGCTTATTTCCCTGCTATTTGTTCTAGGTTAAAGTGCTTTTCCTGGGTAAGACAAATGCTTAGAAAACAAAGCCTAGGTCAAAATCCCTTGCAAGTAAAATGGCAATGAGGAAAATTGGATTTAGCTGAGTAATGAGAAGAATGGAGAGAATCCTGCCTGTAAGGCTGTGAAAGACAGTCTTGGTGGGTTTTCTTTGTCTTTATCAGATCAGTGACTATGAAATGTGTACTATCAGAAGGGTAGAAAATAGGTAAGTGGTTTTAAGACTTCATTTGGTTAATGAATTAAAATGCAGAAGGAGAATCCATGTAGATATACCCTCTTGGTCATTTATCATTGCAAGCACTCCTGAAAACCATGCCAAATTCAGGTTTCACTAATATTCACTAATAGCCATAGGCAAATGAAATTAGCATACTGGTGAGTAAATTAATCCTAGTCCCAGAGGAAACATGTATCCCTATGAAGCACTGAAGTACAGTGTGAAAGTTTTTATTTTATTTGTTCCACAGAGTATGGATAATGCATCAGAGATAAAACAGGTCAGGTAGAGTAAACAGAATGCCATCCAGGTGGCACCAGCAGGATGGTAAAGGGTACCCTGCCAGTAGAGTGTGGGATTGGAAGCAGCAAGGAAGATGCTCAGCAGCATACAGCAAAGCAACATTAAGTTAACATTAAGGATTAAGTTAAAAAATAAGAATAAGTAAAGGTACTTCACCTCAAAATGAAGGCACTAAGGAAGTAGAGAGAGAGTTCGTATTACGTATTTCATGTTTGTCCTGTTTTGTTGGAGACCCATCATGCGTGTGGACAAGAAAGGAGTAAAGCTGTTTTTTCATTTGTCTTTCTGTGTAACAGTCCTGAAAAGTGTAGAGGTTCTTTCCACAGACGATGTCTAGTATGTTGACTTCCTAGAAGTTCTCAGATAGTGGCGTCTAATTGAGAAGAGAGAGAGAGGGATAAAGCAATTAACTGGCGCAGTTAACTCATGCAAGAAGCTCTTGAAGACAATATTATTCAAAAATTGTAATGAATGTTTGTGAATGTTAAGCTTTAAAAAAAAAAAAAAAAAAAGCAGAGAAAAACAACGAAACCAAGCACAATACAAAAAAAACCCAGCTCCAATCGCCATATCCTTTCTGTTGGGAAACGCTTCCAGCAAGTGGGGTTTGACAAGGTGCAGTGTTTGACAGCTGTAATTCTTCAGTTACTGGGGCATTACTCTGCCTGTGCCTGGTATTCCCTTGACTTCGAAGGCCCTTCCTGTTCCTCACTGCTGGCACTGGTCCCTACCAGAGCCTTTGCTGTGGGGTCAGAGGCTATGAAGCATAGATGTAAGGGATAGGCATCCTCCTTTTCCTAGCTATTGGTTTGGAAGAGTGAAAAAAGCCTGGTTGGGCTTCCTCTTTCTTCCTTAGTTGTCTGTAGTGCATATTTGGTTGGTAATGTGTTTTTTTGTTGCTGTCCTTCGGTTTTTCTCCAGAAGCCAAAGGTTACTCTGGTACGATCCTATGCATAACAGAATTTGTCTAGTTTGACTTCTCTTTGAAATATCAGATATCCAGGAAAATGCTGCTATAATTACTTACTGTACCATGAAATATTGTTTTGCTCTTACATTGAAGGGCCCTGCAAAAAAAAAAAAAAAAAAAAGGACTGGTGTAGTGCACTCTTCTGGTATGAGAGAGGATGTGTCTGCATTGTACAGTGCCCTGAGCAAATTTGGTGTAGGGTAGGTATGAGGGTTGAAATGATAGGAGACTGGAATTTTATCTATCCTTGCCTCATGGTATTCCCTTACTGGTCTTGCCACCCTGTTAATATTGCTTCTAACTGGGGATAACTTGAGTTTTCATTTTGCTGGGCGTGCGGTGACAGCTCTGCTGTAAAAGCAAACATTCCATGTGCAGTGCAGTCCATCACTGTAAGCCACTCAGCGCTCTTGTTGCAGTGATATAAATGGATCTCCATGCAATGAGATAGTGATTAATAGCAGGTAGAGCACAGTGTGCAAAGACGTGGTGCTGTATTCCCTCCCCCCCACCCCAGCAGTTGTCATTTAATGCACTCTATCAGGAGCAGTTTTATATAATAGACACAGGAAGATCCATAAAAGTAACATCTGAGACTGCAGTAGGGCAAGTATTGATTTATTTGTTACAATAAAATTTTTGTCGTTACTATGCAATTGCTCTATCTCTGGAAGAATTGATAAATGTTGTTGGAAGCCACAACCCACTGTGCAAAACTTTTTTTTTTTTTGTATTCCATAATTTCCTGTAACTCTTCTAAAGAATCATTACTCCTTATTACATAGGCCTGGCATGCCACCTATTTAGATAAATGCCTGAACAAGTGTGCAGTAAATATTCACAGCAGCTCATGCTTCAACTATATATGCCACTAATTAGATAATTTAGTGGCTCAAATAAATAAATACAAAAGTAGAAGCAGACCTGAGAAAACAGTGGAGCAAAATGTACTGTCATCTTCATGCTGTGGACCAAGATACCAACTTCTGTTCTTTATCAGGTGACTCAAATGTGCTGTAAATATTAGAAATAAGAAACAATGAGATGTGGTAAAACACAGTAATTTGCACTGCTACGTAGGTACGATAACACATGATCAGGGAATATTCTTAGTGTTGCCTCCTTCACATGGCATTAATTTAACTGGATTTGGTGCCTTTCTTGCCAAAGGCTCAAGGGTTTTGCTGTGTTGAGGGTACCCAGAACTTCAATATCTGGAGTCCGTTGTTTGCAGTTCTCAGAGCCTGTGTCAGAGGGAAAGCACCACCACCTCTCGTTTGGCAGAGGACAAACAGCCTGTGACTCACCCGAGGTCATGGCTGAAAACCCTCATGCAAATAAGCTGCTGTGTTGTTTTGTTTTTTTGTGTGTCATTCTTTGTCTTTTATGGGAGATAATGCAGTGCTTAAAAGTGCTAGCACAAATCGTGACCTCCACGTGCCAGGGAATTCCACATGTGGAATGGATGCAAGAAATAAAGCAAATATTTTTCCCTTACTGGAAACTTTTTTTTTTTTTTTTTGGCAGAATTTTCCTCCTGCTTGACAGCTTTCCTTATGTTTTCGTTAGTACTTCACTTACCAGATCTGTCAGAACCTGAAATTAGGTTCCCCATAGATGAAACCTGTCGATGCTGAAATTAAGTAATTGGACTCAGCAGGGTGGAGACAATAAATGCAAGTTGTGTGTGGCACCTCAGTCCCAGCTGTAGGGTTCAGTAGAGCTTGGTACTGGAGTGAAGGCACCTTAGACCCTCAACACAATCCAGTCTTGTTTATTGTTTGAACACTGATACAGCAGATTATTATCAGTTTTATATTCGCAGTTGTTTTCTGGTCCCAGGAAGGTCAGTTTTTGCTCATGCAAAAGCATCTTCACAGTCATCTCTGACAGCTTGCAAGGTTCCAAGCTTCACTTTCAGGAAACCCATTTATTCGGTGCAAAGGGTTCAGATGCCAAGGTCTGCCAGTGGGAGCTTTCATGCGAAAGGCAGCACTCGCACAGCTCAGTTGTAAGCACTGAGTTTAGGATTCTTTGCTCAATGAGTGGGGATGAGAGCACTGGAGTTAGGCTGGGAGAAGCCTGGCTGGTGGATGGCACAGTGTGGTGAGGGGTTGGTGGGAGCTGAGGTGCTGCGCTGAGCAGACTTGCTGTGTGCTGATCTGTGGAGGAGCTCTTCCTGCAGTTGAGGAACCAGGCTGAGCTAGTACAAATGGGGTACTTTAAGGACAATGTTCCAGGCTTGACTCTGTCTTTTGTCATCTTAAGGGGTTTAAGGTGGTTTCAACATTGATTTTCATGTCTGAGTCTTTTCCATGCTGGATTCTTGTTATTGCTCAGATAACACAAACTACAAATATTTGTGGTTACCAATTAGCTGATAGAAATATGAGGATTGCGTGACTTGGTAGCTAGTCCCATTTGAGGATATTCAGTATCAGCTAAGGTTAGTATCCAACAACAGCTAAATGAATACTCAAAAAAGGTCAATGAACTGCATATAAGATTTCTAGATTTTTTTTTCCAGCATCAAGCTGCTCAAAATGAATTTTTCATTACATTTTACAAAGGCTTGCTGGCACTTTGTTGTCATTTGTAAAGTGATCAAGCCTGAACCATTTACCAGTCCATAATGGCCGTACCCGTAGTGCTTGATATCAACACAAAAACATGCAATAAATAAAAGATATTGTTTTGACTTTAATTTTCAGTGTCCAAGGAACATACTAGCCAGTAGTGAGATAATTTCTGCTTAGCTCTGAGTAGCTGGAAATATCATACCCCATTGCTAAACATCCGTGGTTTATACAAAAATATAGATTTCCTTTAAGTGCTTTGCTTAAGTCTTTGGTAAGTCGTATTTACGTTATTATTGTTTATGTTCCGAGAAGTCAGTAGGAGGACAGCATTGTTGCAGTTTATGTGGTTTCATGATTCACACTTGGTGAGGTAGCTATCAAATGAGGGGAAAGGAACCGCTGACAAGTCTATAGACGTGCTGTGCCATAGGACACAAGGAAGGACAGAACGGTGCAGCCAGATTTGTGTTTCTTGAGTAGTGTTTTTTCCTAAACATGTTTTTGTTTTGATCTGGTAAAATCAGCCTACCTAGAAAGACATAATTTTCACCTAAAGTGTGATTTTTGCCATGGCTTTAATATACTGATCTGGTTAAATATCATCACCTGATAGTTAATAACACTTGCAAGATTTGGTGTCTTGCAGAAACTTCAGTCGAATCCTCAACAGAATGCAACCAACCCAAACTGAAGTGCAAGCAGAAGAATAGGGACTGTATGAAATAGTTACTGTGGATAGAGTAAGCAGCAAGTATTTGCTTTATTTGCTTCTTATGATGATGTAATTGGGCAGATACGAATTATGATTTTTCCCTCTGACTGTCCCGATGCGGACTTTTCTTTGTGATGTCATCAGTTGATCATATTGTGGCATTATCAGCTTTGTCCTCATTTGCAGAAAGAGTTTGGTAATCTCAAGGGGGACAAGAAAAAGTGATGTGGTAGACATGGTCAAAACAGACAAATAACAATGGTGCAATCACCTGTGGTGAATCTTTTTTATCTGAATCTCTTCTTTATCTCAGGGTTGCTTAGTGTGATCCCCTGATGAATCTCAGCATTTTTGGCATCTTGACTGGGCAGCGCTGCTCTACAGAAAAGACTTGTAGCATGTCCAGCTGCTCTGTTCTACAAAATGCTCATTTGTATGTGTCAAACCTGGCTCATGAGGTTGTTTGAAGTCCATGGAGGGATCTCCATAGCTCCGGTCTTGCACTGTGAAACTTGGTTCATTGTTTGTTGCAAATTCATCTCCATGTGTAAGTGTTATTTTGAGCACCTCTAAGGAGGATGTGGATAGTATCTTAAACTTCTTTAAAAAAAAAAAACCAAAAAAGTGTGTGTAGGTGTATTTGTGGCATTTCATGAGGCTGATATGTCAAAGCAAAAATGCTACTAAATTAATTTTAATCAGACGATCCAAAACTCTCTGAAGTTTGTTTCCACCAACTTTACTGAGTTTAGGTTCAAGCTACATTAGAGATCTCAAGCAGTTCAGATTAGAGCACATAATAATGCTGTAGGTGGAGCTGGGATTTATTTCTAAACCAGTAAGCTATTGGAAAAGTGCACTGCAGGGTGAAGATCTCCTGTTCCCTGTTTCCATGAGAAAGAATAGACAACGAGTATGATGATAACGACTGATAAAGGCAGGGCCAGATCCTTCACTGCTTTACCTCCCTGTCCAACTTCAGACTTTCAGGTAATATACACAGCAGCAGGAAAGGCAAAGCAATTAAATGCTACCAGAGGTCAGACTGAGTGCTGAGCTGCAGGAAGGGAAAGAGGAGCATTTGCTTGTCTGTCTTTTGTAGTAATGTTTGATAGAGGCAGGCAGGGTCATTGAGCCCTCCTTTGCTCAAGGAAAGCTTGAAGGGAAGTGAAAGCAAGCCAGTTCTTGAAAACATCTTCCTTTTGGCTCTTTCCAACAAGCTTCATCAATGTGTTTATTATTGTTTGGATGCTTAGGGATCACTGAGTGAGGAGTTTATATCTCAGAATGAGTTCACGGGGTTTGGACTCTGCTCTCTGAAGTTGGTGTCAGAAGCACTGTGCAGAGCTGAAGTGAACCATGATCATTTCAATATTTTTCAGCTTTCCTATTTGATATCTCCCTTTAAGTCTTGGAGGTTTTTTCCTCTGCTCTGTAAAGAGCAAAACTTAAGTACATATTTTTCTAAGAGATTGCTGTCTGAATTTTCCTTAAGTTAAACCATGTGTTTTGTTGGAAACTTTAGATGTTTATCTGTTTTGCTGGATTTTCCCTTTTATACTTTTTACCCTCTCCTTAGGGAGCAACAAAGCAAAACACTGAAGTCTCATCCAGACAATGTTAGGAGGACAAGAGATAAAGCAGGGTTATATTTGCTCACAGAAATGTTTAAGACTCTTGCTTTGCAGAGCTCAGCATCTTTGTGGAAGACCAGACCAGTAAATGCAGAACCTGTGTGTCTGCTCTGTGGGTACACCATAGCTTCTCCTTCCTCCTCTAAGAAGAATGGACAAAGTGGATGTAGATGACACCAAAAGTAATTGCTTTCTCGTATTTTAGAGAGAATCTCTGCATAGTCCCTCGGGTACCCTGCTTCCCTGGGAAGAAAGTGCCAGGTCTCTGCAGGTGGAGACCCTACCCCTCCATAGAAGGGCATTCAGAAGTCCAAAATGAAATCCCCTCTGTGTCTCAGTGATGGGTGTCAGGAGGAAGGCAGCAATCATAAAGCAATCCTATCTTGGGTTGGTCCCTGTCACCTGAAGCTTCTTATGCCCTGAAAACACACTGCAATTCTGTTTATTAGCCTAAGGCTCAACAAGGAATCCTAAATCATGGTAGATGATAAATATTGAAAAAAGTGTAATCGGATGCCTGTCCCATCTTTTGTGTTTGTGCTTCAAGATTAAACAACCCTCCTTCCCCACCAGCACACATCGTAATCTTGGCTTTCAAGAAAATTCTTAATTTCTGGAGAACTTGATTTTCTCCCTCACTGTTAGCCTTTTTGAGCACTGCTGTCTGGGGAACACAAAGATTAAGTGGAAAAAGAGGAATATGGCATCCTAATGGGAGAGCATCGAATCATTTGAGTTGAAAGGGAATCTTAAAGGCCATTTGGTCCAACGTGCTTGCAATGAACAGGGGCACCTACAGCTCCATCATGTTATTCAGGGTCTGGTCCAACCTGACCTTGAATGTCTTCAGGGATGGGGCACCCACCACTTCTCTGGTGCCAGTGCCTCGCTGCCCATATTGTAAATAATTTTAATTACATGCAATCTAAATCTCCCCTTTTTTAGTTTGGAACCTTTTCCCCTAGATGATCCTAAATGATCAGAGTTGTTTCGGAGTCCTTGTTAGGCAGGGCTCTGAGGTCACTTGTTCAGAAAGCTCACACCCAAATCCTCAGGATCTGGAGGATCACTGCAAAGGACGCTGTCAGGTTTCCAGACTCCTGACATCACGAACATCCTTAACACACAGGACTGGTGTTTTGCTGTGGCATTTAAATATGCTGTAAAAGCTGCAGTGAATCTCACTGGAGCATTGTAGGTGAAAATGTTTGCGAAGTGGGGATGCTGCAGATTTGTGTAACAGCATGCTTCTTCCAACAGCTGCACAGCTGGTTGCATTGATCAAGGGTAAATGAGTGTCCAGTAATCTCTGTACAGCGCTGATAAGCAGGTACACGTGGATTTCCAGGACAAAACAGCCATAAACCAACACAGCACTATTGCAGCAACAAACCAGCCCTAAATTTAGACCTTGGGTTAAAGGGTAACACTCAATTTGGTGGCATTTCACTGGTTTGCATTGCACTGGAATATTAAGAGTCAACACATGAGAAATATGTAATACCACTCAGGAATGGTGTAGTTGTCCTGGGGATTGTTAGGGAGAATGCTGATTTTAGGAGCATGGGACTCGAGTCAGGCAGTATTTTTACGCTGTAGGATGCATTTCCTACTCCTGAAAGCAGGATTGCAGTTGTCACTCAAATGATAGTTTTTGTGCAACACGTAATCCTGTGGGCTGGGGGGGAGCTTTCCTTTGGAAAGCAGAAGTGGGAGGGTGAAACTGTACTGCATGAAAGAAAGGGTTTGCAGGAGGAGGGATGAATTAGTTGCACTTCACTGAAGCAAGTCATGCTACAAAGCTTTGCACTGCCTGAGGAATGGACTTGTGCCGGGCTGGGATGGCTGTGTGAGCATTACTGTTCTGCCTGGAGCTGCTGTAAAAGACTTTTATTGTTGGCAATTTATGGTGGTGTATAGGAGTGTTTATGTGAACAAGGGGAAGAAAAAACTCTGCATTCTGTAATATCGCAACCATGTGTGCTTGCCAGGCTTAGCTTAATTTTCCTTTGAATGAATTTTACTTTCACCCCCCATGCTCCTCCCATAACTGTTTTGTTCTCCCTGGCTCTCACTACTTGTGACTACATTCAGCATCATGATGTGTTGCAAGAAATGCACTTCTAACTGGTCAGTCCGTGAAGGACTATGTCTCAAAGAGCAGTGCAAGTGATACGCAGGGCATAAAGATGCCATGGAAGAGCAAGGTGATGGAGCTGCATGTATGCTCAGAGATGTACGTGTAAAAAGAAGGAACAGGGAAGTAGAGTAAAAGGGTTTGAACTTCGTCCAGTTATGAGAACTGGCTCTGTAATGCTTTTTGAAGTTCTCTGCATCTGCGTCGTCTTTTATTCCCTGTAATGAGTAATGTACTTCTAATGGATTATTTCATCTCCCAGGGGACAGTCTGACCCTTCTCACCTCTCCTTATCATAGGCGTAAGCAGCCATGGGGGAGACAAACGGTGTTTCGCCCTTCCCCAAAGGGTGTGTTGCAAAAGTCCCACAAAATTAATTTTCTGGCCTTCCTCATGGCTGTCAGGGATTTCATCTTGCTTACCAGGCTGTGGGTGCTGCACCTTGCATGGAGCCTGGGCTGGGAAGGGAACACGGCTGGAGGTGGAAAGCCAATTCCTGAAGGCTGGAGCAAAGCAGTGTTAGCCACAGCACTTCTCATGTCCTGGAGTCCAGACCAGGAGGTACTTTACTGAAACACAGTCTCACCCCAGATCCTTGTGTATATTTTACACCCTTTTTTCCCTTTGATTTAAAAGTCCTGATAAACATTTATTTAACCCAATTACGTTTCAGTGGCTTATTTGGTCATCTGAAATAAAATCTTTATTTTCATGTTTTTTTTAATGTATCCTTTTTTACACATGTAGCTTTGCTTATTCACATACAGAACTTCTGAAGTGAAAGCAAAGCCTTTGATTGGAATGGTATTGAATGTGAGTGGTTACGCTGCTAATATCTGCCAGACAGTCTATAGAACAGAAACGTGCATCTATAAACTGGTGGATTTGGGAAAAGACATTTCTAATGTCCTATTGCTATTCTTGTTTCCCCTCACGATGAATTTAAAACATGGAGAGTTGGCATGTGGAAAAAAATGCGAGTTCCTGCATCTGATACAGATCTATGTGATGAATATCTAAAAAGCAAGCAATTTGTCAGGAGTTTTCAGTCTAAGGGTCCTATTGCACGTGGCTTGTAGGGAGCAGTGATTTACAATTCCCTCTGAAAGCTTTTCTGGGTTGAAAAGCTAATAGATGATGTTGCTATGTAAGTGTGAAGAAAATCCTTTCAACCCTCAAAGGTTAGGATCAAATAAAAAGTTGCATTCCCTGGAACACAGAAGAGAGAGGTTATATCCTGAACTGATGTGCCCCTGTTATTTAACTGTTTGAATTAATTTAAAAAACAAATGTTTTCTCCAATGGGAAAATACTTTATTTTGATATGAAGAGTCATTGAAAACATACGTCTGTCTCGGAACAAAATTAGCTGTGATGTTGAACTCACGTTCAAAGGTATATTGGCAAACATCCATGTGGAGCCCAAAAAACACCCATTACTCTTCTTTGATTCTACAAAACTGGCAGAGATTTTCCTTATTAGTACCCACACTGCTATCCTGCTGGTTGAGAGCTGGCTTTAATGCCTTAGAAATAGGACAATTCCTTGAGGACTTTTGGAGTCTGTCTCGGCTTGGGCTTCTTTTAAGTACAATTTATTAATTCTCCTTGAAATCTTGAAGTCCCATGGGAGGGAGGTTGGAGCTCTACAGTCTTTAAGGTCCCTCCAAACATAATCAGTTCTTTGATTCTAAGTCACTGCTGTGAAAAATGGTGGCATCTTGGATTGATGCAGATATTGACTGCATCTTTTTCTCACAAGATCTGTCACATACCAGTACAATGGTTGCAGAACCCATCTTATTGTATGGGTTCTGAACTATGAGTCTGAAGTGACTGTCTCCCATCAGGAGATGGAAGTGAAAACTGGTAATTTCTCAGGCAGAAGTAAGGTGATGAAACGTTTGTTGAACGTCAAGTCCTGGAGGAAGAAGAAACAGAAGTAGCTTTGAGGAAGGAAAAGAAAAATGATTCTGTAGGGGAGAAAGCCAATGTAATGGCAGGACCCAGGGTAGGCTGGGGTGTTGGCAAATTGGCTGAAATGTGACTTCTGAAAAGGCATGAGACAGCAGAAAAATATCCTCATCAACTAATGAGCTAAGCTACCATCCAAGGAATTCTCCCAAGTGCTTAGGAGCCCTAGAGATGGAAATAAACAGCAATAATGATGCTTATATTTATGCATCTCTCTCTACTTCATGGTAAGTGACAGGGATTTGCTTTGTGCTTGGGCACACAGGTATGCAAAAGATCCTTGTGTTTAGAGTTTGTAACTTCTAATGTTAAGATCTCTGGTTGGAGAGAATCCCTGTGATTTATCACCATCCACAGATGATGTTTTGTTCTTTCCCAGCAGTGAGTTTTTATACTTTCTTTAGCTCTCATGTAAAGATGACCACTCTGCTAGTATGGGTCTGACTGTCAGCACCGAGGAGCTCCGAACCAAGGATAATGGGGCCTGGTTTGGGTTTGCTTTGCTGAAAATGCCTGTTCTATTAGATAATTTCACATCTGATGTGAGCTGTGCCTTCTGCATCTGAAGGGGATTTGGATGTTGTGTCTCACATCCGACCATGTAACACAACTTGTGTAGGGGCACTGATTAGGGTAATACACATGTAATACAACTTGTGTAGGTCTGTGTTTTCATGTTGCTTGGGCGTGATCTTCCCCAAACTCAAAACCTTGGAGCAGTGGGGCAGGCAGGAGAGGATAGGAGGCAGATGCAGTTTGTTCTGCCTTGGGTCCCATTCCAGCTGTTCTGGAATTATTATATTATGGAATATTATGGTGTAATATCTTGTGCAAATATTTTAAATGAAACTACCATCCATTTTCTTGAGGTAAACAGTGCGCAGACTCTGCTGCCTCCCTCTTTGTTCTCAGATTTCCACTTTGCCCCTCAGCATTACAGTCCAGATGGCAATATTCACAGATTTAACTTATTTTGTTAGGTAACAACACCCCCCCCCCCTCCCCTTCTCTCCTCCCTGTGTGCCAGCCTCCTGCCATGCTCAGGGGCACACAGACAGGAGGGCTTTGCATCCCCTCACTGTATGTGGATGATTCCACCTGTTTGTCCACCTGTTTGCCTCCTTTCTGCCTAATTAATAGAAAAAGCTGTTGCTCCTCTGCTAATGGAGGCTGGATTGTGTCCATTTGTGCCTGTAAGTCCCCCAACACTGTAGGTGGGCCTGGAGGTTGTTGAAGGAGCAGAGCAGCGCAGGTCTGTGCTGAGATGGGAAATGCCTTCATTCACAAGTGAACCTGTTGTTAGCAGGGATGCTGCTCCAGGCTCATCCTCTTTGCAAGTCAGGGTGTGTTAAGCCCTACCAAGAGGACTTGAACTGTGTTTTTGAACCTGAGAAATGACAGAGACCTCCAGCGTGGGGTATGCAGTGTAACTCCTTCCACTCACTTTCTTTTCAGCAGTAGTGCAGTGCAAAGCTGAGTGTGCAGCACAGCTCTGCAAGGTATCCCTTTAAAATTTGATGAGGTGCATTTACTTGAGGAGTGGGTGCCAGAGGAGGAGGCAGGGGAGATGCTACTTGCTCTCTTACAGAGCTGTTTACTGACCAGCTATTATTTTCATCTTTTGTATTACTGAGAAATTCATACATTGTATTTGCCTTTTGTATAAGGCTCTCAACAAGTATCTCTTTGTCAGTCTTACAAAGGGCAATAAACTGTGCCTTGCAAATAAGCCTCAGTAACTGCTGGACATTATGACTAATTGTAATGCAGCATATATCCTTGAGGACTATAAACCTATATTAAAAGACAATGGTTGAGAGAAAAGCTATTGAATTGAGATAGTACTCATGTAACCCCATGGGGGCTCAACAGACAACAAGGAGACCATTGATACGAGCTCTTAACACAAAAAGCCACATAGACAGAGAGTCATCCAAACCAGTATGGTGTGTGGATGACCACATAGTTCAGCTTAATGCTGCTTTTGTTTTGTTCTCACTTAGAGGCAGACAACAGCACACTGGAACATCAGAATTAGTTCTGTTTAGGTTGCTGCTGAGAGAACAAAGGGGAAAATGAGAAAATTTAATGGGGCAGTGCCCCCCTCACCTTCTCTTGTTGCGTGCAAGTGCTTCTGAAATCTGTCCCAGGCCCAGGGTAAATTCTGCAATTCAAGTGAAAGAAAGAAGACTGTTGTCTTTTTTTTTCCCCCTCTCTATAAAGATTGAGTGATATTAAAGTTTCTTTTGCTATCAGTTATTAAAAAGTCACTGAGGGCAGAACTGAATCAGTTGCTGAGATGGTTTCCAGGTCTAGGAATCGTATTTTGGCTCCTGAGGCTGTTGTTTTTGGGGTTTGGGTGAATTTTGCAAATTTTGCACCTCAGTGTTGTGTTAGCTGCTGAAGGAGTTGCATTAAAAATCATTTCCATCTCTGGAGCAATATGTCTTCTCCTTGGTTTGACTCTAATTGCTTGGATGGTAACGGGTGTCTGTGTACACAAAGCCAGTTTTACACTGAGACCTCTCTGAGATGCATCTGATTCTGTTATGGTTTTATTCTTGCTTTTATTCCAACCTAAAGAACGAAGACATCCCTGTGATTTAAAGGTGATCAAATCTGTATTTAGAGCCTATTTCATGAACTAATTAATGACAAACTCCACCCGGAAGAATGGTTTTGCTAGCTTTTTAAGGAAAGTTTCATGAACATTTGATACTTAAGCAGAAAAAGAGCAAGAAATGACCTTCCGCTCTTCTTTGCGTTGCTCTAATTGCAGGTAATTTCCTCTGCAAAGTGTTTGGTTTCTCTTGATTACCTACATCTTCCTCTGAGTCTCTTAGAAATGCCATTGGGTTCAGTGTTCTGCACTGAGAATGAAGGCTCCTGGTGGCTAGCACTTTTGCTAGCTGTCTCCTATCTTCACTCACATCGTTTTGTCATTGCCGGGTGCCTCTCTCAGACTTTTCTGCAGGTCATTATCTTTAACTTTCCCCAAATCTGATTTTATTTCTTCCTTTATATGATGCTTTTTTGCCTGGTCCTGATTTCTCATTGATGCCTGCAGCCCAGCTCCATCAGATTATGTTTTGTGAAGGAATTGGCTCCAAAGAAACACCCAAAGTGGCAGCTATAGTCTTACTGATGCCAATAATTTACCCAGTGAATTTGTCCCAGAAGGGTGAATTGGACAATTTGCATGCTTAGCATTAGGCACACTGAAGTCTTTCACAAAATCAGGTCTAATGTGCACACTGAACTTGCCCTGACTTAGTACAAGTGTTCCAGTCCAAAAAAAACCCCACAATTTAAAGTCACTGTGTGAAAACCTGGTTGAGATGTGGCCAGTGTCAAAGCTGTCTGTGACTGCCGTGACTCAGGATGTCAGCTCAGCTGTTAAGAGAAACACCCAAATAACAAAAAGCCTGCAGTGTCAGAAGTCCTGCAGCGAATGAACCCCATCCTGTAGCAAGGGATTAAGTTTTATAAGAGCTTAACCTAAAAAATGAAGTGCCGTAATTTCGTATGAATCTCACCACCATCTTTTTCTTTTAAATGATTTTGTTTCTTTTTTTAGCCAACTTGAAAAAAGAAAAAGAAAAATCCTATTTGTTAAATTAGCCCAAAGCTAATGCACCAGACTTCCTGTTGTTGTCCACTGTAATTCATTATTCTGGTGCAGTATTCTTTTTTTTTTTTTTTTCTCCTTTCCATTGCCTGAATAATGTTCTTTGAAGGCTACATCATCAATAAACCACTCTGGTGAGGTTTAGAGGGCCTAGAATAATGAATAACAATTAGGGGCATTTAAAAGGTAATATTTTTTCCTGCAATTTGGGAATTGATTTATGAAGTTGGGGATCCTCCAATTTCATCAAATAAATGGTTTCTTAAACCAATTCTTCTTACCGTCATGGTCACACCTTCGGATCTGGCACGGTTAGCAAGCTTTCTTGCCAACTTATTGTTTTTGATGTGAATGAAACATCTCTCCACTTTTAATGTTTTTAGAGAAGAATTCTGTTAGTTTCACAAACTTGATTTTTTTCGACCCAGTTTAACTATTGCAATTTCAGCTTTATGGTGGGAACCGTCCTGTTGAGCTCCATCAGTGTGCAGTGGTCTATTTATTGATAAAATCAAGGCCAAGGACTTGTTTGCTTGTGGCATTTCTTCACAAGGCATTGAAATTTAAAGGCCTCGTGGTCACTCCTCACAAATGGAGCCATGTTGTTAGCTTAGATAAGCAAATAAAAGGTCAGAGTCCTGCTTAGCTTGGAGGAGGCAATCATATGTGGAAAAAGAGTGAAATCATTAAGTGGATGCGTGAAACTCATACTACAAACCAGAAAATTGGGTGTTGGATTTTCACAATGACTCAATTGATGAAAGTGCCGTTATCCTTAAAAATAGCTTCTGAAAGGCCTGACCTATATGGTCACCACGTGGCACGGTGCCTAACTGGCCCTCATCTCCAGCTCAGCCCCAGCTTTCTGATTCACTTTAAACAACCAGCCCCTGGGATGTCTCCAGTATCTTGCTGGTGGGTCTCCTAATGGAATTAAACTGTAATACCTTGCTCTCTGCTGGGGATGAACACAGGGATAAAAAGATGCTGAGGCAATAGTCTTTTTTCACGGATCCTTAACCCTCTTTAGAGGTACCAGCCAGAGCAATAACTTTCTGGAGGCTGGAGGTAGGGCAGAGCCCCCAAGGCAGAGTGCATAGAACTTTGACAATCACAAGAATCTCCTCTAATTCAAAGAAGGGCACACCATGCAACTCAGTGCAAACAACTATTTAATGTAGCCAACGATGTTGGTAACAGTTTGTTGTGAATATTTGCAAATCACCATTTTTCAGATAAATGCTATTCATCCTACTGGCTTTCCCTGTCTTGAGTGATACAGTAAACAGAGATGGGATGGAGATGGAAGGATGATCCTGGAAGAAAAATTGTTACCGTGTCAGGTCTCTGTCATTGTGTCTTTGAGAAGAGCTTGGAGGAGCCCAGTAGGAGGGAGATGCAGAGTTTTTAAACCAGACTTTGCATTGTGGCACTAGATAGGTGGTCTGTACTTGGTGCCTCATACTGTTTTCACACATTCAAGTGTGTGTTTTCAGAAAGATGAAAGAAAAATAGCTTAGAAACTAGTTCTTTTAATTTAGGAGGTCTAAGTGCTGTCACATAAAGAAATGACTTAGCTGCAACAGTGTTTATGAATTAACTTTTTGTAGGACTTATATGAAAAGCAATTTATTTTTTTGCAGCTTGTAAGTTATACAGTTTGAAAACGAAAAGGTTTATGTTTTTCCTATCTGCAAACCTGTAGTCTGAATATTGCTCTTTTTCAGGAGATCAGCCTGGAGCTGCTAAACCCTAATTCCCTCCACAGACAGCAGCCATAGTGCCAGTTAGGGATTGCCTGGGCTGGAGGTTCCAGAAACACACGAATCACCCCTGTGCCGTGCAGCATTTTGTGCTTCACTCCTGCAATTTCAGCAGGAAAATAAAACTAATTAGAAAGCTCCATTTGGCACCAATGCTGCCGTTTTGAAAGCAACCTACTAAGCTGCAAACCATTCCCCCCCCATTTCCTTTCTTCTCCAGCCTGCTCACAATCTAAATCTACAATCTGGTCATCACTAACATGATGCTGTTTGGAATTGAGCTGCTGCATTCTTGTTATGTTTAGAAACTGTTGATAAAGGATGTTGAAATATTTATGTTGGACATCTCTATGTATGTCAATACTGCCACGTCCTCCCTGTTGCCAAATTCTGTCTCTTTTTATTATTTTGATATATGGTGGGTTATTGTAGAGTACTTGCTTCTGTACTCTTTCAAATGCTTGAGTTATTCCATAGTTCCTCTCTGAGAGTCATTTGCTGCAGCTGTGACATTACTCATGGTTATCCCTTAACCTAATTAGTTCGGTTTATTTACTCTGTGAGAAGGGAAGTGCAGAATAAAGAGAGTATTGTGATGCAGCCCATCCTGCAAATTCAGCAGAGGTGAACCAGAAGAGTTTTTGTGAATCTGATATTAGAGATCTTTGCTGCTGGAAGGGGAGGGAAGGGATGCTTTGGTTTCTGCTCTTTAAAGGATTGTCAAACCATCCTGTTGATATATTGAGAGACTCTAGGAAAGACAGAAAAGATGAACTAGCTGACTCAGTGTTTGACTGATTGGCCAACATAATGAAAGTTTTGCAATCCTTTGTAAGTAGGAGTAATGTGATCGCAAAGGAACACCATTAGATTTGCATACTAATAATCCATCACAGTGATTAAATTAATTCAGTTGCATCTTATTGCATATTCCATATGATGCAGTAGTGCTAAAACTCATCTAAAATATGGATTCCTCAACATTTCAATGAAATTCTATTTAGTAGGTATGCAAAGCAGTTGGATATAGAGGTGATTGTTAAAGCATAGCAAAACGAGCAGCGGCATATTTCCTACAGAGAAGTAATTGTTTGATTTAAGACTGCTCAGCACAACAGTTCTTAAATGTAAAGATTGCGAGCTGTCTAAATATCCATTTTTAGGACCTAAGTATTGATTTAGACGTCCAAGTATACTCACCTCCCCCAGTCAGGCTTTGGTGGATTAGAATGGCATAAATTTTTTCTCGCTATAATTACAATATTTGTTTATTTTGAGGTAGATTTAATGTGCCATATAATTAACTGCTGCATGAAATTAAGCTATAAAGCATACTATTATCTCCCAGGCTTTTTTCAGGGCTATATGAGATTGTCACATATGGCACTGGTTGTTGATAACTAACCTAATGAAATGATACCATCACGCAGAAACTGTTTCTCAGTACCCCTTCTTACTGATAAGAAGTTATCTGTCTTGATATTGATTTGACATCTATCTGCTCCGTGTGTGACTTTGGAAACTAATGACTGAGGTTGTACTGAATATTCAGAGATAAATTTTCAGATGAGCAGAGGGCCAGCCTTCCTATTTCTCAGAAGCTTTTTTTTCTTCTGCCTGCTAATGAACCGTGGGTACAAGCATTAACTCCGAGACAGCTTTTTATGATTGAGGATCAGATCATCTAAGGGCTAATATTTGTACTTGCAGTGCATTGTATAGGAGGAAACCGGGAGTGTAAATATTGCTGGCACTCTGGCAAAATGAAGGATAGGTTTCTTAAAGTACCACGCTCAAAATACTGCTTCTATCTTCAAATTACAGTTTGATTTCAGCTGAGCAACTCAACAAGCTGAAAATTATGAAGAAAGTGCATCGTTGTCACTAACCACACTGATGGGGACTAGGAGCCTTTGGACAGGAAAGAACTGTCTGGCTACTACAGGCCTATGGGCTGCTGCTGTAGAGGTTTGGTTGTGTTGCCCAGATTGGTTTTGGGAAGCATCAGAAGACTGAAGGAATAAACTGTGAGGGTGACAGCTGATCCTCTCACTCCTCATACACAGTCATATTTTGAAGCTGACAAAACATCCAGGACATCTTTGATTTCTGGCTTGGCGTGTGTCAGGAGACTGGGGGCTCCCACAGGGCAAAGCTTGAGAAGAAAACACCAAGAACGTGAAACCCCTGAAGTTGGTCAGTGTGATTTTATCCCATGTATTTCTGCTGCCTAACAGCTGGTGCTGAAAGGGGGGTGGGAAAAAACCAACTCAAAGCAGTATGGACTGCACAGCATCCCTGCTTGGGTGAGTTTCCTCTAGAGAGACCTCTGTAGCAGCCCTTGAGGAGCAGCCTCCAACCTCAGGTACTTAAGGATGTTACATCCGTGAAGCGATGCACACAGTGCAGGGGCAAAGCAGTTGCTGCTGAGTACCCGATGTCCACAGCACCCAATTAAATGAAGGGTTTTGTTTGGATTGCTCCTAACCCAGTCCTTTTGGCCCAAGCCAGATGTATGCCAGCAGTAAGTGCTCTAGTTCCATTTAATACAAAGGGATACTGTGCTCCAATGCAACCTGTGTTGTGAGCAAAGCATGCTACATGAGGATGGCTGGGAGACAGGCTTCCAAGTGCTTCTGGTGCAACTCAAACTGCTGTTGAGGATGTGTTCATCATTGGGCAGAGGGATAGGAATGCTTCCCTTTGGGTTCCTGCTCAGTGTCAATGAAATCCCAAGGGGTGAATGGGCAGTGAATGTTTGCATATGTCCATGGAGCTGATGCCACATTAGAAAGCTCTATTCTTCAGTGCTCTTGTTAGCTCTTTAACCTTTGGGAGCTGCCTTTGCCCAGGCTTCTACACACTGCATTCTTTTCTCAGTCCATTGCATTTTGTTTCTGTATTACACCATTTTTTAGTGTTTCCATATTTATGAATTCATCCATCTACAATAACAATTACAGTTGGAATGTTTACTTTGCCTGATAACATTTACAGTTCATCTACTGGGCAAATACTTGCTATTCTTTGCTTATTTTTTTAAATATATATATTATTAGAAGAGCTTTTGTAAAATTTAATTCATTCCTCCAAAATATGTTCCATTTCACACAATTGGCAGGAACAAAAAAAAAAAACACAAACAAATCAGAACAAAACAAAGCAGCCCCATCTTCCCCACAGAAAAGACTACGTAAGGGAGTTGAGAAAGATAATGCATCACCAAGGATAAAGCTAGGATTGAAGGATTGTTTGAGTTAGAAGGGACTGAAGGGTTATCTGGTCCAACTTTCCTGCACTGAACAGGGATGCCTACAGCTCCTTCAGGTGCTCAGATCCCAATTCAGCCTTACCTTGAATGTCTCCTGGGATGGGGCTCTAATATTTTGTTTTAGAGTGTGTTTGGTTTTGGTTTTTTTTTCCTGGAAGTTTTATAACATTGGATGCAATTATGGGCAACTGACAACCCTGTTTTATTTTATGGGACGCAGCACAGAGCTGACATTTCCCCCGTGTGCTGGACCACATGTTTGATGCCCATGAGTAGCTCAGCAAAATATTCCTGCCCCGGTGTGAGTTGCAGCAGCTCGAGAGGCTGCCCACCCTGCTGCATTACAGCACTTCATGCTCCATGCAGTGCATGGGAGTTAATTCAGCACAGATCACTGAGAGGCTTGATTTTATGTGCACTGGAAGGAAGCTGGCACTCGTTTTTGGACTGCACAGCGCTCTCTGCCTTGATGAACTAAGCAGATACTATACCATGAAAGGGAAGAGGAAGCTGGATCTTGGAATAATGTGCCTGTTTGTCTCACAGCGTGCTGCTGCTCATGATGTTGAGTTGGCCGCAGTCCTGCTCCGCTTGGAGAAAGCAGCCGTAGGCTCTGGTTGCAGGAGGATGAGCCCGTTGTTATCTGGCAGGACTGGTGAGAAAGGAAAGAAGGCTGATTCTGGCCAGATGGGAGGTACGTCCTCAGTGTGAGAAAAGTGTGCGTGGAAGCAGATTGTGTTCTGACAAAAGGAGCAAGCGAGAGCCCTATGGTGGATGTCAGAGCTTAGAGCTGCCAGGCAGGCAGGACAATAGGTATTGTCAGGAAACACCTGGCCTCAAAAGGAAGCTAATGCGACCTTCCAGAGAATGAAGGGGTCCGTCATAAAGTGTGTGCATTGACAGGTTCTGCAAATGCATCTAGCAAAGAGAAGCCAACCCACCGTGAGGAGGCAGGGAAGTCCTTCAGCCAGAGCGTGGTTCGGTTTCAGATTTGTATATTTATTCTCTGGGGTTAGATCTATCAGGATACTCTCCATGTGTTAACGCTGAGGATCTGGGTGAACAGGCTCACAAGGAGCAGCCCAGGGCCTGTGCATATGAACACTGGAAGGAGTCTGCTCAGCACCTCAAGTGGGATTTGATTGATGGGCGAGGACAAGACCTGAATGTTCATTCTTCCTGAAATGTGACCAGATAGGTGGTAATGGATGAGTAACCTAATTAACACAGGCTCACAAGTGCTGCATTAAACTTGTACAGAATAGTAATAGTAGTAAAGAAAACCTCTTTAAAATAAAAGATGTGCAAGAGTGCAGATAAGAGAGTGTTAAAATAGATAAGGAAAGTAAATGTGCAGAACAAAAGGAAGAAATGCCCAAGAAGTTAGAATAATAGAAAAGCCTTCTGAGTACAGGCAGAACTGCAGTGTCAAGAAACTATCAGCATGGAGAGCTACCTAGTGAACACAGCTTATGGGAGGGAGGTGAGGGTCACTGGGTGCTGTGGGGTGCAAAACCATCAGCAATGTGTTTACAGGTGCAAGCTGTCTTCTGGATTTCTTGAATGTCTGTTTCTATTTAGTCTGAAGAAGAGGCTCAGGGGAGACCTTATCACTCTCTGCATTTACCTGAAAGGAGGTTGTGGAACAGTCTCACCAAGAGTCAGCTTAACCCCATTATTGTTGTTTTCTGGTGATTTTAAGAAGGAAGAAATATTCCTCTGTATTGCTCTGATAGCTTCTGTAGGTGATTTATATTTGTTCTGCTTTTAGGTGTAAGTAAACAAGGACAAAATATAGGAAACAGTTTTCTTGTTCCATTGCATTTTGACAGAGCTATAGAAGGTGCAAAGGAGGCTGCCTTGTTGTCTGTCACATGGTTTTCCCTTACAAACTGTAAGAACTTTCCCTATTTCTCTGGTTAGGAGTATAATCCAGATTTAATCCATGTGAAGATTGTAGGCAATGCAAATCCTATCCATCCCATCCGGGACGAATAAAGCCAGCTGTCCTGCAGTACTGGGTCTTCATTGGTTGGCACTACCACAACCCACACAGTTTTCATCACTGCTAAGGTGAATCTACCATATTCTTTACTATGTCAAATAATAAGAAATGTGCACCTGTGAAAGCTATTTTTATGAGGCAAAAAGGCTTCCTGGTCCCTTGTTAGGTCATTTTTGTGATGGAAATAAGGAATACGGTATTGTTTTGCTGGGGGGGAATAATTCCTTAATTACCTTAGGCATGTCTGGGTTATATTGGAAGGTTGTCATGAGCAGCACAGTATCAGCTCTGCAACTGTAAAGAACAAGAACCAATAATGTAACAACCCAATTTATTCTGGCAAATAACAATCCAGGTCAGAGGGGTAGGGGGGAAGAAAATTGAAAACTTTGCCCAATGGCAAAGCATTCAGACTTTCGTTCTGATAATAGTTTCAGCAGTGCTGATGCTGAAATGCTAGGGGTAATAAACAGGAGGAAAAAGCAGTGGGGCTGAGGGCAGAAGCTGTGCAGAGAGAGATGGCCCTGGCTGCAGGGAAGGCTTGGGGTGGGGATTAGGAAACATTTCTTCTCAGACAGAGCAGTGATGCAGTGGCACAGCTGCCCAGGGAGGTGGGGGAGTCACCACCCATGAAGGTGTTCAAGGCACGTGGAGATGTGGCTCTGAGGGATGTGGTGTGTGGGCAGGTGGGGATGGGTTGACCATAACTAGATGACCTTAGTGGTCTTTTCCAACCTCAGTGTTCAGTGATTCTAATCTGTTGGATTTTTGTTCTGACCTGTACAGATTGCACACCTTCCGCACTTGTTGCTTGTTGAGCTCTAGATGAAGGTGGGTTAAGGAGAGCTTAGCTATGTCTGCAGCCTTCCTGGCACTGGAGTAACAGGCATTCTGGGTTTGCCAAACAGCTTTCTCCTCCCTATCTCTCATTACTTTTCTACCTTTATTCCTTTACTACGTTTATACTCCTTTCATGAGGTCTGAATTCCAGTGTTACTTGTCCATTCAGTGGTTGTTTCACCATCACCACAGAAAAACAGTGAAAAATAAAATCACCTTTGGTTAATAAATAAACTAAAGGTTATTTTCTAGTTGGAAAGGATTTTGAAATTGCAATAGAAGACTGCGAACAAAAGAGTTTGTTTCAAGTGTTTCCAGTGATAGTACAACTGAAGATATGATTTTTTTTTTTTTGAGTTACAAAACTATGAATTTGTGATGAAAGGCTTGATGGCTTTATGAATAAGTGCTAGTTGATGCTATTTAAGTAGGATCCAATTAAATCTTCATAAAATGAACAGAGTGAAAAGGCTTGACATGAACTGAGGCCCAGGAAGGCAAACTGCCATGTATGAACTATTCCATGGAAATCAGATTACTTTTCATAGCTGCAAAAATGTGCTTAGCTTAAACATACTGGGCCAAATTCTGTTCTCATTTATGCATGTGTAATATGGAACTAAGCACAATATTTGGGTAAATCTATTTCAAATAATTAGTTGATAGCCTTGGAGGGAAAAGAAACCATTGCTAATTTAAATATTGGCGTATTCTATTTTTCAAACAGATGTTCAGACTCTTATATTTTGGCATCTCAAGATGAAAAGATAGTGGAATTGTACAAGAGGATTTTTATGGAGACTGTCAAAGGAAATGAGAAAACTGTTGGGCCAAAATTCAAACAAGTTCTATACATAGTTTCCCACAATTTTCTGATCCTGAGAGTGGTGGGGAATCCCACTGACTTCAGAAATTCCCTTCTCCATTGTACAATTTGGGGCCCTGCAGAACACAGCAGAGTTGTCATGGCTCTGTGGAAGTAGATGGCAAAATGCCTTTGGCATAAACAAAGTCAGGCTTTTCACTGTTATCTTTTTCAGAGATGTAACTAAAGCTGCCTGCCCTTCTTTTTCTTCCCATGGTAGTTCAATCCGTTGCTATTTTACCAAAGTTTTAATTTGAAATTTGAAGTAGTTTTTTTTTTTTGTTTTTTGGGTTTTTTTTGTTTGTTTTATTTAACTTTGACCTGCTTCTGTAGCTTTCAAATTTATAATAAAGTAGATGGGTACCTAAAACCCCTTATTTTTACTGCTACAATGTTTGACTTCTCAGATAGAGTGCGGATAAAAACTAAAGCGTGCTTTTACGAGGTCTTCTTAATGGCTCTGTTTTCAGAGATCTTAATGCATTGTCACAGTCATTGCATTCATGCAAAATGAACTGTAGTTAGTTCACCTTCAGTCAAGGTAGCCAAGATTAAATCAAGGCCTGTAGCTCTGAGTTTTTCACTCTCTCTTCTCTTAAGAGAGTGTAGACATTTCATGCTAGATTTTCAGCATTTCAAACTTCTCTATTTGGGTTCGGTGTTGTTTTGTTTTGTTATCACTGCCCACATAGTAAGTCATGCAGATGTCTTCATCATAAGATCTTAAGTTGTCGAAGACATCTTGACCTAATGAAGTGAACTGTACAAGGTTTGAATCCGGCCAAGTTTATGTTGTATCTTAGTTGACTTCGTTGAATTACTTTTGTCCAATAAAATATAAAAGCTAAAAAGAAGTCAATATTTAATTTCAGCATTTTTCATCAGAAGAACTTTTTCTGCAATTCTTACATGTAAAGTAATCCAATGTACATGAAAGTACATGAAAAGTGATCCAAAATCTGTTGTTCAGATTGAGAATTTTTTTCTCAGCAAGACCAAAACAAACAAATAAAAAAACTTAAGTTTTAAACCCTCAGCTACTTTTGCATGTTGATGGCTCTTGGTTTGATAAGCTTTGTGGTGCTGACCCCCCAGCAATTAGAGGAGTTCAGGCTCTCAGTGCCAGCCACAAAGGAGTTCAGCAGCTCTCTCTGCTGTTTTGATGTCCTTGTGCTGTGATGGAAGTGTAAGAATAGATTGCAGTGACCTAAAGCAGTTTAAGACTCCCCCATAGTGGGGGAATTCTCAAATACGCAGTTGTGGCCATCTTCCATCCCTTCACATGACTCAGGCAGCGTACAGGGGCAGCTAGCTGGGAAAAGAAATCTGGCTCAGGTTTGGTTTGGAGAAGAACTCTTGAGATGAGATGCTTATACAAAGTTAATCTGAACCATCCTCATTTCTTGGACCTATAAATCTGGGCAGTAAATTGTTCAAGAACAGGTTTCTTTATAGGATCTCCAGGGCTTATTACATCTCAGTGGGATGGAAATTGCATGAAAAACTGCTTTGTTTAGGTATTCTGGCATTCTTCCATCTTGTTTGAGAAAATATACTGGATAGAATTTAATGGAATTTTACTGATCTATAGTGTTCTGAATCCCTTTTATGTTTTGGGCAGTGGCTTGGAGAAGTACTGTTTGCTCCTCAACAATTTTCACGCCCCATGCTGCTTTCCTTTGTAGAAAGGTTGTGAGCACGGGGCACACATTCATAGGTGGGCATTTGAGAGGCACAACAATTATAGCTCTATAACTTTCAAAGTGCTCCTGTTGTCCAGCAAGAGAGAAGTCTCTCCTGATTAGGATCAGGCTGCTCCATGACGAAGTTCATGAGTGGCCTCTCAGAGGGAAGCACTCAGTATAGTGATAAAGCCCTCAGTCCGGAATAGTGGAGAAACTGTATTGTAGCAAACAGAAAATATTAAAAGTTTTCCACACTTTTGTAGACTGATCATGTTCCACCATTTTCTATAGACTACTTGCCTACTGCAGTCCATCTAGTTCTGTGCCTTCCCCACATCTGTTTCCCTATCTGCAGTGAGTGACAGGACAGTGATTTGCTGTCTCTGCAGTTTTAGGACCTCACGAAATCTTGGGTGAGCACTGCTTAATACTCAGAACTAAGTAACTTGTTGGCACAATGGCATCTCTTGTGTTGTTACTCCACCTGCCAACTTTTTCCTAGCGCAGGCAAATTCTCACTCTCCTTCCATTTATGCACCAAACAGGACATTTAGAAGCTGCCAAGAGTCCCCTGTAGGACTAAAGGACTTGGATGTCACACAGCATCCTCTCCGGCTGCCTGTGATCAACAGTAACCTTACTGTATTTCCCCACCTTGATGAAAGGCAGCTCACAAGATTGAAATAACAGGCTGCAGAAGCAAGTGTGGCATTATACCACATTAATCCTCTGACACAGCATTCATCTGAATGCCACAATGGCTGCGATACTCCTGTACAGACATGTGATTCATTTACCAGCTTTTGCCATAATTATCCCGCTCAGAATTAGAAAGGATTAAATGCAACTTGGTGGTCCATGCACTGAAGAGAAGCAATGGAAATTTTTTTAAAAAATAAGTGGTCCTAATCACCTTTGTTAAGCATTTTCCCATAATCACTGTTTTTAACAATTTATCGCAATAAATGTTTGTTAGTAGCCATTTGTCATCAAGTATTAAATACGCCTTTGATTTTCTTGTGATTTATCTTCATGTTTTGAAAGAATGGCCATGTGTACTAGAAATTATGATGGTTATAAAAATTGTAAATTGCCTCTGTGATGTAAGCTAATGTTTAATAGAACTAATGGAGCCTGTTTATAACGAAGATGTTTGGACCAGATTCTGATCACCATTGATTTTGATGTAATCATATTGAACTCAAGAATTTAAGCTAGTCTTCTGGTTCAGCTCATACACAAATGTGTGCTGCTAATCTCCCTGATCTTGCACTTTTTCTTCTCTCTTCCACATTTATAAACTTTTTTTTTTCCTAAATAACATTTGGAAAACAATGGCAGCTGGGATGGATATACTACATTTTGCTTATGAACTGGAGAGATCGGAGGATTTGAATAATTTCCTATGTCTATAGACACTGTGATAATAGTAAAGGTAGAATAAATGTTCAAATGTGGAGAGGAAAATATGGAGGTTTGAAGACTACATCTAAACCTGTATTCAAGTAATAATTTCCGTTCTGAGCCTCTTTTGACATCTAACGCATGGTATGCAGTCTCCAGGGGAAGGGAAATGATTGGAAAATGGAAAGGAAAATGCTCTTTGTCACTGACAGGTCATTGCTAACATTAGGAAGGCTACCTAGGCAGTCTCACCTTACTACTGAAATGGAGAACTGTTTCCATTAGATTCTATGTTTGTTTTGTCTTTCTCTTTCATCCAAGAAGGAAAAGAAAACCAAAACAAACAACAAAACAACCTTATATATTCTCTGAGATAACAAATATAATTTCACTCTTCCCAAAAGTGTGAAATTTGCTAAAGGTAAATTAAATCAAAGCAGTTTTTCAGTGGGGTTCTGTTGTCCCAGCTTGTCACACCTTTATAAAATGTTTTATGTGTTTGTGATCAAGGAGTTACCAGCATCATTAAGTTTTAAGTTATTTCTTGTAGTGACCTTAATAAAAAACTGTTAAGCTCACTAAACATCATAGTTATTCATTCTTCCACAAGGCAACACTTCAGTTCTAGGAATAAGTTTATGACATCGTAGGAAGAGGTGTAAGGATGTCCTCTTCACAGCCCATTAGCAAAGTGGCTTCGTCATGACTTTTGTAGAGCACCAAACGCACTGCTGATGATTCAGTATTTGCCTCCCTTGTTGGTTTTATATGCACACATGACATTGAAAAAAATCAACAAGAAATCAACCAATCAGCTGAACAGGAATGAGCACTGCAAAGCTGCACTGCATGCTATGGAAAGTGTTCACCTCAGATCTGGTGATGTGGTTTAAGAACATGTCTTAAATTACAGCAATCTGGCCTCAAATTAATTATATGAAGGAGTTTGGTATGATTGTGCTGCCTGCTTTAGGGTAATAAGTAAAGATGAGCTCAGAATATCATTGGGATCCCTCTGGTGAATAAATGCTTTGGCAACATGAATATCTTTTGCACAGTTCATATCATAATGAACGTGTACTTTTTATTTCTCAGTTTTGTTACTTCTGTACTGTTTTATGAATCAGACTGTATTGATTAAGAAAGAGAATCCTTAGTGGAGCAGCAAAGAAGCTCTGTGAAGTCGGAAGCTAGGCATAATTAGTTTGCACAGGTTTTGTTGTTTCAGGTATCAAATCAATAAAGTAACATTAATAATTAAGGACTTGGATAAATATACCAAGTCCTGGATTAGAGCTTTGAGCTTGAAAATGTTCGCATAAAAGGTTTCTCTTTGGCTCTAAATGTTCTGAAGTGCTGTAATGTGACTTCTCAGCTACAGATACTGTTAAGAAATACCAGGCTACTGTACCAGGGAGAGATTTGGGTATCTCCAGATGGGGGAGTACCTACTGTATGTGCAGGGCAGAGTTGGCATCACTTCTGCACGGTTTGTCTTTCCTTGGCTGCAACTGAGAGGAAATAAAAATGGAAATAGATCATAGAATAGCAGACAACAGCAATGTTAGGAATTTTCTTAGGGCTAAGCGGAGGATGTAGCTCTTTTTCTTTCTCGGTGAGAATACTCTCGATGTGGCAGGATATCAGGGAGCCACACGTGTTCCAAAGGAACAAAAATTCCCTGTTATATTGGCATCCCAGCAGCCTGGACCCTGTGCTGCTGCCATCCTGCACTTGCTCTGAACAGGGCATGGAGGGCTCCTCCTTTGTCCTAACACAGCATCTTGTTGCTTTGCTGAGTTTCCTCTGTCTGTATCATATGAAGATAAAAATATAATTAAAAAGCATAGGTATTAGTTTTCTGCCCTGACAGTCAGTGAGTCAAGAATAATGTTGATATTTCCTCTCCAAGTGGTTCACTTTTCACCATGCTATTTTTTAGCAAATAATGTGAACCAGATGTTTCAGTTTTGGTGTAATTAAGTGGCTTTTGGGGTAATCTGGCTCACTTCAGATTATCAAAACATATGTATCTTTTACTCCTTTTGAATCCCTTCTTTTCCAACTTCCATTTGGAAGCATATCCAAACCACTTTTGAGTAACTTACTCTAATTATTATTTAATTTAAGCTGTGCAGTAGAGCAGCTGATAATACCCTGACTGCCATCACTGGACCATTTTCCATTGGCATCACTTGTACAGAACACAGAGGGTTTTCTGTAGGACTTGCCCAGGGGGAATATAGTATTTCCAATTGCCTTAATAGTAGCTTTTTCTCTGTTAATGCAAACAGATAGGAAGATGATGACCAAGGGGACAAAGTATGAGTGATGTGCTATGACCCACACAGCTATAATGACATAGCACTTTGTGTGGGTAACATAGAAAACAGCCTATTTTAGAAGAGGTAGAACGAGCCTAGACTCTGGATGGTTGTATGGTTGCTGCCCTGTCTATATCTGTACAAAGTCAAATTAGCTCAAACTGAGACCTTCAGCAATTTTCTCTATCTGACTGCATTGGAGCAGCCAATGACAACCTGTGCCATTCCCCATGCTGGCTGGGGGAGATCTTCGCCCTCCAGCATCTGGATCTGCAGAAGATCTGTTAGTTGTATTTGGAGTGGTGTGCGTGCTGCTTTTAGTAGAAGCACGGGTTAAGCTACAACGAGACCTGAAAATGCAATTTATTCTGCTAAGTACCTGAAAACTGACTTAAACCTATGGTGAGACTAATGTAGCAAGGTATTTAAACAGCTTGACAAAGGTGCTGTAAATACTTGCAATGCAGAACTATACAGTTGGTGTGCTTTTCTGTGCAGAGGTGCGGGATGATTTTTCTTTAGCCTCCCGTTTAATATTTTGCAATAGTTAGGATGCAATTTCTCATTTCCCAGCAGAAATGGTCTTTAATTTGTACAAAATGATTTTGCTTTCTTTGAAAGAATAAGAGAGGCCAACTACCAAAGTTATTATTCTGGAGTGATTCACTCTGGTTTTGTTTATTATGAAAATTACAAGGAATTTATTTCTTTCTCCGTGTGTACTTCTTTGAAAGTCATCCATTGCAGGCATAGAGTTTGGGAGGCTTCTATCCCTGCCAGCAGCCCTTATTTCTCATTGCTGTGTGGGCAGAAGCACTGGCTCCTTGATACCATGACCTGGGTTGTGGAGAGCTGTGAAAGCACAACAGAGCTGTGCAGTGCCCTGAGTATGGCCCAGATACTGGCGAAGGTTCCCAGCTCAGTGTCTGGGAAAGACGTTTCAGAAGCTGGTTTCCTTTGGGCTGTGGCCTTCTGGGTGGTAGAAGTGGACTAATTAGCCCTGTGGTTCCACCAGATTCCTGAGGAGGCTTTACTAATTACTTGTGTTGTGATTAAAGATGGAAAATATATTTCAGCAGAATTCTGTGTGATTGCTGTCTGTTTGAAAAGTTGATCAGAAACCAAGAGATATGTCTGTAGGATAACCTCCTTAGTATTCCAGTTGTGTAACTGCACGGACTTACGATGTCAGTAAGAATGTGGAGGGCTCAACTGGTAGCAGCTTTAATTCTGTGATCACAAAAACACCTTACAAACCCGAAATGAGGCTAGGAATCCCATCACCCATGCTAGTGAGCAAATACTCCTTGACCTCAGTGGCTCATGGCCATCAGCTATATGAAAAATCATAGGAAGCATGCCTTTCAGTATAGGAGTAAATCAAAATTAGAGGGATCAAAAACTGGGGCTCATGGTAGGGTTTCATCTTTGTGGCTTGTGTGAGTAAGACACACTTTCGCTTTTTCATTGTTATGTGGAGATATCCAAGACAGTATGCATTTATTTCACCGCATTCTACATGTAGAGTATGTGGAAAGCCAGATAGAAGTGACAGTTCCTACTGTTTCTCATGGGAATCTCCCCTGTAAGTGCAGCACCAAGTCTGAACATCAGAGGCTGTGGGGAAGGTAGGCATTGCCCCATCCTGTTTTCTCTGTATTTCCAGTAGGATGTTGTAAACAGAAGTTCTTCATGCAAGAAAAATATTTTCTTCATCGTCATAGTTACAAAACCTGAAAATCCTTTACCAAGGCCACCCAGGCTCTGAGGGTTTTGAGCAAAGGAAAAAAAAGTACTTAGAAAAGGCTCTGCAAAAACTGCAAATGGATCACAAAAATCCCCGTCAGACTTCCAGGGTACATGACAAGTCTGGCAAAACAGGGGCTGTTATCTCCAGTTAGGGCAGCACCAGATAGTAGCTGTGAACATTTGTGCAGTAATAGATTTCTTCGTGTCAGAGTCTGGCTTTTCCATGCATCTTTATTTCTCATCTGAATGTGGTCAAGTTGGAGCTAATAAAACGTAATGGCTAGTTTAATTAAAACAATTTAGTGGAGACTCCTAGATGCCTTCTGATATAAAAGACAGTTTAAACAACACAGAAGAAGCTGGTCATTACTATCTCAGCTTAAATGTAGGAGTCTTCGGGTATTCAGTGGGTCTGAATACACTGGAAGTTTCCATTCCAAGCCTTTGTTAATTACATTTATACAATTTACTTTCATTATCCATTTTTGACATCAGATTCTTTCACTTATTTGTACTGTGTATTTTTATTGTGGATTGTTGGCACAGTAATCCCATATATTATCCGAGTCTATAATTTTGGCCTGAATTAGCGTTTTATATACTGTATTTTAATGGCAAAACTTAATCATGAATCCACAGTGGACAGAGCTGGCACACTCAGCCTGCTTCTATCTTCAGCTCTATACTTTACATTAAGGACAGCAGGCCAAATGCTCAATGGCACACGGTCGCGGTCTGTGTGTGCAGCTGCAATGGGGCGATGAGAGCTGGTTATTTGCCCCTGGTGCTGGGCTGTGGGACTGAGACCTACCAAATCACTGCAGAGCTGAGCAGCATGCAATGCCAGCAACGAGGTAGGGATGTGTGCTGCCCCCCACGTGAAAAAGATGGGAGAGAAGAAAGAAGTGGGCCCTTTATGAATAGCTGTTCAATCTCGTACGAAAATGTCTTTCTTCCCAATTGGTTTCTGTGGATGCCCCATCCCTGGCAGTGCCCAAGGCCAGGCTGGATGGAGCCTGGGCAGCCTGATCTGGTAGGTGGCAGCCAGCACACCACAGAAGGTTGGAACTGGATGATCTTTCAGATCCCTTCCAACCCAAGCCATTCTATGATAATGCTTTCATGGAGTCACTTGTGATTCATGTTGGTATAAGGGAAGGATTAGGCTATGCTGTATTAAACTTAAGGGTCAGAAGCAGCCACAAGTCACACCTTTGGTGCCTTCTGTTTGTCCTGCAGACAGCCTGGCCTAGCCCTACTTGGCCACATTGGTTTGACCTGGAGAAAAGACTGTGGTACGCACTCACACTTTGACCTCTCATCTAAGCATTGATTTCTTTCTTTTTGCACCAGCTGAGTTCTTTCACACATGTTTGTCTGAGTTCTCTTTAACAAACATAACTTTTGGTAAAATCACTCAGGCTTTGCATATGGCATTGGGTGAACAGAGTTTAGTGCAACTGTTTGAGTAAGAAGAGGAGTTCTGTAAGCTTTGTACTCCCTGAAGTGTATGGATAAGCAGTATGCTCTGGATGAAAGATTGTGCAGCAGCTCATTTAAGACAATGTATTTGCAGTTAACCCTTAGCTGATATCTCCTGCTGCAAAATAACCTGGCGGCAAAATCTGCTTTGTTGAAAAAGGCATAATTGTTTGAGGTCTGTTAATGAACTGCTCATCCATGATAACTGCCCGCCTCTCAGAGACTCACCAAAATGGTCAAAAATAACTTTGTCTGGATAATGGCTTTGGCTGTGTTCAGTATCCTCCCTGGAGCTCGTTGCTGCAGTATCAATGTATCAGATGAATTGATGCTGTCGGTGCAATAATTTTAGGCAGAAGACAAAACCACTTCAAAGAGTATAATGACTTGAGAGTTTGTCAATAAGATGTCTTAATGTTTTTGACAACACCCATTTTGTTGACACAGTGGGTGAGGAAGCCTGACATCATTTATTGTGTCAAGTGAACAGATTTAGCTGCTGGTGAACCACATGGTAAATTACACTTTTCCCCCTTCCTGTTTGTTTGAGCTATCAATCCTGTTTTCCTTTTGGAAGCTGATGATTACTTTCCCCCTTCTCCCCCCTCCTCCCCCCCCCCATTAACTAAAAGACAATTTCATTATTTCTCAGGAAAGAAAAGGAGCATAATTTCTGAATCCGTCTGGAAAGTGTCTCCAAAGTGCCATTAATTCATGTTTGGCAAACTAGTTGAATGAGATATCCCATCCCATTGCCAAATGAAAAATTGAGCTAGGTTTATTAATAAATGTAAGTCTTTTATAAGCTAAACTGTTTTACCGTGCGTGGCAAGTTCCCAGCTAATTTAAAACATTTAGAGAGATGCAAAACCACTTAGAGAGTTGAAAAATTTGTAAAGATATCTAAAGGCACTAAGTATCTTGTTTGCTGCTGTAATAACAGAAAAATCAAAACCATGTTTTGACTTGGGATTTTATCTTTAGAACTCTTTGCAGAGGGTTTTGTTGGTACCTGTGTGTGGCTTTAGATTCTTCAAATGTTTTCCCTTCTTGCCTCCTTAATCCTTGTAAACTTTGATAGTCTTTCATAATGATTAATATTATTCATATAGGGAAGTTCGTAAAGATTGCTGTTCATCACTATTTGCCTTCGCACTTTGAAGTCTCCTAATTGCACAAAGATAGACACATTAAACAATTACCTAAATGCTCGAAAGAGAAAGAACAAAGGAAATGAGGAGTGACGCAATCCCCGAGGGAACGAGGGTTCTCTCTGCAGGAGGAAGCTGTTCTCGCGAAGTTGGCACAACCATTGCGATGCTCCGCCGTCACTTTCTTCTCACATTTATTCTGAATGAACACAATCCATCCATCAGTGCTTAAAGAGTTTTCTAACAGTACATTGACCTTGAATGCGGCACATTGATTTTCAGTAACGCATCGCAAATAGGGTCGTTACTGAGTCATCCAGCAGTGGATGTGATTGGGAACAGATTTCTGAAATTCCGATACTGTGCCACCTGCCTCTGATGATGGATCGTCCTACTGTTCCCCATCAATCCTCACCTCCCACTAAAAAATGTGACACCTGTATGGAATTTATCATTATATACAACACAAGGCAAAAACAAACTGTGAGAGCGGGGGCTTTTCGGCAGCCCCCAGTTCCTCTTGTAAGGATGCTTTGCAGTGGCGTTTATTCGCAGAGGTGCTTTTTGTAAAAGGGCTGGGTGGTGATGGTGACAGAGATGTAAGCACTATAGGGAATTAATACTGCAACCGGGACAGCAATAGATAAAAACAGTCTGGGTCTTAAGCTGTTAGAGGTTAACACTGGATCAATTAGGGTGATTGTTCTGTAGATTGTAATGGACAAATATACGTATACAGAAAGGGCATTAGTGAAATTGTGGAGGAGGAACAAATAGAAATTAACTGATGTTAAAGTAAAAATCAAACTGGGAAAGATTTTGTGTTCTTCTAAAACACCTGACAGTCTCATCGAGGCAGGGAAAAGGATCTTTCCAAATGAATCTCCTAAAATACAGCTAATAAAAAGCAGCTTGCATGGCTTCTGGGGTTTGTAAGGGTCAAATAAGTGAATGGCTGTCCCCATATTGTGCATAAAAGTGAAAGTGTGAGGACAAAGGCCTGGATCCTCAGAAGTTCTAGGTTCCTGACTTCCACTGAGATCATGAAGGATTTTGCTACTCTTTAGATTTCAGGTTTATTACTTCTGAAGCACCAAAGGAGGGAATAATCTTCCCTTTTCCTGAAATTGCCATTTGTTTTGGGTTCTGTAACCAAGCTGATGCATCACTCTTTGGTTATTCATTTAAAATGGATAAGAATTAACTATGGCAGCAAGCAGGCTGGGAGAGTTAATAGCATAGTGGCTTGTACAGTGGCAAATGTTTTATTCCTGCTTATCTCATTCAATTGCAGCTGAAGCGAAGAATTTTGAAAATAACTTAATAAGGTAGGCTATAACTTTATTCTCTCCCCACCTGTTGAGATACCTTTTGTGTCCCATATAAACAAGCTTTTCTTGACATTACTGCCAGTTTGCTGGTATCAAAATCCTTGTAAGATCTCTCTTTACTTCTTCCAGCCTACTTATGTTGCCTTCATTCCCCAATGTGATTGTTGCAGACAGCTGTGCGCTCTAGCTAAGTACCAGGCAGGCTTTCAGAGGTCTTTAGGTATCATTGGGGCACATAGCTCCAAGGTACACATCTTCTTGAAGCACAGCAGCCCTCGGGTAAACAGGTAAGCTGACCTGAGCTCCTTGTGAAATCTCTCGATAAGCCACAACTATTTTAAGCATGAGAGAAGACAAAGTAAAGAGAAAATAGAGTCCTGGTAGAGAGAGAGGAGGGAAGCCTGCAGTTCTGCTCCCACTTCTGCTATAAATGTCATGTATAACCCTGGACATTTTACTTAGTCTCATTGTATCTCAGATTTCTCTTCAGTAGAACTAGCATCATAAAATGTGCTATTGTCAAGTAGGTCAATTGAGGTTTAACACAGAGTAGTGAATCAAAGATAAAGTGCAGCAAGGAAGGCAGACATCATCTAAGCTGAGCGCAAGCCACAGAAATCTGATCTGCTTGGGGAAGGAGGAGGAGGAAAGTGGGGCTTCAGTTTTGGGGTTTGGACTGACCCAAGCTGTCCTGCGACCATCCATTTTCTGTGGGGTGGCTGCTGAAGCCTGAACTGCTTGTGTAGGCTGAGGCTGCAGAGGAGAGGGCATCAGCAAGGTTCAGAGTTACATTTTGAGTTTTGCCAAAGCATGAGGATGGCTCTGGCTGCATGCTTCTGGGTTTGTGCCCACTGCCAGGTCAGTATGTTAGCATATGTGCTTCTCACTGCAACCATTACCTTTGAATTCTTCTAAAGATATAATTACTTCAGCCTAGTTATAAGTTAATAGCCTGGGAGAACTCACTTAGTCTGATCTGAGTATTAAAATTTATGGCTTATTGAAATGAAGAAAACAAAGTATGTGCTGATGTTAGGCTTGACCGTCTGTAGACTATGCTAGGGGCTGATAACTTGGTGAGCATTAAACATCTACCTATGCTGTATTTTAGGTCTGCTCTAATGAGAAAGACCACCTGAAGCAAGTTCCTTTCAGCTCCAAAGTCATCTCAGACCTTCTTTTATCATAGCAAAGCAAACTCCCATGTTAGAAGAGGGACAAACATTTCCAAGGTAACAAGTAGGGATGCCTATTGCTGTGGTTAATCTGGTCTCATGCAGGCTGTGTAAAAAGGGACTCGTCTCACCATCTTCTAAGGAATAAAACATCAGGGAATATTTATTTGGAGCTAATGCCACTCATTACAGCCTCCTGATGGTCTCTAACACCAAGGGCAGTACAAGAAAGGCCCTTTGGCAGATTTCTGTCCTCTCTACTGTGGTGGCTAAAAGAAAGACTTCTCCCAGGAGCTGGTTTAATGTCTAAAAGGAAGTGCCGGTGTAATAGGATATAAAGGAGAAGACCAAAATTTGCCAACCCTCCGCTGAATTCCTGTGCTCAGAAACATATTTGACCCCAGATTGTTGGGATGGATTGGGATAGCTGGTGAGAAGCAAGGTGAATGGAAAGGCATGCAAGCATTAAGAAAGAATCTGACCTCACTTAGCTCAAAGCCAAAGCTTCCTCCAGTGCCAGACTTCTGAATTCCAGGACAGAAAAGACCTCTGCCTCAGGGTGGGTGTTTTGGGGAATGGGGCAGGAGAGGAACCAGCACCCTTAACTGCTGCTCTTAAAGCCCCTGGAGCTCTTCTTGTTGATCAGGAGCAGAAAAGCCCTGAAGGGAGAGAGAAGATAGAGCTGTGTTACACTGGTTTATTTGGAGCTATGTGATTAACCTTTCTGTGTCTGACTTCTGTAAAACCATATTTAGCATTGTAAAATAGATTGTGATCATGCTTACTATTCGTCTGGGATGTTGTGTGTTTCAGTTCTTTGTTACAGAGTACTTTGACCTCCTCAGATAAGCATTGCTATAAATCTAAAAGATACAGATCACCAGAAGAGCTAGTGAAAGATATTTTATTTTGAGATAGGTTGAATGTACTTTTACATGTATTTTATAAAGATGTGCACTTGTTTAGCTCTGGATATCAGAATTATGTGAAACCAAGTACAGTTGATGTACTAATATAAACCTGGTTTCATTTTTCAGAAAGCAATTTACTGTCTGTTTATTTTTCACAGACACGTTCTGCATGTATCTCTGGTCACTCCAAACAAGCAGCTGAATTTTCTCCCAGCAGAAGTTACTTAGTTCAAGAGAGAATTAAGAATCAGTTGATTCTTGAACCAAGGAATGGGACACCTCTCCTGTGGAGTCAGGCTCTGTAGTGATAGGATAAGAGGAAATAGTTTCACATCAAAAGAGGAGAAATTTGGATAGGATACGAAGAGGTTTTCTACAGTAAAGGTGGTGAGGCTCTGATACAGGTTGCCCAGAGAGGCGATGGATGTCCCATCCCTGGACACATTCATGATCAGGCTGGACAGGCTCTGAGCACCTAATGGAGCTGTGGGTGTTCCTGTTCATTGCAGGGGAGTTCGACCAGATGGCCTTTAAGGGCCCCTTCCAACTCAAGAGATTCTATGGTTTTTTCAGGGCTGTGTAAGTCAAGCAGTTTAATTCCCTCAAGCCTAAAACAAAACACACCAACACATAAAAGCGCAAAATTTTTTTAAAAAATTAAATTTTATGTGTCTGTAATTCCCATGGCTGGACCTGCTTGCCCATTCTGCTATGTGCTTGCCAATGAAATGGCAGTGTCTTGTTTGTACCACAAGAAAGCTTTTCATTTAAACTGAATTCGTAGTTGGAAACACCAACTGAAAGATTGCTGTTTTCATGTTAGTGCTCGCTGCTGCACAGCCTGAGATCTCTGGGTATGCCTCACCTCAGCCATGTTGGCAATTAGGCCATCAATCCACAGAATTAACTTCAGCAAGATAGCAGTCATTCTTGGAAATTACAGTGCTCATTTCTCTCTCTTTCGCTCTCTTTTGTATTTAAATAGTAGGGTTTTGAGTATATTTTTATGGCCCTAATTAACGCATGTGACAAGCTTCTAATGTAAGGTGGAAGAAATGACAATTAGGCATCTTGGGATAAGCACATTCCAGAGGGTGCACAAGCAAAGGCTTTATGCAGGGCACTGTGGGAGAAAGCGCTCAGCAACAAAGCAGCGATGTGTTTTCATTTGAAACAGCGGTATTGGAGTGGGAAAGAAAGAAAAAAAAAGAAGAAAACTATTCATTAGAATTTGTGAGGGAAGTTTGCAATAGCCTGGGTTGTTTTGTAATCCTGCGGTTTTGTAGTCCTCTACACGGTGACCGTTGTGCTATTTAAAGCCCAAAGTTCCCAACTTGGACCCTGGAGATGAGGATAAGGTTAATCTTGGTGATACTGGTTAGCCACCAGATTTTGTGTTATGTCTGAAGACGTGCTGCATTGCTGATGCATCAATTTCAAGGTGGACTCGACTCTTTTTTACCATGTAAGATTAAGCTTAATTTCCATCTACTTCTGATGTACCTTGTTATGTAGTCATATTCTCTATAGATCTCGTGGTATAACCAGTTCACCTTGCTGTGCAGGGCTCTGTTCAAAAAGGAAAATGTAAATGAAACCAGAGTTAACCTTAATGGAAGTATTTGTATTTCTGGATTTTTTCTCATCTCTGCAGGCTAACACTGGAGGAAAAAATGATAACATAGTACATAAGAGACTATGATAGATTATACCTTCTCCATCCCAGATTGTTCTCCAAGGTGAGAAAAATGAATGGGAACGAAGTGTGATGTTTTAATAAAACAACCACCTGAATTACAGAACTCTGGTATGGTATAGCTTGACATAAAGAAGTGTTCTTTTATATATTTGCCTGCCAGATAGCCTATCAGTTAGGGCCTCTGCTTTTTGAGACATGAATTAGAGAATTGCTGGATACCATGGGATTGCTGTGAGGCTCCTATGAAAACAGTAACAATTCTATCTTTGCGGTGTCTGATAGGAAAAGAATTGCATCACCTGAGAGGTGATATACTTGCTCTCTTGAAGGCAGAGGGAGCATCAGCAGAGCACATGTGATGTCCTCAGCTTAGTCCAGCTGAGGTGAAGCATCATCCCAGGCTGCCGTGGGCTGATAGGAGCCATAGCTAGGAAATGTTTGTCATCTGCCCATCTCGCTCACATATTTCTGCAACCCTCCTCATATCAGCTCGGCAATGAAGTTAGAACAGACAGTGGTTAAACTGCATTATCTCCCCATGAGCCAGCAACCGCAGTACTCTAAAACTGTTTACACTGTGAGATAATTAATGGATTTAAGCAGAGGGAGCTGTGTGATACACGTGCTCTCTGGCCGAGGCCCAGCAGCAGGCTGGCCTAGCCTGGGCTCAGGATACCCACCTTGCCTGACCTTCCCTGGGGTGTGGGGTGTTTGGGAGGGTCTGGGACCATGCTTGAGCCCAGCTTACCCCCCTGCTAGCTGCACTGTGGGCAGGGGAGGAGGAGCTGCTCATCTGGCAAGGAGTTTTACATGCTGCCAAGGTACATCTGATACCTGCAGATAATGAGCTCCATCTAGGATGAGGCCCCTAGAGCTCTGGGGAAGTGATTTTTTTAGATTGTTGTATTTGAAGGTTACATCAACAAGCAATGTACGCAGAAAACGAAAGTAGCTCTTCATGGGGCTGTAAGATAAGTCTACATGCTGTTCAATATCTGCATGGAAATACAAGTGACGGTCTTTAACTTTTAGTACATGTATATACACACCAAGCTGTCACTTTCTTAGGATAAGATTGTGCCTATAAAATGATTAGTGTTCTACTGATTGTTTTAAAATAACTCAAGCAGCATCTGAATTTATTTACATACATGATGCTGCCTTTCATAAACACAGCTGTATGCAGAATGCCAATTCAAGGATATTTTTGGAAGTTCATCCAACAGTTCAGCTAGAATAAAAGCAGCTTACTAACTCAATCTCTTCTCTCTCACAAAGGCTATGGACCTTGTAAGTAGCCACCACCTCCTTTGTGGTTCTGTGCCCTGAGTTCCTAGAGACATGGAGGGGCTGTGGATTGCTGTCTGAGCCCATCGGTTTGCTGCTGTTGTTGTTGTTAGAGAAACCGATTGCTCCTACTGGGAGAGGTTAACCCATGCTGAGCAGTAGGCACCATCCAGTGCACCTCATCCTTTTCCTAAATGGCAGCTACGGCCAGCCTGGATGCCCAGGCTGGAGGTAAAGGAGTAGGCAATGAGGTCATACCTCCATGCCCCCCAGGAGACCTGCTGCTTGAGGCAGCTCCCAGCTTTGTGCACAGCCTGCTCCTCTGCCATCTTTATGCTCTGAGGGCTGTGCTGAGTGACAGCAGAATTATGGATATAGGTCAAATTCCATTAAGGCCACACCTTTAGCAGAATGCATTCACCCTCTGGAATTTAATATTGCTCTTCGTTTAGCGATTTCCTTCTCCCCAGTTGTTTGCTTTTGAATTTAGGATAATATAAGTCATTATTTGAAGTAGGCTATTTAGAAAGCCCTGCACTGTTATTATTTAGTAAGCCAGAGTTACATTATCACTGGCTTCAATCTGTGTTTGATGAAAAGATTTTTCCTATTTAAGAGGCAGAAAAAATAAGTAGAAGTCTTTAATGGTTTTTGTACCTATTCCAAGATCATCAACATGCATTATAATTAGAAAGTTCTTGTCTCGTTTAAAATCTTTTTTTCTCTTATGGGTCTTCAGCATTAAAAATGCAAGATTTATGTGTATCATATAATTATTTATTTGTAGTACAGCAGCGCTTAGAGGTATCATACAATCTTGGGGCCCCATTTATGTGAAACTCTGTATTAGCAATAGCTGTATTGAGTCAGACTAAGAAATCCCAAGCTGAGTTTATGCTAAGAATTGTACAAGTATATTGCAGTGATCGCTGGCTGGAAGAATTTGTATAATAAATAGTTAAGATGGACCAATACTTAAGTCAGGAGAAAGTATTACACAGATATGTCAGATGAAGAATTGAAGCATATCATGATCCAAGACCAGATTTAGGTAGCTAGGAAGTAAAGTTAGAAGCCTGAAGATGCAGTAGGATTGAAGCAGAGGAACTCTGTGCCTAACTCCTGCTGGAGTCTGGAGTGGATGTTCAGTACCAGTTTATATGGTTTTGATAATCCCAATAAATGCGGGTTTTGGACACCTGAAAAGTTCCCCTGGGACAGGTTATGTGCCTTGCACGTGTAGCGCTGCTCAGTATCTTGGGAACTGAACCAAAGAGTCTTGGGGCCTTGTGTATTGCTTCCAACAAGAAAAACAGAGAGAGAACTTTGTCGCCTGCTTTTATTTACTGAATTTTGTAGGTTTGTGGTCTGGCTGTCTAGAAAAAGATGATGAATTCCTGGCTAATCAAACCTGTACTAAACCTAGAAGGAATCCATGTCACCAGGCAACTTTCCAGACTATTCTGAAAACTAAATTCTAACAAGATTTATTAGGCCCCTGTGCTTCATTCTCATTCTTGAGTACTGAGTGTAGCATGTGACTTTCTTTGATTATTCGGGCTATTTGCTCTTGGTATTTTACATTTCTGAGTTACAGTAATTCTTGGAAGACGAAAAAACCCAAAACATTTTCTTAAGGACTGCTACACAAAAGGCAGTGCTTTGAACCATTGCTAGGAATGTGAAGGAATTAGTAAGTAGGAGAGGTTAATTTTCTGGCTAAATGACAAAATTAGAAGTAGACACTTGAGGACAAATAGTCCCCAGATATCTGTTCAAGATCTTCCCAAACAGCCAGTAACTGACCAAGAGTCAACAGACAGCTGCCTTCAGTTAAATGCGGGGTTTGGCCTGGTGGGTTCATGCACATGACAGAATGAGTTTAACTAGTCCGATGGGAAAGGGAAATGTTAACTGGTTTTGCTGAAAGTCTCTGGAGCTGAATAAAATCTGTATCCATGTGAAAGTAAAAAAAAAAAAAAAAAAAAAAAGGCAGCACCAAAACGTGGCGGGGAAGAATCTAACCAAATGTCTTTTTACATTTTACAAACCTCCTTTTAAAGGTTTTGGATTGGGTTTTGCTCTTGAATTTTAGGAAGTTAAATCCAAAAAGTTGTAGGAGTGGAAAGCAGATTGGGTCAGTTTCCTTCTGATTCACATAGGACCAGTGGAATGTAAAAGTAGATGTCTAAATTAATATACATATGTGTTCTTTGCATTAACAATCCCATTAAACTGTGCTGGCCTTCCCACCCACCCCCCTTTTCAGAAATATATCCTATCATTAGCTGCTATCTAGAATCGACAGTAGAGTAATTTGAACTCTGGCTCCCAAGGGCCTCCTCCTTTACTTCCTGCTCTAGGAATAAGGTGTGTATTGATTAGATATCAGGCTGTAATTGGGCTCCAATCTCTCTGCCTCAAGATATATGATGGAGATGACAGGAAACAGATACCCTGTTGCTACTTGTAAATAGTCTGGTTGAACAAAATGGTTTGTAACCACTTCAGTGCCATAGTCTTTTATTACCACAATAGAGTTGCTTTATCGCTTGGTTTGACAGCTTTTCTAAGGGAAATAATATCTTTCTTTCTGAAGGAGCTAAAATAATTTTAAACAAATTGAATTCCTCTTTTGAGGACCAAAAATAATTATCTAATGGTGCACAGCTTGGTATAATTATACAGTGAGCATGTCACAGACATAAAATTAATTAAGTCCATAACCCCAATCTGGCATCCATTGACTAATTTAAAAAAAGATGGTGCTCAGAATGAGGATGTCGAATGAAGGTGCTTGTGGTAGTTGAAGATCTGGAATTATTCATGGCTTAGCTGTTCCAGGATGTTCTCTCCCATACATCAACTGTACCAGCCTGAATATGATCCTCTTGAAAACACAAATGCAGAGCAGAGCAGATATCTTGCATTAGTAGGTCACGAAAGCAGCTTTTAAAATATTGGTTTGAGGACAGATATACAGTCTGTCTGCACGTCAAGTATATCTCAGACTTGTAACATTAAAAATATGTTCTGATTGTGGGGTGATTTTCTCACAACTTGAGAGAAGTGCAGCTTTTACTGTTCACACAAAAGGCCTGGGGGAAAAAAAATCTAAAAATCATAGAGGGTGGAAACCCACAACCTTTTGAGAAGTTGCAGCCTTGAGGTTGTTTCCTGAACTTATCTTGTGGGCCTTTTTTCTTTTTAATCTTACAAGAGCGAATCCAGAACAGACAATCAGTTTATTCTGATCAGTGGTTGATCTGTGAGATTTGTAGAGCCTAGCGTGAAGGTTTGTGGACCAAAGTAACTAATGTGTTGCAATAACATATTTAGCACGTGATAAGGCAAACCACAGCAAAAATAGAGAGAAGGGGAAAAGCACATTCCCTGGCTGAGAAGTTACTGAACATTTAAAGCTTGGGAACAGTTTAGGGAGAAATAGATTTCAATGACTTCCACTCTGTAAATAAGTTGTGAAATCTAATGCTCTAGTACTTTGTTTCTCTCTTTCAAGTGCATTTTGGATGGCATTTGCATTGCATTTATATCCCAAAGATAGTTTGATTTTTCATACCAGACCTTTATATTCTGCTGCTCCTCAGAGTGACCTTAATGTGATTTACTGACAAAGGGAGCTAAAGCTACTCTATTTTTTCAGCAATGGCAGAAGGGTGAAGAAGAAAATATTTGTGGTTTTTAATAATATTTACCCTGTATGCATATATTGCTTATGCTGCATATTACATGCATTTCTGTTGCTATTAGAGGCGGATTTTGTATAATTTCTTTTTTTTTCTTTTTTGTAACGCTTAATTTTCTTTGTATTTGGCCCAGTGTTGCACCAGCGTAGTTTCACTTGCTTCATCTGACTCTCTTACTGGCTTCAACAGGGAAGAGGTGTGGTCCTATTGTCTCTTTCCTCTGTCCCATGTGCCTTAGCTTCACTGCTGACACACTGCATTCAAATCACACAGCCAACTTTTAATATTCCCCTTCTTTGTCTCATATGGATTCTTAAGTTGAAATGTAGTGAATGTATATAAAGCAGACTATGCTTTTAGGTGAATTTGGGGTCCCGAGTCACACTTGCAAGTGAGCTGGTAGAGAGCCTGAAGTTGTTCCTGCCCTGCAGTGTCACTATGCATCCTATTGCTCTCCTCTTTCTGCTGCTTAACTACCACATTTAGCTCCAGTCTCCTTATTTCAGCTGTATTAAGGTCTTGCTCATGCATCTCGTACTGCACTCTGTGCTCTAGTCTCCTTATTTCCCCTTAGAAATACCACCAGAAGTCTATCAGAGGAGAGTTGGCTAGGGCTCTACTTTAATTTCAGATGTTTATAGCACTGTCAAACAAAAATGAAGCAAGACAATATCCACCTCATCATATAGCTACCCATAAAAGGCTGATGCCTCATAACACACTAATGCTGTATTTCAGTGCCTGAAACGGAGACTTGGATGTGAAACATTTTATGGGCTCATGTTAACTCGGTACCTCCTGCTTGTCAGGATATGGATTGCTTTGTGATAATCTCTTTTTTTTTTTAAGAACCAGGTGGAAGGGTCGATAGTATCATGTTAAACACACTCATGCATGCAAACATACCCGTGAAGCATTCACACATGCATTTTTCAGAGACAGCAGAAAACAGTCACCGTGCTTTATCAAAGTGCTGCTATCAGCACAGTATCCTCAGAAATCCCATTTGGATCTCAGAAAGGGTGGGGCAGAAGATCTGTCAGAAGGATATATTAGGAAACTTGGAACATGGCAATTTATGGATGTCGAGGTTAATTTTCTGGATTATAAATGACGGAAATCATGGCAAATAGTGAATTTGGTTTTAGAAAGAGCAAGTCCTTAATTTCTGGTCTGAGTTGTGGAATTTGAGATTCTCGCTTGCTCTCCTGTCTGACGCTAACAGTATTTCTAGATGGCAGACAAAACCGCATTACGTTTTGTTAATATAATTACTCTTAAAGTAATTCGTCCCATTTCATTTCTTTGTCTCCAGGCAATTTCATACAGTCAGCAGGCCAGTCAATTAGAGACCAGTGGAATACACATTTTATGATGAAGGATCAGCTAAATGCTGTCAGTATAGGATGTACTTACCTTAGAGAATGCGTCTATGCAGTCTGGTGCTGTCACCAGCTAGCTCCCAGCCACTGGGGCACGAGCCAGCTTTGGTCAGGAAGTCATTTAGACACATTAGGGTGTGAATATATCTGCAGTATAGAGTTCTGCCTCTCAGGTGGATTTATCAGCATCTTCCCCGGTCTTGTGTTAATGTGGCTGTGTGCCTTCCAGGCCAGAGCTGATGATGATGTGTGGCTGTTTGTGCCCAGCTGTAGGCACGACTGTTGTTCTTCTCTTGCAAACTCTGTCCAGTGAGAGTAGGTCCTTGGCTTAATTTCCTCTTGTCATGCAAATCAGGCTGAAATCAGCAGAATTAGATAAATGTAGATGAGATGAGTGAGCTTGCTCTCTTCATCCATTAGGGCCGCTTAGTCAAGTTAGGACGATAGATGATGTGAGCAAGGATTTGCAAGGCAGTGCCTTTAATCATAAAAAAAAAAAAAAAGAAACCTACGTGGAAAATCTGCCTTATTGGGAAATTTCACAGGAACCTGGCTGAACAGCCAATGATTTCTAAATAGCTTTGATTGATTCTTAATGGGGACAATAATTCTGTTTCATGTGAATATCCTCAGATGATTTAGTGTTGCTTTGGGTATTTTATATATCTTGGTCTTCTGCTGGCCTTTTTTGTTTGCTTTTCTACCAAGAGTGTTTGATGAGCTCATTGCTATGACATACACAGACAGAGCATGTGTAGGGGCACCCCAGAAGCTCATGGCTGTTAGCTTGCTCTTTTCATATCAGTTCCACAGGTTGGCATAGCCTAAGTGCCACAAAGCTGTTGATGGCTTTGGAAAGCAGAAGTCAACACTTTTTCATCAGTGCAATAGATACTGGAGCCTGTGCAGCACCACCAGAGCATTCTCATCCTACGATATCCCTGCCAGAGGGATGTGCTCAACTCAGTCCTGAGTGTTTTGTTCTGTGAACTATATGCTTCTTTATTCAGAGCAAGAGTTGTTGATAAACCAATGAAAGGGAATTAAAAAGATGTTTTGATAAGGTACTTGCAGACTAAGGAAATGAGACAGTGTGTCACAAAACAATATCCAAAATTTTGGCCTTATTTTTCGACACATCACATGTATTCCTCATGTGATGAGTATTGTGAGTATCTGCCAAAAGCCAGCTGTGTCAGAAAAGATCAGAAGAGAATAAACTGGTGCAAAAAGGAGTAAGCAGTCCAGGTAGATAGGAAACTGAGCAAGCTCATTGTAAGAGAAGAAAGTCAACGTTCAGTGCATGTCCCCAGGACTCTGGAGATGTGTTTTCTGTCTGAAATTTGGCTGTGAGTTTTGCAGCTGCCCCAACCATTCTGAAATACTGGCTAATGCAGAAGTCCCAGAGAGACTTCGATTTTGCAAATGCTTGGATCTGATCTGAAGCACAAAGCTAAACTTCCCTCCTCTGAAATTCCCTCCCCACTGAATTTCCTTAGTTTATCTTCTTATGGTGCAAATGCTATGAAGAAAGCTAATGAAAGAACACCACCCTTAAAGGAAAAGAGGTCCTCACCATTCATCATTCCCTGCTGTCATTTTCTTAATTTAAGAGCTAGTCTTCATGTTCACTATTGTAGTGTATTTCTTCAGGATGTAATGGTGAGAGGGAGGAGCCCAAGGAATAGGACACATTGATGAAGTTCTTCTGTCAGATGCCAGGTTTTGGCTGGATTGTTGGAAAATTTTGTTCTTTCTATTAACTGATGTGTAATTCAGAGTAGGGAGATATTGTGTGCTGGTTTCTGACCTTTGAAAACACTAAATCATGAAAATATCTAATTTATTGGATTTCTCCTCCCTCCCCGTAATCTTGCCAAAGTGGTCATGACCACAATAAGTGAACTGAAGTGACTTTGGTATTTGTATCATATATAAAATGTTTATTTTGGAATGTAGTTTGTGAAAATATTAATGTAAGATAGTTTTGGCCAGGATGAAGCTTATAAAGAAGTAACATTTAATCATTAGAGAATGAACTGCACTCAAGCTGAACAGTGGTGTTCAAGATGACTTCTTGAATCAATTTATTCTATTTCTGGTATTAAGCTTCAACCTGGCAAGGTCCTAGGGTTGTCCATAATTCTGGAGATAATACTATGTCAGTGTGCTCTTAAGTGCTGTCTGTAGCATTCTGTGTTGGATTTATTAGAAAGTTACTGTTCTTAAAAAAGTTTTTTTTTTTTTTTTTTTTTGTGATCTCTTAGCTTGGATAGGAAGTAACATATCTTGGAATAGAGATACTACAGACCTTTCTGTTCTGCACGGGACAAATGACATGTTTTTTCAATACCAATTACCTTCAAGAAGGCATAAACTGAAATTAAAACAACGTGGAGTAACCTCTCCATCAGATAACGTCCCATAAACATATTGTTTGGTCTTTGCTAAGATGTTAACTCTTCTAGTCACAAATGAGCCAAGATATAGGAAGGGTTTGGATTTAAACACGTACATTTCCACTGACAGCTTGCAGGCCTGTTGTGCTAGCATCAGCATCCCAGAGGGGCAGTGGATGTCCTGTTTGTGGAGATATTCAAGGTCAGGCTAGACTGGGCTGTAAGTGCCCTGACTGAGCATTCGGTGTCCCTGTTTAGTGCAGGGGAATTGTATCAGATGACCTTTTGAGAGTCCCTTTCAACTCAAACTGTTCTATGATATAATTTTAATGTAGGAATTTGATCTTCTTCTTCAAAAGAAAACATAAGCTGAGGTTGTCACCCCATCTTTTTTTAAAAATCCCTTAGATGCATGCATACATATACATGTAAAACATTCAGAATGTACACAACTCAGAACTCTAGTAAACGGAGTGTGGATGCATACCTTTTTTAATTCACTTTTGATAACCCATGAATTCCAAAGGTAAACTTGGGACTTTGTTTTTTGGCTATTTTTTTTTTTACCATCTGCTTCTAAATTTGGTAAGTTCTTGCAGTCCCTCTGAACACTTGCATCTTCACCATGCTTTACCTGCATGTCTGCTGGCCTTGAACAAGTGCTGTTTTCTCAGTGCCAGCCAAGGCAGAAGATAATCACAGAATTGTTTGAGTTGGAAGGGACCCTTAAAGATCATCTAGTTCAACTCCCCAGCAATGAACAGAGATATGTACAGCTCAGTCAGGTGCCCAGAACCCCATCCAACCTGACCTCAAAGAATGGGCCTTGAGAAGCCGCTATGAGAAGCTTGACATTTTCGTGAGGGTACCAAGGTATAGCAAGGTATGGCCGTATGTATTGTGGGGCAACTTTGGATTTGGTAAATGGGAGTTGGGTTGTGTGAGTAGCATCTCTTCATAGGTCAGGTAAGGTTATATGTTGCCTGGAATGACTTTCTCTTGCACAAGCATTGGATCATCCACATTCTGAGGCTTAGCTCTTCTTTCTTACCCTAAAAAACCTCTCTCTGAGTCTTTTGGAAAATGATAACGTCAGTGAGCTCATTGTGGAATTAGATGTTAGGCAAACCACTGGATATTTTGTTAAATAAAATGGTCCTTGCCAATATTTTGCAATCAGTCCTTTAAGTTTCAACCACGTCCTAAAGTTAAAATGTGGCTGTGTCTATGGATCAGTAGAGGAATGGATTGTATGTATACAGTGAGGCCTAAACCCCCCATTAATTACAGTCCTTTTTCATCACTGAAATCTTTAAAATAGATAAACAGCAGTTTTAAAGTCTGATCTGGAGGACAAAAAACTTAATGTGTTTTTAAGATACTAAGAAGGAGTCATGTACAAGGAGATGGCTATTTCTTAGCAAAAAAAATGCCTTTGAAAATCTTCCCATAGTCCAGGTATCTTCTTCAAAACCCCATCTGATAGGGATCTAATCCCTGTGTTCAATAACATCATCATTAAACATTAACACATCACAAACTTGTTTATCATTTTAACATTACTTTTCAGGATCAGGTTTAAATTACGGTCTGTAAACAGCGTAGTTCCTGTCTCTTCTGTCTCTTTTTTTTTTTTTCTTTTTTTTTTTTTTTTCTATTAAGAGAGATAGACTTGCCTTCTTACAAAGTGAGTATTTAATTCCAAGTGAAAAGATGAATTGCACATGTTCCCTGTTGGCTTTAACACCGCTGTCATTGCTAAGAGAAAAAAGCTTCATCAGTAAAGGCTGGATGTTAAAGATGCACAGAGTTGCCACAGTGAAGTAGAGGTCAGATCAGTTGTTACTTATTGTGGGAGAGGAATAGGCTTTGGTTCACGTACACTCTGCATGTGACAGTGGGACGCTGAGTACATTGTCACACAACTTCTTGCTGCATATTTCCTGTGTGCTGTGCTTTCTTTGCCTGAAGTGATGCTCAGGCTCTGTGGCGGCTGTCAGTCAGTGGGGATGGAAGAAGCTAAGTGGTGCTCAGCTGGAAACACTGTCCTCCACTACCTGACCGTTACCTACCCTGTGTCCTTCCCTGAATATGTAGCTTGCTTACTGAGGAGGCTGGGGCAGTGTCTCCTCTGTCCTGGCTTAGTGCAGTACCTTTGATGGATGGTTGGCCTTGATGATCTCAGTGATCTGTTACAAACTTAATGATTCTGTGATCCAGGAGGTCCAAGCAGTTGCACTATCCCAGCTTTCTTCTTAAAATGAGGAGGAAAACATGCATGTTGTCTCAACTGAGCAGATATGAAACCACCTGAACTTTTCTTGAACTTCTTGTCTGCACTTTGCCTTCTCAGTAATGCATCCTTCTTTCTACCAGACCTCACTGTCAAAAAAGAACGCTTAAAAATGTATTTCTTTCCTTTTCTGATCACAGTACGCTGTATTAAATCTTGTACTGAAGCAAGCCTGTGCATGCTGGTATGTGCTTCCCCCCAGCGTGGAGATGCAGAGCCTTGGGTGCCTTCACCTCCTTGTCAGCCCATATTTTTGTTATGTAATGTATTGCAAAGGCAAACACAACACGAAGTATGCAGCCCTTCTAGGAATGAAGCGCTGAACCAATCTATAGAAGTCGGGGTAAACAAGGATCCAGCAGTGCAGGGTGCTCCATAGGTAGGTGGGTTTGCAGCCGTTGCACATAGCTGGCCCACGCACATTCCCAAGCAGATCTCTGATTTGAGATGGTTGCAGGGCCCTTGTTGTTTCCTCCACTGAACCTAAACATCACTCTGTGAGCATCAGGCCTTGCAGCATGTTTCGAATCCTGGTTTCAAAAGCAGTGATTCATTTCTCACAATTCCGGTTACATATTTCTTCCTTCTTCAGGAAACCTTTCTGAAGAAGGTCTGAGGATCCTCAAGGTCTGGGCAAATGAGCTCTTGTCAAACATTTACAAACAAATGTTCTTACAATCGGATAGATTGCTTAGTGGCAAGAGCCATCATTTCCTTATCTCTGGTTGTTCCTTTCTTTCTTTACCAAGATATTCCTTTCCTGTGTACTATTAAATTCCTCATCCTGTTAGAAAAAAGGGAAAAGAAAAAAAAGAAGAGAGAATTATTATACTAAACTGCATGGACATACTGACATTGTGGTTTTCTATTAACTTTCTGCTGATTCCTGCTTACTTATCATGCACTTTAATGTTCTGTTACACTTTCCAGCAGCAGTGTGTCTCTAGTGCTTTATCTCTGAAGCACTGAAACTTACTGTTTGCTACTTTGCTGTTGTCTCCATCATGTAAAATAGCCTCCTTAGGATCATAAGAACAACGGGGCAGTTATTTTAATCAAACAATATTTTTCAGGATCTGGAAAGGTTGCAATATCAGCCTCTGCTGTGACCCCTGAAACAAAATCACTTCCATTCACATTATCTTCTGCGTGTGGGAAACAACCGAAGTCTGAATATTCTTTTTATCCTCCCCCCGTTTTGGGTTTTTTTTTTTTTCCTTTTCTTGTATTGCTTGGTTCCTGTTGAAAATGCATCTAACCTATAAACGAACAGCCTCCTCTGTGTTCATTCCTCAGCATTCTCCAAATATTCACATTCTTAAAATACCATCTTCTTCCTTATTTTTTCAATTCTTTATTTGTTTACACTCAAAAGCTCTTTTGTAGCTGCCTACACTGAGCTGGGAAAACATATAGTCTAGTCCTCCTTAATTTAAATGTGCAGTAGATTGTTAATGCCTTTGTTACCAGATACTAGCAAGCTTTATTGAGGACAAATCCATATGCCAGTGAAATTGTACAACATGAATGTTCCCAAATGTATGCAATGTTCTTAGATTAATTGGATTCCATCGGGTATATTCTCATCACGATGTGCAGAGATTTTAAAAATATAACTCCCGTTAATGTTAATGGCAGTCACATGCTTAAATTCCAGCAATTCTACATAGGAATATGCCTATGTGGCAGTGCTTTAAATGAAACCAGTGTCCACCTTACTGTGAACCATTACAAATAATGACTACAGTTCCCTTGCATGGAGGCTCTTTAAAGCACTGTACTGCAAACATTGCTGGCCAGAAATCCCACCCTGAACTGTATAAATAACTTGTTACTGGAGGTTTTGCTGTGATCTGTTGCAGAGTAAAATATACCTGTTCAGCAGTCAACCTTAAAAATAGTAGAAATGAGCATGAAACGACATTCTCTTTAGTAGAAGGAAAGACTCATCATTTCGTTGGTAGCACATCCATTTTTCATGGAGTTTGAAACTGTATGTTCACAACCAGGACGCTGCTGGGAATCCTACTAACTTGTTGCTCTTGGCCATTTAATGATGCTTTTCCTAAACCAGGATGATAGCCTTGGTTGCAGTTATGTTTCTAGGCATTTCTGGTGGCAGTTAATGGTACTTGCTTTTTCAGTGTTGGATATTTTCAAAGCTGGTATTACATGGTGGGACTTAGAGGGGGGGGAAAAAAAGAGGAAAAAAAAAAACTCACAAAAAAAAACCACAAGAAAAAACAGGAAAATATTGACAAAATGATTTACTACAGATCATAAATAAATAACCATGACGATTACACACTGACATCATTAAGGAAGCTTTGGATTATTTTACATCAGTCTTTTCAAATTCGTTAATTATCGTCTATGTGGCCATCAGTTAACTAGTCACTTGTAGACTAGTCATTAAGGGAATGAGTAACAATTGCACATTTGCTGTTTGATCACAACAAACATAATTATAGCACTATTATGCATCTGAACTTGAACTACCAGGAATTTAAGGTAGTTTGGGGGTCTCTCTGTCTTACGAAATATAGCTGAAGTGCTCTGTAAACACAGCTTGGTGCTTTCAGTATGCTGTTTCTTTGACTGCAGTGACCACCATGGTATAATATAGGCTCTCATTAGTGACTTGGTTTTGAGTTAAGAGTACTGAATTTAGAGATCTCTGATAAAACAAATAAACCTGCACTTTAAAGTAGTAGACTACCAAGTTTAAAAAGAAAAAAAGAAAAAAGCAGAACTACAGAGGAGAAAGAAAACTGTCACAAACACCTTAGATGTACCAATGGTATATAAAGTTTGGTATTTGAATTATTGCCAGCCCTGGCCAGTACTCAAAATCTCAGAGTAAATTCTTGATGGACAACCGTGACCTCGCTTGGCTCCCATTTCCTATCAAGCAGTAAGGAGTTTCATATTCTAAAGCCTGCAAGATTTATGCCTATTTTGATTCTTTGGAGATAGAAGGAGAGGTTTGCATGTTCTGTTCAAATGGGTTATTTTTATTTCAGTCTTGCCAAACTCTAAGCTTATCATTTATGAATATGCTCGTTGTTTTTTCTTGATTGATTAAATATTTTAATGAATTGACTAAGTAGGATAGCTTAGTGGCCTAAGGCAAGTACTGATAACTTTGGACATGGATTCTTTTAGGTGAGATGTTGAAAATATCAAAGGCTAGAGAAATCAATGTGCCATTGCTGTCATAATGCCCATGTGCATCATTTGTCCATCTTGAAGCCATATAAATTTGATTCTGATCACTGAATTATTTAACCGAATGCTCTTTGTATTTGGTTTCTGCTATGACTATGCAAGAAAAGAACAGTAGCAGTTAAATAATGGAAGTGAGTCTGGGGGCACTGTCAAAGAACGATTAAATCAGTGGTGAGCTGAGCTGAAAGGGGACATTGGGTAGGGAGGATGGAGTCAAGCACAGGCAGACTCCTCAGGGATGTAGTTTAAGTAAGTGGACTGTTTTTTGGGTGAACACTGTTGTGTCTTCATGGAACAAAGCATTCAATACTCCAGTATCTAAAGTTGCCCAGAGAATGGGATGATCCATCCCTGGAATTGTTCAAGGCCAGCACGGATGGGGTTTTGGGCATCCTGGTCTGGGAGTAGGTGTCCCTGCTGTGACAGGGATGTTGAACTGTGTGATCTTTAAGACCCTTTCCAACCCAAACCATTCTGTGATTCTGCTATGGAGTAATCAGAATAGATTTTTGACATCGTGTGGATTTTGGGAGAGACTGATTTTGTAGTTCCAAGGGTAGGATTGTGTTTTGCTCATAGCAAGATGTAGTGGCCTGGGAAAGAGAAATCACTTAGATAGCAAGAACAGACATAACTGCTAATGAAAATTACAGCCTGTTTCTATATTTCTCGCTTGCTCCTGTAGGAAAATACTATTGTAATGTTATGTAATCATAGGATAGGGTTTCTGTTCCTAAAAGAACCAAGCCACAAACAGAAGGGACAGAAAAGGGGTAATTCCTTGTGACATAACTGAAAATGGCAATAGGCCAAACTGCTTGGTTCTAGGAGAAGTCCCAAATACTGTGTTCAGAAGATTATTGTGGGAGGGGGAAGCAACATCAGTGCTTGGTTTAGATGACGTACGTGCTGAAGAGGCCGAGGAACAAAATGCCTCTGATCTTCTAAGATAGGTCCTCTGATACCTATCTCAAAAAACCCACAGCCTCCTAACTCTTTTGTCTTTGCTTACAGGTATATGGAAAATGACTTATATAATACAGCCGGGAGTTGTGGTTGTTGTGTGGGCAGCCTAAGGGAGGAATCCTTTAATCTATAAAAATATTTCAGTGGACTATCAAAATTTGAGTCTTTTCTGGTCAGTAATGGACTTTCCTCAGCTACTGCACACCATCCTCCAATAGCACAGTTTTTTTGTTGGTTCCTCTGGTGCTGACAGTCTCCTGTTCCTCAGAATGATGCCATGCAGAGAAGCATTAGATCAAACCTACTTACAGAGAAGCATTCAGAGGTTGGGAGATGGCTATCACTGATCACATGTCAACATCTTCAAAACTCATCTAGGTATGAGCATGCTGTTGCTCAAATAAAGCTCAATTCCTTCCTGCTTATTCAGTGCTTTGCTTATTATACCAATTTGCAAGGTTTCTGTCTGCAGCATCATCCTTCATATGCTGGCTTCCCTACAGTCTAGTGATTCATTTATGTCTCAAAACCAACATCGCTGTCATACGAGTTACCTGAGTATCTGAGAAACTAATTTAACCCCAAGCTCAATAGTTGTGGAAACTGGAAATTTGATGTAGTCTTTGCCTTTCTCCTCCTACTCCTTCTATATCATCAGGCTTTTTACTCACTTCTGCTTCTGCAAGTTCCATGCTTGGAAGAGTGGACATTTTTTCATCTTCTTATCCCCCATCTTTTCTCCTTGACATCTCTGCATCTTGTCAATGATTAATTTGAGTCATGGTAAAAACTGAATGCCTCATTTTCTAAACCAACCAGCTCCACCTCTGCTTTCTGTCCTTTGCCTGTTCTGCCACGTGAGCATCATAATTGACTCATCTCTTGTCTTCACGTTGCACACAAGTGGCTAGGAGTCCTGTTGACATGCTTATGTTGACTCAGGATTAAGTTGGCAGATAAAGGGTTCACTGGTACTTTCCATTAGGTTGAACTGTTCCAAGAACTAGAACAGCTCTTCTTCAGCATCTTTGTCCATCAGATAGCAAATCTAGCTAGTGTTAAACTGGGAAGAGATTAATTGAGGTAGTTTGAATGATTTGCCCTTGAGCCAGAAAGGGCACTGCAAGGAGTAGATTGTGCCAGAGCGTTGTTTAAGTAGAAAGAAAGGCACCAAATGATTTTTCATCCCTTCATTAGTTTGGTACACAGTGACCCTGAATGAGTGTGTCCTTGCAGTCCAGCCAGATACAGAAATTTTTCCCTCTGAGCATCATTGTGCAGACTGCAAGCAAAGACTTTGGTGAGAGGAGGAATAGGTTTGCAGGCAGTTGCTAAGAATCAATGGTGGTACAATAGGCACAGTTTTCAGCAATGTATTTTGTACTTCTGGGTATTTTAAGGGCATTAGTCTAATTTATCAGCTGCACTCTAAAGCTAGAGTTGGGAAAGAATGGAAATAGATGAACATTAAGCAGTGAGTAAAGCCTAGACAAAAAGGCTGCATTCCTAACCAAAACTTAGTTTTAAAAATTATCTTTGTTTAAAAGGTGTTGAAAAATCCTCTTCCAACTTAGTGGAAGTAAGAAAGCCCATCAGCCTTATTAACCAAGGGGACAAAGCAAGGGATGTACACTGGGAGACTGGAGTGTGGAAGGAGACAGATTTGCAGGTGACACATATAGCATTTTGTGGGAGGGAAAGATAAATACCATGGGGTGATTTCTGATGGTTGGAGATGCACAGAGAGGAGAGAGCAGGTACAGGTCTTTCTCCTGGACTACTGTTGATGAGTGCTCTTTTCCATACTGGGCTTGTTCTCATTTGATTCCCCTACTGATATAGATATTTTAAATGGAAAATTTAATATATGTGTAAAATTACACGGGAAGGCTGTGAAACACCTACCTAAGATGTTAATCTCTGAATATCCCTTTATACACAGGTAAAAGAAATTAACATGAGTGGCCCAAGGCTGAGGATTGATACTCTCTATTTGTTTGAAACGCCTCTTTAGCACAACTTTCAGACTTTCATAACCCCTCAACTGGAAAAGTTATTAGTGAAGAAGCATTGACCATCACAGCAAAGGATGCCTCATCTTTATTCCTTCTAATCTGCCTTTGGCCGGCTGCCTTCCTCTATGTTACAGCTCCCATTGCTAGGCATTGTGCTTGGGAAAACTGCTTGCTTGTTTAAAAAAAAAAAGAAAAAAGTGCAGCTAAGAAAGAAAGAGAGAGAGGGGAAAGAGCTGTATTTGTGAGCCCATGGTGAGCTTAATCAACATCCCTGGAGGGACAGCAATGAAGTACTTAACAGGGCTATAGTAAACCGTGCAAGACGTGAACAAGTCAAGATATTATTGACGTTTTCAATTATTTGCAGTCATGGGGGTTTCATTTCTCTGACGATTCCTGAAAGTAACAAGTGCTCCAAAGTTCCGCTCTCCCTTGGCTGGCCCAGCAGTGGGCTGCCCCAAGAGGAGCCATGTTGCAGGGAGCAGCTCTCATTCAGCTCCATGGGCTCTTCCTGCCTGGCCTGTGTTATTTATTTTACTATTAGTAACATTCTTAAGGCACCAATCTCTATGGTAACTGGGTGCCCATAATAAATGCATTTATGGGATTCTTTTTGTCAATGGATTCTTCACTGTTCCCAATTACTTTAGTTCTCACACGTGGCCTGTTGCTTGCTCTAGGTTATTGGATCTGAGACTTTTAACAGATAGGAAGGCTGAGAGGTTGGCAGCTGAGGCTTCTCAGCTCTCGTGCCTGGATCTGCCTCCGCACAGTAAACCTGCATTCAGCTTCCTAGAGGCATATTGCAGGAAAGACCAAAACCACCAGTGCCCCATAGACTTCACAGAATCAGAATGGATTAGGTTGGAGGGAACCTGAAAGATCACTGAGTTCCAAACCCTTGCCATGGGCTAGTTCCCACCCACCAGATAAAGCTGTCCAGGACCCCATACAACCTGGCCTTGAATACCTTCAGGGAGGGGGCATCCACAGATTCTTCAGGTGAAATCTTTCTCTTGGAGATGTATTCAGTGCTTTACCTCTGTTTGCTGAGCCTCTGAGAACTGATGCTGGGAGCAGACAGAGCCTCCGCCGAATGAGCTGAACGCAAGCATTTCTCATGGCTTCATCAGTTGTGCACTGTGCACTCAGCCTTGCACAGACAGGTGTGTGGAGAACAGAAATGGCCCCATGGCAGGTGTAAGGAAGACTATGGTGGGACCTCACTACTGCAGGATGAGTGGTCACACAGCTTTCTTCTCAGAAAGAGTGGTGGTGCATTGGAACAGACAGCCCAGGGAGGTGGTGGAGTCGCATACTCTGGAGATGGTCAAGCAGAGCAGATGTGTCACTGAGGGACATGGTTAGTGGGCATGGTGAAGGGTGGGTTGGTGGTTTTTCTAGATGATCTTAGAGGTCTTTTCTGACCTTAATGAATCAACAATTGCAGGGCAGCGATCATAGTTTCCAGCAGTAGTCAGAACTCAGTGATCTCAATCACCCAGTGCCTCGACAGCATCGTTTTTAATCCTTTTGATCCATTTCTTTTTAAGATGCTCTTAGTGTGGAGAGCGCATGGGAGGCTGGCTAGCAGCTCTGGGGCTGTGCAGGGGGACGGCACAGCTTGCAGCAGTGCCACCATACACATCGCAGGAAGAATTATGGTGGATTTTCACATATATCCATAACATCTGTGTGGCTAATAAAATTTACTGAGTTTGTCATGATCAGCCTGTACTCTCTGGTAGTAGAATTATGTCTGAGCATTTGGAAATCTCATGCCCAGGCAGTTACTGAGGGAATATGCTGTGAAGATTGAGCTGTTTCTGCTCAGCTATGGGTACTGCATCAAAACAGTGCTACTGCTGCAGCAGAGCTCTTGGAATCAGAGTGCTTTTAGCTCTTAAATGGGACATGAGTATTAGTTAAAACTCCATATATCTGTGTGGGTGCCCACTGACAAATATATATTTCCATACATGCAATTGCATTAAGGTAAAATATTTTTCAGGTTTCAAAAAGGGAAAAGGGCTTGAGGGAGCTGGAGGAGGATGAAGTGAACAGGGCAAAGCAGCATCAGACCTCTTAGTCCTGGAAGAGCAGGACAGTGAGAACTCAACACATTTGGTGAAGTTGCTGCTTCGTAGGAAATCATACAGCAGCATTTTGTTATTATTTGCTGTGGCACTTGGTGACTGTAGTTTTTTTTCTGTTCTGATGGAAAGCTGGTAAAATCCATGCTGTGTTGCTGGATCTTATATAATCTGCTGATAGCTGTCAGGTTCTCTGGGAAAAAAAGGTGGACAAGTAGTGCTGCAAAGACAAATCCTGATTGTGTTCATTTTATAAGCAGAGATAGTTGAGGTCTTACTTGTGACAGACTGAAAAACAGCGCTCAAGAGGGGTTCATGGGGTTCATGCGTTCTGTATTTGTTTACTGCATTTTGTTGGTCACGGGTTAAACCAAAATAAGTCTTGCATCCAAAATGCAGTCTGAATTCTGTGAACACAAGAAGGAAGACGAGTTCAAAGCATGTGGGCATCCAGATCCTTCCCATGGGCATGTGGACACTTCTTTTTGAAATAGCAAGGCGGGCAGTATTTAGCAGATCTCATTTTGGTCCAGAAAGAATCATAAGCTTCTCTCCTGCAAATGCCCTGTCTTTCTAAATGGCTGTGGCCATTCCTGCTTCTCCTTTTGAGATACTTTCTGTTTACACTTGGTGCCAAAGCACTCGATTCCTCCATGTTTCCAATCCTCAAGAAGAAAGCTCTGAGCTGCCATTGGAAAGAGAGTTCAAGTCCTTTATTGTCTTAGATCCAATGATAATAAAGACAAATGCATTGGATTAATAATGCTCCTACCTTGAAATTTAATTTAAAATCCCTTGTAATGTAATCACATTTGGGTGTGCCATTACCCAGATGGAGAGAAATTTGTTTTGCTGAGAAATTACTTTAGCATAGGAATGACTTGAGTTTATTAACAGGAAAAAAACATGACTCCCCTCCCCAGCCACTCCCCATGCATTCCAAAAATAAGAAACTCATTTCAACATGGACATTACTGGTTAAAAAATAATTACACATAATGAAATGTCATATTTCACACATACTCCCTGCAAACCACGCTTCTTAGTCTTCCCCAAAACACTGCAGGGTGTAACCAGCTCTTTCTTCCTCCTTCATGAAAAGAATATTTCACAATGGAATCATGTGATGACAAAAAAAAAAAAAGCATCACTACCCAGAGAGACATAAGAAATTGCCACAGGCCACTGCGTATAATCCCACACAGTATTAAGTAGTCATTGTATCTCCTTCCAAGGCTTCATTCTTCTTTTGTGACCTACAGCCTCAATGAGAGTTTGTGCAGAAATAGAGAGCCATGGAACAACAAATTTGGGAACCGTGTCATTTGACATAAAATGTATGACTTAGAATGTTATTATTTTTTTCTTAATGTATCTTTCAGCCGCTGTCATTAGAATTGTTAAACAACATTAGAAACGTGTTTTGTCAATTACCTTGGGGACAAGTATAAAATATCAGGCTGTTAAATGCGTGCCACAAAAAACAAAGCAGTGCAGAGCAAATGCTGCATGAAGAATTTTCTTGGGTCGGTGTTGCAGTGCTGCTCATGCGTCAGCACACCTCGGCGTGGAGCTTCCACCCAGGGACAGCCCCGGGTAGCTGTGAGCACATCTTTGCAAATCAGAGCGATGCTTTCCATAAAAGTCTGCTTTTGCTTGAAAGCAGATTTCTGCAAGGGTTCTGGTGCTGACAGTTTCTCTGCAGGACCTCTTGCAAAGTGCAGATGCTCCATCCACAAATGCGCTACGTGTGCAATCTGTGGTGTGCAATGAGGCCCCTCCACCAGCTCAGATCTGCATTATTTCTTCAAGCAGGGCTTTGGAGGGGGCTCACTGATACTTAGTTTGTAAAATCTATTCAGTGTGTGAAGAAATGTGTGTGCATCATTCTGCATAAAACTGAATCTCACATTAATTTTCTGCCTAAGAACAAGAATATGCCACCTATACTTTGACTGGACTCTCACTGTGTATTTCATAAATGGGAAATGCTGCATATCTGTGCAGCTGGGTGTTGTACTTCTATGAGCTTAGGTTTGGATGGACATGACAATTTTACTCAGACAGTATTCCTTTTAAAATGAATACGTAGAGATGAGTGAGCCTGTGACATTACTGAGAAAATAGACTACTGAAGATTATCTAATGATTATCACTGCTGCAGTGGAGTGAGGTAATGGTGCTGAGTTGAAGTTTCTGTGTCCCTGGAGGTATTCAGGAATTATGGAGATGTGGTGCTGAGGGACGTGGGTAGTATTGGTGGTAGGTGGATGGTTGGACTAGATGATCTTACAGGTCTTTTCCAACCGTAATGATTCTATGGCAAAATTTTTGCCACTTCCAGGGATTTCCAAGGGCAGCAAGGGGGAAACCAAAGATGTTTCAGTTTTCTTTACTCCTTAAAGCTCCACCCAAATAGGTGGAAATGTTGGAAGAAATGAAAGGACTGAGTAGGCAGGTGAGGAACTGATTGGAAACCACAGGAACAAAAAGATGTTTTTAAAGGTGGGGAAGAAGATCTGACAAAATGTCTTCAGTTCCTCTCCTCAAAGTGTGGAAAAAAGAAATGCTCATTTGAATATATGAAATTTTACAAACGTTGAACAGACAAAATCCTCTTAGTTTAATGCCCAACCGAATCCTGCCTGTGATTAACAGCACTTAGGGGCTGCACTTATGAACCCTGGTCAACACTGAATTTAGGAAATTGTTTTGTAAAATCACAGTCTGTATTTTTATTGCAGTGCTTTGTCTGGGGGAGGTGGTACAGCCACCCGTAACACGCTCCATCTTCAAATCTAGGCATGTATCAGATTCAGAGGTTTGAAAACCAGCTAAATTTACACCCTGCTCACTCTGGAAATAAATCTGTTCATTTAGATGAGGTCTCGTTTGAAATGGCTTAGCCCAATAATTAATCATCTCATTCCCTTTATATATTTGTGGGTATTTGAAAGAAGTTTGATTAGTTACCAGTGATTACACTTCCCAATACCCTGCAAAGGAAATAATAAAGTAAAAAACCCATCAGGCTTTTGGAAAGGATTGCTTGGGCTGAATTTGGGCTGAATTTAATAGAGACTTGCTAAGTGGCAATTATTTGTCTGCACTTAACAGGAACTCCAGAATGAAATGGTTATTGTCCAGCAGTTGTACTGAGTTTTTAAACTCTGTGATGGGAAGATGCTTTATTGGTCTGGATGGGTACTGCACACGTGATGCTGCCCATCATTTCTTATCTGTATTGTGGCCACAGTAGTGGAATGCCAGAGTTCACCATAGCCATGCTGTTTAACCTGGCCCTATTATCACAGTGACCTTAACCAGCTAGGCAGTTCACAGAGTAGGTACTAAACAGAGCATGAGATGAATTTAATGGATTACTAGGGAGTATGTTATTGCAAGGAAAAGCACCTGTGGAGCAACATATTTACCTCAGTTCCACTGAATGAGCATGTTGAAAGTGAATTGGCACAGCCTTCTGCTTTATGAAAGGAAGTATTTTGTCATTCTTCATGCTTTCATTAAGAGAATTTAAGGCAGAGGATGCTGAAATGGTTTGGTGTAGGCACAAAAAAAAAATCACAGATTAATAGCGAAGCTTGAAAACGGTAAAGCATCTCATTTTTGCTTTTCCATCAACAAGCCTAATAAACCACGATGAAACTATTAACATACAAATAGACAACCTTCTGATTAAAACAGCAGCAGCCAAGGCAGCCTGAAAAAGACCTCTTCACACAGAAAGCAATCATGATAGTGAACATTGTCCAATTCACTTCCACTTGCAACAAAACTAGAAAATCAACATTTAACCAATGATAATTTTGCATAAACTGATGTTATTTAACAAATCAGATGCTTTTGATTTTTGTGATTGTGACTGGTATTCTAGAAGCCCCCAGATCTACAGTATGCTTTAGTCCTTTGAATTTCTACTCTATAAATAAGGAAAAGTGAGCACACAGGACCGGATAAACCTCCCTAGAATAAAGGCAGAAATTATCCTGTATTATACTGTACTTTCTTTCTTGCATCTCTTCCACAGTGCTGTTCAACAGGGAGAATACGCTTACTGACTTAATGATTAGAAATCTATAAGGTAACCATCGTGATTTTATGACACATCTTTTCCTTTAGTACAACCAATGTTATTTTTTCACTTCAAACACTATCTTATACAAAACAGATCAGGTCCTCAGTTTCTGCAAATCAGCTATTTTCAGTAGGTACATTGCAGCCAAGGATTTGCTTTTGTATTTGAAGTCTGAGACTTTTTCAACCTGTTTTCAGCTGGTGAGGACGTGGATTTCAGCTCTTTATCAAGAAGGGTTTGTCCATAATAGTCAGGATGTGGAATTCTGTTTTTTACATTGATAACTTTGTAATGGCTATGTGTGATTCTATAGAGGTGTTGTTTCCATTAGTGACACTTTACTTTGAAAAGGACGTTTTGGAAGCACTCATTCTGTCATACTTAGTAACTGAGTTTAATTTAACAGTCTGCTCCATGATGGTGATGATCTGTTGGAAAGAAGTTTCCTCATTTTACAGTCCATCCATGACAACTTATACCACTAAACTATTTCAGCTTTTGCATAGAAGAAATTTCGTTTTGTCATGAAACAAGTCTCTGGCACAGGAGAATTTTCTCTTGTGGCAAAGCAAATCCTGTTTCCTGTTTGCATGGACAATGCCTTCCTTGCACAAATGATCGTGAAAGCCTGGACAGAGGTTTGGTCACTTCTTTGAGCTGGGAGGCTTTCTGGTAATGCTGTGCTGCCTAATTCCAGCTTAAGCAAGTGTAGTACACGTGGTTACCAAGCCCTTCTGAATTTACTCTTGCCCACATTCAGAAAGGGTGTCTAATATGTGCCTAAATTTCTTCTCATTCAGTAAAGTGCAGAGACTCACCTGTTATTTTAAGTATGCATTTAAGTACAGTTGATTTCAAAGGTGTACACATGTATGTGTTGAGATGCATTTTTTCCATGTCTTGAACCTTAATGGATCCTGTTGCTGCTGGAGTCAAGCCATGTTTTCTTCCAGTTGGAGATAGGAGTGCTTGTAGAGTATCTGAAGGAATTGTTTCTCTCAAGAGAAGCAGTGCCCTTGGTTGTTTTAAAAACAAGTCTTCGTATGGTAACTCCAAAATGTAGAGGCCTTTTGTTATCCATCCTAATTTTAATATTGAAACAACAAGTACGCATTTGATAGGATTTGTTGAGCTTACAGTTTCCTTTTGTTCTTGTAAAACTTATTTTGAACATTCCTTTCTATCAAGGCATAGAACTGGTAACTTCTCATGGTCTGAAACTTGATCATCATACATTATGGAACATGGTGTCCTAATTGGACAGCTAATGTGGCCTCCAAACGAGCAGATGCTCCTTTGTGCTATGAAATTAGTTGCATCAACCGTCAATTTATTTGGTGGACAGATGACACAGGCAGGCAGCTGAGAGTTTTCATTTGTGAGTTATATTAATTGTGGGTGTAAAATGAAAGATATCAGCAGTGATGAAGGTATCACTCAGTACTAGTCTGAAATGTTTTCTAAATTAAACTCCAAAATGTCTTAATGTCATTTGAGTGAGTGGTATAAAACAATGATGGCTAAAAATGTTCAATAGGTCCCAGGTATGGTGGGTAATTGTATAATCCCATGAGTACCACCATCAACTGAGCGCACTGGGAAGGAAAAGGAGCTGAAGCTGTAGCACAGAGGGAAAATATTCTGCAAAGAATATTTCTGAGTAAATGTACAGCATTCCGTGCAGAGGTTGTATGTTTCTGTAGTTATCGCTTGAAATATTGTGTCTGTTTTTCATTTTCTTGCTTTGATTTTAATTACCAGCAAGATGCTTTTATAAGCAAATGAAATTTCAGCTCTGCACTGAACACTGTATGTTCTTGGGTGAAAAAGAAGTATGTGGAAGTGCCCACTTGTTATTGTTCTCCTTGATTTTGTTTTTCAAGCTCTGTCTTCTGGTTTGCTGTTCCTAAGTCTGGAGTAAATGGGCTGGAGAGCTGCATTCAGATCTCAGTTCAATACACAAGGCCAATAAATTATGCAATTATCTGATACAGTCACAGAGTAACATCATATGGAAACTAATGGTGCCAGATCAACCACATGTTTTTAAGAGGGTTATGAAGTTAAGTGATATGCAGCTAAATGTCATCTGTTTGCAAAGAATTGAGGAATTTGAAAAAAATTCTTTAGAAGATTCTAGCAAATGTAGTAGTTGCAAAAATACCGCCGGGATTTTTCCTTGGTCAACGTCAAGAAGTCTGAAATTCAGACAGAAAGGACTGCTTCTGAAATTCTTTCTGAATTCCTCATTGCCATTCACAAGCGTCTGATGGTTTCCCCGTGGAAGTCTGTCCTTCTGAATGGGTGATCCCAAGCAGTATCTGACTTCAGTCAAAGCAAGTTTTCAGATATCTAGCTTTTTATTTTTTATTTTTTTTACAAGTCTTTAAAAATGAGCCATTCTTTGGGATTTCAAATCAAAAATGAAAAAAAAAAAAGTGTATTTATTGCACCTGTGTTTGCAGTGCCTTGACAAAAGACCTTCATTCTTTCTTTATCTAGATCCTGAGCAGAGCTGTTCAGCTCACATCTATCACTGAGACCTGCATGTGCCTGCTGAGCCACTGCTATCACATAGAAGGGTGGAGATGGGGTAGCAGTTTGCTCTGAGAGACAAGATGATCGTGCCAAGTTGCACAGAAGTATTGGCAATGGCTTTCTTGGGGAGAGATTGAGACAGCTTTTGACAGGAGCCAACACCCATTTTGAGATGAAAAATGTTCGTCCCACCATCTAACTCCTTAGTCTCTTCCCCAGCAGACATTTCTCTGGGAAAACACCCACTGCTGTGTGTCTGGGGCCACTGGAGATCCTGTGACTCGCTCTGCGGTTCCTAAATCCTCAGTACCCACCCTGTTTCTGCTCAGACTCTCTTTTTATTGCATTTTGCCTGCGTATAATACTGCAAGCAGCCAACTGGCTGCATTTAAATCTTAAGAATACAAGTGAAACAAGCTTCTGCCTGCTTGTTGTCTTCTTTCTAGACATTTTATGAGTGTCATTGTTTCAGTATCAGTGTGGTCTTTGCTGTTTGCCATGCCCCATGTTGATGTGAGCATTGCTGGTCCAGGCAAAACTCAAAAGATGTACTTTGAGCTATATTCTGGCCCAAGAGAACCGTGTTTGTGTTCTGTTCTTCTCTCAAGCGTGTATTTAGATTAACTGTAATTTTGATGCTAGCTTGCACAAGTCTCATCCTCTGGTTTTGGTGCTGGGATGGCGTATATAAACCTATTTATAGAGTTAACTTAGTCAGCTGGTGTCAACACGATTTGGGTAGATTTTGTATAGAGACCTGAAACAGTCGTGAGGAGGGAATTCCCAAATTTTATTGGCAGATGCAGCCTAATTAATCCTGAGAACTAAAATCCTGCATAGAGGACGCTAAAGATCCTTACAGCCAAGTCATTAGAACACCTTTTAAGATGGAAAAAGGACGGGAAAGTATTTTTAAATGCCCATTCCAAAATAGACATTACAGGATTACCAGAATTTTTTGGAAACAGAGGAGATAGCAATATCTCCCATTTAGATAGCATAGCAGAAAACAAATGGTGCAGGTTTTAGGAGGACTACGGAGCACTGGGATGAGGATCATGAGGCAGAGGTGAGGGAAGGGCAGTTTGTAGGGTTTATTGTGTCCCAAGACTGCATCCTATTTTCTGTGTTAAAGGAACATGCCGTATTCGTTTTCTGCAATAAGCAGGATATTCGTTAGGTCATTTTCCAACAAAATATTATCAAGGTTTTTTTTGTTTGTTTGTTTTGCTTTTAATTGAGGGCAACAGAAACAAAGTTCAGAGCTCCATATGCACATGTTACAGGGACATGCAAGTACAAGATAAGGTGCTTCCTACCACAGGAAAGCTATTTTAAATGGCAGTTTTTAAGCTGATATTTATGAAGGAAGGAAAGTCAAAGGCAACAATAATTAATGTCATCATTATGGTCCAGGTTTTGAAGGAACGCAGTGGGATTAGGACCTCGATTCCTTCAGTTTTTCAGACTTCAGCAATAGATCAGACAGCATTTGAAAGGCAATAAGTGCCAAAATCTGGGTATTTTGTCAGAATTTTTATATAAGGATTCTATGTTCTGATCAAGGGTATGGATTGTAAATGGAAAAGAGCATTAATAAAAGGGAAGGTAAATTCAGAGACCTCACCATCTTCCCTCATTAATGGTTCTCAGCAGAACATGCTGAGCTTTGTGACTTTGTATTTATCATTAAAACAATTTTTGTTATTTGCTGAATGGTTAAAATTTCTTTTCCTGGGTAATTTAGGGAGTTTGCCATTCATCATGTGGAACGATTTTAAAAAAAAAAAAGCAGCAGCAAAAGTCTTTTGAAATGGGTTAGTTTGTAGCCCTATAGAGCTATGCTTCATGAGTTTATTTGCATCGTCAGTAGAATCTAAACTAATTTAATTCATGGTAGGGAGTGCATGTTAATGACTTCAGTCAGTGGTTAAAGGTAGAGTGCACCTCTCTTCTTATTCAGTGGTTCTGGTTTGGAAGCAGGCCAAGAGATCAGAAATACGTGTTGTTTCTTGGGTGGTAAAGACCCTGTGGTGCCCACGTGATTATCTGTAAATACTTCTATATACATCACAAAAACAAATAGTATGTTTGCTACCATACCAACCCAAAGGCTGGATGAGATGCAAGACTTAGTGTACATCTACCCAGGAGAACACGCTGCTGCTGGCCAGTGGTGCAGGAAGGGAGGAAGATCTATTGTCAACTGAGCAGCACTTATGCTTTCATAACTTCCTCCCTGTTGGCTTGTTCTGACTCCTGGCCTTCAGAGGCTTGAAAAACCATATAAAGGAAGCAAAAGAAAAGGTATTTCAAAGAATGAAATTAAGAATTGTGAAGATCTTTGAATAACTAGTGTTTTCAAACTAGGTTAAAGCAGACTTAAAGTAATCTGACATGATGTAATCCTAGTGAAATTGCAGGAAAGCAGAAATTAAGTATTTATTTGGGGTATTACTGTGTCTAGTGTAAGATATTAAGTACTGTCAGTAACTCATTATATATTTATTTAAAAAAATAAGAACTTTAAAGAAAGAAAGAAACTTCAGATTAGAATACGGTTGCTGTACATGCATTATACATGCTTCTCCTTCTGTTCCACTAATGGATCCTGGCTGCCAGAGCAGTGAAACGAACCATTGAAATTAGCGGAACTAAGACCCAGATCTATTAGAAATTTTCATTTGCCTCCAGTGCAGAATTTCAGACAGATCCCTGGTTTCTGTGAAACATTTCCAAATGATCACAGCTATGCTGTAAAATGAGCTTTCTGTCAAAGGGAATGGGTAGAAGTCACCAAATCTTCTGCTTCCTAATGGCCAGACACCAAAGACATGAAAAAAAAAGGATGGAGCATCTCTTGTGGCACGTCATTAATGCTGATGGCAAGCTGAGGAAGTGCTGGGGAAAGAAACGTCAATAGCAGAAGAGTCTGAGATAAATGAAGCAGTAGTCATCAGCATGGGAATACTACCTTAGTTATATCATGTCCTAAAAAGAACTAAATCAAAGCAGAGCTATGGTACTGGAAGTTAAAACCAAGAAGCATGAGCCACCCATCAGGGCTTCGCTACCAAGCAGGACAACATGAAGTGCAGTTCCCAAGTCTGTTAAACGTGGGCTGTATTTCAGGCTGGTAAATAATACCTCTGGTCTTTCAGTTCTTGATGGTCTCATTGCTGCAAGAATCACCATTTCACAGATTTGGACGTTCTGAGCTAAGATCAGAGGTTCTGTGATTCTGTATAATATTACTTCAGTTGAAAACTTCCTATAAAGTAATCAAATGATAGAACAGGCAAGATAATTTAATGGCTAAAGCAGTCACCCTGTGAAGGAGAAAAATGTTGGTGAAAATATCATAAACATCATAAAAATACACTGCAGAATGGTCAACAGTCAGATCTTCAGTACAGAGAACTTGTCAGAAAACCCTTCAGTATTAAGTAATGCTGCTTTTTTAATGCTGCCCAAGCATGCTCTGCTTTTGCCAAAATAATGGAAGTCAAAGCCTTCACTGGGAATTTCCATACTTCTGTGGCTTTAAGTTATATCCCATTTTTATTTTATTGTATTTATTTATTTATTTTGTAATGGGAAGTTTTAGTGCCTGGAAAATTTGAGACACTAAAAGAACCCCAAAAAATGTATACTTAGGGTAGGGGTTTGGGTTTCTTCTGAATCCCAATCAGACTCTGGAAAACAGAACCAAACCTCAGAACCAAAAATTCCTTCATGATTTTTCAACATTTCTGCTAATGCCGAGTTCCAGGGTCTGGTTTACATTGGGAAACCTTGACTCTTGGCTCCAAAGGGTTCAATTAGTCAAAATGGTTGGCAGATGGAAAAAATAATTAAGTTCCATCCACTGTTTTGTACAATAAAAATAGACTCAAGACACAATGGCCTTACCTTGACCTTTGTAGGCCTACGTCACACAATGATAAAGAGGGAGTCAGCTTTTAAAACCTGGATTATCTACCAGCACGTGTGCAGAGTGCCAAGCTGGGCTGCAATGGGGAGATGTACTGTAACCTAGCAGGCTGTGCACGATTATTAATTTAATGATTTTAGCACAGACTGAAGATGTCAAGTTGTTTCTCATTGCCAGAATTTACATGGACATTATGAGATTACCAAAACCTCACAGTAGTAGTAATAACAATAATCATCTGTTATTTGAAGAGATGCTGAAATCCATGGAAATTTTAAAATATTATTCTTAGAAATCTTTCTCCTAGAGGTTTTGTCTTTTCTGGAAGAGATGGAGAAGCAGATAGGTAGCACTTTGCATTAGTAAATTGTTTTTATTTTTGTTTAATTACAAAACTTCACAACTTTAAGAACTCAACTTTGACAGTACATTTACAGAGCAGAAACATTACATGTGCCATTTATTTTGTATCAAAAAGTATACATGATGTTACATGGCTAATAGTTCTGAATAACAAATATGTTCACAACAAGAGAGAGGTGTGTATAGAAAATTGGGAAGTGTGACTCTTCATACAAATGACTTATTACAAAAGGAGTGAGAATTTCATGATGAAATCTATGTTCCAGATAATAAACTATGTAACACATACAATAAAAATGAGCAAATTGTCCACCATTGTCAGTTGGAGTACGTGGACTAAATCTTAGTATAGAATGAAATTCCCAACTGGTAAGAATTACTGAAGCACAGCTGAGGTTCTAGATAGCATTATTAGTAACCTTTTTCAGGAAGAGCTCCATGTACCCGTGCTTGCACATCTGTAGTTTTACATCCATTCTTGCCTGTTGCTCCACTTCGAATGCCTCTGGATATTTGACATCTAAAGAAATGGGGAAGTGAATTGCATTGCTCTGAGTGCAAGTCTGATCAAGCTCTGAAAAGTGAGGTAACTTCTTCCTGTTGCTCACGTCATTCCTTCTGTTCCCTACTTCTCTTCCAGATACCCTTTGATTTCCATCTCTTTCCCCATACATTTTTCTCTCTGTATGCCTCCCTTGAGGCAGCTCTGCCCCACTGGGGCTCCAGCCCCCATTCCCACTGCAGATGCCTTCTCCATACAGCACAGCCTTGCCTCATGCTTGAGTAGTGCTGCTGAGCCAGAGAGAGGATAGGAGTTCGTGGGTGGCTCCCGACGTGATATCATGAAGTGTTCTGGCATTGCTCATATGGTTGAACCACGTGGCTGGTGCCACAGTGCCAGCATTTTAAAGAAGTGATGTTCACATGTTTGTGATTGCTCTCATGGTTTGGACTTCTCTGAGCGTAGAACAGATGGCCCCCACCTTTATCTTCTGGGAGTACCTCATCTTTATTCATGGTGATTGTCCAAAAAGCCACTGAATCTATCCCAAACTGTATGATATTTAGAGGGATAACGATGTTCTGCTAAGCCTGGGAATCATTAGATGGCTGCCTTGGAGCCAAGGGTGTTTGGATGGGGCTCGCTTTCCCAGCTGGCAAAAGAAGGAGAATCTTTTTCTCCTTCAGCTGCTAAGGTTGTCATCAGCAGCCTTGCTGAACAACCTCATAGTTCATGAGGGTCGTGGGATGGTGGCGTGGATGTCCTATTCTGTGAGCCCTAAAGATGTCTTATGGGAGTTTGAGGGTGTCTTTGTACAAATGTGGAGCCTGCTTTCTAGTGCTTTTCATGGCTTGGGTCAAGCTTTGGATGCGTCTGACAGTCAGCTTCAGGGATACAGTGGTGGATCCTAGCATTTAAAGCAGGAGGTGGCAAGAACAGATCAAGAGACAGAATTTTTCCTTTAAATCCTAATATAAATTCCCTCCACCTGAGCCTCCAAGCGAGCCTTCAGAGCCCAGATTTCTCTAACCTCTCAGGAGCCAAGCTGCTGGGTTCAGCCTGTCTTCATGCACATGCTTCTGACTTGACACAGCTGTCCTAGAGGCCAGGAAAAATCAATGTATACGTTGTGTTAAACCCAGTGAGAATTAGCAGAAGGGATGTGCTAATGAATTCCATGCGAATACGCTGCAGCACACAAGTCCTTCAAAGAACATGGATGTATAGAAATAATTTGGTAGAGAACCTGTCTGGTTTGCTTCTCACCTTGGCTGAGCAGGCTGTTACTCAGAGGAAGGGCTATTCCCTGAGCTGCTGCTAGCATCACTGTGCTGCTGGGAGGTGTGGTACCCAGCCCTGCACAGATCACAGCACGTCTTGATGTCTGCTTGACTCATCAGGTCGAGCTTTGATGCACGTCCAGGATCTGACCACCACGATCAAGGTACACTGCAAAACCTGCTTTTCAGGCAGCACATCTGTAACCATGGGATCTTTGCCATCAAAATCCTCCAGGAAGCCTGGAGCAGTGATTGATCCTTGGGTTTTCCTTAAGAGGAGTTCCTCATCCCAGATTTGACGCTAGTGTCCTCCACCTTCTGAGAAGCTTGAAAACATCCCATGCTGTTACGTGATGAATAACAAAGGCAAAGGTTTTTGGTTTCGTTTAAAAGCAGTTCAGTTCCAGCATCAGTGCTCCCATAGAAAATTCTGAAATGCCTTTTTGTGTGATGTTTTATAATTGAATTTAGTCGTAATGCCCCATTTACAAAACACACTGCACTGAAAGCCTCTAGTTTTTCACTAGCAGAGCAGCTATGCCAGCTGGCTGAGAGAAACTGTTTTGATAATTTTTCTACTTTTCTCACCCACTTCCCTGTAACTCACTATCCTCAGATGTATTTCTTTTCACTAGCTGTCTCTGACTCTCTCCTTTGGCAGTGCTAATGGTTGCTCTACCATCCCTATGTGCCTGCACACACACACGCAAGCTCAGGCAGATGCTTGTAACCTGACTTCACGGTTCTTCCTTGCTAATAGTGCAGGAAAAAGAGAAGGAGTGCAAACAAAAGTGTTACATAGTGATGAGTGAAGCAGAAATAGAAATACAAGGAGGTTCAAGGGATGCCCCAAATTTTCCTTCTAGAATATCAAGTCTTTTTGTAGGACTTTGTGTTGTTGCTCTCCTTTCAGCTGTTCAGGCCAGGTTGCTTGGTAGAAATTTACTGCCAAATGCTGTTACAACCAAGCTGCTCTGATCTGCATCCAAATGTTAGGAAAGAAGTGGGTGTGCTGCAGTGCTGGTGAGCCACTGAGGGAACTCTTCAGTATGGCTGGCATGAAACACATGACTATATAGATGAGAGCTGCTGCAGTGGGGCTACAGCACTAGCATGGGGGATAATTTCAGCTGTTACAAGCAGGGAAGAGCAGCCCTGGATGTCTGGAACATATGACTGTGTCACCTACAGCAGCCCTGTTATCAGCACACATCATGGTTCTGCCTCTTTGGGTACCAGAGACGGTCGTTCTGGCTTTGCTGACGTGTCCTCAGGCTGTGCTGACTCAGAGCAAATCCCAAGTGCGAATAACTGAGGCTGTGCTGAAACCTGTGCCCATGCTGCCCTGGGCAGGGATCCTGCAGCAGAGGGAGGGATCCTATCTGGCTCTTGGGGCCATGTCCCCATCCTGGTGGGCTTGGGGTGGGCATTGTGGCTGTGCCCAGCCAGCTCTGTTTAAGAGCAGTGGGAAACATGGGGATGGTGAAGTGAGGAAGGCAGAGGTGGGAGCACAGGGCTTTGCAAGTTACTCCTGTACATAATGGAGGGCTGAGGATCTATTTAAACATAGCAATCTCTGCAAAAGCTTACTCCGTTTTAAGTTTTAAAAGCAATGACCAAACAGAAGAACAAGAAAACACGCGTGCTTTTCACAATGGCAGTGAGTTTGCTGGTTCCCAGATATTACACTGACTCCACACCATACATCTGCAGTAAGAGTGGCTCTATTTGCTTAGCAGATGCACTGAAGTCATATAGAGTTCAAATTTGCTGTCTCCATTAAGATGCAAATCCTAAATGTCATTTGCATTGTCCTGTTGTAAGGATGTTACATGCAGGTTGGGATTCTGTCTCCCCCCAAGCCCTTTTAAATGTGTTTATTCATGTTGTTTATTTTCATTTCCCAGTTTCCACATGTCGCTCAGTCAGATTTTCTGTTAACAAGACTGAGAGACGAATAACATATGTTACCCCACAACTGACCTTGAAGGGGAACTGAAGAAACCATCTTCCCTAGGGCTGAGATGTAATTCAGACACAAGCATGCTCAGTAGTTCTTTCCTGGAAAGATGTTGCCAACTGCACTGTGAGCCCTCAAAGCATTCCCACCTCTATCAATAGCAAAAGCACAGAATGCTTACCAGGGTGATGGTGGAGATTCAGCCTTCAGTGCCATCTCTCCCTCAGTTCTCAGAAACAAGACGAAGAAATTCTTTGTGTCTCAGAAGGATCGGAGAATTCAGACAACTCCTTGCAGTCCTGGCTTTTCACCTGGGGGAGCAGGCATGATGGTCCTGTGCAGGTTAAAACGACTGAAAATCAATTTGGTTTGACAGCAGTGAAAATTTGGAGATCCTGCTTCTTGGCTGAGCATTCTACCTCTGAGAAAGCAAAATGTGGGTGCCCTCATCCATGGAGAATGGCTCTGGAGGGGCTCTGTGAGGAAGTTCTGTTGGTGTAGGCAAGCAGCCTAATTTTGTAGTTATTACCATAAAGGGCATGATTTTATTTTATTTTTTTTAAAGGCCAGCAATCTGTTGCAAGGAGCAAAACCACATGTATGCCAACATAACCCCAGTTTGAAAAAGGGAATGGAATGGAGGAGATATGAGAGTAATGCCATGGCTGCTGGTTACACTGATGGCACTTACCAGCCAGAGCAGTGCTCCAGGTCATGGACTCAAGGTCTGGAGAAGCAAACCTAGCTTAAAGTTGGGTTCAGCTAGCTTGTCAATTGGCTCCCATAGCTGGATGTTCAGAGGTGTCTACATTTGGAGACTTTGTCCTGGAAGCTCCACCTTTTTTACCTGCCAAATGCCGTGGCCATCAGCTTTCCTGGTCCTACCACTCTGCATTGACCCCAGGAGCCCCTTCTTTTTTTCTGTTTTTGTTTTTCCCAATGTCTGCAGCTTGTGGTCATTCTCTATCAGTGGTTCACTTTTTTGCCTAGGGGACATGGTAGTGCTTCCTACAGTAATTCAGAACTGAATTATTTACTTGCCTCAAGGGATAGGTGATTGGGAAAGGGGCTGTCTGTGTGAGCAGGTTTCATAGCCGTCCTTATTAGCTTTGTGTCACCAGCCTAGGAAACTTCAAATCAGCACAGAGCTACAACAAAGAAAGGAGATAAGAGCCACATTCGGTGTGACTTGCCGGTTCTGACGCATGGAAACACCAAACCCAGAACCCAGGCAAATCTCAGAGTCATACAAATTGGAATCCAAAAACCTGCCTCCCTGCTTATCGCTTAGTAACAACTCCATATATATTTTCCTGTATAATTAAAATTTCTTTCTTGAGCCAAAAATGAGTTTTTCCTTAGAGCAGGCAAGCCTTACATAAAATTAGTTTTCTCTTCAGTTTCTGTCATTTGAGTGTAGGTGGTTTTTTTTTCCTTTATTTGAAGAAACCCATTTGTGGAGGTAGCAGATTTCTTGTCCTGGTACTTTAGGTTAGTGCAGAAGGGGAAAAGTAAAATGTGTGCATAGATGGCATTTGGGGCTGGATGCAGTAGATGTTTCCTTAGGTGTATGGGTACCACCTAATGCTGACACTGTGTATATAGGCAAAATATTGCTAGGAAGGCTTTAAAATAAAAAAAAAAAGAAATTTCTTCATGCTCACAGCAGCCCAGTAATACCTCCTGGTAAGATTTCTGTTTTGAAGAGAAGGGAGAAGGATCATGTAGAAATTTTCAAATGCCTTTTCCAACTGCTGATGTTGGGTGCTCTCACCTCTCCCAGCTCATCCATGACTTTCCTCTTTGGCGGTGCTCAGCAGCCCCTTGGAGACAGGGAGCTTTTAATAGCCATCACTCTGCCTGCTTGGTGTTTAGAAGTTGTCCAGTTGCTCTTTACCTTCTCCATCTCCACCCCTAAATAGGTGTGTTGCAGTTTAGCTGCCACTTCTGAAAGTTTGGGTTCCTGTCATCTCTCAGCCTTTCCAATGGGCTCGCTGGTACCACAGGTTGTGACTTCTGTCAGCACCCCAAAAATGGCCTTATTGGCATGGGAACAACACTGAGAGAACGTCATGAACCTGTCAAGTCTGATTTACAGGAAGCCTTCGTGATTTAGAAAAGCAAAAAGCAATGACTACTTTCTATTCCACCCTAATTTCAATTATGAAATTGCTAGTATAGTCTTCCATTTGACATCCCTGTAAAGGAAATCACTAGGGTTGGAGTAAATCTTCCAAATAAACATCTTTCTCAGACATAAACAGGGTAAATCTTTTCTTTTGAGAAAGATATAAAGAATGGTTAACTTAAAATATGCATATAATAACATTACCCACAGCTTCTCATGTTCAAAAAGATTCCATATGCGGGGAAAACCCATAAAGTACAACCCAAGAAATGCTGCATCCTCTTTCTATTAATTTGAAACAGTCACTTAATGGGAAAAAGAAAAAAAAAAGAAAATTGGTGGAGCAGAATTTTTTTTTTTTTTTTTTAGAAAATCCCAAACAAATCAGTAACTCCAACATTCCGATCTCTTCATCCTGTTTTCAGTGGTGTATTAATATGTAAATTCAATACTTGTGTTGAAAAATAGCTTTGGGTAAGGAAAAATGGTAGCAAATTCCAGGGTGGCCTTGCTAGCATTTTTGATTGAAAAGGAACTTGGAAAAATGTTGTTGTTTTAGGATGATGAGAAGTGCTGCCATCTTTTGTGGTTTACCCAGGATTGTCCCAACTTTGACTGTTGTCTCTGGTTTGGTTTAAAACCTAAGCAGGGGCCAGCAGCTGTGGCTCCCTGCTTCCCCAGCTCCTCAGCTCTTTCCCCGTGTTCAAATGAGAGATTTACTTTGAAATAAGCTCCTTGAAGCTCTGCTGAAATGCCATGCATAAAGCAGCATGCTTTTCTTTTTAAAGGAGTTTGTACCTCCTGAAAGATCTGGTCCACGTGTCCGCAGACTGGGGTGGCCAAAGGCTGGGAACTGGGCTGCTTTTGCTTTTGGCTTGCTTTATGAATTACAGCAAATCTGCCCCTCACTTTCCCTCCTGACCCCCCATGCTGCCTGATGATGTTTGCTACGTGCAGATGTTGATGGGCACCCAAAGCCACTCCTCTGAGCGGTGAGCAGAGCTCAGGGCACACACCCCATACAGGTTGGTACCCAACGGCAGCCAGCTGGGTGCATCCCTGATCCGAACACCCCAATTCCTCCTCGGGCTGCACTGCTGGGGAGGGGTTAAAGCGGGCTGAGCCACAGGCTCCCAGCTGCGTGCACTGGCTGCCTGCACTGCCAGGGGAGCTGGGCTGGGCCAGCTGCGCCGAATTAAGTAATTCCCCCCAGTCAGCGAGAAAAGGGTTGTGTCTCTTGCACTGGGATTAGCACTGGGGGGAGATGGTTTTTATGGTGGGGAAGGAGGTGGAAAAAAGCCCTGCCTTTGCTGTGCCTAGGGAGGGTTTGAGCTGTGCAGAGCAGCTCTCTTGGCAGCGGGGCGAGGAGAAGCCCAGCCCGCTGACTTCTCCGTTCCGCATCCAGGCTGGGAGATGCTTGCTGCGCCCAAACGCTTGGGTGAGGCAGTCAGCTGGAGTTCAAGATCCAGGGACTTAATGTCCCATGACTGAGTGTGGCTCGTTTGACCTGTAGTGCAGATCTCAAGCGTAAGGAGCAGAAGTATTTTTATGGTATGTGCTGAGCCTGCTCTCCCTGACTGAAACACCTCCCGGAGAATGAATAATTGAATATACATGTGACTATGTATAGCCCATTCTTCAAACGTGACCTGAAATAGGGCAGAATATACTCCAGGATCCTGGGCTTTTCGTCCTGCTAACTGTATGGGATTGGCTATAAAATCTGTAGGGACAACGCTTCATAGCAAGGAGCAGTTGTTTCAGCCCACGCTCCTGAGCAGCGGCCTTCCATGGTGAATTTTTTAAGCTAAGCGATGTGCTGAATTTCTCCCTTCTAACCGAGTTGGAGTAGGAGGAAGAAACAAATCAGTTCTGATTTTTCCCGTTTGCCAAGCCATGCTGCTCCCTGCTCAAATCAAGAGATGTTACGATTGGCGCAGCAGGCTTAAACTCACTACTGGGCTTTGCATCTTTTAATGAAGGAAGAAAGTGATTGAATGAGATTGTCTATTGGTTGCGTTGGATCAGCAGTTTCTTCTTTGTAGTGATGCAACAGATTGTTTGACGGATAATAGAATAAGAATAGACTCAGCGTGTGAAGCCCTGTAAACTGCCTGAGAAAAAGTTGTGGCCTTTTTTTCCCACTTGCTTCCAAGCCAGTAGCTGCTTCTGATATTCCTGCATCCAAAACAAGCACAGTGCTGTGCCTGGCATGCCTCTAGTGCTTGTGAAGGGCTTTGATGGGTTGTTAAGAGAAAGGGTGGTTGGGAGACCAGAGTGGAAACAACACAGGAGGAGGGTTGGTCTTATGAGTAACTTCCTGGGCTACGCTTTGGGGCAGTTCGGTTCGTTTGGTGGTTCTATGTCCTTCCCATGTGACTTTTGGGAAGTCTCCTGATCTGCAGTCCCAGTGTGTGAAGAGGCACCATCTTGTCTCTTGTATGTAGTGTGTGTTGAGCAATACCTATAGGCTGTAGTAATATGTACTTACAGGGTAGTAAGTTGATAAAGCAAGAACTAATTCTGTGCACACGTGTGATGCCCAGGGCACAGGGTCCTTTTTTCACAGCACATCAGTTGCAATATAAAACCAAAGTGAATTCTGCCCATCTGATTCTTGACAATTCATGTACTGAAGGCTGACTGTTGGTCGGTGCTTATTTTTAGCATATGTAAGAGTATAAAAGGGGAAGATCTCCTGCACCAAGTGTTTTGTTGCCTGTGTAAGTGCCTGTTGCAGAGTACTACAGACAAGTAAAAGCTTCTTACTGCTCATCAGGTGTTATGGTAATCCTTCCTGGAGTCCTTTTAATGAATAAACCGGGGATGCTTCGTAAGTCGTTTATTAAGGGTTAATGATGTATCTTCTCTCTTTGGCATCATTCCCAGCCTAAATCAAGCCTGCTTCATCTCATATGGATATGAAAGACAAACTGTACAGATTGAAAACATCTGTATACTGAGTGAATGAACCACATGGCAGCAGTGTCATGCAGAGATTTACTTAAAACTGTCCCCTTTTGTTTGACTTTAGAGGAACAGCACAAATAAATACAGTAGGTTCTGTTTAAACAAAGAGGACTCTGATCAATAGAGGTTTGTATAGCTTACGACCTTCAACTATAAACAAAAAATCGGGGTAAACCCCACATGTCTCAGGTCAATTGCCATCTTATTTACTTTATTACACCACTAATGTTCTAATCTGTCTTGCATATGAAATGCTTTTCACAAGCAGCCTTCCTTTGCTTCTCCATTTTTGCCAAAGGGAAAAGGGAAGGCTGTGTTATTCAGCACAACTTGTGTGCGTGGCTGCAAGGCTGCTCTGAATGTTGAATGTTGGTGCAAATGGAGTTCCAGCAAATTAGTCTAGGCGTCTTTCAAACTCTGGTAGATTTTGGTTGAGATCTCCCATACCTTTCTGTGCTTTGGAAGGGGGGCTCAAGCATCCACAAAGAAAATCAGAACCGCTTGTGGCTCACCGTAACCAGAGCTGTGCACAAGAAGCAGTGCTGGATTGAAAGTGGTAACACTCTCTGTCTGCAAGCTGAGGTTATCCCTTCTGCACAGGCACTTGAAAACATTTGCAAATATCTGCTAGAGACTGACCCTAACTGTGAGTCTATGATTATTTTTGTTACTGTCTCCCAGCAAGATTAAGTAATTCCAAACACTGAGGGAATGACACTCCTGCATGTGTTCTGTCTTCCTATCTCCAAATAACTATCATAATTTGTAATTATTTTGCCTTCTGGCACATTTTCTAGTTTTCTAGAGGGGGGAGACTATCACCATATCCTATTTCTGTCCATCTTTATCCTCCTTGCCTGACTTCTAATCTTTTTGTTCAGTGTCACCAGAAGATAGAAAAGGTATATGCTGGGGAAGGTGTGCCCATGCAATTTACAAAAATAGGCTGCAAGGTAGAGAAGGGCTCCAGTCATGCCTTTCCCAAGGGATAACACCCCAGCTGGGTGACAGAGGCTTAGCAGAGGTATAGAAGGCTGTGAGAAGCCAGGTTTATTAGCATTGCTGCCCAGATGTTTTTCTTTGCTGGGGCTGTCCCCACTCCCGATGACTCCAGCATTTTCAGCTCCGGTGTTATCTGCTGTGATCTAAGAAACACTCCACTTCTGCTTCAAGTGCATTTTCTTGTGGAACTCACGCCCTTTGGTGGGTAACAGAGAGGTGAGCCCCACTGGACACGTGTCTTTCTTCAGATCTTTGAGAGATCTAGGGAGAGATTTATGGAGATTGTTTGGATTTGAATTTTCTTTTATTATTTTTTTTTTCTGTTAAAAAAGAAAAGAGCACCCAGGCTGTTTGCCTATCTGAGATCTTGTTGCGCTCGCCAGGTGGCTTTTGATCCATGAAGCAGCATCTCAGCTGCATACCTCACTGGAAGAAAATCTTACAGACATTGAAGTTTTGCAATGGAACAGTTATGCACTTGTCTTACTTCCAGCATTTCCTCACAGTCCTTGGTTAGGCCCAGAAACTAGAGCGGCAACTTCTCAGCATTAGCGTCTGCCCCGTCATTAACTAATTGAGTTAGTCCTGCAATCTCCAACCAAGACACTACCTCATAGCTGGTGGGTCGCTGGCAGCAGGGTTGACAAAACCCTTCAGGGATGGCGTGGAGGCTCTTTCTTGGCAGGTTCAGAGTTGGTTGGTTGGGTCAGTGGGGAGACAGACGGGGCGAACCACGCCGTGCTCGTGCCAAGCCACGCTGGCCGGGGTTGGTTATGGTTTGGCTGTACCTTTCAGCACAGCCTTACAAACACTGAGGAAGAGCCCGTGGACCTTCGCTGAGTAAGAGAAGCAAATTTAGTTATTGGAGTTCTCTGGAGATGCTGTTTTACTGCCCTCTAGGCAAAGATTAAAGCTTAAAATGTGGAAATTAAAGAAAATGCTTTCTCGAGCACACCGAAGTGAAGCAAGGGGTTGAGAAGACTTTTTGTGGGTCTTCATTAAGGTGTGTGTAAGATCTCTGGGCGCAGATAAGCAAGATTCAGTGGTGTACAACAAAGAATTATCAGGGAAGGCATCATAATTACAAAGTACTTTTATATTAAAATGATGTCATGTAATGGGTTGAAGAACAAGGGATATATAAGCCGTTCAGATCTTCTTTATCTAAATAATTGTTTTCTTATGCGTTATGCAGCAAACTTCTCATATAATTCCTATCCTTTAATGGTAGAAACTTATTAAATAAAGACTTTGAAACTATTTTAACATTTCAGTAGTATGTTTCATCTTGAGGTTACATTACTGAAATGCTACAGGGAAGCATGGAAATACAGAACAGGTTATAGAATTAAGGCTTAATGGGGGAACGTGCCATTACAGGACTTTATAGAAAATGCATAAACCCCTTTAAAACTTTATGAACTGTTGCACAGAGGATTAGATTAAAAAAAAAGAGAAAGAAAGAAAGAAATATGTAATGCTATGATATTGAACTTTGAGAATTCTCTTGTAGGTCTTTATTTTCTGGAGATCTGTTCCCTGAGAAAAGAAAGATCTGTATTTCTCTCATGTGTCGAATGATACTGAGACCCACATTCTGTGAGGAGGAATCACAGAGAACCTCTGCTTTTAGACTTTTCTTTAAGAAGTCGGCAACATAATAAGCAAAATGGAATGAAATGTGTCAACCTTTGGAAGATGAAGGGGATCTGGATTGAACCAGTGCTCGCAGTGGTTAGACCACAGGCTCTTATCAGTGCTTTATGATCAGTCTGTGCATTTCAGTAGTTCCTTGTAGAAATGTTCGCAGGTTGTATGTTATGAAAACAAGCAAACAAAAAAAAATCCAACTGGATTAAAACAACAGTTGATCCAAAAGACTTTAGGTCTCATCTCCTAAACTAAAACATACAATGGCCTTAGAAACAAGGGGCTCTTGACTGCTGCCCACAGCGTGGAAAGCATCATGGAAGTGAAAAATGAGTTCCTGTTATTTGTGAACTGACATGTATCGCTGTATTGCGGATGATTCTTCCTCTTTTGCCGAATCATCTTCTTGGTGTGTCAGAATGGGAGATCATTTGGAGAATACCACCAGATGGTGACTTGATGGTTTCAACAGGGCTTCACTGCGTTCCTTGCCAGTCTGTGACACTGCCAAAGCTGTGGAAGAGCTGAGAGCTGTGTGACCTTGCTCTGTTTACTCAGTGAGGGCATGTCTCCATGCTGTTGTGGGATCTTTTTATCTGCTTATGCCACTGGTGACCATGACCTTTTCTTTCTTGTCTGGGCTTGAGACTGACCTGCCTGACTCCTGAGCTGGATTAGATCTCATTTGACTTGTATTTCTTTCACTGCCAGGATGCGGAATCCTTTTTATTCAGCCCTTCTTACCTTAGGCAACTGCCATTGAGCTTCTGTCTTTTCTCCGGAGATGTTATTTGCCCAGAAGAGCCATCTACATCAATTTCAGTATTTGCAAGATTTTTAGAGCTTTCAGTTTGTGCATAATCTCGAAATGTACTTCTCATTCCCTGCAGATTTCTGAAAATGGAAAATTAGAAGCTGCTTTTTATAGATATCAGCTATATTATGAATGGATTCAAATGTACTTACATTTAATTTGTCCTGTGGTTTGGTCACTTTGTTCCAGTGGGCAGTATAGACATGTGAGTGTGGTCTGGTGATCAGGAAGTGCATTTCCAGAGCAGGAATGGGTTTATAATGTACTGTTTTTCACTGGAGAGAAGGTGGATATTTACTGAATGCAAAGTTGTAAATGCATTTGTAAAGCAACAATAGCATCAACCTTCTCTTTTGTAGTGTCTGTTAGGATGTAGGATGGATTCTGGGGAGGGAATACAAGACAGGCCTCTAGGATGCTGGAATGAAATACAGTTTCACAAAAGGTTTTCAGCCTAAATTTTCCTTTAAGCTGAGGTTTGAAGCTGTGAGTTACTTGCCAAGAGAAGAGTGAAAATAAACAAGGAAAGAAAAGCATGTAGAGATTGCTGCTGGAAATGCAGCGTAGTAAATAGCCACCCATTCCTTTCAGACCGGTACTTTCCATTCAAAACATATTTCCTCAAGCAATAAAGTCTCTTTGTTTTAATAGATCTGCTACCAGCAAACTTCCACAGCCGCAGTTTATAATCAGGAGCATTTCTTTAAGGCACAAGGGTGGTGAGTTTGCCCTTGGAGGCTGAATTCTCTTCACCTGCACAGGTGACAGTCCTCATACAAATAGGATCAGCTCTTTGGCTTCTTGAGATTCCTTAGATTTTCCCTCCAAGCTCTGCCATATTGTGGTCTAGATCAGCATTTAGGGTGTTTCCATTAGTACCAGATTTCAGGTGTGCAAGAACTTTCTCCTGTATCCTTACACCAAACTCTCATGGGCTGATTTCATGACTAACAGTCCTAGTGAGATTAGACTTTGAATCCAGGGAAGGCTGTTAAAAAAAAAAACCAAAAAACTGTCATGAAACCTACAGAAGTGGACCAGAAAGAGACAGAAATTGGGCATCACTCAAGAACAACGGACTCCTTGCTAGCAGGAAAAGGTGGTGGCACACACTGCTTTTTTTTTTCCTGGCTGGTAAAGTTTAACCCTCCTGGGTTTAAAATTTCAGCAAAGGGTTGATTTGAGTGATTAGCCAGTTCAGGCCAAATTGCTGTTACACTGACAAAGAGCTGTTTGGAAGAGGACTCATCCATACTGTAAAGATTTTGTAGGCTGCTCTCAGGGTCTCCTTCCCCTCAGCTGCTGGAACACGGAACCTTCCAGCTGCCTCTTTCTGCACTTTGCTCAGAGCAGAGAAAATATTACAAATGAACGTTTCTAAATCCCTCATTCAGTGTACTGAGGGCCAGAGCCTGAAGTAAGACTCCTGATAAACATGGGGATCCAAATCTGGCCCTAGGAGGGCTATCATCTATTACACTCCAGCAAAAGAGTGAGCTGATGTTAAGATCTTACTGCTCATTGCAAAGCTTATTTTGTTACATCAGCAGGCCACAAGGTTCAATAAGTTATGTGGCCTTTATCTGTTCCATATGTACTGGCTGCCTCCTGTAGTTCGTATGCATTTACACTGTGTATGTGCTTTAACGAGGGACTCCAGTGCCTTTAGACAGTAGAAAATGCAAATTGATGCTCCGGTCTGTAAAACTCTGTTTAAATTTGATTCTGCATCAAAAAATAATGCCAGTAATTGCAGATTTTGTTTTCTACAGGCTTCCAGCAGGGCTTATTCTTCAGGGGATTTTATAGGCATTGAAATTTGATAGATTAATTGTTAATAAAGGTTAGATTGAGTAAGTGCATACAAACAGCATAGTGAGTTTGGTGTTACACTGGCTCCCAAGCATTTTTAAAGGGCAGTTTTGGACTGAGATGCCAGACAGAATTTTTCAGTTTTAAGCCTAAAAAATTATTTAACTGTGGAACAATCCGTGCCATAAACCCAGTTTTCTTTCTTCTTTCTTTCTTTCTTTTTTTTTTCATCATGTTATCACTATCTCCTATCAGGATCTTACTGTACAATAGTGACCTCTGATGTAAAGGAATCAGGAGTGCCACTCGCAAGCCCTCCTGCACAGCCTTGCTGAGCAATTATAAGCCTATTCATCACCAGCCAAGCAGCTTGCAAAGGGAGGGACATGTGTGCATGTGCACACACACACACATACATGCACAGACAACTGAAAAACTGGTGATAAAATGAAATTGAGGAGCACAACACTGAAGGATCTGGAGCTGTTAATTTTTATAGCTGATACAGATACTAATATTTTATGAGATTTAGAACTATCAAGATAAAAAAAAGGTAATATCTAGCATTACCCTTTTTGTTTTAACACAGAGATAAAACTATCACTTGAATAGAGCAGCATTAATAGACCTCTTCTTTATGGACAGACCTATCTTCCTGTTTCCTTTTGTCAATATTTAGAAAAACAGAAGGAAGTTTTTGCCTAATCCTATGCAAAATCCACGAGCTGTGTTTTTTAGAGGCAATCCCCTTGCTCGCTTATTTCAAGGTATATTTCAGTTCAATACCAGGGCTGGGCTGATACCAGCCTGCTGTTGTGTGTCATGGCTGGGGACCTGGCTTCCTTTAAATGCAGGCTGAGTTCACACCAGGGATTTGGGTGAATCATAGAATGGTTCAGATTGGAAGAGACCTTAAAGATTACCTATTCTAACCCCTATGGGCTGGTTGCCACCCACCAGATGAAGCTGCTCAGGGTAGAGTGGCAAAGTGCCACGGCCTCACCGCCCTCTGAGTAAAGAATTTCTTCTTAATGTTGAACCTGAATCTCCCTTCTTTTAGTTTAAAGCCATTTTCCCTTGTCCTGTTACCGTCAAGCTATTTAAAAAGCCTGTCCACCTCCTGTTTATATGCTCCCTTAAGTACTGGAAGGTCGCAATGAGGTCTCCCTGAAGCCTTATCTTCTCTAGGCTGAACAAGCTCAGCTCCAGCCCTCTGGTCATCCTCATGACCCTCCTCTGGAACCACTCCAACAGCTTTGTAACCTTCCTGTACTGGGCGCCCCAGGCCTGGACGCAGTACTCCAGATGGAGCCTCTCAAGGGCAGAGCATAGCGGGACAATCTCCACAAGAGCAGTTGGGTGAGAGACTTCCCACTGCAGAACTAACGTGTGGGCAAACATTTGGGCCATGCACAGGTGCTGTCTGTGAGCAGTGTCACACCTAAGTGCTCTCCATTTGCTCAGCAGGTTACAGCTGCACCGAGGCTCTACAGTGGGCCAGGCAATAGCTTTGCAGAGGCCACAAGGTAATCCTTGAGGTCAGGGAAATAGATTGCAATAGAGTGGAACAGGAACTGGGGAGGATGCTGGCTCCAGGCTGTGGAAGAAGTCTGTGTTCATGATCCTTCAAAGTAAATAATATTACACCTTTAGGAATAATAACAGAAACATTTATTTCTAGCTTACTCAACAGAAGATGCCAAAGACATACTTTGAAGAAACAGGGTACTTGGAGAAATGTGATTTTATATTGGATGCAGCTTTGAGAAATATGTTAATGTAATGTCTCGATAAGATGGGGGTTCACTGTGTGTGCAGAGCAAGGGCGATCTCAGAGGTAAGGCGTGGAACCAGTGTTCAGGTGATCCGCTTTCCACTCTTACCAACCACAGGCTTCCTCTCTGCCTTTATTTACTTTTGTGATAGTTGACAGCCCTGAAAGTACAAAAAAAACTTTTCTTGTGCTACACAGGAAAGCTGTGTGAAGAGACACAAGAATTTGCAAAGTTGTCAAGTCTTCAAGCAACAGAGGTCGTACAAACCTACAGATAGATCAGATTCCTGGAAAATGCTAGTAGTTATGATTGTGTAGCAATACACCAGTGATTGCCTCAAACTTAGAGTGAACAGGAGGATGCGATATAGCCTAAGCTCTAAACTGTGCTTTATGTTGAGCTTATTTTTTATATTTTCTTTCGAGCTTTTATCAAAACTGTCAAGATTCTCTTCTCCCTCTCAAAATGATACACACACACACGTATTATGGAACGGTTATGTCTTTAAAACAGCCCTCAGTAGAGTAATTGCTGTTTTGTAGCTTCTGGAAAAGGAATGCTGGATTTTTCCAGAGTCATTGCAATCCCAACATAAACATTTTGGAGAACCACATGTGTTTAGGAAGTACTTTGATGATACGTAACATTCAGTGGATTCTTCAATATATTGAAAAAAAAGCTATGTATGCTTTGTAATCTGAGCCCTGGCTGGGCATCAAACTTCCCATAAGGCATTCTGTCCTAGCTGCAGCCAAGAGACCTGATACCAGTAGTGGTCCAAGAATTCAAGGTGTTCGTTAATATTCAGCTATAATGAATGCAGCATGTGTTTTTGAATAAACTACATGCTTGAATGAGAACCCCTCATTCAAGAAGCTCAAGTGTATGGTATAGTGATTAGACTTGGCAAAAAGCAGTTGTTTTGTAGGGGTGACACCAGCCTACTAATAGCAATTGCGGGCAGTGCATGTTGTGTAGAGTCACTCACAGAAGCAAGGCGCCGAGCCGTTGGGTTGTCACAGTGCGAATCCCAAGGGAGTGCCATGATGGCCAAGTCCCTTCAGGTTGGCACAAATCTGCTTTGCATTAGAGCCCAGTTGTTTCAAGCTTGAAATATGTTCGGCTGAATGCTCAGTCCTTTTCACTCTGGTTGATTTGTTAAAAGTTTGCTTGCTTTCAGTAAACTAAAAATGGGCCTGCTTTCTAGAAACCATTTGCTTGAGCATCTATGGAGAATCAGTTCCAGTTACCCTGGGTCAGTCCAATAACCCACACCAGCAGTGAAAATTTTGAGTTTGTTATGGAAGAGGTGAGAAATATTGAGCATTTATCCTTCTGATGCCTAAAATTTCACCAGTCTCAGAGCAGTCTTCAGTCTTCAAAGCGATTGTAATCTGTCCCCCAACAATCACGTAGGTCCAGCGTATGGTATGTATCACTACATGCTGGGGGGGTATTTTCATCCTAATATGTGCAGGATTGGGGCCAAAACATCTATTCAGTTGCATAATGGGGTATTAGGGTGGAGGCCCTCATTTCCATACTGTTCAGATGATCTTCTTTATACAGGGAAGCAAGATGTTCTAATACCCTTATCTTACCTTACATAACTACAGATGTTAATCATCAAAAAAAAAAAAAGATCCAGCCCTTTTTAATATTAGGGAATGAAGTGATAAGGCCTGTCTTAATTTTTCAAATTTTTCTTGATAAACCTTAACTCTGAGATGCCAAAAGAGCTGGATTCAGTAGCCTTCAGATGTAATTATCTCAGCCTGAGTGTACGTGTTCATCTTTTTTCCTTATAAGAAATATTTACATGAACTTTAGGGTGGAAATTCTTAAAGGGTTAATTGGAGAAAGGCATTTGGATTATTTCTTTTTAGGGAAAGGAAGGTAATATTTATAAGAAATAGCAATCTGTAAGAATAATCAAAAGATATTTATAGCATGTAGCAATTGTTTAATGAGTTTTCAGCATTTCCATTTCTAGGCAACAAACTTCATCAGCCACCAATATACCAAAAAGTGGTTTGAAGTGATTATTCGCTTTGGTACTATTCCTCATTACAAGTAGAGCTTCTGAAACCAGTGTGGAGAGGAGTTTCAAAGTGAAACCATTTTTTTTAAAAGTATGACTGCATATCTCTATAAAGTTGCTTATGGTTCCACTTTCCACACCCTATAAATAATAATAATGATTGAAAATAACAAAAGCTTCCCACTCAGACCAATTTACTGCAATTTTCCTTTCACCATCTTATTCAGTTTATTTAATCTTCAAGCTATCTCTGAATTGCCTCTGGATTTCAGACCTATGCATGCAGATAATTAGCATAGATGCAGATATTACACAAGATCAGCAGGCTTATCAGATACAGGCATTTCTAATGTGTCAGTCCTTTGCCATTCCTTTTTAGATTCCTACTTTCTAATAACCATAGAAACTTTTTGGGAGGATGTAGCCCTGGTCTTCGTTCTCTAACTGAAGCAAACCCCTAAGGATGGGACTTAAATGCAGAATGTGCTCTTAAAGGAAGGCTGCAATCTGCATGCCACACCTCTGCCCTCTCTTGTATACAACGGAAAGCCCATCAATGTTACTGTAAATTATGGTGGCTCAGTCCAGAGAAACCATATTTTGCACCTCATCTGGTCTAAATATTGAGTTTATGAGTGAATGTTGCTTTGCATTATGTGTTATAGATGCTTTATGTTTATTTAAGAACTCAGTTTGCAGGAATGTTTTCCAGACATGCGGTTTACCGCAATAGACAGTTGTTGATATTCTGATCCCAAGAGCGTTAGAATATGTTTAGAAATTGCGACACTTTTAAAACCAGATGTTCTACATAAGCTACACAAAAAAAGGGGGTGGGGGAACAAATAGAACTGTCATTTGGCATGAAAACAAGCCTGTGTTAAAGCAAAGGCAAACACATACCAAGTGAAATAAACGCAGTGAACTGCCCTCAACCCTTTCCTCCTTTTGTAAGTAACTATTTTAACAAAAGATGGAAAATCCTAGCTCCCAGATGGTGTGGGAAGGGAGAAGGAAGGCTTTCAGGTCCAGGTTCCCATTGGAAGGAAGCTGTTGGATCTTACTCCTGCGATGGATCAAAATAGAGTGACAGAGCTGGGCAACTTCACGCAGGGAAAGAATGTAAATCTGGATTCAAAGCCCAGCATGGAAATTCATTTTCTTTTTCTTTCTAAAGGCAAATGGTCACCACTGGGGAGGCAAAGAACATTGTGCCCAGCATGGTGAATCACCATAAAGAGGTTCCTCCCAACAGCCATAGGATGGTGGCACGTACTGCTCTGCCATCCAGGATGATTTGACAGAGAATGTCTGCAAACAGGTGAGGGATCCTGCACCAGAGACAGCCTCAGATGTTGAAGTATCTCAAAATATCTCACCAAGAGGTATCTGGAACAAGAGCACAGCTGGGCAGCAGAACAGTGGGGACTCACAGCCATCTCCTGCTGATGACAGACTGTCTCTTTCCATTTAATCTGTTGCTGTTTTTTCTTCTGACTTTAAATTCTTTCCCTTGTTCATATAAACAGAAGGTGGAAAAGCTTCACGTAGACCAACCTTGGGCCTGTTAGGGTAATCAGTGACAGCAATCTTGGTCCTTGTGGAAGAAAATAGGAGCTTGTGGCAGCCAGAAGAAATCAAGTCACTTTTGCTTTCCTTTACAACTGCATCCCACAGAGACAGAAACATATTACCAGCAAGTCTGGAGACGTTTTCAAGAAACTCTTAGTTTAAGCAACTACAACAATGCACGTGTTTGCCTAAAGATTGAAAACGTTGCATTTGCAGTATAGAAGTGATGTAATGTCTGCCATGCGGCCTGATTTGAAAACAGTTAAATCAGAATTGTAAAGAAGAGTGTTGTGCAAACATGTCTTTGCCAGCAGGTGTCCTGAGCACTGAGTGTTGGATCTGCTTGGACCCTCTAGTATCTCTTCAGAGCTGTAGCAAGCCTTCTCTGCACATTGCTGCTGCCTTTTTGCAGTTTGGTAGGCTGCAAAGGAGCAGAACCACTTATAAGTTGTTTCACAGGAGGCAATTTACTGATGTTAGTAAAAGGAAAAAACTGCCCTGCCAGCTTAGTCACTCTGCCTCCTCTGAACAGAAGACTCCTCCTAAGATGGGACCAGTTCGTTAGTCCAGCTTCAAAGAATTAATGCAGTAGTAGGATCTGCCCACTGACTCATTCTGCTCCTCATGAGTACCTGAAAAGCCAGCTCTGAAACTCTTACTAGGTCTGCCTCACTAAAGACAATTTATGGCGGAAGTTCATGTACATATTTATTTTGTTGCTAAAGAGTTTGCTGGCATACTTCAAAGTGTGGGCTATTGCCTGTTCAGGTTTATTGCCTGCTTGAGTGAATTATTGCCTACCTGAACAGGCCTGCTGAGCAATAGTTCAAATTAAAACATGTCATTTATCATGTTCACACCAATCCAAAATGACCGCAAAACCCAAGGTGTAATTATTGCCAGCCTCTGACTGCAGAGCTATCGCAGCAAGCTCCCAGCCAATGGGGAATACTGGTTCCTCTCTTCAAAGGAAATCTGCTGCTTTCTTTGTAATCAACAAATATGACCTTAGCATTAATAGTAATGCTGTTTCACATGCTGATATTCACCTCTGAAACCAGCTTTTAAATATAGTGGAAGAGCGTGGCATGGATCTCATCCAAGATGACTTTTTCTTCAAAATGCAGTTTTAGACCAGAAATTTTTCATTCAAATTTCTTCTTTAAAAAACAAGTCCTGCAATTTTCACCAATATCTGGAAAGTAGGTTGTCATACGTCCTGGAATGATGATGTTATTTTTATTGCTGTTATTTTTCATTGCCATTACCAAGAGAAATCTCAGCACCATCATCAGCTGTGGACTCCTTTGTGCCTACAGCTGAAGTAAGTGAAGTCTGTACACCCGTATTCTGCTCTGTCCTTTTCTATCCCTATTGTTTATTGTGTCATCTTTCCATATTCCTTGATATATCCCAGGGCTGGTGTCATATTTTAACCTAAAATTTGTAGGGCTACAGCTGCCTATGGTATGTATATGAAAGCAGGGAAAAGCAGCAATATATATAGTGTGCTGTTCCCTCGCATCCCTCCCTAAACCTTCCTGGCTCATCCAGGGATTTTGAGCTTCTTCTGGATAACATAAATCTTTTGAAGCAAGAGAGAAATAAACCTTTTTGTCTATGTCTTCACAGAGGCACTCTTCTTTCTTTTATTGAAGGGCCTGAAAGGAGAGAAGTATTCAAACAAGAACTGAAATATCAGACAACAAAGATCAGAAATACCTGCTTTAATGGAAGAATGTTATGGTAGGTACGAAAGGTTAATGTTTTTGATCTGTTTCAACACATAAGTGTAAATACGGACAGAAAGAAGCAGTGGCTTTAATCTGTTCAGAAAACTGTGTGGTGCAATTTACCTGCATTGGGGCTGAAGGTGGGCCAGGACTGCAACATACGATCAGGCTGGCTGTAGTTTGTGCACAGCGCTGGTTCTGAGCATCCTTATTCCTGTCTCACTTCTCCATGAACCATACCAGGTCTCTGCAACTAAATAGTTCTCAAATTATGGAGTTTGCATTCTGATCTCAATTTTGCAACTCAAGCCTACCTGTGGTTATGCAGTCAGACAGAAAAGCCAACAAGCCAAGAGCAACGCCTAGTCACCGACTTTGATCTAGAAATAGTTATTATCCTGCTATCTACATTACAAAACATCCAGTTTGCTAAACCTGGGTTATCTCCTGATTTGGCTTCATTTGATAGACAAGAGCAGTTCCAGCAGGGAGAGCTTCACATCCTGAAATGATGCATCTTTCAAAAAACTGATAAGTGATAAACCTTGCAAAACCTGAGAGTGTAAAATGGTATTTCCATCCACCTCCCAGCTACCTCTCTGCAGTTCATCTTAAGCAGCACCACTGGCAGCCTTTGCAGACGAAATGGGGAAATGTCTGAATGCTTCACCTTACATGGGTAATGCAGCCAGGTCACAGCTGAGACCCACCAGCGGGCAGCAAGAAGAAACATACACTTCTAATGAGAAGCATGTCAGCGTGGATATGGAGAGAATTTATTGAAAAGGATTTATTTTCAAACAACCTCTTCAAATTTCTTTTTTCTTGGAAGCATAGTGGGAAGTTACTTAAAAAGGAAGTCACTCAGAATTCTCTCCTGTTCACTCCACATGAGAAAGAACTCTTCTCTCTCTGAAGAGTGAATTTGGGTCACAGTGCGGTAGCGTTCAGTCCTCATGCTGAATTACTTGCTGAACATGTGGTAGCGTTTTGCGACGTGATCTGTGAACTGGGAAGTAAGCTGAGCTCACCCAACCCATTTCATTTATAGCTTTACACAAGTAAATAAGTATGTTTTCAGCCACTCAACACAGGAATGGCTTGCAAATTGCAACCGCCATTGCCCAGGAGGTTAAAGGTTAAGCTTTTCAACAGGTCAGACTGCAGCGCTAATTCACCTCGCTAGTGAGTCCCAGGCAGCCTGTAACGCATATTTGTGGTGGTTGTGTTTGTATAGCATACACATAAAATGAAAACCGTATGACAGAGGTTAGTCCTCTTAAATGGTTGTCACATTGGCTTGGGTAACTTTCATACAGTTATCCATATGTTAGCCAAGATTCTGGTGGTATTTTTGTATAAATTTTATTGGCGTGGTGAACTAAATTGGGTAATTTCATAGCTATTATAATCAGCCAGTGGCCCAAGCAATGAACAGCTCTGTTTATCGTGAGAATGTTACTAACTGGTCTGGCCAGGTTCAGCTTCCAATGGTGGCCCTCTTCCAAATGCAGAAACCCTGTATTTCTGACACAGAGGGCTCAGACAGGCGGTCCCTGTGTGCTTATCCACAGAAGCACTGATGCTGCAGGCTGAGGGCTCAGCTCCTGTCACCAGATGTCTTTCCTGAATGTTAGACAAATAAGGAGATTGCAAGAGCTTCCTGATTTCAGTTTGCAACTGCTAAAGCTTGGACTGAGGTCTGGCTTAATGGAGATGTCTGAATTAAGAGGCTAAATTAGGCACATAGGTGCCCAGTTGAGAGGTAGATGCTCCCAGAGATATTTCAGAGAAGTGCATTTGTTCCCTGTGAGGGCCTGACCCATCGGCTTTATGTGGAGCTCCAGGTAATGAGTGGCCAAGCACCTGCATCTCAGTTGGACACCTGCAGTGTTATGCATGTGGGCCTAGATAGCTACACCATGTCCAAAAGTCCCTGTCTCAGGTGGTTTCTCCAGGGGCTTGTTTTATTCTGTGACCTTGTGTACTACTTGGTGAACAGCCATGGCATGCAGGCGTGATCCTGAGGACAGTGAGGGTGTGTGTGTGGGGGTGACCAAAGGAAGCCATTTACTGCCTTTTGTTGGCAGAGAAGTATTAAAATTTCCTCCTCTGCAAGGCAGGAAGAGCAGACACGGCCCTGGACTTCCTCCCTAAGATCCTTCCTGACCAGGATGCCCTTCTGCAAGGGAGGAGCTGTGACCCTTGAAGGCCATGTCTTGGCACATCAGGACATACTCATGCACAGCACATAGTTGTTGCTCTGTTGCAAAGCAGGTGAACTTCAAAACTGAATATGCAGGCCATTTCAGAGAGGTTTCTGCTGAAAGAAGAAGTATGTAGCAAATAAAAAAGCAACCTGTGAGTGCATGTGGCGGAAGAGGAGCAAGATACTTTGAGAAGCTCTGCTTTCCTGCTCCCAGAGTCCCTCTGCATCCCCTGGAGAAGACGAGTGGTCCCCATCTTTGGTGAAATGCCTGATGGAGCCGGCAGCATAACTCTGGTTTAACACTGACTATGAATGATGCTTACATTTCAAAAGCATTTTTTAATAATATTTTTCATAAGTGTAAGCTAAAGTAGTTACTTTCCACCAGGGTCACGGAGAGTTCACTAAATGCTGATAGACTGTATTCTGTATTAATGGCGCTAAGCTAACTGCCTCACAGAACTGCCAGAGCCCTTTATTTAAAGAAATAGCACTGTATTTCACAAGAAAATATTTCTAAGGCTTTCCTTACTGATAATTTGTCTAAAGAGAGACAGGTCTAATCATTTATATTGAATCTGGGAAGCCTAGAATTGGATGTGTTCAATGAGATATGTGCTTTATTTGAATATACATTTAGAGCAGCGTGCCACACAGATCATTAAAGCATTTTGTTTTCTTTTTATTTAACAAAATATCAGCAATTAGCTCCTTTGGCTAATTATTGGATTTTTTTAGCTGATTCTTCGGCTACAAAGGATTGCTTGTGCCTTTATGCATAGTTTCCAGCAGCAAGAAGAGACTCACAGCACGGATTGCATTTCTTCTCTTCAGCAAAGGGAAGGGGTCTGCAGCTCATCTGCATCAGTTCATCTATAACACTGAGCCAGGTGACGGGGCTGGGACTTATCCCTGCACACAGGACCTGGTTCATCCATCCACAAGCGTATCAGGAGTGGGGGACTTGTTTCTGGCTGTAGGTAAGATTCTTACTCCCTTGCCTGAGAAATGAAAGCCATAAACTAGTTCTTGCTGGTACTTATGTAAATTCCCTATTAGAGGTGGTTTGAAAAGTGTGTTAGTTAGAAACCAGTTCTTATAATAGTTGTGTATATGAAGTGACTTTACAGCACAATTAACTAGAAGAATGTTGTAGATTGAATAAATTCTCTCCACTGAGATAGTGCAACCCATTGAAATCTATGTGACTGCACTTGGAATTGTCTGCATGGAGGGCTTGGTAATGCAGCCCATATCCTGCCAGCACTGAGACGAAATCCAGAAACTGTGATATCTTGAGAAGGGCAGGTTCAGCTTCTTGAGTGATAAACTGTCCATAAATGTAGTGAGAGAAGTTGAAGGTCATATTTCGTGGGAAAACAGATCCTGAGGCACCATTAGAGTCTCAGTGCATGCAAACGGGTTTCAGCCTATTGTTTTAGGGAAGCTGTACTGTTGTTTATCTGTGTAAGATGGCACTGAATGACCCCAAACAAGTCTGAGTTAAAGTACATAGAGAGAGAATTAATTAGTCAGGCACTTAACTATGAGCTTAACGTTAAGCATACAAAATAAAAGGAGATACATAATTTTGTTAAAATGACTTCAGTGGCATTGTTTGTATGTTAAAAGTTAATCACTGAACTTATCTGTTGCATTATATCAGGGTCTAATATGGCTTCTGCACTTATTTACAGATCTAAGAAGTTTAATGCGTTTACCGTGAACTCTTGCTGCACATCAAGAATTGATTGTTGCCCACAGACAAGTGGGGTAAGACCAGTGTAGCCTTGGTCTTAAAAACTGAGGGATAGCAGGGAGCTGAACGTAAATAGGGAAGATGCCCAAGGCAGGTTGGTCTTCAGCAGTTCACCATCAGCAGATCAGACTTTCCAGAGCCTTGAAGGCTGAGCAAACATCACTGGTTTTGGCATTAGCCCCAGGGGAAACAGCATTAGGCCACTGCTGAGTGCTTTTGAAAACTTTTGCTCGTTGGGTTGGAAATGGTAAGAGAGGAACATCTCCACGCATGAAGGTGAGTTCTGGTCTTTGTCACTCATGCATATGCTACCTATATGCATATATAGGTACCTCCTGTCACCTCATCATTAGTTGGACACAGTTACCTTTTGCTCTCAGAACTCAGTGTGGGTAAAGGTGACAGACCTCAAAACCCAGACAAATGGATCTTTGTAAGAGAGACCTGTGAGCTGGGCTACCCCATCTAGCTCCATCTTCACACATATGGGAAGAGAGGTCTGGGGAGGTCTAGGCAAGAAACCAGTATTCCCACTCACTAACAATTAAAAAAGAGATGTTCCTGAGTGATGTACTCAGCGCCTTCAGTTCTCACTGGGGTAGAGTTCCTTCGGGACTACTTTCCTGTGTCTTTAGGGGATGTAACCAAATTATACCACATGAGAGCTTGTAATTTTAATGCTATGCTGTAAGGGAAAACTATAAACATAACAGGAAAGACTGGATGTTTTCCATTCATATTTTTAGAAAGGTTTCTTCTCATCTGTACACATTAGTTTTCCAGCATCTTTGGCAAGATTTAAATGAATTATTTAACTGGAATTGAAAAGCAAGTCTTACTTCTAAATTAAGCCAATAAAAGCTCTTTTTTTTTTTTTTTTTTCCTTCTCTAATTCTTCAAATGTTACCACAGAAGATAAAGATCAAATCCAGATCCAAGAGGTGATAAGGCTATCAAAATACCAAACCTCTGAGCTGATGGGCGGGAGGCAGAGCTTGGAGAGTGATGACGGACTGTGATCAGAAGTGTGGTCAGTGCAGCTGAAGTGATAAGGCTTTAACCAGAAGTATTTCCATCTTGTGGCAGTCCTTTGTGACGGGTACCACTGCTCCAAGAACTCTTGTGTGTATGGTGTAAAAAGAGGGAAATCAGGAGTGGACCCTGGCTTGGAAGATCAATCTCTTCTTCTCTATTAATGGGAACTCAGCAGAAATGATGAGTAAGAACCCAGCAGGAGGCTTTGTTTCAGAAACTAGAACCTGCCCAAAAGAAACACTTGGTGGGAGAGATGAGCTCTGCTGCCAGGGCCGTGCTGTGGTCACTGCTTGGTCTGGCCAGGCTGAAGCTCGAGATGTTTTACAAGCTGAACCAACAGCCTGGGGATCAGCAAACCCATTCTGCTTTGTGTGAGAGGTAGTAGCCCTTGCTCCTCACTCTGCAAAGCTTAAAATGCGCGTTTCCTTGGGTAACATGTGGATAACATCTATTTACTGGAAAGGTCAATCATCTGAGTTGTGGAGCGGGAGATTTTTAATGCCCATACCCACCCCCTCACAAAAAATCTCTCTAGTATTTCCATGCTTCCCCTTTTTCTGTTAAGACAAGATTTTCTCCTGCAACTGAACAGTAATGTTTCATAAACAGTCCCTCCGTCTGCAAGTGGACCTTGAAAATTGATTATTTTATGTTTGTTTCTTTTAGTCTCCAAATGTTTCTACCATTATGAGGCGGGCAGTTATTTTGCTAGGAAGGAATGCGAAGAATTAGAGAAGTTGAAAGTGATTAGGACTCTGTCTTTTAAGACAGAGCCAGTCACAAAGCCTGGCATTCAGCCTGCGGGGAGCGAGCATCATAAGACACCCTGAAGCCTTGAAATCCCTGGGTATTGAACCCCATGGGGTGGCTTTTGCATTATCAGGGAAGAGATGATATTGAGGAGACAGCTTTCTTCATATTTTAAAGGTCTCCGAGTTAATATTTATTCTAAGTAGTTGTTTATTTTTGGGTACTTTTATTGTTTCTAGGAAGGCCACAAAGAGTTCAATGTTATGGAGAAATGGTTACTTTGTGTTTATGGTTAAAGCAAAAACAAGAAGAAAAAAAAAAGTGCCAAACAATCCTGCCCCAGTTCTTTATTTAAGGAGACAATGTACTTTCCACCCATGCACAGGCAGTGCTTTACAGGCTGTATAATAAAACGCTGTTCCAGATATTGTCTAAATAGAAACAGATTTAACCCTGCTGTTGTGACTTGCATCGCTGGGTAATGAAAATTTTCGGTCTGGTTTTACTGTTTTATCCTTGCTGTGAACTGTGCATCCGCAAAACCTCGTGCACAGAGACCTGTTGTTGCAGTGCCATCTGTTTGTGTAGGAAAGGTGGACATCCCCTGAAACATGAGGCAACAGTGAGGCTTTGGCCTTCTCTGTTAGGTCATGAATTCAGTCCTCAAGGAGGTATTTCCTACAAAGACCACTGATCATAAAACAGAGCCCCGTGGTTTCCAATGGGAGCTCCGAGTGCTCATGATAACAAGGTGGTGGTCCCTATTTGTGAGATAGGTCTGAAACCCAAACATTTCTAAGCTTAAAGCTCTTTGAAAGTGAGTTAAATCATTTACCCCTGCAGTTGTCCACGAAGGGCATACTCAGAACTGCTGAAAAGATTCTTTAATTTAAGTTGGCTTTGACAATTACCCACTGCTGTGTTACCTAAAGCAATCTCCAAGCATTTCTCCATGGGGGGAAAGACCTATGATAAGAGATAGTCCCTGAAGATCCGAGAACAAAAGATGGGCTGCAGCATATGCATGTCAGGAAACGGTCCATTACTCATGAATTGCTCCATTTCCGTATACCAATGGGGGTCACCCTGTCACTGAGGACCAGAAAGATTATAACAATAATATAAGTACTGCTTTATTTACAATTTTACAAGAAAACAACTTTCCATAGCCATTACAGAATGACTGTTTTTTTAAAAGTTTCCACAAATAAAACACTCTCAGAGGACAGTAGGAAGTTTGCAATTTGAAGCATTTTGCAGTGGGACTAAAGGCACATTTCCATGTGTCACTGAGCTGGAGCCAGCTGTTGGGGCATGAACTAGGAAGAACCAGATTCTCCTCTTTGTTCCCCTGCAGATTTCCTGTGTGACCTTGAACAAGTCACTGAGTTTCTCTGCCTGTGTGTACTGGCAGTACTCTGTTTTCCCTTTGACACCCCATGACGCTCCCTTAATCTGCTCTGTTATCTGGAATACTGCAGTGAGAGGCACTGGCACCATTGCCATGATGGGGATCTCATGCTGTAGGAGTTCTCCGTACCTAGAAATTTAGCATCTGGGCAGTATAGAATCATAGAATCATAGAATCACTTGAGCTGGAAGAGACCGTTAAAGGCCATCTAGTCCGACTTTTCTGCAGTGATCAGGGACACCCACAACTCCATCAGGCTGCTCAGAGCCCATCCAATTTGACCTTGGATGTCTGCAGGGATGGGGCTTCTACCACCTCTCTGGGCAACCTGTGCCAGTGCCTCACCAATTTTATTGTAAAAAAATTCTTCCTTATATCCAGTCTAAATCTCCTCTCTTTTAGTTTGAAACCATTTCCCCTTGTGCTGTCACAACAGGCCCTGCTAAAGAGTTTGTCCCATTCTTCCTGGCGGCCACCTTTAAGTACTGAAGAACTGCTCTCAGTTCTCCCCACAGCCTTCTGTTCTCCATGCTGAACAGCCCCAGCTCTCTCAGCCTGTCCCTGTTGGAGAGGTGTCCCATCCCTTGGAGCATTTTTTGGCCCTCCTCTGGATGCGCTCTGACACTGCAAGCACTTTTACATTCTGCCCACAGCAGGGGCATGGAGGCTAGATGACCTTCAAGGTCCTTTACAACCCATGCCATTCTGTGATTCACACTCCCACCGGCCTGTGCCAGCCCCCTGTAACCTACCTGTGCATTCTGATCCCAGCAGTGGAAAGACTGCAGGAGGGATGCAGGGACTGGGCCATGGTGCATTTCCCACCTGCAGGTCAGAGGTAACAGGATTCGCCTGCTGCGTGAGAAACCATGTGAATGAGTACGAGTGACAGCAAGGGCAGGCATCATTACCATAATGCCTGTCTTACAGGTGTTGGAGGTAGTCACTGGAACAACATCGCCCAAAATTTGTGTCCACTTGAAATGCTCCATATTTGTAATCGCCGAGCAAGAATGAGCAGGTATGACTCTGATTCTTATCATCTAGCATTAAAACACAACAATCACCCCAGCCCACCTCTTAGTATTCATTTTACTTATTAAAGCTTCCCAACAAGTCTCTGCAGTGATGTTATCTGCTAAATTGTGTGAGGTTTCTGATCATTAAGTGGATTGGTCTTCAAAGAGCTAAATGAAAATGAGCAATAAATATCAGTGTTACTTAGGTCGTATAGTGCAAAATGACAAGGAGACCGAAAGACCTTCTGGCAACTGTTAGAACAAACAAGTGTGGAATATATTCACTAATGCTTCTTGCGGGTTTTCAGAAAGTTTTTAATTATTTGGAAAAGCAAGTTAAAATGGAGAAGCAGACTTGATCTTAAGCTGGAAGAGGTAGGAACTCCCAGCAGGCTTTTTTGTTCCAGTGCTGTGACCTGGAGTTATGTGCTTTACTGCTGTACTAACTCTCCTCTCTGCAGAAGGAGCATTGTAATATTCATGTATGCGCTGAAGATATTATTATGGCAATTTCTCCAGTGCTTTGCACATAAACAGATACATTTAAGAAGGTGAGCCTCCCGCTGGTGGGTGTAAACATGAGCTTCAAGTTTTGCACCTGCAATTGCATTTCCTGTGTGTAACTGAGCACTCGTACCAGTAGAAACCTGACTGCAGAGGTAAATGAGGCAGCAGTGGTTGCCGTAACTTCTACTTGTAGCTGTGTTTTCATTCACTTGGAAAAATAAGCAGCCACAACAGTTGTTGGGGCAAATTGCATCCCCATCCAGGGAGTATGAAAATCGCCCACACAGGCACTGTAAGGAATATTAAACCGCTGCGTGATTTCTTTGGTTGTATTCTAAGGACTGATTTTTACATGGGCAAAAACATGATGAAAAATTATTCAAAAACGTTGCAGCTTCTTCTGTCATACCTCCATACTGTCTCCTGTTTGACATGGACAGATCCCCAACCCCCCACAGTCCCACTCATCCTGCCCTCAGAGGCCGGAGTTTTGCTCTGGCCAGGACAAGGGGTTCTCCTTGCCCCTCACCAGCTTTCCTTCTTATGGGGAAGCAGTGTTCAAGAGGGATCACAGTAGAGAATTTCTCCAGTAATAAAAATACCAAAATGTGACTGTACTCCTTCATTAGACTCTTTCAAGGTCTTGGCTGTTGGCATCTCTCTCACGATAACTGAAGCATGCTGAGCGAGAAGCGCACCCGAAAGAAAAGAGGGAGTTCAAAGGGGAACTGGAAGATGGAGGCAAACAGAAAGAAATGGAAGTGTCAAGTTTTTAAACAGAAAACAAAGAAGCCTATAACCTAAAAACCCACAAGCCTAAAGGTAACAGTCATTTCCTATTTCTGTGCAAACTGTTGGGGTTTCTCTGAAGGAAGTGGGGGGTGGGGAGAGAGGACAGTTCCTGGTATTTTCCTGAGATTAGAAAGCAAATCAAAGTTATCAGGTTTCCTTTGTGACTGAAATAAGTGTTTTGAAAAGTGTGAACTCCACCTTAGTACAATCCTGTGCTATATGGTAAAGGATGAGTTACTGGGGTGATGGCTGGGAGGGAGCCAAGGAATCTTTACTCGCAATTGACCCCACAGTGTTGTTCCTTATGTGTAAGGGAAAAAAATCTGGCTCAAAACCAGAACGATTGGGTACTGGAATGGGCTGCCCAGGGAGGTGGTGGAGCCACCAACCTTGGAGGTGTCCAAGAATGAAGGAAATGTGATTCTTAGAGTAATGGTTTAGTGGGCATTATTGGTGGTAGGTGGATGGTTGCACTAGATGATCTCAGAGGTCTTCTTCAACCTTAATGTTTCTATGATTCTATGACTGCATCCTTCTTGGCAGTCAGTAACACGTGAGTCATTTACACCTAAGGACTGTGCAGCCCTATGCAGTGAGACACCTTCCAAGCTCATATGGATAATTTGACATCTCTGCCACATGGTGACTTAACCAAATGTACCTGAAAGCTTTCTCCTCCTTGGTGAAATATTTATTCACAAAAAGCACCAGTAATGTAAGAGTCAATATGAGATATCTAGAGGAAGTCCATTAATTGGTTTCAGAATGTCTTCAAACAAGACTGAAGCAAATCAAAGCAGTGTAAGGTAATGGTAAAATTTATAGTTCAAAATCAAGTTATGCAGTACTTCTTAAACTCAATATTTTAAACTTCTGTGGAAGCATCATAAGGCTTTTAGATTGTACTTGTGATCCAGCATGATGTGCAATACTTCAGCTCACCTTCTGCAGATAAGGGAGATAGGCATAGCATGGGGAAATGAAGTCTTAAATGTGCTTGCTAGGTACAGGCAGCAGGGCGTAGGGACCTGGGTTCATCTGTGGTTGAGCTCTGCGCCCATCCCCCTTCCTCTGCTGCGTACAGGCGTTATCCACCTGCACAGAATGGAAGAGCCCCAATGTAGAGGCTTTGCTAGCTTTTAAAGGGTCTGGTCTCCTATGACTCGAGCAAGGGCATGGAACTGAGAAGCTGAATGCCAGTGGGGTTTGCTCCCATTTTCTGGTTAGTAGTTATTTGGCTGAGGAGGGCAGTTCTTTTACAGGGAAAAAAAAAGTTTATATAAATATTTACTGAGGAGAAGCAACCCAGAATGAAGAAGAAAAGAAAAAAAAAAAAAAAAAGGGTAATTGTGGTCTCAGGTCTCTGGTGCTAAAATAGGAGAATCTAAAGCTGAAATGGTTTGGCTTGCTCTGAAGCCTGGCGTGCAGGGCCCATGTTTTTAAAGACGTCATTTTGCATTTGTTGCGTCAGTTTGGATTTACATACACTTCTGTGAAATCTGAGCCATAAATGTTGATTTTAAACAAAGACATTTCCATAGGATCTTTATTGTCTGTGTAGTGGTGAAGTGCTATGAATAATTTTTCCCAGGTGCTTAAACAGGTGGTGTCTTCAAGGGAAGCAGGGCTTCTTTCATGTTCCCTATAATTTGTGCTGTCTTAAGCCTTCATTGTCAATGTCTTGGGCGAACGTTTATGACTGTTTGAATAGTGCCTTCCCCACAAAGATGCTTGGTACCCAGCTCCTCAATTGGAATATAAGTGCTACAGTTATTTATTTACAGGGAAGGAAATAACACAGTGGCTCTATTTGCTACTCCTAAATTTATTTTCTCTTCTTTTGTGCAGTGTAAAAATGTTAGTCATCACCAATGGCCCTTGGAAATAAGCTTTCCAAATATATTCTCATACTCTATATAGATGCACTGATTACACTCCAGCAGGTCGGCAAGGGGAAATCTGAAATAGTGGCACTAAATGACAAGGGAAAAAATCACTGGAGAGAAAATTCTCCATAAAAATCTGAGGATGATTATGGAGCATAGGCAGATGTCACCAGCGCTGGACTGCAATTCTTGTTGAGCCCTCAGTTCTCAGACACCATTGATTAAAGTTGGATGGAAAAGTGCCATACAGCAGAGCAGACTCACGGGCTTCAGCTCCTGTTTCCATCTGCTCTTTGGGCTGCGAGTTCAAACCTGCATGATAAAATTGGGATTTTTAATCTTGTGTTCAGGATCCAAGCAAAAATAGTTGGAGAGAAGAGAAGGAGCTGGATGGTTGCTGTTAACATACAGAACTTGTGAGACTGCCACTTTTGTTAGGATCTCACGTTCAGAAGTGGGAAGCAAGCTGTGGCAGCCAGGTTTGGAAGCGTGGACTGATGTGGCTGTGAGATTCCATTTCCTCATTCTGTTTTTTGAAAAGCCATAACATACAATAGTCGCTTTCCTAAGAAGCATGTGTCATGGACTTGGATTTATCAGCATTTTTAAACATAATGGACAACTATGCTTGCTGAGATCCATCAATTATGAGGGCACATTTAAGCTGTATAAACATTTCCATGTGGTTTTGGGGTCTCCCTCAGTGATGTCCTATGGCTGTCCTGTCCACGCTCATTGCTAACATGCAGAGAATCCTCCGTAACTTAGGATACTGCAGAAGTGAGGGATTGATCTTTCCCTGTTGTATATACGTGTGGAAATCATCTGTGTGCACAGAATAGGGAGGGGGAGGCTGCACATGGGTTTCAGGGGGATGCTTGGAGAAGGTGGTACTCTGACAAGCCAAGATACTACTTGCTCAGCCAAAGAGTTCAACCAAGTAAGACACAGAGGTGTGGTGCTGTAGGACAGTATCACCTCTGCTTCTCCAGCCACATGCAGATCATTTCTAGGATAATAGCAATAGCCAAAGTGCACGTTTATATATACATACATATATATCTGTGTGTGTGTGTGTGCATACACAATCCTTTTTTCATTTGTTCCATAAAAGCTGCCGTTAGGGCCTGTAAACTGAAGCAAACTACCAAGTGCCTACTTTGTTCAGAAATAATCTGAAATACTTTTCCTTTTTTTCTTTTTTTTTTTTTTCCTCCTCCTTGTTTTTCCAGCCATATGGATTTGCCAGTTCACTGCATCATTGCATGTTTATAACACAGCATTTCTTCAGCAGCTGTCACTATCTCACAGTGCCATAGTACATCTTACGTACTGAGTTCCAAACCATGATACAATAGAAAACAGCTTACATTTAAAGAATAGAAGGCCCTCCCTTGACATCTATTTGGACACTGGTTGTGGACCTCAGAAGGCAGAAGGTAATAGCAGCACCCTCAAATATGTCTGCTGTTCCATCTGTATGTCAGGGCTATTAATTCACCACCGGTGCTTGACGTTTAGCAAGATGCAGTTTAGGGCACATTTGGCAGAGAGATGTTTTTCTCTCTGCTAACTGGGAGCACACAAATTGGCTGCTGGGATGTAGCGTGGGATGCTGACTTGCTAATGGGTGTTTTCAGTCTAGGAAAAAGCTGGGTGAAAATTGAATAGGCGCACCACTAAACAAAGGTTGTGTGCAAAATTGGGAGATTTCAGTGGGCTGGATTACAGTTGCCCTCGGCCTCATCATAACAATGTTTGGATCACAGCTGAGCTTTAAAAAAAATTAATCTGTGATAATGTTCCTTGACCAAAATGATGAAGGATCTCTAAGAACTGCCTTAAGATGATGCTGTCTGGAAGGGGTAGGGAAGTACTGAGGCTCTCTGCTATTATTCCTGTCATCTTTGCCTGGCAGTCCTGAGAAAAGACCAAGAAGTGGGGAAGTTACTCTGTAGACTCTTTTGTCACATTGTCACTTGCTGCGTGCCTGCATTGGGCCAAAATGCAGGATTCGCTGAGTGTGTGACACGGGCTCACCTCACTGTGTGAGAACATGTGTGGGTGTCAAGTCACAGGGAAAAGAACATCTTGCCCTTTTTCTCATGTAATCAGAGTGCTTAAATTCAGTCATGCTGGGGCAACCCCTACTGAAGCTTGGCCATCCAGACTGTATTTGGTGCAAGACTGTTCAGGCTGTGGTACTTTTTCAGAAACTTGGTAGGTCTGACTTTCTGCTCATGCTTACCCTTTTGACAGTCACCAGTAGCGGGAAGAAACATTTTTATTTTTTTTTCCCTAATGAATATTATGACACGATAGCTTGAATTATCAACATGTCTTGTAACATGTTGCAGATGGTGGTTTAATGATGTAACGTCACTTCATAGAAAAGAAAATATATACCTAGTAGTTAGCTCAAACTTGATCAGATAGCAGTAGATTGCAAATTGATGTTGCTATTTCCTCTCATGTGATCCTGTTTGATGATATTTTACAGAAAACAACCAGGAGATCTTTCTTCTTACAGTCAGTAATTAGCAGAGAAAGAGCAACTGTGCAGTACTAAGATTATCCAGCAGCAGAAAGAACATCCTAATCCCAGACATGAGAGACAGGATGTCCATTAGGAATGGTAGCCACTGATCAATAGTCTAATTTAGCATAGAAGGGTTTTATTGCTTTGGGAACTGGAAGAAGAGAGGGAGGTATTGCAATGTCTTTAGTTCCAGTCCTGCCTTTGCTGCTGATTCACCCCAAAGAGACACTGGCTGACTCCACTGCTTTTCCACAGCCATAGGATCAAGCAATAATTTTAAAATAGCAGAGCATTATGTGTTTTGAATATGCATTTGATTATGTATGGGGCAGCACAAAGGAAGAAAATCCATTTCTGATGATATCAAGAGTAAGTGGACGTTTGTCTACAGTTCATTTAGGATCAAATCCGCCAAATTTATGGGTCCTCAGGAAAAAAGTAAAATAAATCTCTTTTCAGACATTTGGTGCCTTTTTCAGTTTTTGTGAGGTTTTTTCTTTTGGAAAATAAAAGTAAAAATAGAGATAAAATTCCAAAGCAGAACTTCAAAAACTTTATTTTTAACAACCATGCAAATATCTCCTGCAGAGTATTAATGTTTCCAGAGCACCTTCGTCTCCCTATCACCTCCTGTGCTTATTTCTCAGAAATAAGATGGTAACTGTGAGGTGATGAAGTGCATCATCTTCAGTGGAACCACCTTCAGTGGCTGCCAAGGGTTTTTCTAACCAGGTGAAGGGGTAGAAGTTGCTATTACTGCACAAAGTGGTAATTAAGAGTAAGCGTTACCTGTAAAAACTTTATGTGCTGGAATTTACATCAAGGTCATGTAATCACATGGGTAGGAGACAGTTCTCATCCTTGCTCTGTTCCTCGGAGGAATTGCTGCTGGTCTAAAACCCAGGGAGGACAAGTCTAGCATAATGCAGGAAAAGTGATAAAATGGTGGCACCAGTCTAATAGATTTTCAAGGAGATTGAGCAGGAGCCACTGAAGGTAGCAGTGAGGCATAGAAAGCAAAAGTACACCAGGCCTTGTTTAATTATCTTTTTCACACTGCATTAATCATTGCAAAAACAGGATTATGCCTATTTTTACATCAGGGTTGAAGGGTAATACAAATGTCATTTTGAGCACTGTCTGTCATTAGCAACTGTTAAATTAAAGGTTTGAAGAGCAAAATAATGAAGGGAGGCTGCTCCCTTGACCTATTTTTCACCAACTTCTTCCTCTTTGACCTCTGAATCTGAATTTCCCTTATCAAATCATCATCTGATTTCCTATGAGTGTTCTTGCTTTCCCCAGCCCCCATAGCCATGCTGCTTGTTCCGATGACCTCGCTCTTCAGCTGTCTTATTTTATGTGCTGGTTTGACAGTCAGTCATTTTTTTCCTCCTGAAGCATCCATAAGTCTTCGTTCTCTAGTTATCTTTCCCCATCTCCAATTGCTCTTTCAGCAGCTCCACTGGAGCCATGGCTGACCTCAGGCTCCATTGCCATCTGTTTAAATCTTCACCACCAGTTACCATTGTCCAAGCCTCAGACCCAGCCTTATCCCTGTGTTATGACTTCTCCTCATTAGGAATCCAGAATTTCCTTCTGGATTCCTGTTTTTTTTCTCTGAGTTACTCACTCTTCCATCTCCTACGTGGTTCCCGGTTACTCTTTTTTGACCCCACCTTTGAAATAATTTAAATAATTCCTCTTTTTGCTATGGTCTCAATCCAGACGTGATCATAATCTGACATTTCAAAAAGAGGCACATAAAAAAAGTTTGGCTGCTTATGTGCTTACAGTATGGTTTAATGATGCAGGATCCATTCCCACCCCCACAAGGGCAATAAATGAGTCATGAAGTTAAATATACCTGGTCCTATGCTTGCATAGTTACTTGTCCTACACTCGAGGAGGTAAAGGTTGTGTACTGAATTTGTCTGTGGCAGTTGTCTCAGTGATGGCTCATGGTGACTGCTGCAGAAAGCCGTGCAGTTTTTAATGTCCTTAGAAGTCTCATGTTGCATTCTACCAGCAATTCCCATTGAATGCGTAGGGAAATTTATGGGTCTGAATTTATGGGAGGGGGCTTAAAAAAAGAAATGTGTGTTGTCTTCTGGGGTGGAATTTATTCTAATCTTTTCAGCTCCTTCCACTCATGTGTCAGTATAAACCCTGACATATAGCCCAACTTTTCCCTGTGCAGACTCTGATTGCTCTGTATTCTCTCTGGCTTGGGCGTATGGAGGAGCATATGTTGCCAAGTTAGGCAAAGTTCCAGTTGGTGTGTGAGATGCTGTGTTTTTCAGTGGGGTGAAATAGCAGGACCCTAGTCTGAAAACCAGACTAGAACTATTTCTAGTGATTTAAGGATGTGAAATGAATCGAATCAGTCACAGCTCTGATTTTGGTGGAATGTGTGGGAATGTATCTTTTCTCATTAGCTTCCATTGGCCATGATCAGTCTTTATCACCCATACCTCTACCTGAGCCATGGACAATAGACTGCATCTGTTTCTACTTTACTAATTTGATCTACCTGGGAAAACTACTCTTGCAGGAACTTTAAAGAGGAAAAATAGCACAGTTTATAATCGCTAATACAACTGAGCTCTAAGCACCCTTGTGCAGGTTCCTGATTCTGCACAGTTCTACTGCTGACCCAGTAAGAAGAAGTTTTATGACAATCCAAAAGCCTTCTTTCCAAGGACTGTATGTAAACACACAGCAAAGGCATGTGTATAAACTGTTGGTTAGAATAAGTGATCTGAAATATACGCAGGTACAAAAATTTGCCCATTTGTGCAACAGTGGGTGAATAAATGGTAGCAAAAACACTTTTGGGTTCTTTTTTTTTTGTGTGTGTGTGTGTGTGTGTGTACCAGCATGTGTAGTTACATGGGTTTGTATTATAATAGTAAAGTTGTTAGCTCAGGTTTTAAGACGGACAGTTTTATTCAGGAAGCTAGAGCGTGGCTCAGTCCTGGAGAATGACTGTGTGAGTAAGTTATTCCATCAACTCAGTGCAGCAGGTATTTTTCACCTTGTTCCAGAGAAGGTGGGAGGATATAGCAACTGATGGAGACAGGATACCAGACAAGATGGAGCATTGGCTTGATTCCATATGATAATTTCAGCTTAATTGTTTTGCCTTTAGGCTGCTGTATCTGATTAGGCCAGTCTCTAGCTGATCCAAGGTTAGGAGAATGCAAAACCACTGTAGGGTTGTGCTAAACACAATGCAGCCAGGCCAAATAATCTGGGTCATTTATGCATGCAGATGTACAGATACAAGCACACATGCAGTTTTGCATGGGAACATAACATACAGTAGCTCCAAATTTGGGAGGGGAATTAGTAATTTGCTGAGATAAAAGTTGTGGCCTCTGTAGCAGGCTGTGTAATCATATAAATAAATACAAAAGTCCACTTTGGAGCAGCGTTCTTTTAATACTAATTGGATGCAAAAAATCTTATCACATTAGTAACCTTCATACCTTTATAATAACTCTTTTATTGTACCAGCCAGCTTGGTTTTCACTAATATGATACGAAAGACTTGCTAATATATTAGGAAAGTCACTAACACTATTAATTTACTAGATAAATTACTTCTCTATCTTGGAACTTTAAATGAAATGGAATTCACTAATCCTAATTGGTTTGCCTTCTACCAGAATTATTTCCCATTAGTTCAGCATGTTTTCTTTTTTCATACTTGAACAGAAGAGATTTCTTAAACTCAAAGCCTTGGGGTACAGTATATGGGTTTATTAATTATCAGGTATTCATTCAAGGGGGTTAATTAAGCAATAACTTTCCATTGACTGGAATATACAAAGGAATAAAAGGCTTGACTTGTCCTGCTGATTAAAGCACCGAGGCCATTGTGTCATCATTTTGTTCCATTTGGTTGTGGGAGAATAAAGATTTTTCCACTGTTTAACATAATTGGCTGAGAGCTCGGAGACCCCATTCCTTGTGTATAGGAACTTTGTTGTTTTGTTGATTTTTGCCCTTCTTTTCACCCTGCCTCTGCACGGCGGCGAGTGCTGTGACCTTCCCTTATGGCTATAGACCTCAGTGCTGTGACCACATTTTGTCACCTGGGTTTGAGAACTGCAATGCAGCAAAGGAAGCTGAACCCATGGGGAAACGAAAAGCTGGTGCTGAATGCGAGCTGCCTGCTGAGTAAGCAGGGTATCGTGCTGTAAGCACATGACACCGATGCTGAGGAATCGGCGCTTGGCTGCGCATTGGCTTCCAGGCGGAGTTTATGGTGTTGGCTTTGACGTTTGGGTTTGATTCAAACCTCTTTGGAATCAGTGGAAAGTCTTGCCATGTACTTCAATTGATTTTGGACCAAGCCCAGAAATCTCTGAATAGCTTGTCTATGCAAGAGACAACCTCTCTTCTCAGGGATATCGCCTCATCCTTTGAGAGGAGCAGCATGTCAGCTAGAACATCTTTTCTGTGAAAGAGAGCGCGCTGCTCTCAAGTGAGTTCTTGAGCTTCTTGTTAGAGATCCTGCAGTCTGCAGCTCATCCTGCAGGGAGTTGTCTCTATTGACTTTTTGGGTGTCCCTTTGAGAAGTGGATCCTCCAAGGGCATAAATTTATACCTTAGAATAGGTGGAAGAGAAGGGGGGGGTTTCCTAGAACTTTCCTAGGTCCAACTGATCTCCATTTCCTGTAACAGCTTCCCTGGGGCTGTGGCAATCTGCTTTAATTAGAGCAGCCTCTGAGCATCTCTCGATTATGCTGAGGAATGGGGCTTCACTGTGAATTTAGCTGACCCAAGCTGTGGGAGCGCAAAGGCCATCGTTGCGCAGGCCTCCCACGTACCTTCATTTGCACTTTGCAAGTCTTTAGCCCTAACCAGCTCTCTGCTGTCCAGGCTCTGGAATCATTTATAAAAGAAGCTTGTGGTTGTGTCTGTTTGTTGGTAAACGCATATTATACACGAGCTGGAGCTGGCTGGCTGGCTGAAACTGCTACTTGCAATCAGCTCTGCATCACTGAGTCAGCGCATCCCAAAGCCTTAGCACATCTCTGCCCAGGGGAAGCAGGGCTCCATGCTCACCGCACCCAGGAAGGTGGGGCTCCAGGTACCGGCGGTGGAGCCCACTCATCCCAGCCAGAGGAGGAGAAGGAGGTGGAGCTGCCGGCTGAAAAAGTGTGTGATGTTAGAGTGACTGCTGAGTTTATTCTCCAACAAGTGTTAGCATGCTTTTCTCATTTGATTGTTTTGGTGATTGTGGTAAAGTGCAAATGTTACGCAATGGTAGGACTGGTAACGCTGGCCACTGCCAACTGTAGTGCCAGGAATCATTTATAAGCTTCCCAGCAATGAGCTTTGTCAGCACACGCTTCACCTCCAGTAACCATTGTAGGCACCAAATTCTGTCATGAATGAGACATCCCTTCCATCGGGGAAGACCACATCACTCCTCTGGAAGAAAGGCTTCTTGCTTGAGCCACCCTTTCCTCTTTCAAATCTTGCAAAATATCTCTGCAGGTCAACCAGAGAAGCTGAGATGCCAACATCACCCAACTGAGCGGAACACTTTGGTAAAATGAAGAGATTTCAAAATCTCAACAAGAAAGGCTGTCAGATTGCCTTGAGTGTTTGAAATAATGTATATGAGCATATATCTAGGTATACCTGTATAACGACATGAGCCAAATGACTTGCTTTGGCTTGCTTATCATTCTAAGACATAAAACAGGTAATCTAGCTTTATTTGACACCTACGATAATCATCCAAGAAAATGAGAGGCTCTGTAATGGAGGTCTATAAACAGGTCTTGCAGGTCATTCGCACAAGTTGGCTGTGCACGCCAGAGCTCTATGGAAACGTGGCTATAAACACTGGTTTGGATCAAGAGCTTCTCCACTGACAGAAAAGACAAAAACTAAAGCTGTGCAAAACTGAGTAAGTCTCAGAAAATGATTCACCCTCTTAATTAATTTTCCATTTTGGTTCATAGAATGCCCTTAGGTGGCTGCAATGGGCTCGAATTTCTTCTTTCTGGGCAGAGTTCACCTTTGCACGAGGGCTGGGAAGCACTCCTCTCCCACCCTCCACTCTCAGAAGAACCCAGGCAGAATCCTTTAAGGGAATATTTTCCTTTACCCAAATTATTCTGAATCACACTAATTTCCTAAGGCACAGTCACATGTGGCTAAGAGGCTTATTTAATTGCCACCACAATGGGCAGTGGGAAGCTTGTCCCCTTGCCTTACTAAGCAATGCCCTACTCACATCTCAGAGAAATAGCCCTAAGTGCACTGCAATTGTCTGTCACGACAGCCACCAGTAAAAGCAACTGCATGTGTGAGCAGTCCTTGCAGAGTGCAGCATTCTCTGGGTTTGCTTCCCTGTTGTCTTTGTGCTAGGAATCTTCATGGGTGAATTGAGAAGTCATTAAAAGAGTCAGAGCCAGCAAGCAGAGTGAGGCATGCACTCCCTGAACATGCAGGATACAAATGCCTCTGTTCTGCCATCTCGTACCAGCACAGCCTGAGCAAACTCATGCTGCAACGTGAACATTCACACGCTGGCTTTATGTAAGGTTTGTGTGGTCATTGAAGTTCAGTTCAGTAGGAATGGTTTGCTCTCTTTGAGTAGTAAAAAATGTAGAGCTTTGCTCCAGCTGTTTCTTTCCATGATTTACAACTACATCCTTAGGCACGGTTTTCCCACTGAAATACTTCACCCCCGACCAGGACGAAAAGAGAGGAAAGAGTCCCCATGTCATGCCTCAGGCCATCCTAGGGAGGGGACGGGCGATTCAATGCCTTTTCTCTCCCAACTCTCCCCCTACAATAAGCTTTGAGAGGTGACTAAGCTGGGGAGAGGAGGTGGAGCTGTATGAGGTAGGTGTGTAGGAGGTTGCCGGTGGGGTTGTTCCAGCTTGTGCTGGGAGTCACCTTGACCCAGCGTTGCAAAGGAAGTGTAAAACTAAATTTCTTCTTTCCATTCCTGCCCCACCAACTGCATAGCATAAAATGTATCACTTTCTTATTTTCAAATAGCATTTCTATATGCATTATTAATGTAACTAAAACCCAAGCCTTCAATTTATCACTCCCAGGGCACTTGCACATAGAAACGTATGTTATATCATTGTCTGTTTAGTGATGGTGTTAAGTTTTAGCTGGAAAAGAAAGGCATGGTGTTAGGAACTGTATCTTTCCCAAAGGGAATACCAAAATCTTACTTTTTTCAGGACAGCAGTGTGTAAGGGTCCCCCCAGCTCTGGCTGTAGGGGGACAGCTGGGCAACAAGATGCCATGGCCTGTTTTACCCTATCCCACCAGTCAGGAGCTTGAATTTGGCTGCCTCCACCATTGTACCTGCATTAATCAGTGATTTGACTGTTTTCCTCCTTCCAGGGTTTTCCTGATAAACATCAGTTTAAAACCCAAACCTGTAGCCCACTAATAAATCATGGTTATTTTGGTCTATCAAGCTTGCTCCTGGCTCAACCTTAACTTCCCGTGCCCTCAGGAAGACTTAGATTTGGGTGCTCCATAAGGTGCCAGAAACAGAGGAAAGATTATGTAGCTGGGGGATTTTAACAAACCATCAGAAAACCTAGAGCTCCCCATAGAAGTTGCCAGCAAAGAATGCATTCTCCTAGTCAGCTTGGCAGAAAAAGAACAGACACCTCCAAGAAGCCCAGCAGGGGCTGTGGTTTTGGCCCAGTGAGATTTTAAAGTTGAGTTTCCCATCAAAGCCACATGAAATCAGTGAGGGTATTTCCATTGATTTGAAAGGGCTTTGAGATGTATCCTGAGTCCCAAAGCCTTGAGACAGGTGCAGGCTTGGGCAGCACAAGGGCGTGAAAGGGAAAGGAGACATCTGCTCCCTTGATCCTCGAGGTGAGTTGGAGCTGCAAGAAGTGCTCCTGAAGCACCCTGCTGGAGTTGAGGATGCGGTTCCTGATGCCTGGCACCTGCACTCAACTGCACCTGGGAGAAACCGGCTGCTCAACTCTGGGTACTGTCAGTGAAGACCAGGATTTCGACTCCTGTAATTAGCAGCTAATGTCAGGAATCAGCGTGCCAGGCAGCAAAGGGGTCTCTTCCCTAAACATCTGCCCCTGGCACCCCGCTAGGAGGAGAAAAATATGTACAGAGGGAATTAAAGTGACAGCCCCCACGATCTGGCGTATGTCACTGACTCCGAAGCTGATTTAACTGGGCAGCAGGTAGGAGAGACAAATATTCGCTACAGGAGCTGGAGAAAATGGAGGCGAGGCAGAATGAGATAAAACCTATTAGAGAGAGTGTTTTACAGTGCAATTCCTCGGGGGCTGGGGAGGAAGGAGAAAGCTCACCATAAATGGAAAAAGGCTCGAACTATAATTAATTCACCTTCTCCCAGCTTTGTACCATATTTATACTGTATTTCCATGCAAGATTTTAAAAAAAGCACAAAAACTCAACGTGTTCAGTAGTTTTTATGTTCACAACAGATAGCAGTCTTGCAGCAGATTAGTGTACTGGTATAGCTGCTGTATGTATATAAGGGCTTTGGATGGTCTGGGACTTAAGCTTCAGATGAAATAATCAACCCTGACTGAAAGGACATTTATTGGATAGGCAGTATGAGAAGAGATGGTGCTGCTGTCTGAACTGCCTGACTCCTGCAAATTAACAACATAAAGGAGAGGTTTTCTTGGAAATCTGTAGGCGAGAGGCTAAGCTCCTCTCCTTGTGCTTAGCCAAGTGGGGTCAGAAGCGCCGCAGGCAGCTCCCATCCCAGAGCTGCTGGTCACTCACTGTCAGTGTGGGATGTGTCAAGCAGCTCATTGCTTGCCAACAACAGGCTGGGAAGTCAGGCTGCACGCAACTTTTAGCACATGCTGTAGTAGATTCCAGCTTACCTGTGCAGTAAAGGTAAGCCTGTGCTGCATGTAATTTTTTCTTCTCACGTGGTGTCAGGAACAGAAGAAAGACCTGAGGATTTGATAGATCTCAAGTCGGAGTTCACATAATCACTTTTGCTATTTAGAACGAAAGCAGATAATAGTGCTGAGATTCCAGGGAGGGTCTTGGTTGTCCCCAGGTTCAAGGACGCTTGGGTCAGGGGATGGAGTCTGACAGGAAATCAAGGCTAACCTTTGTACTTCCCCCTCCGTTATTGTTGAATATACAGAAAAAAAGAAATATATGGAAAGAAGCAAAGTACATATACTTCTGCAGCCTAAGAGCTGCTTTCAGTACTGCATGCTTTTATGTAGAACTCAATAAAATGCATTTGCAAACATAATTACAGATCCAGCAATGTTCTCTAATAATGGATTATATAAAGCATGTTATGAAATGCATTCATATCAGGTTCTTGGCAGATTGTACTACCTACTGTAACCAAGTGCTATAAAACCAACTACAAGTATATAGAAATTACTGACACAAGGTATGCACTCCTGAAATAAAGTGCAGTTTCAGAGGGTTGCAAAACATACTGTAGAGGGTGGTGGAGGTATTTTGAACATGCTGGAGCCAGCAGCACAGCAAAGGAAGCCATTCTTGGGGAAAGTATGGTGATAAATGGCTCCTCAGTGCATATCAGCTGTTGGCTCAGGGCCTGCAGGTTGATCCAGGTGTCCTTACGTGCCACAAGACTTGGTCCTATTTTGTTATGTTGTAAATTCCCACCAAAGTATGTAGGGCTCCGCCTGGCTGAGCACTGAGTAATTAAAAAAAAAGAAAATTAAGACCCTGGTCCTGAATTCACATAGAGATCTTCTGATGTTGCTTCAGTGTGCTGGACTCCCACGTGAAGGCTTTATTCAAAACCCTTTCAATTGAGTGGAAATTTACTACCGATTTGGACAATCTCTGGATAAAGTCTTGCTTTAATTTTGTCAGATTATTTCTTTAGGGCAGAAGGGATGTTATTCTGAGTTATTAGGTTATGAATGTTGCTGTGTCATGAGGAAAACAAATGGATTTCTTCTACTTCCTCATCACTCAAAACAACCTCTAGTAAAAGATAAGCAGAACCAGAACGGATAAAAAGGAAGCCCCTTTCCTTTTCTCACTGCAATGAACCTTTACCCAAACTCTTTTTTTGTATGGTTCCTGTTGTTCATATATTTCCTATTTCTGCCTTAGTTGGGAGCATTGTCATAACACAAAAGTTCCTATCATTTGTTTCATTGCTAGTCAGAAAAATCTTCTCTAAACCAGGTTTTCTAACACTGAACATTTGAGTAGTTAGTGAAAGAAAATAGCACAGAAACCATGACTACTGCTTCTAGGAACTGCATGTTCAGCTTCAGCCTGCAACTGCAGGAATGGGTCTCTCACTATGCCAGATAAAACTTTGTAGAGAATGATTGCTAGCAGCTCTAGATCAAGGGACCTGAGCACAGTTGAGTGAGATGCCCTTTCAAGCTGTTTCCCTGCGTATTTTTCTTACGAAAGCCAAGTAGCGGAGTCTGGTGCATAGCCACTCATGCAGACAGGAGATTAGCATGCAGTTAGGATACGTGTTTAAATACAGAAACTGAGCTTTATTTCCTTAAAAGCAGCTATACTGATCATGTGCAAGTAGGTCTTTCCTCCACGGACTGCGAAGCACTTTGCAAATATTGTTGGAGGCTCGCAATGTTCTTGCACTTGGGTAAACTTGATCCTGGAGGGGTTAAGTGATTTACTCAAGGTTGCCCAGTAAATCAGAGGTAGAGGTAGGAAGTGAAACAGCAGCATGACTGCAAATGACATCCTTTAGCCTTCAGAGGTGCTACTGTGTGTAAATAAAGGCCTGACCCTGCTGGCTGTACTCATGTGAACAGTCTCTGAAATAAATGGAAGGACTTGCATGGGAAAAGGGCCGTGATATTGGCCTCCTTAGGCCTTCCTCCATGAAGCATTTAATATTTCCCAAGAGGTGCTGCTGGCTTCACCTCGTACCGAAGTATCTTACAGCAACAATGGCAACGGCACAGAAATCTGCTTAATTTAACCCCTAGTGCACAAAAGCCGAAATCTAACGACAGAGTTCTCTCTGCCTGGGCAAGCACCAAGCCACCAGCACCTGAGAACGGTGGCATGTGTTGGAAATGAGCTCTGACATCCACACTCCCCTCCTTCAGAGGGAAAGAAGAGGTTTTGTGTCACAGTACGGACTGAGAGATTCTTCAGCTGGTAAAAAACACGAGGTCTGTATTTCTTCCCAGCAAAAGCTTGGCTCTCCCCCAGCTGCAGCAACCTAAAAAGCTAATATGTAAGAAAGACCACATTAAAAATATGACGTAGAAATATGTCTTTAATAAAAGGAAAAGAAAAATCCCAGTTTTTTTCCTCGTTCTCTGCAGAAAAAGGATTCCTAGCTACAAGCCACTTTTTGCCTATTTAAGTCTCTGCGCTTCTTATTCCCCTTCTTTAGCAGATTTCAGATGAATGAAGAGGTAAGAGATGACACTGGTAGTAAACTGCAACTGCGCGAGTTGCATAAATGCAGAGCGGATTTCAGCGCCTAATGCACGCAGCAGAGATTTCCACCGTGAAGATGGAGCGAGGGAGCCTGCAGCATCTGAAGGGAAATCAGTTGACGGCACCGCTCCGGCGTGCGGAGATGTGAAACTGCCACATACAGGGAAAGTGGAAGCGACTACTGAAACCTGCAATGGCACCAACTCCCCGGAGCTTGAACTTCTGCGATAAAAGGAAAGAGATCATTAACTGCGCGTGGGGATCGCTCGTGGAGGAGGAAAAAAAACACCCTTTAACTCTGGAGTTTTTAAAAGTGCCCTTGTTTGTTTTCTTGGCAGAGGATCGGAGCATTTGGCACCCATCCTTGGAAGGTGGCCCGGCTGTAAAAATGCTGGGGTTGGCCCTTTCCATGCTGTTGCTAAGCGGACGGCCCAATAGCCGGCTGGGGCCCTCCAAACCCCACCCCGCGCTCCGGCCAGATCCAGCCTGTATTAAAAGCCTCTCTTCTCCCACTTGCTAATAATAATTTAATTTCTTTTTTAAGCCAAAGAAGTGCCAAATTTATATAAGCCTGGCCATGCCAAGAGGTGCGGGGTGTGCAGCCCGTGCCCCAAAGAGCCCTTTGCTTCGGGGCTGTGGTGCCGCTCCCGTCAGACCCGTTCCCCTTCTCTCTCCCCGCTCCCACAGCCTCAAGGTATAGAACAGAACTAAGGGTGGGTTTTTTTTCCTCCCCCCCGCGCCCCCCCCTTTTTCTTTTTTAATAACTTTATCAACTCTGAACCCCAGGATGATTTGTGCATTTCATATTCTCCCTGCACTTTTATTCTCTGTTAGAATTTGGATACTTTCCATTTCTCTTTCCCCCCCTCCCCTTTTCTCTTCTTTTTTTTTCTCTTTCCCCCTGCTTGTTTGCGGTTTTGCATGAAAAGGCATTGTTAACTCTTTCACGATCCGCTTGGAAAAGGACTTTCTTGGCTTGGCTGCTGGAGGCGTTGCTGGAAGAGCAAAATAAAAGTGCAGGGTTTCAAAACCGTAGGCTGAAAAGAAGAGCAGCAGTGGAAAAGATTTACATTGAAACTGCTACTGTAGGAAAAGCAGAGCTCGGAGAGCCGAGCGCTGGTATTTGTTTCCCAGAGCTCTGCTCTCGCTGCATTGCACGACGTCTCCCTGAGCAGATGCTGGAAGGCAGCAACACGGGGGGACACGGGCTCAGAACTGTGAGGATGGGCACCCGTCCCCATTGCAGTGCACACAGCATTGCTTTTGCATGTAGACTGGGAGAGTGCGTGCTTTGCTGCTGCCTGAGTGCAAAAGAAGCGAAAGGCGTTCTTCCCCACTGCGCCTGGGTGAAGCATGGGGAAACAGGAGGTCCTTGGTGTAGCAGAGATGCACAAAAGGAGGTGGGGAATTTTTCCCCGGGAGCTGTGAAAAGTGGAGGATTCATTTTCCCTTTTGTCCCTTGAGATGAGAGGCTGGGAAGTTGGCATCTGTCACTCCAAGCCTTTTTCCTCTTCCTCAGCACTTGCAGCTGCAGAAAGTGGGTCCAACCCGGCCGAGCTGCGTGAGAGCTGCCCAGCTGAGCTCCTTGAGCTGCTGCAAGCAGAGATGGCTCAAACAGTTGGCAGCAGTGAGGATCAGTTATCTTTTTCTTTTAAAAATAATACGTTATGCAAGCAGGTTTTATTGTAGTTATGGGCATTTATTCTTTCTTGCTGGAGATGATAAAATAATCTCGTTGGAACCAACAGGAACGTAAATTTAATAATGTGACGCTATGGGCGCGTTAAATGGCATAACATTGCTCCTAAAAGTTCTGAAAGCACATTAAAAAAACCCTTTGTATATTTGCACATCCTGTGGTAATTAGCACATGAATATTTTCCATTTGTAGCCTTTGAAAAAATACTTTTCGAGTGGTTAAAATCCAATTTTTTTCCAGCATCCTCCACAGCCTTTTTGTGTGATTCCTGCTCTTAAATATTTGTATGCATGTTTGTGTGTGTGTTTGCTGTGCCTCTTAGTTCCGTTTTGTAGAACAAATGGAGAAAACTAAAATATAGATTTTTAACAACTACGAGATTCCCTGCAGACAGGGTTTTGTACTGCAGCGGCTCAGAGGAAGAACACAGCATGTAATTCTACATACATCAGAGCCCTTTTCCATTGCTCTTACCTCGTCAGCTGAATGGAGAATTATAAAAACTATGTCCCTGATTCTGTAAAGATTTGAAAAAGAGGCTTAACTTTAGGCACACAGGTAACTTCAAAGGGAATTAAGTGAAAATATGAGATGTGAGCAGTTCACGGCAGGCAGATGCATTAGAGAGAACGATCTACACAGAACTTGATCCAGAAGCTCGGGAATTACATTAGCTGACCTTTGTGAGCTAAACAAAAGCTGATTGGAAAATATATTCGGAAGCTAAAGTGGAATATTATAACAAAATAAACCTCAGTGCAATGGGTATTCTTATTACAGAGCATCCTTTGACTCGTCTGTAGGCAAGGGGACTGGTGCTGCAAAAGGGAGTGGGAATATTGCCATTGATTTTAGTGAGGCCAGAATTTTGCCCAAAACATTTGCTTTCTCCTGGTTCTGAGGTATTTTTTTATTAACTCTGACATTGTTTCTTGTGTCTCTGCTGTCACATTGCATGGGATGCATGAGCATTCTAAAATTAACGATGGACCTGAACTGCAGAGCACGGCTCATTGATCAAACCTCTGAATCCATCTCGACAAAGTTTGATTAGATGTTTGATTCAAGGCTACTGTATAGACACATCTCTCTGTACATTCACAATTTTGTTGGCACACCTGTTGTGGCCTGGTTGGGAAATTTTGTGCATGTAGCAAATCCTGGTCTAGTGGGGCAAGCTAAGCATCGATTTTGTTTCACCACGTCAGAGCAAGCTATGTCAACTGCTGCACATCACTTTGTGATCATGGTTAAAGCCAGTCCGACAAACAGCCACCTCAGCAAGCTGTCATTTTAATGTTTTATCCATTTTCTTTCTGTGTACGTGTGCTCCACATTTCAGTGAAGCTTCGTCTCTCCTGCCCACCGCCATAGGCTAAAAGTCTGCTGCAAGACTCAAGTCTCAAATGTGTCACATATAATGAAACAGGAAAATTCCACCCAAAACATTGATTACTGGTGCTCCTGGTCAGGAAAAGGAGAGAACAATGAGACATGGGTAGTGACACCTGCACAGGGGCCATGCAGGCGTCTCGCAGCCCTGAGAGTTCCCTCCTTCCTGCTCCCCTTCCTTCGTAATGTTGCAAATTCAAGACCTTCTATAGTGTAATTTTAAAGTACTTTGGCTTGTTTTATCACTAGCTCTTTGTTCATCTACCTACTCAGAACTTTTAAAACCTAATCTCCTTCCCATTAAAACTCAAAAATTTCTCTTGCTTTGAAGCGTTACATCTTGGGAAGTCAAAACCTTCAGTGTCTGCCTGAGACATTGATATTTTACCAACTTTAACAACTCAGCCCATAGATTTTTCTCTCTGAGTGGGGAAGTTTTGCTCTTATCCCCATTTTACGGGATGAAATCTCTTATTCAGTGAAGTATGTGAGCATGTGCCAGTTTCAACAGAGCTGGTGGAATCTTTCCAGGATAGACTAGGTTTGCCAGAAGTGCAATTTGAAGTGGAAAACTATTCACAAATTCAGGTTGAATGCAGTGAGGAGTTTTGTCAGAAAGAAAAAACAGGGGCATTTCTTTTCTCAGGAAGGTTTAAATGTTTCATTTCTGTATTTTCAAATTAAACTTTATAATTCTGGACTTTTTAAAGCCAGATATATTTCAAAATTAACCTTTCTTGTTCATGACTATTTTGAAAGCAATGTGATGAAAAGAACATTAGACTTCTCGTTATGAGAGCAAATTGATACTGCTTTAAACTTCATTTTGACATTATGAAATAGATGGGTTTTTTTTCAGCTAGAGGTATTTGGTGTTTATGTTTTTTTTGTTTAAAAAGGCAAACAGCATGCAGATTTCCATTCTAGGTGAATCAAAGCAATCTCAAGTGACCCAAAATTAAAGTAAATTAAATTAAGGTCTTATGTTTGATGCACCAAAATATTAGACATTTTGGAGTCAACCCCACCTTAATCTTTTCTTTTTTTTCCTTTTTTTTTCCAGTTTGCCATTCAGCCACCAGACCGAAGGGAACACGTCCATACAGCTCCAGGTCGTGCAGCATACAGTCCTATTGTTCTTGGTTGACTTCTGCAGAGCTTCTCGTGCTTGGAGTCAGCCTTGTAGTTTCACTGAGCCCACGCCTACACAAACCAGAGCAAGTTCAACAGGGAGATGGGCACGGCTCCGCTCCCAGCTCTGGCTTCCAGGCTCAAGACTCTTCTTCTTCTCCAGGTTAGCCCAACCGAGCTCTCTCCAATACATCAGGCTTACAAAGAAAGGGTGGGTGTTGAAAGGGGTATGATTTTCTTCGCAGCGTTTTGACACTTTGACACATTCAGGGGAATATTTGAGGTGGGCAGCAAAGGAAAGGAACGGTACGTGTCTGGGAGAACCTGGAACATAATGCTAAGTGAAAATTTTTGGTTCTTTTAGGCAAAAATGTAAATGTAAGGTCCTCTAAATAAAGCCCACAGTTATTAGGAGCTTGGCCATTTTGTCTTGTCTCAGAGTGGCTCTTCCTAATAATGCAAACTGATAAAAGTGGGTTGGAATGATTTTGCCAGAATAACTGTTAAAGGAACAACAAAGATGCACATTTGCACATTTAAACACATACCTCTAAATAACATAATCAGCTTTGAAGTTTCAGAGAGTGCACATTTAAAAAACAGAGTCCAACCAGCTGGGAGAGAAGGAAATACAATGCAAAGGATGTTTACTACACCAGTGTATTTTCCATCAAACTAAGTTTTATTAACTTCTCAATGTCATGTGATGTGTATCTGCAGCTCACTCATACTGCCTTAATTTGTTGCTGTGTGTGACAAGTTGTAGGCTGATCTAGCCTGACACATCATGGTATGCAGAGTACACATATATCATGATAAGGCAGTTGAAAACCAAAGACAAACAGCCCCAACAAGGGAAAACTGAACAGCATGGTTCAGCCTGGGCCTATGCCCATAAGAGAGAGAATATTTGAAACGTCGTGCTATAGCTGTGAGTGAACAAGGTGTTTCAGTCCAGTGTTCCCATGGATGGCTTTGTTTTGTTTTTTTCCTTTGTACTAGTTGATGTTCTTTGTAATGGCATCTTTTTTGTTAAAATGGAAAAAATAGGTTGTCTGCTGGAGAAAAAGTTGGACTTAGATGCTGCTGTGCTACTATGATGCTCCATGAGTGAGGATCTTCTGGTCCCTGCAGCCAGTAAAACACCCCTGGGCAGCACTGGGATGATGCAGTGAAGGTATGTTACACAGAGTCCACAGCCACCCTGCCTGCACAGCTTCATTTCTGGTCAGCTTTGGATTCCCCTTCTAGAGACACAGAATATTTCTGGGCTACAGATAAAAAGGTTCTGTTGTCCAGGACAAGCTCTTCATTGTTTTCAGGTTCAGAGAAAAGATACTGCCCAGGTAAAGCAATACTTGTTGCAATCATCTTATTAAGAAGTTTGGGAGGAAAAAGGTAAAATTTTGTCATAAGACTTGAGTAATTATGACTGTGAGCTAACACTGAAGGGAATACATCTTTATTCCTTATGTCTGAAGTACGTGATGCATCAAACACAGCAAAGCCAGCCAGTCAAAAGAGATGATTCTGCTCCTACAGTATTTAGTGTTGGTATGGCCTCACCTTGAATATTGTGTGCAGCTCTGGGCTCTGCAATCTAGAAAGGATATGAAGGTACTTGGAAGCACACTGAGGAGGGCAACAGAACTGTAGCATGGCTGGAAGGCAAGTCCTGTGAGAAGAAGCTGAGGTGACTGGGGCTGTCCAGTCTGAAGAAGAGAAGCTCTCTTCAGCTCCCTGAGAGAAAGCCGAGAGAGATGCCGGGCTATGCTCCTGGAAACTGTTGACAGGATGGGAATGGCACAGAGCTGTGCCAAGAAAGGTTAGGCTGGGCATTAGAAGAAATTAATTTGCCACAAGGGTGGTTGAGCGCTGGAACAGGCTTTCTAGAGAGGAGGTTGATGCCCCTTGGCTGTCAGAGTTCAAGAGACATTTGGATAGTGCTCTCAATAACATGCTTTAACTTTTGGTTATCTCTGAAGTGGTCAGACAGTTGGACTGGATGATCTTTGTAGGCCCCTTCCAATTCTCTCCTCTCCTCTCCTCTCCTCTCCTCTCCTCTCCTCTCCTCTCCTCTCCTCTCCTCTCCTCTCCTCTCCTCTCCTCTCCTCTCCTCTCCTCTCCTCTCCTCTCCTCTCCTCTCCTCTCCTCTCCTCTCCTCTCCTCTCCTCTCCATTGCAGCATCTGATGCACGGACTCAGATGCAAATGATCCAAATCGTTTATTACAAGTTCTCACATCACTTATATACCTTCACAGGTTTTATTTTTCTAGCTTTCGCATCCACCCCAACAACTTTCCCATCTACCTTTACATGTCAACAGAGCATTCTACAAAACACTCTTCAACCGTTCACATGGGCGCTTATCCAATCAAAGCCGTGAGACGTTCTTTCTTCTTCTAGAGGTGTCCTTGGTTCTCATGCTGTTTATCTTGCTCTACAGCTTCTGCTCTGAATAGTTTTACTTGTATTCCCACAATCCATCACATCCAAAGTGTCTCTGGGGTCTTGGGTGCCAGAGTTTTGAAGCATATCTCAAATCTGATTTCACACCTAGAAAACTAACATAATGAAGGACCATGTATTTGGACTACAAAGGATGGTAAACTCTAAATAAATATTATAATAACTTGTGTTAAACTCTTCAGAGCTTCGGTTTATGAAGACTGATTGTTTGATGAAATGAAATCTGCCTTCATTTTAGTCTCTTTATCCTCAGCAGTGTGAGATCCAAGTTTATCTGATTCTTAAAGCTGGATGTATAGCACTGCAGTGCCTTCCTCTGAGTAACAGGAAGACAAGCTGGGCAAGTGCTGTGTCTGGTTAGTGTTTCTACAGACTGTGCAGAATGATCACTCATCTAGAAAGAAACACTTTCCGCTCGATGTGAGCATCAGTGGAAATGCTGAGCATGTTCAGCACAGTTCTCTTTTTATCATAGAAAAGTGACATTCTCTATGGACCTGCTCCAGAGTCCGATCGTGTCAGTGAAAGGACTCCTATTGACTGCAGTGCGACTTGGAGTGCCTCCTAAAAATGGGAACAAAGCAGTAGACTTCATAAATCTTCTGATGTGATCCTTAAAGCAAGAATTCAGACCCCATGGGGCAAAGGTTTGTGATTAGAAAGATATTTGGCCTCTCTTTCTTCCTGAACTGAACTATTCAGATCTTACTGGAGTTTTGCTCTTTGAGAAAAATCATATGCCAGTCAGCATGGGGGATAGTTAGTCTGTTAAATGTAAAAAAAAGTAAATGCCTTTTACTTTTTCATTATTGTCTGAGATTTGATTAAGGCAGTCAGTGACCCTTTGCTTAGATCAGAAGAAAAAAAAAGCAAAGAAAAGCAAATGGAGCCATAGGACTAAAATTTGTTACTGAGAAATAGAACAGTTGAAGGTGTGGGAGACAGAAGAATTATCACAGCACTGATGGCACTAAAGTAGCTTGAGAGGCTTTAAACTTTCATAAAGTATGTGCTGGCAGAATTTCATCCTATACCTTTACCATAATGCAGACATTTTCTAATAGACAAGCTTGTTGGCATGAGAGAAGACGTGCACATCAATGACCAGATTCCCCTATCACAAGCAGTGCTCATCAGTGATTGCTTCTTTCTGCTGTCTTTTGCCTAGACCCTTTCTAGGGAGATTTTTAAAAAGGTAGTCTGAAAATGAGCAGGAGTTGAACCTCTGTGTTCCTTTGTGCCATTGACAGAAAGCTTCTTCCCAGTTGAAGTGACCTTTCCTTCTCTCCCTTAGAACTGCTGCTTGTCCTCCATAAGTTAGTGTTGTGCCTGACTGTGTTAAACACATGGGGAGGGAGGTCTGCTCACTGTACGACTTCCTCTTACAACTCTCAGCCTTTGACTCACGAGCATGATTTGGTTTTATCACTCCAGAGTGCGCTGTAGATGTTTGGTTTGCAAGGCAAATAACGTGAACCATCACGTTATCATGTGGAACCTCTTTTCCACACTGCTCTATATATGTCAGTCAACCTTTTAACTTGATTAGGAGGTTAATTTGCATGGTACTGTGTATGCTTTTACTGGAATATATATGCCATGAAATGTATGGTGTAAGTTAATCCAAAGCTAAGTAGGCCAATAAAAGCTAGTTCCTTAAGGAGGAAGAAAAAAGAATACAGCTCAATGGAAGAGAAGCTTGGTAAGAGTCCAGAGTCCTGACTCATTGTTAGCCTCAAGAGCGTCCTGACTAGCATCAACGTGTTCTGGAAGCAGTGTGATTCTCCTACCGTATTAACAAAAAATAATAAAATGTAATGCTAAAACAATAGGACATACCAGAAAATTTCCACTGAGACATGGTATCTCGGGAACACGCCTGTGGCAGAGCAATTTCCATCCTGCTCACATAATCGGTGTATATGGCACTTACATGACTTCGTGCCCACCATGGAAAAGTGAGCAGCTCTTTTAGGTGCTTGGGCTGTTCCTTCAACACTGAGTGCTTCAGAAAGCTAGTAAATAGAATATAAATTAGAAGTGTATTTGTGGGAGACACCCAGTCAGGGGGGAGCACTAGGAATGTACAGTATAGCCTTCATGGAAATCTGAAAAATGCCTCCAAGGCTCTCTACCCACATCTCTCCATAATTCTAATCTCAAAAATATATACAATTTGGAAGCAATATAGTTCTGGAAGCTTGGCTAGTGTGAGCTCACAGTTATCTTTTACTTGATCCTGTGAAATAAATTATATGCAGCAAATCCCCACTGCAGATAAATTCTTCTCCATCTGTTTTCCTATAAGAAAAAAAAAAAAAAAAGTAAAATTACTTTCATGCAACAATTGCACAAGCAAGTTGTAAGCTTAAAGACAAAGGAGAAGAAAGTTAGAACGTTTTCTGGTTTGATGCCAAAGATTTTTAAGATAAAAATTCTCTGAAAGTAACTGCAATAAACGAATGACTGTTGAGCTTGAACAGTCCTCAAGTTAAATTAGTTCAATTTTGTTTAAATATTTATTAGAAGCAAAAGAGAACATAAATGTGGGATAAAAAAATCTTTATATTTTGTCATCTTTTTCCCACAATGTCTCCTAGTCTGAAATGAGGTCACTGGATTTTAGTAAGTAGTCCAAGTACAATGCAAAATATATTTCAAGGCAGAGCTAAACTTCACATCTCGAAAGCAAAAGGGTTAACAGAAATATAAAATTATGTGAGAGAGAAAGCACTCAATGCCTGGGGAAGTATAGTTTTACCTGTCAGGAACAAGAAAGTTGGTCTGCATCCATTGCAGAGACATAAACTAATCTCAGCAAGGGCTGCATGTGAATGAACAGCTAAAGCCTGATCAAATAGAAGGTAAACTTAGCAGAAAAAATCCCAAATCACAGTTTCGTTTTCTTTTTCAGGGATTCTTTTCTAGTTTTAAAAATGAAATAGGTCCAGTCTTGTAATTATGTGAATCAATAACGTTTACAGCAAAACTGACAGAAGGTGTTTATGGAGATATAATTATAGTTTGCAGGTCACTTAACAACCTTGCATGGGCAGTCCATAAAGAGAATATGACCAACTGCTGTGGATAGTCACCCGAGTAAACAAGGAAGGTGTAGAAGTGTGGCTTGTGAAAAATAAGCATTCTTATGGGGAAATGGAGAATGACAATAAGAATTACAGTGATCCAATGTTTCAGGTGTAACTGGGAAAAGAAGCATTTCAGATCCTTTCCTAAGTATCTGGGAAATCTGAAAGGGGTATAAAAAACAAATGAAGTGCTTGATGCTTATTTCAACCCCTTTTGAATCACAGCACGTTCATTTAGGAGTTTGTAGGCAGTGAATATTTCTAGTTCCACATTCGTTGTCTAGCAGAAGCTCTCTAACTCCACTAAAAATCCAAAATCCCAAAATGCATAAAGGAAAATAATCCAAATGTCAAATGTAACCATGAGCAATTAGTCAATCCATCAGAGCAAAAGCAATCAAGCCACATCCTTCTCTTTCCTTTCTGGAGACACATACATCTAATAATAACCTCACAAGAGCACTTTAACGAAGGGAGGAGAAGCTGAGAGTTTTGACCCCATTCTAGAAAACAAATCACCTCCAGGAATTTTGATGCAAGCGCATCAGCCAGCGACATCCCAAAGTAAAAGTTTAAGTGACGAATCTGAGTTACACCCAGAGATCAGTGGGAGCACATTGCACCACTTGCAGCATGTGAGAACACCTCCAAAGGCTCTAACAGCCCCGCTGCAACTCGCTAGGTGTTCCTGCTGCCCTTACATCTTCTGAATGGTTTCGCATTCAAGGCAGTGTTGGAAAAGCCATGAAAGAATCGGATGAGGTTTTCTTCTAATAATACAGGCAAGACCATCTCCAGCTGTTGGCAGTACATGGCATGAGGGTCTTCACTTTACTTCCCAATACGACCACCCCCAGCAGTAGGGAATAGTCCTGGCATTTAATTTAATTTGACTGCAGCCCGAGCTAAAGTGCAAGATTATGTTTCTGCAGGAAATATTTAGGTGACAGCTTTAGGGAAAACACTTGGCTTTCTGTTGACTACCTTCTCCTAAGAGCACTGCCATAAAGATCTTGTGTTAAGGCCACAGAATGTGTAGCTGGGGACCTCACCATTTAGAGGTGAATATTCCCAACAAGCTGACATTGTGAAGGACAAGGAGCTTTATGTATTTTATACCTTGTGCCCTTGAAAACCCAACTTTCACATATAAGTATTTTGTTTCTGTGTGCGCTTTCCTGTGTGTGAGTGTATTTGTTAGGAACCTACCTGAAATTCTCTTCTGCAAATGTGTTGGCTTGGTTGGTAAGAAAGTTGTTCTGAATGTACTGCAGGGCACTTCTTTTGTTCATTTTCTTTTGTCAGAGGCTGACAGTACACTAGCTGCAGTTTTCATGTGATCATTCTTGAAATTGCTTTGTGTTCAGAGAAATGTGTAGGCGTTCTTTTCTTTAAATAGTAAGTGAAAACAGTATTACAAGAGTAAAAAATTACACCACAAGATTCTGTGCCTTTTCTCCATTTTCATCTTTCATTCATTTAATGAGCTTATTTTTACTCCCTGTCTTTCGGTCCCCACTCTATATTAACAAGTTCTCCCTTGATTTCATTGATTCTCCTTGCCCACGGTGGCCTTTTTTAATAATTTATTCAATATGTTTATTCTTCTGTAAGTACAGATTGCCAAGAGAGGTTGTGGAATTGTCATCATTGGCTCAACGAGACACCCATCTATTAGGGATTATTTGAGGATAAGGAAATCAATCCCTCTGTGATTCAAGGGGAGGAGGGGGTGGATTAAATGACCTGGCAGAGTAGTCCCCTCTAATTCAAATTATTCTGTGCATTTCTTTGTTTTGTTACATTTTGTTGTTGTTCTAAATTCTTTTTGATCTCAATTTCTTAATTTTTTTAGATAATGTTCTCTTGTGTTCGTGTTCTTTGAAAGTATGAAGAATTTGCATGAACCAATTTTTATTAGTTCCCTTGAGAATGTTAAAAACTTCAATTAGGTCACTGTAAAGTCTCTTTTCCAGAGTGAAATTCCTTAATCTTCCTTAATAACTTAAATCTTTGAAAACTGATGTTGTTCTGCAATGCATTTTCCTCAAAAGTAATTAGATACCAGCTAAGTTGCCACATAATAGTCAGTGCTGTGTTGTGCTCTGAATATAATTGGCCTTTGGATTTTGCAGAGCCCATTAACCCTGATGGGCTGGAAACATGACTGTCAGTACATCAGTGCAATTTGGGAAATGATAGGAATTTCCAGTTTCCAAGAGGACTGCATTTTCTGTTTGAACAGGAACTTCTCACATTGTAAACTGATACCCTGCCCGTATTTCTTAGTAGCTCTGCTCTGTCATAATGTTAGAGCTGTTGTTATAATAACAGGCAAAATCCTCAAGGCAAATCTGAATGAGCAGGCTGAGGGATGATAAAGCTCCATGTCATTCCCTTAGACCACCTTGCTGGCCCCAGAGAGCAGAGCTCAGTGCTTCCCCCCTCTACCCTGAGCCAAACAAACCCAGGGACTTCAGCCCAGGGACCTCAGCCACTCCTCCATTCTTCCCTCCAGACCGTTCCCCATGTTCCCAGCCCTCCTTTGGACACTGTCTAATAACTTTGTGTCCTTCTGACATCATGAGGTCCAAAGCTGTGCATGGTACTCCAGATGTCTTCAAAGCTTGCATCCATTTTGTGGACAACAAGATGTGGGTGTTTTGCAATTAATGGTGTGGCATCACGCTCAGGTGATAAGGATTTGTCACTTCTTCCCATCTCAGCTGATACTCTTTAAGGGTAAAAGATGGTTTGTGCAGAAGTTGCTTTATTGATCTTTATCCTCATTCCACGATAGATAAGTGTGGGTTTGTTTGAAAAAAAAAAAAAAAGGAGGAGGGGATTGATTGCTTATCTTAACCACTTCTATTTGAAGACAAAATCAAGAGAGTTTGGTAAAGCAACGGAGGTAAGCAGCTTCCTGCAAGCACCCTTTGGGGCTGTACCTTTTTTTAACCTTCTCTGCTTACTCCTTATGTTTTTTGCCACTCCTCAAGTACTGTCTGTGCTGACAGTAGAACTTCTGTACCTCAGTTTTCGCTGGTTATGGTGAGAAGCCTTGCTGTTCTAATCCTGCTTTTTTGTTAAGTAATGTTTATTTAATTATTCTATAATAATTATAGTGATATTTTCCCTCAGCCCATAGGTGTTATTTTTTGGGCAGGCACTGGCTTGGTGCTGACATTATGGATGTGTGTGATTTTGGCAAGGAAAAAAATCTTTCTCTTCTCCATTTGCTTTATTTCCTGCAAATCTCCTTATGCTTCATGTTGTAATCTGAGGTCACGTTTCTTTATACACATTGGATTTCAACAGCCTGATGATGGCAAAATCAGAATGTCTCCTGATACCCTCATGGGAGCAGCCTTGTCCCTGTGTTCTCTCACAGATACACAAGTGACATCCCTTAGCTTTCTGTCACTTTCAGCCCCTTAAGAAGGAAAAAGGAATTAGGGGAGAGGGTGGAACCAGAAGTATCTTGACAGCACATTTCTTGCAATGTAGTAACCTGGGCACTTCCTACACTAGTAGTTCCCTATCCAAGCAAGGCTGTGCAGTCACCCTGCTGTGAAATGCATGTTTGTCAAGTATTGGGAATCAAATTCAGAGCCAATGAAAGACACGTCTTCAGGACAGCATCTCCAGACTTTATTTTGTGTCATATCAGGCTTCAAGTATTATATAGCGTTGCCATGCCAAGATATTTTTAGTGTCCTAGAGACTGGAAACAAAAAAAATATTTTGTCTCTTGGCTGGAGGATTTCCCTGTATTTGCACTGGTCTGATTTAACTCCAGTTGAATTCAGAGCATCCAGCTTCTAGATTCAACTTAGCCTTGGTACATACATGTTTTCTAATAAATTTATTTACTTCAAAACAGTCACTGATGGTAGTAACCAAATAGATGTTTCCTCACAAAGTCCATTAAGAGATTCTGCAAGAGAAAGAGGTCAGATTCGTAGGGAATTTTTTGCCTTATATTTTGCCAGGTTTAAAAAAAAAAAAAAAAAGTGTTTTAGAAGTTTGCATGGCAATCTTTGTTAAAATCAACAGTAATCAAGTTCAAAGAACGAATAGGAGGCTGATGACATTCAAATTTATATTATCTGAAAATGCAAACCACTTAAGAGGCTGTTACAGAGCAGTGTAGTAAAGCCCTTAGCTGAAGTCTTAAGGATCAAGTTTCTGGCACTACTAGTTATGTTATTTATATATATGTGGACACATGTTTCTGTGTATAAATTGCACATGTTCACACACACATGTACCCCAGCTATTATTCAGCCCTAATGATGCCCAAAGTCCGATCACAGAGAACGCCAATTGAAAATAGTACCTGAAAATATTCTGCTTTCCTCATCTGCAGGTGAAGAGAAAGGAGAGGGAAGAGAAAGGATCTTTACTGTAGATGTATCATGGTTGCTGGATTTTCAGGTTCAGGATTATGATCCTTGCATGGGGTTTTTTTAGCTAAGAAAACTAAGAAACTCCTGAAAATAATAACATTTTTGTATATGTAATACAATCCTCTTTTGGCAGGAATAGGCATCCACCATTTTAGCAAGGGAAGGACAAATGTATTGGTATGTAAATCTGTTTTTTTTTCCAGATAGCAGAAATGCCGTCACTGGGGATTTCCTGCCCCCTCTCTCCTTAACTGGGACTTTATCCATTCCACCGCCTCCACACACTGAGAACAAGATTTCAGACATATCCAGTGACGAGTTATAGCCTACACTGGGTAGCTTTAGTCTAGCAGGAACTGAATGCAGTGGGTTACACGGAGAAAATGGAGTTGTCTCAGATACGCAGTTAGCCCTATTTTTAAGTGTTTCCATTTTATTTAGAAGGCTGGCTGAAGTCAGCCATGGTTTTATGTGAGCTGTAGTGTGCGTGCTCAGGAGGGCTGCTGTGTACTTGTTCTTTGTACAAACTGCTATTGGAGATTTTTTGGTGCTAGATCTGATACCAAATGGTCGTACCTATGCTGTGGAACAACGTGGTAGAGCTTGTTTATAATAATCTTTGCAAAAGAAAAGATGGCTTGTTGTCATATCAGAACGTTCCTGATTATGTGTTACATACTGAAGCTATTTAACAACATATAACACTTTATTCAGCCAGCCAGTATCCTAACTCTTATTTTGCAATATTTACACTTAAATTTTTAGGGGGCATGAGCTGATTTCCCAAGCAAAGTTTGTCGAATGGATGCTTGTGGTGGACAGTCATCTCAGCATGTGTGCTCACACCGATCAGAAGCATTTTGGTGCCTCCTGGCAAACAATACACATGCTGAACTCCCAGTGACCCAGTTGTCTTTGCTAATCGCTCGCTGATTACGCTAATCAGTGCCTTGTTTAAAGCAATGAAGCCAAAACCACTCTCTGCTATGCTGCACTTGGAAAGTAGGATGCATTTTTTTGTTATTGTCATTTGTGTGCTACTAGAGGTGAATGATGAGATGCTGACTTGTGCCACATGGCTGGTGGCTGTAGGTAGCTCCAGAGTGTTGTCTGGGTGCAGATTTTTATGGTGCTTTGCTCTGCAGCCCTGAGCAGCTTGTAACCAGCTGTGCACTAGCATTAGCATCATCTCACAGCTGTTTAGGAAGCCAAGCTGAAGGCTGGCTAAAGAAAATGTCTTATGGAGCCAGTGTGACAAACGAGCCTCTGCCAATGCCATCAGTACAGCGGATCGCCGACGAAGTCTGTGGTCTTGGTTCACCCTTATGGTGGAGTTGAATTCAGCATGGGATTGAAAGGGAAGGGGGGAGAGGGTGAAAGAATCCACACTCATATTTCTGCAAGTAAGCCACTTGGTAGAAGTTTAAAAGAAAGAGCATTGTTTAAATGTGAGTGTATTATTTGTTACCAGATTTCTGTGCAGGCAAGAGATGGGTGTTATAAACCTCCCTGTGATAGTTCTCTAATAAGATGATCCTTTTTGGTATGCTTCAGCAAACAAAATGAGCTCTTAAAAGCTAACCTTATCCTTGTCCTTGGACAGAAGAGCAGAAACAATGGGTTAGCCTTTTTGCCAGCATGTTTATTAAATGGTTAATCAGCTATGCAGAGTTAAATTTCACCCTGGAGGTTTTTAGTATGGATATCCTGGTCGAACTTATCTTACTGTCAAATAAGCACCTAAAGTTCTAAAACAGGAAATAGAGCCATTTTTTGGTGTGTTTTACAATGTTCCTTATGGAGAAGGATTCACTCATTGCATGGCTTATCCCAAGAGCCTTACTGAGCCCTACCCTGACATCAGAACCAGTGAGTTAATATAAGCCCACCAGCTTCTTCTTCTGGAAGCTTTGTTTTGCTGTTGATACATTATGATCTAATGGGCATTTTTAAATGAGCACGAAGCGTGCTTTTCATGTTGTGTTGGTCCTTTTTTTTTTTTTTTTTTTTTTTAATTTTCTCTTCATCTGTTAATTTGCTAATGGAACCACAAGAATAATCCACATTGAAAAGCAGAATGTTTTGTTCTGCGACACCGCAGGCTAGCTGATCTGTGTCATTCATACATTAATTTTTAACTTCTTTAAGTCTTTGTGGAAAGGCTTCTGATCACAGGTGAAAACGAGTTAAATGTATCACACTATTAAAAATAGTATACCTTCTGATCTTACCAGCAGTTTCTGCTCATTTGAGGTGCAAGACTGGAATTGCAGGGTAAGAAATGAGGCTTATTAGCAGAGCTGTTGTATATGAATGAGGTTATCAGCTTTCATTTTATTCTCCCTCACCAAGAAGCATGAAGAAATGAGGTGTTTTTTATGAATGTGTATGAGAGTAAAAGGTGTTTGTTTGAAATACAATTAACACTGGGAGAAAACACTGTAGGCTCTCTAATATCTTAAGATCTATAAGCTATGGATTTCTATGGACCACTAGGAGTGAAAAATGGGGCCAGCCCTGAAAATCTGCAGTCTTCTAGGTTAGCTGACACTCTGGTCAGGCTGTCAGCTGTAAACTTGGATATGTTTCTATTCACACATATCATAAACAGAGAGGATAAAATAACAGGGCTGAACTTTGTTTAAGAAACTTGCTGTTAGAAATATGCCAGTACTGTACAATAAAACTCAAAATTTACTGAAATTTATGGGGTTTAAGTTTTCCCCACAAAGTCAAAAGTAGGCTTGTGTTTTCTTTTTCTTTTTCTTTTTTTTTTTTTTTTGCCTGACCTTTGTCACCTCTCCAGTGGGAAGGAGCCAGGTCATGAAGGAAGTTGGCTTTTCCTAAAGGCACATCTGAAATTTCGTGCAAGATGTTCCGATTTCACAGCTTTTCTGTCTGCCAAGGAGCAGTCTTTCCATTAATTTTCCCAGAAAAACACAACATGCAAGGTCCATAGCCTTCAAGATGTTGAGACAATTCGGCTCCAAATATTTGCAACATTCAGCACTGATTGCTAATGTAAACATTGCTCGGAGAAGAGATGTCTCCACGTTAGAGTAGAAAGATCAAGATATCCAAGCCCATTGCTTTCCTACTGGCTTTCCACTGGCATCCCAAAGAAATCGCTGCACCTCTATCTCCCCTTTCCTTTCCTTACAGTGGAAGATCAGAGGTTGGTTTTCCTTTTTTTTTTTTAATGGTGTCTCGTATCATAGGCCATGTGACACTGCATTTTATACATATTTAGTGCTATTCAAGGAGCATTTGGCAATTATACTTCCAAATTACTGAACAGCAGACTGGACTGGAAGGGCCACGCTCTGAACAGAACCTGCTGTAGAAGAGAAACCTGCCTAGTTGTCTGAGAAGCATGAGGAGAAATGTAACTCTTTCCCTTTTCTCACACTGCTTTTTTTTCCCCCCTTAAACTTTTATCACATTTTGGTTTTGCTCTTTGTCCTTTCCAGAAGACTTAACGTAATATTTGCAAACCACTTTTAATCCTTTCTTATCAGTAGATGAACCTCCTCTGGTGTTGGAAACACTTTTTCTCCCCGGTCCTGGGAATTTATATTATTCGTTTCATCTTAAATCTCTCGCAGTGCTGAGCAGATTGTTTGATAGTGCAGGGTGACACACGTGCTTTTTAAAACAACTGTCGTCTTTATTCTTCTGGCAGCAAATGCCACTGCTGTCAAATAAAGTAAAATTGACTCCCACAGGAAAGCTTAAAGAGTCAGAGATGCCATTGCAAATCCTGGCATAAACTGTTTGGAAACCCTTTTCTTCTTGTTTGGCAGGACATGTGCTCAGTCCCTGAACACACTGCTCAGAAGCTGTTACAAAATATAGAAGACAATAAATACTAAGCAAGTTAAAATTTTATCTGCTTTGAGAGATAGGAGTCTGAATGTCTAAGACACTAGAATTCATTTGACAAGAACAAGAGATCTCAGAGCAGCATTGTAAATGAAAAGCTGTTAGGCAGGCAGTACCTTCCCCAATGTCATGTTTTTCTTAGAACTAGGGCATACATTACACACAAATTTGAGATTATCTCCAACAATTATCTAAAATTAACCGTGGTTTTCTAATGAAAAACATTAACAAGAGGATCTGATAAGAAGTGTGCCTATTTATAATACTTGCTATGAGGGAAAAAGGTTTGCTCCTCTGAGTGAAACCAAACTGCACCGTGTGTCAGAGTATAAAAGAAGATTGGCTTCCTTTCCTTTGCTTATTAGCAGCAGTGCTGGGAGTTTATCATATCTGGTGGTTAACAAGAAAGAGCCAACTCGAAGAAGTGCTCCCATTTCTGTGTTTCTGTAGTGCTGTATCTGTTCTTACAGTGCTTGTGTGCACTATGCAGTGGAACACAGTGCCACTCTGAGTGCTCTTGGCTGCTTGTCTTAGTGCAAAAGCAAGACCAAAGCAAGTTCACCTCTGGTTGGTGCTGCACCAAAGTGAAACCCATGTGCACAAGTCGGGCCAGCCTGGGGATGCTTTGGCTGCATCCTGCGGGCGTCTGGTGGATATTCTGCAGTCATTCAGTGCAGAGTGATAAGGGAGAAACAAATATTGGCATCACATTGAGTTGGTTTCCTTGAGACGAGATACCAGATGTCAAGTCACTGTGTGCTAAGTCACTGTGTGCTAAGAGTCTCCTATGCTATATAGAACACAAATTGCAGGAAGTTTTGTCAGCAGAGAGCATCAGGGGAAAGGCTGCTTCTTCCAAACTGCACCCTGTATTACAGGCCTGGGGCAATTTCCAAAGAATCGTAGAATCATTAAGATTGGAAAAGACCACTAAGATTGTCTAGTCCAATCATCAACCCATCACCACCATGCCCATTATCCACGTCCCTCAGTGCTACGTCTCCACATTTCTTTAACACCTCTAGGGACGATGACTTGAGATGTTGTGGTTTGTTTTTTTGGCATTTTGCACAATGTGGGTAGCACGGACCTGGGTTCAGGGACTTGAACACTGTAACAGAGGAGTTACAGTGAGGAACATTTGGAGGCTCTGGTTACTGATCCCCTCTGAAATCTCTCTGTTTCACTTTGTGGAGTTTCTGCATAGAATCATAAAGCTGGAAAAGACTGTTGAGATAATGCAGTCCCACCACTGACCCATCACATATTATTCACACTTACACACCTAAGTTCTTGTCTAACTTGAGTTTCAAACAACCCAAAACCTGAATGGGACTTAAAAAAAATCATAGCATCTCACTGAAAATTCACACCGATTACATTCATATGCTGGCTAAACAATAATGCAAGTCATCCCAGGGTTAACCTGAAAGGTCAGTAGATTTTGACAAACCTTTCAATGAACCCATCACAGCTTCTGATCTGTAGGAGCCACAGAAACCAGGTGGATTTTGTTGTGAACCATCTTCCATAGTTCTACTTATCAGTCATGTGAGCATGGGTAATTATTTTCACCTCATGTTTGCCAGTGCTGATTTACTTTGCATTTGACTGGTCTTAAAATAAGAAAATCTTTAATCTAAACCAAACAACCCTTAATGCAACCAAATGTTTGGATGAAGAAAGGGTAAATGTCCATGTGTTTGGGAAAGCAGCACCAATAAAAATAACACAGACATCATCTGCTATCGCATTGCCACCAGTGTGGAGTAGCTAAAGGAGTAGGGTGCATAGCTGCAAAGTTGAAAGGCATTTTGCTCTCTCTTCAGGATACTGATTTTGACTGGTGGTGAGGTTTATAAAACTTATACACAATTTCTACAAAAGGTCTGTAAATCTAACTGCTTTTTTGGGGATTGTTTCACATTTTTACAGAACGACTCCTAACTTTGAGGAGTTTTCACACAAGGAATGTTTTCTCAGCTGCTAAGGCTAATTAGGAGACACGAGGATTGGTTATATTTCCCTCTGAACAGGAGTGAAGTTATTTCATGCAATTTTTTACACAACTTTGCCGTGTGATGGGCTGCATACAGAGTAGTTTATTTATAATGCTTTATCTCACACCTGTTTGGATACTGGCTGTTTTATGGTATTTAAACATACTATTTCTTGCCAATGGCTTTATCTCCACAGTTCCTGATTTTGCTGCAAATGTTTCTTATTAACTCTAAAAGAAACATCAATTGCTCCCTGAGCATTATTAGCAAGGACAAAAATAACATAATTGTTAGTTACTTCCAACATGTTATCACTGCAGACCTATAAAACAGGCATTCTTTCAAAATACTGTAGGGGCTCTTTTACTCTGTTGAAAATAAATAATACATGCTTTAAGCACTTGTTATTTCACTGGAATTTTGTTTTTAGGTGGAAAAAAAGCCCTGATCAAAACATCACCAATTCTCACTGCTGTGCCTTTCTGAGCTGTTTTATTGTGCCACATCTGAACACAACCCTGCAGCTGCCAGAGCCCCAGTGCAGAACATAATGCTGGGCAGAGACCCGCGGTGGGGACACAAGAGATCATTTATACAGAAAACATGCTGTCCCATGGGGATGCTCTCCTCTGCTATGAATCTTTCTCTCTGTAGCCTCAGAGTTATGGTTCTGGTGGTAGTGATACTTAACTGCAAGCAGGAAGGATGTAAGGGCTATTCCTCTGCTGTCATGGGGTTCAGCACCATTCAGAGTCCTCAGGATTTTTAAAGAACTTTCATGCCATAAAGTTCCTCCGAGGGGGGAGCAGCTTTGCCTATTCTGCAGAAGCAGAATGAATCAGATGAAGTGATTTGTGAAGTGATGTGAGTTGTGAACACCCCATCCCTGGAGGCATTCGAGGCCAGGATGGGACCTGGACAGCCTGATCTGGTAGGTAGCAGCCAGCACACTGCAGGAGGGTTGGAGCTCAATGATCTTTAAGGTTCTTTCCAACCGAAGGCATTCTATTATTCCATGACTTATTTGAAATCCAGTAGATGGATATCATCACTGGCAAGGAGGCCGTGTGCACATTTGTCCTTCACGTGGTTTCCAGAACCATGTGCTGAGGACACCAGATTCTGTATTCTGGAATGTCTGTCCTTTAAGTAGCATATCCTTGTGCTGCCATTCATGGGACAAAGGATTTATTGGATATATGAACTTCCATCAGATCAGCCTGGGCTAGAATTGAACATCCATTGTTATATGGATGGCCAGACGGGTGCAGGACAAGGGGAAAAGAAGGGCTGAATTACGTATCCATGACTGAAAAGGTCCAAATACCTGCCTCAGTGCACTTATTTGCTTAGTGCAAACCTGTATTTCATTACAAGTGTCAGGCAAATAAGCGTTGGTTGCAGATGGGACACAACAGGACTGCCTCGAGAGAGGAGTTAGCTTTCAAAGCAAACTGCTCCAGCCAGGATGCCTCACTTCATTCCTCGCTTCTGAAGCTGGTTCTTTTATCCACAGCCAGAGCACACACCACCCTCCATCCCTCTTCCTTGGGTGGTGTTTTTACTGGAGGCATTGCTGGATCTCAGCTTCATCCTATTGCCGTACTGCTACTGTTTAAAACCTGTCCAACTTGAAGACACGTGTCAATGCTGCCTTTAGAGTCCCGGTGTATCATCCCTTTTTTTTTATTTATAATCAAAATAATGCAATTTTATGCAAACTAAATGCTGGTTTACAGAGGCAGCCCCACGTGAGCCCTTCAGAATGAAACTTGAGATCTACTGTGCCTTGCCAAGCCAGGGAGTTGTACTATGAAAAGTAGAATTTCCAAAGGGCAGAATTTCTAACTCGAAATCACCTTCAGTGATCCTCAAGGGTTGGAGTTAAGCTCTGAAACCACAAACTAACTAAAGTTGTTTGTTGGCAGAGCGTTTTTGTCATTTCCTTTATGCTTTGCTGTATCAACATGAAACTCAAAAAGTGCAATTTGCATTTACACTCAGGTGCACTGCACTCCCCTTTGTTAAAACAAACAAACAAACAAGCAAACCAGTTTTTCAAAGCTTGCTCCAAGCTTAATGAGAGGTTTCTTGCACTGAAACATCTGGTTTTAGTCACTGATGGTTGGAGGATACTGACAATTCCCCAGCTTTTAAAATGCAGGGAAAGTGGTGTTAATCCTGGGCCTGGGGAACTACTGCAATTCCAGCCAAAATAGCTCTTGCAACTGTAATCATTCATTGCTATTAGATATTTTATGGTGCATCAGAAAATTGATTCTTTTTTTATAAGATGATTTCTTAAACTAACAGTGAGGCTTTTGTGTTAAGTGAGAAGTAGGCTCAAAACCTGTGCAAATTAAACAGAGAGATGTGTGACTGATGAATCACGTGTGAACCAGCAGTGCCTGATTTCATTAACTTTATTAATTTCTGTAACTCATACTATGCAACAGAGGCTTCATCTTCAAGGAAAAGTTTCAGGAGGCTTGCAGAGGAGAATTTCCAGATTACATTGGTTTGTATCAAACAGGTACTGAGCTACCTGCATAGCACAGCACGGCACAGTGCCTCTGCTCACAACTTCTGGATAAAAGCATGCGAATGTGCTGCTGTTTATAGGACTAGGCCTTTAAATCACATTTCAGTCATGAATGATTTCCAAGTGCTTTCTGACATTATATCATATTGCTCAGCAATTTAAGCCTTCCTGACAGGAGACCATGTATGCAAGTAGCAAGTTAAATCGGCCACAGGCATGGGCCAGAGGTACAGAACCATCATCTCTCTATGGTTCAAGTTAAAGTCTGTTTTTGCACACTTTCATGATATTTTAATGTATTTTTCTTTCTTGAATTTTGTTAGCATTAGGGAACAGTGAGCTAAGCTAGATTTTGAAATCTTAACTTCCCTTTTTTTTTTTTTTTTATGGTTCTAAGTCACTTCCAAGGCTGGAGCAGCACATATGTTCTGCTTCCATGTGTGTATTTTATACGTGTAATCTTGTGAGAACACTGATTCTTAGGAGGTTTTGGCCAAGAGGGTCTGAAATTCCTTAAGATTTCATAGCTCTTGTCTTAATTAAGTCTCTCATCTGAACCTCAAAACCCAGACTAACCCTAAATTGAATCCATCTCCAGGCTCAAACATCTTTCTCGCCACTCCCTATTTTATTTTTGACTGTTTTGCTCTTTTTATCTGGACAGCCTTGCTCAGTTCTCAGATGCACAGAAGTTGTTCACCTCTGGTTTACAAGTGTAACTCAATACAGCAAACAATACATATGCACTCTGGGAAAGAATTTTCAGTCTGAGAGAGTTTGTATATTCTTTACCATCACCCTGAAGTCATTAATCCTGCCTTAGTATTTTCATCATTCTGCACAGTTGCTGAAATTATTTATCTATAGGCAGAACTATAGCCCTTGTTTTACTATTTTAATGCTTAAAAATCCTTAACAAATGTCAAAGCAGAAACAAATTATGCTGTATGTATTTCACTGCTCATAATTAAATTGCTTTTTATTACACTAACACAATACTAGGAAAAAAAAAACCAAGCAGCCATCACAGATGCTCACCAATCACATATTTCCATCAGTGTGCTGCAGAAAGCCCAGGCAGTTAATACAAACGTGGCTGTAATTATTTACTGGGTGGTTTGCAGCACATCCGTGCCCACTGTGTTTGTAAATTGGCCAATGTTTTGACTCGCATTGGAAAAACATGTGAAATACTGGTTGTCTGTCATACAAAAGCTCCAGTGTAAATAAATAAAGCTACATAGGACATCTCCCACACTTCACACCACATCACAGCTTCTCTTACACAAGAAATCTGTAGGCACAGCAAAGATATCAGTGTGCCATCCGCACCTCCATCATCCCTTCATCACAGGGTTGGCTGGAGCTCTCCTCTTTGTAGAGCTGTAATGAGGCCAATATAAAGTTGTCTGCCCACCTCTAGCCCTGAGCAGACAGAGAAATCACCACTGAAGCTGTGCAGGAGCTCATCCCACAGCCTGCCAGCCCCAGCAGGTTTAGAGACACGAATCCCATTGCCATTGAGGAATGAATTAATTGCAATGAATCTTAAGCAGCCACTTGCCTCTGCATACTGCAGCACAAACACTTCTCTCTTTTGTGGCCTTGTCCTGAGCTGGTCCAACTCAGGGCTGAACATTTCAAGAAGCAAATGTAATTTTGGGAAGGGTATAAGGGCCTGATTGAAGGGCCCTTCAGGCTGACGGAGTGCCACTGCCCATTGCAGCAGGAGCGTGGTTCATTCCAGCTGAAAATCGTCTCCTCCTTTCCGAAATGCTTTGGCTCGTGTTTTGTGTCCAATGTTTCAAAAGCTTCACATGCTTTTAGAGTGTGTTCTCGAGTCTGAGAAGTGAGTTGCTGGGAATTGGTTTCTAACATAGGTAATTTAAACCAACTATTCAAATATGTGACCTTTTAAAGTACTAGAGAATTTTGACATATTTCCGATCTCTGATAAGGCTGTAGTTTAGAAAACAAAAAAGCTAAGAAAACGTCTCCTTCTGTTTCTGTTTTTAAGTCATGATTAAGGGAGGTGGGAGGGAACCCTAAGTTGTCCACTTGTTTCCTCAGCTGACATACTAGTTTGGATTGGTGAAAGCAAATGAACTTGAAAATAACACATGACCAGTTTTCATTTGAAGGGAGTGTTCCCTTGAGCATATTTTTCTCTAAAAGCCTGCTGCAGACATTACGTGTGCTTTATCTCTTTAACGATGGCTATTGTGATGCTGATGGCAGAGCAACTGTACACTACATGTAGCTTCAGAAAGTTGCACTTTAACACACTGATGACAGTTATAGAAACATTTGGACAAAGATTTACAAAACCATTAATTATTAGCTCTATATTTTTCATTCAGTAATTTTCTCCCTGACCTCACTGATGTTTGGGTAAATCAGTTAGTACTGTTGTAGCCCATGGAGCTACATCAGTTTACATGAACTGTAAGGAAAATTTTCTTCAGAAAAGAAACCATCAGAAGCATACTAAATAGAAGACTTTCATCTCTATTAAAGTCTGCTTTTCGTTCTCTTACAGTTTTAAACTCCTTACTGAGAGCCAGATTCTAAAGTAAGATTAGAGCAGTGCATCAGTTCCCAATTGATTGTTTTACAGATGTTTAAAAGGAAGTACGTTATCAATAGAGATGATTATCGCAACCACAGTATTCAGTGAATGATAATGTCATTCTTTTCTTATTTAAATATAAAGAGCAAGCCAAGACCCTGCTTGCTGAAAGTAAAAAAAAAAACAACAAAACATCTCAACTGAAGAACCTATTTCATGAGTATTTGTAATAGATTTGTTGTTTGCAATGGATTTATTTTGTGCGGAAATCAGATGCAGTTTCATGTCCTCTTCTAAGATCAGTACTTGGAAGAATACCATTGCAGCCTCACGTACACCTAGCCCTGAAACACTAAGACATCAAGAAAGAGAAGGGATTTAAAATGATCTTTCTTGCTCTCCTTTAATGAAAGAACTTCTAAACATTTTTACAAAAACAAGATTTGTGGCCCAGAAATCACTTGGCAGCTGGGAGATAAATTCTTAAATAACAGCATATTTAGAAATTAGATAAACAAAATATTTCTAAAATCAAAACATTAGCGTTTGGTTACCATCATCTCAAATTCCATATATCATCCATGCTTGGTGGCAGCCATGAGCAGCAATCAGAATTTAGCTAGGGACAACGTTTGCATCTTTGAGTACTATTGCTATAAATTCATTGACAACTTTGTGATATTTTTCAGGCTGCCATTTGTTGATTGTTGAACAGAGCCAGATAACTTTAGAAGCTAAAAGTCTGAAAAATAAAACCTACCTGAACTCATAATGCATCTTAATTGGCTTTGGAACAAGTCATTTAGGACTTAGTTACTGCTTCAAAAATGAACTGCCCTATTTTTGAAGGGGAAAACAGGTCTAGAAATATTTAGCAAATACAAAGAAAAGTAGTTTCAGTGCACTATTGATTGACTGAGTCATAAACATCCCCTCCCACCCTCATAATTTGTCTCCATAAGGGTGCAGAGGGTAATATCCCCAGAAAATGCAATCATTGAGGACATCTGGAGAGAGACAGGACCAACATGAAATGGATGACCAAAATGTCGCATGCCAAATATAAGCACAACCTTGACCTGGTACATCCTGCACAAGCTGCTTAACACCACAGTCAGAGAGAGAAGAGGAGCTCTCAGATAACGACATGTGGGCCTTACAGACCCGGCAGTGGGCAAAAGGCATCGCTCGTTATTCTGTCAAGGACTCCACATGCCAGTCTATGCAATCTGATTCGCAATCAATTGGAAGTGATTACACATTGTTTATCATCGATTGGCACAAGGAATCCTTGAGAGAATAATAAGCTGCAGCTGATGACAATCAGAGACTACTGTCTCGTTGCAAGTTTGATTGCACAGCTCTCCACTGGTGCAATTGAGCACCCACCACCCACAAAGCACCACAGTAAATAAATAAATAAAGGGTGGCATGGGAAAACAAAATGTTAAAAAGCTCCTTTGAAAAATAAAGCCTGAATGGAAGTTCTTCAGTATACTATTTGCAAGGCTAACATCATTAGAATGCTTTGTATTGGAAATGCAATAGGAAGATTCCAGCAGATTTTCTGGCTTACCTCGTGATAAAACAACATCTGGATACCAGGCTATAGTTCTTTGAACAAGTAGGAGAAATTTTGGATCAGGGTATCTGGAGAGTCTGTTATTTTTTAAATGAAGTACGCAGCCGAGTTAGAGGCCTAGAAGCATGCTTCAAGATAACTACTGAACACATCCTGGTTATGAGGAATCAACTTGTTCTTCATAGTGTGCTTTGCTTTTCTATCAACGAACACACCTCAAAAGTAAGTACCTGGTGCTAAAGTTGTGGGCAATAATAATTCAGTGTACAGCTACTTCTAAGGCAGTTACCTAAGCCTAAATGTCCTGGAAAACAGTAGTGAGAATAACTGCAGGTAGCAGACCATAGCCAGGGCCCTTGGAAAGGGGAGTCTGTCTCTTACTTGATACTGTAGTTGAAGGACGTGAGATTAAGGACTGTGAATTTGTTGTGTGCCTTGTATGTTGCATGCAGTAATTAGTGACAGAGACATATTCTAGAATTGCAGATTTGATTAAGGGGTTGCAGCAACTGTAGTCATGTCTGGTACCAGTTGCAGTATAAATAAATTACAACTGAATATGTGATGGAAAAAACAAAATATTTTTAATAGGATGCCGTTTTTGTTTGCACTCAAGTCTTGAAAGCTTTTCCACTGGTCCCTACAGCATCTGCAGGAATTGTGCTATTGGCTTTGCAGCAACTGATATGTTGGCCTTCTGATGTGGAAATTACATCCATGATAATGCTTTGGTTGTTCGGGTTGTTTTGTTTGTTGATTTGGCCTTTGTGTTCTACATAGTTATCACATTGTTCTAACAGTTGTCCACCACCGGTGTTGGCTTCATTCTGTATGTCAGCTTGTATGTTCCCCAGGACCTGTGGCTCTTATTTTTGCTATGTTGGACAACATGGGTTTCATCTGAGTTATATCATTCAGGTGATTTTCAAAAGAAGACTTGTTTGGAGGAACTGTCTGTCGATTTCTGAATTAAGTGCTCTGAGATCTCAATAAAGCCATGAAAGAAATGAGATTAAAACTGTTTCTTCATATGTCAGAGAAGCAACCAAGTGTTCAGGATTCATTTAGCCCTTGTTTGTTGTGGTTCTGCCCTATTTCTTTCAAGATTACTGTCTGCAATCCTACAAAGTCTAAATGAAAACTTGACACTGTCTTCTCATTAACCCTCACTATGGCACTAGGTCCAGTTGCCCAGGCAGACCATATTCATGTGTACAGGCTGCCCAGTTCAGAGGTTGCTGTTAAAATACACCCACAAAACTCAATGATTTCTGACAGTGACACCATCGATGGTTTAGTTCTCTCCTTCTCTGAGAAATGTTGAATAGAGTTGTACTGGCTTGTTAGCACAGAATACAGTGTGCTTGGTCTCAAATTGTAAATCAATATCTGTATCTGAGAGGTGACATTTCGACAACTGTGGAATGCTAGAGCCTGTTAGGATCTTTTTTTTTTTTTTTAAGTGTCAGATTATAAACTTCATAAATAAATGATGAGGGCACCTGTTACAACATCATGTGTGTTTATGTGTGCTTGTGTCAGCACCTTTCTGGATGTAAGCACAGTGACCCTGGAAAAGTCTTTACAGGTTTACTTGCGTGGTACTGTAAAAAGTTTTAATTAAGCACCAGCATACCCTGGGCCATTTAAATATGCTCAGAACTCAGACTGGTGAAAGGAATAACAGAACCATAAAACTGGAGAAAACCTGGAAGGGTTATCTGGCCCACCCACTTATCTAAGAGCAAGATCCTTTCAGTGAGTTTCCCTTCCCTATTTCTCCTCTTCATAACTTATTTCTTTTGCATCACTCCATGCTGCTCAGTATTCCCCTTCTAGCTGCCATACCTTTTCTTCTTCTGTAAGGTTTATTGGCCAAACAATGTACTAGATTGTCAGAAAGGGCATGCCTAGGGAATATCTGAGGCCAAACATATAAGCATTGAGCACCACTGACTACAGTTGAATGCCAGTAGCTATGTTTATAATCTTATGTGCATGAAAACATAATTTTCTTCAGATCTGTCTCCATTTTTGCATATTAATACTTACTTATAGCTCGTGGGCAGCTTAAGAAGGAAAATGTTTAACCAATCTTACACATTTTACATAAAAACTGGCTTTTGAAGGGCTTTTAAGCATCGTCATACTAACCTTCCCAACATGTCCCTGCAGCATGGGTGGTCCTGGTTTACATGAAATGATGAGAGAAACCTAAATGGATTAAAAAAGAAAAAATAAGTTGTCAAATTAAAAAGGTAACATAGCTAAGTTTTTTGCATTGAATACTGGCAACTAACTGTTAGTGGGTTTTTTTCTTTGCAAGCTTCTGGTGAAAGACAAAAATCAAGTTTTTATGACTTTGACTTCTTAGATGTTGCAGTGACATTCTAATTTAATCATAGGCTAATAACTTATGAGTTTGCCACTTCTGAATAGAAGACAGCCATTGTGAGAAGCACAGTCAATTTTCAGTTGTGTCTTCATCATGATTAAAAAGAACTCCTTTCAGGAGACCACAAGAAATCTGGTGAGGTGATCACACACAATGAGAAGGCTCAAGTTATCAATAGAGTAATTTACAATGATTGTATTTGCAAATTGGACATAATTACAATAACAATAAGTATGAAATCCTGAAAAGATACTTGATGCTTTTGAGTAATTGCATGCAATTAATTCGTATCTAATTCCAAACTCTGGCACGCTCCGCTCTGGCCTTTCTCAGAAATAGTTGCTGGCAATGAAAAAAGAAGATGCTGCCCAAGCCACCTCTGCTGGGAAAGCTTTATGTTATGCAAGAAGGGCTCAGATTTGGCAGAGAGAAATGGTGAGTCTGCAGGGACATTTGAAGGATCGCAGTATGTCCCATGTACATATGATTCCATTGGTATTGATGCCATTATTCCAATTCAGGTCTCTGGCTCTCTCCCTTCTTGTTTCCCATGCTGGCTTGTGCTGAACTGTTCTCCTATAGACAGTGTGGACGTAGCTGTTTCTCCATGGTCAAATAAAGACAAAAAAGAGAAAATCTTCAACTGTCAGGTTTTTTTGTTTGTTTGTTTTCTAGAGGGACTTCAGTCTCTTCTTCCCAAACAACTGAATGGCCATTTATATTCTCATAGTGTCCTTAGAAAAAGGAAGTAAGGATACAGCGGTATTCCTGAACCGTGCCTCTTTTCTGGCCAATGATCAGAAGGTTCATGTGGGTCTCCAGAGCCAAAAACCCACTCCTCAAATGTGTGGAAACAGAGCGAGTGAGGGATTTTACAGAACGCAGAGATTTTAGAATCCAAAAGGAAAAGTGACTCAAAATACAAGGGCTTGGTTTCTTGAGCATGCATTTCAGAGGAATCAGTGCTATTCAGTATGTGTTGGCACAAAGCTCTATGTCATAGCTCACTACCAATAATATAATTACATGTTCACATGTCCATTCCAGGTGTACAAATGGACTGGTTTGGTTGTTTTGAGCAATATAAATTGGGTGCACAGGTATCTCAAGTGCCACAATGGGTGTGGAGAACACTTCCTTAGCTCGTTTTTAGTCTACCAGAAATGATGTCTTGCAGATAAGAAGTCCCCAAACTGGAAAGCATCTTGAGTTATCTAAAACATTGCTACTGTCCTGGAAGATGTTCATACTGTCCATCACCTCTAGTCATCACCTGTGTGAAAGGTTTTGCTGAAGGGTTCCTGCTCTATCTGATGTTAATGGAGATCTGTTCAATATGCATACTTTTTTTTTTTTTTTTTTTTTTTCCTCCCAGGGTTCTGGTATAGATGATGGCAGACTTTGTTGTTTTGTCATCATCTGGTTGCTTGGAATGAAGTAAAATTAATTCAGATATAGATGAGTGCTGGAGGAAATGAAGTGGTGGTTAAAAGGGTGAACCTCCCTGAAGAGCAGTCCAGTGCTAGAGCTCTTCTGCAGCTGACTTTTTGTTTTCTGCCTATGCATCAGATGTTCTCAGGAAGGATGACACTCAGCAAAGTAGTTGCAATTATTTGTTTTGGAAATTAAGTTGTGTGTCAAAGAACACATCCATCTCAGGACTTCTAGCTCTAACAGCTACTTAGGTTTCAGTAAAACAAGTGAATAAATAAAACAAATGAAACTGAGAAAAAACCTTCTGACTCACATCCTCTCTCCTGACTGTAATAACAAATGTCTTGAAAAGCATGGTGTACCGTTTTATGTTATCAATAAGCTCCCCATGGAGTTTATGATAGAGTTATTTCCCTCTGTCTGAACACTAAGGAGGGGTCAGGGACAGAGAAGCACTAATCTTTTTAGCTATTTCAAAAATTTGGTTGTGATGCAGCTCAGAATGTAACTGCACTAAAATAAAATAAAGTATAACCTGGGAGAGCATAATTGATAGCTTGGTGACTAGGGAGCTAATTTGACAGGTTGGAGACCCAGACAAAAATCCCCAAACTACCTGCAAAACCTTTGTCTCAAAATTTGTACCTTTTGGCCGGAAGTTATGATTTTGACGAAGCCAATTTTTCAGCAAAGGTATTTTAACCAGCTCACCAGCATGCTAAGCCCTCCTTGTCTCATTCTCCACTTGACTTCCTCCAGTGTTTTGGGTTACAATGCCAGAATAGCAATAATCAATAGCCCAGAAAATTGTAGTATTACATGTCACTATAATGACTCGAATGCTAGTGTTTGTGTTAGCTTCTTATTCAGTGGTGATGATGCCTACTGATTGGAAAAGAAGGGCACTTGCAACAAAGCTCCTCTGAAATCATCCTCCCAATGTGTGCGCGCAGCAGCTGGCAACCTTGTGATAACAAGCAAGTCAATCTTCACTTTCTCATTGTCTTCGTTGAGTTGACGGGTGGGTCTCTCCCTTGCCCAGAGTATTTGGCAGAGGAGCTTTCCTGCATTTGGCTGTAAGAAAGGGGGAGTAAGAAATGGTTCTCCTGTCTTGGGAAACATAGACTGAGGGATCTTCATTCCAACCTATTTATTCAGTGGGATGGAAAATATTGAAATATGATTGCATGGAAATTGCAATGAAATGTGAATACAAGTGATGTACACAATTATTGCGTTGACAGTGGCTTCTGTCATTTGCCTGGCAGATACTGCAGATTTATTGGGGTTTGTGCTAGAGTTTTGTTTGTGAACAGCATCTCCTTGTCTCCTTCTCTTCTGGACTACTGTATTCCCTGGCTTCCAGATCTCTCATATCCCCAAAGATGTCACAGGAGACATTCCAAAGCTTGCAGAGCTTAGATAACAAGCATGTACTGCATGCATTGCACTGGGCATGAGTGTGTGAAGCCAACTTGATCTATCTGGATGCATCCTCACATCTTCTCCTGTGCCTGTAAGTGAGCTCCTGGTTTTGGAAGACCAATGTGGAAAGCTGGGGATCAGGGCAAGAGCCCAGCTGCCACTCAACAGGCTTTAACAGGGCTCCAGCTCAGGAGAAGCAAAAGAGTATGCATATGGGGATGTTGTTTTTCAGGAGAAGTGGTTTTACTTTGAGGGAAATAGGGAATCTTTATGGGACAGGGAAAGCAGTTGTATTTTGGCTGTATTGCCAAACTTATGTGATCATACAGAGAACAAAAATATTCATAAAAGTCTATTTAGGGGATTTGTGGTGGAACAGAGCCATGGTGTTTATTGCCACGGGCTTGTAGGGGGAAAACCAGCCTACTAGATAAATCAGCATATATAATTCAAGGATTTCTTTGCTCTTTCTCTGTTCTTATTTCCCTCTGGCTGAATGGGTGATGAAAATGCTTTTCTAATCCATTTCTTAATGGAAAGGGAGCTAGAAACTTGCTTTGTGTGCTTCCTATATTAACTTGTGGTGGTTTCTTTGTGGTGGTTGAATTGGTTAACTGGTGGAAGACCCAACAGTGACTCTGCTCTGTCAAGTACTAGAATTTGGAAAAGAGCTTGGTGTAAATGCCGGGCTGTTTCTTTCTGTGGTGGTGGAAACAATCATTGTAAATCCCAGCCAAGGCACTAGACTTCTCTTAGTAGCAGGAATGGAAGATGCCGTTGCTCTCCCTGACCAGTACTTCAAAATGTATGCATTCCTCCATTTCCAGTTAATGCCAAGTCTCTTCTAGAGCTCACAATAGATGCCTGTGGGCTGAGGACATGATGCAAAGTGTGATGTCACCAGGGCAACCTTCCTAGAGCTAGAATGAAATTCTGGTGAGATCAGATTAAATCATGTCTTGCTTTCAATAAAGCACATTTTCTAGCCCTTCTCCTGCCCCCAAAGTTTGTCTTTGGAGATGACAATGAATTCTTTTATACAGGCAAATGAAGATGGAGCCACTTTTGCTAAACACTTTCATAGGATCTAGTTTTTGTTTCTCTTTCCCCCCTTCAAGAATCCCTCCTGTATATACTGCTCTCTTACATACAGAGCTCTTCACTGTGCATAGTTAAGACGTCATTTTAAAACGTAGAACTAGTGATTCTTTTCTTCAAGATTGTGTTAACAGAAGGTTACAATTATACATATATTTTAATAAGTAAACAATTCACTCTCAATATGTCTGGCTTTTGTCTGCTGTAAAGTTATACATTATATTTGGATTAATGATTCACTTGGCTGTATAGTAATTTCTCTACATAGGTACAATCTCACACAGTCATTCTAGATTATTTTTTAACATAACCCAATTTAGAGAATAAAACCTCCTCCCTGTTTATAAAAACATTATCTGTTCCTGGCTTTCGTATGTACGTTTGGAGGAAGGAGATGAGTGATACTGCGTAATAACAAGCACTCAGTCTCTGTAACCACAAATTGCGCACCTCTATTTGCAGTTTATTCCAAATGTTTGTCGTTGCTTTTCACGCTTTCTCTTTGTGTATTCTCTCCTCTCTCTGTGCAGACTCATGTTCATAACTCCCCTGAAGCCATACCCAGAAACATGTGTACCTGAGCTGGGTCATGGTGTGCAGTGTGAGCGCAGAGAAAGGCAGAGGAGCAGCCAGATGCTTGTGGGTCACTGCGAGATGGGGCTCAGACACAAACTTGTGAGTAGGGAAAGGCCAAGAGTAGCTATTGTAGCATCCCAGGGTGAGTCAGTCCATGTAGGAAGAGGGCAGCGTGAGTATTTGTGATTGGTAACAGGGAGGAATTGTGCATGTGCTGTTCAGGGATGGAAGATGTCCCTCTTCTCTCTTGGGGTATGTCTTTGAGATACACTCTAGCTCAGTGTGGCAGAACACATAGTCTCATCCATATGCAATTATTTCTGTAGTGTTGATGCAGAAGCCTATCTGAGTAAGATCCCTGCTATTATATTTTATTTGTTTACCATATGGAGATGTGGGAGAGGAATATTTGGATGGAAATACTAAAAAATGCTGATCTTCCTATTGGAGGAAAGCTTCTGTTTTGCATGCCTTGAGTGCTGGATCAGGGTAATCAAATGACTGTGGGGTGGTCTCCTATACTCTGCAAATGCTTAACCTGTTATGAAGAGGAAAATAATCTCTCGTTGCAAACAGTACTAAAGACCAATTTTCAGTGTTTCCTACTAATTCTACACGTAGGGCTTTTACTCAAGTACTAATGAACATTAATACACATTCATATACAGCCACTAATCTATTTGCTGTTCTTTCTAAGCAAGATAAATATGTACCAAGTCCGCCTTTTGGAACTCTGTAGATCCAACCTAATATTATGGAATGGAGAGGGCCATTTCTGGCTTTTACCCAGAAGTGATGTGTAATATACTGAAGTCCAAAGCCAAGTTAGCTGATAGCGTGGAAGTGATAAGGAATACTTCTCATTAATGACTACAGCTGGCTGCAGAGTTAAGCAAGTCCAGAGAAGTAAGGCAGCACTGAAAACCAAAGAGTTTGCTAGCTTCAGAAGTACAAACATGAGAGTTTATGGGGGTGAGACGACCTTTCATATGAGCACTGCATGGTTGGGAGATGAGTGTACAGGATCTGAGTTGATTTAATCTCATATCTGCCTCTTCTGCTGAGGAACACCAAGCTACTGTGTGTAGCATAAGCCCTGGCCTAATACTCCCACAGCATAAGCTATAAACCCAAGGTTTCAGCCAATTCATGACCCTTTTGTGTGGATGAGAGGCATGTGAAAACACAATTTAGTCCAAAACCAGTAAAAAAAAAAGAAAAAAAAAAGACCCCCCCCCCATAAAGAGATGCAGCTCACAAACAGTAGAGCTGAACACGTGCAGCACACGTATATGACAGAATGAATGGCTTCTAAGAGGCTCAGGGAAGAGAGTGGCATCAACCCAGCCACAGAAACAGAAAATGGTGAATGTAGAATCTTTGTGTGCTAAACTGAGATGGGGTGAAGGAGACTAAGACTTTTCGATATGTAGTTAAACTGTCTCATCCTGTCTCATCCCTCAACTAAACTCATCCTGAAACAAGGAAGAAGTTGGAAACAATTGAGGAAATAGTTTTGTTTGTTCAAAATTGAAGTATGTTAACTGCATTAACAAGAAACTTTATTTTTACTAGAAAAGTGAGTGCCCTGGGTATGGCACTCAGGAAGGTTGAAGAAACATGTTTAATTTCACCTGTGGATGTTTCGCCATTAAGGCCTGTGGATATTCTTTCACTATGCTTCTTGTAGCACCAGAGAAAGAATGAATTGAAGTTACACCCAGAACTGGTTTCTTTCTTCTCACTGCTGGGCTGTGAGCCTCTTTGTCACACTCTCCCAGCATTACACTTCATTATTATAAGCAGGACCACTGCTCTTGAGACCTGGAGAACTGGAACAAAATCCTTTCATCTCTGGGCATGAAATTGCTCTGAACTCCTTTATGCTGCAATCAACTGAGTTTTTACCTTCAACCAAGCTTACACCTTCTAGTCTTCTTTTCTTTTTTTCTTTTTTTTAAGACATTTGAAAACCTTCCAAAAAAATTGTAGTGATTTCAAAAACACAAAGTCAAACTGAGAACTCGTCAGTATTATCTCCTGAGGTGGGGACCCTCAAGCATTCATTTCCTGAAAAGTTCAGCTTTGATGGTTGCGATCAGATGCTGGTCAACTTAACAGGCCTTCCCTGGCCCTTTTCAGAAATCTGACTTCCCATCTCCAGCTATCGTGATAGTGGTGTTGAGTCACTTTTTTTTTTGTCTGGTGGATATGGTAATATCCACAGAAACACATGGTATCTACCACACACTTTCCTCTTGCCTTTAAGAATCTAGTCCAAAGTCCAGTGAGAGATTTTCAGAAAGATTAAGATAAGGCCTTTGAAAAGATCATTCACGTAGGGAAAATGTGTTCACTCTGCAAGTGCTTACATGCTGCTGGTTTTGCATCTTTGCTGAAGGTATCGAAGGCTCTGCACTGCATGTGTGAGTCATGCTGGTGAATCAGAGTTTTTCCTGCTTTTCAAACTGTGGTTTTCTTTGTAATAAAGCATTCATTGTATTTTCACAGCCAAAGCTCTCCCATCACGACACTCTCACAGACATATGAACTACAGGGAGAAGATACCCATAGATTAAGTGCCTCATGCAAATAAAAGAAGTAGGGCTAGAATGATATATAGATAGTTTTGGGTTTTTTCCCCCCTCAAATTGTATATTTTTAAATGTCCAGCATGAGTTTCTTGGAATAGTTTCAAACAAAGGAACAGTTAAGCTGTCAGGTATTTTGGTCTGGCGTTAGGCATTTCTAGCAGCAAGTTACCTTCTGTAAATCTGAACTTTCTGGACAAAAAAAATGCATCTTTTTTTTTTTCCGGGATGATGGATGTTGAGGTCAACAAAAAGCATATGATATATTGCATAGTGCTAATTGTCTGGTATTTTACTGTCCTTTCTTCATCACACTCTCTTTAATGTTAATCCTCTAGGCGTTTTTGTTTTGGAAATACTCTTGAAACTCTAAAAACTAATGCTGTTTAGGACACAGGCTTAGATTCCTGGTTAGTGCAAATCAGCACTGACTGAAGTGTGTTTTTATAGATGCTTATCACCTGGGAATCTGTTAACATCTTCCTTGTCCTTTCATTGACTGGTCTGGGGCCTCCAGCTTCCAAAGGCACTACAAAGCCCCTCACTGTATATTTCCTACAGTATGCTCACACGCACACAACTAAAGCATTTTAGCATCATCAGAGAATTTGATGAACCTCCCAGGTCCTTTCCTTGTAGACATTGTGATGCGTCAAGTTGTTCGCAACACAAAATTACTTCATACCAGATTTGAGGGGAAAAGAAGAAAAAAAAAAAAAGGAAAAGCCAACTGCTTTAATCATTAGCAAGAAAAATGAGAACAGAAATAGAGAAGAGAAAGATCTGAAGAGATTTTGGAACAACAGTTTTTAGGGTGTTTGATTTACTATTCAAGTGTGCACAGCTGCTGCTTGAGGGGGAAAAGGCACCATGCCAAGTAGGAAAGACAAGGGTAGAACAGCAGCAAGAGAGGAGAAGATTGTTTGCAGACTGGGCTATTAAACGGGCTTCAAAATAGTTCCCCTTGTTCTTCCATCTGCTGCAGGGTCCCAGCAGGTCAGATACATTGCTAAAGTATCATAGGCACCATGTGCTGGTACAAGGACTGGAATCCACCCTGCATTGCTGTAGTCCAGCTTTCCTCATAGGCAAAGATAGCTGCATTAAATGTACTCTTGTTGGCAATGTCTCTCTCCCTCTCTCATCTTTCAAACAATCAGCTGGGGTGGGAGAGATGTAAATACTCACTTTATTGAAGGGATAGGAGGAAGCACTGTCCATTCACTGTATTTGGGGCTATCAGCATGGCAGTTGTGCCATTGTGGTTGGGACCAGAAGTACCAAAGCTGATCCCAGCAGTAGCTTCCTTACTTTCCAGCAAGGTGAAGATGTTTCCCTTAGGACCCAGAGAGTTGTCATCATTCTACAGAGACAGTTATTTTCAGAAAGACCGGTGATGCAGTGGCACAGCTGCCCAGGGAGGTGGGAGAGTCACCATCCTTGGAGGCATTCAAGAACTGTGGAGATGTGGCACTGAACGACATGGTCAGTGGTCATGGTGGGGGTGGGTTGGGATTGGACTTCATGATCTTAGTGGTCTTTTCCAACCTTAATGATTCTGTGATAACACTGATCAGCTTGCTCAGGATATGTTCAGCCATTTGTTCTGCTGCTCCAGCACTAAAGCACTAAAACCTTTCTCTGCTTCCTTGATGCTATTTTTGCAGTTTGTTTCTCCTTGCTCTTGCTCATGGATTGCACTGTCGGGAGGTTTTAGCAGCACTTAGCTCTCATTCTGAGATGCAGAGGCATGGGTTGATCCTTGGGCAATGGAACCAGGCTGTTTTCTGCCAGCTGTGACCCAGTGTTTTGTGTGCTCTGCACTGATCAGTGCTCAGCCAGAACTGTGTTTATGTTACTGGTTTGGATTATTTTGTTTATGAGAATCTCCCTTTTGGTGATTAATGTCAGCACATTATACAAGAGCAGCTTCAAATTTCTCTTTGAAGCATGGCTCTAGAAATACTGCCAGATAGTATTTATTCTTAGTCAAATGGTTCTATTCTATGGAAAATGAGAATCTTTGTCAGTTGCAAAAGGCCCTAATACAACACAACTTGTCATCCTATTTACAAACGCAGTCTCTTTGTTCCAGTAAGAGGTGAATACTACGCTCAAACATTGGACTGCTCAAACTTGCTGTGAAATAAGCTGGCACTGCCTTCCCGAGTGACCAGTTCAAAGAACTAACCAAACCAGCTATTGAATTTCACAAAGACGACTCTGGACACAACATCTGCTTTTGCCTATTCTCTACTAGTCACAGCTTTCTGATCTTCTAGCTCTCGTTTGGGAGCACGCTTCAGATGAGCTGGAATGGCTTCAGTCTGATTATTTTTTTTTAGCAAGCTATTTCCACCCTCCCCCCCAAAAAAAATTTAGGCAGAATTCCATTTACCTTTTAGGAAATATCATGTTTTAAGGAGACATTCATTTAATTCCTATTACTACTGGATTTTTGAAATGTGATTTATCATGCTTGGTGGTCATGACAAACAGACTGCAGCCAAGTACAAGAAGAATTATTTGAATGCAGATTGACATGAAGGAAAATTTTCAGAGGAGCTTATGTGCCTAAGGTGTATAAATCCCATTGACTTTGAAGTTTTTACCTAATATCGTTTTAATGATCTTAAGAGTCCGGTTGTCTGGTTTACTAATTAAGAATCCCATTTTCAAAAGCGCCTGTCGGACACTTGCAAATGGAACTTAAATTCTTAAGTCACTAAAGCCCTTCAAAAATTTTTATTTTACATCTGCAGCACTGTATGTTACTGGGAGCCTTAGTTCCCACCGAACTAAAAATTAAATCAGTGTGACTAGTAAACAGGTAAACTGCTGAGCTGTGTGCTTGGACCTTGCTTTCATCCAGCTGTGTTAGTGGCATGGGGACACGATCCAGAACAAGTGACCTATCGTACGTTTTAGGATAGAAATTTGACAGATTTTCATCCAGAGAATGTTTGATTTCATTCTTTGTCTTGCTTTTCCTGGCTGAGTCGTTTTCCATTGTTTATCAAATTTAAATCCTACTTGGTCATTTGCTGAGTGAGGCAGTCATTGCCTAAATAAGTCCTTGCAACTGCTTGAGACCATTACCCACTGACATTGTTCCTGCACAGATCCTTCAGTTTTTTTGAGATGCATCAGTGTTGCATTAGATGCAGTTATCAGCTGATATCTTTGCCCACGATAAAATACACTTGCAGTCCCAAATAGCTTCTCACTGTAGCAGCTCTGAGGAAGTGCAGCAGTAGATGTTCTAGAGCAAGGTGGGTTTTTTTCCCTATTTTAAAAAAGTATTGCATGTGTGTATATGCCTTGCAGTCAATCTGTGGTAATTTGTGTAACTTTTACAACAGAGCAGTTCAGTTGGTCAGAGTGATCTGATTATAAGCAACAAAAATGGTGATATACGATGAATCTTTGAAGTTGTGATTTTTCAGTTTTGGAGTTGGAGAAGGAAGATATCTTTCTAATATGATCTGTGGTTTTAGGCTTCATTTTCTTTCTCTTTCCAGTGTGGCACATCTTTTCCAACTTGTGTGAATAGTGCACCAACGTTTGGGAGCACACCTGCGTGGTGACTTGTTCATCTGAAAGTTAATTGTGATGCACATTTTAGTGCTCAAAAACACAGGCTGCTGTTGATTAATTTATGTATGTAGTCTTAGATTAGTCATAGTTCTCCCCAGAGCCCTCTTTCTGTTTAACTTCTCTGTTGATTCACTGTCTCTGAAAGTTATGATAAATCTAGTTTGGAAAAGGTTCCAAAAATGGCACAGTAGTTGGGAGCTGGGGGCCAGTAAATAACATAAGACTTGCATGCTTGATATTCCCATCTCTGATTTTAGTCAGCTTCCTCAAAACTCACATGTCTTCCTGGTCTGCGTGCTTTCAGGTGATTACAGACAACAGCATCCTCTTTACAAATTCGGTGAATTCTGGAAAATGATCACCTACACCGCCTTCTCCTTTTCTGTAGAACTGATATCAAATTCATCAGAACAATCTAAACACTGATTAAGACAAAATTAGCTGATTTAGGTTGAATCATCCTTTGTTTTCACCCTTTTCCTATCCGGTATCTCAGTCTTGTAATTACATTCGAATACCACACATGGTATCAGAACTGAAATGCTGTTTAAAATAAAGCATGACCAATTATTTGTTTATTTACTACTAAATGAACATTGCCAAATGACTACATTTGGAAAATAAGACAATGTTTTTAAGTTGAAGGGAAAGAAAACTAAAGGAAAGGGTCCAACTCTTTATCTGCAGGGATTTCTGAAAAGGAATCATTACCCAAGGAAAGACACGTGTTCTGTGAGGCAGGGATATTTTCTAGCAGTTTACCAGTTCACTGTTTTGGAGCCAATCTACCCTATGATCTCCACGTTCAAAGCTTTTCTCCAAAGACTTTGGTTTCTGCAGACTCTGGAGCAGCCCCACGGTAACCCAGTTCTTTACGTTGAGCATGTGGGAAATTTTTGGACTAGATTGGTTTACTGGTTTGCCACAAAGTGGATGAGGGCTGTTGAAATCTGGATATCTCCCCACAAGATTTTGGATACAGCGGTAGTAGCTTAAAAACACAGAAAACAATACCCATCAATATTACCAAGTTGTTGAGATTTGTAATGCATTATGTCCTGCTGGTCCAGACTAGGAGCTACGAAAACCCTCAGTCCTTCTTCTCTGCTGTTCACTGTGGGGCAGTCTGCACTGGATTCACGTGAACTCTTGAATAAATCTTGTCCCAAGGAATGGCCTGATGAGGATTCATTTGTGGAAATGCATTCTGACTACCCCGACTAGGCAAGCAAGTTAGTCGACCTTTCCTTTGGACAGCCATAAAGCATTCCCCAATGGTTTCTAGGGGCAAAATGGCAATAGGCCTCCTTGACATGTTTAAGAACACCTTAGTGCACTAATAATCCTTGTTTTCACAAACAGTAGGCTGTTCAAGATTACTTAACAGCACAGAATTAGACCCTATGCCTAGTTGGTTGCAACTCAGCACAACCTTCCCTATATAATGGGCATCTTTCTCTGTGTATGAAACCCTTCCCATAAATGCTGTTAATCTCGTTCTAACCATACTTCTGTAAATACAATGACATGGTCAATGGTCCCACAGAGACCACATTTCCCAGTAATGAGGGAAATGGTATTTACAGGAAGGATTTAAATATTTCTTTTGTACTGGAGCATGCATTTTTGCATGTAGTATATGAACCCCTTAGTACAACTATGACTAATGTACTCATCTAATTAAATTTTTACAGCATTCCAGCATGTCAGTGTCAAATGTTTGCCTCCCCATAACACTGTCAAACTCCTCCTTCCTCAGTGCCTGCCTGCCTCCTTCCACACCATGTAAAATTGAGGCTTCATCACCATCTTCATGAAGACAGGAGAATTCACTCCTGCTTTCTCTTGTTCCACTGACCCCTGAGCTCCTAAATGCCATTAAAGGTCTGCTGTTTTGCAGAAAGATCTCATCTATTTTTGTGCAATTGGACAGGCAGGGATTAGAATCTAGACTTAGAAGATATGAATATGCAAATAAATGAAAGCAAATCACACACAAAACTTTGTTTCATGTGTGGTTTTCCTAGTAAAGAAGTGAGGCTTTCCCACTGACCAGCTAGCTGCTTGGAAACAGTTTAGGGGGAAGGACATGAAAGCCAGGTGAAAAGGTCTGTGAGGCAACTCTAGGTTACTTGCTTCTAAATAACAAAAAGGTTTATGTGTGGGGATAAAGGAGGATTACACCCTCAGATTAGGCATCACCAGCAAAATGAAGACATTGTTTAGTTCAGCCTGTATAATCTTCCCTTTACAACACAGGCAGGTCATCTTGCGATCTCCTTGAATCCCTAGGTAAGCACTAAGTTGTTGCCTTTAATTAGTCCGCAAGTTATAGTTTAAATGTAGTGGCCTGGCATCTCAATTAGGTATGCGAGATAAGAGCCCAAGAAATGATTTCTCAAGTCTCATATTTTGCTGTGAGGACTTTTGGAGCACTGCCACAGTGGGAGTGCTTCTCTGGGGGAAGCCCAAGGAATTACTAAAAACAAGCGAAGATTGATCTAGACAGGCTTTTTTTCACTTGGACCACAAAGCCAGGTTTAGTTTATTTCAAAAGAGATTGAGACAATAAGGCAGCTCTTCTATTTAGGATGCTTAAGAACCTCGTAGAAAGCATAATCCTCAGTTTGATGCCTAGGTTGCTATCTGAAGGTAGCTCAGTGTCCAGGAATGGGATTCCTACAGGTGCCACGGTCAGTAGTGGACCACCTAAGCAGTCTGATGGGAAGATCCAAGGCAGAGAATTAGGGGTATTCCTGTGGACTACGGAGAGAGACTCATCTTTTAAAAGCTCACAACCTTAGATATTCCATGGACACTTAAGCCCTGAATCCTTTCCCGTAATGAGACTTGAAAAGCAGGGCAAGGTGCTGAGAGTTGTCACCCATGGCATTGCAAGTGGTGGAGTCCAAACCCTTGTCTCTCACTTTGTTCTCTGAGCTTCCCCAGTGCTTGGCTGTAGGACATATCCTGTACTGCCCTCCCCATTGAAAATGTCCCCCTTTGTGCAGAGCACTGCAGTGTTCCTTGAGGGCGAGAGGGAATAAAATGTGCCAAGGCCCCAGCAAGTTTTAGATGGCTCCAACACTAAGAAGGGGAAACACAGAGGACCTAAATTGATGCTTGAAAACCCACATGCCATTTAAATTTCACATTCACCAATTAATTCCTTTGGAGAAAGCACCTGAATTGCCGTGTCAGTGAGTGAGCAGCAAGCTGGTCCAAACAAACAAGTGCTTTTCAGCAGGGGCTTACTCATAACAATTTTCATATCTCATTAACCAGTTGATTCTGCAAACCTTCCCCCACTCCTTAATTTTTTTCCCCCATCTCTTTCCCTTGGCATGCTTCCTATTTCTCACAGCAGCAGCTGTGCACAGTTGAATAGTAAATCAAACACCCTAAAAACTGTTGTTTTAATACAATGTCTAAGATTTCCCAATTCTCTCTTCCTCCCTCCATACCCTCCTCCCCCCTCCCCAGCTTATTTTTCTTGATAACCGTTCTGGCTCATCTTTGTCTAGTGATAAAATAACTAAATCTGGTAGCAAAAGCTTGACCTGTATTTTTTTTTTTTTGGTGGAAATTACTGGGTAGGTTAGTAAGTGAAAAGCAAGTAATCCGCGAGCAGTTTAGATAAGTGGATATTACAGCCTTGTGTTGTTAATTGGTATTAAATACATTTTTCAAATTACATTTCAGTAGCAAATGACTTTTCTCATCAGACTCTCTTGTGGCAGAGCTATTTCTTCCTTCATCACGGTTATAAGTCTTTGGAGAAATCAGTGTGCACGTCCCCTGCAGCCTTCATCTCGGCCTCTCCTTGGTCCATGCATCTGGCAGTGTCAGCTTCCCCCACGTCCTCAGGTGCCTCTATTGGCCCAGAAAACCTTCTGAAGGCAGGTTGAGCTCACCACGTCTTTCAGCCATCCTCACCAGAACTAAAGCACCTGCACGGGCTCCCAAAGGCGCTTGGAGCTCCCAGCCCACAGTGCAGAGGTGGCTTGCTGGCTTGGATGAGTGCATCTCTGCTGGCAAGGTGGCAGCTCTTTGAAGCAGATAGTTTGCAGTAATCAAGAGCTCAATCTGCTGAAGTAGTTATTGAACTTTTGTTATCTCTGTATAACTTGGCATGTCTTGTGTGGGATGCGCAGCTCCTGATTGCATGCAGGACTAGGGTTTGGTGGCTTTTTTTGTTGGTTTTAATCTAGGTTGTGCAGTGGAACCAACCAATGGTAAATCCACCTCCATGCTATGATGGCTGTTGTGGGGCAGGAGGAAAGCCACTTTGATTATGCCTACAATGTGCAAATTGCAGATCCTGTGCTAGATGGACTCTAGCAGCACAGTGAAATTGCATGTGAGGGAAAACGTCCTTCCCTTCAGTCATGGCCTTTGTGATCGCTTCCGCTTTGGGGGAACCATCTGAGCACCCCAAGGGCAAATTCAGGGCAGGGAACACATGCTGCCATTGCATCATGATGTAAGCAGCTTTTTCTAATAAGCCTCTGAGAAGGGTAGCAAAATCTCCATGTCATTATCAGCATAGGCAGGCTAATAACATCACCTTTGTGACATGCTTGGTGACAAAAGCCAGGAAATTCAAAGATAAGGCCAAGACCACATCCTTGACTCCAACCATTCTGAGAAATAAGGCTCGATGACAGGACAAAGGGTGGAAATACCAGCCTTAGCAGTGAGTCCTCACTGATGCTGTTGATGTCCTTTCTCTTGATGTGCTCTGGCAAGAACAGAAGTTGATCCCCAATACCCAGTGAATGTCAAAATATCCAGCATGGCTGCTTTGGGTCCACAGCACATTTCTGTGTTCCCTTGGGCAAATTTCTGGTTAGAATCACAGAATCATTAAGGTTGGAAGGACCGCTAAGATCATACAGTCCAACCATCAACCCATCCCTGAAGCTCCCATAAGAGAGTCCTTACTCTGGTAAGGACTCTGGGTGCAGGAAAGGATCAGGAAACAGAGAGAAGTTGTGGAAGTGCAGTGTAATCTCCTGGCTGCCCACTTCTCCCTTTTTGTAGATCGACTGCTGAGGAAATTACTGCTGCTACCTCTCTTTGTGTCCTTGCTCCCTTCCTGTGGGACATCATGCTATTTGTGGCTTTTGTTCTTTTAAAGTTGAGCTCATTAGAGTCTTGGTGAGTGCTTTGTGGCTTATGGCAGCATGTAGGCAAAGAAAAAGGACAGAGCTGTGCCAAAGGCAATTTGGTCTGTATTGGTAGAACCGGCTGTTAAAATCAAAGCCAGTCTCCTAAAACATCTTTGAAAACCACTCCAGCAAGCTTTGCTCCCTGCTGCTGGGTTCCCATTTCTTGAAGCCACACCACCCATGCTTGTTTTGGCAGGCTGCTCTCCTCCTCCATTCCTACTGCAGCCATACCTCCAAAGCCTCCACCCATGGTCCCATGCCTCGTGCTGGTTTCTGCTGGTCTGGCAGCCCAGCCAACAAGCGAATGGGCCTGGGAAGGAAGTTGTGCAGAACCTTCTGGGCTAAATATCTGTAACGTGGGACTGGAGTGACTGATTGGCCCTGAAGTACATGTGTTAAATGTGCCCTACTGTAGCCAGCATTAATGATTTGTGGACAGGCCGTAGTTTTTCAACTAACCAGATTAATACCTCATCTGGTACATGAGTCCCGTGCAGCGGTACAAGTTGCGTGCTGTCCCCAGAAGACCATAACAGCTGCTCTAGAGCCATTAACATCTAACTAGCAAATAAATAGTTGGGCACACAAGCTCATTCAAAAAGGCAGATTACTTCCTGATAGGCTGCAGTGGTTCCTCTAGGTAAACAATAGCTGGGGGCACTTTCTGTAAAGCAGATTTTGACCTGGTGGACCTTGGCTGGCAGGCAGGCATGTGCCCTGGCAGCAGGCCGGCAGCGAGGCTCTGCTGGGAAGGCAGAGAGCCCCAGGCCTTGAGCAGTGTCTTCTTTCATCAAATAACGCGTCCTTCCCTTCCCATCCTGCTGCCCACTTCTCTTGGGAGGAGACAAAGGTGCTTTTCCAAGCAAGAAGCTAAAGACATGAATGTTGAAAAAGCTTTAAAAATTGCTTTTGAGTTAAAAATTTGTCTGTTAAATGAAGCTGTAGGGAATGTCATACTGGGGCTCCTTTTCCAGGCTTGTTTGAATGGAAGGAATTTTGCTTTTGCATTTAAGGTCTGTCAGTAGACATCTAACTCCTGCCTCCACTTCACAGGACTCCCCCAGATCTGCTCTGAAAGGCTCCTTCTCTCTGCTCCAGTGTTTTCAGTCATTTCTCCAAAGTACATTCCCAAAGATGAGGGAAGAGGTCCAGAAATAGGTTAAGTGCTGGGCTCCCATTAAAAAGATTGATTTGGTATTAAAGTTAGGGAAGCAGATAAGCTCAGAGGAATGCTGAGAGGTACAGAGCCCTGCCTCCTCTTGCTGTTGGTGCTCCTTCCATGAGAGGTTCAGTGAGTCCCACTCTGGTGCTGAGCTGACATTAGATGGCTTTAGATACTGGAAGGTGTCTGTACCATAGGATTCCCCTAGTAAAAACAAACAAACAAACAAAAAAACAAAAAAACAACTTTGTGCTAAAATACCAATTTAAGCTGAGATCAGAGCCAATGGCAAATGGCTAAGCGCTGTCCTTGCTTCTGTCCATCCCATGGGGAGGCATCTTCATGCCACAAACACAAAAGAAGAAGGTAACCCCAAAAATCAAGCTGATTTTCAGAGGTGCATAGTCAGCGCAAAATGAATTTGCCACCCTGAAAATGGAGGCGCTGCTAAACACCAAGATTTAGGGCTTTGCTTCAAAAAGATATTTCGAAGATACCCAGAAAAGCAAGGATCTATTTTTGATAGTGTTAAGTCCTAACAGCTCTTCTGGGGTTTTGAAAATCTTTCCCACTCTCCCCAAATTTCAAAACATTGTCTTCAAGTGCCATCAAGATAGAGCTCCTCAGTAATGCTAAAATTTGCTTTAAAGAATGTGGATGAAAATGAATACACTCAAAGATTATGCACAGATTCATATGCATGGATTCGTGGAAACTGTCTCATAGACAACAACAGCAGCGTATTGAACCTCATACTGGAGAATCATTTCACTGTGCTTTACTGTATGTTTTAGTCCTATCTCTTTGCATCTTTATCAGAAGCCCATGCATGTCATCATCATTCATTTCCCTCCGTGAAACAAGAGAATTACAGCATTTGCTTTCTGAAAGTGGTGAGGTATCCTTAAATAAATAAATAAATAATAGTACTAATCCCTTTGGCTCTAGCAGAAGGGGTTGGAGTGGGGATTTGCTCTTTGAGGAAGGTGAAAAGTGCAGCTGGAGTTCATAATATTCTGGGTTTGGGCTTTATCTTGCTCTCCCCAGGCCAATGAGGGCACAAGAAATCTGGTGAATTGATCTGCTGTGTAGGGAGATGCTTTGCCCCAGCCACCAGATACACAGTTGTGCTCAGGATGTTTTTCATTACGAGGACTCCTCTGCAGAGAAGGGGAAACAGGGGGAGGAGGACTTAAAGCACCAGCTCCGGTCAGAAAATGAACATCTTTGCAAAGGTCTCCTGCATCCGTGCATGGAAAGGTTTCTTGGGGAGATATTTAGAAAATCATCAGCAAGAGTCTCTTCTCCCCAGCAGAATTTCTTGATGAGGACAGAGCCCCTCTCTCCCTGCCCCCCCTGCTATCAGCTGGCTAATCTGCCTGCACATTCTGACACACAGCTGCGAGAGATGAAAACTGTACTGTTGATAGATGAAACTTTGGATAAGATTACATGGTTTTGAATATCTTGATGACATATTTGTCTGAAAAGTCTTTTAGAGGACAGCCTAATATAAATGCACGGAAATGTTTCTAATGACTAGCATTTGTCTACGTACTTGGTTTGGAAGATTAACATTCACGTGTTCTTCGACTGTCATTTGCATTTGTATGTGGAGGCAAACTTTTCAATAATCACTTCTTCATGCCGAGAAGAGTTAACAATTTATTCAAAAGACACAAGGCCAAATTAGTCCCTGCTGTAGGGCTTGGTGGAGCTGCACCCGCGGTGGATGTGGCTCAGTGCACGCTGCAGCGACGTGCCCGCCAGGCTGCACGCACTGACCTTGCCTATGGGAATGGCGAAGGTCCCCCACTGGAAAGATGGAGCACACTGCAAAAGGGGGAAAAACATAGCAAGGTCAGGACAGTTGCATCTTTCATCTGTTTTGCTGTGCCAAACCCTGGGTTGTTTGCTGTTTTGCGCTGATAAATGGATGCAGCAGGACTTAGAGTTCTGTCTTCATTTTCATTTTAACAACACCCAGCAGTGTGATGTGGCCTTCAGAGTCCCATTTTTCAGCTGAGAGCCTTATTTTAACAAGTGCACTGTTACCTGGGTGCTTTTGGATCCTGACCATCCCTGGAGGTATCTACATAAACATGCAGATACGGTACTTAGGGACATGGTTTAGTCCATGGTTTTTAGCAATATTGGTGATAGGGGAATGGTTGTACTAGATGATCTTAGAGGGTTTTTTTCAACCTTAATGATTCTTCTGTGATTCTGAAGTCTTCTGAATTGAGTGCCAAAGTTAATTCAGGCAGTTAGCTTTCAAAAACTCTTGAAGAAAAGAAGCTTCCATTCCTAAAATTTGGCAGTACTTCTGGAAACTTGGCACCATTCAGGTCACAGCAAGGATGCATGTGTGTTTACTGACCTCAGTTTTGCCATGGTGTATAAGTGTTGATGGAGGAACTCCCTGAGAATCAGAAAGGGCTTTGGCCAACCACACATTAACATGCACCTTTACCTTCCATTGTCTTCTAATCATGCAAAAAAATAATTTAGGCTAATCTGCGTTGTAGTAATGTCCCAGATGTCTGGGCTAAGAAGCATAACCTGGGCATAGAACTGCAGTTCTGAAAGGGTGAGATGCCCTTCCCCAGGGCGTGTGGGAGAAGGAGCCCTTCCATTCACAATATGGTGCTCAGCTCAGCCAGGAGGAGAGGCAGCATGTGGGAAGAGGAGTTACAGGGCTGAATATTTGATGAAATGTAGGGGTGAGGAAAGATGAATGCTTGCAGAGACTGGTGGGGCTGTGCATCCCTGAGGGCTTTGCCCTGTTGCTTAGATATAAATGAACCTTTCAATCTGTCTTCGATGAGCTCAAAACTGACTCCGTGAAATCTGTAGATAGCACCACATATCAGCTACTGCATTATTTGTGTACTGATGCTATGGCACATATGGTCCTCTGCTTACAAGAGAAGATGTTAAGGGTGAGACCTGAGGAGGACAGCAGGGCTTATCCGGGGAGATGTTCACCTGTCCCTTTAGCACACTACTGTATCATTTCCCAATGTATGAGATTTCTCACTATAGATCTATGCTAAAACACTCAAGAAGAGTTACATAGAGCTGGAGGTCCCTTACTATTTGAAAATACCACAATTACTTGGCTGCTCCCCCTGGAGTGCTGCACGTTTCTTCAAAAAGCTTCTGCTCTGAACGTGCCTTTGTCTGGCAGTGCTGCACAACCATGAACACAGTTTTGTTTTGCTTCCTCTCCACATACCACCATGTCTCTGTAGACTTGCACTGACACTCCTTCCCCTCTCAGAATATGTTGACATCTTGATGTCTTCTCCATAGATTCACACTGACACAGCGTTAGGGACTTTGTGATGACACCGCAGCCCATGTTAGTGAATGGTGAAATAGCCCTGTCACAAGCTATATTATGAAATATCAAAACTGTTTAAAAGTGTAGTTTTCCATAAGAAAAAAAAAAAGAAAAAAAAAAGGAAAAAAAGGGAAAAAAAATCCTGTGGGCTTTGAGCTTACCTTAAGGACTGATCTGCTCAGTTATGTACAAACAGGGATGCTTAATAGAGCACTGTGACCTTTGACAAACGTAAAGAAGAACTCAATGCCATAGGTTATCAAAAATCACAGTAAGTAGGAATGATATTCCTGACTTGTGACAACACCTCATAACATTTGCCTGATACGGGTACTTTAAAGTTCTGTATCTGGTACCAAATGTTTTTTTTCTTTGTGAGAAACACAGTTGCTGGACTTGAACTGGCAAAAATCTATTTTGTTTTTCTTTTGGGCTTTTTCCTCCTTGGTTATGAGTTTTCTTCATGCTAAATGCAGAACTGGATGTTCCTTTCAGAAATGGTGTCAGAATGACTCCAGTGCACCCAGTTAATTTCTTCTGAAAACAACTCCAAAGTACACTATTAATTTCCACTGAAAATGATTTCGATGCTCGACAGGGTTTTGACAGTTTATTAATGAAGGCCTCCCTATGTATGGACCCAATTGGTTTCTCTGTTTTTCAGGCAGTTATGAGAATCTAAAATAGGTCAGGTGAAGGTGAGTGAGGTTGTCCAGGCTTTGCCTCTTCATTCCTCTTTTTAACCATTAAAGATTGCCATCAGCTCCACGCAACAGTGAGGAAAACAATAGCTTCAGAAGAGGTGCAGCTGTTAAAGATAATTTTTCCTGCTACTATTTGGAACTGTCATTGGATCGGGGATGAGATAATTTGGACAAGTCAACAAGTTAAGACAAATAGTTTTGATTTCTTTGTTTGTTTATGAAAAGAAAAAAAGCACATTTGCTTAAGAATGTTGGAGAGGTGATTTTTGTTCCTTAATCCAAAAAGTGATTAATAGTAGGGCAGGCAGACGTGCAGTTGGAATTTGACCACACAGGACAGAGTTCACAAGACAAATTCAACCCTAGTTTAAGTGCTACATGGTCTAATGAGCCTCAGTATCTAGTTATTTTCTCAAATGTCTGCCTTGCAGACACCTCAGAGCTGGAATCGGAAAATCCAGCTGTGTTCTTGCTGCTTCTCACAACACAGCATAATTAGAACGTGCTGATAACTTTGTTGATGCATGAGAGATAAAAATCCATTCTACCTCATGCTGTTGGTAAAACCGTGGTTTCATCAGGAAAGAGAGCAGATACGAATTAAAAACAAACTGAAGAAGACAGTATCATTTTCACCAGCACACTTCTCTGACATCACCACCATCAGTGTGTGTTGTACACCGTTGCTTTGCTCTTGGCGTGGCATTAATCTCAGCTGTGACTCAGGGCTGCATGCTGCTTGGCACTGCAGAGAAAAGAAGCGCTCCATCCTTGGAAATCCTCACATCAAGAAGCTGCCTATCTAACGGCTTCCATTGCAGAGCTCTCCAGAAAGACCTTCTGCTCCTCCACAGTCACGTCTCTAGAGAAATGTCGTGTGCCCTACTTGGTTTTTTTCATGGGTAGAGAACATGACATGTAGCCAAGTGTTCCATGCTAAGAATTTCATGTTACATATTGTTGAAGATGACTGAAATAAGTTATGTACACATCAAAATGAGTGAACTTTTACCTCTTCTATTGCAAGCTATCCGTGACATCCTTGGAAATCATTGACTTCTTTGCTATTGACATTGGTGGGGGAAGGGGAAAAAGGTTCATCCTGCAGGAAATGCTGACTCAGAGATTTCTCAAGAAAATCTACTTTCTTAGCTGAAGAAGAAAGATTCATTATTTGCTCATCTCAGTGAAATCTAATTGTGATATTTATATTCTGTATTAATTTGATTCAGTAAAGATCTCCAACGTAGGCAAAGAAGCCAATCGTAATAATTTGTTCTGAAGCTTTTATTACTATTGTGTTTTGAATGCAGGTATTAAAACAGCAGTGGAGCAGCAGATGCCATACCTTGCATATTGCTAAAGATGCTACCTATGCAGATCCTAAAAACACAAGCCCTTCTAATGGGAAGAAGCAGAAAAACTCCCAATGACTTCGGTTGGGTATAGATTTCAGGTGGCAAATAGAGTGGTGGTATTTTCTGAGGAATGGTTTATAGTAGCTTTGACTTCTCTTCTGTACTTTATAAAATACAGTTATATTCCATATATAAAAGTGTCTGCTTTGCATTAAAAGCAAGTTTTCTTTTTAAGTAAGTTGAATAAACCTCTTTAAATAGATGAGAACTGTTGGTACTGGGAGCTGTGACTTAGTGTACATTTTTTTTAACATTTTCAAATGCTTATTACAATTCCTACTTATTTTATAGCAATATCACACAATAAACTTTTCTTTTCTGATTAAGGGATTGAAAGAGAACTGAATTATAAACAGTATTAATATAAAAGGGAATTTCTATCCGGTGCTCTGTAGGCCTGAGTTTATTTGACCTTAAACAATCAGTCAGAAGAAGTCACATCAGCTGCTGTACACATTCCACATTACGGAGGAATTAAATTAAGCAGCTTTAATATCTGTGAAATGGCACAGGACTGAAAGAGAATCGTTCCAATTTATGGAATTTGTATCTGATTTACTAGTGCATGCCTAGCAATTCCAGAGTCACCAATTGCTTTAAGACCACCTCCAAAGTGTTTTTATCACTTACAGTAAATGTGCTAACATCGTGTTTTAATTAAACATTTAAAGTGCATCAAACAAATTTATTGATGCTGCCAGAAGAGGCAAAATGGAAGGCAAAAAATAAGGAATTCTGCTATTTGCAAAATGCCCTGGTGTATGCGTGATGGCGTGACCCCGGTAAGACTGCTCTCAAACATTCCAGCAAATGTCTATAAATTAACAACTGCTTCCCCTCCCCTCCAGTCCCTCCTTTTCCATCCCCAACCCCCAAATCGTGCTTTGTGCATAAAAACATGGCAAGAGCTTGTTGAAAGTCATTCAGCTATACTATCCAACGGTTGTGAACACTGCATTTATTTTTGCTCCTTGAATGCAAGCCTGATATTGAAATGATATAAAAGTCCCAGCAGCGCTTTATATTGATGTTGGCATTAAAAATGCTTTTTCTGTTAGTGAGAGAGAAGTTTCCCCCTTAAAAAAATAAAAGCCAATACCAGGCCTATCAAAACTTTATCATCCTGTTACCACTTGGGCACGGTATTAAATATTCAGAACTGGAGCTGGTTTTCATTAAAAATCCTTTTTCCTTCTGCACTGGGGATCGCAAACCCGCGACGGGTCCAGAATTCCTATAATCCTTTAAAAAAGGGAAAAGTAGGCATGGCATTGCCATCACCTGCAAAGACACGCTTGGATTTTAGCCCCAAGCTCGTAGGACTGATGCGGGGCGGCAGGGGCAGCGGTTGGCCTGGGAGCACCGCTGGCCTCACCACCTCCTCAGTCCTGCTCATTGCTGCAGGATGGAGGACCTTGAGGAACGTGGCCCAACGGTTCAATGCGGAGAGGCAATCTGCAGAGGGCTATGTGATGATTTATGCTTTATGGCACCAAAACTACAGGCATGGTTTTTTTTTGTGTACATAATATAGCTTGGGTTTCCTTAGGAGGGAAAAGTATTTTGTCTTCCTGAGTAACCATTTGTTTTAGAGACTGATGATGGTGGGCAGGTTCTCTTTCTTACATATCTGTTCCTATATATATCTGTTGTTGTATTTAGCTGTTCTCTCATATGCAGTGGGTCATAATATGAACAGAAAGCATATTTCTGTACCAATCAGATGCACGCAAGCTGGTGCCTAGAGATAGGTGTCTAAGCAATTCTTAAGGTCAGTTGTCTGCTAACAAGCTGATATACAAATGTAAAGTGCATTTCATTTATATTGTGTTATATTACATATCATCTTCAATTGAATTTCTCCATTTTTTCAAACCCAATAGCTATAAACATCACATGACTGGAGAGGAAACAAGCAAGGAGCCCAATAGCTGCTGGATCTGCCAGGAAACTGGCAAGCCGAACTCAGAATGCTATGGCACAACTGAAAATGGCTATTGCTGGGAGACTGTGACTTTTATTCAGAAAAAAAAAAAAAAAAAAAAAAAGAGGATGAACTAATGTTATCTCTGGGGATCAGAATCCTTATTTTTGCATGCCATTCAGTCACAGACTACGTGGAAGACACTGTGGTGTCCAACACAGTCGGACAAGTATCTTAATGGTGGTAATTCACTGATGTGAGAACCACCACCAGCTATTCATCCTCTGTGATCTCCTGTCCTGTACCGACTCACCCCAGTTTGCAGGAGACAATCCTGACACGGGGTGTTTCATGGTTACCTCGTGGTCCACGTCTATTTTTGTATCTGTTGTCTCCTGCTTTATACTTAGCTCTTCTGGCATTCTAGAATTTGGTATAATGGAGCCCAATCAACGATGTGAGCTAGTGAGCAAGTAACACAGTGTGAATACGAGGAAATAATTGTGTCTTTCAGCAGGAAGGTGGAGACATTTTTCTAGAGAAAAGGAATAAAGGCCTCAGAAGAAGGGTGCAGCATTTCTCTTCACATCGCTTTATCTTGGATGATTTACCATTGTGTTCTAAGGGAGTGATTTTCAAAAAGAATGAATTTTGCATTAAATCCCGAGTATGGTTGCTGCAGAAGAGAAGATATTTGCCTATTCAGATGATGAGCTGGATGCATAAGTGATCGCATCAATGGGTAATGTGCACATTCACTCATAAGAAAAAATTTGCATGCCCTATAAAGACCTAAAAGTTGAACATCTGGCCTTTTCTGTGGCACCTCAATTTTGCTTCAATGTCTTCTATTCCTTGAAAGGTTTATTCCTAAAACCGTCAGATCATCACAGTCTTGATACAACATTCATTGCACACTGTTGGTAAATGAGCCGAGCTCAGCTGTGGTGGAATGACTAATTGCTTTGCATTAGAGATAGTTATGTTCACCAGGAAGTCCTTGAGTTGTACATGGCTGGACATGCATGGCAGAATGACTGGTGCTGTTCCTCTGCCGTTCACGAGGGACTGAGGACAGACCACTTTGTTAGAATGGAAAAGCCATTGATCTTCTGCAGCATCTAACTCTTCTATCTAGCTCTTTGATTTTGCAAATATATAGTTATTATCAGTGTGAAGCATGAGAAAAGCTTTTGGCCCTGCCTGTGACAGGAGGGCTGGAACTTCATGATCCTTGAGGTCCCTTCTAACCCAAGCCATTCTCTGACTGTATGTTTCTATGAAAAGTATGCCCAAAGTTGTACAAAGTAAAATATCTTTTCTCTCAGCTTTACCCTGCTGCCTGTACATCCAACTGAAGTCCCATCCCTCTGGTCTGGATTCTGGGAAAGCCCAAGGCTGTGCCTGTCTGTAACACTGACTTGTGATATTATTTTTCTGTGCTATTGCCTTGCAAGCATGGAGTGAAAATTGCACCTAACAAGAAAGACTGGTGGACCAGGCACTTCTCTTGTGTTTGCTGCGAGCTGGCTGCTGATGCAGATCGTTGGTTTGCTGTGGGCGTTCACTCCTCGGAGCGAGTCTTCCACATCTCATTGTCTTTATTTTTGTAATTTTGCCCTTGCCCCGACCACTCCAAATCCAGTTTGGGTTTGGGCTGTGCAGCTCTGATTATGAGTCACAGCAATATTCTCACACATCCTAGTATATTAGTTAGGGGACCTGTGAAACAGCAGTAGGACAGAAAGTTATTAGTTGAAATTCCCAAATGAAGGCGCAAATGCTGAGGAACTCGCTCTGCTTTTATTTGCCCCAGCTGAGGCAGAAATCTTGTGCAGCATGAATAAATTGTTACCTACTAGCTAAGAGAAGGGAGTTATTTGCTGGGTTACAGCCATCAGACTTAGACTCTGGGTGCAAACTAAGGGGCTCTCCGCTTTCGGACATCCAGCCCAGTTTTGCAAGACCGCAACTTAGGAAATTAAATCATATCAATCTTGAATCAGTTTTTCTCTGGAAGTCAGGGCCCAAGCACATGGAGATCCCTCGGATGAGTTTTGATTGCAGGATGAGTGGTGGGCTTAAAATTAAAATTACAAAGAAGCCGGTGCTTCTGATGGCTTCTAGCCCTGCCAGCTGCTGCCAGATGCTAAATAAGGAGGGCCCAGGTGCTGCTAGAAGCAAGTGATGGGGAAGATAACAAGGGGGGTTACCAGCCATTCCCTCCCATGCAGAGAAGGCACTCTACATGCTTGTACTTCTGACCCCAAGATCAAGTTCCAGATAACCATGTATGTAAAGCTCTGTTATCTTTCAGAGAAACCACAAGAAGCCTAAAACTGTATTCTTTTTTTTTTTTTTTCCATGAGGAAATCCTGTAGCAGCACTGCTCTGGCACCGTGACTGCAGCTCTGCTACACCTCTGCTGCAACGGGTGCTGCAGGAGCGCACACCAGCATCAGAAATGAGAGGGCAGAACCTTGGGAGCTGTCACCTCCACCGATCTAACAACAGTTTGCCCAGCTGAGGAGGCGGGGAGTGTTTGCTCGTCTGCCTTAGCCATGGAAAACGAGGAGGTTAAAAATTAATCTTTGCAGCTGGCAACTGCTGTAGCGAGCTAACACGGTGGGGCAGAGTTTTTACCAATACCAGGAATGTTATGCAGCTTTGGAGTGGCCAAACAGCAGGGCTCACGTGTGATAGCTTGACCCAGACTGAAGGCACTGTGTGACCTGTGCAGAGCTAAGTGCGCCTTTTTGCACTGACCTGCAGTGCACCTTTTGCACTGACCTCTTTCATTCTGGTGATATGAAGATGTTGGCGTCCTGTGACAGTGCACTTCCATCTGCAGAATGGAAAACTGTGCTATGATGTGTATCTTTCCTTTGAAACTGCAGGATTAGAAGTACTAATAGCAGGCTATTTGAGTGGTGCAGGTAACTATAAAACCTTATGGTGTATCGCCCCTCTTATTAGCGGTTCTCTGTGCTTTCCTTTGGCTCATCAGTTGCAAAAGGACGCAGCCATGTGCTGCTGGAATTGGCTTGAAGCTGAACCTTGAATTTCAGGTAGATTAAAAAAAGACAATCGCTGCTGGAGGAGACTGCAGGAGATGGAGTCTAAACCTGCTGGAGCCAAACTGACACCAAAAAGAGCCAGCCTGCCACTGCTGTAAGTAGTGTAGCAGTTACCTGAACAGCTATAAAAGTGCAAATCCATAGAGGGGGCAGGAAAGAATAAAGAGAGAACTGCCCTCCCCGTCTCCTGCTCCACAGGGAATAACACGAGATGCACTACAGCAGCAAATGCTCCAAAGGGAGAGGAAAGAGCTGCAGCAGAAATCTCTGTGCAAACCACAGGGAAACAATTCTGTGTCTCCAGTTCTCTGTCATTCCGGTGCTGTGCAAATAAATAAGCTCCACGATTGCTGAAGACCTCGTGCAAATGTGCTTGCACTCTGCACTCCTGGGACACAGGCAATGGCTTTTTGCATTGTGTGAGCAAAGCTGGTTGTGAGAGCTGTAAAAAATAAAGCAGATATTGTCGCCTATCACCTCGTGTCCATTAGATTAAGTCAACATCATTAGATAAATTCTTCCTGCAAGATAGTTCTGCAGAAGGATTCAAGTGCATACCTGCCCTGCTCAAAGTGCTAATGGTGCTCCGGTACTGGAAGTAAGTGCCTTTTGAAGGCAGTTCAGAGCCCCCGTGCAGCTGCCTGCTTTATAGCTCGTAGCTGCATGTCACCTTTGAAGGCTGCGGATGGCAGTGGCAGAGCAGTGCCTCCCAGCCGGGGGAAGCAGGCAGTCGGCACAATTCATCCCTCGCAATTAAGGGAGAAAAGCAGAAGCTGGGGAAAATTCAAGCAGTGTGTTTTAGTAAAGGACTGCTCCCTTACCTCAGTGAATTACCAGTGCCACTCACAGGGACGTGTGGGACCGATTCAAAGCACAGAAGGTAACAAGCGCACATGAAACCGACATGAATTAACCTGTAGAAGACTGAGTTTATTGCTCTTCATCATTTACACACATCCTTCTAAAGAAAACATGATGAAAACCTTTGTGTAAATTACCAAGCCAAATGCTGTTGTTCTGTTCTGGGCTCAGAGGGCAAACCTCCCCGTGCAGAAATACCATCTTGTGATAAAATGACTAATACATGACTAAAGCCGTTTTCCATTGTGCAGGCGGAGCTCTGGGGATCAATTGTTTTCCATGGTGGATCCCTCAGACAGTGAATTCCTCTGGTGGTTGGTATGATATTCATGGCCAGGGCTCTTAGTCACCTTCCAGGGAGCTGAAATAGGATGCCACTCCGGTTGCTGTTATTAATCTCGACTGCAGGTGTGAAAATTAATTTCATGGGTATTTTTATCATTTCCTTTTTGTTAAGGATTAGCGTTTCCCAATGACCCGGACTCCGGATGGAAGCAAATGCAAAGTAGTTTGCCCAGCCCCGCCACAGTGGTGAGCTAATGCTGGGGAGCAGGAGAGGAATGGGGCATGAAACTTTCCATTCCCACTGGTGTGGACAGTGAATGCCACTGAACGATGTCAGATGTCATCACAACATGCACTTCTCTGCACCGAGACTCTATAAAGCAATCCTGGAAAATGCAGGTTGTTCTCAGTTCTGTGGGAGAATAACTCATTTGCTAATAGTGGGAGAAAAAAAGGCAAAGTCAAATGTATCAAACCAAATCAAATGTAGCTGTTTAGAAAGCTACAGCTCCTATTTGCTGGCACCCAGGCTGTTTTCACAAGGATTTTCTGACAGATGCTGCTATATCTCCAGAGTCAAGAAGACAGCTCCAGCCACTGGGCTTCCAACATGGAGACCAGAGCTGGGGGCCAGGCACAGGAATGGGAATGGGAATGGGAATGGGAATGGGAATGGGAATGTGAGAGCAGAGCTCACCTGGTGGAGAGGGCCGGTGGTGGGAGCAGCTGGAGCCATGGCAGGGAGAGGAATACACTGTCCCCAGCTCTGCCCAGGATTAAGCCCTGGCTGCTGGCAGTGATGCTGGCTCCAGAACTGTCTCGTTTTCACTAACACCTCCTCCTGCCAAAACCCAGTGAGTAATGCTCAGGAGATAAGCAGGTTAGGCCAGATTCAGCATGATAATTGAAGGTTGGAGGTAATGTGAGATCCTTATGTGCTCCTGTTGGCACAGCCCCTTTCTGTCATAAGGCCATGCAAGCCAAGAGGCTTGTGCTGCTGAAGACCCCATCGCTTACCGCACGCATTTCTATGCTTTACTCACATGGGATAAGCCCAGTGCATGGCACTCAGCCCACCACGTCAACTAATAACAAGTCTGTGCCACCTCGGGCTTTAAGACATTAAATCACAGCTTTGCTTAAAAGTTACTGAAGTCAATCACTCTTAATAATGGCCGTCTCACCCTTCACAGTCACACGTCAAAACATCACCTCCATATCGTGCCCCCCTCGCCACTCACTGGTAGTCAGCTTTGAGGAAGAGAGAGCACATAAAATTCACATTATTTCATGCTGCCACTGCTCCTTGCTGCTGAAACAACTCAATGCAGAGCAGAAGGGAGAGAAGCAGTGAGGATTTTTTGGAGCTAAAGTAGATAGAAATGCCGTGTGTGTATCACAGGGCTTTGCTGGGACAGCTCGGTGATGTGATATTGATATAATTTTTTTCTTCTCCTCCTTTAATTAATTGTACTTTTCTGCAGTGTTCAACCTGTGCACCAGATTTTACCAGATTACCTCTCTTTGCTCACTTCAGCTAATTTGAGAACAAACACGTTATATAACCCAACATCATCATCCCAGTTATAAATGACGAATTCCACCATAAAGCCTGATAAAAATCTTTATTGCAATTTCACTTTTTATATCTTTTAGACAAATAGGTTTTTGGCATCAGGGATGTCTGCATTGATTTTTACATCCAGGCCGAGCCATTCATGGAAATGAGTAAAATGGGACATGCATCACAAGGTGAGCACAGCACAAACCTGGTGGCGCCAACCTCCAGCCAGAGAGAGAAGTTCCTTCTGGATCATACGAAGTTATTTAGGATAGTTTGAGTGTTTCAGAAACACGATAAGCAAGCAGTGGAAACGATGGATTCGGCAACACTGATGCAAAACTGAAAAGAGACCAGAGAGGGAAACCAAGTTGCATTACCAGAGAAAATTCTACATAAAATATACCAGAGCGGCTGGGGAACAGGAAGCCAAGATGTTCAGCTGCAAGTGGAGTCCAATTTGATGCTCAGCATGAGTTTAAAAGGAAGATTTTCTCAGCTTTAAAGTAAAAGAGCAGTGGATGGGGCAGCAAGCTGCAGTCACGGGAATGGATTGCCCAGGCACAGGAAAAGTGAGAGAACTGAAAGCAGCTCGTTTTGCCGTGATACACTTAGGGATGTGCTCATTGCACCCAGACAAAATACACGTATATGTCAGCACCCGGTTTGTGGAGCTCCACCAGAGGTCAGTGGGAATGTGGTGAAGTCAGTGGGGAGCAGACCTCATTCCCTGCTGGCTGACGGCTCTCAGTTTTTGCAGCCACGGCCCTTTGACACAAACAAATTGCTGCCAGCCAGGACCACTGAAATCAATGGAAGTTTTGTTGTTGGCTTCCATGGGATGAAGGATTCAATCCGGCAGTCGATAGGGTTCGGGTGTCTTTTGTCTAAGTAGGGTCGTGTTAATACAGGAGGATGGGCCTAAATCATATCCATTATTGGGATTTGCAGCTGAGCATAAAAACAGGATTAAGGGGAAGAGAGAAACAATCCCAACAGTGAGCAGGGAGCCCCGAGCGAGCCCCGGCCATCAGCAAGCATGGGGCAACGAGGGGGGAAACCCACAGAGGAGGTTCCCTTCTTTCTGCTCCTTCTGCAGGAAACTTTGAGTCGCCGGCTCGTTATTAACAATTAGCAAAGCATCGGCAGAAGCAATTATTGTCACACTCATACAGATATTAATCGATGGCGCTTGTTTGCCGCTGCTTCTGTTCCCTCTTCTCCGACACCACAGCACCACCAGCAAATTGGGATTCGTGGTACATATGTTGGTGCTCCACTTAATAAAAAAGACACCTATATTTTCAGATAAACTTTGTTAGTAATTCATGAGGTAAGTGACTATTTATGCTAATCGGGGAGAAATACATTCTCGAGCGGAGCGCGTTCCATAAATTTGAATGCAAAATGTTCAATTATGAAGTAAATACAGGTAATGCAAATAGTAAATTACCTCCAATAAAAATATATAAAGAACGTGTCTTCAAAGAGAGCGCGGCTTTTATTTGCATCTGCAAGTTGCTTAAAGAGAAAAGAATTAATAAACGCCAAATTGCTGCCGCGATGATTGAGCTCCGAATGCCCGACCCGCGCTGGCTGCCCGCAATCACAGCGCTGTTCTGTACCCCCCATAGAAGGCAGGACTGTTTCCTCAGCAATTTTATCCCCGCCAGATTATCTCGTCTGATTCTATTAATTCTCTCCCATAAATCTGCTAACAGCGATCTGTGATTTACTCACCCTGTTAACTGATCTGAGGACTGTTAAAAGGATTTATCTGGCGCTGCACCTAGGAGCGGGTTGTGCCTTATCACTGTGCTCCGAAGAAGTCTTTCGGAAAGCAATTTGCCCGGTTCCATAGTCAAATTCAGCGGGCACTCTTTAGTTCTGCACCATAAAATCAGACACCGGGCAAACAAAGGGAGCGGTAACTGTTCTTAATGTGTTGTTCTTGATCCGCACCCAAAGCAGAACGCATCGTGGTCTGAGCTCCTAACCTGGAGCGGGGCAGGAGGTGCGGGGATGTGGGCTGTGCGCTGCCTGGGTCGGTGCTGGGAGAGAGAGAGGGGCTGAGACGTGGCCTGGTGGCAAAACCCGAGCCTGAATGGCTCTAATTGAAATGAAAGTGTGCGATTGTTAGGGGAGAAACGCTGTTAATAGGGGACTGTAAATGTTTAGACAGCCGTCGTGAATAGCCAAATAATAAAGGAAAATAGCACTACAGTGAGAATTACAGAGGGGAGGGAGGAGAGCGTTGTTGCTTCTGAAGGTTATCCAAAAATTGCAAATAATCCTTTCTTTCTGCTACGCCGTGCCGTTTTGGAGCGGCAGCTCTGCAATAATCACAGCAGAACAATTTTGTACAATAACTCCAGCGCTGCTCTGGAGGTCACAGCTCCGCTTGCACTCACTCACATCGGTGTGAAGGAAGAGGCCCCCCTCAGCTCACCCAAATTTGTGCTCTTTGTCTCAAGTTTACTCAGAAAGCTACTGGTTTGCAAACTGGATGCAAACAAACAGTTCGCTGGGACTGGAGCTATGTTTCCACAGACATCCATCAAACATGCAAGTGGAACACTGCGTGTGTGCGTTCCAAAAAGCAATAACCTTCACTTTTTATCCCTCTCCTAGGTGAGCACATTAAGTGACATACAGTGCCTCCTTCACCTCACTCTGGAAAAAACAAGAGTTGGGGAATGGGGCCGTCCTGGGGGGTTTATGCTGTCAGTTGGGAACTTTTGCTGGTTCCAGTGGTGTGCAGGAATAGGAAAGCCAACCCGAGTTGCGTTCAGTTTGTCACTAATTGCAGTCTCTAAGATAAACCCGGCAGATGTCCGGGTGTCTTTGGGGCTCTGCAGAACTACACTCCTGTTGTTTGTGCTGTCAGAGCATGCTTTAGCTTTGCAGAATCGCCTCTGCGATCCCATCTAGGTGTCGTTATCCTGCTCGCCGCGCAGCGTGCCCTCCCTGCCTTTTGGCTGCCGGGAGCAGCACAGCTGCGCGGCTTTGTGCCGATAATGGCACGGTCGGGAGATGTTATCTATTCGTGAGCCCACTCTCCCCGTACTACTTCCCAAGCAGAGAATTCTTTGGCTGTTGCAAACGATGCTTTTCACAGTTGGTGAAAAATTACCCAGCAACTCACCCGCACCTACAAAGTCTTATAAATAGCAAACTGCGAGGGGAAGGGGGAAAAGGAGCATCTGAAGTACAACGTTCAAGACGCCGGTTTAATATATGACCAAGTGTCAGAAGTCAGGTTTCTGAGAATTACTTTCCAGATAAACAACTTCACAGCACCGCACTTCATCTTACTTACTGGAGACACCCCATTTATCATGGAATTACAAGGAACTTTAATTCTATCGATATTCCCATAAAATCCAGCCTGGCAGCTCAGGAGGGGCACTGCGGGAGCACCGGGACCGCCGCAGCTCAACCCCCCGCCTACCCCCCGCCCTCCCCCCCCCTCCTCACCCCGACGGCCCGGCCCGGCCGACAGCGGAGCGGCTCCGCTCGGCGCTGCGCTGCGGACGAGAGATGGCGCTGTCGGGATTCGCACGGAGCCGCTCCGCCGCCGACCGAGCGCTGCCGCTCTCCGCCCGCACGGCCGCCCCGGCTCCGGCCCCGACCCCGGCCCCGCGCCCTCCCCCCTCGGAGGGGGCACCGGGAGAGGGAGGCGAAAGTCAGTGCAGTTTATTCGCCACGGGGCCGAGTGCTGAGGGAGCGAGGCTTGAAAACTTGCAGGGTTCTTTGCTAACCCGGCGGGGTGTTGGGGGAGAGAAATGGATGCCCCGTGCTCGGGCGTGGGGAACGGCGAGTAACGCGGGGAGCGGCACGGACCCCGCGGGGCTGCACCCACCGCCCCCTCCCTCGGACCGGCACCGCGCTGCCCCGTACAGAGCCCCGCCGTGCCCTCCGGTGTCCGCTCCAGGGCAGGGGCAGCTCCGGGGCACCGCGGGGCGGAGCGGAGCGCTCACCCGACGGCAGCGCTCGGCGGGCGCAGTCCCGACGCGACGGAGCGGTCCCCACCCGCAGCCGCTTACCCGGTGCGTCCGGCGGTGGCGGCGGGCAGGAAGGGGTTAAGGCTCGCCCAGCTGACAGTCAGCTGATGGGGCCCTGATTGACAGCTCCCAAAAGTTTCCTTGTTCTATGCTAATATTCGCTGGGAGGGAGCCGCCCATTGGTCCGGCCGCGGAGTCCATTTGCCATTTGCAGGGTGACGTCAGGAGCGCTATAAAACTCCGCAATGCTTTTAAACTCTCCTGCTGGATGAAACCTTTAAAATATTTTTCATCTTCTTGCCGTAGCTGTGGGGTTGAGGGTTTGTTGGTTGTTTTTTTTTTTTTTTTCCTTCCCTCTCCTTTTTTTTTATGATTGTTGTTATTTTGGTTGCGATATATCGACTTTGATTTGATTTTTTTTTTTTTTTTTGTCTTCGGTCTCTTCTCCCTCCTCCTTCCCCCGATGAGCTTCTCTCCTCGCTCTGCACTTTGCACGAGAAAGCGCAGAGGAAAGGCACCATGAAGTGTTAAAAATAACAAAACAAAAGCAAAAAAAAAAAAAAGAGAGAGAGAGAGGAAAAAAATTTCCTCGCAACAACACCCGCGAACGCTTCCAGCTGCAGTTTGCGAGAGAGAAAGAGAGAGAAGGGAGGAAAGAGCCGTGCGTGCAGAAGGCGCAGAGCCCCTCGCTCTGATGCAGCAGCGGCAGCGGAGGCTCTGCAGGGGATAACGCGGAGCGGGCGGAGCGCGGCGCGGCGCGGCGGAGGAACGGACGGACGGACGGGCGGACGGACGGACGGACAGCAAAGCTGGCTCACCCGGCGGCAGCGCAGAGCAGCGCCCTCGCTCCCGGAGCGCACCCTTTCTGGAGGACTGTCAGCAGCAAAAGGATGGCATCAGAACTGGCAATGAGCGGCTCCGACCTGCCCACCAGTCCCCTGGCCATGGAATATGTTAATGACTTCGATCTGATGAAGTTTGAAGTGAAAAAGGAGCCGGTGGAGACCGATCGCATTATCAGCCAGTGCGGCCGCTTGATCGCCGGGGGATCGCTCTCTTCCACCCCGATGAGCACGCCCTGCAGCTCGGTGCCCCCGTCCCCCAGCTTCTCGGCGCCCAGCCCCGGCTCCGGCACCGACCAGAAGACCCACCTGGAAGACTACTACTGGATGACGGGCTACCCGCAGCAGCTCAACCCCGAGGCGCTGGGCTTCAGCCCCGAGGACGCGGTGGAGGCGCTGATCAACAGCAGCCACCACCCGCTGCCCGGCGCCTTCGATGGCTATGCTAGAGGGCAGCAGCTGGCCGCGGCCGCCGGCGGCTCGGTGCCGGCCGAGGAGATGGGCTCGGCGGCCGCCGTGGTGTCGGCGGTGATCGCCGCGGCGGCGGCGCAGGGCGGCGCGCCCCACTACCACCACCACCACCACCACCCGCACCACGGCGGCGGCGGCGGCGGCGGCGGACACCCCCACGGCGCGGCGCCGGGCAGCGCGCCGCCCTCCTCCGCCTCCTCCTCGGCCGCGGGCTCCGGAGGCGGCGGCGGCGGCGGCGGAGGCGCCGGGGGGCTGCACCACCCGCACCACGGAGGAGGAGGCGGCGGCGGCGGCCTGCACTTCGACGACCGCTTCTCCGACGAGCAGCTGGTCACCATGTCGGTGCGGGAGCTGAACCGGCAGCTGCGGGGCGTCAGCAAGGAAGAGGTGATCCGGCTGAAGCAGAAGAGGAGGACCCTCAAAAACAGGGGCTATGCCCAGTCCTGCCGCTTCAAGAGGGTCCAGCAGCGGCACGTCCTGGAGTCGGAGAAGAACCAGCTGCTGCAGCAAGTGGAGCACCTAAAGCAGGAGATCTCCAGGCTGGTCCGGGAGAGGGACGCCTACAAGGAAAAGTACGAGAAGCTGGTCAGCAATGGCTTCCGAGAAAACGGATCCAGCAGCGACAACCCCTCCTCTCCAGAGTTTTTCATGTGAGTTCCCACAGCCTTGCCACCTTACCTAAAAGTTCTCCGTGTGAGTTGTTGTTGGGGGCTTTGCTAGAGCGCCGACCCGCCGTGCCACCTTGTATCACTTTTTGGTTTTCCAACTCAAAACTGCTTTCAGACAAACTCGGGTTTTGGGTTGATTATTATATTTTTTTTTAAGGTGGGCCGGCTGCGTGTTGGCCAACCTCAAGTTCTACATCAGTTTCTTTTCTGTTTATTATTATTATTATTATTATTATTGTGGGGGCTTGCTGTTTTGTTTTTTTTTTTTTTAAATTTAAAAGACCCAACTCGCCACCAACTCAGTTCTTCATATGAAGCTTGCTCTGAAACCTGCCATCCACATCATATATATATATATATTTTTAAGTTCATGACTTGTATTTTTTTTCCTTTGAGCTTGCTGTGTCCAAAAGAGTCAGACCATATTGATGTTGTTTCATTATTTTTTTTTTTGCCATCCTGAGTTCTTCATATGAGATTTGAGCTTTGCGAAAAGAAAAATAAATAAATGAAAACACGTAAAAAAAAAAAACAAACCGACAAATACACAAAACAAAGCAAAAACCACAAAAAAAATACAAAAAAAAAAAAGTGAATTTTTTTTAGACTCCAGCTTGCTGAGTTCCATCAGTTTTTAGCGTTGTTGTGCGAAACTAGAGGTGTAGCTCAACCTGCCCCAACCAGCCTGCATCAGCCTTCGGTGTGTCCATGTGAGTTTTGGCCTTAATCTGCCAAACATGAGACTGTAGTCTGCCATTAGAATCCCATCCTCATCTCATGCATTACGCTTGCTATTTTGTCTTAGCAGCAATGAACTGTAACTGTTTCAAAAGACTATGAGAAAGAGACATTATATTAATAAAAAACAAAAAAACAAAAAAACAAAAAAAACCCTGCATGCTGGTCATGTATGGTATAATTATTTTTTTTTCTTTTTTTTTTTTTTCCTTTTGCTTGGAAATGGACTTTTGGAGACTATTATGGCATGGCATTCATCCTTTTGTTTTATTGCCTCATCACTTTTTTGGGTTGAAAGCAAAAAAGTGCAACCTTTGATCTTCCTCCTCTTCCTCCTCCCCATTAAAGTTTGCATCTGCTCTAAAACTGCTTTGAGTCACTCAGAACTTCAGACTTCCTTTCCAATGCACTGAAGCATTCCCTCTTAGAAAGACATGCCAGGATGGATGTTGGTAACCCGATGTGGCAAAAAATAAGTAAATGAATGAATAAAAACACAAAGCGCAGAAAGAACTTTGGGAAGATGCTCAAATGCAAAATTCACATCCCGCTCGGGGGGACATTGAAACCGTGCTGTTGCCTAAAAGCAGTCTAAACCAATTAACTGTAGGTGATCTGCCCCATCTTTTGATTTGGTTTCTTCTTATTATTTTTTTCCTTTTTACATTTGGTCATGGTCAAATGTGGAATGCTCTTGGTTCCTGGTATATAATTTAATTCTACTTTCTGTCATCTGTTAGCCCAGTTAAAATGTATGCTACAGATAAAGGAATGTTATAGATAAATCCGAAAGAGTTAGGTCTGTTTAGATGTAGATTTCTATTATTATTATTTTTTTTTTTTTAAAGATTGATGCACTAAATTGTTTACTGTCGTGATGTAAAGGGGGGTAGAATTTGCAACGGGACTGTTTTAAAAAGTAGTTTATGCAGCATGTGCTTGCAACTTACCTATAAGTTGGGTATATGTAGTCCTTGCTATACCACTGACTGTATTTGAAAACCAAAGTATTAAAGGGGGGAGGCACCCTTGTTTATATCTATAGGGGTATTTTACATTCAAAATGTATGGATTTTTTTTTTTTTTTTTTCAAAATTGAAGTATTTGGGACTGAATTGCACTAAGATATAACCTGCAAGCATATAATACAAAAAAGAAAAAAAAAAAAAAAAGAAAAAAAAAAAAAAGGAAAAAAAAAAAAAGGACAAACCTGTTTAGAACGCTAATACGATTTATGCAGTTATAAAAGATGGCATTACTGCACAGTTTTAAAATGATGCAGATTTTTTTACAGTTGTATTGTGGTGCAGAACTGGATTTTCTGTAACTTCAAAAAGATTCCGCAGTTTTAAAGGCAATAATCAGTAAATTTTATTTTCAGGGACTGATATCCTGTCTTTTAAAAAAGAAAAATAGAAAAAAAAATGGAAAGTAAATCTTACCACAATAAATATAAAAAAATCTTGTCAGTTACTTTTTTCTTTTACACATTTTGCTGTGCAAAATTGTTTTATATCTTGAGTTACTAACTAACCACGTGTGATGTTCCTATGTGCTTTCCTTTCATTTTTGACTCTATGGTTATATCGAAAGAGAGAATAATCTACAATAATAAACTGCATTTTTTTTTTTCCCCCCCGATTCTGCGCTCCGTTTCTTAGCACGTTGTGCACAGTCCCCTCTGGCAGAGCAGCGCTGGCGGAGCATTGAGGCTGGTTGAGGAGCTGACCTCGGTGATAGGAAGGAGGGAGATGGGAAAGGAATAGCGCTGTGCGGACGCGACGTTGCCACCCGTTAGAAACCAGGTAGATGGGAACCGTGGGCTCCCAGGTGCTGTGCAGACCTCGGTTGGGTGCATCGCTGTGAGGCCCCAGCGGGAGGGCTGCCCCGCCAGCCTGGCACGGCCCCCAGGATTTGGGCTGCTTGGTGATGGGGCGAAGCCAAAGGGAGCACTTTGCATCCTCGTCCCGTCGCATCCCAGCAGAGCGTGCCTGTCTTGGGTCGGGGATGGCAGCTCATCAGGCTTGGCGTGTCACAGAGCTACGGAGCGTTAGAGCAGAAGCACTTCTTGCCATTGAGGCCCATGATGCCTCCTTTTACCTTTCTTTGCTTTCCCCCCTGTTCCACACCATTCTTTTGTTCACCTGGTGGGTTTTTTTTGTTTGTTTGTTTGTTTTGTTTCGGTCATTTTTTTCAAATTTTTGCTACAGGCCTTAGAGAGCCCAGAGTGAGCCAAAGGATTCAAAGGGCTTCCTCCAAGTTTTGCAGTCGGCCCCAGCAGTCAACGTGCTGGAAGCGGTGCGCTCCCCGAGCCCCTCTGTGCTCAGTTCCCTCTGTCATCCCCATGTCATCCCCATGTCAGAGGGGACTGAGGCTCTGTGGGCCGCTCAGCCCCTGCTGACTCAGTGCAGCCTTTCCAGGAGCCTGCAAGGAGGCTGTTCTGGGCCTCTCCCACCTCGGAGAGTGCTAAAGCCTCTCCGAAGAATGCTGCAGCCCCTCTGGGACAATGGCTCTATCTCAAAATCCAGGCTCGGCAACCCAGTGCAGTTTTAATTTTTTCCCCCTTTTATCCCTCCGCTTCCTACTGTTGATCTTCCCAGCTTTAAAAACAAAAGCATCTATTAGGCTCCTCTGCCTAGTGCCCACCCTGCCCCGTGCAGCCTTGAGCCCCCTGAGCTGTGCGTCTCCCCTGCTATGGGTCAGACCAATGCCACCACCGTGGTCTCCAGCAGTGATGCTGCACTGCGCCCCTCCCCAGCGCCCTTTGGCATCTGACCTTCTGTTGCACTGGGGTTTGAGTAATGGTTCAAGCTCCAGACTCTGGTTAATTGGAGTTCCACTTTCTGGTTAATGTGTAAGCTCTGGGTAAACTGTTTGCTATTGGCTGATCAGAGAATTATCTCCTCTCATAAAGACAGGGGTTCTTTATTTATTTTTTAATTCTTCTCCCACCTCACCGGGCTGAACCTGTACTGATGCACAGATTTATTCGCAGGGGTGCTCAGCTCCTCAAAGGGCTCCTAGAGGGCTCTGTATGGGGATGGGGTGAAGGCAGTGCAACCCTGAGGCCCTGCGTGGGACCACTCCTGGTCCTTGGGCTGCTGTTGAACAGGGTTAGGGCAGGGTTAGGGTGTGAGATAGGTGAGAGTCGGGGAGCAGTTCGAACAGCGATAAGAAAAATCCTTCCTAGAAATAGACTGAGTGCAAAAGGGAAAATTCCTATCGCACACCCAAGCTGAGGGGAAGGAGCTTTGCATCTCTCCCGGTTTTGCATATTACTATGCATTGCAATCTTTCTTTACGAATAGGAAATAACGCAGCCTTCGCTGGACTGCATGTGAGTTTCAGCCCAAAACACACCAACTTCCCAAGGGAAGGGGAAAAGCAACCAGAAGCACACAGCGCTGCTGCTAACACCAAGCTCTATCAGTTGGGGCTCTATCAGTCATGACAGGGGAGCACCCACCTTTGCTGCAGGACTGCTTTCCGAGGACTCACGGAGCCGCTCCGCTCTGAACGGCACTCATTAATCAGTGAATCGCCCCTGGCTAGGGTCTGGCTGCCCTCCTGTCCCCCTCGGGGTGCAGCACTGGGGCAGCTGGGTGCTGCCGTGCCGCAGGGTCCACTGCCATCACAGCCCTGCGATGTGTCCCCATTCAGCTACAAAGAACTTCCATGTGACCGCTGCCGGGAGATGCCTGCAGCCCCGTGCTGGCTCTGAGCACAGCACACATCCCTCCACCCCACCCCACGGCATCCTCTACCTTTATTTTAATTATTTTTCCTAAAACAAAGCAAACCCCTCTTCCCCGAGCGTCCCCGCGCTCGTGCCTCACCATTTTCCCTGCCTGAAAAAAAGCAGCATCCCAGAGAGCATCCGAAAGAAGGGAGGGAGTTCTGCAAGCCCCCTCACCACTTCCCTGTGTCAGAAGGTCCTCTTTGCCCTTTTCAGAGCTCGAGAATGTGTCTGCTGAATCAGAACGCCACGCAGCACTACCCCCTGTGAAACGTGGCAGGAGATTTGAAGCGCGCAAAGCACGCTTTCCCAGCTCCTCTGCTTTCTGAGAGCCTCAGTGCAGCTGTTTCCCTCTGCTCAGCGCATAGGAAGTTCTCGATCGAGAATCATTCATAATTTTAATACCAATTTCTATTTGACATAACATACTAATATGAGATACAGAGTGTAGCTGCTTCCTGGATTTAGGGAGGAAATGATGCATATATCAGAATTATCTGCTCAGATGCCAGAAGTACATCGGTATCCTTTCAGCGTGTGCTGCGCGGAGAGGAAATCCTCTATTTATTGCTCCCATCACCAGAGGAGCTCAGTGGACCCTGTGTTTCTGACACCTGTTCCGATGGACGGACTGAACATTTCACACAGGAGAGGGGAAAAAAAAAAGCAACGTGACACAGTGCTGGGAGCTCAGGTTTTTAGCAAACTTTCTTCGCTCTTTCAGAATCACAGAGGTGGGGTTGTGAAGGGCCCGTCTGTTGCAGCTATGGCGAGAGCCATGCTTGCTTGGCTGGGACAAGACCCAGTCCTAATTGCAGTGCCTCCGCTCCTGCATTGCACACCAGGATGCACAGAGCTGAGCGGCTTTTGGAGAGGGAGCATTCGAGCACTGTGTGAATGCTGCTTAACTGATGAATTCTGGGGAGCTCAGCAGATAAAAATCAATGGATTAAAGCCCCGCACACCTCCCCGCTTTTCATTCTTGCCTGCCTGAAATTGTGGGGGAGGACTGAGAATAGCGTTTGTCATTCTTGGAGGGCGAAGAGCATTCAGATTGGTGAGCTCAAAGCCAGCACGGTGTAAAAATAGCCCAGGATGTGACTTAACTTTGCAAGTGCAAAGCAAAGGGCCGGGGCTTAGTGGGCCCTGTGTAGGGCTGGAGGCAGCCTCAGCCCCAGCAGGTCAACACGAGCCGGCACAGCATGACAGCATCTCAGTGCCCCGATGCACTTGATCTTATCACTCCAAAACACTCATTTTCTATCTACGCTGCTGTTCCAACTTTTAAAAAATGTGTATTTTTAATTTCCTTTTTGTTTCCCGAGTTCCCTCTTTTAAATCAGTGTCCTCTGATGCAGCAGAGGGGTGCCGCTCTGTGGTCACAGTGTGGGGAGGGGGACGGGGATAGCACTGCCTCCCCCCTGTTCACACTGGAGCCCTGTGGATGTGCTTTGCTTTGCTTTTTCTCCTGCAATGCATTGCACGGAGGCAATTGAAACCAGAGCAGAAGTTCGCTGGAAGTGGTGCTTTTGCACCACGACGAAGAAAAGTTTTCCAGCCAACAAATTGAGCGGTGTCTTTCCATTTCCAGCAGGGTAGGGAATGCTCGCAGCAGCATTTCCACTTTCCTGGCAGAAATGTCGGTGCTGCATATGAAGGCAGTTACCTGTGCATCCCAAGGAACGAGCACAGGGACACGCACTTCTGTCCGGGAGCACCTTTGGGGTCAGTGCTGCCACAGATTGGAGCAGCCTGGAAATAACCTGCTCAGCAGTGAGGTGTCTGTGTAACAGCATTGCATCCGTCCCGCTGCCCGCGTCACCTCCCAGGCTTTGGGGGCTGTGCTGTGGGGAGGGAGTGCCTTGCCCAGATGTGCACACACATGCACATACACACACACGTGTTGGGGTGCTGCCCCAGCCGGGGGTGTCACAGTGCCATGCAAGGGGGGACCAGTACCGGGGAGCGGGGTGTGGGAGGGCCAGGGCAGGGTGAGGGGTGGCTTCTTCTTTTTGTTTGCATGTTTGTTCGTTTCTAAATTGTTCCTGGAACAAAAGGGGACTCTGCGTAACTAAAGGATCCATCACTGCATCCCAGGCTTAGCCCCGGTGCGCTCCCAGGCGGCTCCAGTTGGCTGATCCTCCCCTAGGTATGTGCTTGGGGCCTCCTCCCGCCTCTGCTTCACAGGCTTTTCTTTTCTTTTCTTTTCTTTTCTTTTCTTTTCTTTTCTTTTCTTTTCTTTTCTTTTCTTTTCTTTTCTTTTCTTTTCTTTTCTTTTCTTTTCTTTTCTTTTCTTTTCTTTTCTTTTCTTTTCTTTTCTCTTCTCTTCTCTTCTCTTCTCTTCTCTTCTCTTCTCTTCTCTTCTCTTCTCTTCTCTTCTCTTCTCTTCTCTTCTCTTCTCTTTTTTCTTTTTTCTTTTTTCTTTTTTCTTTTTTCTTTTTTCTTTTTTCTTTTTTCTTTTTTCTTTTTTCTTTTTTCTTTTTTCTTTTTCTCTCCTCTCCTCTCCTCTCCTCTCCTCTCCTCTCCTCTCCTCTCCTCTCCTCTCCTCTCCTCTCCTCTCCTCTCCTCTCCTCTCCTCTCCTCTCCTCTCCTCTCCTCTCCTTCTTTCCCTTTTTCTCTCCTCTTCTTTTTTCTTCTTTTTCCTCTTTCGTTATTTTTTCCCTTTCTCTTCTTTCCTTTCATTTTCTCAATTCTCCCCCCCCCTTTTTTTTTCCTCTTCTCTTTTTCACCTGTGCTCACACAGAGTCCAATCTAAACCCCCCAGAAATTAAAGGGAATCTTTTTAATGGCATTTTGGATCAGGCCCTGAGATCCCTGCAGGGACTGAGGAGGGTGGGGGGGCAGGATTTACATTTCATGGCTTTTAAGGAATCTGAAGTACGGCAGAGAACAGAGCTTTCCAAGGCCAAGTTTCCCAAATCTATGTGGATATATGACAGAGTGTGTATGCGATTAAGTTTAAAGCCCTCTCTAACAGCAAGCAAGCACATTCCCTTTCCTGCACCCTGAACCCCACTTCTCCAATTTTAAAACAAAAATGCATTGCCAAAACCTTGGGAACCGACAGGGATGGGGAAGGAATTAGTCTTAGCTCTCCCAGCCACTTGGGGCTGTTACACTGAGACATTAGAGACGACGAAAACGAGCCCCAAAGTGAACCAAATAAGACGTAGCTCTTTACATTTTTTTTTCTCCATTTTTTTTTTCTCCCTCCCTCTCTCCCTCCCCTAAAACATAAGTATTTCCAGAATCACTGATGAAAGCCATTTGATATGTAGGAAGAGATGTGCCGTCTGCAGCGCGACTCAGTGTTTGCAGAGTGGGATGAACAGATTTTCCTTTCCATAGGGTTTCCTCCTGCAAAGTCATTGTAGAGGAGGGAATATCGTAAGATTAAATCTGTTTCAAAAACTATATTCATGTCACACCAGATACAGTCTCCAGACTGCACGCAGTCTTTCAGCTCCCTTCATTGTGAAATCCTTTTAAAACAACACCGCATGGAGCAGAAAACGTATTCCAGCATAGCTCTCACCCCAGCTCAGCCAGATGAAATAAAGGGCAGTTATCAGCCCTTTGGAATTAACTGATCTGCTCCGTGTCTCTGGCTGCTGTAGCACTGTCTCGCTTTCTGAGACTCTTTCCTTATTAATAAGCTGATAGTTCAGTGGAGCTGCTAATGGATCGATGCCCCTGGGGGAGCAGGCGGTCCCCTCTGCCGGGTGCTGTGACACCACCAGGATGGAGCTGGAGCTGTCTATGGGAAATGGATGTGCGTGTGTGTGTAGGAGCAGGGAGAGCAAGTTAACCAAAGGGACACAGCAGAATTCCCGTATTTAGGAAAGGCAGATCGGCTCGCTGCCTGACCTCATTTAGCATACAGAGATTTGCTCCGTGTGTGTTGAATTGTTTTTTCTTTATTTAAATTGGATTTTAAATATATGTTGACAGTAGGAATTGGTACAGCGTGAGCAACCGCGGGAGCAGTGACAGCTCTGCTTTTGTTACTGAACGACTTGTCTGGGAAATAAGGGAATGTGTACACAAACAGATTCTTATTTTGCCAATGACATTAGCACAGCTGATAATAACCATGAAGAGAACGATGCCGAAAGCGGCGTGCTTTCAGGTCATAGGAGGTAGTGCTCACCGGTGAGGCAAAGAGATGTTTTTAAGGTTAACTTCTTGGTGAGATTCTCCTGCTATTCATGCAAAGGAGAGGCCAGATGTGCAAGGAGCGTTTCACTTTAAGCTGTGCTAATTTTCTTCTTCTTACAGCTAACGAGCAGCGCAAGCAACTGTCTGAGTTAAATACAGGATTTGAATATAAGAGGCCCTATTTGTACAGTAGTGGCACAACAGACATGTTTTACAATGCTAAGAATTCCTTTTAATAACAGCATATTTTAATGTATTTACTAAATTAGGTACCCGAGAGAATCTTCTACAACGGTGATGTGAAAATCCCTGTTACCTGAGGTCAGAACAAAAGGTATGTTCCCACTTTCCTTTGCACTTTACCTATCTGGGGAGGGTGCTGGGCTTCCCATTGCCCAGCGGGGACGTGCTCTGTGGGGTGAAGCTGGCTTCAGGTGCACAGAGCACCCACAGTGCTGGGCTTTGCCCTTCTGTCAGCCGTCCCATGTCCCACCGCTCATCTATAATCCTCTGCAAATGTTTTCTTTCTTTCCCTTCAAATGCTGGCGTTCAGGCATCAGCTGCAGGGATTAAGGATAGGTCTCCTGAAGATGTCCCTCATCTCTGGGTGGAAGTCATGAGGCTGTGTGTGTTAGGCAGCATCTGTGCTCCTGGTTCACAATAGGGTCTAAATCAGCACTGCTTTTTCTCGTGGAACTTGTTTTCATTCAAACTCTCATTGACTACAGAACACATTGTCAGGAAAATGTGGGGATTAAGCGTTCAGCTCCTTCCCCTGCTAGGTTCAAATAGCATGCTTTTTTTTTTTCCTTTTTTTTTCCTATAGAATCTGATTTTTATTGACCTCAACTGTAAAAAATACTAAGTGGCTTCAATGAGCTGCAGGGCTGCAATGACACAGGCTCTGGCGTGTGTTTTGTTATAAAACCTCCTGTTCTAGTTAGGAGCACGGCCTGCCACACTTTGGTCAAATACAGCATGCTGTTATAAAACAATATTTGATTAGCTCATGAAATTAATTACAAAGAAATGGGGAAGAGGTATGCAGTGCACTACAGAGGGTCTATTTGGGGTTCTTCATGAGTGGGTTTCCAAGGAGGTATTTCATTGTGAGGGTGCAGCTCCTGCTGTCTTACCTTCTTTCTAGGCTAAGGGCTGCAGGTCTGATAATTCGTGAGGAAACCTCTCCTGGCTCCTCTAATTTATATACGAGTTCTGTAAATCATATCAGCAATACAAATGCTTTTTGTCCATATACTAAAAAAAAAAAAAAAAAAAAAAAAAAAAAAAAAGGCAAAGGCTCTTTCTGTGCTGTGGTCTCAGGACTTAACTTGCTGCTCTCTGGGACAATTCCTCACTCCTTCCTTCCAATTCATTGTGGTGACACTGTCACTTACAATAGGAAAACACAGCAGCAAAATCCCTTCCTTTTAAGCGAATTGCTGTTGGGTCTCGGAAGAGTTAACGAACTTTTATGGCGAGGTTCAGGCAGTTCTGACCCCTATGGTAATATTTCATCTAAGGTTACTGTTGGGAGAGAAATCAAATTTCAGCTGCAAGCGTGATTGACAGGTGAAAGCAAGAAAGAGAGAGACATCTGGTCAGATGGGGAATTTGGAAAGGAGAAGGACAATTCAGGGAAATGTCTCTGTGATATTAGGAATAATAAGTTCAGAGATGAGGAGTTCAGACCTCCGTGCGCTCCGGAGCTGCTCTCACTCGGTATTCATGCAGGTGCTTTGGGTAAGGGGATTTCAGGCTGTAAATCTCCAGTAGTGGACAGTGGTCTCTGTGGTCTAACCCACTAACTTGACTCCTTTAAGGAATTATGTTACTTCTGGCTTGCTTTTAGTATTTCAAGGCAATTCCTTTAACAAATGGACTGGAGGGTTAAGATACTGTCACCTGGGTGTCCCTCTGGGGTCTATGGCAGCAGCATCCTGCCCATGGGATTGCTGAGCAGTATTTCACAAGGCAAATTTTCCTTTCAAAGGGAAGTCCTGTGCAGGATTTCCAAGATCGCTGGTTTTCATCACTGTGCGTAACTTCTAATGTTTCAAACTCATGGCAAAGCTATGGACTGTGAAGGGCATTGGCCGTGCTCTAAGGGAAGGGATCTGAACTGCTCCGTGTCTCCATCCCAGCTGGGAGGACAGGCCCTGAGTGGGCTCCTGGCCTCACCACAGCTTTGGTGAAACCCCACGGAATTCCCAGGGCCCAGATTTCCACCACATGAATATCTGTGGGGGGAATCATGCTAATAAAAAGCAAGATCTGAATTCATCTAGCGGTAGCGGTGCCATGAATTCCCTGGATGGATGTTCCAATTTGGGATTAAGAATGGATTCTCCCTCTCTCCCCCTTCCCCTGCAGTGTAGCTTAAGCTGCTTTCAGAATAAACTAAGCAGGAAAATCCACTTTTACTTTGGAGCAGGAGTGTTGCCCTGGGAATAGGTAGCACTGCGTTGTATCTTACCACATAATTCCTTATCTGGACAAGCCTTAAAACTAAGGAGAAAGTAAGGAGCAGTAAAAAGGAGAAATATATTTGCTATTCCTTTTCCAGTTTACCTCTAAGACCTTTCCCACCAGGGAAATCATGGCAATCCTAACGTGTACATTTACTTGCATTTCCGTGCTATTCCTGTGTTTGCACACGCATTTTTTAAAGAGATTTGTGTTTTGTGAATGCCTTCTGCACTCCCATGGTTTTTTGAGTGTATTGTTGACGTAGAAGCAGATCTGACTGTTATTTGTGTTCCTTTCATGGCCCGCGATGTCAAACTGCCTGACTTCCCTGCAGCGAGGCCTCCTCAGCTAAGTTTTATTCTAAGGCCATATATCTGATAAAATTGCAAATGAAAGCTGAGAACTGTAAAAACAGCCCAATTTCTTTGGGTATGAGTGAATGATTTTTAACTTCCCATTTTTGAATTAGCCCTCCCTTTAAGACGTCTTTATTTTTCAAAGCTGATATCTAGATAAATTCCACGAAATATTATTGGCAAGTTTCCCATGGCAGTCAATGGGAGCCTTGTATGTATTTTTCAAGCAGATGTGCTATATTAAGTCTAAATGAGAATCTTTTCTTTCAGATGGGATGCAAGCTGTTATTCTTGCTCAGAAATGAACAGTTACCTATCTCCCTTCTTTCTCTCTTTACAATGTATTTTGTACAATTTACAGTCAATTTTCGTAAGTAAAAAAAAAACACATTACTTTCCAGAAATGTGGCTTTTGCTTTTGTTTAATTCTAATAATTCTAATTGCTTACATACATACATGTATATATATTTAAAACATTTCTTTTGGATTTCTTAATTTGTGCTGCTTACAAAATGACTCACACTGTACCAAAATACAGGAGATGGATGAGACAGGAAAAGTACCGATGTAGAGTCCCATGTGTAAAATGACTTCTCAGGCTTCCACGTATAGTCCTGATGGTTAGAGAGAGCAGAAAGCAGGAGCTGGGAGCTGCAGCCTGACTCACTCGTGAGACTTTGACCCAGTTCTTTGATTCTGGATTCAGCAAAATCCAGCAGCACTGTAAACTTGTTATCTGAGGTGTCTTCTAAAGGTCTCTTGCTGTTGATCTCTTTACGTCTCAGTTTACACAGTTATAAACCTGGATAATTAATGGGGCCAACAGGTAGCTCTGTGCTGGTGGAGGCCTTCTGTGTTGCCCACTCTGCTCTCATCCAAGGGCTGAATTTACAAGTCTGTAGGGTTTGGGGTTGGCACTGGGGTGAGAAACCTCTGCACGAGGCAGGTGGTTTGCTGAATGGAATGTAGCTTAGGTTTTACCCGATTTGGAGTTTGGTTGAGGCAAAACAGGAGCAAATGGTGGTTCAGTGGTGTACCTCTCTCCTCAAACACCAAGTATGCATCCTCACTGCTTGCTCCTTAAAGAGCTGTGCACCTGCACAATGTCCAGAGGTCACGTTGCCCTTGTAACTCCTCATTTATTTCCCAAGGTTCAAGCCATTATTATTCAGCAGTGGTGCAGCTTTTCTTTTCTTTTCTTTTGTCCCCAGATTATTACTTTCCCTCCTACTTTTTACCCCCCCCCTCCAATCTGCAATGGAGTCTTCAGCTGTAAATTTGCTAACTGCAGAGACTTTTGCTGAAAATATTCGAAAAAAACAGCATAAGGGGGAAAGAAAAAGATAAATAAATAAGAAAGGCTCTGAACGACACGCTGTGCCGTGCTCAAGCACTACGCTCCTACAGGACAGATAATAAAGATATTAGCACTCATATAATTTCAGATAGGAAATGAAACCAGACATGAAAGAAGCACTGGCTCCAGCTGTTGAGTGGGTATCAAACTAGCTCTGGGAATTGCAGGTACTGTCACTGGAGACAGCCTGACTTCTGAGAAATGACCTCAGGTGTAGGAGCTTGCTGTGGCCCCTTGCAGATATTAATACCTAATTAACAATCTGCGAGAGCATCCTACATCTTAATCACCAGTGAGGTGAGAATGACAACCAGAGGAGGAGAAAGGAGAAGGGGAATGGTATTTTTTCCTCTGCATGCCTAATAACCACGGTTATTCAGATGCAGCTAAATGCGATTTCCTTTTAGTCGTTTCTGCCTATTGGAAGGCACAGTAAGTTCATTTGCTAGCAGGTAGGCAGCGGAGGTGAGAATTGAATTGATCTGAGATACTCTGAAAAATTGACCCCGGGGTCATTCGTAGTTTAAATTGGGAAGTGAGGCTGAGTTTATGTCTTCTCTTTCTTTCCCCTCTCTCTGCTCCCTCTCTTTTTGTGTTTGCAGGCGTGTTAGTCTGCACAGTAATTATTTAAACATACTCTGGTGATGGGGAACCTCGTTCTCCCAAAGTTAATAAAAATAAAGAGAGCTTTTGTTAGTAGTGATAGGTAATTAAATAGCTGGCTTCACGTTGTGCAGAGATATTGTACTGCCTTATTGACACCCTAGAGCCGTGCTCCCCAGCCCTTCTCTGCTCGAACAAAGTCACCGGGATTAAGACCTGGGCTAAATTAAGCACATTTGCTCTGCACTCCGTGCAGCAGCACCAATATACCCCTGGTGTGGGATGCTGGCAGCGGGATGCTGCAGCGAGGGCAGCAATCAGACAAGAAGCAATGGCCAGGTTTGCTTGGTTGAAGGCAAGAGCAGCCCTCCTCCGTAGCGTGGGGCTGCCCCAGATTGCTGCTGCACCACCAGGGCAGGAGGTTCAAAGCTACACCTGCTCGTGGGGCTTTGTGTTCACCTCCAAACAGCTAAGGTGGAGGCGAAGGAAGAGAGAGAGGTACGGACTGGGGAGTGAGAGACATAGGGGATGTAAGGGATGCAGGGGTTGTAGGCGATGTAGGTGATGGAGGGGTGGAAGGTATGTAGGAGATATAGGTATTGTAGGTGATGTAGGAGATGCAGGCAATATAGGGGATGTTGGTAATGTGGAGGATGTCAGCAATGTCAGGGATGTAGGTGAGTTAGGGGAGGGAAGTCAGCGCCGTACACACGTGCATGCTGTAGACCTCATTCTGCATTGACTCTGCCAGCAGCGCTCCCTCTCTGTGCTCAGGATCTATTTCCTTGTCAGTCAGACCCAAATTATAACTCTAATAAGGAGAGAATGGGGAAGCAAAGTCAGCACTGTATTAACTACTCAGCTTCTGTGGAAACACCCAGCATTTTCTTTCCAATGACATGAGATAATCTCTGTTTTCTGTTGTACTCATTTCTTCAACCCTTTTAGCTTTGTTTTCACATGTTGGCCTTGCACTAAAAAACCTAACTTGACATCCAGTATCTTCTCAGCTAAAAAGGTATCAGTTCCTGGACTTAATGTCAGCTGTTCTCAGATCAAAGGCAAGAAACATAAAGGTTGACATATATTATTTATTTCATGGTTTACATCAGTGATGTTTCTCTCTACCCTTTTTGGTTATTATTGCTGATGTTTTGCCCATAATGTTGCGCTCACTTCTCAAAAGTGTTTGTCCCCTACAGACAAATATTCATATTAATGCAATCCATCAGCAGTTAACAAATGCCAGCTCGCTTCGCCGTTTCCCGCACGCCCAAAACTCCCATTGTTTTTGCAGGAATCTTTGGGTGTGAGAAGAATGCCGGATCGGGCCCTTGGGTGGTGTTGGGAGCCAGGCTCTCCCCCAGCCCCAGCAATGCGCTGGGCAGCGGCGCGGCCAGGAGTGGGAGATGCTGCATTCCCTCCCTGCACTGTGGGCTGCTGCAGAGGCGAGAAGAATGCCTGGCTTAGAGGGGAGAAAAGCACAAATAGAAACTCTAATTTTTCTTTCTTTTTTTAATTAAAAAAAAAAAAAAACATATTTTTTTTTCCTTGATTTCTTCCACCTTTCCTCTATCTTTCTCATTCAGAGTGAACCATGCAGGATCTAGCTCAGGACTGTGGCTGGAAAACCATCGGGGATCGGTCACAAGTTCTGCCCAAGCCAGGCATCCCTTCTGCCACTCAGCATAGTGTAAAACTTTCCTTTCTGCTTTCTCTTTGTCAACAACTGCCGCAGGTTTTACTTCCTGCATTACAGCATCGGACAAACTGCTGAATCTGATTTTGCCCACTTACCCTCCCACAAGCTATATATATTTTTTTTTCTGCGATGGAATAATAATGGTTACGAGAGATCCTTGGGATGCGCGTTGCTGTTGTTTTCTTTTGTTTGGTTTGGTTTTATTCTAAAGCTTGCTGACAATTGTCAAACGTTCATCCCAGCAAAGCAGTGCTCAGAGGGGACGGCCCTCTGCGCAGCCGACAGGAACAATTTGCAGCTCTCCTTGGAGCTCTGCTCTTTGCAGAACGTGTGTCACTTTTCTGTTTCTTTAAAATTTAATTGGGATCAGGAAATCGAGGGTCTCCCAGTTTCCCCCTCTTCGGGCTGCAATAAAGCCGCTTATAATTTATAATCAGAGTTTGCTATCGTTAAACTGAACTGTAAAGCCGACGTCGGGGTTTCGGCTGTAAAAGAAGATATGGTAAATATTGCAATGGGGCTTGAGTAGCACAGCACAGCAAACACATGTCTGTATGTATGTGTATACGTACGGCTCCAAGGGTAGGAGCTAAATAACAGATAACTGGGATGCATTCTTTCTGGGTGGAATTGAAGCTAAGAGAGATTTATAGCCTGAGCAGTTATTTTAAATGCAAAATGAAGTGTTAATTTATTAAAGTCATTTATGCATCCACATTATTTTTATGTCTTTATTTATATTTTTCTGTACTACGGAGCGATGCAGTATTCATCCTGGGTTTTTCTGTCTGTTGACTGTAGCACTCCTTTGCTTAGATTTTTTTCTAACAAGGCAGCTCATTTAGAAAGAAATGTTTATGTGAAGTGCTTGTCAGTTGGCATTTTTACTGGTGTGCTAACCCAAAGGTAAAATATAAAGGCACGTCTTTTCCTTGCTGGCTTGTTGCTACTAGAAGGGTTCCTCCCTTGTTAGCTTGATAAATAATTTTACTAGCGGGAATCTGCTGAATTTTTATGCTTGCTGTCTATTTTCTGCTTGCTGCAAATAAATTCCAGCACTCAGAGGGCACTAAAACTCCAAACACATGGTATTTTCCCATTTTGTTGCTGGTTGCCTAAAATATTTATTTCATCTTGTGTTTTTAATTAAATCTTTCTTCTTTCTTTCTTTTTTTTTAAAAAAAAAGAAAAGGAAAAATCCTTCAAGTTTTGCAATTAATTCCAAACGAAAGTTTAAATCTGGAATGTACTTAGTTTAAAGTCTTGAGTTTAAATAATGTGGCATCACAAGTAAACTGAATGGCTGGTGTTAAATCAGTCACCACCCCAACTACCTAATGGCTTTCAGATTAAGTGTGAGGAATATTTATTGACGTAGGATCTGGTTAAGCGTTTCTTCTGATTTATTAGATACTTGTACATTTCCCAACTTGCAATCAAGAAAGCTAATTTAATTTATGGAATAAATACTCCAGTTCTGGGGGAGAAAGCACTGAAAAGCTCTGTGTAATGCATTGCTACAAAAGAAGAAGTTTGATAGACATCAAACTGGAGAATCTAAAGCAGAAGGAACGTTGGTGATTGGTTGTTTTTTTTCTTAAAAGGGACAGTTTTGCAGTTACTGAAGCTTTACACAATTTAAAAATCAATTTAATTTCAGCAAGATTTAATTCAAGAACTTCTCCCAACAGCTTCTCCTTCCTCCCTTACCAAACTGGGTCCTGGTGGGTGCATTGGGTGCATCGTGGGCATCGTGGCCCTGCTCACCATGTCCATCACACAGCAGAAAGCCACATACCCTATTGCAGGGGCTTGGAATTAGAGGAGCTTTGAGATCCCTTCCAATCTAAGCCATTCTGTGCCAGGAAAATCCACTCCAAACTTTAGAATTATTCACGTACGTATTTTCTAACACAAAGCAATCATCCAACTTTGACCCAAATCCTTGCGTTCTCTCACTGACCACCATGCCATCCGTGCACTGATCAGCATGAGATCACCGCTGTGACGGCAGGGCTGCACGTTGCCTGCAGACACCGTCCTTTTTGTTCACACGAGCACAGCCCAGATCAAGTAAACGGGCAGCGATAATGCCCCGGCTCTGAACAGATAAGTGAATATCTCGGGCAGAGGGGAAAATTACCCTTGGGGCTCCACTGTATAAAATCATAAGCGAAGCAGGGCTGCAGGAAATCTCGAGAGGCGATGTAATCCATCCCCGGGTCAGATAGATTGCGTTATTCCTGACAGATATTTGCATAGCCTGGCCTTGAAGGTCCCCCCCGGTGAGCTGCAGCCCCCCCCCCAGACGCTCCTGCACAGACCTTGGCCACTGTAGATGCTCCAAGCCCTTTCCCCTGGTCCAGAGGAGTCTTGCAGGTCCCTCACGCTGTGTCCCGGTCACCAGGCACGACGTACGCCTCTCCACACTGACCCTTTGCATATTTGAAGGCTGTTGTTATGGCTCACTGCAGCCTCCTTTCCTCTAGACTAAACAACACCGCATTTTTCAGGTTTTTTTTCATAGGTTACAATCATGACTTTGCTATTTAATATCTCCTCTGAAGAGCCTGCATACAGTAAACTTGCTGGTATTCAATTTACCTGTGCTGAAAAGGAGTGTTAGAATGGTGCCTGGAGGCTTCACAACGTCTGAGAGGGGAATAATTTAATTCTCACACTGATAATTTTTCTTCAGTGGGACAGAGAGTTAGGGAGCATTCTGTACAGGTGTGCGTTAACTGCAGCTCCCTGTGAGTTTAGTCCAGTACCAGGAGTTCTGTAGTGCAACGCACAGCCAGAATTTGCTGATAGGTACTGGGAAACATGTTTTTAAAAATGGCATCTTATATGGTGAACTTTTGTAATTGTATATATAAAAAAGAAGGGGGGGTGGTAGTTTCGCAGTTGCAGGTAACAACTTGGGTATGTCTCCCAGGTGCTCCGTGGAGATCACATAATGAGTTTCCTTGATTGCATTAGCAACTCAGGTGCACACAATCAGCTCTAGCATTTCGAAAGCTGCTCCAGCTGAGCTGGGTGGCTTTGGTTCCTTCTTTGTGGCAGAGGGAAGTTCTCTTAAAATGCTGCTGATGGTGGTGGGCTGAAGAGGATTTTTTGGCTGTCTGCACGGATGTGGGCTTTGTGGTAGGTTTGAAGACTTTTTTTTGTTGTTGTTTTCTTACGTTGGGAGTGATGTAAGGCTCAATCAATGAATGCTCACTTTGCTCCTTGGAAAAATGAGGGGAATCAGAGCCTGCTAGTCTTGTTTTTCTCATTGTTTTCTGGGTACTTGTGCAGGGGCTGCTAGGGAGATGACCTTGTGTAAAGCAAAAGTATTTATTTACAACAAGGTATTCTCTAGGGATGTTTCTTCTATGAACCCCACTGAAACTGTCATTTCAATCAGCAGTATACAAGTTGGAAACATATGTTGAACTAGACAGAGCAACTAATGAGTAGAGGTTTTAGCTCAAGCATTTTGAAGATCTAAAGAGAGGCTTCACTGGGAAATGAGAAGTAAAATGATAGCAACCTTGCTGAGCCGTTGGCTCACATCAGAGCTATAGCAGCAGAAGTGAAAATGCATGTTTCCATCTCTAAAGGTTGGAGTTAAGGACCTGTTATTACTACAGGGAAGAAGAGGGGGAAAAAATATGTATTGTCTTCCTTTATGAAGTTTATTTTTCTTTACAAAGTGATTAACGCATTACTATAGCAAACTTATTGTATAACGTGATTACCATTGCATAATAAATCTAAACAACTGTGACTGTCATGGTGATAAGCCTGGCAAGATTTTGCCTTCCTTACAAAGGCTTTATAAGTTAAGCTTAACTTCTAGTTTTCTGGGATAAAATTTATTTTGGCTCTATCTGTTTGAAACTACACCAGAAGGGAAGAAGTTGTTGGAGGGGGTGGTATATTACTGGGAGAGTTTCCCCTTCGCTGGCTTGCAAAAGAAACTGAACGTCAGCATTAAAATGAAAATGGAGTTCAGAAGAAAATAATAACTCAGTTGTTTAAAGAAAAAGTTGTAACGCTTAAAAGGGACTTTTCAAATATCAAGGGTGGACAACCCAATTAAATTAACAGCATTGTATTTGCAGCTGTTAACACCTTGGGCTCAGCTTGTCTCAGGCTACTGGAGCTGGCTGAGGGCTTGTCTGTGCTAGGGCAAGGGGATAACAGGGAGCTGCAGGAAGGAGTGCTTTGGACTAATTAGAGCTGTTTACTCTGAATCCCAGAGAAATTGGTGCTCCAGCTTTAGTGCTGTTAATGCTCTGAACTGGGAGCCAGTGTGAGTTCTGTACTTGGAAAGGCTCTTGTGCCCATTTAGCGTTGCCCACTTCTCTGGCTCCATCAGTTGGACGTTAAACTTAGTTGTTTCTTTCTTTCTCTGTGAATGCATGTGAAAATCTCTTGCACCTCTGTGCCATGAGCAGTGCATGTACATCCAGCCTGAATGCTGTAGCAAGGGTTACTGTTCTGGAAACACCCAACCTTTGGAGGAGGTGGTGGAGGGAATGTGCTTGTGCCCTGATGTGTGGGTGTCCATTTGTTTCTAAAAGCTGCAGGTGATGTTTCTTGTGTAATTGGATGCACTCCTGTTAGTAATGGTGGAAAGTGATCTCATGTGGTGATGATGAGGTGATTGGAAGATCTCTTTCATATTCCAGCACCCAAATGAGATGGTGTCCTCTGGTGCTTAGAGCTTGAATTGTGCTGGCAATGCTGGCATTGAGATGAATGTCTGGAGAACTTAATTCAGATTCAGAAAGAATCCAAGGCTCACAGCTAGGAGTGATACTAGCTGGTAGCTTATTTCCAGAAAATTGGGTGTGACTGCTTCGTTTTAAGTTGCTGGACTCCTGTTGTTTTGTTGTTTTTTTTTTTTTTAATTGTCATCTTTCTTTGACTTGTACTGCAATCTATCTTGTACCCAGTAGGGTTCGGGGGGGGGGGGGGGGGGAGGGGGGGAAGGAGTTTACTTGGTATCATCTGATACCATCAAGCATTATAAAGATGGGATGGAGAGAAGACTAAATTTTTTGCACAGGTTTTCAAGGGCTCACAGGCTTCTCCCCCTCCCTCCCCCACCATGCACATACACACAAATATGTTGAATGTCTTGAAAATAAACCACCGAGCTCCAAAAGGGAAGATAGATGTGCTTGTTCAGATAAGGTGCTGCATTTGGAATTGGTGTCTCTGGTTGTTAAACAGAATCCTTGCTTAACGTCCTCATTAAGAACTGTGACTTGCTACCAGTTTTATGAAGATCAAGTCATTTACTTTTAAAGTAAATTAAAGCAAATTTCTCTGTGGTGACAAGACAATAAAACAATGGAAGGCTCAAGTTTTTCAATCACCCAACATCTGTTCCTTGTTGTGCTGTAGATGTAAGTGCCCTGCGTACAGCAATAGGTGAACAGAGTGAGAGCCAATAGCTGTGCTGCTGGGGGTTTTTTTCCTTCTCCAAACTGCACTGTAAGCACTGTCCATTTTAGGAAGGGTAATTTTGCAGTTTCCTGTGGCAGCACATTCAGAGCTCCGTTGACACGGGTACTGTGACAGGTGATGCTCTGCCTCTTGTTGCTGGAAGCACAGTAAGCTGTGGGGTAATGGAAGCAGTGAGCTGCTTCTCGGAAGCCCAGTCAGCACAGCTGAGATCCCCATCTCCTGTCCGAGCCACCCACACTGCCAGCAGACACCTCTGAAGCTGAGGGCACTCGGATGCTTTGTGCACAGCGGTGGGAACTAGGTTGTACAAAACCTCACCAAAACCACTTCCATGTCGTACCCACGCTCAACCTGTTTGTCTTGAAACGCTGTCTCAGAGAAGCCAGCAGATGAGAAACAAAGTATTAGACCCATTTCTGCTTTTCGACAAGTGCAGGATGCAAACTGCAGTGCGTTTGTTTTGCGCGTTCTGGGGGATTTGGCATTTTGTGGTGTGAGAATTGGCTCCCTGCTGTGTGAAGGATTCCAGTGTGGATTTGCGTTGTGTGGGAAATGCTGGCATAGTGGAAAAAAGAGGGGGAAGCTCTGCTGGGAAAGTAGGAGGGGGCTGGATGTTATTCACTTGGGGCAGGAGCCTTTTCCTATCTCAGGAGGATGATTTGTCTTGGACAGAGTAGCATTGACTTCTGGAGTGGCGGAGGACAGGAAGTCATTACTGGATGCAAACGGAAATTAAGGTTCTCAGATCACTTTAGAGATGTTTAAAAAAAAAAAAAAAAAAGAGAAAGTCCAGAGACTTTTTCTTGGACTGTCCCATCCTTTGCAATCTGTGCTCTCAGCCACGTGGCTGTGGACCCCACTGTTTGAGGTGTAGGTGGGCTTTTCCACCTCAGAGTGTCATCTTCCAAATCTCTGTGGTCAAGGCCTTCAGTGAGAGTGGTATTTCCTCAGCCAGAACTTAATAGGGCCACAACATGAGCTGCTCTGCTTTATGGGAAATGGGTAATTAGGTCTGACTGAATTCAAGGTATTTGGCTGTGGGGAGCAGGTGACTTCTCCTTGCTAGCCCTTCTAGAAAAGAGCTGAGAAATTCCTTGTGTACTTCTGCTGTGCTGTGCTGGATTTTTTAATATTCTCAAGTACAGAGATTGATTGAGCAATCTTCATTTCCTCCAAAGGATGAGCCATGTTGCAATTGCATCACTATATTAAAAATGAAAAGGAGGGAAAATAGCCTACAGTGTTTTCTATAGCGAAGGAAATAGTAGCAGTTAGTCCATTCTCAGAACTTCCTATCATTGCCTTCTATATTGGTGCTTCTAGCAGCTTAAGAGCATGGGAGGGTATCATTTAAAATAGCTTTCTCTGCATTCTCCTTGGTAGCATGAAGTGATGCTGTGCTCAGTCAATGAGGAGGCTGGTGAGTCACCCCACTAAGATACAGCTTTCTGGCTATGTTGATCATGATCTGTCATACAGAAAAGCAGTGACAACATCTGGATGTATGAGCTCCTCTGAAGTCCTTCTCATAGCAGTAGCAATCCTTGCAGTAGTTTCAGTGGGCTTTGGATGGATCCTTTGCTTATGGCTTTTTTTTTTTCCTATTACTGTTCTATTAATTTTGCAAGACCAGAGGTAGGAACACACATCCTCAGCTTTGACCCTGGCATCTCTGTTCTATGTTTCTCTACCTCTGCACACTTCTTGCTTCCAGGGCTCGCTGTGCAGGGAAAGAAGCCATGGAGATCTCAGAGCTAGCTGCTGCTCTGTGTGTTTCTCAAATCAAACTTAGGTTAAACGTGCTGGAAAAGCTGCCTTTGACTTTGGTGGTGCTTGTCCTGAGCTGCTACCAGGAGGGGAAAAAAAAAAAAAGGTGTATTGAAGCACAAATAGATTTTTCCTCAAAGCCAACCTCATTTTGTGAGCAGCTGAGCATCTTCTGTTGTATGAGAAGTGCGCTCTGTTTCTCTTGGATTCAGTGGGAGCATTGGTGCTCAGCCTTGGGCAGGTTGGAGCCTCTTTGTATTTCAGCATTAGCTCCCCAGCAGTCTGCAACACATTCCTTGGACTGTTTGAATTCCCAGATTATACAGTTTATAGAGATCCGCTCGGAGGTGAGTGTGAAATAGTACTGCCCTGTACTTTCTGGGCACCCTTTATCTTTCCAAATATTTATTAATTAGCCCTCAAATCGCCCCTGTGAGGTAGATAAGAGATAGATGGATACAGCTCCTTTCAAGCAGCTATCTGAATGTGTAAAACAGCACTGCCCACAGTTTGGGGCAGATGAGGAAGTAGATAACAAGCCAGTATCTTATAGAGGGTGCAGAGAATTTAGCTCGGCAGAGCTTAATTACAGCTGCTGGAATTTGGCCAGTAAGTCAGGCTTACTTTGCTCCCTTCATTGTTTCACTATGGAGTCTGAACTGTCAGGTCTTCATCCCACTCAGTGGATGACCCTCTGAAGTCTGGCTTCAAACCCACTTGGCAAGAGAAGGGATTACCAGCTTGCCTTTCATGGTGCCTGAACCTCTTGTGGTTCCTCTGTGTAGGACCCGCTTTGGCCAAGTGCTGGGACCTCTGTGGCAGTATGGCAGACTGGCTTTGGTGAGAGCCTCTCACCTTCTTACCGGGCGTTGGGTCCCTCCAACACCAAGGGGACTTGGGTGTGAACCTTGCACTGGCTTCAGTGGGTGTAAAGCTGGGATCACAGAGCTTCTTCCCAAGTCTCTGATATTTCCCCTAAGCTTTGCTCTGGTGCCTTTTATCACAGAAGCCCTGTGCCTTAATCTGAGGTTCCCTCCCTGGCATCCCCAGGGCAGTCAGAACAGCAAAGCACCAATTCCTTTCTATTTGCTTTTTCATGTGATTCTAGAGCATAAAAATGTTGAAGCTAAAACTGAAATTTTACCTATTTTGTGTTAATGCTTTTTAATAAATCTCCAGACTCTCTTTAAAGCTTCACAGAACACAATTTATTGTGAAACTACAGTTACTTTATTTTATGTCCACTGCAATTGCTTGTTTCATCTAATTCAGATTATACTCGTGTAAAGCAAGGGCTAGCTCCAGATAGAAAGAGATGAATTATTAATAAAGAAAGTTTTGGAATTAAGATTTTAAACCTATGCAGTAGATAGATGTGTAATATTCAGAAATAGATCTGAAAGGGCTCACACGACATGCTTTCATCAAATCTTGAAAAGAAAATGACCAATACATCAAATCTTGAAAAGGAATTGACCGATAAATCAAATCTGGAAATGGAAGTGGCAGATAAATCAGCTCTGAAAAAGCAAACAACCAATACATCAAATTCACGGCGTGTTTATTAAAGTAAGGCATTGCTTGTATGTGGCTGAAGCTGCATGCTACGATCATACAATCAACACTTGAAATACTTGAAAAGCAAATGTGTGCAGGTGTACACACAGCTCTCTGTGCATTTGCTAAGTAAACACCTGGCTCTCTTTGCAGTGTTTTGAGGCTCTCTACCAGCACTCGGCATTTGCTGAAGCTTCACCGTCTCAATATTCACATGTTCCTAGACATGAGCAGCTTGATTCCAGCTCTTTTAAAAATGATAATGGATAGTGTGGCCCAAACTGAAAAATGAGATGTGCCTTGTTCTGAAAGCTTTCTGCTTTTGTTTCCTGATTCTAATTGTACACTAGCAGCAATGCGGACTCCTTTGGCTAATTCAGAGGACTTTGATGGACAGCTCATGCCCAAAGCATATTTTCAAGATCAAGACTATAAAAACCTCACTATGGAAAAATCATCATTTGCCTCACTGCCTTTGATTTACATCTATGTTACAGAGCCATGAAATTTAAAATAAGATGACCTAAATTGTCCTATAATAATGTGGGCATGAACGTACACTCCTGGTGGCAGAGTTTCTCTGTCACTGTACCAAATGAAATCTAGTTTTTAGTGCCAATCAGTTCAGCATCATTAACCCTTTAAGGATGTTATTAGCATTCTCACAAAGCTTTTCATCATGTTAAAAATGTTTTCAGACTAAACTTGTTGAGGTCAAAGAATCCAAGCCTGTAAGATTTAGGACTTTTTTGTCCTTTGCAATAATATGTATGCACTCAGTCATGCCAAGCAGCAATTATTAGCACTGATTTCTAAAAATCTCCTAAAAATGTTGAATTTAGGTTGACAAAAACAATCTTTCCTTGAGCTATTCCCAACTAATGCTAGAAACATGTGTTTCCCTAGATTGGGCTTTTTGTTACATAGTAGAAAAACTGCTCTGTAAGTGAATTGTCCAGGATCCAGGAATGTAAATTGCTTTGCACTTGCTATTACATTATGGTGCTCTCCATTCTGTTTTTTTTTTTTCTCAGCTCATGTTGTTCTTTTTGCAATAAGTGTATGTTTGAATTGAATTGAAGAGTAGCATATTAAAGAACTGGTTTCATAGCTGTTTATGTCCTTTCATCCAAAGAAGTGTGAGAAAAGCAATCAAGGTTTCAGATTGACATGCTAAAGCAAGAACCGTCAGAGAAAGTGTCTTGCTGTTGGAGTGCTGAATATTTGCATACCTACTTTGTTTGAATTAGTCCTGACTAAACCCAGGTATTTATAGAACTAGCTCTAGCCTGTGGTCAGGCCTCTATAGATGAACTGATTTCATTTCAGGTGAAGTAATTATTAAACTGTTCCCCCTGCTCTACGCCTCTGACTATGTCAAAATGTAGCATCTATAACCCTGACTCAGTGCATTATTCAGACTTTCCATCACTCTGTTTTTCAACAGATGGCATCGAGGTGACTTGCAGCCTTACAAGTGGGATTGATGATGTGAAATAGAGGAGCTTAAAAAATGATTGCAGAGACAGGAGGAAAAATTACAAATTAATATCGCTTTAGGAAATGGAAAGCAGCCTCATGTGGACACGGGATTCTCAATCGGTAGCTTTCACATCAGAAGTGTTGTTTGATTTCTATTTATTGCAGTATAAATAAAGCTATGTAGGCAGGAGGGGGGTTGTATTCAGTAATTCCTCTTGCAAGGCGTTTGGGATGAGTTTCCCATGGAAGAGAAGTGAGTAACGAGCTGCTTATGGAGCACTGCATCCTTCAGCTGGATTTGGGAAAAGTCTGTCTTGTGCAGCTCAGATAAAAACATCCTGTGGTTTGGGGTTCTGAAGAGCTCATGTTACCATTTTGCTGATGAGTTGACGTGGCCACGAAGCAACCTGGATGACTCACTTGGTGTGTGTGTGTGTGTGTGTGTGAATTCAGGCAGGGCAAAGAGAAGGGGGAGAATTTATAAACTCAAGGATGCAACTGGCATGGCTCCCTGGAATAGATGGTCCTGTGCTACCTATAAATCTAAATGTAATTTACAATAGATGTAAAATCATAGAATGGCTCGAATGTGAAGGGACCTCAAAGATTGTACTCTTCCAACCCACTGCCATGGCCATTAATGGCAGCATTCACACAGCAGTAGTGATAACACAGGGAGGGATTTCTCACTCAAAGGGACAGCAGTAGCATGAGGGATCTGCACCATGGAGATCCCTGCTGCTAAAAATCAAGAGTAATAAATGGTTGTGTTTTGTCTAGGATACAGTGGAAAGCATTGCTTTCCTCCTTAGCTTAGTTCTGAGGTGCTGCTCCACATAAATCCCATATCATCAGGGACAGAGATTCATGGTCAACTCCAGGTAGTCTATGCTCAGAGCTCGGTGGGAATTCCCATGGGAATACATTCATCTGGGCTTGCTGGCTGTGTTGGCACTGTGGTGCAGGGATAGTTTGGAAAGAAGACGTGCAGACTGGGTGAGTTGTCCTTTCTGTTGCTGGCTACACTGATTCTTTGGACCCGAAAACCCACTTAAATAAAACCTTACATTGATCTCCAGCCTTTGTGATTTCTGTGAGATTCAGCTATATGCATGGAAATATGGGCTTAACCACTTCAATGAGTTGGGACCTAAATTCCCAGTTCACTAGGACTAATGCTCAAGAATGAGAGGGTTATTTGTTGCTCTGTCCCACTGGAATCCTGCTTAACTTAAGACATTTCACAGCTCTATGGAAAGTCACAGTGATCTATGAAATACTTTTTCTCATCGTATGCCATCTCCTTTGCTGCTCCTCACCTCTATCTCTGTAGAAAAAAGCATTTAGGAAAGTACTATTAAAAACATGTGCTAAAATCTTACTGCCTGAAAATGCAGAAATGTTTTTAATTAAACCTCTTTGGGGCTTTTGGAACTTGAAAAAGAAATTAGGAATCGTAAGAAAATAAATTGAAGGTAACCTCTGATTCTTTTCTTTTTGCTGCTTGAAAAAAAATCAAATGCAGTGACTTGAAGATGTGTGCAATGAAGAGATGGGTCTCTTGTTCTGACAGCCTGTACGTCATATTTTGGCATGGGGGAGTTCAAAACAGCCAGAATTTGATAAAGCAAACTGCTTGAGGTCTGTTCTCTGAAAAACTTTTGCATGAATGTAGGGGGAAGGTCATGGATGTATATGCAATTATTAGTAAGAGCACAAAATCTATGATTTATAGACACTGTGATGTTGTACAGGCAGAAGTCTTGCAGTAATATTGGCCCTGTTGAAACTGGTGCATGTGCTGCAGTTCTGTGGTGTTGAGGCATAAGATTGCATTTAATTTCAGCCCTTCCCGTAGGAGAAAATAGTTGTTGGACTTCAGTTTTTTGGTGGGTTTTTTTTTTTTTTAGTACTTTTTGTGCTCTTCCTACATTTCCCAAACATGTGAGACATACCTGATAAAATGTAGATTTTTTTTTTCTAAAGAGGTTTCCAGAAGATTTCCATGATATTTAGCATCACTGATAAGGAATACCTCTCCATCAGCTAGCAGGAGAGAAAATTCCTTCCCCATGCTGAATGTTGGGATGCAGAAATATGGGAAGTATGGCTCTCCCTGTAATTTTCAAGACTGGTTGTGTCCTCCATACCCTCAGCTGATATCTGGGTGAGGACCTGGGCTTTGTGCTCCTCTTCTGCATGTCTCTTCTTAGGGCAGGGATGTTTCCCATCTTGCTTTGCAGCCCTGCCCAATTACCCAGGAGCGGAGTCCTGAGCATCTCCAAGCAGTAAAAAAGCCAGAATGGGTCTGAGGCTGCTGACACTGGGAATTGAGGGCAGGTATTTTGAGCAGTGTGCTGCTCGCTCAGCGGGAAGGCAGGAAAACGCCTTTCTTTTGGCTGGTGCTACTGGCTTGGGTTCAAGGAGGGTTGTGGGGGTCCCTCTGTTATCACCTGTCTTTGAGAAGGTGGTGGGAGGGGGACAAACCTTTTGTCCTTTGGGGGACCCATTCCCTCCGAATGCGGAAGAGAGGGTCTGAATTTTGGGGAGAAAGGGAAGGGAGGTGTCGAGGCAATCTCCATATATATTCTCAAAAAGCTTAGCAAAACGAAATAGAGAAAGAAAGGACTCCAGCAGCAGGGAGTGAACGGCTGGAATTTCCTTCATATTAATGGAGCTTTAGGCGGCTAGCCTTAACGTGGAGAATTATTTTTAATTAATAGCTTTTCCCCTACTTTGGAGCTCAGCGGGAGGATCTTCTTAGCATTGCACAAGGAGAGGAGATAGGAGCAGCCCTGGTTTTGTAACTGATAACTATTTCAGGCCAACTGCATTGCCTGGAATAACTTTGTATTCAGGGGGAAAAAAAAAAAGAACAAAATGTTACATCAAAAGATACCTCCTTCTGGCTCTTGGATTTAAATTGCCTCTCCAGATAAACCCGCAGCTGGGCCAGAAAGGAGGCGATGGATTTTTGAGAGCCTCCTGGCCATGCTCTCCCCTCTCCCTCACCTCTGTGCTATCAGTATGGCATCTGGCCCCGCGCAGTGACCTTGTGAGGATGCTACGCGGCCGCATCCGCTCCCTGAACCAATGCAGCCCCAGATGGAGACGGAGGCAGGAAGGTGTTGTGAATTTGTATTACTTTAACACAATGGGTTTGTTCAGAGACAGTTCTCAGGCAATAAATGGCTCCTTTGTGTTCCTTCCCTCCCCGCGGTCGCTTTCGGAGCTGGATGTGTGCATATCATTTTGCTGTGTATTAACAAGCAGAAAGGCCCAGCTCTGCTCCTTTGGGTCCCTCCTCCTCATCCTTTCGTCCTCCCCACCTTCCAGTATCCCCCTTCCTAGCATATGGCTCAAACAAAATAAGCAAAATAAGTACTTCCCCCCCCCCCCCCTTAAAACTCATTAAAGCCCTTTCTTTTGCTCCTCTTGCTTCAAGGACCGTAAGAGGCCATGCAGAGCATCTTTTTATGAGCTACTTCCCAGGAGCTGGGACGTTTGCTTGTTATACAGCGGTGGTGTAAGAGGGTGATCGTCATGCACTATAAAGTAAGGGGAAGTCTCTCAGCCCCACCAGCTCTGTGATACAGCAGCTCACACAGGAGAGAAGGATTTATAGCGGTGCCTTGTATTTTTTAACATATTTTTTTTCCTGCTTTTTATTTATAGCTTCTCCCAACAGCCCCCTGCTTCCCTCCCCTACCATCTCAGTTCTGTCTGTTCCTTTTGGTGCATTGGAGCAGAATCCAAAAAAAAAAAAAAAGTCAGTTCAGGTGGAGGAACAGTGTGGATGAAGGTTGAATGCTGTGGTGCCCACATATCCCTTCCAAACAGAACGTGAAGTTAAAAGTCTGCTTCTGCAGGCTGTGGGTGAAGTGAGCAGAGGTGGACCTGGGGAAAAGAGGAAAGAATATGAAAGAGTCTATTTCTTCTTATCAAACTTGCCAAGCTATTTTTCCTACTAGCTTTTGTTAATGCCTGGTGTCTGTGTTATTTAAATAAGCATTATCTCTGAAGGAGTTTGGAGTTGTGGCTTTGTGAAGCAGTGGGGTGCAGTTCTGTCTTATTAGCTGTTGCTGGAGATGTGATGCTGTCACGTCGGGGGCTGTTGTGCCAAAGCAGTTGTTGTGACAGGGCAGGTGCCCACCTCCCAACACAGCTGTGTGAAGGTCTTGGAGCTGCTGGGTAGGGTGGCACTCGTGGTTGTCACCATGCCCTGGTGTGGTCAAAGCCTTTCTAAATGTATGAAAAGAGAAGACTGCAAATGATGAAGGAAGTACCTTAATAATTCAGCAGCTTTTGGGACACTTTGTCTCTCTGTTAGCATTGGAACCTGGCCTTCGATCCCTTGGTAGACGTGTGTGGTGTTGCTAACCATGGTGACCTCTAAAGGTCCCTTCCAACTCAAATATTCCATGGTTCTGTGGCTGGGGCTTTGGCTTCTGCTCCCATTCCAACTGCTGCAGAAGCTGCAACAATGAGTTAACCACATAGGGTCAAGAAGAGGACATTAAATATAATCAGTGCCTCTCAAAATTGGGTGGAGAATCCAAACTCACTTGAATGTGTGTGCTGATCAAAGCATGATGGGAACTGGGTGCTATGCAGCTATTTCCCAGGCATTTTTTCCCCTCTACTTTGTTGCAAAATGTGAAAACACCAGGAATTGTGAGTTGTTGGAACTTTTTTTTCTTGTGGTTCCATTAATGCTGTGTCTAGAATCAGCTGCACCTGACCGGGACTTGTACATGTTAACTATCAGCATAATCTGAAGCCCTAGGAAAATAGGTTGTAGCACAGATGTAAGACACTGAAGGAAGACAGTAATTTTTTCCTGTAGATGGGAAATGCATATGTTGCCTCACTCACTTGTCATTACTGAAACTATAGGTAGGGACAAAAATAGAAACTACTGACAGCTTGATTTCTTCATGCTGGCACTGAGCTACAGTGGAGCTCTACAAGACCCTATAAATATGCAAGCGAAGGGAAATCCTACACAAGTGCTATCATAGTGCTATAGGACTGAATAGAATTAGCTTTATTGCAACCAAATAGTATGGACAGAGTCTGCTTTTCAGAGCTTCCCTATCTAGCAAACAATGTAAAATGTGAACCAAAGGCAGCTAATCTGCCTGTTTACTGGGAACAGTTCCAAAATATATTGTTGGAAATGACTAGCAAAAGCTTTGCACTGCAGCCCTTATGGTGCAGCCCTTTCTTCCTTTTAAAGTGAAATGTCCTTGTAGAAATTAAACACTGGGGGGGGGGGGGGGGGGGGGGGGGGGGAGAAGAGAGGAAAGGGATCACTGTGGCTTAAAGCACTTATTAAAATCTGTGGAGAATGCGGTGTGCGTTGAAAACTGCCCTCCTTCTCCCCCCCCCTTCCCCAGACCTAAACCAACAAAAACAAGCCAACCCCATGAATAGCTCTTCCCAGCTTCCTGCACATTGAATATGTATGTTAAAGGATGGGGAGCCAAGATTCGCTCTGTTTTGCTTTGCTTGGAATATTTTTGCCCACTTGATATATGAAAGTCAGGGGCTATGCCAAGGAGAGGCTGGTGAGCTGGCCAGTGCGGAGATTGCTGCTGATGGCTCACAGTGGTGTGCAAAAGCAATGTGTCCAACTGTGTAAACAATGCTTCCTGCACCTACCAGTAGGGTTCAAAAGGTTTGCAGCGAGAGGAAAAGAACACTGGGGCCATGAGCAGAGGCTGCCTGCTGCGCTCAGGCTGTGCCTGCAGCTGGGGGGTGGAAGTTGGGTGTAACTTGGGGATCCCCAAAATGTGGAGGTATCTTCATAAATGTGGGCTCTCGGAAGTTTTTGTCTTTATTTTTGTGTTTTTATTGATAGGAGATACTATTTGTGCCACCTCATGTGACCTGCCAAGCATGGCTCCCTCTCGAGCATTCTTTAATCCTCTTACTTTCATTCACATCTCTGCTTTTCTAAGCCACTGTGGCAAGTTTGTTTTGCCACTTAGCTGCTCTCCCTTCTTTGTGTAGGTGGCAGCTGATGGCCTGCCCTTTCTTCCCTGTTAGGTGAGCAGTAAAAACTCGCCCATCTTCCTCCTGCTTCAAGCAAAGTCTTGACCCCTGGATGTGAAACATTCCTAAAGTGCACAGATGAGATGTCTGTCTTTTAAGCTCACCCAAGTTTAAACATGATTATGCAGGAAACCATGGCCAGAAGATGACTGGTCCCAGACAAGTGGTTTAGCTTTATAACCATTCATTGGCCACTTGTGCATTATTGTTTTATTGTTTGTCCCATGAACTCTTAGTGTGCATGATAATAAAAATCCTGTGGAAGTTTAAATTGGAGTGAGGCTCAGGGATCAGGCTTAGCTGTGATCTGAGGTCTTGGATTCTCCTATCAAATCATTTCACCTTTGTTAATAACTGAGCCATTGGCCCTGAAACTTGAGTGGCTTTCCTCTGTCATTCCTCTAATTTCCTAAAATCTGGAGTTGTTATTTTGTCAGCTACAACTCTTAAGGAGCAGTGTGATTCACGAAGGGTTTGATCCTGCATGATTGTCAACTATTCTGCTCTAAGCTAGTTCTTGACTTCTCCCATTTCAGCACCTTCAATCCCAACTATTCCCTGCAGCCCAAACCATGCCAACAGTGGATGTGGGGCAGGGGCTGGTGGAAGCATGGCGGGGAGCTGGGAAGATTCCCTGACACAGGGAAGGGATGGAGTCAGCATCCTTGGAGGTGTTTAAGAAAAGGGTAGATGTGGCACTGAGGGATGTGGTTAGCAGGCCTGGTGGGGATGGGCTGATGATTGGATTAGGTGATCTTATTGGCCTTTTCCCACCTTAATGATTCTATGAGGGGTGTGAGGTGCTCAATGAAGGGCTTTGTGTTACACACCAACCTTGGAAAGGTACCAAGGCAGCATTGTCTATATACTTCTAGTTTTTTAGGTGATCTTCTCATTTACAGAGTTACCTTTCTGAATAGCTCTGATTGGTAGAGACAGAAACACTATTTCCCCATGCTGTCCTGTGCACCAGGCTGGCCTCCTTCCCTTCCCCTAAAATCTCTTCAGAGTTGTAGAACTGCAGAGAGCACTGTTGCAGTTTTGTGTTGTCTTGCCAAGTTAGAATGGGATTAAATGCTCTCAAGGTCTCTGGACTATCACTTTACCCAAAACATCCATCCCAAGCATTCAAAGAGGCATAGAGACTCTGCATAGCTATTTATTTTAAATGCCTTATTAAAATTTCATGAAAACAGGAAGTCAGGGGAAAAGAATAGATTGCAAGAACGATGAAATTCAGGGCTTTGTCATTTTTAGCTCAACAACACACAACAATGAAGGAAAAAAAGAAAAAAAAACCACCGACCAGCACATTCAATTGTAAGTAAGGGATATTTTCACAATCCTTCTAAGGCTGCTAATAGCATAATTTGTCATTGGCTGGGGAGTTCACAAACTAAGAATGAAACTGGATTTAAATTTTTTTTTGCTTAACTTATTACACAATTTTGATTGTTTAGAATTTGTCACCTTAAGGTAACCTAAAGCTGTAGTTGAACCTCACAAACATTAAGATTTTTTTGATACTCTGTGGGTTTTTTCTTTTTTTTTTTTCCTCTCTTGGCAGTAATAAGTATTGCAGCATCACATTGTAACAGTGCTGCAGCTCTTCTGTCCCAGTACCATTCTAGCTTTTCCATTCTTGAGTGTATCTAATCAGCAGGATAATATGGGGCAGGAACAAAGCCTGGTTCTTCTGAATATTATGTGCAAAGGATCTTTGTGATTTATCAGCTAGAGAGTATTTTTCTTAGACGTAGCTTATGTCTTGGAAGAAATGTTCTCTTTGTTGAAAATACATGAATGGGAAGCACTGTTTAGACAGGCTGTATTATGAAGGGATTTAAGGTTAGATACGTGGAGTGGTGGAGCTTTCTTGCTGTTGTAGGGTTTGGGTGGCAGGGTCTCCACTGGTCCTGTGGTGCCCATGGGCACTCGTGGGACATCCCAAAACTGCGAGGCTGAATCTGTCCCACTGTGTCCATCCCACTGAAAACTGGAAAGAAGTTAAAAGTCTGCATTAGCCTCTTGCTGCAAGGACAGCATCTGTAGGGATCACAGCTAGGGCATCTGCTGGTATGGCAAAGTAAGATTTCACTTACCAGTGTCAAGTGAATCCTGTCAGTGTATATCACTGTGAGTGCGTGGCTCAGGGTTCCTTATTGGTATGCGTGATTCCATACTGCAACAGATATAATGAGCCTAAAGCCTTAGAAACCCCTTGTACATAGCTCTTGCTGCAGTCTCAGCTGTGTTTGTTCTTCTGTTATTCCAGGTGTAAAAATCATATTCAGATGTGATTATTGCTGGTGGGTTAATTGGCTGACAAAGTGTGTGTGCGTGGTGCAGGGAGCCCAGTGTGGCCTTTCCCTTGTTAGATCAGCCTCTGGGCAGCGGTACTCTGATGGAAAAAACTTTTCTTAAATTGTATTTTTATAGCTTTGCTGTTTTGCAGGACTAAGAGTTCTTGTGTGCTAACTCATAGCGTCCATAGGAGCTGCTGCAAAATGCCCCTTTTAGGCTTTAAGAAAGTGCAGTGATAATCGCTGGGAGACTTCTGCATAGCAGAACGTGTGTGGATGGGTCCATGTCTGCCTGCTCTGCTCATCCTGCTCGGTGCCAACATGTCACAGGTGCACACCACCAGGGACAATGCAGCAAATGTAATTGGGAGGCAGGTGGTGGTGGCTTGGACTCCGTCACACGTTCATCCCAAGGTGCGCTTGTGCATCTGTTAGAAAGTGAAGTCATTTTTTTTTTTTTTTTTTAATTTGGTTCATCGGAGCTGCAGGAAAACATTTTCCATCTCCTCAGTTACACAAAGGGAAAGTTACCAAAGGTCTTCAGAGATGGAGTATAACCCAGGGCGGTGGCTGCTGAGCTCAGGGAAAGGAGTGGGGTGAAAGAGCAGGGCTGGACGTGTGTGCGGGAGCAGCCTGGTGTTTCTAAGAAACTTGTCAGAGCTTTTTCCTCCTCTGCTATCACTGTAATATCAGCACAACCTTTTCAGATAGCAGCCTTTTGTGCTCAGACCAGGCTGCTCACTCGCATGTGCTCAGGTTCTGCTGTGCTTTCTGGAGCTGGGCTCTCATTATGGGAGCTGTGTTGCATCTGCTCCGAGCTCAACCTGCAGTGTTTATTTCTGTTCCTAAAATGAGGAAAGGACCCCAAATGCTCATACCTTGCCAGGGCGCCTGAAAATCTTCCAGGCTCAAACAGCAATGATCTCTGGGGTGGAGTATAAGGCCTGTAGTGCGGCATGCAGAATCTGCCTATAGGTGAGGGCAGCCAATGCCAGCTTTGGCCAAAACTATGGGGAACGGGATTTAAATGAGCACTCATGCGAAGCTGCTGACACATGAAAACAAACAGCACGGCGCTGCAAAAATGCACGTAGGTTTTAGTGCCCTTTGGTGGACAAAATGTTGTTTTTATATGAAGGATATGTAAACAAGACAGAGAACATTAAAAATATATTATATATACACATAGCACCTATTGAGTGTGGAATGCTTCGGAATTCCTAGGAGAGGATTTTTCCTTTGCTGGCTCAGTGGCCAAGCACACCGCTCAGCTCTCCTTTTGGGTGCAGTGTTGAGGTGTGCTCTGCAAATCTATGGGGATTTGCTGGGATGCTTCCCTCGCTGTGCTTTGCCCTGCCCGGCAGTTTGCAGACTTTGTCCTCCCCCAGTGCTGCAGTGACTTCTGCTCACTGGCAGCGTCTCCGAGCTGACAGAAAGCATGACAGAAAGCTAACCCGCAGCGAGTGCTTTCTGCCTCCCAGAAGAGTGTTGCACTGAGAAACAGTTTGCAGAGGATGGAGGCAGAGATCTGTTTTCATTTTTGGATGGCTACTCTGGTTTCTGGCTGTACGTCCTTATCAGTGGAGTCGTTGTGTAGTTGCACATCAGCAGAGAACTGCAGGCAAACACTGTGTCATTGCTTCATCCCATGTGGTTTTATTTATCGTGACTTCTGAACCTTATGGAGCGGGTTGCATTGAGTGGCTTGGCTCCTCGAAGATTGGAGCTTGAGGTTTTGGACTTCCAAAAAATAAAATAATGTGAAATAACCAAGTAAAATGAAGTAAGTTAAAATGGAAAAAAAATCAAGTATCAGTGGTATTAGAGAACCAAAATGGAATAACTAAGGTTTCAAAAGACCTTCAAGATCATCTAGACCAACTGTCCACCTACCACCACTATTGCCCACTAAACTATATCTCTATGTACCACATCTCCACAGTTCTGGAGCACCTCCAGGCACAGCAACTCCACCACCTCCCTGAGCATCCAGTTGTAGTGCCCAGCCACCAAGAGGAAGTTGCTAATAAATGAGTTCTACGGTTGCACTTTGGAGTGATCTAGGACAGCTGATGGAGATTGACACTCCAAGTTACATGAGTGTTGTAAACGTGTAAAGAATCCTTTATGAGATTAGCTCTGTTTGCCATGGTGCACTTTCCAAATTAGGACAGTGTGGAGCAGATTGTGAAACGATGATTTACATGACTTCAGGATTTTGCTCCCTGTAATTAAACGCGATGGCACTTCCTCCCAGTTCCCTTTAAAATGCATTTTGAAAATGTATTTAAATGTATGTATAAATGTATTTAAAATACAGGGTATGTCCAAAAGAATAAAAATATCTGGAAGTACACTATTGAGTTTGAGTAAAATACAGCTAAACATCTTTAGAAGTCAGAATTCGAACGATAGAAATGTTAAAATTACAACTAATAAAAATATGCAATATACCTTTTTCTTCTGGCAGTAAAATGAAAACATTGAGTTTTGTTGGCTCGTTCTTCCTTTCGCAAAGGATTTAGTGTTATGCTTTTTACATAGCTGCATGATATACTGCAGTGAAATGCACAGAAATTCAGTTTTAGATATGAGTTGTAACATCTACTAAATTTTATGTTGAGAAATTTAGAGTGTGCCAAATGGCCGGCAGCACGGACAAAAGAGTAACATGAATAGGTTAGAGAATTATTAGCCTCTAATAATAGATGATATACTATATATCAATGAGTACTTACTATCCTGCATTTATCTGTTACACTATGTCCTTCTTAATTACCTACCCCACCACCACTACAGCTGGCAGCTGGTACAACACTGCAAAGCTCTTTCCTTTCTCCCCAGTAAAATAGAAGTTTGCTCACAGTCTCTGCCCTTGTGCTTGTTGGCTATGGCGTTCCCAGGGAGAAGTATACCAAGCATCTCTTTTGTGGACAGTAGTTTCCAGGGGAAGTTGTCTTTCTGACATCTGTCCCAATGTGTTTCCAGCTGCTGAATGGCAGAACTACCTGTTTACTCCCAGCATGGATCTTCCCCCCTGGATTGTGGTTCTTTCCACTGTTTATTCAAGTAAGGAGCAGATAAAAATAGGCCATTATATAAGGCTGTTGTGTTTAATTGTATTCATAATGAGTGTTCACCATCCCTGATTTAACAGCGTGGTGTAATGTGGGGAGGGCAGGCTTGTAACCTTGTTTCCGAGGAAATGGAACATGTACCATTCCACCCTCCTGTATGATGTCTCCCAACAACCTGTGAGCTCCTTGCTGGGGGGTTTGGAAGGGGAGGGGTGACTCAAGTGAACCGTGGAATAGAATCATAGAATCATTAAGGTTGGAAAAGACCTCTAATATCAGCTAGTCCAACCCATCTCCACCACTAATATTAGTGGTTGCTCAATGTCGCATGCGCATATTTCTTGAGCTCCTCCAGGGACTCCATCACCTCCCAGGGCAGCCCTGTCCCAATTCCTGACTGGTCTTTCTGAGAGAACATTGTTTCTAATATTCAACCTGAACCTCCTCTGGTGCAACCTGAGGCCGTTCTCTCTCATCCTGTCACCGTTACCTGGGAGAAAAGGCCACCCCCCCCTACCTCACCGCAATCTCCTTTGAGAGAGGAGGGCAATAAGGTCTCCCCTGAGTCTTCCTTTCTTCAGAAGTGCTACCAAATCCTTGCATTTTGCAGGAAAAACTTCAGCCTGGTCTGTCACAACCTTGAACTGCCTGATGGGATGAGCAGGAGTATAAATTCCCATACCCCAGTTTGACACTCAATTCTCCCCTGCTTAGAACTTGTGCTGGCACCATCCTTGTTTTCTGAAACCAAAGCAGGTTGAGGACTGGGAGCACTGCTGTGCTCTTAGGTGTGCAACATCACTTGTGCACTGCCTTCCTATTGCCCTGCACTAGAGCCACTCTGCTCCTGTCCTCCTCCTTCCAGCTGCTCCTGGAGCTGGCAGCACATTAATAAAAAAATGTAAGTTTTATGGGACAAAGTAAATAAGGCAATTCATATATCATCCCTAAGACACACAGAAATGAGGCAGAGAAAAATAACCATCCGATATTTTATATAGGGTTATTTCCATGAGTCAGCTCATTTTCAGGTTTCTGGGCTTCCAGCTGCAAGCTCTGCTGTGTTGGCTTATCTTCTACTGGAGGCCTGGCATGTGCCAGAAGTAGCTTATAATTGGCTGTGTTTCCCCTTTGTAAATGGTAATAATAGAACCTTTATCAGCAGAGAATGGCTAAAAATTTGGATGTCTTTAATTTCATCACAACTCGTAATATTTTCAGGCTCAACCTTACACGAATAGATCTCAGCCCTTCTTGCTTGAGTTGCTAAGCTGACAGTGCAGTGGATCATTGTTGTAGGTGGGGTATTGAACTGCCCTTCATATGTTCCCTAAGCGGTCCCCCTGGGGCTGAGTTCATCCCTTAACCCTTGCAGCATAGTTTTTGTTAACCTCAAGGCTGTGGGATGCTGCAGTTGTTACTTGGCTGAGAGAGAAGGCATTTCTGGCGGCTCCTGTTTTATTCCAGGGCACAAATGCAAGGTATTTCTGAAGTATTTTAATTCACTTGAGGTTTTCAGTGAACTCAGCCTTCTGCACTCTGCCTGAGATTGCTTCCTGTGGATTTCAGAATGACTAAATTTAACCAGAGAGTAAAAAAAAAAAAAAAAACACCCAAAACATTCAGAATGATTTCTAAAGACAACTATGCAGGTTTATGGAAAATGAATTCTAAGTTTGTACATGATAGAAGAATCTGGTTGATCACTGACATGGGAGATATGTTACAAGATTCATTTGGCCACTCTCAACTTGAATTTTGAATAGGTTCTGTCAAGCTGCTAAAAAAAAAAATCATATGGAAATGCATCACTTGCATTCAGATTGCAAATACATTTGAGGGAAACAAATCTGCACGTGGGTACCCTGTGAACATCCAACTCAGTTTGGATATTAGGGAAAATTTCTTCTTGGAAAGGGTGGTAAGATATTGGAACAGGCTGCTCAAGGAGGTGGTGGAATCACTGTGGTAGTGATGGGTTGATGGTTGGGCTTCAAGATCTTAGTGATCTTTTCCAACCTTAATGAGGCTGTGATTTCATGTGTTTTAATATATTTTGGGTGGGGAATTCATTGTCTATCAGCACTGACAGACGTGGGGGATGGAAGAGTGGGATGGGAGCAATTTGCAGTTCTTAGTGGGAATTAGTGGCACAACTATATTATAACAATCATAATTAAGCCTTGTTCTTGAACAGTGCCATTTCTCCAGGGATCTCGAGGCAATCTGTCAAATTTATGGGGAGATCCTAGGGAAAGCTATGAGCAAAGCCCAGGGCTCCTGCGTGTGTTGAGAGTTGGCCTATTCCTCCATAAGAGAAACCTGTATGAGGAGCACCAGAGCTGGGCGAAATCAGTGCCCTGAGCAGGCAGAGTGCCACTGAGGTATGTAGGTAGGGACACAACAGGAAGGGTATTTCAGCAGCAGTTTGAGCTTAAATGAGCTTCAAATAGCACTGGGAAAATGCATGTTCAGGCATCGTGTAACCTTTGGAAAGTCATGGCTCCTCCCAGCCTGTGCTGTCAGTGTGGTGATATTGCAGGATTTGTGAAGAGGGCTTTTTCTTTTTATTCAAAGAGAAGGAAAAATTGTGAAATCTTGAGGGATGTGGGATGTCCACCACAATGTAAAGTTTTGTCCATCAAGATTGAAGTGCTTGCCAGAAATAAATGCTCTACTTTATCTTGAAACTTGAGTTTGTGCAAGAAATACATAGGGATTTTTTTGTGTGTGTGATGAGATTATCAGAAGTACCTGTTCTGCTTAAATTCCATGGACTTAAACAAACAAACAAGCCTGTGCAATTAAATATTCCTACCTTGCTTTGAGATCTTCAGAGGCAAGGCCCCTGTGGACTCAATACAATGAATTAGCCTCCTCCACCAAGCTGATTTGAACTTTCCACACAAGACAAAGAACATATTGCATTATTGGTCTGTTCCCTTAGCTAGTTCCACAAGTTTGTGCAGCCTGATGAAAAACTGAAGACGTCCAAGAGGAGTCCTCTTGGCTCTGTAAACAGAGCGGAGTGCACAGTGAGTTTTTGATCTAAGTGCCTGCAGAGGATGACAAAGTATTTAAAAGACAATTAGACTTATATTATTGAGTATTTTTAAAGTAAGCAGTAAAACCTTAAACAATTGATTTGGTGTTTTACTGGAACCAGTAGATTTTAAAAAAAAAAAAAAAAAAAGGCTGTGTGCTGAAAAGCATAGCTCCAGGAAAAATCCTTATATTTGCACTGAATAGCTCCTTGCTTTCATAAAATTGTTAAGGTTGGAAAGAGCACCAAGATTATCTAGTCCAATCATCAGCCTATGCCTGTGACCACTCTAGACCATGTCACTCTGTGTGACATCTGCCCTTTTCTTGAACACCTCCAGGAATGATGACTCCACCACCTCCCTAGGCAGGGAGCAAGAGAAGTGGGAAGGGTGATACAGTTCTTGGCCTCTGCTGTTAGCTCCAGGCTGTGCATTTGGCTCAGTGATGGGCAAAAGGATGGTTTTGTGTGCGTGGAGGAGCTTGCCTGGAGGAAATGGGTAATGCCAGCGCTGCTCTGTATCGCACAGCATTGTGGAGTGGAGCTGGGTTACTGCTGCCACACAGAGCCATGCCAGCCCATGGGCATTGCCATCCGTCAGCACTGCTGGCATTCCCAGCAGCCACAGGCAGGGCACCCCGGGTATTCCACCAGAACTGGGACAGTTGGCAATCCTCACTTGTGTGCAGACTGTGTGAAATACACACCATTCCCCAGAGCTTACAGGCGCAGTTACAAACGAAGCAAAGATGGCAGGAATGACATTCCCTTGCTAATTATAGTGTGTTCCCATCTGTATATTTGGTGTTATGTCACCAACTCCAGCCTGCTTTTTGCTAGCAGGAAAATACTGCTGCAGGTTGGCACAAAAGGCACCGGACCTTGAGTAATGTTATATTTACTTTGTTAATGAGGATGAAACATCAACTGTTCTATTTTAAAGGGATATTGGTTGGAAATCTGAGAACATGTTGGCTAGGGTGCTTTTTGGATCGCTCAACAGCCCACATTTAAAAAGCACTTGGGTGTGGGTAAACCAGAGTGCAATCAAGGTATATAGTCCTTATTTGAGATGTGCAATTTGCTCCTTTAAGGTTTTGCCCTCTGGAGGAGCCCATGGGGCCCCTTGTCCTTGCTTGTGACTGCAATGGTGAGCCTGATGCGTGATAATAGAGGGCTGAGGTTCTTAATTAGGGCAGCAGTGGGAGCTTCCAAATCTCACATGATTAGAGACTTCTCATAACTTTCACGTTTATTATAAAGTCCAATTAGCATATTTCTTACTTTAATGTCTGTATTGCCCAGTTCAGTGTTGGAAATCCAAGAATGAGAGCACTTTGCTAAAACTTGAAAGCCATTAAATGAAAATAGACCAGAAACAAAAGTGAAAATGGATGTCCCTAATTTAATCCACCAGCTTTGCTAAAAACAATGAACCAAACATAGATGAAACAAAGAAGCACTAGAAGTGATGTCAAGTAAGCTAAAATCTGAAAAGTATCCACCTGTCTCATTGTGGCTGAGATGGACTGAAAACAAAATGGTTTTGAGCCATCCCAAGGGCAGAAGCACCACAGGTGTATCTCTGAGGATGAGCACCAGATGTAGAGTCCCTCTGCCTGGTGCAGTGGAGCCATATTGCAAGGTTCTCAGTGGGGCTTTGCATGGCAGCTGTCCAGTGGTTTTAGGGTAAGCAGCTGAAACACGAAGGCCTTGGTGTCTACTGAAGTCATGGAGGATTTTGTACTGGCAGAAATAGGCTTTGGTTCCTTGTCATGCGGGAAGCCGTTGGTGGAGCATGAACTTAACAAGTTCACAGCTTAACAAGTCCTAGCCTAGTGTCTGGGCTACCAGAATAGACTTTTTTCTCAAATACCCCAAAGCATGGCATGCTTTTTTCAAATTTTTCTCTCTTTGCACCCATTAACAATGAAGGTAGTTCCAGAAAATATCTCACAGGGAAGCAACCGATGCTCCGTTATGAAAGCAGTATCCCATTGTCTTGGATATTAATTCCAAGCCCACAGAGGACTGTAGAAGTTAAATCTTCTCTGCCTTGCATGATAATTCTCACTGCTTTCATTTTTGGGAGCTTTCTCCAAGTTTCTGAAAGGCTTAGCACAAGCTATGGAGGCTCCACCTATTTCTTGGCCCCATAACCCGTGAACAGTTCAGCTGAGGCAAGGGGATTTGTGTATAATGATTTGGAAAAGTTGTGAGTATAAATAGAAAGGAATTTGAGATGTTTTTTTTCCCCTCAGTAATTCAACACTCAATAGCTCACCCTTCCACCTAGCACATAAGGTGCTGTACCGCAATGGTGGAAAGAATTTGTGGACCTTCAGACCAAGGAGGTTTGTAAGCCATTTTTTTCTCTGGCTTGTTCTCTTTAAAATCTGATAATACCACCCCCCATGGGGACAAGCAGAGCATGTGTGGAGGACATCACAGATTTTCACGGGATTCCTTCACCAGGAACATTTCCTTCTCTTTGTCATAGGTGGTCAGAGCAGCCCTCTGACCTTCTCTTATACACAGCATGGAAAGGGCAGAACAATGGTATAAACGTTCAGCCTGGCCTTTCCCTTTTCATTTTTCTCCTTTTTCTTCTCAGTAGCCACTGAGAACACACATTGAGTCTGCTCTGAGCTCAAATCTCAGCCCTCTTTCCCCTTCTGCATCCCACAGGAATACTGGGCATGGCACTGGGCTCAGCACTTTGCAGCTCATGCTCCATAGCAATGGCTCATTGGCATGAGGTCAGTCCCGGGCCAGGCAGCCCAAACTCAGGGCTGAGAGCTGGGCAGAGTGGTAGCAAGAGTCTTGCTCTAAGGTTTCTTTATGTGGTTGACAACTCTGCTCAGTGCGGGAGGTTGGAAATGGATGATCTTTGAGGTCCCTTCCAACCCAAGCCATTTTAGGATTCTGCAGTCTATGAGAGCATGTATTCGTGTACTGGCATTGCTGGGAGTTTGTTGTATGGTTTCATTTTTGTGCCTCCATTTTACTGCGCACCATGGCATTTGGGCACGCAGACTTACAAATCAGGTCCCTGGAATGGTGTTTAAAGAACCTTCAACAATTTCTGTAAAAACCTGACTAAGTATTTGTTATATTTAGAGGCAATTCTACTCGTTGTCTCTTCACACAAGTAAGCTTTTCACTGACCTAGATTTTGCTATTCCATTTTCCATTTGCGATTCCACGTTACATTTGCATGGAGGCAAAGCCTTTTGTCTCCTCTTGTTCTCTTACACTTGTTTTTTATCCACCGGCCAAAAACCACACTCGCTGACCTTTGACGCAGCAACCAGCTTTGCTGGAAATGATCGTATCATGGCTTCAGACTGGAACTAAAGAGCTGTTGTAGATGATGAACCCTTGAGCTGAACAGAGCTGGAGGAGCAGCCAGCAGCAGGAGAGCATGCAAAGGGAAAAGGTTGGCGTGTTTTCCAGCAGCAGCAATTTGCAGAGAGAAAGGGAACGTGGGACAGAGTCAGAAACTGGCTTCCTTTCAGTTGAAAGGATTTGTCCTCTCTCTGGACGTATATTACAACTATCACCAAAGGCACAAAACTGCACTGCGGTTTTAATTCTGCTCTCAGTTTTAACATGTCATTAAAGAGATACCTGTATTGACAGGAAGAGTTGTAATGCTTTTGGGGAGTTGTTATTATCGTATTACATAACAAGGGTGTTTATTGCTATAGTGCCTTAGGGCCGAATTTATAAATGCTGTGGATGGATTACATGGGTGTTATGCTGCGCGTAAGCATTTTGCTCTCTTTGTGGTGAAATCCTGCACACTGGACAATGCAAACAAATTAACATTATCAGTGCAAACCTGTCTTTTAAGTGAGCTCTCCCTGCTGATGCTATTTATCCAAAAGACTCTTACCCTAACTCTACATCTCTTGTTTCTACCGTGCTCAAAAATGTTTTTACTAGCACATGTTAACCAAAATCTCTTCCTTTTTGGAGAGGAAAAAAAAATAAAATAAAAGAAGGCAGGCATGTTTAAAAATGCATTTGATCCGACTAGCTCGTGTATTTTTAAACACGGCTGTGTTATGTTTAACAGCGTGTTAGCATATGTCACTCTGCTTGTTCCTGCAGAGTGCTGACAGCAGTGCCCTTGTCACTCTGCAGAGCCCGCGGGAGGCAGCGGGTCCCCTCTGCACCCTCATCTGTGGGCAGTGGGAGAGTGCTGGGCATTGCATGGTGTGCCTTGTCCACGGGCTGCACACCTTCCTGCTGCTTCAGCCCATGCTGAGCAAACGCCTGAATGATTCCTGCATGTCCTGGGACTGTATCAGTGCCACCAGTAGACGTACCTGGCATAGGCAGTGTACCAAAATATGCCCCATGCCTCTCCAGCAGCTTGTCTGTGTTCTTAAATTTCACGTCCTGGCACCCCCATAGGACAACAGAGTTTTTCTGCTCTGCACAACAGCCCCACACCAGTTCTACAGGGTCTGCTCACTGGGCATTGTTGTGCTCTTTGCGGGACTAAAGCTGTCCTTTGTATTTTTAGCATTTACTTGATGGTCCTAGGGGAAAATCATACATTTTTTTTCCCCCTGCTCCCAGGGCATGGCCAGACACACCACTCTGCCCATAGCTGCTTAGGGTCAAGTTGTTGCTGGCCCCAGACCATTTCATTCAGATGCTGCACAGCACGCTGGATGGAAAGGCTGTGACCAGGGAGTGGATGCTCAGCTATTTTCTCCCTGTGAGATGGGCTCCCAGCCCTTTGCTCTCGCAGATCCTGAAGGAGACTCTCAAAAGGAGCACCAGAGCTGTGTGCTCTTTCCCTGGTGTGAACTGGGGCACGGTTTTTCCCCCCCCCATCCCAGCTCAGAGAATCAGCTGTGCTGCAGAGCATAATTAATGCAGTGGGATTCAGCCCATCCCTGACAGTAGGGCTGATTGGCATTAGGTCCTTTGATTTCTCTGGAGGCATCATAATATTTTAAACTTATTATTAATTACAAGTGTATTAATCTCTGTATAGTAAGAAAAGTATTTCAAAATGTTATAATTTAATCTCATCTGAATCCACTGGGAAAAAAATTGCTTTGGATGAGCAGAACAACTTTATAGATGGTGTGTGTTATAACCAGATGGATTTTCCCCAGTTCCATCGCTACCTAATATTAAGGGAAGATTCAGAATAACCGAGTAAACAGCTGTAAAAATTCATGTTAAAAATTTGCAGTAAATGAGAAGAGAAAAATTTCATTAAAGGCATAAGTTGTAGCAACTGGAAAGCACACAACTTATTATACTGACAGTCACCCTTGAAAAAAAAATTTTTTTTACACAAAATGTTTTCTTAGGTGGAAAAAAAAAGAAAAATAACCTTTAATATTTTGAAATATAGAGTTAATTGTGGGAGGGAGTGATCCTGATCCCACTGAAGTCAACTGCAACATTCTTTATGACATTACAGGATTGTGCCGCTATTAAGAAATAATAAGGAAATGAGATACTTTAAAGAGAGGGTGTTTAAAATGAACCAGCTCTGTTGGCCTCTTTTGTAAAAATACCTTAGAGCCACTTTTATCAAGTCAAAAGGTTCATTGAAAAGAGAAATTAAAAGATGCCGCTCGCAGAGCCTGGCAAAACATGAAGTTCGCAATAAATATCTCTCCAATCCAATTATAACATTCAAATCAAGGAGGAAAAAAAAAAATCAGAAATATAATGAAAGCTTTCTTTCTACTGAAAAAGTATACTTCGTGTGTCCAGACCTAAGGGAATTTCCAAGTCAGCATTATAGTTGGGAAAAAATGTAATGTAAATGAGAGTGAAATAATCAAATTTTTCTGGTGGAAATAAGTGTGGTTGTTTGATGTAATTTTGACACACAGCATAATTTCAGCATCAACACTGAAGTTTAAAGGATCAGTGTGTCTTCATGAGATTTATATACAGAAAAGCCGTTCAACGGGAAAATCTAAATCAGACTTTGGTATGCACAGTGGGCCCCCCTAAGACAGAAAGCCTTGCCTTATATTAGTTGCAAATAGGAAGAGAGAGATGACCCTTTATCAGTAATTTCTAGGCATCCTTTCCACTTGAAAATCCAGCATGATTACAGTATATAAATCACAAGAAATGTGTGAATGTTTTCATGCTCACAAAATCAAACATTTGCTTTATGCCTCTAACTCCAGCTAAGCCATTTACGGATGCGCACGGTTCTCTGCAGTGAGCTACACTGGGCTCGTATCACTATGTTTATTGCAGATGTCATTTTTAATATCACAGGGATATATTCTGAACAATTAAAACAGGGCATGTCTTTGGCATTTTACTCAATCTTGTAGCCTGTGTGAAATGTATTTGTAAATGTGGGTTCATTTCCAAATCGAGACAGATTCACACACCCTCGTAGCCAAACCCAGCACGAGAACCAACAATTAAATGAAGCCTGAGATCCAGTCCAAAGGAGGCATATACTCAATTTAATTTTTAAATAGCTTAATTAATAGTTTCAGTTCAAGCAAAGAAGTGAAAATTGGTCGAACTATGTAAACATCAGTTAGAAAAACACAATGTCCAGCCAAAGCAGCGTAGAAATTCTTTTAAGAAGAATGGTCTTTAAATTTAATTTAAACCTGGTTTTCTACCACTGGTGAAAGCCCCGTTCAGACAAGGCTCGAGCCACAAAGAATTACCAAGGTATGCTGAGAGTTTATTTAGTCTTTTCTTGTTCCGAGGCTGTGTTTCGCTCTGCAGTCATCATTTTCTCCCTGCTGTCAGCGTGTTGTTACCTTTTGGCAGCTTGGAATTCACTGAGAGCCTCCGTGTGTTTTGAAGCTGAGTTTAATTGCCAATGGGAGCTGTACGAACGCTACAAAACACTGCTCACAAATATTTACCAGAATTTTGAAATGGATTGGGATAGACTCCGCTATTGCGCTTCTCGTGTTTGCTTTCTGCAAACATTCAGGTTCAAGTTCTTATTGACATGGCTGTGGTGGATGGCAACACTTACATAAGTCCCAAGGCCAGGAGCATGCTTTGGTGCCGGAGCAATCTGGGAAGAGAAACAGCACCACGTGTCTTACCCAGCCTGGAAGTGCTCATGAGCGGCCCTCATATAATAAGAAGGGAACAACCTCTGATTTGGTGCTAGTTCCTGAATTCCGGGGGGACAAAGTGACAAAATACAGGAAACGTGTCTCTCTATTCCAGGGAACAGAGAAAGGGCATTTTTTAACCCAATAATTTTAGCAAGATCTTAGCCTCCAAGATCATAATGCTTTGGTTAAAACAGCTGAATGTTTTCCTCTTTGTTTCTTGTTTTGCTTTAATCTGATTACATTTATAAAATGATAGAAGAATGAAGAGAAACTGTAGGTGATGAATATCAAGATTGGCTAAAGGTTGGTGTTAGCCTAAATTGCTTTAGGAAACTGACATCCACCCCATCAGCAGTTCTTACTGCTACGGCAAACTTCATGAGCTTGAGCCTATATCTAGAGCCAGCTAGCTAAGGTGATTATTAAGAGAGTTGGAGGCTGATTTTCAACAAGATTTAAGGAACTGAGTCCTAGTGCAGTAAGGGAATTTGGGCAGTCCTTGTGGTACATTGATGTATATTGATTGCGATAAAACCCTGATGGCCGTGGAAGTCAAAGGTCCAACTGCATCAGAGCTAGGATTTCTCTTTATATCCTCCTTGTGCCCACAGGTATAACTATTTTTGGCTTTTGGTTGTGTTAATGTGCGCAGCAGAGATGCAAAAACAGTGGGAGATGACACCTTTTCATGCAAAACATCCAACCATTGGGGCTGTAGAGTGGCCCAGATGAACTGGCATTCTCCAGCTTCTTCCTAAAGTTAAGCACGCTTGAAGGGCTTTGCTAGGCAAAAGGAAGATGTAGAGAGGATTTTATAAATGGCAGTTGGGCAATTAATGTTAACCATCAATATCGGAATAGCTTAGATGGCATGATTAACTAGTAAGAGTTTTGAGCTGGCTGGTAATTTTAGATTAAATAGCCAGGCAGCCAGTGACTTGAATATTGATGAATATCCTGTGTTTTATTAATATGCATTCTCTATAAATTAGAGGCTTAGTACACAAAGAAGAAATCTAATGCTCTTGCTATTTTTCATTGCCACAGGTAGAGCTGAATAATTCATAGCAATTAATTTATTTCACTGATTTAGCCTTTTTGTGTGCATGTTGGGGGGGAGCATAAGTAGTCTGCAGGTAATTTTTTTCACATTTATTTATTATAAATAACTCACCAAACACATTTGAAGACTAGCTCTTAGTTACAGTGATTTTTTTTTAATTAAATTGAAGAATATGGGAGAAACTTGGGCAGAACTGCAAGCAATCCAGCAGTCATTACAAGAAACCAAGTGAATTTTAAATTGCAAAAAAAGCACAACTAATTGCAAATTAATTGACTGAGTGATGTAATTGATTGGTGCAATACCAGTTGTGTTGCATGTTTCTGCTCCTTATTTAATTGATTGTAATTCTTTAGGACCAAGATTTTCTAATAACTTTGTGTGCAGAATTTGCTATCTGTAACAAGTCACTAATGCATTTTAAATGGGGTGGATGGAAAGTTGCTCTTTTTGAAACCATGGGAAGATTTGCCGTTGACTCTGGAAGATACAGGATTTAACCTCCTAATGAAAACATTCCAGAAAATCCCTCTTGTGCAAATAGAGCTATAACACATCCAACCCAAATTACATTTGGTATTTAAGCAAATCTTCACAGTATCCAAATGCAGTTTTTTATTTCTTACCTTTCTTAGGTGGGGAGATGGTGCAACTCTAACTCTGAGATGCAATTCAGCGTGGCTGCATCCACGTCTCAGTGTCACACGGTCACACACAAAGCTGGTAATATCCAGAAACACACGAGGAGGAGGCTGTATGACTGCTGCCTCTCCCTTTTTGCTTGTTCTTGCAACATACTGCACAGCAGTAAGAGTTGCATAGCGCGCAATAAATCATTGCTTCATTATGCTCTTGTAGGCTTGTTTAGGGCACCTACTTCAGTACCAGCTCCAGAGGATTTTCTGTTCTTCACAGAAATTCGTCTCAGATATAGACTTCTGTTTTGATTTGCTGAGGGAAAAGAGAATCTCTATGTCTTATTTTTAAAATGATTTCCTAGTGCATGTGGCAATTCACATTACAGAACTTACTAAGAAAATAATTTGTGTTGGGAGATGATTTTAATTTGTAGGTGGATGATTTTGTTGAGAGGAGGCGAGAGGTTAAAGAAGGGTTTTGTGACCTGTCATTAGCAAACGAAGCATTCCTTCACTCCTTTCTTCCTTATTCTCTTCTTGCCATCCTGCCTTTTTCCTTTCCTTCCCTTCTTTCTTCCATACACGGGAGCTGTCAAGCCATTACCTAACCAGGTTTTGTTGAATTGTTTTCAGCTGTAAAAGAAGCCTGTGTACCTCCAATAAGAAATAGTGTGAGGTCCTTGTTCACTTCATAAGCTGATAGCCAGCCCCTGCCTACGCTTGGGCAGGAAGACACCAAGCTGATAGAACGAGAATTTTTGGCATTTGGATTTGATTAAAGCAGACTAATGCTCTTAAGGAAATACATGTTTGTTAGTTGTCCTAACTTAGTAACAAGGAGCAGTATTCAGCTTTGCTGATTTTGATAAAACAGTGTTTATTTATTGAAACATCCCAGACTGTACCTGCAGTGCGTTCGAATGCATGGAGTGGCAGCGTAAGAAATCAGGTATGTTCACTGCAGTGGGGTTGGTTTTTGCTGCAGTGTGACAAGGTGATTTAGGATCCGATCCAAACTCCTTGGAAATCAATGGAAGTGTTACCCTTGACTTTAGTGGGCTTTGATAAAAGTTCCAGTTGTGGCAATAATTATTTCAATAGGGGGAGAATAATTTTCTGGCTTAAAAGATTCAATGTTTCGAATTGATAGTCTTGTTTGGGCAAGCTTTATTTCTTGACTTTTTCTGCATGTGCCTTGCTCAGGTCAGCAGTCCCATGAAATGCAGATTTCTGTTTTGTGACCTTACTGAAATTTTGTAGATTATCCTGATGTGAAATTTGAAATCATTTTAAATTTACTCAAAATGTGACCTACCTTCACAAAGAGCTCTCTGAGCAAAAATGGGATGTCTTCATAGCCTGAATGAAACGCAAAAGTCTGTTTTGTGTAATCCGGAGTTTCATTTTGCATACTTCACTGTATCTCAGAAGCCTGGATGTACTTATTTGTTCTTAAACACTTATAAAGGTCCTAGGAATAGGAGATGTGCTGAGATACCGGAAAAGACTTTTTCCAGCACCCGCTGCAACTTGAGCCCCCCATAAACATTTAGGACTCAGCGAGAATTGTACCCAACTCTATTTGATGGTGGTACAGTAGTGACCTTCTACATTGATTAAAGAAGTCACATTGATTGTCTTTGAAGGGAGCCACATCCACCTTTCTTCTGCCAAAAAGGAGGTGGCTGCAATGTGAAGCCTCAAGAGTGGGGCATTGCTCCTCCAAGTACATGGAAGACATCCAAGGGGAACTGGATAATGCGGATAATGGGATAGGGTTTCTTCCCTCCTCTCCCTCAAATACCATATAGCTAGATTTTAGCTGTCCAGAATTGAGCCTTAGAAGACTTTGATAGCAAATTAAAAGCTGATAATGCTAAGGAAATGAGCTCTTTTTATAGGTTGCATAGGATGTTCAGCAGTTGAGAGTGTTGAAAAGGACTGGCAATTTTGGTTCTGTAGGGAATTTGAATGGTGATGGGGAACAGCTGATGCTGTGTAGACCGGCATGAGCAACCCAGTGGAAGGGATGGTGTGGTGAGGAAAAGAACTTTATCCCTCTGGAAAATCCACCTCTGGTGGTTTTCCATGCTGTCACTTTGGGGTGCCTTGTTTAAGAGAGGTTAATAATACCCAGTTTTCCAAAGATCACAATATCTTAACAATATCTGGCATCTTTAAGGCGCCTTTGGTTGGCACTGAGAAATACTGGCATCCAGAACTGTCACTTCTGAAAATCTGGGCCACTGAACCTGATATGAACTATCAGAAACCAAAGATGAAGGAGCATTTATGTTGGTGAATGTGTAGTAGCTTGAAAACTACAAATCAAAATAATTCACCCTTTTATGTGTAAGTCTCTTTATCTTTGATACACGAATTGAAAAGCTGTCTAGTTTCCTTGTAGTTTCCATAAGTAAACTGCGTGCAACCCACTACAATGCTATTTAAGCATTATTTGAAGTGCAGACTTGTTAAGGTCAAGAAAGCTCATCTGTATGCTAAAACGGAACCGACTGAACCTTACACCTAAAACCAGCCAACAAGAAGGTCTCAAGTTCCACCATTCCCTTCTGACAAGGGTACAGCATGACAAATGGTGAAGCACCACAAGATCAAAGTGCTTTTTCAGGGAGAACAGTAAATTCAGAGACAGAAAGACACTAAGTCCTGGTGCAGGTGTCTGCTGTTGGAAAGCAGTCTTCCTCAAACAGGACACTTCCAGCCCATTGCAAAGGGATGAGGCAGAACTGCAAGCTGGGAATAATAGCACTGGAACTTTTCAGTTCTGAATGGTGAAAAGAAACTTTTCCATGCACATGGAAGGACAATGTCATATGTTTTGCTCATATGCTAGAATTACTTGCCCCTGTCTGAAGCTATCCTGCCTTTCTGAAGGATTGTGCCCCTAAATAGCCACTTTAGAGAGGCTATTCTGCATGATGATAACAGAGCAGAGGATGGATGATTTGTTAATCACTAGCTAAGGTTATTTGTGAGAACCTAGGAAACAATAGCTTCATAAATCATTTGTCTTATTAAATGTAGTTCTTCCCATGTAATTTGGTCATCATTGGGCAAGCTGTGTTTCAGTACTCTTAAGTAGAGAATCAACTGATGTTAGCTGAAGTTTGTGGAATTGTGGAAGGTATAATAGTAATAAATAGCAGAGTATTAAGAAAAAAAAACAACAAACTAAAGCAAAAACCTGGTTATTTTTCAGCTTTTTTTTTTTTCTTCTTTCTTTCTTAGGGTTTTTTTTCCCCTACATATTTTTAATCTATTTAAGGTCACTGACAGCAGCTTTGCTTCTCTTGCCTTCTTCAGCTACTATGCTGCTATTTTTGTTTGGAGCAATAGAGTGGTTTTACAGTAGTTCTCTGGTTGTCTCCAATTTCTGGGGGACACTAGTTCACCTTCAGAGCATTTCTGGAGCACGAGGAGATCCACTAGGGAGCTCTCTCCAAAGGCAAATCAGAACTTGGTGGGACATTCAGCTCTGATCCCAAGGGTGAGCCACGCTACCGTGAAGTTCTCTGGGGTGTATGTAACACTACTTTGCAAGAGAAGTGCTGTCAACCCACTGTGAGCACCCATGCCACCCTGGAGTGGAGCTTGTTCTACAAAGAGGATCAAATGCTTTATGTGATGCCTTTTTTGTTGGTGTCTGGCAGTTCTTGCTACTGCTATTACTCCTTCTTCCACCAAGTCTTCTGGCTCATTATCCTTTCTGCTCATTAACTGTTCCATCTTCTGTAGCTGTTCCTTCTTGTTGCTCTCCTTATTTTTTTCTACTTTTATCACGTTTTGTGATCCCTTTTCCAATTTCCAACCTTAGTCTCCCAGAAGACCTGGAGTGGTGACGTCTGGACTGAGAAGAGATCACACTGCTTATAAATCTGCACCATGAGGAGGCCAAAAGTTTCTTCAGCAGCAGGAGGTAAGCCAGGACTGCTGGCGGGTATGAGGACCAGAGAGCAATGTTCCATACATTCAAGAAGAAGAAAGTGGTGCTTTTGAGGAATAGACTTTGAATCAGCATCACAGTCCTCCAGAGAAAGCTCAAAGAGCTCTTCAGGTGGGAGCACACCACCCAGCCAGCTGCTTGTTGGGTTTAGCCCATGGACGTCTGGGGTCTGCACACCAGAGACTGAGAACTCTTGACTTATCTTAAATTTCCTCTTTGCGGACTTCTGATGTGACAGGAATGGCACCAAAAATTCAATGTACCTGCTTTGCCATAACTTTTCCATACTGCTGACTTTCCCAGGACTACATTCCGTTCAAATTACGGGAACTTAATTACGTGAGGCTTAATTTCAGTTGCTTGGCCAGCTTTAAAAATATATATTCAAATTTGGACCTCGGGGGCAGAATCTGGGGAGCCTCTTTGTCCTTTCGCTTTGTGTTAACGTAAGTGAAGAAACTATGCCTGTGAATCTCTGCTTTATTACACCTATTCCAAGTCAGTCTCACTTCTGCTGAGACTTCCCAGACTTTCAGCAATGCAAGAGGGGGCATGAAATACCCCTAATATTATAGTCTATGCTTCTGAAACAGTCAAAAGATATTTGTCTCCTGCTTACGTGTTTTCTTGTAAATAAAACGCATTGAGACCAGATACGGTGTTACACTGATTTTACACCAGAAAAAAAAAACCACATGTATTGTCATTTTACATAGAAATGCCGTGTTGTCTGTATGTATGTTGAGTAAATGTTAAAGTGCTTAATTGCAATGTAAAAGATTGGAGAGGGAGAACTGAAGGGGGGGCATGGAAGAGAGAGAAGGTAAAAGGACATAGAAGGGGAATGGTGGAATTGGAGGCTGGTATTGTCAGAGCATTACTGGAGAATTCCTATGATTGGGACTTATTACCTTCCTAACACTCCTTTCATTATCTGCTGCTCGAGTGATCAGTAATGAATGGCCTCCCAGTTTCATTGCTCACTCCCTCTAGAAGCTTTTGCATCATTTGCTCCCCTCCCCAAGATCTCTTTTCTTAAGTTCTAAGAAATTAAGGCGCTAAGATTTCACTTTTCTGCTGTAGTTGATGTGTTCTTCTGGTATATCTGTGTTGTTACTTCGATAGCAAGGGCCCCACAGCACTTTGTGTTACACTTCCATCTATCACACTGTGATGATCAAGAATACATTGCAGCTGATGCACAAACACTGATGTATATCTGGAGTTGGGCACCCACCTCCAACTCAGCAGATTAAAAACAAGGCAACAAGGAAGATGTGTTTTGTTTGTGGGGTTTGTTCGTTTGTTTGTTTAAAGCTTCCAATCAACTAGTGGGTTATCCTCAATGCAGTGGCAGCATGCACCTTTCTTCTACTGCATGGCAGTGCTACAGCATGCAGAACAGATAAATAACAAGACTGCACCTCTGTTTTTTGGGTGTGACCTTGCCTAGTTGGTGTGGCCATGCAGGAGAGGGCTCCTTGCAGGGGGCTGCTGCTGTATCTTCAAGGGCTGAGGGTTGAGTTCCTTCTGCAGGAGTGAAGAGAGGAAATGACCTTCACCCAGCTGAGTACGGAACAACAGGAAACCCTTGTGGTTTGAAGCTCTGTCCGCTTCCCACCCCCTAGAATCTGGCACTCAGGGGTGGTTTGATGGGCTGTCAGGGTTTAGCTGCTCTATGTATATTAACAAAGTATGTTGATGATTCATAGCAAAGTGGTGTGTGCTGATTTAAGTGATGGGCTAGCCATTCTGTAATGGATTTGAGAATTCCCAATCAGATTGTACTTAGTTTTATCAAGTAGGAAGCTGGCAGGCTGTGTTTTAATCAACTGATAGCAGCACTTGGCAACTGGCATCCCACTAGTGAACTGGTGAGCTTTAGAATACTTCCCAAAGACCAGCTCGTGGAACTGCAGGCAGCAGCATCCCCTCAGATCTCCCAGGTTTACCTCCGTGTTGTTTCTATTGAGCCAGTTTCTTCCCCGGAAAAAACTTCCAGCTGGAAGCACAGAGCGATGCAGCACATACAGATCCTTTGCTGCTCTTTTGCCAGTGTTGGAGGGGGGGATGAAATGAGGCAGAAGACATTTGTTCAATCTTCTAGGAACATATGTCAAAACAACCTCCTGGATATAGCATGAAATCCCAGAACTGTGCAAATTCAAAGATGTGATGTTGGCATAAGTTTGTGAGCACTCACGCTCTGTAAGTGAGATCAGTCTGGCATGGGACTGCACCAGGTGGGACATGGCCTTTTCCCCTTTGAGCCAGGCTGCTTTGTGGCCTGTTATCCCACTTCATCTCCTGAGCAGCATCTTGTATTCTCACCTATACCAGCAGGCATGCAGAATGTTTTCCTTTCAGGATGAAGCTCAGCAGCCTCCTTATTGCTTTTGCACAGCCCCAGTTGAGCATCCTCGCAGTGCAAACTCTCAGGTGCCATAGCTACCTTAAATAATTTCCTGCTCAGGATTTATATGCTACCACAATTATTGAGCTATGCAACCATCTACACCCACGTAGCTGTATTTGAGCACAGAGTCAAACCTGGGGAGCGGGTTTGTTGTGCCTAGCTCCTATGTAGTAGTTACTGTGCTTAGCAACCCACCTCCAATATAAATATATCTGCTACTCTCAAGAGCAGGCTTTGAAAAGCACCAGAAGGGATCACTCCCCCATAAGGATTTATTTCAGCATTGCAGAGCAGTGAGGACTTGGAAGGAGAAATCCTGCTCCCAGTTATCTTTCGATTCAGAGAGGTCAAGATTTCACTGAAGGCTGATGGAGCTCAGGTGAAGCTTTCTGTGATAGATGATGAGTCTCTTTAAAGATCATAGAAATACAGAATCATTGAATCATTTGAGTTGGAAGGGACCACTAAAGGTCATCTAGTCCTACTCCCCTGCAATGAGCGGGGAAAAAGTCGATCCTTTGGGATCTGATCTTGAGTTTTGCTGCCATACAGGGAGCCAACAATGTGGGTTTTGTGAAGGGGTTCCATAGCACCTCCAAACCAACCAAGGGTTGCTCCAGGCAAAAACTCAGTAGGCTGTTAGTCAACTGTATCATCCTCCTTGTTCAACACTGACCAGGTGCTGGTGGCTCTCAGAAGGAAATAGTGATTGCAAGGGTACAAAATTGCCATACTGACAAAAAGCAGTACAAGTGCAAGTGAGTACCAGAGAGATGTGATTCACTGGGAAATGAATCCTGTGTGAGGGAGGTGGTGTAAACATAGGGACTGGATGAGTGGAAGATGCGATGAACATTATTAATCAAGTCTGTAATCTAAGAGGAAGTTTTAACTTCTGCCTTTGTTATGATCTGCTATCCACTATGTGAAAATCAGAGAAACCAAAAAGAGGTCCCTATCTGCAGTGTCACCCCACCTGGGCACTTCACCAGACGATGGTGCAAAAACTGATGTTAAGGTTTCCAGTGCTGAAGTCACCAAACAGACACGTGAGAGCAAAGCTGCAAAAAGTCATAGGTTTTCCCTCCCTGGATTGGAAATCATGTGAAATCACAGAATTTCCACAAGGTTGTATGTGTAGCAGTCATGTTAGAGTGTTTTACAGATTAAAATAAAAGCATATCTTGAAGACATAATGATTTAGTTTTGAAGCAAGGTAGTTAATTCATCTTAATATGTGGAAGAAAACCCCCCAGTTAAGAGCCTATTCTTGATTTTCCCACTGATGTTTTGTGCATTTATGTTCATTTATTGCACTGTTTGCTTGCTTTTACAAAATCCCCACCACACAATCATTTAATTTCTGAGAGTGTCTCCAGGGACAGGAGGCCACACTAGAGTATCTCGCATTGTGTGTCATTCAGGCAATGTCTCCTGAATCATAAAAACAATAGAAAGGGAATGGTACTTGAAGAGCAGATTAAGCCTCCTTTTCCCTTTTCTGAGGTGTTTTTCCCAGCACATGCTAGCACACAAACTTGTCAGCAACTTGCTTAAACACCAGTTTCAGGGCAGCAAAGATAAATTGCATAAATCTCAATCTGCATCCCTGTCCCTCCAACGGGGTCCTTTGAATTAGAAGAGGTTTTCAGGGGCACGATCCTGTTGCTTTTGATATTATTTTCAAGTTTGAATCTAATGCTAGAACATCAATCCCAGCTCATCCAATTGACCACAAAGACCATAATCAATTTGATTTTATATGGTAAATCCATTCCAGATTACCACTTCAACTGCATATTTCTGCATGCAGGAAGTCTGCACTAAACTATCTGGCCTGATTAATACCTGGTTATGGGGTGCAATTGCAACATAACTGCGTGACAGGAAAATAATCCTTTAAAAAAAAAGAAGCACTGAGGGTGTCAGAAGAGAAGGAAAATATCAGGACTGAAGCAGCTCTCACAATTTCTCATTTCCATTTATTTAAAAAAAAAAAAAAAAGAAAGAAAGTAATTGAGACTTAAAAGAGAAAGAAAGAAAAGCCCTCCATGACTTTAAGTGTAAAATCCATTTTAGTAGCAGGAAGCTGTTATATGGTTAGAGCAGTTATTTTTATTGTCTGTCTGGGTATAGTTTTTAACTGCAGGCACAGGATAAATCAATAGTGTCATAAAGCTACTCTCACCCGGTGCCCTTTCTAAAGGGACATTGTTCGGTGGCTGTGCTGGATGTGACACAGGCTGCTGCTTTGATGCACAGAATTACGCGGCTGTGTGCTAAGGGAGAGCTCGAGTGCAGCACATCTTTAGCAGCATCTCCTCATCCTTGTGTTCTGAGAGCTACCAGATTAAAAGCAAAACAAAGCATTCACAGAAACACACGCACACAAAAACTACAGAAGTACTTCATCAGAAGAGGCTGGGTGGGCTATTCTGGCTGTTCTCTCGCGAAAGATGCTCTCAATGAATTTGTCCATTCATAAATCTTCTAAATTTCCAAGATGATCCAAGAAGAGAAAGCTTGCAGTGATTCCCAGTGTCGTCCCTACAGCTTAAACCTCACCATAGTCTGCTTCATCCCACAGCAGGGATGGACATAGCAGGACCTGACTGTAGGAAGCTGGAGCTAGATAAATCCATCTTGGATGTGTGCCTTTTTAATAGCAAGAGTAGTTAGCGGCTGGAACAGTTGGCTTAGGAATGTGGCAAATTTAGCATTACTTTCAGTCTCTAAATCAAGAGCAAGTGTCTTTCCAAAGATATGCAATAGCTTCAGCAGAAGTTATGGCTTTGATGCTGAAATGAGTGGGTGAAGTTCTTCAGCTGTGTTGCATAGGAAACAAAACCAGATGATGGCGATGGTCCTTTTCAGCTACTCTAATCCATTAAATCCTAGTTGGGGGCCCATCGCACGCTGGGGTTTAAAGCAGTCTGTTGGCTTTTCTGGATGGTTTCTGTGGGCGATACACATTCCAGAGCTGGAGCTGACAAACTCCATCTAAATGCGTATCCGGAATTGACACACTTCATAATTTACAGCTCTTTAATCATTGCCTCTGAATGCCACTCCAGAGCCATTCCCCTGCAGCTGAGCTCACTTTGTATCTCCTGTGCAGTGTGTTCGCTGGCAGAGATGCACCAGGGGCTGATCCCAGCTGAAACCCACACCCCAGAACAGCCACCAGTGACCTGGGCGGTGGAGAGGTAAACCCTACCAGATCAAATTCTTAAGTAATTTATTGTCAGCAAGGAACGCTGTCGAGGAAATTAATCACTCCTCTCCTTGCTTTTGCATCGCAACTTCCCCAGGTTGCACTTGTGACAAAGGCACGAAAGCTGTTCTTGTGCTGCAAGTGGGAGGTGCAGACAGCGACAATCTGTGCCCTGTCTGTGGAATCGATGCCGAGACAGCTCTATTTTCACATCCAATCACACGCCAATCGGTATTACCTTGGGATTTGTTTGCGGGACGGCTATTGAGAAGTGGAATTGGAGTTGGGATTTAGTGAGATTAAAGGAAACAACAGAAAAGTAATGCAAGTGTTTCCTGAAGGTAGCACAGCTTGTAAGTCTGCTCGGTGAGCGTGGGAGCCATTGATGGCAAATAAGATTTATCCCAGTAACCTAATCTTTGTTTCCCTTCTCTCTGCAAAATGCTTAGTGCTGGATTTTGATGTCTATAAATACTGATCTGGGTTTCCCTTCCTTTCTTCCCTGGGAACCCCAGTACTCAGGAACCAGAGCAGCAAATGTCAAGGAACCAAAGACACCCTCATGGCTATGAGAAACAGCATAGAGAAAAGCCCACAAACACTTCCCAGATTGCCAAACTTTTTTGTAAATAGCCGGTGGCTGCCTGAATAGCAGCAAGCAGCGACAATAATAATAAATTACAGTAAATACCATGCTGCCAGAAGTGACAGCAAACCAAACCCACTGCTGTTCAGAAGTGAATTGGAGAAAATATTTCTTAATCTCTTTTTGTGTTATTCAGTCAGCCGTGATGATTTATAGTACTCCAAAGAAGTTACTGTACAGAGTTGTTTCTTAATCATCCGTCGTAGCATCTTGCTATTATCTGCATGTGTCTGTGCTTCGGCAGAGGCTCCAGTGTGGTTCAATGCAGTTGTTTTGCTGGGGAAAAAACTGCTGATATGAGGTCTGAGATGGGAAAGCTGTGCTGATCCATTGCTGAACAGTGCTATGCGTGGAGGTGTTGTTCAGGAGATGTGTAGTTTGGGTTATTGGCTATGTGAAGCATTGGCACAGGCTGCCCTGGGAGGTGCTGGAGTCACCATCCCTGGAAGTTTTCAAGAAGAGTGTAGATATAGCAAAGAGGGACTTGATTAGTGGGCATAGTGGGAGTGGCTTGATGGATGGACTGGATGATCTTAGTGCTCTTTTCCAACCTTAGCAGTTCTATGCCTCTGTGATTCTATGAATAGACCATGTTCAGTACTGCCGGGGCTCTGGGAGTTTGGTTTTGGATTGGTGTTCACCAGGAGGATGTAGGGAATGTCTGTGGGCATGCTTATGGTCAGCATAAGAAAATAAAATGGTGGGGGATAAATGAGGCTGGGAACACAGTATCGGTTGTGGCTGTCTTTGTCAACTTATTACCAAGATTTATACGTGACGCAGTGAGGACTGCTCAGTGACACATTTTAATTTAATTAAATTTCCTGTTGGATTGATGTCTGATCAATCAATAATGTTAATGTTTTTGCAATTTAGAGATTAAAGCTTGGATGAGCGGATATTGAGATACTCTCACATCCAGCTGCCTGGGAATATCTTCTTCTGCTTCCATTTCTTTGGGTTGGGATGCACCCTGGGGTTCAGGCCAGCCCTGGAAATTTTGCTACCTCCTGGCAGTTTTTGAGGAATGGGGAATTGCTGGAGTGATTCTCCCTTTTGTTCTGCTCTTCTTGTTCTGCAAAGCAGCAGTGCAGAGGCTGCAGCTTTGGAATCTAATGGCCACCAAGGTGTCCCTGCCCATGTTCCAGATGCCATTCACAGGTCCACATTCCCAACAGAGCCCCCTGCAGCAACGAGTTAGCTGCCTTCCAGACAGAATCCAGGTCCAGAACTGAGCCCGAGCTACTCAAAGCTCCTTGCCTGCCCAGATTTCTTACGGATGAGCTAATTGCACTCCACCCTCTTTAGGCTCTGAAGATAAAGAGATGCTGCAGCATGTCCACAGAACGGCTTTTTTCTCTCACTTCATTCTCTGCCTCAAATATTTTAGTAGTGAGGTCAGGAGAGGTTCTAATGTCTACAGGGCAGTTATTCTGCACTGACTTTTGCATGAAGCAGTGGGGTCTTACACAGCCCTTTAAAGACTTATGACTCAAGTAACTCAAGTAAAAAAAAAAAAAATCTACATTTTTAAACTTGTAAAAGTGTGAACCCAAATTTCATTTGAGTTGCAGCCGTGAGCCATTGTCTCAAAAAGTCAAGCTCATTTGTCAGCTCCTAGCACAGCTGAAGCTCGGGCTGGAAGCAGTCTGAGGTGTGCAGGCTCAGCTGTCCTGCTTACAGTGCCCAGGTCTGCCAGAGCTGAGGGGGTACTACACAGGTGCTTGTATGCTGGTCATATTCAGAGGAGCCTTAAAAGGGCCAATTTCATACCCAATTTCAACACTGTACTGTACTCCAGAAAATCTGTACTCTTTACCCATAAGGGAAAAAGACATTTCACCTAGAAATGTACCAAAAGTTAGGCAGGCTGTAGGAAGCAATGCCACTGATTTGGGTGGAATGGCCACTTGCACTGCAAGAATCTCACTTCTGTCTCTGTTGTGAGCACAGGAAGGTTTGACAAGTGAGCTCTCCTGAGCACTGCCTTTGGGAGAGATGTGGTACTGGAGGCCTGGGGATGTGCAGGTGGGTGTGTGGGAGTGTGTGTCTGCACACAGGGCAGAGGAGGGTGTTTATGCTTTGGAACAGACCGAGGGAAGTGAACTACAGCTGAACTAACTTATTAGGTGGGAGCTCTGATATGTAACGCTTTCAAGGCCAGCCTCCATATGTGGGAATGCTGTACCCAACTAAGATTTTTTTCTCTTGTCCTTCCTCTTCCTTCCTTCCTTTCTTCTTCCTTTCTTCCTTTCTTCCCCTTCCTCTCTTCCCCTTTTCCTTCCTTTTTTTTTGTCTTCCCCTTCCCTCCCCTCCCCTCCCCTCCCCCACCTTGCCCACTGGGCATGCAAGTTTCAGCCCTGGCCAGTTTGCTATTTGGGGGTTTTAACATGTAAGGAAGGTGGAAGTGCATGGCAAGGACACACTTTCAGTCCCATGACCACAGTTCCTGCACTGAAGTCAGCGCAGACAGCATCTACAGACTTCTTTTTGGAGTTCATTTTACCTTGAAGACTAAATTCTTATCGGAAAATAATTTATTATCTGAGAGGGCTGTCACTTACAAGCTAGTAAAAGAACTTCAGCTGCACTTTTACTGCCTTCCGCATCAAACATCCATGCTGAGGGTGGGAATTTTCTTGTCAATTGTGATACAGCACCATCTATAACACAACCATGTGGGTTTCTTGCATTCACCTGGTTTCCAGGCAGCAAGTTAGAATCCAGATTGTTTGTATTATACAACTTACCAACTCTATATCAAGCCACAGTGTGTGGGGGGCAATGCATCAAAACCCAGCAGCCACCAGGAGCCAAAACATTGAGTTGGTGTTACACAAAGGGCACAGCAGGTCAAGCCTTCTGCAGTGACCTATCAGATGTGAAGGAAAAGCACGTGCTCTTACCCTTTGCGTTCTGGAGCTGCCCATTGTGCTCTGGAAGTCATTTCATTTGTGTTTTTGCCCTCAAAAATGAAGTTGTGAAGAGCTGCATGCCCTCCCATCCCCATGTTGTAACTCCCAGCTCCGTGCTAAGCTGTGTTTTGCTTGTTATACCTTCAAAATCCAGAAAAGATAAAAGTGAAAATGGATCAGTAGGGAAAGCCCCAGCACAGTAATCTGCAGGTTCTGCTAAGAAATGCTCAAAAGAGCCAAACTTGGACGGGTGGGTTGGAACAGGGACCTAAAACTGTGATCTAGATGATGGAATGGCTCAGAAAGAAATGGTCCTGTTTCTGCACACGTGCAAGATGTCTGGGATTCCTAAGTGGAAGGGGAATAGAGAAAAGTAGAGAATGGGTTATTCTTTCAATGTATATTTTTAATTATGGCCCATATATCATTCAGAGCATTGCCTTGAGCAAAGAAAGATAAAACAGCAGAAGCAATAGCAAGGTTTTCACACATGTAGCCAGTCTCAAAATCAATGGAAGGGAGGTATCTAAATACTTTTAAAAACCTGACCACTAATTCCCCAAGGGCCCTTTGGATATCACAACCTTAAATCCTTGGGACATCTCCTGATGCCCACATGTACCCAGGGCAGCGTTCAGTTATCAGAGGAAGGGCTGAAGAAAGGTTCTTAAGGGTTGCCGACTTAAAGCTGTGAGCTCTCATTGCTCCTCATCTCTTTGGTCACTCAGCTCCTTGCCAGCAGCTAATGAGAGGAATTTGGTGACTGTCCACCAATGCATTTTGGTAAGACAGGAGGAACAAAGGGCTTTTTTTCTTTTTTTTGCATGCAATTAGAATCAATAAATATTCAGGCAAATTAAAAACCACTTTCCACTGAGGATGAGGGAATCCATGCAGATGAGGGCTCTCCCCTGGACTCTCCCTGCTCTGCCAGCCCCATGGCTTGAGCTGCACAAAAGAGGAGCTATCCCAAGGTGAGGGTACACGCGTGGCTTGCTTAGCCAAGGTGACTCCTCTCATCTGTTACATATCACAGGGTTATAAATAACATAGCATCCTGCATCTGATCAGGCCTGGGAGGCTGGCAGCCCCCTCCCTCCTTCGGGATGCTGGAACAATCACCATCCAGCAAGCACTTTGGTGTGTGCTGCAGAGATGGGCTTGTGCTCCGCTCCCCTTTAATTAGAGTTTATTGGCAAAGCAGCCCCATTTCTCTGCTCCCAGAAAATCGAGGCTGTCAAGGCCTAATTCCTGGGGCCGATCAGGTATGAGCTATGTTTACTGAGTCCCTCCAGGATTAGCTGGTTGCTATCAAATTGGAGGAGCGTATTTCTATCAATGAAAACCGCTATGACAAGGTCTGTCCCCTGAGACAAACTGCCTATTCCGGGGAGGCTTTAAATAGGAGCAATAATGGTAGTGAGCAGCACTGAGTTGAATAATTAGATTGTTCTTCATAAATCCTCGAGCGAGGACTTCCAAGCAGGTCCATTATGTGTGTCGTATGTTAGCACTGAGCTTTATGTGGTGTGGACACTGCTCGGCATGGGGCGGTGGTGACGGGTGAGTAAATCAGCAGCCAGGGACTGCGAGACAGCTCCTTCCCTCCTGGCTTTCCCCATGGAGATCATCTGCTCAGAAATACAAACACCCATCCTATTTATTTTATTACTCAAAGAGTTTTCAAGAGGACTATCTAGAGTGATCTTTGAATATTTATGTTTTGTTTGTTTATATTTAGAGGCTGGAAAACACACATATTTTGTTCACGTCCCCAGACTGGTTCATTTACTGATTCGTTTAAAACATCCTTGCAGATCCATTGAGAGATAAGTTCTCCTTCAGAGGGTTACAGGCATATAATAGCAGCTCAGTATTATCTCCACATATCCTTGGTGGGATTTCCCTTTGCCAACTGAGAACTCAGCCTTTTTTTCCTCCCTAATCTTTCCTTCTCCCTCTTCTCCTTTCAATTATTAAGATTTTTTCTCTCCTTCTCTCTCCCTGTGTCAGTTACAGAGAGAAAGCTCAGATGAGCAAATGTCATTTGACTCTAATCCCAGCTGGTACTTTTTTAAATGTCTAAGAGAATCTACCAGGCAGCAGGGGTTGTGGACACAGCCTGTGTGGCTCATGTAGCCACTAAGTGGCCCCAATGTGCTCCACTCAGTTACAGATAGGATCTCAGAACCACAGCATCACAGGACTTGGAAGGGACCTCTGGGTATCATCAAGTCCTCATGTTTGTGAGAGCTGGCTGAACGCTGCTGGTAAGGAGAACAAGAAATGTCCTTCCAGCAGTAACAGTGTACACACCTAACTATTTTGTCTGCCAGTAAGTCTGGTGTCACCTTAAGTTCTGTACAAGCTGAATGGCAAAAGAAGCCCTGACGATAACCTGAACACCCAGCCCATGTGCCTTGGTGCATACAAGCAGCATGGTGGCTCTTATGCTACCTGTGACCAAAGAGATGAGCAATGAGAGCACGCTAATTACAGAGTCACAGAGGCTGTGAGTTTGGAACCATTTCCAACAGATCCTGCTGAAGAGTTTGTCCTTCTCTTCCTTATACCCCCCATACTGACAGGCTGCTCTCGGGACTCCCCAGAGCCTTGACCTGCACTAGAGCAGGATGGGCTCTGAGCCTGCTGTGACCCAGCAGCTCACCACTACCCTCTGCCCTCCCATGGCCTCACTGCCACTCATCCCTTCTTCGTCCCTAATTGAGAATTTCTCCAGCATCAAAACACTGTCAGGATAAACAGTGCTAAGCATTTTACGAGGCAATTTAGGTGATAATCATCAGAGTAATAGAATAATGTTATCCATATTCATTTAAAGGTGCGCTGTGCTTTCCCTTCCGATTAGCGTAAAATTCTCCTTCTTGCCAGGCTACGGCAATAAAGTGGCTGTGAGAATTTTTAAAGGCACATTCTTCCTCACATCATGAGAGCATGAATTCAAGGAATTTCCGATTCATAAGGAGTTTGCATTCCTGGGACACTGGGCTCAGCACAGCCCCCCTGCATGCTATGACCACAGCTCTGCTCCTGCTGCTCTGCTTGGCTGAGCATTGCTTGGAGCATGGGGGGGGGGACAGCCATAGCTCCTCTGCTGCTGGCCCTGGAGCCTCCAGGTTCTGTTCGCTCAGCCCTGTGCTGTGATCAGGACATGTAGACCAGGAGGTGGTTTTCAGTGCAGTGCCTAGGAGTTTGCACATAATCTCATTTCCTATTCTCTGCCTGTAGTTACGTTCTGTGAAAGCGGAGTTCAGCCTTCTCACCAGGGTCTGGGCAGGTAAAACTGGTCCCAGTTGGAGACAGGGCTGAGTCAGCCCCGCTCCTTGCTGCAGCTTCTGGCTGCAAGCTGCCACTCTGGGAAGCAGCTGGGCATACACAAAAGCTGGGCTGAGGCACCCAGGACACTTAAAGGAAATGGGAAACGTGTCTGTGGACATTAGATGATTCAGGGCTTGCTGGCAGTTGAACAGAAGTTCTTAGGATTTCAGTATGGAACTCGGGCAGCTTTATTCCAGCCTGTTCCCACGGTGGGCACCCCCGTGGCATGATGGACTTGGCCTTGGTGCTAGGTTGGGGCAGGGCACAGATGGCACCTGCCATTCTCAGGGGCATGCCATGGGGTCCAGCACAGCCTGGAAATTTGAGCACTGCAGTCATGAGCACCAAGCAAGCTCCTTCGGTACACTGACTTCATGGTACGGTTCAATTTTCAGAAGCTTTGGGGAGTACCTGCCTGAGCCAAGAGCTGCTTCACCACCACCTCATTTCCCTCTTGCTCCATGCATCTGCTGGCTGGTCCAGTGCCAGGCTCCTCACTGACGCGGATATCGCTTATGAAAATAAAGGCAGTGTTTTTCTCATGCACCAGAAAATCCTTCTGAAGATGAGGAAATATTTGCTGTGAGAACACAAGGTGTTCTTTGCTCTCCCAAGATTACTTTGTAAGCCCACAACACATCGTTCCAAACTATGTTGGTAGATTGTCTGAATTTCCTAAAGTAGGTTTAATAAATAAAGACTCGGGGCTGAAAATGCAGCCTATTTGCAGGAGGATTTTTCATTACATTTCATGCCTATCTCAGCTTTATGAGGATATGCTGGCTTAACTCCTTTCTGATGCTGTTTCTTAATACAACCAGACTTTCTAGATTAGTAGAGGTATATGAAACAAAAACCTAGCATTAGATTTGCAGAATGTCTGTTACTTACACTAGATAGTAGTTAGACAGTAATCCAAGACAAAAGACATTCACTGTCACAATAACAAATCCATTTTAAAATCCATTTTCTGCAAAGCCACCAAATCAGCGCAGCAGCTTCCTGGCAAATGTATGATAATGTCTATTTACATAGGAACTTTCATCCCTGGAGCTTCCCCCAAAAAATGCAGTGGAGGGGGGGCAGGATCTGGAAAGGGGAGATCCCAGGGCACAAGGGTGGGGTTGGACAGCTGTGGCAATGCCATGCAAACAGACCTGGCTTTTTCCCTGAAAAAGAGATTTTTACAGACTCCTGAAAAGCACCAATATTTTGCTCAGTATTAATGGGAGTTTGACTTGAAGGCAGCTCGAGCTGCACAGCAATGCTTCCAACACTGATTTATGTATTAAATGCAGCTGATCTGCTATTTTCATTATCTTGATGTGTTTTTGATGTTTGATTTTCATACGAGCAGCAGCCAGGCAGCCCTGGGAGCGGTTTTGAGCACGTGCATGTGCTTGCATGTCTCCACAAGTGGGACATGGGTGCACAGCGCCGGTGGGATGGGATGTGATAAAGCTGGGGAGATTTTGCTGTGTTTCTCTGTGTTTTCTGTGAAAACTTTGCTGTCTTATCTGTGGAAAATTGATCCATACAGTCTCCGTAGAGATCTACATCAAATATTAATTTTGCCTATTTGTTCAATGTAATTAGCAGGTGTGATTAATCAATTAATCAATCTGGGATTCCTATCTATGCAGCAGCTTGCTGTGATGTGCAGTATCCCCTCCTTGCTCTCCTCCTGTGCCAGGGTCCCCACTCCATGTCTGGCTTTGGGGTGAGCTGGGGCTCGGATACCCTTCCATTCTCTAGGAGGGGGAAACAGCAGATGTGGTGTCACAGATGGATGAGTTATGTATGGCTTCTGCTGACTCTCCCAGCCAGGTTTTGTTGGCTAAATTGTGAGACATTCACATAAAACTCAAGTCCTTTGGACACTTGGAAATTACAGTAGAGTTCAAGGTGAATGCTTAGAAATGCTGGACCCAGAGGCTTTGGCTGAACCCAGCCACATACAGAGGGACCCAAAGGCTGTCTACATGAAGTTGTGTGCATTTGCAGAGTGTCTGGATTGCAGAGAGATGCACTGAGGGTTCTCACTGCCTGAGTCTTCTTTAAACCATTCCCCTTTCTTGGTTTCATACTCTGGATCATCTCCATCACATCGTGCCTATTTTTCCCTGTTTTTCCCCTGCTCTTGGGCATCCTGTTATCTTGGCCTTGCCCACCATTGCCCTGTAGAACCAAGAGTGAGCTGCAGCTCTGCCCAGACAAGGTGCTAACACATTCAGGAATCACTACATCCATACTGTGTGCTGACATCCTTAAATCCTTTCCTTGTTCTGACATCTTTTAGTTCTGCAGACCCCATCACATCATATATATTCCTCTGCCCTTCCTGACTTTGCCCTGCCTTAGGGGAGGGCACTTTTTTTCCCCCATTTGTTGAGCCTGATTTCATTCCTGTACACTGTATGCTTTGCTGACCCAGGAAGATTTTATGTTCCACAAATGCCCCCCAGAAGATAGACTGGCCTTGGTTTCAGTGTGATTTTTGGTTTAGAACCACCTGGGGTAGCACTTTCCTCAGAACAGTTTTTCTACAGAGTAAAAAGTATGAGTCTCCATCCGATGCCTTGAACTGTCATCGTAATAACCTCAAATATAGCTGTCTTCACCACATCACCGTCCTCCTCTCTGACCCATAAAGTTTTACCATTACAACCTGCCCTTAATCACCTAACCATTTCCTTAGTCTTTCAAGGACAATGGTTTTTATGCCATACTTGCTAACCTTACGTATTAGTCTACCATCCTGGGCTGCGTTTAAATGACTTTTCTGAAATCTATGTGGATTAGCTCCACTGCTTTGCCCCTGCCTGTTTTTCACTTTAGCTCCTAAAACAAATTCTGCCGGATTTGTCAGACAAGATTTACCCTTTATGAAGCTGGGCAGATCCGTTTTTATCAGTTCATATTTCTCCAGATGCTGGGTGATCTCATCCCTGCTAACATGGCTAAAACCCAGCCTGTGATTCAAATTACACTGCAGGGCTGGGGCTGGATTCTCAGCTAGTGAGTGGGAGTAAGTGCACATGCATTTTACATGCACTTGTACCAGCTGATAACATACTGCCAATATTTACTGGCTTCTTCCCATCTCTTGTCATGGATGCTCAAATATGTTTGCTTCATATCAGCTTCTCTTCTCCTCTTCTTATATCCAAGGTGAGGACCCAAGCCCATTATTGGGCACTTTATCTTTCCTGCTCTTCTATGAGGTGGCTGAGGTTCCATCACAGCCTCCACATGCAGCTCTGTTCCTTCCCCAGCAGCATCACTTTGCTTTGGTGGTGGCCAATGACCTGAGCTGTTTCCAGCTTTGCTTTTGCAGGGTACTTTGCCTCTGTGCCTGTTCTTGCATCTCTGGTCCCACCAGGGTCAGCTAGCCAAAATCATTCAATTTCCGTTATTTTACCCTTTCTCCCCATGTTATTAAGCTCTCTAAGCTCTCTCTTCCATCTCTCAGTAGCCCAGTGGCCTCTCTGCTAATCTCATCATCTTTACCTGCGTAAAAGAAATTTTTTATTGTTTATATTCACCCCATAGGCAATTCTTCTCTCTCTGTCATATTTGCTTTCCTAATCAGCTTTTTACATCTTTTCAGCTTTGCTTTATAATCCCTTTCATCCCCTTAATATTTGCCTTCTTACACATGTCACCTGCCTCTTTCCTCTCCCTGATAGCTTTTATGACTTCCTCAGCCATCACCTCCATCGGAAGCGCAGCTCACCCATCGCTGCTTGACAGAGATGTTTCCAAGTGCTGCACTCATTTCCTGAGTGTGAGCTGCTGCACACAGTGAGGGCTCAGTGAACAGACACCAATGCCTCTTCTGTTGACTCTCATTTCTTTCTTGCTGCGGTTTGCTCTCGAGCAACTGGCAGTATTCTCACATGCATCCTTTCCTCTGAATTGCTGCTAAGTAAATCCGTGATTATTTTTTTCCCTTTGGAGCAGAGAGTGCCATAGATCCATGCAAAATGTGAGATTGTTTTTTTTTAATAGGAGGAACACTGCAAGTCCTGAGCATAGCGCTGAAATGCCCCTTGCCATCAACCTCTGTAGGGAACCTGCTTTGGCAGGGGGGTTGAACTTGATGACCTCCACAAGTCCCTTCTAAGCCTTACAGTTCTGTGATTCTGTGATGAACACACCTCAAACCCCTTCCAGAAAGTCAGTGATGGTGGATTTAGTGCAGGAACACAAATGATGTGAAGCTGAGGGACACAGAATCATAGAATCACAAAATCATTCATGTTATAGAAGACCACTAAAATCACCTAGGCCAACCATCAACCCATCCCCACCATGCCCGCTGAACACCATCCCACCACAGCAGCACCAGTGAGAACATGGGATCATTATTCATTGGGCTGTATTTGTTCCAGCACTAGGTGATGAAATGCAAATTGCACAGTCAGATGCACAATTTCAAACCCTCTGTGAGCAGCTACTCAAATATTTGAGCACGGCGTTCTCTCCCTTTGCGGAGCAGCACTTCTGAAGCCACATGGAATCATGGAAAAGTGCAAATGGTTCACACATTTCATTGAGATTGGAATTCCTGGGAATTTCTTCCCAAACAGCTGTTCTCCATTTCAGTGTAAATATATATGTGTAGTTAACACACACACACATACATATACGTATTTGTTTTAAGCACTGCAAGCTCCAATTTCTGTTACAGGTTCCATTCTCTGTTGCCACCTCCTAGCCCAGCACATCCCCAGCCTCAGCAGGGCAGGAAAGTGGAGATTTTAATATATATTCAAAAGCAAGTGTTGGCGCAAAGGTAGAATGAAGGGAGAGTGCAAGAAACCACACATCTTTGTTCTTCCCAATGCTCCTTCCCCCACTTAGAGGTGATTAGGGCTGGGTAAAAATGTATTCCTGCTATTTGTGTCTCTGACGGAGCATTTCTGGCTTTCTCCCTGTGTTTTCAGGTTTTCTCACAAAGGAAACACTCCCAAGTTCATAAAGCCTTAAGATTTAGAAATCTTAACCTGTTTTTGCATATATTTTTTTTCTTTTTTGGCCTTCTTAAGTTCTTCAACAAAATTGTGTTAAAGGAGAAAGCTATTTCCATCAAATCCCCTTTGCTACACAGTTCCTTTCCTTCATCATTCAGTAGTGATGTAACTATACAAGAGGGCTGGTGTACAAGAAAAGACAAAGCTGAAGGCTTAATTCAGCATTGCTAACGTGATGAAAGGAACAAAGGACGATGCAGCTATGCCCTGATCCTGCACATACTTCTGCACATGGATAATTTCACTGCCAGGAGTATTTCTGCTCGCGGTAATTGTATGCTAAAGCGTCAGCAGACTTTAAGTCACAGGCACTGATTTAAGCTCTGCCAGAGCCGGTGCACAAACTCTGCCACATTTCAGCAGGGACTTTGCCAGTGCTTACTTAGGGAAGCATTTCAGCACTGCTGAGTTTACTTGCAACTTAATCCTGAGCACGCATAGGCTTTCCTGAGCTGGGAGCACACGCGGCTGCTACTCGACATGACAGTGATTGATGACTTGATTCATTGGGGTTCTGTAAAATTACCTCTCACGGGCACTGCCAGGTGGATCATTACAGCACAGCTCAGCATCGCCAGCAGCAGGATAGGATGCCCAGCAGGGATGTACCAGGATGCATGAGGATGCACAGGGCTGCTGCCCATAGCCCCGCATAGCTGTTCTCTTCCTTGTTTTGTCTTCTCCAGATTCAATGTCTCTGCTGAAGGAATCTTCCAGAGATGACACTGCTGTGCCAGATAGGCATTTTTTCAGCCCTGCAGGGGACATCTCTGCACTTCAATTAATCCCTTAATTGAGCTATTTGCAGGGGAACACTTGAGGGAGCAGAACGCCTATTTCCTCACAGTTGAACTATCACCAAATCTAAACACGTAGTTTGTCCCTTAAATAGGAGCAAATATATAGTGTCGCCACAAATGTTGTCACAGTGTATTTCCTGTCATGGTAATGGTTGTAAGATCAAGCTGTGGTATCAAGTATATTCAATTATAATTGAGTTTTGGTCCCATGGTAAAAAAAATATATATATGTATTTTTAGTCAAAACAGCATGCATTTCCTTCAACTACCTCTGCAGCCGGGGGCTAGGTGGGTTTTCAGCCAGATGCTGAGCTCTGAAGGCATCCCAAAGACAAATTGTCTTTAGAACAGACTTCAGCTGGCAGCGAGAGCTGCTGCACCAGGCAGGGTGGCTGTGCTCAGGCAATAGGTGTGCGAGGCTGGTGTCTGGCCTAATTTTCCTCTCCTGACTCCTAGTTCAAATAAAGGCACTGTCACATGGGGTGAGTATCCCATGAGACTTATGTGTTATTACATCCAACTTGAAAATTAACTCTGATGCGAGTTGCACAGCACACCAATGAAAGCAACCATTAATTGTTAATATAAACTATTAATGAAACACTAGGATGAAGGTCAAAGTGCATGACTGAAACCTCCCAGCAAATGAAAGGATTATTTTGCCTCTTACTGAGCATAATTATTATCTGAATTTCATTGGCTTTCTGATCAAACCACTTCCCTCTGCACTGACCTGTTCCACCACGGTGGTAAATCTGTTCCCAAGAACTGATATTTGCTTTTCACCATCCACCTCAGTGGCGAGATTTTTATTAGCATCCTGACTGTCTGCAAAGAGCAGGGAGCCGGCACCCTTTCACCTTTGTTCCTATGGGAGCTTTTTCCCCTTCCAATGGCAATTACTCACAATAAATTTGCTTTGCGCTGGCCCCTGCCATATGTCCTTTACCCATCCCAGGCCTGTGGGCACACCTGAGAGCTGCCCAGGCCTCTTCAAACTAGGTATGGATCAAAACATCTGGCAGATGATAAGTTGGGGGAATACTCTGTAATGACTGTCAATCAGTTTTCCTTTCGTCTTGTTTGCAGCAGTGGGATCAGCCTCATACTTATTCCCATAGAAATCCAGTAAATGAGAAAGCCCCAATCTTAGGGCAGAAGTGCCCTGTTTGGTTTTGTTTTCTGACAAACCCTAAAAAAAGGTTTTAAGTGTGCAGGAAACCACCTTTGTCATTGCTTTGAGGGAACTTTAGATGTGCTGGTCTGACTGAGGCTGTTCACAAATAACTCCTCTGTGGTGTTCCCTGGTGTAGAAGCTTACTGTTGTAGCCTCTACCTGAGTTGCATGTGATCTAGGAGGCGTCACCCCACTGCAGAGAGATTCAGTGGTGAAGTTTAAACTCTTATTCAAGTGTCCCTAGCAGGGACTTGTTGAGGTGTTGATGGTTAGGTTGGTGAGGTGTGGAAGTGTGGCACTGAGGGTCATGGTTTGCTGGCATGGTGTTGATGTATCGGTGGTTGGGCTGGATGATCTTGGTCTTTTCCAACCTTAATGATACTATGATTCTATGACATCAGCTGGGCCTGCTGCCCTAATTAATAAGTGATAATATGCCAATGGGCTGCTCAGATTCTTATGCATGTTTCTGTTTGCAGGTTGTCTGTAGAGCTGTCTAATTTTCCAGGAAGAGCATGACACATCTGCATGGATCTTGCTCGGTTTGGTACTTTTCCTTTTTTTTTTTTTTTTCCTTTGTATCCTCTTTAGTTTCCATTTCTGCAAAGTGAGACGACAACCCTTGGGTTGCCTTTACCGGGGGAAAACACCACGCAGTTTCTGTTAGCATAGGTATGTGTAAGTTGCTACCTTGAAGGCAGGTCCTTGTGTGTTAAGGTATGCCAGGCCGTGACAAGCTGAAATCTCAGCTGAAGAGCGCTGTCAGATCTGTTCTCTCATCCATGCCCTCCCTGCGCTCAGACACTGACCTTCCCATCAGATAAGCAGTACGGATCCCGGCCCTGCATTCCCTCTGCAGTCTCAGCTCATTAAAAATTCATTGCCTAAAGTGAATCTATTCTGTTGCTGCTGAAGTGTTATTTACCTCGGCCTGGATTTCCTCAGGTTCTGACAATTAAAGGGGTCCAAGGAGCGGGCTGAGTCACGGGATTAGGGCTTGGGCAATAGCTCTCTCGGAGCAAGAGACGATCATGTAAAGCCATAATTTCTCAGCTGCGTTTTGGTTCCCCTTCAGTGCTTCATTAAAGGTGGTGACTCAACAGAAAGGACAGAGGCGCAGGTTAACAAGAATCCCTCCTTTTGTGGGATTAGAGCCTTGCATAGCGAGGCTCTTTCAAAGGCAGGAGATGTTGTCAAGCATCATTAGGAAGCCGTTTTAAACAAGAGTCATAAAGCACCCTTTGCGGTCAAATGAATTTATTAGAGAGGCGAGTGAGTGGAGGCGAGCGCTGTAGGAGAGAAAGGGATGAACAGTTTGCACGGCATTGATAACAAAGCTCTTCTCCAGATTCAGAGTGCTACCATTAGAGCAGCTTAAAAGGATTTTGCAAAAAAAAAAATCCCATGGTGTTCTGGGTGAAAGCCACGAGTTTGGGCGGACAAGGGTACCTCTGGAAATCAGGGTTTCTGTGCAGGTTAACCGGTTCCCAGCCCCACTGTAATTCCTCCCAACAAGTGGGAAGCAGCTGGCCTCTCGTTGCGCCCCAGTGATCCTGAAAGCCCCCATGAGCCCACCTCAGACTGCCGCCCACAAAGGCTCTGGAAGCTGGGGGACAGACTAGGGCCTGGCTCAGAGCTGTGCTCATGGGCGCATCTTCCTTCAGGAAGAGAAAGTGTCTCAGCAATTTCTTCAGCGATTTCTGGGAATGTTCTGTAGCAAAGCATGGCTGGAAGGGCAATGGGAGAGACTTCACACTTGTTCTGGTCTTTAATACGTTCCAGTTTTGGAGAGGAGCAGAAGCCCAAACTTCTTGGGTTTGGTGGAAGGGCAATAGAGGAAGGGAGGGGAATGCAAGAGGTGGGGATGAATAACAGCAGCCTGTTTGGAAGTAGGTAGCAGCCTTATTATGCAGTTAGCATGATGGACTATGTCCTGTGTTTGTTTATTGAACCAACAGCGTAAACCCAAACGAACCAGTAGTTCAAATCTAAACCAGCTGTAGTGAAGATAGAGGAATGCCAGACACTGATCATCTGGACAGCACCATCAAGGGCAGGAGGATTTTTCTCTCAAGATTCTTTAAAAACGTGCAGAAAAATTACATTTTCTGTCTGCATTCACTTGGGACACACAAGTCCTTGGCGCTGGTGTGAGCCCTGAGCTCATCCAAAGAGCCTATGGCTCCGGCCTGCACGTCTGCCTTTCTGCATGGAGGGAGCACCAAGGTTGGCAGTGGGAGGACAAAGCAGGAGTTGAATGGACTGTTATTTTTGGAGTGGTTTCCTGTGCTCTGTTTGAAGGGTTCTTGCTTGGGCATGTTTGGAAAGGAGCAATGCTTTCATTGCATGGAGCTTGCAGGAGAGAGGAGCCATGGACAAAGGCGTGGGTATTTATGCTGTCTCTTTAGTGATTAAAGGATAACTGTTCACCACACTGAAAAAGTGAAAAACACTGGCTAGAAGTACATCTCCTGGCTAGGAAGGCTTTTTTTTTTTTTTTTTTTTTTAATTTGGTGTTCAATTATTCATACACACTAGCTGGCTTGCAGACAAAGCTGCAGCTCTTCCTTGTTCCTGATGCAGTGTGGGGTATGGGGGCCAGGAATGCTGTGCCCAGCACTGGGCCCATCCAGCCAGCACAGTGGATTCCCAGGCAGCTGATCTCTACACCAAGGGCACCCGTGTCTCAGTGGAGGGGAAAAGAGCGCACTCTTGCACACACAGCCATGGCAGAGCAAGGGAGGGGACCCGAAGCATTGTCTGGATATAATTTAGGCACTATAAACACAGGCAGCAAGAGGTCACGCTTTCTATTCTCATTTTACCCCCTGCAACGTCTCTGCTAACTGGTGCATACAACTTGAACTCTTGTAAAAATTAGCAGAGAGCACAGTCCCGGTGACAGAAAGCTGAACTTTTCCAGCAGCAGGCTCTAAATTCACTGTGTGCACTGAATCCACTTAAACGTTAAAGAGACAGCCTGCTTTCTACTCTTCACTTGCAAATGGCTGCAGTACTAATTAAGAGCAAATTGCTTCATCTGGTTGCGTTAGGACAGGAGAGCCGTCCACCTGTGTGGGGTCAAGAAGTGTGGAACCCCTGGGGCTGCTCCATCCATCCCCCTCACACCCAGGTCAGCATCCAGTCCATGCCAACAGGTCGCAAAGCAGTGGTAATGATATTTGTGTTGACTCAATGTATAATGATACACATTTCACCATGGCCACATCAGCAATGTGCATTGTGTGAGCATTTCTGAGAGACCCTACTGTCCCATGGCAAAGCGTTAACAGGTCTGGGGCTCAAACCGCAAGGTTTAGCCAAATCCACAACATCCTGAAAGGTCCTGGCTCTCCCAAGAGGGAACAGAATGAACTCACAGCTCCTTTGTCCACAGAGACCTTTTTTTTTTTTCATGATGCTCCTATCAACTTACACTTGTGATTTCATATGACACATCAGCATAACAGAAATGCACTTCTTTTTTTTTTTTCTTTTCTTTTTTTTTTTTTTTTTGTCCCTTTTCCCCAAGTTTACATTTGCACGCAAGGATGTGTAACAACACGGAGAATTGATTTCTTCCCCTCTATTATCTTTGGATAACATGCATACCATCTTTGCTAGCTAACAAAGAAATAGGAAACCTCTCTTCTTTTGCTTCAGGATACCCATATGACACCCTGTTCCTGTATTTACTCTAAAGCAGCTGGGCATTGATAGCAAATCAACTGAAAGCCATAGAAGAAGTGCATACCCATTTTCCTCCCCACCATGTGTGAGGAGAGTGAGCACAATGTACCTTTTTTTAGCAAGATTTTTACTGAGTTATATAACATGTTAATGTTTTTAAATTTAAGTCAGCTGAGGGAAGGCCACATTTTTCCTGTTGCTGACCGGAAAAGAACGGTGAATAGAGAAAATCCAGGTTGCTGCAGTTTAGCATGCCTTCCTGCTAGGCTGTTTGTAGCAAAAGTCCAACAAACATTGATAATACTTTACATCAGTAAGCATTAGTGTGAAACAAGGATCTGGTGTGAGTGGGTGGAGTGGGATGGATTGGTTGGGTGCAGCTTTAATCAGTGTCAGCTGTTCAGCACAAGTGTGTCTCATTAAGCGGCAGTATATAGGAGCTCCTTTCACTTCTAGGGTGTGCATTTTGGAGGTTGAGGTGGAGAAAGAGAGATTTTTCTGGTTTAAGATGGCCTATGTAAGCCTGGTTTGTTTTTTTTTGTAGTCTTGTGTTTGGGTGTTAGAGCTGGTGCACAGTGTGCTTTGTACCTCTGTCTCGATACTGTAGGCCTGGGAGACCTTTGTGGTTCCCTGCAGGCAGCCAGCCTGCAGAGGGGTGTTTTTAGGTGGTGGTGTTGTATAAGTTCTCCATCCCTTCTCCATGAGAGATGAGGAAACCTCAGTGCCTCTTGGGGATGATGGCAGAAAGGACTTAAAGAGACCTCTGCAGCTCTGATCTCAGCAACTTCCCAACCCAGCTGGTCCAGAAGGATTGACATCATTTGGCTGCTTATTCACTGAGAATCAGAAGACTTCAAAGGTAAGAGGCTGAGCAGTCTTGAAAGCTCATGTTTTAGTGTACTTGGAACTTGCTTGCTGGTTGCTTCTATAAGAGAAAGGGTCCAAATCAGAAGGTGGCTTCCCAACAGTTTTCTTGGTGAGAAAGTTTGTTGATTTCCAGTGTGTGTGACAAACTGAGCGTGACAAGAAAAGTGGGGAAGTGTGCCCAAAGTGGGAAGGTCTCCAGAGCAGCAATGGTGGCCAAATCCATGTGTGCGTTCTGTTGAAGGGCAGCTGGGTAGGGGCAGTCTTTGGCTGTTCTTTCTCTGTGTAAGGGTACACAGAGAAACTGAACTGTTTATTGGCTTTTTTTTTTTTTATTTGGTTGGGTTGGTTTATTTTTTTTTATTGTTGTTTTTTTTTTTTTTTTATTCTTTTTTTTTTTTTGCTTTGAAAGGCTTCATGGAATGTTAATACTGCTTGTGCTAAGGAGTTTGTGGTGCAGGTCCAGTCTGTAATGCAGAGGCATGGGCAGTGCTGGGGCTGGGCTGGGCTGGCTCAGCCCAGCTTATTGCTTTGATGTGTTTCTCTCTTTCTCTGTATGAAATAAATTTTTTTTCTAGGACTCTGGTGACTAAGCTGAAGTACCTGAGTTTGGCATCCAGCTGTTTTACACAATACCTGCGGCACAATGTTGAACGTCTCGAGTGCTGCCCTCTGCACCTCTTAGCAGAGGAAGTATTAATTTTAATGGGCAGGAGGCAATGAAATAATAAATATGTCTTCATTTATTTGAGTGCTGCAGCATCCTAATGAAGCTTAACAATGTTAGAAAGCACATAACATGGACCAAATCAGATACTTTGGCAATTTCAATACTTCTGTTTAATAAACCTGAAGCCTTTTCCTTTTAAATATCTGTCCATGAAGACTGAAGTCAAATAGTGCTATTAGCACTGTAAAATGGAGATGGGGGGGGGGGGGGGGGGGGGGGAGAAGAACTACTTTAAGGAGTTTATATGAACTCCTTTTTTAATGACTCCTTGCTTACTGCTCTGTCTGTTATTTGTGGTCTCCTCTTAGAATTCTGTGTTATGCTTCCCTTTTCGTATCTGCACTCCCATTTTGGGGTCACAGTTCATAGGTACCCCATGACACCTCTAAATGTGTTAACTTCCACAGTTTTAATTGTTCTTATTCCAAAAGAATCCACAGCACAGGTAATATTTTTTTCTTATTTTTCTGTATTTAATGCCTTTTAAATGGCAACTTGGTGACAGTATCTGCTTCAAACTTTCCAGAGCTCTGTATAAAGTAGAGGTGGCCTATTACTGCTGTAGATTTTGTGTTGAGTCAGTTTGCTTTGAAAGGCTGTGTGAGCATACACAATGTCTGATGATTAGAAACTCTCTCCCCCATTTGTAGAGCCTCAAAGTGTTGTCCGTTAGCAATACATTGTGGGAACAGTGCAAAGGACTGCATTGTGCGTGAATAACCCTGTAGTGTTTGTGGTGATCTTTGTGCTTGTGTATTGTTTTTGTTTTTTTTAATGTGTGAAAAGGCAGTGGCATGCATATTTTTCATTTCCTGATAATTGTAGGATGTAGTTATCAGGGGTGAATGAAGTGAGCTGCGCTTTTTCTGTTCTGATACAATCTTTCACAGTATTAAGAAAGGGGCACTGCTGTATTAAATGCTAACAATGTAGAAGGAGAAAGTACAGTCTTTGGGGCTGATAACGAGTGGGGAGTTTGTGTTATATGTGTCACAGTGAGTGTCAAAGGAGAAAATAAATGTCTCTTAGCAGGAGTTACTGTGCTGTGTTGCAAGTGCACTGAGTAACGTGATGTTACACCTTCCTTTGCTGCTTCTGGGTTTCTCTTGTGTGTGTGCTCACTTTCCATCTGAGCTCTCTGTCTCCCAGATGGTGAAGGAGGCAGAAGCTGAGGCACTGTGTGTGGCTGTGGAAATCAGGTCTGCCCAAACACTGTTACCTGATTTCAGCTCTAAGAATTTGAAAGCTCACCTGGACGTTCTCATTCTGCATGGCCCAGGTGTGGGATTGCTGTGAGTTAACGCCTACATTTCTGTGTCCTGCACTTGCTTGAAGCTTTTTTTTTCCCCCCAGTAAAAGGATCAGAAAGGAGGAAAGCTGGTGTGCTCTGGTTAGTAACAATGCAGGGTCTCTGCTTTACACCGCAGCCTGCATATTAAAACTTGCACATTTTCTGTAAAATAACACTTTGTTAGCCATCTAAGAACTCTGATCCACATCTATAAGCTGTGCAGCTGGATGATCAATTTTATGGATTGCTTTCAAGCACCTCTGTCTGAATGATCACAAAGTGCCATCCTCTTCTCCATGCCTGCAGTTCCTTGCTGGACTGATACTGCTTTCTCAGTATCCCTGTACTTTTCTGTTTTTAATGATGTGATGTGCCTTTTTTTTTTGTGTAGGAAAAGACCAAACCTGTTCAAATTGGAGGTAATTAATTGTATCTTTCAAATGATCTGACTTGTTTGTACACAAGGGAAGTGTGTATAATGTGATCTTTTAAAATGAATAGCTTGTTGGGCCACATAAGGCAGGGGCAGGCTGTCAGCTATGGGAGCCAATACCTAGGGATGTTCCTCTGTGGTGTGATGCTACAAAGTTATGGCACCTGATGTCAGTGCTGCACTGGGAACGGTGGCAGGCCATGATGCTTCCAGCACTTCAGTGCACGGATTTTTGTGAGAATTGTGGACTTTAGGTTTAAGTGTACTTGAGTCTGATAAAAGCTGCAATAAGGGTAATTATTATTATTTGTGTTATTAGTTAGCTATAATCTTCTATCCAATGGATGGCGTGATCTTCCTCTGATATGTAGTATTCAGAAGGCAGGTAAGGGGACTGGTAACTGTTCTTGTATGGCAAATACTGCCAGAGGTGAAGGAAACATGCATGTAGAGGGAAATGCCACTAGGGAGGGAGGCAGGGAGTGATGACTCAAGACTGAATATCTGGGTCATACACACAGCAATAGATGGAGGTGGTCCCTTTCTCCCCCGAATCATTGCTCTTTGCCCACAGCCACCTGTGGGAGTAGGCACTGAGGGTTGCAGCTCAACCAAGGCCTCCACAGACTTTTTTTTTTTTTTTTTTGCTTCCTCTTGTTCATTGTTTTCACTAAATCTCCTTACAGTTCTGGTCCTAATGTAAGTGAAAGGTGAAGGCTTGTGACACTGAAAGCCAGAGCAGCGTGCTGGCAAAATGCTGCGATAAGCTGCTTCCTTCCTCTGAAACATACAGGAGCTGAGGCAGGGCTGAGCCTGGGGCATATGGCTAGGGACACTGCCTATGCCTAGGATCGCAGGGTCACAGAATGGCTTAGGTTGGAAGGGATGCTAAAGGTGACCTAGGTCCACACTCCTGCCGTGGACTGGTTGGCACCCATCAGCTCAGGCTGCCCAGCACCCCCATCTAGCTTGGCTTTGAATGCCTCCAGGGGTAGGGCATCCACAGCTTCCCTGGGCAGTCTGTGCTGGGCCTCACCACTCTTTGAAAGAAGAATTTCTTCTTAATGTCTAATCTAAATCTCCTTGCTCTTTGAGTTTGAAGTTGTTCTTCTTTGTCCTAACACTAATAGACTGTGTAGGCCATCCTTGGATGCCACCTGGCTGTGGGTTCCATTTCATCCCAAAACTCGCATCTTCCTGGAGGAGTACTGCTGAGAAAAATTGAACTTCATCAATGCAGATTGTATAGTTCTCATTTACATATCATAAAAAAGGTGAAGTAGCTCATCTTGATCCTTTAATTAGTTGCTTCTCTTCCTGTACCTCGTTTGTCTCAGGCAGTGAATAGAAGTGAGAAGCTCCCCCATGTGCTGTGCCAGTCCCTTGGTGCTGTGTTCTGTGCCTCTGCTGCAGACACGGTTGTTTGACACCTTCCTATTGTGTAGGGAACAGCCCTCTGTGTGTTTGTTCAGAATATAAGAATATGAAAAATTGCTGATCGTAGATCATCTCCATAAATCTCACAGACAGTAAGTCATAAAACCTCATGTCCTTACATATGGCAGTAGCCCAGGGACAGCTTTACCAGATGTGAGCAACCACCCCTGGAAAAAAATAAATAATAGAAGAAATGGTTTCAGTTGGAAAACTTCTGGTGCTGTTACCAGTGCCTGGAGCAGAGGTGGTGGCTGGGGAAGGCACCTTCCTCCCAGCATCCTCCTGCTGCCTCCATGCCAGGCTGAAATGATGCTCTTAGAGGTAGCTTAAAGGAAAGGTAGCTGGGTTATGGTCTGGAAGCTGTCTGCCATCAATAAGCAAGGCCTGGTTAGCTCTTTGCTCCTCTGGTTTGCATATCTATCAAGCAAAATTAGAGGAGACACAGGAAGGAGGCTTATTGTGTGGTAACTGCCAAGCTATTACATCTCTGAGCTCATGAATATAAGCAAAGTGTTTTGGAAGCAGCATGCAGATTCTGTGAAGTTGCTGGGCTTTGTTCCACATTTGCATGCGATGGTCAAGGTTGGGGTTCCCCCCCTTAATGATGCATCTCTGCTTTTATTGCCATTTTCTTCCCTTTGTGACTCTGTCTGCAAAATAATAGAATGTAAATAGCGGCTAGTGCTTTAAAGTAACTCTCTATGGGCTGAAACTTCAGCAGAGGCTCTCTGTGATTTACCATTTCCAAGTGTGAAAGCTTCCAGCCTAAAGCATTGCAATTTTAACACAGCAGTGGCTGCTGGCCCTGCCTGTCCCAGTGCTTTCCCTCTCCTGAAACCCTGGGATGTACTGGGACAGGGATGAGGGTGAGTTCTGCAGATGTCTGTTCTTCTGTTTGTTGCTTGAGCTCAGGCTGTGTAATCCCAAGTTGTGTGTAGTTATGTTAAATTTTCTTATGAGCTATGGTCATTCTGGACTACATAGTTTTGTTTTTAAAGCCAGATAGTGATATCTTTTCCACTCTGACTTTTGTCTCTCATCCTGTATTATTGACTTAGCATTCCCAAATAAATAAGCAGCAAATGTGGTGAATTTGTCTGTCATGGCTTAGGACTGCAAATAAAGCAGCACAGAGCAGATGGATCGGAGTTGTGGTAGTGCATGAGCTTCTTGTTTTCTACTTCCTCCAGTAATTTTATTTCCCCTGTGCACAGGCAGCAAATTAAAGATTGGTGTTAGAGGCACAAATCAAAAATACATCAGCCAGTATAAAAACGACACCCTGGCATTTGTCAAATGCCTTATCACTCAAGTACTATTTATTGCTGGGTTAATCAGGTTGTATTTAAATTAGTAGGGCAAAGGCAAATAAACCTAATTTTATCTCACTTTTTTGGTTTTTGAAAGAAAGGATTTCAATTTTTAAGGATCATATGAATTTATTTTAAGAAGTTGATTTGATTCAGTCCTAAGGCTTCTCAGGTGAGTTCTCCGCACACATTGAAGTGTAGTCGATGAGTTTTACCTGAGTTTGAAATGCGAAGGATGCCTGAAAGATAACTCCAGGCCCTGATGATCCAAGTTTTGGCAGGGGGCAGTGAGCAGGAGGGAAGCATTCATCTTGCATGTAATGCTTAAGCACTGACTAGCAAAAAGCATCCAGCCTTAGATCTGCATGTTTCACTATGTCAAAGCCTTTACAGATTTTCTTCCTCGAGGTGATGTTATATCCTTTATAGTTACAACATTTGGTAGTTACTTTAAATTATTAAAGGTATTTCATAGGGTTGTATCTCTTTGAGCATAGTTTGCAAAGAGGGCCCCTGCCTGTATTCTTAAGGTAGGTTAATGATGACTTTCCTGGTGCAATGTGTCCAGGACACTGAGGTTAATAAAACCCGTAGCTCTTCTTCATGACTATCATGGGATGTTTAATGTTCAGGAGTGTGCAAGACCTCAGCTTAATGTTCCATATGAAGAATTGTGCTGCCAAGCACTCATCATCCCTAGTGCCGGTGCAGGGATGAGTTCAGTACCTTTGAATGCAGCCATCCACCTTCCTGCTAGAGGGTTGAGGGGATGGGGACAGCCACCAGAACCCCTGGCCAGTGGTTTTGGCCTCTGCTGAAGCCTGCTCAGAGGCAAGGCTCTGTGCAGTGTGGCTGATGAGTCACGCTGAGCTGGCCCGATGAAAGCATTTATTTGATACAATCTCTTTATTTTCCTCTTTCCGCCTTCCCTGCCACCCCCATACAAGAAGGGGAAGGAATGCTTTTTGGGGGAGTGGGAAGTAATGAAAGACTCATATGGGAGAGTTTTCTGGTGAAAGCTCTCCAAAACAAAGACAGAAAGGAGATGGATGTGTGGGGGTTCATTTCTCCCTTCCTCTTCCCCCCCACCCCCTCCCCAAAGTGTTTGAGATTTAAAATAGTCCAGCATTGTTCTGGGACTTAGTGGGCTTTTCTAGCTGTGAACATTGCAGCAAATACCATAGCAATGACAGTACGGTGTTGTCTGTATTCTCTCTGTGCTCTGGCTGGACAGGGATTTTTCATTTCATGCATCATTTACAGCCTTCTGCATTGATCTACAAAGTCAGTGCGTATTGCGAACACAAAGGAAAAGAAGAAAGGGGAGAGAGAGGCCTGAATGACAAAGTTCAGATCTGAAATCAAGCCTTAGCTCAAACTTCCCCAAAGCACTGGCTGTTCCTTATGGCCTCTCTCCTTCTATAAGGAGGGCAGTTTAAATGACAAAGATCAGAGAGAGATTTGAGCAAAGTTCTCAAGTCCCCTCAACTTGAGTAAAATTGGAATTGGGGTTGTGCTGTAACAAAGTCCTAACCCTTGGCTGGGTTTTTCTACTGCTGAGTGTTCTCTGGGCATATCATCTGCTGTGAAATGGTTGCAACAGGCAATTTTGTGTGCTTTTCCTGTAAGCTAAGTCAGTGGGACTTTTCAGGGTGCTAGCAGGTGTTTTTTTGCTAATTCAAGCCAACTTCTGACCTTTGTCAATGATAACTTCCTAAGTAGGTATCTTGCATTTTGGCACTGAGGCAACATGCTCCTTCCAAAGCAGTGCTTCTGCATCCTATTGCAGCGGGGAAGATGGATACAAATGGGGAATGGAAGTGAGATTGAGAGCACAAAGATCAGGTGAAGGGCTTAGGGGTGTTGGGCTGGAGTGACTGTGGTGCAAGTGGAAAGGATGATGAATTTCTCATGTTTCATTCCACTTCCAGTGGAGCCTGCATTTTTTAAAATGAGAGGTCCTTTTTATTAAAAAAGAAGTTAGGTGAGTGATCTAGCTTGTTTGTCCCATCTGGGGGCTTTTATTAAAAAGGGAAGCCCAAGCTCCAGGTAAATGTTGTAATTGTTTCCTTATTTTCCAGATACGTGCTGAGATTTGCCAAATTTCTTTGTCTATCAGGACAGGCTTTTTCTCTTCCCTTTTTTCTTTGAGATAAAAGGTAGCATTTTATGTTGTTTTTTTTTTTTTTTAAGCTCTGTCTAGGCGTGTTTCATACACATGCAATTTTGCTTTATCACAGTAACAAGCACCCTAATCTCCCCCATCTGCTTTAATGAACTACTAGTATAATCTTGTCATTTCAGTTCACCATACCTTGCTGTTCAGTGAAGTCTCATTTCCCGTGCCAATTGCCAAAGGCCATTAGTCAGCAACAAAGCCGGCTCACTAAAACCAAACCCAATCGAAAGCAAGGAGGTAAAAAGTTTGTCTGGAGCTGCTCATGTGGTGGCTGGGCTGGTTTGGCAGCTTGTTGGACCTGGCTGCCATGCCTGTGCCACTGGGGCTGTTACCACCATGAAGGACCGAAACGTCCCCCGGGATGCAGGTGGCTCCTCACGCCTCCGCCCAGGCGGTCTTTTTTTTTTTTTGGTTTTCTCCTGGCATCTGTAAGCTAACGCCAGCTGTAAGGCATCCAAACCTCCACAAAATGGCTGTCCCCACCTACACCGCTCCCCTTCCCCAGCGGCGCGTATTGGGCAATGCGTGCTCTGCGGGTTATATATAGAAACCAGGAGTGCAGGGTGCTTTAGAAACAGCCTTATGTCCTCTGAAGGCAAATCCCAAAGTCTGTATGATGAAGCTACGTGTGGTGTTGAGGGAATGACTTGATGGTCTAGAAAATCCTCTTGGCCTGGGCTTTGTGTTGCAGTAGTGGCATGCCAATGCCTGCTGTGTGGGCCCAAAGGCAATCATAGGGGTTGAGGGATGCTGGAAGGTGTATCTAGAGCAGCTTGGGGACAGGAGGGTATGTCGGTGCTGTGTGAGATGGTTCCTCTTCTCCTGAGTTCTCAGCATCTGCTATGTCTCTCCATGCAGTTGGGGGCTGCCTGCAGTGCTCCTGGTGATGTGCCACTGCCTAGGAAAGCACTGAGCTCTGTGTGAGGCTGGATGTATGCTCTTGTCAGTGACCCTTGGGCTGCTGTGGCTGGAACAATAGAAGCCCCCTGTTGAGTGCTGTGGAGTCACCTGAGAGGTGGCCCTCAGCCCCTCTGATCTAGCAGAGATGATGTTGCAAGCAAGTGTTCAGCCTTGTATCACGGTAACAAACTGTTTCCTTCTAATCTGGATATATTGGGCCTCACTGTGAGCGTTTTATGCTTTTCCTTTGAAAGTATTCCACTAAGGTATTTCTAGGTCACAATCAAATATCCTCCTTACCTTTGAGCTAAATGACTGGAACTAGGCTTTCAGGTCTTCAGATCAATCTTTGATCTCTTTGTTAGGGTGTCCATGAGAGGCAGCTTGTGCCAGATGTAATTGGTGTTTAGCGTTGTGGTCGTAAGAGCGAATGAGAACAATCCCATAGTCCTTATTGCCTCCCCAGATTGCTATTGGTTACAATCACTTCAGAGCCAATATCAGGTTATGTCAATCATTACTGCAGGAAATAGGCCCTTGACACAGAGGAATCCCACTCAATAGCTTTCTATATCGTGATTGATTTCAAGACTTACAATAAAAATGTACCAGAAGGTTCAGAAGATCCAATAAACCTCATATTTTCTGTTCTCACTTCTCTCCAATCTGATGAAGATAAACTTTTTTGGCGTTCACCTCTTCCTTTGTATGCCTTTAGTGTTTCCACTTGTGGTACAACTGTAATTACTACTTCCATTTGCCACTACTTTGAAGGCGATCTTAAACTCTGGGTGAGTGACTATTCAACTGAACATTGCAAGGTTTAGTAGATCTAGAATCTCAAATTAAGCTGCCTCAGAATTGTTACCCCAGGGACCTTTTCAGCCTGGAAATTTTCTTGTCTTTGCTGAGTGATGCAAGGCCAAAAGTGATTTAGGGGGCTGTCTCTCTCTCAAGCCTGATCTCATCAGTGTAAGACATCTTTTTAAAACACCTGGGCAGTGAGGAGCCTAAGAGTCTCCTTGAAAGAGTTGCAAGATGAAGATGAGAGGATTTATGACCTGGGAGGCCAGAGCAGAAGTCAGAATGGGGCTACTGGGAGCCCTGGCAGGCTTTGGAGCTGGGCAGGGGAGGTGGTTATTCAGTGTCTTTTTCTTCTTTTCTTTTTTAATTAAGTGTCTTTCTAATGGTAGTATTAACAGTAATTAATTATAATTAAGATTGGCAATCACTTCTCTGAGCAGTGATCGGCTTTTTGCAATCCACTATGGGATCTCTCATCTCTTCTTGCTCAACATCTCCGGCTCCTTTTGGATTATGTATACTGGATGGAGTGGTAATGCTTACAGGTATGTTGAGCCAGTGTTTCTCTCTTTTAGATATGAAAATTAACTCTCAGTAAAAACCACTGTGCTCTTTAGAGATATTGCTCTGATGTTTTTTTTTTTTTATTAAACTGTTGTTTCCACTTGTGTTAATGACATAGATATGTCACCATGAAGGCCAATAGGAGAGCATGGTTCTTATCTGCTGTAATCTAATAAGCTGTCAGAGGAAAAAAGGAGGTCAGCCAAATGCGGCTCCTTTCAGTTTAAAATTCTGAAAATGACTCACTCCTTATTTAGTCTTATAATGAACTCACGCCCACTTAGGGCAAGCTTCTAATTTCAGTTGCTCTAGAGTAAATCCAGGAAGCTTCCACTGCAGTGGATGAAGTTCCTGTCCATTGGCATAGATGCAAATGAGATCAGATCTAGCCTCATGTGCTTGTAGCTGACGATGACAAAGACCTCTGTCCTGGATCCCCCATAGCTCTTAGGAAAAAGAAACCAAGGGTGTGTGTGTTAGGCTTCTGACAGCAGTAACACAAAGGAACTTGGGTGCTGAAATTCCTTGTGTACTTGTGGAGGGCTGTTAAGGCCTGTTGGCAATGATTACATCAGCCCATTGAGAAAACCTCACAGAATCATAGAATTGTTTGAGCTGGAAAAGACCCTTAAAGGTCATCTAGTCCAAATCTCCTGCAATGAACAGGGACACCTGCAGCTCCATCAGGTTGCCCAGAGCCTGATCCAGCCTGATTTTTGAATGCCTCCAAGAAAACATCCAGAAATAAGTTCTCAAAAGGCTGTGGAAATCACTAAAATCTTGAGACTGCTCAGGCTAACAAAGGTGCTTCCTGACATGCTAGGAATTTTGCACTTGAAGGTCACTGACTTGGATTAAGGGACAATATCTAACCTGGAGACAACCTTTGGTGTAAGAGGGTGTTTGAGTTGCTAGGAGGAGATCAAGCATTGTGGTCCTTCATATCTGAGTGCAGACATCTAGGGAAGAACACCACAGCAGGGCACAGTAGCAAAGCCCCACTGGACAAGGACTAGCTTCATCTTGTGCATCTGCAGCAGGAAGGATTGCCTGGGGGAAAGTGATGCTTTCCAAACCAGAACTTGTCCAAACTGCTCAATTGAAGCAACGCTATACCTGGGGAGAGCAAAACAAGGAAAAAAGCCTCAAACCCTAACCCTTTCAGAACTGCAGGCAGTCAGGATGTAAGCTTTATATCCACAAGATGAGACCTCAAGAGATGACATCAGCATGTGGATTTCAGAGGTGACTCAGAAGGAAGACAGCCACCTACTCAGGCGGAACGCTGCTTCCTGGGCTCCTGGCCCACTGTTGGCTGAGCCTGCCCCAGTCATGCACCAATATAAGGGCTCGGCTGCAGGACATGCACTAGATTCAAATAACTTATTTAGTGCTGACTTTGCCTCCTGAAAAAGCATAGTGGAGGATGTTTGCTTTGCTATGACTTAGAAATGTCAGGAGTGAGCCTGTCTGTGTCCTGGGTGAAGATCACTGAGGCACTTCTAAGTTCAGCTGTCAAAACCTGTGGTGATTTATTATAATTTGATGCAATTCCTAGAAATTACTTTCAATACATGCATTGTGTAATTGTTTCATAAGAGGGTTGTTTCTAATCACCTGGCAGGAGCAAGGTTCAGGCTAACATCAGCAAGTGTAACTAAGCAGGATGCTTCCAATATTTTAAAGCCAGATGCTCTTTTCATTGTGTTCTGCAGCTTTTCTTGATGACTCTCCTATTCATTTTTGTCCTGGACTATAAAAAAAAAAAAGGGGGGGGGATGTGCTTTAAACATGGAGATAGCTTCTTGGCTGGCAAGACTTCTGTTGTTGTTCTTCTGGTTTCCAACAGCCTGAGTCTACTGCAGAGCCAAGTGTAAAGCTGTGCTGGGAAATGCTGTGCTCTGACAACCCAAAAGCTTGCATCTCAGTGCCTCTCATTTCATGAAGGAGAATGAGACACCTTTAAGCTCTAGGAGGGCTCTAAGCCTCGGTCCTTTAGAGGGCTCTGGCATTTAGTTGGTGAAAAGAAGACTTCTAAAGCAACAGTGACTTTCAGGGCTTGATTTCTTTGGTGCAGTGGCAGAATACGTGTTTATAGCACTGACAGAAACATTCAGAGGATGTTACTCAGTGATGAATTTCAGTTTCAGACCTGAGCTGCTTTCACAAGTGTTCACATCTCACTTGCCTTTTTGCTCTTTTCCCCTCTTCCTGTGAGCTCTGGATCAGTACTGTTTTGGAGGGGTGGGGAAAAAAAATTGTTGCTATAGCTCAGAGAACCACTGCACATGGCAACAAGTCATCTAGTTTGATGTTTCACCGTAGCACCATTTGTGATATTGCATATGAATTGCAGAATAGCATTTCAAAGCTAAGAAGCGATTCATTCCCTGTGCAGATGTGACCAAAGGTCCTGCATGTCGCATGTTCTCCACTCCGTTTGGATGGCACTGAATATTAAAATGTGTAAGAGCTGATTTGTTTTCCTCCAAAAGCAGCACTCAAATTAACTCCATGTAAGGCTCTCATAACACTGATACCCCTGTAGCTTTACCTGTCATTTGTTTGAACAGCACACTGATATCCTACTATGCATGATGGCAAGCCAGCAGAGGTGTTACCCCAGCATGTTGGTGAAGTCCCAAGGCTTCCCTGGCTCTGGGGACATGGTGAAGGCTGCTTGGTGCCCATGCCAATGAGCTGATGCCTGTCTGTCCCTCTGGATGGCAGGGCAGTGGAGTGCTTCTCATAGAGGAGCCCCATTTTGGGGGCTCAGCCAAGAGGACTGCTGCGAGAGGCTGAACAAATGCAGATATTAAGGGTCTGAGCTCCTTCTTTCTTAACTGGTTAAAAATAAGTAGGGAGCAGAGTGGAAATTCCCACTGTCTGTTTTGAACCTTGCACTGCTAGAAAGCAAACTCTGCTCTGAGGTGCACCTTATCACTAATTGCTGATGAATTTTCACCTCCGAAGCGTTTGCTCCAGTTCCGATTGAGGAGCTGTATTGGTTCATATTTAGCTCCATCCCTTCAGCTTAGCACAAGTTGAAGCAAAACTGGAAGCCCCAGTCATGTTCCTGGAGGCTTTGCTGAAGTGCTGTTGTCACGCTGCCAGCTGCAACCTGTCCCTAGGGCTGCAGCATCATGGTATGAAACTGGGGCTAGGAACTAGTATGCATTTAAAAAAAAAAAAAAAGTGTTTTTTAAATTAAAAGTTTTCACGTAATTGGTCTTCTGGCAAATAATGATTTGAAATGGCACGCCTGCACACCAGATCTCATTGTTAATTGGTCAATCGACCTCTAGCTGACTGGCATATTGCTCTGATCATCTGAAAGCCTTTTGGCAGCAGTTGCACGGCTCAGGTTAGTTGCTCCTGCTTGTACAATCTGGTTGCAAAATGTCATTGCTCTGAATCATCGGGGCCAGTGCCAAGCCCACGGGAAGGGCTCCCTGAATGCTGCTGAGCTTGGGTTGGAGCACTGGGCACACTGCAAGGGCTGTGCTGGCCCCATGCAGATATCTGGTGGTGACAGCAAACACAGCCCCAGCGCTCACTCTGATCTCAAGTAGCGCTGCGAGCCCTTTATCAGATTTTAATACAAAACAAGGGCAATTAATTTCTACGCTGCTCTCTTATCTCACTGATCTAACAAGCCCTATCAAAGTTGGGTTTCTCAGTTCCCGTTCCTGAACATGAGCTGCAAAGCAGTTACAGTTCAGAAATCTATAATTCAAACTTCAGGACTGGTGGAGGACCATGCAACTCTTTTCATAATTGGTTTTCGGGCCGGTCTGTTCTGTGATGTATAATTGTTAGCAGTTGTAAAAAGATAACTCGCATTTCTTTTAAAAAGCCCAACGCTTGCTCTGTGCAGATAAAAACTGTCAGAAATTATGTTCAAAAAAAAAAAAATCATAGAAGTAGAGAGACATGTTAATAACCAAAGGTGAAGTTTCATTTGGAGGTCAACGGGAGCTATTAAAGTGGTCAGTAATTCTGGGGTCTGCCGGTAGCGATTTGACCATACCACTTATCTACTCTGCTCCATGCTTAAGCATCTCTCTCAGTGGAAAAAATAATCCACTGAGAGGAATACAGGAGGTCAGAGGTAACGACGGAGAAAAAGCAATATTGTCAAAATAAACCAGGCTTTCAAGTACAGGCATTCAAATTTGCAGTCCATTAAAATGTTTTGAGTTGGGTGATTTTACTGCACTGCTTGGACATGCATTTAAAATCTTGCTTTTCATTATGAGAGAGATCAAGCAGATCATGTTAAAAAGGGTGTAAGCTGAGGAATGGCATCTCATGTTGTCATGTGAATGTCTAGTGGAAAAATGGCAATTTCAAGATCTGGGATTTTGAAGATATTTGGCCCTAATAGGGCCGAATAATCAGTGTGGGTACAATAAAAATTTGGTCTAGAACTGCTGCTGTCACTGGGCATAAGAAATCCCGCCTTGTTGGCTCCTTCCTAAAATGCAGTGTCCCAGTGTGCTTTTGCTCAAACTTTTTTGAGCAAGCTTGTCCTATACATCTTAATTATGTGGAATAATTACTGAGGAAGTTGTGTTATCTGTCTGTATGAACAACAGTTGTTTACCTGTGTGCTGCATAGTTTACAGGTATATGCTTACAGGTATATTCAGTATAACTCGAAGTAAACTTCAGCACTCCTTTTTTGTTCAGAAGAAACATCCTGTGGTTTAAATGATGCTTTGGTAAGTCTTAAAGAGCAAGTGCTCACTGGCACTTCTATAATGCATATTTCTTTATTTGAAAACTTGGGATGAGTTTGGTAAATGTGGATTATAGCAGGATAATTTGTTTGGGTTGTTCTCACACTTGTGTGTGAGGCTGCAGTGTCTCCCTACTGCAGGTATTTCTCCTATACATTCAATCTACTTATTTAAATAAAAACATCACAGAAGTTTGCCAAGCTTAATTTAGAGCCCAACAAGAAAATACATAGTGAGGCATGCGATGAGAATATCCTGTTTCTGTGCCTCTTCAACTGCTCTCATTTTCTAATACTTGAGGCAATTCAGTGATCTTATTGATTCATACTTGCACTGCAATGCCCCTTTTGCAATGGGATCCAGCAGGAGTGAAACCACACACCTGCACGTGCTTGGAACTCGCAGCAGTTTGCAATCTGCTGTGTCTAGCATTGCAACAGGTGTTACCCAGGTGCTGCCAGTTCAGGTTCCTGGTATAACCAATGCTGCCATCATATGTGGTGTGTGTATATTGTGGGCTGTTGTGCCATACCTGGCCCATAGCAGGGATAAATGTGCGTGGCAAATTCCCTGCGCTACCGTGTTTAAATTTCCCTTATTTGTTCCCATTCCTTTCTTCTTGTTTTTCCTGTTCTGTATTTCATTATTCTTTTTCTGTCGCTTTGCAAGAGGGATACAGAGACTGCAGCAACACCCACTGGTGGCAGCAATGGCAGCTGGATGGTTCCTGTTAGCTAACCATTATCAGGCAGCTCCGCGCGCCGGGTGAAGGCACAATATTGCTTTAACACCCCTCTGATTTCCTTCCTCCCAGGGGGCAAATGCTCTGCAGAGAAACCTCCACACTGCTGACCACAATTGCTGTAATTTGTTAGTCTAATGGGAAAAAGTACACAGCCTTTCAAAACTGGAAGTATGAAATAATATTGTGTGATACTTTATATAAATGGTGCTTGCAGTTCGAAGTACCTCTGGTTCAGCTGAGCTCTTCCCTTGGAGAACCTTGATAACTTGGGTTAACTTTTCTTGGTAGGAAAAGCAGTTGTTAGCAAGGCCAACAGCTAACTCTGAGGTGTAATTCTGTGTGTTTGTGTATAAATTCATGGACTGTCTGAATAAAGGGAAGGTTTGGGTTTTACATCTTTTATTCTATAAAGCTGTATGGTAGCTGGTAATGCTGTGGTGCTCTGATGCAGGGATTTGTGTTGTGTGATAGGCGGCAGAGTCAGGAGAGGCTCAGTAGTGTTGTATTGCAGTGATGGGACTCGGTATTTGTCCAAATCTCACCTGTGTTTCTAAAACAGGTATTTAGGTTTCCAAGCCCAGCTGATCCCTGTGATCCAAGGCTCCTGTCTGTGGTGGTATGGAGGGGATACTAAAGGTCCTTGATGTCAGCCTGTTCCCCCTCTACCACCCCCCCTCCCCCACACAAACACACCCTGCTGCCAGCTGACTGCAGGTACATTGCAGTTCAGAGGCATTGCTGTAGAGGGCTTTCATAACACACTGGACAGGGATGCTGGGGGGAGGGGTGGGTGGCAAGGAACTGTGAGCAGAAATTAAAGAGATCTCTATATGGGAATCAATCTTTGCCTATAGCTGATCAATATTAATAACAGAGCTGAGTGACTGAACACGGTACGTGTTTTATTATGAGAGAGGGGAATAAAATCTGGGGCAAAATACCTCTGCTGCCAATCGGACAGTATCATCCAAACTTGAATAGGTTGTACAGCTGCTGCTGGCAGTTTTTCAGACAACGCTCCCAAGTTTGCACATTGTGAGCTATTGGAAGAATCTCTGTTGTTAAATTTGGAAGATGTACTTGAGGTCCAAAATATTTTCTAGAATTCAAGAAACTGGGGAATCTGAGAGATTAAGAAGTGATGCTGTAAGAGGATGCCTGAAATATAGCTTATATGGTGTCGTATGCCTTAACTGGAACATGCCTGAGTCAAATATGAATAAGGTGAGGAAGTTTTGAGCTATTAGCAACTTTCTAAGCTTAGTGCAGGTTCATATGTTTCCAAGTTCAAAGACAGCTTATCCATTTTGTCCTTGAACAACAAGCTGAACTGGAAGGATATTTCCTCTGAGGCACAGGAGTCCCCTGCTTTGGTTGGAGGCTTTTTGCAGCCTAGGCAAGGAGAGACACAGGATGAATCTTTCAGTGGTTCCTGCTAGAAACCTATTTGTCTCCAGCTTTCTGTAGGGGGGGGGGGGGGGGGGAGGGAAGCTTTCTTGTAGTTTCAAGGCCGTGAACCTCAGCAGAGAGACTAAATGAGAAGGAAAAAAAAAATCAGATGATCCACTTCTTAGAAATCCTTGTCACTAGGACATCTTGTTTCCAGTTCTTCTCTCTCAAGAGTTCATTTCTCTTCAAATATTTACCCAGGGTAACCTCTGAATTGCAAACGCACTTATCTCTGCTTTATATCAGCTTTAAGGATTAGGAGTATGGATCTGTTTTCCAGACTGACCGTCTGACGGACTGACCTGCGTTGGTGTGCTCACCCTACAGCATGTGATGCACCTCTTGTCAAAACCACAATTAGTCAAAACCCTTTACAGGAAACATGAGCCCAACAAGGAGAGAGAAAATTGGAAATCACGTGTTTCATACATAACCTGTGCGTGGCATGAAGGTACAGGAAATTTTTCTGCTGCCACTTGCTCGCTACACTTAAGTCAACGATGAGAGCAATCAACAGATTGATGCTCTTTAGGGCATTTTTCATCTTCAAAACAGTTTCAATCCTTTAGAAATAAATCTTCACTCCATACCTGGAGAAAAATAGGTACTGTAGTCAGAACTGTTTCAAAGCTAGTTAGAGCTGCTTTGAACCTACGGTCAGGACATGGGCATTTTGAGAGCCTTGCTCTGTTTCAAAATAGAGTAAAATTTTTTTTTTCAGTTTTTGAATGGGATTATAGAATCAGCTGTTTTTGTTATTAATAATAATATTTAGTCAGTGCTTGATAAAGGGATGTGAGTGGACTCGGGATGGAGCTCATAGTTAATCTTGCACTGCTCTCCCAAAAACTGCTGGCACTCCCAGCCCTGTGGCTGTCATTGATTAACCTCTACCTGAAAGGCGAAGAATTGAAACCAGCATTGCATTTTACTTCTCTTAATTGTATGTTGCACCTCCTCTCCCCCAGATAGATATTCTGAGGCTTTGCTGCTTCGAGTAAAAAATTAATGAAAGCAGGCTTAGCACTCACACATAAAATGAACCAAGGAGCATGAGTGATGGAGGAACAGTAGTTTTGAGAAAGACTGACTTCAGAGCTGAGCTTCAGTATGGCTTGTCTTTATAAGCAATAAAGTCATCTCATGTCAATTATGAGAAAAATGTAACTGGATAACAGATGACTCTGGTGTGACTTCACAGTGCTGATGTTCAGAGTCTGTAGATGTGTAGGATTGTGAGTACAGCCTGCTTATATTCATGAAACTACTAAGCTGGATGGTGTGAAATTTATAGCCGGCATTCTCAGTAAAGTTCCTCCACACCAGCCTTGCTGCCCTTTATAATGTCCAATCTCGTTATCTCCCATTAGGATTTCATGATGCTGCTCAGTGTGGTGGGTCACCAGTGTCTGGGCACTTCTCATACCTTTCTTCCAGTGTGATGTAATCTTTTCTAAGACGGGCAGCCCATGTGATAAAACTGTTTCAGATATCTATTAATATTTTAACATGCTTTTAAGAAAATTTGGCCTTTTGTAATTCTGGTCTCAGAACAGATGCATATAATGGTTAATGATACGCATTAAACTCAGAGCAGCCGTTCTGTAGATATGTTTCCTTTGTTTGGATTCACATTTTAACATCTATTATTTAAAAAAAAAAAAAATAATCTTTGTCAGTTATTTGTTTAGAGGCTAGAGTGAGTTAATCTGATAGCAGAAGAAACCTATTCCTGCATTTCCAAAGAAAAAGTTAAGGTTAAAATCCTGGCTCTGGATTTGCCCTCTGCTGAGCAGCTCCCACTGAACTCAGCAGGACCACTGTTATGCCCCTAAGACCCTCAAAAAATCTGGTAGACACAAACTGATGACAAAAGGTGACAGGATTCTACTGACCAGAGAGCTGTGTTATTTGGGGGGAAAAAAAAATCTGCATTTACCTGATCTGACATTGCCATGTACATGGTGCACACAGGGTTCCCATTTTGAACTACCTGCCCTGAGCAGCATGGAGCAATGCTTCTGCATGGCAAAAGTTATCTTCCACACCTGCTAAGTTGTGGCCATACAAAGGAAAGCGCACAGTATGTTAATAGAAATCTATAAATTAATCTGTGTATAGTACCTTGCTAACACTTAGATTTTATAGGTATCATGAGCTGAAAGCTTTACCAGTCATTCATCCTTGATTGTGTTCATTATGGGAATATGACATCTCAATACCAAATATCGGCACATATAATAAAACACTTCAGTGAATTAACTGGATGATTGGTATGGTATTTCTCATTTCCACTAATCAGAAATTTAGGATGTATTACTTCTGATGAATTTTTAGACATTCTCATACAGATAAATTAACTAACTGGCTGTTAATAACATTCAAGGGATTTAAACTAATATATTTCCAGTCTTTTTATGAAGTTGATCTTAATCTGTAAGCATGCATTGGAGATATGGAAAGGGTGAAGGTGTGTCTGCAGTTATTCCACTTAAGCAATAACAGGAGTACTTTTCTTTCATATATACATTAAAATACCAGTCAAATATTTTTGCTCATTGAAGTTCAGAAGTAGGAATAGGAATGTTCTGGGCACTAGAAATCCAAGAAATGCTGAAACATGAGCAGATGTCCAAGCACAACTGGTTAATCACATCTTGCAGGTAGCATCGCTGTGGTGTGGGTCACGTTGTTGAGTCTCTAGACCTCAATTGGCCTGAGCAATGAGCTCTGACACTGTCTCCCTATTCATCATAAAGGAGAAAGTTGTGGTTCTTCTGATGACATGCCACCATTAAGGAAACCTTTAGATTTTTGTCAATGCCGCAGTATTAATAGCATAAACTTTGACTCAGCAAACTGTGGTTAAAGACCTGAACGCAAATGCTCTCTGCTTGCTGAGATTTGGGTATTGCATAAATCCTGTGTTGAATAGGACCCTACCAAGCAGGTTCTTGAAGTAAAGCCAAAGTTTGAATATTTTCCTCAATTGAGCCTGGTACACTGTTGATCAATTCAACTTCATTACTGTTTTTCTTGTTTTCTTGAGCTACACAACCTATTTGTACTAATGCCTTGTGCCTTCTTTTATGTGCTTGTGGTATTGCTGCTCGCTGTGTCCTGAATGACATGCACTTCTGAGGCAGTGATGTGACCTCAGCAAGGAGAAACTGCTTGTCTTAGTGGGGTTCGAGAGCTTTTTATTTTGCTAAAATTAAATTGGATTAAATCTGTATCAATATTCTACAGATGAAGCCTCATAGCTAAACACCCTGAAATCCTCAAATGAAGGTGAGGCGAAACTGTGTACATGTGCATCTCACCTGCATGTGCACCTATGCCCCCAGTGCCAATAGTAACACATGCTCCTGTTTGTACGAGCAAGGAAAAAGAATTTGCTCTTCAGGCAGGCTGATACTTCAGTGTATCTTTGCAGCACAAGCTATGCATATAGATGCCCCAGTAGGGAAATTGGACTTTGGTATGTTTCATCTCACTTCTGCCTTTTAATGAAGCTTAGGAAGCGCAATATATAAATACATTTTTCTTACTATTAAATCTAAAGACATCTCTCATGATTGAAATGAGTCTCTGAATCGTAGAGAAAGACACTGGCCCTGACTCATATTCACACTGTTTAGGTTTAGCAGTATTTCAGACTGCTCCTGAATTTCGTTACAGTAAATTATATATATCTTAATGTGTGGTAGACAGTCACCTGCTGTAATCAACTGTCCTGTATTTAGAAAGAAATCCCAATACCAATGAGATGGTGCAGCGTGCACTCTAAGTAGAAAAAGCATTTTAGTGGAGGGGAAAAATGATCAGGAAGAGGTGCTTTTGTGTCTGCTACAGCTGTTGTGGTTTGTATTCCATATCAGACTGACAGATGAGATAAACGCCTCACATTTTAGTCAGATCCTATTGTTTTGTCTGAGTTACTTAAATGTATTTACAATCTCCAAAGCACTTTTTTTTAGTAATGGTAGTGAAGTCCTTCCAGAAGGAATAAAGATGATATAATGTTCTCGAGTACCTCTGTCTTACTAATGGAATGACTTACGTTACAGGGGATATTGTTCTGCTGAGCTCCACTAAAATACATATTTACTAGTCAATCTAGTCGCCGTCTTGGCAGTCAATGCCATGATATCACAGCACTGTGTCTTTCAGGAGAAAAACAAAGCAAGCAAATATTCCTTCTCTGGGATTTTTTTTTATTTCCATTGATGCTTCTGTATTTAGAAAAAAAAGCCACCTTATTAAATAAGAATGAGGCACCTTTACCACATGGTATGGCGATCGTACACTTCTCTGGGATTTTATATAGCAGAGAAGTAGGGCATGGCAGTGATGTGCACGTGGCTGCAGCTAACATCCCTGCTGCGTCTGGTCAGCTGCTGGACCAGGAGCTCATCACACCGCAGATCAAGCAGAGGGCCATTTTGACAACTTGCGACCTTCATTTTCACAGTGAGCCACCACAAAGTTATTTAGCAATGGCATTCCTGTAATGGTGGCACATTGGGGAAAATTGAGCATTTGATGAACCTTCAGCTCGTGCTTCTGCCCTGCGTGTCACTGGCCTAGAAGGAGCGTGCAGGGCTGAAACACAAACCTGTATGTGTGCCTCTGCCTTGGAATAAAGGGGATAAAAGAAGTGCAAAGGCTTTGCAGAAGGGTCTCTGTCTGCAGAGAGAACTGGATTCAGGAGCTTGGGCAGGTCTTCAAGTGCATCCTTATCTTTCTGGGGCATGATGGTCCTGAGGATGCTGTACTTGAGATAAGCAGCTCTGCATAAGGTGTACTTGGACTCCATTTGCCTTGTTTGGTTACTCTTCCTATAACAGCACCTGGTGTTGGCCAGGGGTGGGAAAGGACAACCCTTTTTGGGATAAAAGGGAGTATTTCAGGAGTTTATATGGAGCCATACAGAGCAATTATCTAATTTATTTTTGGTGAAGTTGTTAAAAAAAAAAAAAGAATAAATATTCAATAGGATCGGAATGTTTTCCAGCAAGTGAAATGCTCTTATTTTGTACCTGTGTAACCTGTAATTTGTTTTGTCAGTTAGCTCAAAGTTCTGCCAGCTGTGAAAAAAGCTATTGCTCGTACCTGCCATTCAGTGTGGGTGAAATGATCTTTGTAGATGAAGCATGTGAATATCAGTTTGTTACATTTATAAAGAGCTTCAGGGTACTTTGGCATGAAAGGTCCCATAGTAGTGAGAGATATTGTTACTATAAAAACATTTTATCCTATTTTACTATGATGGTTTATTGAGTTTTAAAGTACTTTGCAAGGCAGGCATATATATTAGCAGCAGCAGAACAAGATGGGAATAAATACACATTTTCAAATGAACTTTCTGGGCCGAATTCTGCTCCAAGTTCTATGTGCTGGGAACTTGAAGAGTGTTTATAAAAGATTTGGAGCTGATTTAAATAGTTTCTGTATTCTGAATGAAATCACACCTTGTTTCACATTGGGGTAAAAGTGAAGAAGATCTCAAACCACAAAGTTTTGAAAACGGTTTTGTCCTTCTCCAAAGATCCCTTTTGTGAAAGGTGATAGGGAGATGTTGTCCATTCCAAAGATCAGCATTTAATCTTGATATTCCAGTCTTCCTACAATTCTACAGAAAAAATATGTAGATCTTAACATTTTCCCGTTGTGCATTTGCACCTCTTTATTACTACTTTTAGCCAAAATAATACACTGAAACAAAACTGTATTAGCACAGTGCCGCTGAAATATATTTCGGCGTAAAGTTGAAGAAATTCACTGCACGTGGAAAAACATATTGACCTCTTGAGAGAAAAATAAATTAAAATGAAAGCCCAAAATCAGTGTTGATGAATAATTTAAATTATGATTTCTCCTCCCCTGCCTTGATGACTCACCTTATCGCACCCGCTCACTAGAAATGGCGGTAAAATTAATAGGAACTATTCTCAGACTCGAAGGTGATATTGAGCATGTGGCAATGGGTACGAAAAAAAAAACCCTCATATACTATAAAAACACCATCCTTAAAAAAGGTGACATAGGCCTTTAAAAATAGCTATTCCGATCCATTGTGCAAAGACACTGACAAAGATTGACAGCTTTTAGGAAGGTGTAATGTTCCCAAGCCAACTGCTAGCACAGCTCAACAAGATAAAGATCAGTAATTCGATCCGGAGGAGGAGGCTAAATGTTAGAGGTTAAGCTGCTATGTTCCTACTACTAATCAAGCTTCAACACCTTATTTTAGCATCATCAGACCTCAATAAGGAAATAGTGAATTATTAAAGCTGCAGCATCCTGGTACACATTGATGCTCTTCTGAAGAACTGTGGCTTAAAGCATGCTGGCTGTCTTAATTGACGTGTGCTGGAACTCAGTGACTAGGTCCTGATGTGCTATTTTTTTCTTTCTTTTGCTTGGATACTGGTAATTTAAGGTTAAGTTACTTTTAAGGTGCGGTATGCTGCCCTAATGAGGAGTTAATGGAGTGGAACAGTGATCGCTTGTACAAACTATACCAGACAGGCACCTACTGCATATCAAAATCTAGACACCATGCATCCTGACACTGCAGCTACTTTTGTCCCGGTCTCTATCAGCAATTTTTTTTAACCACAAATTCACTATGCTTTCCTAACAATGTTGCAGCTCCACTGGCTGCACTCTCATAAACCCTATTCTGTCCCAGTGTCTCTTGAGCTGCTGGCTGATTTCTGCCAGCCCTGACTGATGGTGCAGTCCTACAGAGGAAAGCGGGGCAAGGAGTGAACTCCTCAGCAGCCAGCACACATGTGCAGGACAGACATGGGCAGGGGCTTCTGTGGTTCAGTGCCTCTGAGAGAAGGGTTTGGCTGAGCATTGTGGTTTTTGCACGCTGTGGGAGCTGCTGTAGTTCATGCAGTGATAGAAGAAGAGTTTTGGTTGGTCAGTTGAGGAATTGCTTTATTTTGGAACATCGCCTATGTGTCTATAATACCATAATAACCAGGGAGTTCTGAGGACCAAATCCTGCTTTGATCTCCTATGAAATGTCCCATTCAGGAGGCACAAGTCAAGTCTTCAGATCAGTTTTGCTCTAACAGGAGATGCACAGCAATGATGGTGCTCTCTAATTTTAAGTGACCTCTTTTGGGGCCAATACGCATGTTGTAGCTTTCAGAAAACAGTGTCATTCCCAGCTTGGGAACTGTATCTCTTGTAACTGATTGCTTTAGCATTAATTGCACTGTGGCATCCTGTGCATGTGGAAAATGCAGAGTAACCTTGCAGAGCTGATGCTGAAGGAAATCCCAGGAAGCATGCAGTTATTGCACAGATCAGTGTGATGGATACACAGCCTCTTTGTCCTTGCAGGAATCTTTAACTCTCAAAAAAAAAAAAAAAAAAAAAAAAAAGTGAAATGTTTCCATTTCACAAATGAGTCCTCCTGGCATCTTCTATTCGTTCCTGTTAAAATTACTGACAACTGTATGCATTTCTATAATATTGCTTCAATCTGCATCACTGGGAAAACCGAAGAGCTTATTAAAGAGATTTATTCTTTCAGTCTTCAAGGTGTAGAGCAGCTCCTTAGAAATGTGCTCCATCAGCTTGATATATGACTGTTTGTGGAAGGGGCCTTTTGGTTAAAAGGGGCTTTAAGTGGAACATGTTCACCCTGTTTGAAGGGTGGCAAATAAGGCAGTGGGGCAAATCCCATCAGCTGCACACTTGCCACTGAACTCCTTAGCAAATGCCGAGGGTTTAGGTACACCTGGTGACTTCAGGTCACAACAAGGTGGGTGCTCAGGCTCCTGGATCCTCCTGCAGTGCATCCTTCAGTGTAGGAGCAACTTCTGGTGGTGGCCAGCAGAGCACTTTGGCTTTCATCATTAAGAAAAAATCATCTCATTTCTGATTGCTTAGAACTGTCAAGCTTTCTGTTTAATTAAAAGATATTTTTTTTTAAAGAGAAGGAAATATCAAGTATGGCCTGCGTTTCCAAGCAAAGAGGGTCGTTTCTCTTCCAGTAAGTGGAAGTCCCATTATATTGACAATGCCACTGAGAAATTAGTGAGAGTCAGCAGAAGGAATGTTAGCAATATTGCTCTCAAAATGGCAGCCTGTTATGCGCAGAAGAAATACTGTTTCTATAGGGTGATTCTCCTCCTTTTCCTACCGTCACAGGGAAAGTAATATAGAAGCTGAAGTGTGTGTATAGCTGCTCAAGAATCTCTCAGGTTTCCTGACTTAAATGACTTAAGTAGATTTTTATTTTTACTCTTTGTTTCAGAATGCATTCTGTATTCAGAGTTTCTGGAAGAGCTAAAGTCAGGAGTTTACCAGGCTGCAAAATACACTGTGAGTGGAGGTGCTGATTGCAGGGATGCTCCAGCATACAAGCACTGAGCAGCAACTGCAGGCAGTTTCCAAGTGTGTGATCTGAGGGCTGCCTGGAACGTGCTCCAACTTCTCTCTAGAACCTGTGAATTTCTATAGCAGGCTGCAAATATTCCCCACGAGTGCTGTCAGTCTGTCTGGAGGCATTCAGTCCCTGCCAGCACTGCCCAGCTCAACCTCAGGGCAGATGGTTGTCTGCTGCTTCTTGTAGGGGTGATCTGAAAATGCCTTCAGATGACAAAATGCCTTAACTGTTGTTGTTTTTGTGAACTTGAGTTTCTGCTGGTAGAAAAGCAAAGCTAGATTATTTTGGCGATGCTGACATGTAGAAGCATCATGCCTGCAACCACCTTATCTTTCAGTCTGTGCTATTGCACAGCTCTCCCTCTGTTAGAAAGCAGCTCCAACTCTGCTTGAGCCTTTTCTCTGGGCATGCAGAGCTGTAATGTGAGGAAGCTCAGCCTGGGAAATCGACTGACTTGAGCTCTTTCCAAATAGCGCGGGGAAAGCTGGTAGTGGCAACATGACACTGTCAACAAATTGACAATTCGCGTTCCCTCATGTGGTGTCAAACAGGCACTGCTGCACTTTTTTGTACTCTGTCCAAAAGGGTCCCTCTAGGCTGCGGCAGCAGAGAGCAGCTGAACCGACAGGAACGGCAGCGTTCCCGTGTGCCTGGGGGGAAGCATTAATAGGGCCTCTGTAAAATGGTAGGCTCTGCTGTCCCCCTGTAAGCGCAGCCTGCGTGTTTGGAAAAGGGATTGCATCGTGTGACCTGGGGAGTTCGGGTCCTTTTAATGCTTTTTCCAAGATTTTAATAGAGATAGGAGTCTTTGCTCACTGGTTCAAATAGCTGCAGATGGCAGCTCCTGGTGCTGTATCTGGGGCATGTGGAGCTGCGGTGGGGAGGTACATCACTCCCTGAAGTGATGCTGGCAGAGGGACTGCAGATCTGGGATAAAGGAGCATCTCCCACTCCATTGTCAGAGCCTTTCCCCTGCCTTGGTGCAAGCTACTGCTCAGCATGGAGTTCACAGCTATGTCTCTGTGTTTGTGGAGTCATTATGGCTGAAAAAGATGCCTATGATCACCAAGTCTAATCAACAGTCCACCTACCCCATGCCTATTGAGCATGTCCCTCAGTGCCACATGTCCGTGGTTCTTGAACCCCTCCAGGGATGGTGTCTCTACCACCTCCCTGGGCAGCCTGTCCCAATGCATGACCACTTTCTGAGGAGAGTTTTTTCCTATATATCCAACCTGAACCTCCCGTAGTACAACTTGAGGCCATTCCCTCTCAGCCTACATCCAGTCACAGAAGCTGCCTGTGCACCCTTGGAGCAGTGTGAGTGTACCTCGGCCATGTATCTCCCGTTAGGAGACAAACCCTTTGCATCTTGATGCCTGGGGCTCAGTTTGAAGGTATCGCCCCAAAGGCGAGATCGCACCTCCCTGCCTGCACCCCCACAACTCCCATGCTCCTGTGCTGCTGATTTTCTGGAAGAATGCAGCAGACTGTAGCTACCCATGCTCTGATTCCCATGGTGGAGGTGGGGTTGGGTCCCGGAATGCACGGTCTCCTTTTATATTTTTTCACAACCTTCTTGTGAGACAGCTCCTTGTTTCTGAAGGCCAAGCCAAATTTAGAAGTCTTATTCAACACTTGAATTGTTTAAAAGCATGGCAATTTTTTCCCTCTGTTCACGAACAAGTTCACAACATTACAGTGCATTCATCATATCCCCCCCTTTCTCCTTTGTTTCCCACTGATGTTCAACCAGAAACATTTCAATGAGGAAGTGGAACACGAGCAACCACCAGCAGTGATGAGCTGTCCCTGAAGCCTGATCCAGTGAATTGAACTCATCCATTCAGAGAACAGAAACATTCAATACAACACAGAGAGCCTTTTTTTCATTTATTTATTTAGGTATTTAGGTGCTTAACTATTAATGTTTCCAATGGTTGCTTGGTTTGGCTTGTTCATGTCAAACAGCCAGCTCATTCTGGAACATTCATGCATACTGTTGTGGAAAGCCTGCATTTATACTGTGAGAAATGTTGCAGGTTAAGCTTAATTTCAACTAATTTTGGCCACCTGGGTGATCTCTATTGCACTCTGGGATAGGTTCAACCCATCTGCCTTCAGTATCTATCTCTGGGGCAGGGTGAGCTGCCTTCTGCTTCTTATTCATAGAGGATATCCGGATGACTTGTGCAGCTAAACATCCAACTTCTAGGTGTCTGAAGTGAAATAAATCCCTCCCTCAATGAGTACTTTTGAGTAATGAATAATTTCAAGGTATTTTAATTTGCTTCCAGACACTTCAAGAATAGAAAATGAAGTAAAATTAGTCATGTGGTTAATTCATTATGCATAATTCCCCTAGCTAGAATCAGGGCAGAAGCCTGCCCAATATGTCTAACCTCATGACTCCCATTGACATTTTTACAATTTGAAGAAAGCAGAAATCTTCCCCAAATTAGCTTTTCACCTAGTCCCATGAACCATTTTCAAGTCCAAGATTAAAAGTGCTGAGCTTGTACGAAGGTTTGAACCAGAACTTTTGCTGTTTATAGCAACGTAGGCAACCTTACTGTTAATGAACATTGTGAAATATTTAGAAAAGTACGTCAGGTCCCGTCACAAAGCATACACACATGCTTGCATTTGAAAACCCATCCTTCCAGAAAGATAGGCTTGTTATAGAGCTTGTGCTTATTTCTACATGGTGTTGAAATCGTGTTGTAAGAGGTAATCTTATCAAGAGAAAGTGAAAAGGAGGACAGCCTTCTTTTGTGGTCAAGCCAACTTTAGCTTTTAAGAGCCGTGCAAGTGTTCTGCTTGCTTTGGGGTCTCACATCAAAATGTTGTACTTGTTAACAGTCCACAAAATGTGCGTGCTGGGCTGGGTACTGTGTGGTGACAGTGAAAGCTATTGGTCAGGTGGAGATGTTGGCAGGGCTGTTTCCCCCACCATTTGCCCCTCTTGATTTTGAATGGTGTGTCTTCATTGATGAAGCACCCCCTTGGTCCCTGACCTAGGGTCAATGACTTTAAAGGACATTAACTAGCATTGACTGAGAGATTTGCTAAAGGTCAAGGCTTGAATAATTCAAGCCCCATAAAAGATTTCACTAAAGCAGAGAGACCCTCTGGGCAAGTAACTATTGTGTGTGGACAGGGTGTCCATGCAGCCCTGACAAATGGGGATGCTCTGGTTGTAACAGAGGCCTGAGGTTTGGTGAGAGCTGTGTTTTGCTGCTTTATTACCTTTCAAGTTTCTTGATGAGTGAATTATAGGGTGATGTGAAATATCTGGGAAAAAAAAAAAATGAGGGGCAAGAGAGGTGTTGGGTGGCAGAAACCTGTGGGGCCTTTTTCCACCTGACTTCCTTGGCTGTGCAATCTCTAGGGTTTGCATGGACCAACAACTAACCATCTTTATGCAGGTCATTTAGATGTGAAATGAGCACTAGGATGTGGAATGTGTTGTTCTTCCTGGCCACATCAACGATGCAGTACAACCCTAAAAAGCAAGCTGGATGATCTCGTGCTCAGTGTTTCCTTGTATTCAGAGCATGTTTTAATGGGAGCACTCTTCTGCCTGCTGGCATCCTCTTCCCACAGCAGTGCCTGGAGTATTTTGAGCTTCATTCCAAAATCCAGGATGAGAATAGCATTGAGATGGAGCATATGTGTCTTGAAAGAACCTGTCACTTTGTTCCTTTCAGAAAACACTGTTGACTCTGGGATGGCTGGGACTTAAACCTGTGACAGATCTGAACGATGCCAGAACAACCATACATGGTGTAACTTGGATCTGGGGTGCTGGGCCGCCCTGGTTCTCAAACCTGGCACCTGCCAGGTAGGTCTCTATATGTGCAGCAACCAGGCAGAGGTCCTGGCAGCTTTGTTAATCTCACTCCATAATCATAGCATCATAGATAGGCTTAGGTTGGAAGTGACCATAACCCCCTTGTTCCAACATTCAGTTCCAACGCCCCTTGCGACAGACAGAGTTGCCACCCACCACATTGGGCTGCCCAGTGCCCCATCCACATTGGCCTTGAACGTCCCCAAAGATGGAGCATCCACAGCTTCTCTGGGTGAAAATATGTCTAGTCCCAGTAACCCACAGGAATAGGTCTGCAGGCTTAAATGAGAGCATCCATATGAGTAAGAACTACTCAGATGAATAATTTCTTCTGCGTTTGTCTCTGTTATTTTAACTTTGAGCAATTCAGGTATGACTGTAGATACGTCCATATGATGACAGTTGTTTCTCTGTTTTCATTCAAAGCAGTTCTGAAAAACAGGTGATGCTGTCTAAAAAGGATGATGCTGTCTAAACTTTGTAAATGAGCCAGACAGCCATTTGAAATTGGGTTTCCTTTGTTTGCTGTTAATAACAAAAGCATGTCTCTTTATTTGAAATTTCTCCTTTTTTCCCCTCTGCTGGAGCATAGAAAGTATTCACAGTGCTTTGTGCTGGAGCTGGGGCTAACTCCACCACCAGCTGGCAATAAAGGCATGAACGTGGGTCTGTATGCTTTAAAAAATCAAGAGAATTGCCCAAACATCACTGAAATATCATTTGGTTCAATGCCACATTAAAAAAAATAAAAAAAAAAAAAATTATATATTTTAAAAGTTTAACCCAGTGTTCCAGGGACCTTTTTCCAATTCTTCAAAGAGTAATCCCAAGTTTACCTTTTTTGCCTTTTTCTTCCCCCCCCACCCTTCAGGTTCAACCCCTTTTATCACACTAAAGTGCCAATCAATATTGTGAGATAGATGTTACATCTTAGGTTTTTATAACATTACTTGTCCCAGAAGGGATACTGTATCTTTAAGGAAATGGACCCGATATCCTGTTTCTGAAGGATTAAAACACTTTAAAGAGACAGAAGAGGCTGTAAACCCCTATCATATTCTTATTCTCTCTTCATTATCTTGTCCAGTATCTATCCCTGCTGAGTAAATCTGGTTGTGTGTTTCTCCAAAGTGGTCATAAGAAGAAATTTATTTACTTCTCTTTGCACTGGAGGGGCATTACTGGGTTTCAAGGCTCTCTGAAGTAATAAAGATTTTGCAGTGTGTGCAGAAGGAGCAGAAATTCAGAACTTCTTTTCCCCCTCTGAGGTCGTTTGGCCAGCCTAAAGGGGAGACACTTCTCATTTTCTGACAGGCTTTATTTCCGTAAGATTTTCCAATTAGCAGGAAAAGGTCACACTAATGTTAGTGCTGTGCACGGGAAGGGGGTTCCAGCTATGCAAATAGAGATCTCCTTGAAAGGACAATATAAAAAAATACTGTATTTTCCTGTATTTCTTAATTAAAACTTGGTGGGGAGGGGTGTGCAAGAATATGTTCGTGTGCATGTGTGCAAACACCCGGTGGATGCTTGCTGACAGGGGATGGCAGCGCTCCCTCTTGCTGGAGATCAGCAATTTCACTCCACTTGCAGACCTCGCTTTCCTCTGAACCAGCACATTGCATTCAGCCTCCTGTCTGTACGTCTGTCCACCTGTGTGGAAAGTGGGCAGGCCACAGATTTCCACTGTGCGTGGGTTTGGGGAGCGGCAGCGAAGTGGGCAGGGAGGACAGCGCATCCCCCATCCTGCCTACTGCTCCCCATTAATTCTCAAGTTCAATTAAGGGTGAGGTGAGTTTTTTGATTTTTAGCTTTTGTTTTGTGACTCTGGGGATTTTTTTTTTTTTTTTTTGATCCAACCGAACTGCAAACAAGCAGTGCTGACCGGAGGCATTTTTTCCCCTCATTGAGCCCCGCTAGAACTGTCTCTCTGTGACTTTCCCCAAAGCTTTTGTTCTCTGCGCCGTGTGTGTGTATGTGCACGTGCACATGGAAAGCACAAGAACTTTTCCCAGCGAGGTGAGGAGCTGGGAGGTGTCAGGACTTGCTCCCACTCAGCTTTCAGAGCAGCCTTGCATTCCTCCTCCACACAGGCAGGCGTTTGTCTCTTATTTATAGCGCAGGAACAGCCGCAGCCCTATTTGTGCCCCTTTCACTGCATAGGGGCTGCAGTGATTATATTTGGCTGTGGGCACGGGGAGAGGCAGGTGCATGAGTCTGGAGGCTCTCTGCAGGCGCTAAACCAGTCCAGATCCTCCCCAGCACATTTCCTCCTTAAACGCATAACTGGCTCTGCAGCCAGGGAGCTGGAAAGCTTCTTGGGAGTCAATTTGGTCTTGAAGGCATTGTATTAAGGAAAATGGGCCTGAGTTTAGCTGCCTGCTGACACTCCTGGGCAGACAATTGTTGCCGTGAGTGGTTCACGGGAAATAGGAAATCTTTTCATTTTAGGCTGTAACTTGTTGAGCTGCGTGCACGCACACACGCACACACTTATATACAGACAACCACCAGGGAATTATTTCACAGGAAATTAAATATTTGCAGCTCTCCCACACCATTTCATATCTTGCCAATTCCCATAACCCCCTTTTCAGATCACCAATACCGGCTGGAGCCCAGAAACTGTCTATCATAACTAGAAGTCTATACACTGGGAAACATATCTGCACCAACTCCTTCTCTGGAGAAAATTGGCCGTGTGCCACCTGAGTCAAAGCCCTCGTGCTGATTTGCACCAGCTGCAGATCTAGCCCAGAGAAATGTGAAAAATTCGGCAAGCTTTGTGCACTGAGGAGTTATATGGCAGTGCCGTATTCCTGGTAGTGAAAACTGAGCGTCCTGAGCTCCCTGGGAGCCCAGCAGAATGATGAGGTTTTTATTCACATTAAGCTCAGTCTTCACCCTTCTTTCTAGTTGAAAAACCATGTTTTATCTTCCCTGGGTTCCCACCCTGGCTTTTATACCATATGACAATTAACTTTCCTTCTCGTTAATCGACAGTAATTCTCTTTCTAACATCGGTGTGCCTAACTCTCCCTTATGCTTTATGCACTTGCATCTTTTCTGCATTCAGGTACCTTCCTCTGCAAATCCAGGACCAAACAGATCAGGGCCTTGTCATGGAAATCACGGTAGCAATAAACACCTTTTGGTTGAGGCTTGCAGGGTCTGGTGCTCCTTCAGCCTCACTGCGGGAATACAAGGTGATCTCCTGGTTGCACAGAGGCAGATGGCAGTGCTTCTGTGCTCTGGTGGCACAGGACCAGGCTTCAGAGGGCACTGCTAGGGAACTGTTCCAAATGAGGCATAACTGGGCTCTTATTTCTAAAAAATAACAAAGAAAAAGAAAAAAAGGAAGAAAAAAAAAGGGATTGTGCTTTCTCTTTGTGTTTAATTGTAAATCAGTAAAGCTGCTGGAGTTTGTATGCAGCTGCAAAATAAACTGATTTAATGATAACTGGTTTTATCTAAGTTGTGTGATCACAGAATCATATAGATAGAGCCATACTCATAGAGCCATGAAGGCTTCTAAGATCATCTAGTCCCATCAGCACCCTGCCAATTAACCACGTCCCTCTGTGCCATATCTACCCTCTTATTGAAAACCTCCAGGGAATGATGCATCGGCTAAACCAAGGAAATCACTCAAATGCTTCTTTTAACCTTAGAAGCATAAATAAGCTTTCAAAACAGCCCACACTGTAGCCATTTCTGCTTTAACAACATCTCAGGGAGGCTCCATGAGTCACCAGCTGAGCCAAGCTCAGAACCTCAAACCTTCACTACTGGAGTTGCCTGTAGATTTGTTGTGACTTGAGATATGCAACTGGTTTGGCACCGGACGTAGCTCTTCTAGACATTATGAGGTGACCCTAAGCCATAATATTTGCATGCTGCTCAGTCCTTGGGTGAAAACTGCAGTCAGACTCTGGTGGAACTGGTACCGCCCTGAGATTTCACTTGTGAATACATTTTTTACTTTCTTACCCCAAATTCAGCTATTCTTAAGTCTTCAAGCTTGAAGCATCCATCCAGCCACACAGATGGCTTCCTGCCTTAGGGACAGGCCAGGTCCCTGCAGAGCACAGCCAGAGCCCATCACCAAACGAGGACTTAACAGGACATTGCTATTTAGCTGAGCTGGTGGTTAATAAAAACCAAGCCAGACCAGATGTAGAAACCTGCTAGAGAAACTGGATCGTTTGAAAGATTTAAGAGCTTGCAGGATTGTGAGAATTCCTCTGTTGCAGAACTACCCCCATTATTTTTTTGTTGTGTGTAATGAAGCTTCGAAACTGCATCCGACATCCTCGGATCATTAAAGGTGTGCAATGATGCACTCTTTGTTTTTTAATACAGTTCATTTTTTACAGAAGGCCTTACCAAAGGCAGTACCAAAAACAATGAGGGGTACGTGTGTAATGACACTTAAAAAAATCAAGCAGGCAGTTCCTGCTGAAGGGCTGTATTTTGCTTACTACCACCTTGAGTACACAATATTGACTGTCACTATAAATAATTGACTTATCCAAACATACAGGTAGAAAAAACTAACTTGACTATTATATTTTCTTTATATGCACACTGATGTTAGGCTTGAGTGTATTTTCATTATGTCTCAAAGAAAATGTATTTCTTGCTGTTATAATACATGCAAACAAGCAGGGAGAGATTTGCATTGAGTTGGCATTAGTTTAGCTAGGGCTGCCAAAACTGGGGCTCTCTGCAAGTGATATGTTTCACATTGCAGCATTCCTCTAAAAACTTGCAGAACTAAATAAATAATGGCACCGTGGATGAAACTAGAGAAAACGGAGCAGTGTTCAAACCAGGTGCCCAGAATTTCTATTCAGGCTGCCAGATTTTCAAAGAATCTTTTCAGATCAAATTTTGTAGTCTTTATAAAATGTTGATGCTAATAAAGCCTTGGAAATAACGAAGCTTTGCCTTATCCAGGTACTTTCCGTGTAGCATTTCAGCCAGCACCTGTCAAAATCTGTGCAGGGATTCCTGTGGATTTTTCATGACCACTGGTGGGACCAATCTGAGATCTTCTTGATTGACCTGGTCACTTGTTGGCCCTCTTGACGCAGATCCTGTGGGCTTTCAGCCTGCAGCTAGATGTGCTGACCATGGTTTCTAGAAAGCATTTCCTGCTTCTGATTGTTGGCCTCCTTGTGAATCTTGTCCTTTATTCTGGTTTATTGACCAGAGTTTACTCATCAGCTCTATTTGACAATTAAACCCATCTGCAGATGAAAACCTGCATTTCTGTCACAGTGAAATTCTAATGTTTGCTTAATTTTCAGGCACCTGCCTAAACTTCCATAACTTATGAATAAGGATAGGTTCAAGTACATGCTTGCAGCTGCCCCTCACCTACGTGCATTTAACTTGGGCTGAATTGCTGTGCTGCACTAGAAAGGAAACACAGCTGGGACACCTCCGAGGTCTTCCCCAAATCACTGCACACTCTCTGAAGAGGTTCAGAGAAGCTTTCAGCTTTGCAGACACCGTATCTTTGACGCACTGACCTCCTGGTAGCAGCCATGCACTAAGTGTTGCACTTGGCTGGAGTCCTCCTCAGTAATTTGGCATTTTAGTAACACACAGCAGCTCTCCTTGCAGCAGTCCATCAGAGCTAATCAGCTGGCTGTTCTCCATTTCTCACTGACCAGCAGTTTTACGAGGAAGGTTAGTAGATGGTAACCATTTAAATTGAGAAACATGTTAAGTAATGACAGCTGAAACTTGGCAAGTGTCTCAGAGGAAGAGAAAAGAATACCTTCTTGTGGGGAAACTAATCTGATGATAACTTTTTGACAATCTCAGACACTCAGACTTCTAAAAGCACATAGGTTGAATATTAGGAAAATTTCTTCTCAGAAAGAGTGGTAATGCATTGGAACAAGCTTCTCTGGGAAGTGGTGGAGTCACTGTCCCTGGCAGTATTTTGTGTCTGTCTCCAGAAAGTGGGGATCCTGGAGCTTATATGTACTTTGTCTGTCCCCTTTCACACTCTGACCTGCAGAAGCAGGGCTGTCTGGGGTTTGGTTTTGGGTTGATGAACCTTGGACCCTCTGCACAGAGAACTGCTTCCTAAAGCTCCTGGCAAGCCCTTGTGTGGTGAGCCAGTCTAGGCTGTGGCATAGAAAGTGCTTTTACAAGGCTTGGACCATCCTGACCTACAGCAGGGCAGTGAATCTGGCCTGAATTTTTTGACTTTTTTTTTTTTTTTTTTAAAGCAACACCATATGCTCTCTTTGGAGAGAAGGCAACTGCAATTTGTTCATGTCTGTATACCAAGTATCATTTGTGAAATGACGATCAGATTTAGCTCCCTGAGAAACACATACAGTGGGGTATTCTCCACAAGTCCAGGAGGGCAGAACTGGAGGTGATTGGGACCAGTGGGATCAGAGAATGGTATGAATGCCCCAGAGCCTGGGAGCTCTTGGAGATGCAGCTTTGGCCTCAGGCACCTCATTTCACAGTCAGGCACCCTGCTTCCATTTTTGGAACCGATTCTCCTTAAATTAAGAGTCTAAGTGCTGTAATATAAATAAATAATAAAAATAATAAAAATAATAAAATTCAGTATTAAAATTGCCGTTGGGAAAACCAATAAAAGAAAAAGCCACCAACCATGTAATGGCTACTTTTAACCACTTAACATACAGTTTAAATCTCTAAAGAGGAATAATAATACATTTATTTCTAAAGTACCTGAAGTTGCCAAAGGCACTCAGGGTGCTCAGCAATATAAAACCATTTCTAAAAATAAATTAGCACATTATAAAAAGGCTCTCTGTAGTGAATGTACTTAGTGGGCAGGTGAAACGTTTCTGACAGAACATGTTTCATTTGGAGGAGGTCTATCGGAGGGAGTTTCCAATGAGAAGGGATCAGACAAGGAGTAAAACCCTATCCTTTAGCCAGCCCATCCTCACTGGGAATGCATGGCCCAGTGAGGACTGACAGCAGGTGAGATGCTTTGGTTGTGTGCAGGTATAGCCCTGCCTGCACCGCTGGGGTGTGATGCTTCTTGGAAAGACCAAAGTAGTGTGCAGAAGCACTTCTTGAGAAAGTTAGCTGCTTGAAACAGCCTCGGAGGAAACTCTGCTTTGCTTTCATCTGTCGCCTAAGGCCTAATTGAGTTGAACACAGATATAAACTTATAACAGACGTTTCGGTTGTTGTGTTTAGCTCGTCTTACAAAAAGCTGGTTTAATGATCTTTCTGAAGGCTGTTTCACTGAGGCAGCAGAAAGATGCCCGCTTTACATCATTACTGAATAGTTCATAAAGGAATTATTTAGCAAGATGTTCTGTTTGTTAATCGACCCAAATCACGGTTTCTTTTACCAAATACTGCTTTTATTTGAGGTCTTTGAATGAATTTCATTCAAACAATGCTAGCATCTGATGATAAAAACCACTAATGAGAGGAAAATCATCCGCATTTTTGATCTAGAGCTCTCATTAATTCTAAAGTTTGCTTTTAGTTTGTTTTGCTGATCAAATCATTAGAACAGTTTTTATTACTGCTTTGGCATCCTCCAAAGAGAGCTTTCCACAAGCATTAGCTCCCTTCTCTTTGTTTTGCACGTTTTGTGCTATATAGCCCATATGGAATGAAATTGTTCAGAAGGGGACCTTAATAAATGTCTGGAGAAGAGACTTCCTTCCCTGGCCCTAAGCAGCCCCTGAACTTGGAGACTGTGTTGGATTTTTTTCAGTTTCGATGTACACCTTAACTGTGCATTGGTTTTTTTATGGAAATATTTTTTTCCAAGTTAAATACAGAAGAAAATGGTTTGTCTAAGGACGTTCAGCATTGCACCATGGAAATTTTTGCTTAACGTGATGTTTTCCACACTTGTTTACATGGCTCTTTATACCTATTAGCACGCGTTGGTTCTGCCTTGTAAATTGTTATTAATTGCTCCGTAATTTTCTGCAGTAGCACCAGGCTGTGAGCTGTGCTTTTTCTTTCTTTCCCTTTTTTTTTTAAGCTAAAACCCTCAAGGTGCAAAATATGGAGTCCTACAAGACCAGGGCTGGAGGTACAGCCACTTTGCACCAAGCAGGGGCCAGTATATGTCCTAGCCATGCCTGCTAATGTATCCAAAGGAAAATCCTTGTCCCCTTCACATCTAGGTAATGCTCAATGATTGTTCATAGCCAGAAGCAGTTGCAGTGGGTGTGAGCGATATGCTATCCAAATATAGCTGTGCACAAATCCATGCCTCCTTTTCCATTCCAAAGCCAATGCTGTCTAGACCTTCCTAGGAGTTCAAAAGCACTTGCAAAAATCAGTACAGTTTCAAAAGCTGGAAAGTGAAGGAGCGTTACAACACCCCCCTGCTCCCTATCCTATCCTAGCTCTATCGCAGCACAACAAGGCATAGGTTAGGCATATGGGCTGACTGCCCCAAACTTTTGCCTTCTGCAATTTTCTGTGCTTATTAATGCCTGCAGGGCGAGGCCAGGCCATTGTATCACTTGAAATTTATGAAGATTAATGAGGGAGGCAGACAGCAGTTCTGTCTTAGGAGAGCAGGAGACAATGCAAATTTACAGTCTCAGTAAGTTTAGGGGATAGAAGTGAGGCGTTTTACATGCTTGGGATGTAAAGCAATTCATATTCCCTCATTCTGGCTCGCTAGCTGAATTTTTTCCTTTAGTTCAGAATCAGCTTATTGTATTGTTTTAATATAAATAGATATGTAGAACACTGAACAGAGTGCTGTATCTAAGACTAATAGGGGAGATAAATAGTGCTGCAAAATCAGCTTTTATTGGCAGTTCTTGTCATGCCCTTTCTTAGGTCTTTCTGTGTCAGTTCAGCAAAATTAATGATCGCCTTAGCCATGGAGTTACATATAGGTGGATTACTTTATGAGCAAGTAAACGTCATGAGATCTGAAGAGAGAAAATATAATCAAAATATATATTTTGTAGTGTATGTGTGGGAGTACTGGCTCGTGGGAAGAGCTGGCCATGGGTCGGTGTTGGGAGCCAAGAAACTGCACTGACTTCTGCAGTTAAGTGGAAAACCAGGGATCATGGTGCCATGACTCCAGCACTTGCTCTTCTTTTAACCTCTTTCTACTGGATTTCCAGCCTGAAAGGAATAAACGTGCTGCTCAACTTGCTCAGTAGCTGTCTGGGCTTTGCTGAAATACCTTGTGTTGTCATGTCCAAGGAACACAACCTCTGCATGGTTGAAGTTAATGTTCCATCTCAAATTGCAGTGTTTATGGTATGGATCTTCTTCATGCCTGTGGTGTTTTCTCCAATAAGAGCACAATGCTTTTGGGGTGCTTTTGTTGGAAAGCCCATGCTGTCCAGTGACAAGCTGTCATCAGGGTTTAAACTCAGTATTTGATGTGCAAAATATTGGAAAAGCCATTATGCATGATTCCTGGCCTAACAATTTGTACCCTGAGCATCACCCTGCATCAATGAGAGCTCCCTGCATAGGCTCAGGCCAGGCCCTGCAAACAACACAAGCAAGCTGGTGCTCTGTGTGAGGGATTTAGGGGGAAACAAGTCACGCATGGCCTAACTTGTAGTGAGATCTCTTCACTGGTGGGATTTTCATCCTAGCCAAATTCCTTGTGTAGGCAGATTTGCAAAGCTTCGCCTGAAAAGTCAGTCAGTCTCTCGAAGTTTTATGTGCTATCCACGTGAAGGAGGAAAAAATGACATAAGGTTTCCTTTAGCCTACTTTACCCCATCTCACTCAAAACCAACTGACAAGGAACTTTCCCTGGTGCAGCAAAGCAGAAGCTGTCCAGCAGCAGAGGTGGGTGCACTCCAAAAGCTGGCTGCAGAGAGAAGGGAGAAGCTGGCAATGAGCACAGCTACAGGCAGCCCAGCCTGGTGCTGCTTTGGTGTTCTGTTTGTTAGGCTGCAAAGGGACAACGCTAAAACAAATAATGCTATTCACCAGAGATTGATAAGAGAGAGGTCACCTCTGGTAATATGTAGTAGAATTATTCTCCAAAGAGCTCAATTTTAATTATATAGTGGTTTAAGAGTATTACTTTCACAAAACCCTGCTACCTGTTTGTGCTTCCAAAACCTAATGGAGTTATATTGAACAACTGAAAGGCCCCCAAATCACACTGACAACTCGTCTTCTAAACTCTGTTATGTTTTGTCTTAGCACAAGTGCCAGTGCTAAAAATTATTGATGCAACTGCTTGCTTTTAGATGCTGAATCACATTAGCCTCCCGCCTGCCCTCCTATTTCATTAAGAATCTGGCTTCAGATCAAAAAATGTAATGCCTTCTCTATGTAGGGCCCCATAACTTCCACAAGCCCTAAAAAACTGACTGGCAGCACATTGATTTCTTTCTCTTTTCTTTCTTTCTCTCTCTCTTGCCTGCTTGCTTTTGTTCTTTTGCTCTCTCTTTTTCATTCTGTCTTTTTCTTTCTCTGTCTTTATTTCTTTCTCATTCTCTCTCCCCCTTTTCCTCATGGACTGGTGAGAGAGAAAAATAGAAGTAGGAGCAGGGCACGAGGTCAGCATGTGAGGAATTCCAGTTTCATAGAAAAGCCAAAATGCTTATGTACGTTCACATATTGCATCTGATATTCTTATTATATCTGGCAGAACCAAATAACTGTACGTTGTTATTTGGTTTTCCCATAGGCTAGTTTTTTTCTTCTTTGTTGCTGTCTTCTTTGTTTTAATTCAGACAAATCAATACTCAGTCAACTTACTTTCATTCAGAAAAAAACTCCAGGGTCTCCCTAAAGCTCTGCTGGAGCAGAGACCAGAGAGTGACCTTATTAAAACCAGTGGGACTCTTGCCAGCAGTTTCAATGGGATCAGGATTCACCCCAAGATTCTGGAGTCCAGCCAGAGGATTAAGTCCATCTGGCACTTAGGTGCTATAAGAAATGTCCAGAGCTTCATGCTGGGCTTCATAGCAGGCTCAGCTTTTAGCCCCAGATGGGGAATGCAGCAGGATTGTAAGGCATAAGGAGTTCTCCTGTTTTGTAAAGAAAAATAAATCCTCTAGATGACATTGAACAATATTTGTAGAGCAACAACTTGACCTATGAAACAAGTGAAGTCCCTTTCTCAATGTCATGGTGAACCTCATCTTCTCTACTCAAAGCCTCTTTGCCCATGGGATGGTAATTACAGAATCACAGAATCACAGAATCACCTGGGTTGGAAGGGACCCCAAGGATCATGTAGTTCCAACCCCCCTGCCTAGCAGGGCCACCAAACATACACACTCAGATTCTACCCTATAGGGCAACCAGGAGCCAATATTTTATTATGTATTATATTTTATTATGTAAGTAACATTGGCCCACCAGTCTCTTTGCAAACAGCCAAGCGCAAAACATTGTACTGAATGAGAACAGAAATAGTATGTGTTGGGACTCATTTTCTTTCCCAGATTCCAAAATGTTACCATGTGCACTGCTTTCAGTTCCTATGTACTTGAAGTGTACCTGTGTGTGCACATAGGTAGCTGCACGCCCAAGAGTTGTACCAGTTGCACCACTGAGCCTTCTGCAACTGACTTGGTGCACAAGTTTATCCTACTTGGGAATCTGGTTATGTCCCATGAAACAGGAGGAAAACATTTTAAGTTACCAGAAGTTACCAGCAGATACAGTTTTAAATTCTTATCTTAATAGACTGACACATCATTTTTTGACAAAATCTTAAAATCAATATTTCCCCCCAAACAAAAGAGCCACTTCTGCATTCCTGCCGTTCTTCTACTTTCCCTCTAGCATCTCTGTGTGATATCCACTGGAAGCAGAAACAACCCCCAGCATTTATCATTTCACCTACACTGGAATTCAAAGCTAAAGCAAACCAAAATATTTTGCAGAAGCAAAGACTTTGCAGTCGCATAACACCATGCTAATATCTTGATTTGTTGCTTGCTGATTTTTAAGGAGCGTGTTTGTTTGTGTTTTGTTTGTTTTTTTTACTTATTTAGTGCTACACAGCCCAAGGCATTTATTCATGTAACTTTTAAAGTTGCTTCATTTGGGACAAATTTCATGTAAAGATCGTATTAATTAGGTCCTACACCTAAAGTTCATCTTAATTAGCATTGTTTCTTTCCCTGAGGTTCTAGTAATTTGTTAGAATCCAACACGAGCGTAGTGGAACACTTACAGAGTGATAATTAGTCAACTGTTCTTATTTCCATTACCTTTAACGTGAGCAGGATTAGACCCGTGAAGCACTGCGTGTAACTTGATACAACCATGGCAATTTCATTAAACATTTTAATAAATCTCTCACACAAACACCCATAAATGCACACATGCATGTGCATATCCAATCCCATTTATTTCAAATAAGGAGAATAACTCTGCTGTGACAGTTGTCTCTCATGTACCGTTTCTTTTACCCATGTAAATTAATTTAGTTGTTTTTCATAACCGTTCACATATTCCACTTCATTTCCTTCGTTTCACAACTAATTTCAGGGATTGATTTGATAGTCAGCTATTATCTTTTTGGACATATGCACCTTCTTTGTATTTCTTGTTGTCATAGCTGAGCAAACAGTTGCTTGATTCTTTATGTAGTATTAAAACAAGTCCTATATCCTTAAATAGGACTATATAAATAAAATAGGAAACTTTGTTAGTGGAATAAATTTTTCACACTGAAGTTGTGTGAGGTTATGATTACAGCAGTTCAAGAGTGGCATTGTATTGTTTGGAAAGCATTTTTGCTGAGTAGGGAAAATTATTTAGTGCACTGCAGAAACCCCATAAAAGGAGCGTATGAAAATATTTCCTATGACATACACAGGCTTTTAGTACAGCAACATATGACATCATATCTTCCCTAGAATCACCTTGAATAATTTCCAGTCTACTGTAGTACTGGCCAGTATAGAAAACATTAGGATTCGGTGTTTATTTATGGAAGGAGCTGCTAACAGTTATGACACGAGCAGCAGCAGGAGTCTGTTTGGACAGGTTTCTCAAAGTGCCTGAGAACTTATAACACAAATGGACGCACAGATATCTTTCCAAACGCAGAGAAGAAGTGTTAGCAGACTAAGTGGGTTTTGCAGCCACCAAATGCCTTCTAGACATCTCCACAAAGTTGGGCCTTTTCTGCAGAAGGGCAACGAGTTCTGCTGATGAAGTGCAATCTGCAAGAAATGTCTGTTTTCTGGTTTGGGAGAATTTGTTCCTTTTTTTTTTCCCCCCCAGCAGGAATTTGATATCTTTTCCTAGTTAGGCACTCATAAGAAAGCAGATGATTTTTCCTAGGCTCATTTCCAAATACCTGAGTTCTGTATCTCAGAGGGACTGAGGTGTCAAACTTACTTCTGGAAGTAAAGTAGCTTCGTCAGATTTAGTTCTTGTCAGCTATGGCTGTTAAGAGAAGGTTAGATTTGGGATGACAGAATGAGACCAGACAAAGCCTCGCTCTGTCTGCTTTGTGTTGTGAGCAGCAGATGTATTGCCCACCACTTGGAGATGCACGCAAAATTGCTTTGGTCTTGATACTCAAGTCATGGTCACATCTGGGATGCAATCAAATGAACTTCATCACAGGTTGAAAAGGGACGTGCAGCCAGGTCTCCACAGAGTTTTTGAGCCCTTTCTGAAGGCTGTGTTGCTAAGGCCTTTTCCACAAATGCTAACAAAGCTGGTTCCACTGGAGGCTGCGTGTACATGTATTGTCATCTCCCCTCCTGATGGCATATCCACACTTTTGTCTTTGCTGGTTTTCTGCCTTTGAAATGCTCACCATGGCCATTCAGGTCGTGGAGATGATTGTTGTAACACAAACCTCTGAGGTTTCACTCTGAGGTCACAGCTATGTGATTTTGAATAGGAAAGTTGGAGGCATCAGATAGGCTACAAAGTGCATTTCTCCTGTGATCAGCAGAGAATTATCATTGCTCTCAACGTGAAGCATTTAGCTCTTTGGTTTGTAGTGCTGAATTAGAAGAAAGCTGTGTTTTAAAAAGTAACAAAGACATGTAATGACTTCTTTCATTTTAAATGGTATTGAGACAGTGGAGGTGAAATCTGGGTGTTTTTTCTCTTATAACACAATCTGAAAAGTCTCTTGACTAAACCAGGATCTTGCAAAGACAAAGGTACTTTGCAGATTGCAGAGCTCTTTTCACCACTGAGAAAGAGGCTGAACAGTTATCCTCAGCTTTCATAGATTTTTTTCCTGCTTTAAACTATGATTTGCAGATGAATTATTGCTTCCCATAGTGCTTCATGGTAATCTATTCATGTGATGCTGGCTCAAGACACTCCAGAAATAATTTATTCCCAGACATATTAATTTAAGTCAGTCTCTGCATTCACCTCACCAAAGCACAATCTAGGCATGTTCCCTATGAGTTTCTGGAGAAAGAAAAAAGAGCTTTCTGGCAGATAGATTTGGATCCTTTCAGTAAAATTGCACTCAAATGCATAATATGGATTTCAGACACGTGGACCTTTGAAGAGTGGAAATAATCAATTTGCAGGATGAGATGGAGTCCCGGAGCTGGTACGCTGCTCCAACATGAGCAAAGGTGCTGTGTCCTGTAACCCAGCAGATGTCTTCTTAAAGAATTGCAGAGGCAAATCTTTGGCTAGAAAATATAGGACAAGTTGAAGCAGTTATATCCATTCAGACTAGCAGTGAATTTGTCCTGTAGTCATTCATGAGGAGCCTAAAGTGAAATCCATTGCACAGCACACCAAAATAATTACTCTAAGGGTAAAGGTGTCCAGCAGAAGAGTGACAATCTTGTCATGCTAGTATGATTGAAAAGTGACAACTTTGTCATTTCATTTCACCTGCTTACTGATTCCTTCCTAGAGCATGGCTTTATTCTAAGTAGACTTATCCATGGAAAGCAGTATCTATGGAAAAATTTATCTTCTGTTTACTTCCTTTCGCTTGTCTTGATAATATAAATTTTAGCTCTCAAAAATGTTCAGATGATATTAAGCATGTCAGCATGGTACGTGAAGATATAACTAAGAGTAATGAGATGAAACTGAGCCAAAGCAAATGTTGGCTGAATAGCAAGAGATCTGTTACTGAGGGCTGTTAGATGAAGGTACAGTTTCCCGAGAGGAGTGATGGAAAAGCCATCACTTGAGACATTTCAGCCAAAGTGGACAAAACCTGAAAAGATATTTGGGGAACAGAAGGTTTTAGTAAAGGATGTGGGGACTGAGTGATCTACCAGGTCCTTCCCTGAGGTGCACCTCTCAGCTGGCTGACAGAGCTGGTGGAGCCTGATCTTACTTCTGCACACTCATCAGTATTGCAGGAGGTTTCTGACAGGGTGTCCTGATCCTCTCTTATGTTGAGAAGATTCATAGCATCTTCCCAGTTTGTCCAACACAATCAACTCCCATGCCATGCTTATTTCACAACTTTGTTTCCTTCTTCTCCTGAAGGTCTCTCTCCTGTCCCCACCATTGCTGTTGCTGGTTGGGCAGTCCCTATTGTATCCACAGCTCAGAACCATTTTTCTGAATCATAGTCCATGGAACACCACCAAACTCTTGCATTTAGAGCAATTTTCCAACTGAAATTATAGCAGAGACGAAAGCATTAAGCATACATCAGTAGAGTGGGTCCTGAATAATGAAAAATGCATAAGTCTAAGCTGGGCTTTTTCCCCCTCCTTCCCTTAAAATACAGAGTAGGTAAATTCCTAAATTCCATTTTCTACTTGGGAGATTTACATACTAAAGTTGTTTTAAGATAGAAGTGAGCTCCCCACTGGCTTTGTGCTGAATGCAGCTGTACGACACTTCCCTTCAACTCATCTCCCAAAAGCTAGCATCACTCTAGCATCACAGCAGATCCATAACCAGCCTCCAAGAGGTAGAAGCAACTCAGGAGATGGAACCCCTTCAGGAGGGCACTTTGCTGAGTTCCCTGGTTGCAGTGCCCCTCAGCAGCCAACACGCTGCTGACACAGAGCTGGAGCGGTAACAGCTCAGCTACTCAGCACCTGCCAGCAAGCACTGGCTTCTGCCAAGAGTAACTTGGTACCAACTTCAATAATATCACAATGCGGTATTTAAATAATTTGACAAGGCTATTTGGATAAGTACCAGGAATTGCTCAAGTCCGTAATTTTCCTTTTGGGAGACGAAGTTAGGATCTGCATTTTCTCAAAGATAATATTGCTTTGTCCCATCTCCGAAGACATTTTGAAGGGTGTGCACACCCCTTATACACACATATGTTAAATGTAGGTTTTGATGTGGGGAAACAAAAGGCTGGCGGTGCAGCACAGCACAAATGGGGCTGCTGTGCTCCCTGTCTAATGTTCTCCAGAGACCCAAGAGTAGGCTGATACTGGGGATACGTGGGGGATAGGAGAGGGGTTTGTTAGATCCAAACCAGCAGTGCTCTAGGCTATGCCTCACTTCATTTCCTCAGTAATTTGTCCCAGTATCACCTTGGTAAGGGACTTCCAGGGCTGAAAGTTGCTCCTTGCAAGTGGTATGCACTTAATGGGCTGAAGAACGTAGATCTAGACTCTAGAAACTGGAGAAATGTGTTTATTTCTAGCACAATGTCTTGATATTATCCCACTTAGAGGTCTTTTCCAATCCTAACGATTCTATGGTTTCCACCTGCCAAATACATGATTTTCTGAATTATTTGACATGAGTTAGGAATTGGGACCACAGAATATTCTGTCACCTTATAACAGCTTGGCCTGATATGTAGAAGCCAGCCCAAATGAGGCTGTGAGGTCGTGCTTCTGATTTCCTTGAAAGGCATTTTCCTCTTGGAGTGTGCCTATGCTGACAGCACTCCAAGCATCCCAGCTGTCCGAACAGAACGTGATGGAGCTCTTGTAAGCTGGGCGCCTGCTCAGGCTATGGCACCAGGCTATTAACCTTTGGGTATTTGCATTATTAGTCAGTTTTCTAAATCCTTGGAGTTAAGTACAGCAAAGATTTTTCCATTTTGTTGGAGCTTGAAGTTGTCTGGTATGAATTTAACAAAGCACTCAAAACGTTTCACTTTCAGCCAATTTGCTACTCTGGCTATATTCTGTCTAATATCTTCAGAGAAAATTACTTGGTGCCAGCTAAATACAGCATGTTGATCACCTATTAATTTATGACATGCATTTGAAGCTGAGAACAAATTTATCAGGAAACTTTGAGCTCTTTTTCCCCTGTGAATTGTACCAGCATTTGTTTTAATTTCCCAGTAGTCATGCCTAATGTGTCAGAAGCTATGTTCGATTTCTTGTTTTCCTTCAAAAGAAGGGAAAAGAGGCAGAAAAAAGCTAACTAAAGTTCAGCTCCTGTCAGGTATTATGAGCAACACTTTAAAATGAGGTATGAATCCAAATAAAATATTTTAACTGTGTAGTTTTTTTTACCAAAATCTGGAGGAGAAGAGGTTCACTTACTAAACAATTATTTGAGCTGTAAACCTTGAAGTATTCACTAAGGTCCCTTAAAGTTAAACAGAAAAGAAATATCAATCAGCACATTTTTACAGAGAGCAGAAACCTGTACTAGATAGTACACCACAAAAATAATAATAAAAAAAATGTAGAAATGGAAGGATGTTTAGATGAAGACTGAAATCTGGGAGACCAGGGGCACAGGTAGGTAGGAATGCATCCTTTAGGTGGATTTTGATGCTGGGGTTTTTGTAATGCTTGAAGCTTCAGGTTGGATATTAGGAAAAAATTCTTCTCATGAAGAGTGGTAAAACATTGGGATGGGCTGCCCAGGGAGGTGGTGCAGTCACCATCCTTGGAGGTGATCAAGAAACATGGCGATGTAGCACTGTGAAACATGGTTTGATGGGGATGGGTTGATGGAATGGATGATTTTAGTCATCTTTTCCAGCCCTTATGACCGTGATTCTATGATTCTAAGCTTTGAAGGCCAAAAACTTTATAATGCCTCATTGACATCTACTCCTCAATCTCATACCTTCAAGAGCCACTATTGCAGTTCAGAGCTGTGCTGACCTCTTTCTGGCTGCCTGCAGCCACACCAAGCCACTTGTTGCTTCTGGACCAACTTTCCCCACCAATCCATTCCCCAGAGCTGGGGAAATCCTCGTCCCACAGCACAGCCACAATGCACCACTCCAGCTGTACAATGAACCCTCCTGAGAGACAAAGATTTAGCCATCATGGTTGATGTTTTATGAGTTTGTCAAACTATTTGTTGTGAATTGTTTTTGTTAGGCAATTAGCTCTGGTTGCAAACCCCTCTGGGCTTCTCAGTATTGCTCGGATGGTTGTGATAAACAATTTCCAGCCTATGAATTGTTTTGGGAGGGGATCACTTCAAGTAGCCCTATGATGTCTGAATGTTGTGTGTTTTTAAAAGTCAAATGGTGTCACTGAAAAACTGCCTCTGTTCAAGAGTGAAATTTTAGTGCATTTGGGGGGAAGAAAACCAGTCTTCCTACAGCTTTTCAAAAGCACCAGGGGGTCCCGTGAGTATTATCAGAGACTGTTTTTAACAACCAGCCACCTACTTACTTACTGCACCAAAAAAAAATTGCAGATAATTTCTTTATTTTCTCTCTTGACCATATTTTCCCTCCTTCTCTTAGGAAATAATAAGGCTCATCTGTACAAAGTAGAAAACTCTCCAGGCAGTTCATTCTGCTCAGTTATTTTTCACACTGCAGGCAACCGTTGCTGCTCCTTTCCTATCTGTCAACTTTTCCCTTTGTTACAACTTGTTCCATGTCCATCCCCAGCTATCAGACTACTGAATCATTCTCACCATATGTTAATACTAATTCTAAACTATTTGAAAAGCAAAAAGAAAAGTCAGTAGCGGATGGTCTGTCTTCAGAGCCTTTGTTAGTTATGGGTCAAACCAGAGCCCATCCCAGCCTAACCTTTGTGCTCTTGAAAACCATCCCCTATTCCCTGAGCCACTGCCGCACGTCTGTAGTTCTCCAGGGAGCTGTCAGAACCTTTATTCATCGAGGAGCTCAACTAATAGGAAGAGCCCACCTGCTCCAGGGTGACTCCGTCTCTCCCCACTGCGATGCTTGCTGGGATGTGATCCTTGCCTGTTGTCATGACCTTGTTTTATTGGTTGTTCTAATAGAAGCTGAAATGGATATTAGTGGTAATTACTCATTCTGCAAGATTCTGTAGGTCGCTCTTTGTACCAGAGTTGAGAACCTTCATTGTCTACATTGCTTAAGTTACTGAACACTGTGCCATCAGTTCTGAATTAGTGCTCATTAATGAGCCTGTGGTTCGAGAAATTCCCTATTTATTATTCAGAGGCCAAATATAATTCAGGCAGCTGCAATGCAACGCTACTTGCCTGACTTTTGATCTGTGATGGAAAGGCCTGGCTTTGGTTTTATGGTGGCTTTTTTTTTTCCTTTTCTTTTATTTTTCTCCCCTTGGAGTGCAGGAGGGAGGCGTACAGCAAGCAAAGAGCAATAGAGCAATAGATTTTTCCCCTCCTAGCCTGAAATCTCTCTCTTAGGTACCAGACTTCTTTCAATAAAGCTTTTTTTTTTTTTTTTTGGATGCACTAATATCTTCTTGATTACTGTGTAGATAATTCCAAGATCATATTAAGTTTCTCTATAATCTTGAAGGTGTCTAGTCACTGTATTAACCCTCTGCATTAAATACTCTCTACTATGTCTTCCACTTTTGCACCTGCTCCTTCTGCGCTCTTTCTTTCCCTCCTGAACACAAAAATCTGAGGCACTCACACACTGACAGCCTGCTAGTCCCAACTGTTTTAAGCTGTAGTTATCTCCTTTCTGTTCTTTGACTGGTTTTGGCCCTTTGGTGGCAATCACAGTTCAGGTGGTGCCTCCAGCACCTCCCCAGCTAAGCTGGCCTCTTCTCCTTACACCTTTGGTTCCCACCAATGGAACAATCTTATGGAAAAAAATAATTATACTGTGTATTTGTGGCAATGGAAAGGAATCTGCATGAGTGGGATCTCATTTTCTATAGGGGCACTGGGAGTGCTTGGAGCTCAGTGCTGGTTAGGGGCTGCTAATGGATGCTGGCAGAACCCTGAGGGCAGGGCACTCGTGTGGCACCATGCAGCACAACACTGCCAGGAGCCTGCAGCTCCTCACTGAGCAGCTCTCATGTAAGAATTAACAAAGATATCACCGTGGTAGCAGCAGGGATGGAGAGAAATCTGGGACTGACACTGCAAGTGGCTTAAAGCAGCGAGTGTAACAGCAGGCTGTGGGGCTGGTGAGTGATCTAAGGAGAAGGCAAACCCAATGCTGGCTGGTTGATACTGTGCTGCCTATGCAGATGCACTAAATCCTATAGCATTTGGGGGAGAAAAAGAAAGGAAAAGGACACTAAAAAAAAGAGTTCTGTGGGTTTTGAAATCAGATCCACAACACTTCCCCTTACAAACCCCATGAATATTTAATAAAGTGGCTGAGAACTGTCGAGTTCCCTATCACCCCTCCCTGGCAATCCTAGCATTGTTTTTCACTATTTTTTGATTTGACAATGGAGCACACTTGTTTTCTTGGCCAAATCACTGTTTTGTTTAGGCAACATTTCACACATAATTATCTGTAGGGAATGAGGAACTTTCGGAGGAAAAGTCAAATTAGCAATTTTAATGCTAGAAAATTCTTGAAGAAGTGCAGCTTGGGTAATTGATAGAGACCTAATCTTTACAAGTTATAGCAGTCTTTGAAGAGTCCCCAGCATATTTAACTTTATTCCGTAATTGTATGCTTGGGCTCTGAAGATATCTTAAGACTTGCTATTTATCTGCCTGGTGAGGCGCAACACTTTCTTATTAAAAACATATCTATCATGGTTAATGACTTGATTTTTTTCCTTTAATACAGTACAATGACAGGTGTAAAGAGAAGATGAGCATCAGATGCTTGAGCAATATGCTCACTGTTTCAAGACGCCTTGAACATCAGCATTCCTTCATGGTGCCAGAGGAAAAAAAAAATACGCTACACAGATTACACGCTTGTGTTAGATAGAAAATAGTACCATTTGCAGTTTCAGTTAAAAGCATGTTGAAGTGCATATGGAAAATACCATTAGGAGGAACTCCAGAGCGCCTGAGTAAAATGGGTCATTAGGCTTTCGTTTGTTGGAGAGTGTCTCCCATCTGACAGTGCAGAATGGTAGCATTTTTAGCAGCTTATGTTCCCAGTTACATTAAACAGACAAACAGATTGACTATTTTGCATTTCTCATTTGACAACAGCTTGTCTTCATTTGCAGCACACTGGTGGCTGAGCTGAAAGCATGGCGGATGAGTGTATCCAAGGTCCTGGTTTTGAATAACAGCAGATGCCAACGTTTAACTTCAAAATCAATCAATTCTTTTTCCTGCGTACGGATAAAAGGTCTAGTGAAGTGCCTGAAGGGCGTTTTCTGCTGTTTACAGCTGAAAATATATTAAAAAAAAAAATTCATTACAAAATTTTCTGCCAGAGATGCGGACGCTGGTGATTTTATGAGTAGGTATGTGAGAAAGTGTTTCTAATTGAGGGGTGCTGCAAATATTGCGCGAGGTCTGGTGGAACTGCAAACTTTTTGAAGCCTTTGTCTTGCAGATACAGAAAGATGTAAAAATGTTTGATTGCTGTCAGATTGTGGGTGAGACAGAGCTGAGCAGGCTCTGGTGACCACCTGTTCTCCTACCTGTGTTTCTGAACACTGTCTGTGGTTAGAGCAGGAGGAACTCATGATCTGCAGCAGTAGGTCATAAAATAATTGCTGTTCATATTCTGTTCACATTCCTGGGATATTTGGCTTGCAACCACAGTGGCCCATAATTTTTTTTTTTTTTTTCTTTTGTGTAGGGGGGAAAAAATGGCAAAATGTGCATGGGATCAAAACTGTTGAGGATATTTGGATCTGAAGGCAGCTGAGGCAGGCTGTGAGTCACAGCACTGGGGCACTCACAGCTCTGCCTCCATGTGATGTGCTGGGGATTTTGGGAAGTGCCAAAGAGCTTAGGGTCTCCTTATCCTCCAGCCATATGCAACCACAATGCAGAAAGGATGATGTTTTCTGGGTGTCCATAATTGGGTTCCTGGTAGACATGCAGTGTCACTCTGCATTTTCACTTGAAACAGAAGAATCGGGTTGGTTTCATTTTTTGCCCCACACCTGGCTACAGTACTCCACTCCCTGATGAAACTGCAGAGCCTTTTGGAGTAGGAGCAACATCCATCCCTTATCAGTGAGATTTAGCACTGTCCACATAGCACGAAAGATTCACGAGGTAGTAAAATGTGAGCAATATAAAGCTAATCCCAGTGTCAGGAGCATTTGGCAGGGGAGATGTAGGTCCGATTACAATGTGAATTCTAAATCCTTCCCATTTTAAATCAAATTCTACTCCAATAAGAGGCACGTTATTTTCTGCCCAGTAGCAGAAAAATATCAAACCCAGCAGCCCATGCTGGGTGATTTCTGTCATCATTAGGCTGTCATGGGAAAGCAAGGGAACTGCTTCTCTTGCTGCTTTTTGGCAAGCTTGGAAGGCACTACCGTAAGTCCCCATCTGGAGGTTGTGGCTGGGGATATGAAACCTGACCTGAGGAGGTCCAGCCCAACCAACTACAAGAAAAATGCATAAGGGAATGCAGTCTTCAGTGTTTCTGAGCCAGCCAACCCATAGCACTGTGTATGAGTTCAGGGCCTTGACTCCAGCTTGTGATTCCAGGGAGTGAAAGCTAGACATGGCAATGCCTGAGGTCAATGGTTTTCTCAGCCTGAAGGGGACAGGGAGAGTCCGTGGAGGCTGATGCTGCAGGGACATGCAAAGAACGCCTGTGGTATCCCCCAGCTCCTGCTGCAGACTTGTCCTTCTTCCATGAGAAGTTCAATGATTTTGGCAGCTGCAAATAGCCACAGGATAGGAGACAAACCAAAAGATGGTGGTGGGAAGCCCCTGCCACTGAAATACTTGTTTTCTTCTCTCACCCATCCTCCATGAAGCTTCCCCTCTTTAGGAGCACTGATCACATAGACGGAGCAAATACTGTTCAGGACCCTAAAATATCATTTGCAGCTCATTAGAATGAATGGTAGGTTTTATCCAGGTTTTTCTAGCTACAGTGGAGAAATGATTTCTTGATTTTTTCTTTCTACAAAGACATTGATGTTGAGCATTCTAAAATCCTTTGAGTAAGGTTTATTTTACTGTCTGGTTAGTTGTGTTAGACACATCTTTGAGGATCTGGCTTGGCACTGCAGGAAATGCAACAAGAAAAACTGATTTTGAATCTGAAATAATTTTAAATAATAATTGTAGAACACATCTGGGAAAAGATGTGTTGCTACCTAAAACATACAGACCAACCCTTTGCCAAAGTATCTGATATTTGCTATACAGGTACATCTGGCACCTATAATTAAGTTGATCCTATCTTGTACTTTTCTAAAGCAGGTTTTTTGGCAGATTCGTCAATCAAATTTAAGTATGAACCATGGTCAGGGCCCACTGGATAGATCTCATCTGATGAGACATCCACGTGGACTTTTATTGGGCTTCCTATGGGCACAGGCTGTCATGGGTGCCCCTACATGTGGCCACAATGTGTTGCCTTTGGTCAAAGCTTTTGATGATAAGGGCAGTGAAACACTGGCACAGATGGCCCAGAGAGATGGTGGATGAGCCATCCCTGGAAATATTCAAGGTCAGGAAGGATGGGGCTCTGAGCAAACTAATTGAGCTGTAGATGTCTCTTTTTGTTGCAGGGGAGTTGGACTAGATCACCTTTAAAGATTTCTCTGCATTCATAAAATCATATAATCAAGATCGAAAAGATAACTAAGATTGTCTACTCCAAACATCAGCCCTTCCCACCAAACCACGTTCCTCAGTGCCACATATCCACAGTTCTTGAACACCTCTAAGGATTCCAGCTCTACTTCTGTGGGCAGCCTGTGGTGCTGTGTCACCACTCTTTATGAGAATATTTTTTTCCTAATATCCGACCTTTAGTCCTAACTTCCGCACAGCCAAAACACAGCCTGGCACCAAAAAAGTTCCTCTACCCGTTTCCTTTTTGTTTTGCTTAATATATTCCATTACATGCTCCTTGATAAGCCCATTTCTATCCCTGCTCTGCCAGATTCATTTACTCCCACCTACCCAGGCAGCAATACTCTTCCAGCTTGGGCTGCATAATGGAGTGGAAAACTCTTCCTACTTGACTTCTGCACATGCACACGTTTAGTCTTGCTCGCTGGAAACCCAGGCTTTCTGTTCCCTTCTCTGCTGGAATATGTTCTGTTCTATCTTTTTCAAATAATCTTGAGGTTCTCCCAGAACTGGTGCTTGTTGTGACTATGTTTAGCCCTCCAAGTTCCAGCCCGTTCATAACGCGATGCCGGTGTCTGCACTCTATCATCGTGAGGCGTTTGCAGTGATTAGAAAGCAAGAATAGGAGATTAGAGAAAGCCAAGAGCTCTCTGAGGCATAGAGGGGGGAAAAAAAGAAGGGGAAAACACTTTCATGGCCACTGGAGTGCAAGAGGTCTCAGCGTGTGGTCAGAAGATATAAGCAAGTAAAAAGTTTGACAAAGGCCATTGCTTGGGCTGCTTGCATGATTGTTTCACAGTAGAAAGAGCAATAATATTGATTCCCAAACCGCTGTCTGTCCTTTTACCTACAGGTATGTATTTTGATATTCAAAAGCGTATTGCTTTTTTGACAGAAACATTAAGAACAGCTATGGAAAGCACCACAGCCTAAATGACCACGTTTTCTTTCTTCTCTTTTAAAAAAAAAATTGTTGCTGTTGCTAGGGCATGCATTTGGAGCTCTTTGTTGCCTTAATGGAGACTGAAACATGTGTAAAGTTTGGTGTTTGCTTTTTTTATTCATCAGTTGAATAAAAAAGCCAAGCAGACAAAGCATTTGTAGTGCAAGAGTGGAGTGCAAATCCCTCCCTGTAAGCTGAACAAAAAAGCTCATTAAGAGGAGGTGGGATTTCCTGGTCACAGCTTTTAACTAAAGGGCAAAGGTCTCCTGTTAAGTACCATACAGGACTGCGTAAAATTATGGGGGGGGGAGGGGGGAAGTCAAATATTTGCTCTTAATTCTCAGGTTAGTTTATCTAGAATGGCAACCGGGGAAGTGTTGGGAATGATTAAATGGCTGCATTGAGGCTACAAATTGCTGCTACTTGCTTTTGTAGCTGGACTTGTTGCAGTTGAGTGATGTCGCCCATCAGTGCATTGTGTGCACAGTAAAACAGTCGAGCAGTGACAGATAGACTGAAACTCAAAGCTACTCCATCACCGCTGAAGGATCCTGCTCGCTGGGAATTGAGAATGAGCACAAGCCACGCACACTGCTCAGAAACAGCTGCTTTCACTCCAGCCCTGCTCCTGTGCCGGCCGGGGCAGCAGCAACCAGTAAATATACTTTATCTGTGATCTCGCTGGGGAGGAGAGACAAGCAAAACGCAGGCAAAATAAATAATTTGGCAGAATGCTCTGCCGATCGGTCTAGATACTAGGAGTGTAACATCCCAGCCAACAGCACATGCAGCGAGGTGCTCACAAGTTAGCAGTGCAGGACGTGCTGGAAACGTTCAGAGCGTCTTGACAATTGGTAAAAGCACTGGTTCCAACTTGAGTGTCTTCTTGTTGCCTTTGTGTGCAATTTGGAGCATCTTCTGGGGCAGAAAGTAGGTGATATTTGTTAACTACTGAGTTTCAGAACCTGGTCCTCAAAGGGCAGGTCCCACTGCTGTCACTGTGCCGAAGGAAACAGTGAGAAGGAGAGGAGGAAGACTCTGGTACCTGCTCTTCTCTGAGCTGTGTTCTGCCCCTTTCCTTCCGTGGTTTCACACCTCTCTTCACCGGAGGGATTGTTTGCTAGTTCATTTGTTTTCATTACTCTGTTGGTCGGAAAAAAAAAGACAGACAAATGTACGTACAGAGGTTGAGAAGACTCAATTCTGGGAACAGGTTGATCTGAGGCTGGGGGGGAAAAAAAGTTTAGTTTATAGAGCTTGTTCCCACTAGCTATAGCTATATTTTTTCTGTATTATTTTTTTAATAGCTAATTTTTTTGTATGGGTTCATGATGAAATGGCTGGGGCTTACTATACTTTGTAAGTGCTAATTGAAGGCATTAATTAACATTAAAGCCAAATTCTTCCAGTCTTGTGTGCTAAACAGAAGCAGGTAGGTAGCACGGATATCATTTGGCATTCTTTCTGAAGCACAGATTAGCATTTAGAGTCTTAATTCTTTGCAAAAACTCATTAATAGGCAATTAATTATGCTTCACGATTTTCACCTACACCTAAATATGTGCAGAACAGCCATGTTAAACATTGGTACAAAATAAAAATAAAATGAAAGCATTCCAAAGACAATGGTTGTGCCAAATGGAGCTCGAATATAGATCTCCATGTTGCTGTGTACTCTCCACACAGAGAGCATCTTCATGGCTGACTGTAGAGGAAAAATCTCTTCTTGGAAAGAGTGGTTAGTGGTCCATGTCCTTATTATGTTGGGAAGGTCTAGCACGAGGGCACCTCAACATCAAGCTGTGAACCCTCCCTTGGGATTGTCTTATTGCAAGGATGAATTTTGGTGTTTCCTTTTTTGTCCATGCTCTGCTTTTAATCATAAGCAAAGATGTTCGATGTCAGGCAGGTATGTGCACTAGTATCCCTACATCTGAGCATAACTGCTTTTAATAGAAACAGCCTAGTGTCTGGACATTACCTGTGAACAAATAAGCTACTGTGAAGTTAGAAGTTGTCCCGTTCCAGAATTAAGGGTTTTGTTTTGTTTTCTAATTTTAAATAAATTGGCAGGGCTTTTGAGTAGGCCTGAATCTGTCTTTTTTTTTTTTTTCCCCTTTATTTTTTTTGGCTTCAGATGGAAAAAAAAAAAAAAAAAGGCAGTAACCTGAAAGTCAGAGAGAAACTCAGAAGGTGAAAAGAAACCATGTGAACTGAAACCAAGAACAGCTCACACAAACGTGCTGAGAAACAAAACTGCTTCTTCTTAGCCATATATCAACACATTACTATTTTTTAAAAATATAATTATTTATACTTCAGCTTATATTTGAGCTTCAGGAAGCCCAGATACTTACAGTTTACTGGGAGCATAGAAGTCTGATTACAAAAGAGAGATTGAAAGGTAGAGAAGAATGCCAAGGGGAGAGAGATTGCAATGCACCAGGGAAAGTGGAACAAACCACATCTTGTGCTCTTGTACACCAGAGGTGGCTGAGAGCTGCTGCATGACCCAGGAGCACACAGGATGTCTGTTAGGGCTGGAAAACGAACACAGGTATCCTGAGTCACCCCTGCAAAAAGTAGCTTTTCGAACACAAGTACTAAAGAGAAAAGGTGTGGATATAGAAGTAAATATCTGAATGACTGGTTCATCCATGCAGTAATGCAGTTTTGGAGTCAACTAGTAAGGGAAGGTGGATTTGTGGGGAGGAAATTTTTTTAGGCAGGTAAATGAGGAAGCATAGCACAAATGTCCTGACACAGCGTGAAGAAGTGGATGTGTACTTACAGCAAACTGGAAGCTAGAGGTGGCAGTTAGATGACAAGAACTTTATGTCATTCAGAACCTCATCTTTCGTACCTTCTCTCCTGAAATAGGAATATACAGATGTCTTACCATTATTTCTTATGATCATTTTATTGCCACCAGAACAAACATTCAGTAATCCCTGTCTTTGTGTCAAATGCAGTTTCTAATGGTGAAGCTATGAATCTAGGGGGAAAGGTAAAAGGCTGAGGAGCTACAAAGGAAAGTACCTGTCTGCTCCTCCTCAGAGTAATATTCACCTAAGAAAGTCAGCACACACCTTTTTGGGGTGGGCTGCCACAGTGCCTTTGAATGGTAGACTCTTCTGCAGTCCATGTTGAATAATTTTGGTATCAATTTGTAAAGCATGGGAATCACTTAGGAAAGGGGTTATACAATCATACTTCATCCCTGGAGCCATTTAAGGCCAGGCTGGATGGGCCTTGGGCAACCTGATTTAGTGGCTGGCAACCCTGCCAGTGGCAGGGGCGTTGGAACTAGATCATCTTTGAGGTCCCTTCCAACCCAAGCCATTCTCTGATTCTGTTTTCACAAGAGATGTGCTTCTTTCAGTACAGAATCATCTCTCCCATCACCCAAGTCACTTCAGCCCCATTTCACCTTATAGCAGTTTAGGTTTGGAAATAAAAGTATAATATAGCATCTTAGCGAAACTGCAGTCACATAGGTTTTTAGCACTCAATTAACCACCATCACAGACTTCTTAGTGTACAAGGAAAGAAATAAATACCTTGAACTTCAGTGCCTCGAAGGGACAGGGGGAAAGAAATGGTTATTCTTACTTTCATTCTCATTCTTTCTTAAAAGTCTTCTCCGGTAAGCTCAAATTGTGCAGCTGATGAAGTGTTTTTCTGTGCTGCAAGTATTAAAGGTGCTGGCTAATTTAGCTATCATGATAAATGCCTGCTAGGAGCCTATTTTCCTGAAAGAGTAAAGAAAAAAAGGAAACCTCTTCTGAAAATTGGTAAAAATTACAGTATTTTTCTTTGTATGAAAAATATTTTGAGGGAAAATAACCTCAGATAATATGAGATAGTGTGAGCTAATGTGTTACTTAAAGAAAGAACATAAACTTCAACTTCTAAGATATGGGCAGGGGAGAAGAGTGGCAATGCTATGTTCTTGTGACCCTATCATGTTGCTGACACTTGGCTGCAGTTGTTAATGGAGCTGCTGTACATCAGAATCATAGAATCACCTGAGTTAGAAGGCACTCATAAGGATGAGAAGACAGTATTATCTTATGGAAGAAGTGAAATTGAAATACACCAAACTGCTTGAAGAGTCCCAGGCTGCCTCTGGACCAGATGGGCTGTGCAGGTAGTCAGGAATATCCAAAGATCAGTTAGGGAAGTACATTTATCATCTAAGCAATTTGTCATCTCTTATGAGGATGAGGACAATGTACACTGAGTATAAGCAAGTGGGATGCTTCCCAGGGGAAGAGGAGAGCACACCACGATTCCTCATGCAAGTTTAATGTCACCTGCCACCTATGTGAGAAAACAAGCATGGATTGGCCTCTTTTCCTCTAGGGAGAAATGTCACTGCTCCTGGGGATGCTCAGTCCCCCCCTCACAGCTGATCAGAGACCCCAGGCTCCCTTTGACAGCAATGGGAGGCAGCCAAGCATGATGCTTTGCATCCCCTCCCTTCCCAGCTCCCTGCCCCACCAGACCAAAACTATATATAGATCTGTAGGAAAATTATTATAAATCGCCACTCTGCAAATGGGTGTGTATAAAAAGAAAAGTTAACTCTTCAGCTGAGCTGCTGAATCACAAGTTTTTGCCTCGGGCACATTTTTACAGCCCCTGCAAAAACAGAGGCATTCATGGAAAGTCTGACGCAGCGTTAACTCCCGCTGCACTGGGAGTGGTTACTGAGCTTAAAATGGTCACTGAGTATTTTCTTCATCTTCTGTGCAAAGCCTTGTATCTGAAAAACTGCACGTGATGTTCACATTGCAGGCTACTCAACTCCTTTTTCCTTGACAAATTACTGCTCAAGCTAACGGTGCTCCAGCGGCGGGCCCCATGCTTTTAGCAGCACTGCTGCCCACAAGCCCTTTTTGTGGTTCCCTTGTCTAGCTCAATTTAAACCCAACGTGACTCTGGCTAAGAAAGGTGTTTTGCAATTGCCTACCACAAAGCGATAAGGGTCTGCTGCAGCAGATGACTTGTATGCTTCCCTAAATGAGCCCTTCACATTTAGGAAGGTCGGCCGTGTCATTTCTCTAATTTTCTAACCACAAAAATGTATATTTAGAAAGGAGCAAGAAAACTTCCTTTACCCTAAGCAATATTGCATAATGATCGAGGAGGAGGATTACTGCAAAGGTTTTTTCTTTGAGCACAATTCTGAGAGATTGGGAGCTGGAAAGCCTGAATAATAACTTATTTCAAATATGCAAAGCCAGGGCTTTCCATGCGTTCCGGATCCCTTTGTGTTTCAGGATCATGCTTGGTACATTAGGTGCAATCCCTGCTGCTGTAGCCCACACCTCAGACATCTTGCATGTTTGCTTCTGGAGAGCCAAAGCCCCTCTGGGATGCTTCTGCTTGGGGCCATGATGTTCACCAGTGCAGCCTCCTTTACCCCAAGTACCTCCAGGTTTGTTTATCAGTTCTTTCCCTAACTTTCTTCCCAATATCTTTCTCTTGCTAGGATTTAAAGATATTTAGGTGTTGCTGTTATTACAGTTGCAGTACTGGGCTCAGGAGTCTGAAGCATTTAGGCACAAATGCCAAGAATAACAGCCAGTGGTCCTATGTGCCATATTGCTTCAGCCTTACCTCTGTGCTTGGTTTCTGAATCTCCCCATGTGACGGGGAGGAGATGCTGAAGTAGATCCATGCATGGAGATGTCAAGAGGTGACATGACCCATGGTTTTTATGGGGTTCTTTGGCATGCAGCTTCTCCCATAGGCCCATGACTGTGAGACAGAACATGGATTATACCTGTGTCTCTTTCATGTTCTCTGAACTTGACCCTAGAAAATCAACATCTGACAAAAGGAAGTGGACTTTTACCATATAATTTACCCTGAGGCTGAGAATCATGGAATCATTAAGACTAGGAAAGATCACTAAGCTCATCCAGTCCAGCTGTCAGCCCATCACCACTGTGCCCACTAAGCCACGTCACTGCACAAACTCTTGTTGGGAGCAGTAGCAATAAGCAGCCAGTACAAGCATATGTAGATGTACTGAGTGCATGACAGCTGGAAATTTAAAAGAAATAGATGGTGATTTGGCTTATTTGGGAAGCGAACCATCTTTCTGTCAGGAAAATGAAAATGGTTTGTAAGTTACCTATTTTGGCTGTCCCAGCTTGGGCTGTGAACACAGGTAGTTCTGTTCAGTAAGCATTTAGGAAAGGATGTTACTGCTCAATAATCACAAAACACGTTACTTTGAAGATGACTGATTTTGTGGCAGCAGGAGTGGGATCTGGGATTGTAGAGCCATATATTGGGAACCAGTGTCAGCTGGATGGGAAAAAGCTTGGCATTGTTGCCTTTTGCCCAGCCTTGTGATGGAAGTTTGCATTTCAGGGGGGGATACTGGTGTCTCTCTTTCAAACAAGATTTTGGAAGAATGCTGTGAAATGTTTCTATTTGGAAGATTAGTTTTCTCACACTAGCTCAGCAGCACTTTGTCCTTATGCACAGCCTAATGGATCAAAAGTTCAATTTGTGCATAGTCTATTACTTGCACACTCAATAAAATAGGATGCACGAATGGCTTAGCATTTTTTTTCTCTCTTTTTTTTTTTTTTTCCCTAAATGCAATTTTTCCCCTCAAAGATTACTGAAAATTACTTTTGCAAGTCAGTATGAAGGCTTATCAGTCCAACGGAGTTCAGGTTCCCATATTAACTGCCTCACATTACTGTGAACAAAAAGTGCTGTAGAAACCAATGAACTAAGAATGTAAAGTGCATACTGCTGATGTATGTCCCTTTAGTAACCCTTTCCATCACAAGATAGACTCTTCTTCTGCAAACAATTTTTTTTTTTAATTTTTTTATTTTTTTAAAGTTATATTGTAGAACCTAAACTTTCCTTCTGCTTTGGGGCCATATCAGTCACAGTGATTGTGACTGATTAACACAGAGAACAAACACTCCCAACTAAGGAAGCAAGCAGGAAGACTGCTTTCACAGCACGCTCAAGGCATATTAAAAAAATTATGTTTCAGCACAAAAGAAAAGAATTTAGCCTGTGTGTGTCAGGCTGCTTTAAATATTTTATTTTGCCCGTCTTCTGAATCAGGAAATCCCAGGAGAACGAATCCCTTGGGGCCTAGCCCTTCTAGGATGTGGCACTCTTCAATCCCATTGATTTTAGTGGACCTCGAAGGCACTTAATACTTCATAGGCTCAGTCTTCTGCTGTAGGAAGGTTACCTTGTGTATGTTCAACTGTTACAGCTGCCAGGAGATCTAATAGTCTTTGATTTAGCTGACAAAGAGAAGAGCTAGGCAAGCTCAAAATAAAAACAAGGAAAAGTTCTGTAATAATGAGGTTAATTTTCCATGAGTTAAGTTACCAAAGGATGAGCTCTCATCCTCTGGGACATAAGATCTTCACCCTTGTTTCTAAAAAAATGGTTCTTAAGTCATCATGGGTTGCATACAGGAAGTGCCAAGGGAGTCTGCTGTGTGTGGTGCTGGGATAGATATCAGGGAATTACAGAGTCACAGAATTGTGGGGTTGGCTGAGACCTCTAGAGAACATTGATTCCACCCCCTGCTAAAGCAGGCTCCCAACAACAGGTCACACAGGTAGGCAGCCAGGTGGGTCTTAATTATCTCTACACAAGGAGACTCCACAACCTCTCTGGGCAGCCTGTTCCTGATTTGGAGATGGGATGAATACTGGGAGCTTCTTTTGCTTTGAAGACATCAACACTCATTTATATATGATAAACTGTGTGGAGGGATTAAAAAGGCAAAAAGCTTGTTAAAATAATATCAGGGTAGCAAATGGAAAGGTTTAAATTATTCCTTGCTCTCTTGCAAGACTGCACTTTGGCTTTTTCTACGTGCACCACTCTGCACTTGCATCACTGCCCATCACAGGACCGTTGCCCCATGCAGACCTGCACAGTCACCCGGGTTCTGTGTCCTCCCTCTCTCCCTACAGCCACTCACAGCTCTTACACCCAAAGACTCACCGAGTTTCCTCCTCAGCCTTTCCGTGCTGCCCTCTCCACACAGCCCTGCAGGGCCCATGGACGTGTTTCATGCTCCTGCAACAGGAGGAAGCGCCAGGCCTGCTGCACACATGAGGAAGTGAGACACAGAGCAGCAAAGGTCAAAAGTTTCCATTGACTTTCAGTGCCCAGCTCGAGGAGCCCAAGTATGATGTCTTAGAGCTTTGTGCTGAGTTCTGTGGGTGACAAAGGACAGCACGTCCCTCTGCTGCCCTTCTTGGTGGCCTCCTGCCTCCCTATCCCCACGACAGCAAGGGAATTGCCTCATGAGGATGAGGATGCAGGAAAATTGCTGCTAAGTGCTCCAGCAGCAGCAGAACAGCCCTGCTCTGCTGGCCTGGCACAATGCACTCTGCAGGGTACAGCAGGACCCACCTCTTTGGCTACCTTTACCCCACTTTCAAGTCCTCCAGCAGCTTCAATATGCAGCTTCTTAATTTCTTTGGTGTGATCTGAGGCAAATAAATTCATGTTTTCAAGGAAGTAAACATGTATTTGAGCAAAAACCCTCTTTGTTATAGCCCATTCCCTTTGGGTGCCCTGCCTTTATTTTTGTTCATCATGGTACTTAGGTTGGAGAAGAGCCTCTTGCTCTGGCACACTAATTATCACTTCAAACCTTTCATGCTATGAATTTGTTATTATAGCTCCATGTTTAACATGCAATATTGTAAATACACTTGCAGATTAGCTTGCTGAATGGTGGAAATAAAAAATGAATAGCCTGCTCTTAAAAAGCTTCTCAGTTTGTGTTTCCTAATGGACTGACAGCACAGCACATGGTTTTGGAGGAGTTACTCCAGTTCATTTCACTTCCTAACATGTATGAGAGTTTATTAACCATTCACAGAACACACATATATATCTTTTCCTACACTTGTGCTAGTTACTGACCATTTTTGTGTTTGAGCAAAAAGTCATTAGAGAATGCTGCTAGGTTATAAGGAGCGTTTCACACTCATTTTTCCCAAGGGTAAATGGCGATCAGAGAAGAGATTGAGTCCTCTCTGTAAACTGTGTAAACTTAACTGTTACATGTGCCTGACTGCTGATCTAGAAGTTGATGGTCTCGTCCCACTGCTTGCAGCTTGCCATTTGCAACCATGGGTTGGGTATTTTGCAGGTGTGGGCAAATGACAGATTACTGATGTGTCAGCATGAAGGACACACTCACCAGCAGGCAAAAGGTAGGACAAAGATTAAACAGTTAGAAAAGCCCACAAATGCGTTGAGTGACATGGTTTGGTGGGCATGGCAGTGATGGGCTGACAGTTGGACTAGGTGATCTTTAGTGGTCTTTTCCAACCTTAATAATTCTATGATTCAATGCTATGGTGAAAACACTGGAAATAGGGTTTGGATCTGCAGAAAGTTCGCCTGCTGTGTTGTCCCAGTGCAGAGAGCCCAGAGCTGCCTGGTCTTCTGCCAGAGCTCCAGAATTAGTGGGAGAGAAACTGTGAGCAAATAAAAAGCAAAACTAAAACTCCAGACTCATTTGTTGTATTGCTGGCGTATATGTTTTGCGCCTGAACAAAGAAAAAAAAAAAAAAAGTAATGAAAGGAAGTAAGAGCATTGGCACAGGGATTCACAGGAGCCAAAAGTATAAACAGATTCAAAAAAGCTTGATGAAATTCATGTGAGATATTAAATGCAATGTTTGGGATGCAGTCTCCTCCTGGAGATATTCCAGAAGGACCATTCCCACAAGACAAGGAGGGGTTTGGAGGAAGAGCCCTTCCCTCCAGCACTGCTCCTTGTCCCTCCACCCTCAGTGCTCCTCTGGGCATTTGCAGCTGGGCTGGGAACCATCAGTGTGATCCAGTCTGGCACTTCCCAGGCCCTTCATTTGCCTGCAACAGAAGCACACTTATATCTGTTTGGTGGTAGTTGCAGCCTGGACAAAAATACAAATCAGTTGCATGGAGCGAGACGTTGTGTATGCAAAGTAAATCAGTGTGCAGCAGCAAAAAAAAAAAAAATATCAAAGATGTGCTGCTGGCTGACAATGGCTTGCCTTGAAATAAAAAGTAGGTCTGTCTGTGGGCACAAGGAACAGCCTGACTGCCTCCCCTCCATCCTGCTGAGCTTTGTAGGTGAGCTTGTACTGGTCTCGCTTAGGCAATTTGCATGAACGGAAGTGTGACAAACGGGGACAGTCCCTCCCTTGAAGTAACAGGCCACAGAAGGGAAGTTTAGCAAAAATAGGAGCCATTAGCAGTCATTCCATCTCGCTCTCTGAAGTTCACCGAGGTTTAATTAAAGCACTGATATGTTTTTGACTGACCTTATTTTCATACCTGATAATCAGTAAACTCATTACCATTTTTTAAGCTTGGTTTTGAATCCAGCTAATTAGCACTCTTTGGGTCAGCATCCAAGTTAAATACAAACAAAAACAGGAGGAAAATTCCTGTGTATTTTGGGTGCAGTGGGGACCAGTCAGTCACCCAGTGCCATCACCGAGTGCCTGAAGCAATGGCTGTGCTGGTGGGTGGGTGGTGGCATTGGACTTTAGCCATCGGGGCATTGAAATGTCTCAAAGACAGCTCTCTGCAGCTGAACCCTTTGTGAGCTGTTCTGAAGAGGTCTGGAGAAGAGTGAGGCAAAGTCAGGTTGGATATTAGAAATTGTTTCTTCTCAGAAAGAGTGGTCAGGCTTTGGAACAGGCTGCCCAGGGAGGTGGTGGAGTCACCATCCCTGGAATACTCAAGAAATGTGTAGCACTAAGGGACATGGTTAATGGGCACACTGGGGATGGGTTGACAGTTACAATAGATGGTCTTAGAGGTCTTTTCCAACTTTAATGATTCTATGATTCTGTGGTTCCAAAGCCCCTGGTTGCCTCTGTGGTTAGAATGGAAGAAATCAGAGAGGACCACCACAGTTTGCAGCACTGATGTTCCTAAAAGGCAGGTTGGTCTTCTCCACATTCGCCATGGTGCTGGGACAGACCCTAGTGCAGGCAATGGGAAATGATGGTCAGGCTGCTCACGATGCCCCTGTTGTGGCCACGTGTCCCCATGTGCAGTGCCTGCTGACACCATGCTCACTATTCCCATCCAGGGCAAGCTGCTGCCACTGCCACCATCAGGAATTGCCGACAGTTTAAATGCTGGGGAGGAAACAAATAGTTATAATACTTAGCACCTGGCTAGCACTTTGCACAGTGACAGCACTGCACAGCCATCGGCTAATGAGGTGAATGAGATGTTCAATTACGCAATGAATGTTAACGCTCAGTTAAAGCCTACAAAACGGAGCACCAAATGGTAGATCTGCAGTTTCAGCCCATGGCTGGTAGGCACTTCCTTCCTCATCGGGGATGGTGCTTAGCAATGCTTAAACTATTTCTTTTCCTTCCACTTTTCCTGATGTCTGTGTGTAATGGCCTGTTCTGAAACGAGCTGGTCCCTTTCCGGGAGCTTGTCAATCTTACACTGTAAGATGCCTATTATGGTCTATGTGGAGTGTGCTATGCAGACTGTTCAGCTTCCTGGGAGCAGAAGGCTCTGCTGCAGAGCTTTGCCAGAGCCACAAGCCAAAGGGAAAAAAAAAAACCAAACAATAACTGAAGCCAAAGCTTTCCCTTTCCCCTTAATGAAGGCTTTGAGGGGCGTGCGGGGCTCCAGCAAAATTGTGCACTTTCTCCACACAGCACTGTTAATGAAAGTCACACTCCTGTCTCTGGAAGCATTGTTTCATCCTCAGTTTCATGTCCATTTGCCTGACTGGATGGTACAGCTGCACAGCACTGCAGCTGGCTGTTCCTTCCAACGCTAATGCTGAGCTGTGCTCCTTTCCCTGCTCCTGCAGCAGAGTAGTACCCCGAGTACAGAGGGAGCATGGGGGTATGCCCTGCTCACTGTGTGTTTAAGCAGAGTCTTTTGGATGCCTCAGGAAGCAAAATAAAAGGGGTGATGGTCAGAAGCCTGACAATGTTCTTCACACGTGGATTGTAGAGAGCATGCAGGAGGGGGCTGCATGCCTCCAGCCATCATGGCAGCTATGTTCTGCTGTAGATGTTGCTTCTGTACTTATTCTTAAAGATTGAGCACATTCTGCAGTCTTGGGAAGGGAATGCAGAAGGATCTGCCAGGTTAGGGAAAGAAAAAGAACTGTTTCTAAACTTAAACTACAAAACTTGATGGCAGATGTAACACTATGTAAGCACCCCCTGCCTCGCAGGGGAAAGCTGCCAGCAGTGTTTATGTATCCCTAATTTTGCAAAATAGCAACACGCAGCTCTACAGTGTGAGATTTTTACATGCATTGGAGCCCTGCAAGACTTCATCATGTTTCTGTAGGGAAGTATTGATAGCATTTGGAAAAGAGACTGGAACACAATCTCTCAGGGGTTCATCCTGACCCTGCAGGTGCACTGCAGCATGGCTTTGGGCAGAGCACTTTCTTTGCCTTTCATGGGGGCTCAGCCCATGCCCCATGCACCCAAACCTACTCTCTCACTGTCTGAACATTGTAGAAAGATGGGCAGTGCCTCAGCCACTGCTGTGAGCACTCACACCAGGTTGTAAATACAACACCAGTGAATTGTTCATTAACAAGTTGGAATCACATTAATATAATAATAGAAGGAATGTTTTTTCTCTCTTGGTTGAGGGAGTAAATAACAGTTACAAGAACAAAGCAATGGAAGCAGCATAGGAGATGGTGTTTTTAATGAAATGTGTATATTTACTTGCAAAAATGTGCTACAGATGCACATGGCAGGTAATAAACAAAGGGCTGAAAATCTGTCTGATCAGCAAGTCTATGATGAGCTACTAATTAGGTGTCTCTCATTTAGGAAAATCCACTGATGGGGTTTTAGTGGGGGGGAGTGGGGGTGGGGGGAAGGAGGGACAGGACGGGGCTGTGCTGGAGCAGCGATGGGATAAATTGAGTTGCCAACAAATCCATCCTCCACCTTCTGAGAGGTGAGGGCAGACCCACCAGCCCAGTGCCTGCTCCAACAAACCCTTACTGCTGGTAGATGTAAGGAGAAACAGTGCAGAGTGGGCTTCAGCTGCAGCCTAAAAACATTCTTTAAAAAAAAAAAAAAAAAAAAAGTCTTCATAAAAGAGACTTTCTTGGCCATGGTCATTAAAGTAAATGGAAGCAAAGAGATTAATAATGAAGTAACCCAAGCAAATCAAACAATGCAGACTGTCTCACATCCATTTCAGGCTGAAGTTTGTTTTGGCTCTTGCATCTGAGCCTGAGTGAATTTCTCTGATTGATGGCTGATAGCTCACATCCAGTTGTTGTTGTGTGGTTTTTTTTCCTTCTTCGTTTTACACTCAAAGGGTTTTTGAAGGCATGGTTTCGGAAATACGTATTGTCTGAGCCCAAAAATACATAGGTAGTTTCTAAATTGATTTTTGTAGACAGCTGCTATTTCCATTTCATTTCACTTGAGAAGAAATTATCTGTTCAGTTATTTTGCTGGCTGTGACAAACAACAGTCAAAAACCATATGAAAAATAAAATAAAACAAAGAGTTGATGACAATTTTATACCCAGATAGACAGACAGATAAAAATAAAGGCGCCTGCTTTCTCTTACACACAACATTCAGTGTCAGACATCAAAGTTCCAACTCCACGCTGAGCACAGTGGCAGAAAAGCATCTTCCCAAGGCCATAAATAACCTGGTCAGGCCGTAATGCACTCAGTCAAGCCAGTGCTGAAGCACTTTGCTGCATGGGGTCAGGAAGAGTGAATCAATTACTTCAGAAATGCCCACCTATGGGCATCCCCCACCTGCTCTAGGGCTGCTCCCAGCTCTGTAAGTCATTTCTGGGCTGAATTCCTGCTGTAAGGCTCCTTAGCATGACGGGGGCTGCGTCGCATTGCTAATGGTGCAGTAGGGTTTCTGGAGCCTTGCGTAGGAGTCATTTTATTTATTATTTAATTCTAAATAAGCACAATAAATAAATCATATTACTGGCATGCTATGCTGGTAGGTGCAATGGAAAAAGCAAAGATGGATGGATAATGTCACATTTTAGACTAATAGCTGTACAGTTTCATGTTATATTTACACTGTTTGATGTTTAGCTGCATCAGTATCAGAATATTAAAAGCATTTTTTTTAAAATCAATAATTAAACCTGAATTTCATTATTATTCAGAGTGTATAAATTTACAGGATGGTCGTATTAAACATGTTACAAATATTGCACTGTACGTAACTGTACTCACACTAATTGCACATTCTGGCACATTATGGGGTAATGATGCTTGAAGTTACCAAACAGTTCAAAGATCAAAGGCCACACAGTCAAAGATTTTAAAATAAAGCTCCTGATTTGTGAATTGATGATAATGTGCTAAATTTGACCTCTTCCCCTCATATAAATAACCATATATAATTATATAATAATTACCCCTCAGTCCCACAGCAATTATAGAGTCATTCTACGGGTGTCTGAGCCCTGATATGGACTGTGATACCTGGCATCTCTCCTGCCTGCATCTCCAGCTTGTCATCACTTGTACACGTGAAAACACATGGATATAAGGAAGAAGTTCTTTACAATAAGAGTGGTGAGGCACTGGCACAGGCTGCCCAGAGAGATGGTGGAAGCACCGCCTCTGGAGACATTCAAGGTCAGGCTGGATGGGCTCTGAGCACCTGATGGAGCTGCAGGTGTCCCTGTTCATTGCAGGGGAGTTGGACCAGATGGCCTTTAAGGGTCCCTTCCAATTGAAACGGTTCAGTGGTTCTATAAATAACCTGAGTTCCCAAGTTTGTTTTGCTGAGAATTTCATCAAAGCTGGAGGTTTCTCTCTGGTTGCTGGTTTTGCCTAATTGAGAGCTCACGGACAGTTGGAGCTCAACAGAACATCGTTCACTCATCTTCAAAGTCTTGGAAACTGAGAGGGTCTGGTGTGCACCCTGCGTGCCCTACAGAAGGCTGACATGGGAAGGCTGCTTTTGTATCGCTGTCCCTATTCAGAAAAGAGTGAGCAAGAAAGAGCAAAGCAGCCTGACCAGGAGCCAAAAGGAGGTGATTATGTGGTTATCCAGAGAGATTCCTTCTATTACTTGAAAAATCAGAGAGCAGATTTAGAGAGACAGGTTGATGTGCTCGGGAAGATCAATGAAGATGAGAGCTCCATTGATGGCATATGCTTGGGTTTAGACATAGGTATCAGCTCCAGCAGTAGTGACAACAGAAGGAGAAAGGCCACTGGTTAGCCTGGTCTGCGATTGCCTCAAGGCACCTAACCAGCCCTTTGAAGGGGCACTGCGTGCTGCCCCACAGGGGCACCATCCTGTCCCATAGAGTGAGCTGCTGGAGGCTTGAGGGCTGGAAATGTTGTTGGCAAGGAAAGGATGAAGGTGGGCTTGAAGAGAAAGTGTTTGAGGGACAACAGAGATTACTGGCAGTGCTGGAGCACTGACCTCCAGAAGCACACAGGGTCAGCACAGGGCATATATCAAACATGTTAGCAGATACAGGGAGCCAAGAGCTAATTTTAAGGAGGATTGGAAGATATTCTCATTGCTTCAGTGAACATTTTAAAGCAACTGAAGCAATTTCCAGAGTTATGGAAGTTTTGGTTTGCTTCATTTATGGGCTTTCGCAGATGCTTTCAGATGTCCGAAATTCAGAAAGCTGAAGCCATTGACTTTTCGTTTCCCAGTCAACCAAAAACTGAAAATTTTCCTAACGACTGTAGGATAGCAAACAAGTTTTGTGATGGCCACAGATGTGACTCCAGACAGTTAAGTGTGCTTGTAGATTTACCAAAGAACGGGTTCTTTTAGGAGTTATTTGGGAAATCCATTTTGTTATTGCATTTTACTCTCAAATCCACATACAAGAACTGATGCTACAAAGCAAACTGGAACAGATCCAGTGCTCTGCTTCACTCAAGTGCTGAATAGCAGTTTTTAATTCCCTGTTACAACTGTGTTAATCTTCAAGCTCTTCTTGGCTTGAATATGGAAGGCTCTTTGGAAAACTTCAAAAAATATATGTTTTAGATTTTTTGACTATGAGAAAGAAATACAAAAACAACTAATTAGCCAAACAGGATCCTGATAAAAATGAATATGAGCAAGAAAAACATTGTGGATACAGCATGAAGAGCTGAATTTCTTTGTTATGTTTTTTTTACTCACTGAAATAAAAGAAATGGGGGTTGGTTTCAGGGATAATGTCAGGGGTGGAGAAGAAAGCCCAAAAAGCATGGGCTGCAATGGCCAGGGTAGGAAAGGGTCAAACCCAGAACGATGTTCCAATGATTCAGCAGTTCTCTGTTTCCAGGGGATTCAAAATGCTGACACCAGGGGAGGTGGGTGAAACAATAGCTTTACAAAGACAGTCATAAAGTGTGAAAGTTCATATGAATGTGTGATGTGATATATATATATATATAATATATGAACTTGCATATCCATACATGTATATACATACACGTGTAATTTGCAGAGGGAGAGAGGTTGTGCCTGTGGGTGATTCTCTATACAAAATATGTCGTTCGGTAGCAGCAGCATCCATGTGAACAGTTGTTCTGCAATTGGGGAGAGTGAGTACTGTAAGTCACCAGAGTCCAAAAACCAGGGGACTAATATAAAAAATTAGGAAATTAAGACTAATCAGGTTATTCAAGTGGAACTATTGTATTTCATTCAAAGTGCAGTAAACATATGGATTAATCAGCCAATACAACCACTGAGGCAAAAACTGTTGCTTGTGCCCTGGAAAATATTACTTTTTTTTTTTTTTTTTTAAATTTCTACTTGTTCATGGAGCAGAAACAACTTTTTAGATGACCGACAGTGAAAGTAGATCAGGCAATGAAAGTTGCTGGAAGTGTAGTTCAGCTGATCGTCACAGGTGTGGTTTTCAATCTGTCATTTTAATTTATTTTAAAACAAATGGAGGTGTTTGTTGTCCGGGCGTGCTAACATCTGCCTGATTCAAGTGGTCCATATGCAATTTACAGAGTGAAATATTTAATTTATCCTGAATCTGAAGCCGTGCTCATCTCTCCCTGGTTCATGCCACTGGGGTGTTCTGGGCATTGCAATGCCTGAAGCAATGAATCCTGCCCTGGTGGACTTAATGATGGGGTAAACTCTCTGGCCCTTCATGAGTGTATGGCACAGCCCTGAGCCCGCAGTGGTGATGGCAGAAAAACACAGGTCCTGCATTTACATAATGAAATCTCACTTCTCTTACAGCCTCATTGGGAATACCTGGACAGGAAGGGGGAGTTGTGTGTCTGAGGATGCCGTCTCAGCCTTACCTAAGCACCCGCAGAATTGCTCAAATAGTTCATTAGTAGCTTATGAGTGTGTGTGCTTGCCTTCCTCCTCAGCACTAATTGCATGGCAGTATCAGCCCCTCTGTCTATGGCCCCCAGAATGAGGGGCTGCTGCATCCGAGCAGGTGAACATCCCACTCCATTTAGCAAAGAGCCTGGCTTGGGCTGACCTCACTGAGATAGATTGCCTTCCGAAGCTCAGAGAAGTCCTTCTGAATGTGAGATGTTAATTGTGGCAGGAATTAAGGATTAAGCAGTCATGGCTTCAGGTTACTATTGGGAACTGAAAGCAGGATTACAAAGGAAACTGGGCCATGCCCTCACAATGCTATTACCCCAGTTCTTGAGTCTAAAAAACCTTTGAAACTCATCCTTGGTGACCAATAAAAACGAGACTAAATTGTGCTTACTGAGGCCTGAGGAAAGGAGCCATAACTGTGCAGCCACAGCTTGGACATCTTTCAGCACAGAAGATAACATCAAGGACGAAGGGGTGAAACCTGGCCTTGATTTATGTCCTCTGCAACCTTTATCAGCACCTCAGCCATGTTGCCACAGCTGCAGCTCCTGCCTGGGGACAAACCCCATATTGGGGCCACCCAGTCGTGTCCCCTGGCCTTGCAAAGTGATCTGTAGTGAATGCATGCAGCTGCAAATGCACTGCAGAAATGAATGCACTGCAGATGTCAATACACTGCAGAAATAAATGCATTGAAAAGGTGGTCGCATTCCAGAAATAAATGCATTGCAGATGTCAATGTACTGCATAAACATTTCGCCTTGGGCAGAGCTGAAGTCCCACAAAGTCTAGCCTCTAAGCCAGGGTAGGGCTGTGTCTGACTCCCATGAGTGCATCAGCTCTGTCCCCCAGTGGTCCCACCAAAGGGCTCAGCCTTTGGGTGATGCTGCTTATTTGTGTTCTAGGGGGATGCTCACATATTTACGATGGTTCATACTGTGCTGCAAAACACCGTTTCTGACCCCAGAACACAAAGCTGTAGAGATGAACAGGAAGAAAAAGAAATTCCATAGTTGAAATTTACGATGTGGTAGCACATATTTAATAACCAATTAAACCCAAGATTTATCGGGAGTTAAATTACATTTGTATTATAAATAGAACTAGAATATACTGTTATAGAACAAAAGCAAAACATCTTAGCATTTAATATTGTAAAAGACAAAGCGATCTAATGGACCCTAAATGTTAATGGCTGTAAAGATTTACACTTTAATTGCATTTTTAGGTCATCTTATTTTACAGTGCTCTTTTTATCTATGTACATAGAAATCAACAATGTGCTGCAACATTATACTTAGGAGTGGCAAGACTGACTTTTGGAAACCTGCTATTATAGGCAAGATCGCTTTCTTTCTTATCAATCCTTGCAAACGTTTTAATTGAAATGGGCAGTGGACTTTCACTGACCTTGGCTGTGTGCATGTGAGACCTTCATAGCAAATCAAGCCGGTGGGAAGTGTGGGATGGCAAAGCCAAGAGGGAAGGAGTGGTAACGAGATGATTTCTGTTTGCAAAGCTAGCAAACAAACAGTATTTGATTTGGGGATTTGCTTTATGGCAGGGGAAAAAAAAAAAAGAACCAACAACTATCAAATGGTGAAACTTAAAATTACAACTAATGATATTATTAGATAATAATGTCATGTTTATTAAAGTATTACCACTTATAATCCAATTTTGGGATGATGTCTGAGGCTGGCATTTCAGGTGATGCTTTTGTAGCATACAGAAATGCTACAAACTTTCCAGAACCTGATCGCTGTGCTCATAAAATGTCTTTTCCAGTTTGTGTTACTGCTGCAGGATTCATCAGCTGGGTTACAGTTATAGATGAATCTAACTCATATTACATTTGAAAAAATAAATGTGCACTAAAAGTAATTAAAGCATGTTGGTTCATGAATAATACACCATTTTACTACTATTTGCAGAGTATAATGAGACAAGCTACTAAATTGACAATGAATGCTCTATTATGTGATTGCCAACTGTTTTATAAGATATTGAACAGATTCATTTATTCTATCATCATGTGCATTATCAAGCTATTGCTTTTTAATAAATTAATTTATCCTGCGTCTCCAGAGCCTGGCTTTGAAATCTGGCTGAAGGCATAAATGAAATTAATTTTGTGGTCGGAGTGTAACCGCGTGCTCAGTGCCTCCCAAATAACGCCTGCAGCTGCAGGAGGCGGCTGTTGGGATGGGGCACGCTCTGCTAATTGCAGCAGCCATGGGTGCTCCCAACAGCAGCTGTTGGGAACACTGGCTCCCCAGCAGCTCTCTTTTGCTTGGTTTCCCTTTCCTTGCCCTTCGCCCCTTCCCAGCACCCTGCTGTAAAGTGATCCTTAAATTGTTTAGCAGCCTCAACCTTGTGACAGCGCTTCATCCCCACTGGGCAACAGTGTCACTGGGGAAACAATGTGGTAGCAGGGGCAATGGTGTCAATGGGAAAGCAACGTGGTGGGGGCAGTGGTGTCAATGGGGAAGCAAAGTGGTAGCAGGAGCAGTGGTGTCAATGGGGAAGCAACATGGTGGTCAGGGCAATGGTGTTACTGGGGAAACAGTGTGATGGTGGGGCCACAGTGCAAGTCCCAATGCAGGGTTATCCCTCAGCCCTCAGAGCACCACGTGGTGTCCGTGCAGCCCCAGTGCTGCCGGTAAACAGCTCCTAATTACAGCTGTTGACAGGGCTCACCGTGTTGTAACCAACCTTGCTGCAGCGTTATTATTTCTGAAGGGAGCGTTTCTCCATATTTTTAACAATAAGTCTGACAGGTGTCATATTAAAAACAGTGCTTAATTCTAATGCAACTATTCCCACCCGCCCTTCCCTTCTCATTTTTGCGCCTCTGTAATGCATGAATTTCTCCTGCTCATAAAGATTAAAGGAGCAGCTTTGCTGGAAGGAAAATACTCTTGGTGTGTTTGTAGTGCGAGTGCATAGAGATGGGCTCAGCCCTGGCTCCAGTCATGGAGTGAGAGAGGGGAGCAACGGAGCCTTCCCTGGGAGGGAAGGGAGCAAACCAGGAGCCACTGAAGCGACCTTTTGGGCTCTGTTTGAGCCGTGACCGTGTGCTGGGCTGTGGGCTGCCATGCTCAGCTGGCGGCCGCCCACCAGAGACCCGGCCGGGCCAGCAGCTCGCTTAGAAGTTTACACTGGATTTAAGTCAAAATGCTCAAACGTGGCTGTTCAATCACTGCTAACTGTGTGCTCGGCAGGCAGCTCCCTGCAGGCTCCTCGCTTGTAAAATCCAATACGCCACATAAAGCACCAGTTTACGGAGGGGTGGGGGGAGCAGAGGTATTTTTCTACCTGCCTGGTTTCTTTTGCCACTGCCTTGCACGGGGTTGGGATGGCTTCACTGCATCCCACACGTAAACTGGGCAGAAATGCCATGGTAAGGTGCAGCTCTGTTCATGGCTGGAGGTTGGAACTGGCCCTGGAGCGTGTCCAGAGAAGGGCAACAAAGCTGGTGCAGGGTCTGGAGCAGCTGAGGGAACTAGGATGGTACAGTCTGGAGAAAAGGAGGTTCAGCAGAGACCTAAACGTCCTCTACAACTCCCTGAAAGTAGTGAGGTGGGGGTTGGCCACTTCTCCCAGGTTAATACAGTGGTAGGACAAGAAGGAATGGCCTTTAGTTGCACCAGAGCAGGTTCAGGTTGAATATTTGGAAACATTTATTCTCAGAAGGGGAGTGATGCAATGGCAGAGCTGCCCAGGAAGGTGGGGGAGTCAGCATCCATGGAGGTATTCAAGAAACATGGAGATGCACTGAGGGATGTGGTTTTGAGGGCATGGTGTGGGTGGGTTGGGATTGCACTAGATTGTCTTAGTGGTCTTGTCAACCCTTAATGGTTCCATGATTATAAAATCTGTAAAAAAATCCCTTCCAACCCAAGCCATTCTGTGATTCTATGATTCTGTGCTTTCCACATCGTGGACAGTGCCCTTCCTTCAGGCTGCTCACCCACCTGCATGCTGCACCAGACCTGCATGGTGCAAGCCTCCTCCCCAAAGCGTTGGCTAATGTTCAGCTTTTTGTAACTGTTCTTTCAACAGTGACGATTGTCAGCCATAGCAGTCTCACTAGGCATTTGGTGATTTGCTCTGTACCTCCTTAAGACAGATGATTTTCTGGGATTCAGGAAAAAAAAAAAAGTAATATTATTTCTTCCTCTCTTTTTTTGCATAAGCAACTGCCCAGCAAATTGATAAGAGCCCTTTTTAATTAGATAGTGAAGTTGTATGGGTAATGTTCCATATAAAAGGTCTATAAAACACAGCAGAATTAATAAAATGATTGCTTCTCATTTAAATCAGGTCCTCCAAAGGGATCCGTATGTCTTGCTTTGGTGTGTTTGTGGTACTTCTCTCTTCCATCCAGCCATGAATTGATTAAAATCACATTCCTCACTTAAAACTGGAGCCCAGTTGGTAAGAGATACTGGAGAGCAATTAAGATCTGTGTGCAGACACACGAACCCCTCCCCACTCTAACCCCATAAAATACACACCGAAAGGAATCACTGTGCATTGCTTGGATTATATGCAAACACAGCTCATGTTGACAGCTACCTCTGGATGACTCCATCAGTGCACACTTTATCTCCAGCTGTCCAAGTAATTTTCCCAGGATTTCGCCCCTCTTTTTCACTCCTCTCCACACAGATGGATTAGAGCAACAAACAGTTTACATGCTGCACATCATTAGCTATCCTCCCTCACTACCCAGCAGATAACAACTGGGCTCTATCATCAGGACATTCATAACACCTTGACACTTTTACAACTACACTATTCTCTGCCAGAGCAATCTTCTCTTTTAAAGCACAGAGCTAATTCACCAAACACCCATTGGAAAGTGCTCTGCAAAGGCAACAGGGGTTGGAGAGAGAAGAAAAAGCACAGCCCAGAGCAGGCATCCTGTAAATAACATGGTTAGCACTGTAGGAAATCAGTCTGCCACAGCCACTCCTAAAGATTTGGATGGGAAAAACCATATGGATATGATTGGTCTTGTGCTTGGGTCTGTTTTCCATTTGGGGTGAGGGAGCAGCTCACTGCTTAGAGAGTTTCAAGCCAGACTGAGCTTGGGCTGAGTGCCTTTGAGGCACTTATCCTTTGGCCAAAAGCATGTTGAAGGCCAGCCCAGGCTCAAAGGGCTGAGGGCGTAAACGCAGCTGTTTAGGAAGATCTTTGCAATCCCAGTCCCATGGGATTGCCCCATCACCAAACTGTAAGGCATTGGTTTTGCCACCAGCTAGGCTGGTTTTCCCAAACTGCCTCCAGACTCAGGGCTTGCATCGAGAACAAAACACAAGCCTGAATCAGCCACTCTGCATGGAAAGAAATATGTCAAAATCTAGCAGTATTTTCCAAGCTTCTCAGCATGCCCCCCTGCTGCCCCTCACCATATATTTTAAAGTATGGTACACGCTTGTTTAAAAAAGAAATACATAAGGAGAAAGAGTAATTACCGTAGCTTAAATTCAGCCTGATAAGAAGGACTTGCACAGTTTGAGCAGCTGTTCCACTGCCATTCAGATTATGAAAATATAATCCTAGAGAACCTTGTCAAGATAAATACAGAGCATGAAATGTATAGGCATTTTTTCCCCCTGCTGCATATAATGATCAATTCCAAAGCCACAAGTGATACCAAAGGACAAAATAAGATCTGTCTAGACTTTCTCACTTACAAGATATTGATCATTCCAATGGTAAACTGGTTAGTATCAGTGTGTTTGGCTTGAAAGGTCATGAGCTTAACACCTGACAAGGAGTTATTCAACCTTGATGTAAGTCAAATTATTGCAGTGTTGCTGGAAAGACTTTCTTTAATAATAAAAATACCTACCTGCTCTGAAAACATCTGAAATTTGTCTTCCAGATGTCAGAAGAAAATTATAAAAATAAAAGCAAAGACTTAGCATGGTTTTTTGCTGGTTCCTCTCTATCCGGTCCGCAGAGTCAGCTCCTTCCTGGGCAGACCATGGGCAATGCCCACAGCACAGAGAACACCTCCATTCCCATAGGACAATTGAGAGCTTGCTTGTTCATAAACATAGACTTGATAAGAGCCATGACACCTATAAGGACAGGGACAAAAAAAAAATCATCATTTGGGGGGATAACTACAGGACTATTAAGGACTTGATGCAAGTTGACTGGATCTTTTCCAAGAACTATAAATACATGCTCTCTTTTGCTTTATCCAGTTATTTTTGTTTTGCTGATATGATACCAGTTAAGGTTAATGGGGTTTGCTTTAATATCAGACGCAGGATCACTTAACTACCTTTAATGAACGCCGGAGTCAATGCTTTGTGGAGTGATTCACACAGACATTTGCCTCAGGTAAATCAACCAGAAAAATGTAAGCCAGTCAAATAAATAAACCTGACTAGCTGTAAATGTGCCAAATTTTACACCAAAATATATCTGAAAGCCAATGACTTACTTAGGCACATCTAGGATATTAAAATGGAGGGTTTGGAGTCTGTTTCTTTTCAATTGCTTTTCCTTTTTAATGTCCTGCACATCCCTCCTGCACTGAATCCGAGCTCAGTGTAAAAAATTATTTTCACAAGTGTTTCTAATAGAAGCAAACGCTCTGCAGCTTTGTGCCATTTTTTATTTGGAATGAAAATGAAAAAAAAAATGCAAGGTTGGTTTTTCTTTTTTTTTTTTTTTTTTTTTTTTTGCTGGCTATCTCTGTGTAGGAGAGCAAGAGACAAAGGAAGAGGACAGAGAAAGGGAATTAAAAAAAAAGGAGAAAGAAAAAGGAAGAGAACAAGAGAAAGCAAGAGAGAGAAAACACTCACTGAGAGATTTTACCTGAGTTGGAGAAAATGGGGACAGTTACATGCTAGTTAGCTGCAGTAATGCACCAGTGCCAGTGAGTATTTATTGACCAGAAACTGATCAACTCCCTAAAGCCACCAGGCAGCTTGCTTTCATACTAATGCAAAATTATGCTGACGTTGAAAATGCTTTCTCCTTCTAATATTGAAAGAGGAAACTACGTGGGAAGAAAATTGGTGCCCAGGTGTACTTTGAAGGAAGGTCGACAACCTCTTTAAGCGTTGAGCAGTGCCAGTCATGGTGCACAGCCCTGCTCTCTTGGGCTGGGGGTGTTGGCATATGAGAGCAATTCATTTTTTGGTATGAAAAAGAAAAATAATCCTTTTGAGAAGACTGCTGCATGGGTGACAGAAGTTAATCAGTTTTTCACCCCAGACAAAATCCAGACAACCCAAGGAATTTGATTGTAACCAACACCTCAACGTGCAAGCACTCTGACCCACACCAACAAACCTTTCAGGCATTACCCAATACCACGGTCTGGTCTGTGTAGCACAGAACAGACGTAGGAGACCAGAAAGAGTTTTTTTTTCTTCTTTCCAAAAAAGCTGAAAAGAGATGTTTCTCTTGCTGGAACAGCCGTTTTTATTTCTTTATTCTGCCAAATGTTTCAGTGCAGGAGCAAGAGCTGGCCTTGGGGTAACAGCCTGCTGTAGAGGAAGAATGATGGGCAGGATTGCTTATTTAGGGAAGGCAGTGGCAGCACAGGTTGTGCAGCAGATATAAGCAAGGCCATATTGTTTTATTGCTGCTTTAGGAAAGGCTGCAGCATTGGGTAAGGAAGTCAGCGAGCATCAGTGGGGAAGTCGGCAGCAGCTGAGGCTGCACTTGGGCAGAAGGTTGAAAGATGCCAAGGGCTTTGGAAGAAAGAAAAAGCCCTCATTTCCTTGGTATAAAGCTGGGTCAGCTGATTCAGCCTAGATCGGAACGCAGTAGCTCCCAGCTTCCCCACTGAAGAAATTTAAATTTACAGAAAGAGAGAGCCCTTACCTGCAGAGACTTCCACCCTTGTGCACAGGAGACTGAACGCTGCCCATCTAAGGAGAGCTCACACTGGGCTAGGGTTAGCTGGAAATGCAAGAATTAGAGTCAAAACAGTATATGGCTTTTAGGTATAGCTGTGGCATCCTCATTCCTTACCGAAGTATGGTGGGGTTTTCCATAGGAAGATGCTAGGAGTGCTCCTCCCAGGTGACGGCGTGCCTTATTGGAACACCTATGCAGCAGCTGAGTCCATATGAGCCAAATCATAAGAGACAGACTGTGAGCAATAAATCATTTAATAAGGGGGGTCATTTAAGCTTCTATTAACAATGTGTCCTTCTATTTATGTGTTTATATTCTGTCCACAGAAAATGTGATGCTGGACTGATGATGGCTTAGGACAACGTTCTGGCATGAAGACAGCTACAAAGCACAAAGTACAGAAAAAAAAAAAAATAAAAGAACTCAGAAAGAAACAAGAAAAAAACAGCATTCTCTTGGTATCAACGAGAAGCTCTTTATTTTTCCTCAAGTTTTCTTTTCTAAGAAAAAAAAAATTAACTAAGACATTTGCAGAAATGAGACAAACTTTCTCTTCAGGTGACAGTATTCAAGCAAGCATGTTGTTTTATTAAATTTAAAGAAAAATAGAGAAATTTGGATTGGGATACAGTATCAGGAGAACTGAGAAACTGTGAATTTTCCAAGAAAAAAACAAACTCCTTAAAACTGTGAAGTGAGAAAAGGATGAAAATACCACTTAACCCCCTGATTACACCCTGTGCGTTCTTTAGAAGACAACATCATCTTTGCTAATTCTATATTAGGGAATGGTTTATAAAGTATCTTTTATTATAATCTTTTAAGACAAAAGAAATATTTAATTAGCTGTGATTTTGACATCTCTGTTCAGAAGCCTTCTTGCACCCTCTGTTTTTAGATAGCATGGAAGTATTTGCAGCCAACAGTCAAGGGCAGGAGAGATCTCTTTCCCTAATAACCTTTTTACTCACCACACCCTAAAAAATCCTTGCAGGGAAAAGGAATCAACATCACTACCATATCCCGATCGATACCTACAGCCTAACAGGCAGTAATTATCAAAATAAAGAGGAAATCCCATATTGGGCTACCTACCTAACCCATTAATCAAAACAACAGAGAATATCTGTGGCACCGCGTTTCTGCAATAGCACAAAGCACGCCTCCTTGGGTTACACTTTGAACAGGCTATAATCAAAAGAAGAGAAGCACGACTAACTAAGCCCCAGGAAGCCGCATTGTCCCTTTAACCCGCCGTATTCCCCATTTCCCATTAGTACTTAACATTTTTCACTATGTTGTGACTGCTATTATTTCATTTAACACTGGTTAATCTCTATCGGAGGTATACGGAAACCCTCTAGATGATAAGATTGGACGGGCTCCAGCGCTGGCAGGTTCCGAGCATGCGGGGCGTTCCGTCACGGGGACCGCCTGCCAAGCTGCTCGCGGATCAGCCTCTCGCTCAGCTCCCAAAGGGCCGCGGCCGTCAGCTCATTGTGAGCCTCGGCCGAGGGCAGGCAGCGGCAGCAGTTGTTGAAGTACATCCCACCCAGCCCCTCCAGCTCGGCGGCCGTCGCGCAGTACACAGTCGTGGCAGCTCCTTGTTGCTGAAACGACAAAAGAAGAAAAAAATAAAAATTGGAAATAAACCCTATATATATATATATATATATACACACACACGCATAAATGTAGATATGTTTATATAGAGAGAAATACAGGTATTTTTATCGGTGTCAATTTGCTTGCAGTCTGTCGGAGCTGTGCATCTTTAGGAGAGCATCGCTAAACGCACTGCAACCAAAGCATCGCTAAGGATGCTGCTGCCTCTCTGCCTCCCAGCCACTTACCTACGACACCCTAATGAGAAGTTATTTTCTCCTTTTTATTTGCTCTTAAAGTGAAAGAAATAATCCAGAATCTCACTACCTGATCTCTGCTCTTTTGCTATTTTTCAACAAACCCTGGTGGGTACTGAAAAAAAAGCCTAAAACCCAAAAAGTTGATCCAAGAAACCAGAAAAGTTGATCCAAGTTTCAAAGCAGCACCTAAAAGCTCCCTTCCAACCTCCAAACACGGGCACCACCATTTCCTAACCCTGGCAAGCAGTTCAAACTGATGGGTGCATCTATTTTGGTGGGTTGGTTTTTTTAAAGCCTCTTGTACAAAATTAACCTGGGCACTCCAATTAAGACCTATCACGTAAAATGCAATCGGGCTTTGTGCCAAACCAGCCCATCTATCTCTGATCAGTGGTTTTGCTGCGGCCACTGTCACCACTGCTGTGCAAGTATGTTTATTTGCCAGTTCTGCACAGACGCGAGCCTTTCCAGTCTTTTGTTTTGTTTTTTAATTCTCTAATAACCATTTTCTCATGTCATATAATGCTTTAAGAAGCAGGTATATTACATGCTTCTGTGGAGCAGAGGTGGTTGTTTTTTTTTTTTTCCTTTTTCCTTCTTTTATTTTTTTAAACACAAAGTGAACTTATGTGATGAATGGGCTTCTCTGAATTTCTCCAACAGAAAGCCAGAGCTGGAGGGCATGAGGGCAGCAGTGGGTACACCCCAGGGATGGGGCACTCAGGGCTGCAAGCACAGTGCCAGGAGGGATGCAAAGAGAGCGTGAAACTGGCTGCCTTTGTAAACTGTAATTAAAAATAATAGGTGAGAGCGCAAAGCAAGACACTGCGCACAACGCTAATTTAAAACCGATAGTTTATGTGGCATCTAGTGATTATTTATGTACATCTTAGTCCTTTCTGTGGTAACTCATTATGACCTGATAGGAATCAGAATAAAGAAGCTGCCAAGTATGATAGAAAAAGTAAACAAAGAGAAATTAGACGTTGCCACATTAGGATAATTTAATGGGAAAAGAGAATGAGCTTCAACCTCTTGTGACTTTCCTGCAGTTGTTTTTTTTTTCCCCAGCCTTTCAGTGTCACGAACAGGGAAACTCAGGGTGCTGTTAGGGGGGGGTCAGCCTCCAAAAACTCTACTCTGCATTCTCATCCTTCAAGGGCAGCCTTTCTAAAAAACCTCAGTTCCCTTAATTGAGGTGTCTCAATTTTGTAACAGCAAAGAAAGGCGTATTTGTCTGCAAGATAGGCAATTTTCTCAGAAGATGGGATTAAACTGATAATGATGGCTCCACGGCTTAGGAATGATCTCCCATAACAACATAAACCAAACCTGTCTGTATTAAGGCACATATTTATCAGCAGACCAAAATATTTTTAAAATTACTATAATGCAAAGCAATCCTCTTATTAAACCACTATATTTTTTAAAAAAGAGAAAGTATCTTAAAGGCAGTAGCAGAAATGTAAGAGTTCTACTAAAGATAATATTAACAGAGAACAATATTACACTCATTTGAACTATCTTGTAAAGCTCCACAGCACAGGTATGTTTACTGTATTCAGCTGTTTAGAATAACCCCCAAAGAGTGTTATTATTAATTTTTGCAAGCAATTCAACTGGACTTTTATTGGAAAGGTAAAATTAAACTGAAGTGCTCATTGCAGAATGAGAGCCCTTAAGCTTTGCTGTAAAGCATCTGTCCAGCCAAGCCAAACTCAGGCTAGCTTGAAGAGAACTCAGCTAATTCATAAAGGAAAGTTTATCGGAGCAGTTCAAAATCAAACCAAACAATAATTCATCTTTTCAAATGAGTCAAATTTGATGATTCTTATACAAAATTCTCAGCAGGCAGAGAACATCCTACAGCGCAACGGCAGCGCTTTATACCTCCAACACTGACACAACCCCAACTCCAAAAGAAGAGAACAGTTTTCCCTGTATGCGTGTAAGATATTTACTTTAAGTGATAAAAGATTATGTGGCTGGAAGCCCAAAGCACTTTATCATGTGATGCCTCCAGTGTTTCACTGAGGACTGGATGTAAGCAATGTGCCATTTGCTTTTTGGCTGTGTATATCTTTACATCTTTCTAAGTGTTTCAATTGTCCTGAGTGGTTTGGTAGAAGAAAGTTCAATTGGTCTCACATAGGAAGAAAAATATGTCTTCTTTTTATTATTTAAGAGAAATGCAGTCTTATTTATCTCTTTGTTGATAGAGAGTAAAGCTTAAATGTCAGAGAATAATGGATAAATGTGAACTCATCGAGCCTAGGAACTTAATGGTAACAAAAATGAAGAACAGAAGGTAACTCTCAGGTTCCCAAAGCCATTTAAGCATCAAAATTCCTTTGATGAATGCAGGATCTTAAGTGACTCGCCCAGGGACAGAGGGGACTCAATAATGCTCTGGGTCGGGTGGGATGTTGGGAGGTCGCCATCCCAACAGGACCCAAGGAAGCCCAGAGTGACCATGCCATATGGGAAGGTCCTTGTGCAACAGACCCCTGCTTGGCATCAACCTCCCCAACAGAGGTGGGGCTGTGGATAACTGCAGAGTCAATGTAGAGTTGGGCTGAGAAAATGCTGAGTTTCTCAGTAAATATTGTTTAGCCCTTCTGAACACAGTCTTTTGAATGACATCTTCATATGCCGGGCCTTATGACAATTTAATAACAAGTTTTAATTTTTTTGCTCATCAGCTTTCCTGTTCACATATCATCAGCATACGACAGCGGAGGATGGTAGGGAATCTAATTAGTAAACAATTCCATACTGCTGATACAAGATGAAACATTCTTAAACCGATAAAAAGAGCACTTTAATCACTGTTGAATGACTTTCAATGCCAAGCGGTTTGTGCCATGTCAGAACATAATTTGAAGAAGATTAGAGTACTATATAAAAGAATTAATGTTAACAACTTCGTTAAAAAACGTCTTAAACAATGAGCTTGTCAGTTGTCACAGGCTCTCCCTGATCTATTGTGATTAACGTCCCCACTCCCAACAATTTAAACCAATAAACAATGCTAAAAGCTCCGGGCAACCTAAACATTTTTTTTCCGTATGTCTGTCAGTTGTATATGGTGCTAATCACCCGGGCTGGGGGTCAGCTGCCTTAACCCTAACAAAGGCAGCGAGTGGGGATGATGAATACGTGGGATAAAGAATTTGTGAGAAGCCCAACTGAATCTTTAATCATGCCTCAATGCTATTTCCGATCGCGGCAAACGTCTGAAAGCTGCTAGGCAAGCACCACGCCATCAATCTTCCCAGTGTACGTAAAATTACCCAGGAATCTTGTTTTGGATTAAGTTGAAGAGCGTCTTAGTAATAAGGGTTCATCATTCTCCTTTGCAAATCATTTGTCAGTTTTGTAATACAATCTTAAACTGCAGCAGGGTGGGATTTGTAAAGCCGTTGCTGTTTATTTATAGTTGAGGCTCAGAGATCTAAATTATCCATCCTCCCAAAATCCTTTGTTGAGATAAAAGTACGAAGTAGCTACTAGTTCATAGGCGTTTATTTCATAACCGAGAGCTATCAATTTGTAACTGACAGTACTGAATTCAAATGAATATTGGATACCTTAACAGTAAAAGAAGAGGGGTTCCTGATGTACGGCATATGGTAAATCCCTCATTAATATATATAATGCATCCGTTAGTATTCTAAGATACTACTTACGTTCCTGATAAGAAAACATATTACACAGCTAATGTTTAGTTTTCAGATTTGTCCACTTTCAAATGCATGTTTATCTTCTAAAATTAGATCCTTGTTCTGAAGCAGGTTTACATAGGAAGCAAATAAATATTAGAAACAAAGCCATAACTTATCTGTATACTCATCACCTACAAACTAATAAGATCACTCTACACTCTGTTAAGGGCGCTGCCTACCAGCGAGATGGAATGAGATTCTCTGAAATTGAGTTATTCATTTTATTACAAAAAATTAAGCATTGAGGCCCGTTATCTGGGTAGCCTGAGGTGAAGTTTAGCACAGTGCATCTTAAACGATGGCCGGTGGAGGGAGGTGAGTTCACAATGACACAGGAAGAGAGCAGCTTTGACAAGGTCCGGATTCAAAGTGAGAAGCTCCAGAGAAATAAAAAGGCAAGTGCTTCCTTACAACTCCTCAGGCTTTTACTGTTAACCACCTCAGGACTATCAGACCAAGCAAACACAGCCCTAGCACGAAAATTACAGCTCAACACAATAGTCTATGCATCACTGAGAGTGGAACCACTCACTACACATACTGCAGTGCATGGGCTCTCCCACCCTTTGCTGTGCCTGTGGGAAGCGCCCCGAGTGTTCAGATCCATGCTAGAGCAGGGTAAGTTTGCCTGATATCTTCAGCCATGGTCATTTCCTGCTTTAGTGTGAAAAAAAAGCCTCAAGCTCTGGCCAGCCTCCCGGAAGGGAGCTGCACTAGGAATGCACTTGTTTCCATTTGGGATCTCCAGCAAGTTTTAGCCTCACACAGGAGATTATAGGAGAACTGTTTGGTTCCTGCTGCAGTCCTCTTACTCAGAGCAATCCCAGATGCACTGTTATCTTCTGAGTAACACTCACAGTATGTGTGTGCTATTCTCCTGTAAGAAAATTGGATTCCCTGATGGTTTTTTTTTCAGCAAGGAAATAAGAAATTGAGACCTGCCTTTGCTCGTTTGGGTGAGTATGATAAACCAAAATCACAGCTGCAACTAAAAAAAAATAAAACTTTGGAGCTGCCAAATATGATTCAATAAACAAATCAGGCGCAGTTGACTTCAGGTCCCATCTCCACCCAAGTGCCAGCAGGAAAACGTGACCTGAACTGACTCTGTAATTACAGTCTTTTCAAAGGTCTCACTGAACCACATCTAAACCAGAGATTCTCAACCACCTCCCCTTCCCCCAGCACCACATTTAAACCAGCAAAGCATCTCTTAGAAGATAATACAACGAATAAACCCAAATCTATAAGGTCTGCTTTTTCTTCCTCTGATGTATTCCTTTTTCAATTAATTCCCAACTACAAAGACTCAAAACTCTAACAGCTTCTCTACTTGCAAGGCATAGTTGGTTTCAAGCTGTAACTTTTCTTAGCGTCATTAAGACCTTTACACATTTACAGTGTTCTTTACATACATTATAGAAGATAAATGTGCTATATTCTTTGAGTAAGGAAACTGCAGTAGTTCACGAAAGAGGATTTGTTTTCAACTGCTGAGGCATTAAGACCTACTGATTATTTCAACTACTCAATATATGCAGCTATATTTAACTTACATTCTGGGTTTTAACTTTGCAAAAGAAAATGTGCCCACTGTAATAAATGTATTTTGATAATGCACCATGTTGTTTGTGTTATGCAACATCCCATATGTTCTCAATTATGGCAATGATAGGGCTTGGAAGCTTCCAACCTCCAGCGTCCAGTGTCAAACAGATTGTCTGCAACAGTCACTCCACTGGAAAAGGTGAAATACAACACATCAAGGCAGGAGCACTGGGCTGGTTTTCTCATTTCAGTCTTTACTTCCCAAGCGAACTTGGACAAGTCGCTTCAACTCCACGTACCTCACTCTTCCCACCTGTAAAATGGGAGAGTACTGATGTTTACCCACCTCACAGGGGTGTTGTGAGGACGAGTTCGTGTTTATGGACTGCTTCCACATCTACTGTTGAAAAGCACTGTGTTGTATTATAAACCATTGTTAAAATGATTAGATTTAAAATGATGTTGGCATTACAGCTGATAAAAATGTAAGTATCTTTTGGAATCATGCAGATCTTTCTCTATTGCACAAACTTCCTTCTCTAACCTGTGAAGTTTTCTGCTACAACAGGCCCCATGCTGGTATCCTCCCTCCCTCATTTGTTAGTTTTTGCCCAGCTCAATGAAAATTTGGTTGAACACTACTAGCCAGCCACTGGGGGCTCCATGAACGGTTGCTTTAGAGGTAACCAGACCCTGAAAGCAAGAACAGTGGGTTCATCTCTCCCAAACTTTGTATATGCTAGAAAGAGCCACCGTGGCATACCACATTGCCCAACAGAGGGCTATAATATCTGAGCTGCCTTGGGAAATCCTTCAGAAGGGTCCACATTTCCCATCTAGTATTGTATCTGCCAGCCTTTCACAGACATCTCAGATAAAACCACCCCATGTTTAAGGCAGATGCAGACACATAGTTTATACAACACTACTACAGCACCTGGGTGGGAACTGGTCCCACAGGCAGCTCTTTATTCCTTACTTTGTTCTCACTGGAGTCCACAATCAGATTTTGAACATTGTTTCAAGCCTGACAGAGAGCCATCTTAACCTTCAAAAACTTCAGTGAAGCATATGGCTTTCCCTTGCACAACCAGCATTTCAGCAGCATGCCCCATGGGCTGTTCACCAGCCTTCTACCAACACCGCATTTCCTCACTGATCGCTTCTGAATTCTCTTCTCCTGCCCACTGATCTCCTGTTCACACCCGATTTACACTTTCAAGACATCATCGCTCCACTGAAGTGGCAGTTTCGAACACTGCATGCAAATTGCTACCATCTAGCATTGCTGCTCCTTCTCGCTGTGCCGCGACGTACAGAGCAGCAGTGTGATACTGCATGCTTCCCTTCATGCCTGGATTTGGGAAAACCTCAGATAGGCTTGGGATCACGTTGGCCATATGATGCTGCTTGCAAAGAACAGGCCAGAGGTAGACAGAGTCCTAGGGGATCCAATCCCTGCAGCACCTCTGAATCTCTGCCACTCATTTTATGAGACTATGTTTACACAAACATGTATCCTATTATGACTTGTTGGCCACTGCCAAAAATGGAAATCCTCTGGAAGATATTGAAAATCTCCCTGAAATGTGTACTTTGCCAGCTAAGCCATGCTCTTCCAGGCAGGTGTAACTTGAAGAGTTGGGCCAACAGGTTCTTAACTGTAGATGTACCCTGCCAGACTAGATATGCTGCTGTAAGACGGTCATCAGAATAGGGCTGCCTGATTTTCAGACACATGCATGTGAGAATTTGTTGAAATTGCTTCTGTTTTTAACTTCTGCTGACATGAAATGTTTTACTTTATTGCTGTACCTAACTTTAATTATAGACATACTTTATATAAATGTACGTACGCATACAGTTCTGTATATGTTGTATATACTTATATAGCTTTTTAATACTAATTCTAGTCAAAATTTAGAGTCTTTTCAAAAGCAGTATTGCTGTGAATGTCATCACAATAATGACATTGTGCTTCCTCCTTCATTGCACAGATCCTTTTTTAGACCAACTTTGACTTTAGATACAAGTGAAACAACCCCACAAAACGCAATGCTTTTTAAGCAAGTGACCTTTTGGGACAAATATTTAACAAGCTGTTTGTTTCAGTTTTAAATATAAACAAAGACTGTTTCTCATCTGTTGAGATATAAACACACACACACAGACACACACACAAATTTCAGTAATACAATGCATTGAAAAACCACAGGGTGTGATGATCGGGACATATCATGGTAAGAAATTAACTACTAACTCTGTCTTCCAGAAACTAATTAAGGGAATGTATTTTGCAATAATACAGATCTAGCAAACAGGCCTCTAATGTCTAGGCTTAGAGATGTAAGCCAGGCACTCCTGTATTATGTATGTGTGATTTTCATAGATAGCCTGCTGTAAAGTGTGCCCTGTTAGTGCATCTTTCAGGCTCAAAGACACTTGCCTTGTTAATATTTCATTTAGTACATACTGTAGAGTCTCATTTATATTACTTCTATAATTAATGGTGATAGCTTAGGCACTGCCTTTACAAGGAGAGATCCCTGTATGTTGGTCGATGGATAATGAGAAACAATAGATATTTCATTCACCAGCAGCTTGTTGCTAGTTAGTAGGAAATTATCGTGTGTACTGTTGCTTTAATTGCCAGGGTAAATAATGCTGCCGCTGTGTTAGTGAACATTTTAAAGCACTTGATGCAAATAGACTAGAAACAAAACAAAACAAAAAATTACCTTTATTATGCTACACCTTAGCATAGGGAGTTAAAAAGGTCTTCAAACATTTGCGTTCTATCATGCAAATATATCTTAATATGCATGTGCTGACTATTCAACTACTGTATTTTAGGAAATACAATTATGCTGCCTTTCTCTTCTCCTATGTAGACTGTAAATAACTGTAGATCTTTCTCTTGTTTTCCTATGTAAATATATGTAAATACTAACAAGCTATGCATGCTGATATTCTAGGCAATTTCAGGTACTTTTATAATCTGAAGGCATGTACTTGAACTGGTTTGTTAAAAAGAAAAAATCACTTCTCTCAAACCCTTTAAAGCTCATTAGAAATTAAAGATTTCTTACTAGACTGGTTCATTCTATCTCAGTTGCTTTTTCTTTATCTTTTTTTCTTTTTTCTCCTGCTTTCTCAGCGCTGCCTCCCAAGACCTGCTCTCAGGGATGCACACTTAGGGCTGTTTTCTCCCATCTCAGGATGTGAATCCCCCCCTGCCAAGAGTGGGCTCCATTCAGACCCAATACCATGCCTGTTGATAAACCTCGGTGGTGGCTTACCGGCTATCTATAGGGGAGAAGCCTATCTTCATTGCTCCCATCCCTCCTTCTCCATGTTGTTTTTCATCCCCTTTTCTCAGCCTTTAATCCATCAAGAAAAGACCCAACATGGGCACTGAGTTTTGGGGCAGATCCATCTTCTTGGCCTCTGTCTGCCCGCGGTCCGGCTGCTCACTCAGACATGTCTTTCTGTTTGAACACCCTCTTTATGTTTCTTTTCTAGCATGCTTATGACTTTGACAGACTGCAAAAATAATTTGATAAATAGTTTGATAAATTTCCCCATCTCTTCGCTTCAGCTCTGTTTTTGGGAGCTTTTCAATTGAAGGAGCGTGAACAAAAATGAAATTACCTGAGCTTATAAATCAAGTCATCCCCTGCATACAAACTTGGCAGAAAGGTTTCAATTTAGCACTTTTTCCTATTTTTGTTGTTGTTGTTGCACTAAATGAATACTCCTGTGTAGAAACAGATAAGAACAAAAAAAAAGAGATGTGTTTATCCTCCACTATGGTAAGGTTAAAAAAAATAATCCCCTCCACATTACCTCTGGAAACTAAATGCAGTGACAACTTTTTAATCGAAAGAAAACAGCTTTCATATTTGAAGAGGCTTTTTCAAGAGGAGATGTAGATGAATAAACACATTAATTGACCAAATCTTCATGACTTTTTAAGTTCTCAGACTTAACTCAGTGTCTCAGGAAGATCTCTTTCCAGTCCTTGAAGACTCTTTTAAGATGAATACTTAAAAAGTCGAGAAATGGCTCATGGGATTATTATCTTTCTACAGACAAAACCCATTACCTTCACACTAGGAGGGAAAAGCTAGTTTTTAACTTATATAAAATGGAATCAATTATCAATATCTTTGCACGGTTTCCTGGCTCTGCTGGAGGGCAGCGGTGGCGGAGCGCCTCTGTTCCATCGCAGCGGTGCTGAGCACAGAGCGATTTGCAGAAGGGCTCCTCCCGGTGCAAGCTCCTTGTCACACCTCTCCTTTAGTACCATCACATCCGCAGAAGCAAAAAATAAGTGGCGACGATTTGTATGCAGGGCTTCCACCCTGAATGTCACAGGAGGAGACAGGAATCGCGTTTTCAGGCTCTTCTCGTGGCTATTGTGACTTTAAAGTTCTTCCCAGTAAAGAGTGAACAGGTGAATAAAAAGCAGCCACCAACGCAAAGTCAAAGGCATTGGCAGGTCAGAGCATCCGTGCAGCATGCAGACTGGGCATGGACAAAAGCGTGCCTCTGCTACACAGCCCTACCAATCCAGCCCCTGAACAACCTTCTCGTTGGGCACACTGGTGGCCATTCATGGATTGTTATGAGGAAAGGAAAGTTAGTGTGTTTTCACGGTGAAAAAGTCCACACACATCCTTCTTCAACTATTCCAAATAAAATCCTTCCTTCTTTCATCATACAACACCTAATCTGCTCCAACTCTGTGTCCCTCAGCAGAAGGAATGCTGAGCCATACCCACAGGTATTTCACAGCCATATGCAAACTCATATGCTGTTCAGATATAGTGTTAGCAGTATATATAAAACATAAGAAGCCAGTAATGGTGTTTGGGAAGGAAATGCTCATTATTAAATTCTTATCTGTTTATCCCATTCATGAGATCTGCTTCCACAAAGCGCATAATGATAAATGACACATTTGCAAATTATCTTCTGAGTGCTGATGAGAAATCAGCAACCTGCGAGCTACCATGACTTTGAATGAGTACACTCCACTGCAAGTCTCGTTTGCCGAGATGCCTGCCAAATGAATGCATTAGTATATTAGGAATCTAATAAATTGACTAACAAGCATTTGATGAAAAATAGCTGTACCATCCATTACATTTTCATCACAGCCAACAAGGCTACCAGGTTTGGGACCATGCAGGCACGGCTGCTGAGAACGAAGATGCTTCCATTGTCTCCCTACCAGAGACAGAGAGCTCAGAGAAGGAGCAGGGGGACACTGACGTTGTTCAGACATCTGAGGCTACGTCCACATCTGCAGTCTGAAAACTTGTTAATCGGGATCACAAACGTGAGGCTAAAGGACCAAAAAAGCCACACTCACGTTCTGCATGAAGGCACTGTGTTACTTAACATTGTGCAATCAAATTAATTTCAGGAGTGACTTAGAGTCCTTCTTCTAATTCAAGGTCCTAGAGGAAAAGCTATAAGGAAGGAAAGAAATCATCCTTCACACAGCCCTTAACCTGTGTCGTTCAGCACAAGACACCCAGTTTATAGCATGATAAAAACTGATGATCCCTCCTCATCCAAACGCCCTCCTTGCCCAGGAAGGCCCAAGCACTCAACACATTTACGGCTATAGGACCCAAAGCAGGGTGACTGGAAGCACTGCCCTGCCAACAGCCCAAGGTTTGGCTGCTGTTCCCATACAAGGCACAGAGGCTTTGTGGGTGCTCCCACAGCTCCGGACAGGGCTGGTGCATGACAGATCGCAGCTACGCGCTTGCCTGGCAGAGGCCGTGCAAGTAAATGATGTATTTTCAGGTTAATTAATTCTAGTAAAAGCAATATACCCTTACACTTGAGTTTCAGAAATCTTCTGCACGCTGCTTAATTTGTTTAAAGTGGAGAGGAACCCAATTCATTACAAACGCACATTTATCGTCTGCCGACAAACCCCAGCAAACACTTTAAAGCTACGCACGTGCAATAAAAGCTGCTTCTGTATCTTCCAGAAAAGCACTTCTGCTTTTACCTGACACATTTGCAAGATTTCCCAACTCTGTCAACAGTGGCTCTCCAGTTTTGTTTAGCTTATCATCAACAGACCCTGCTTTTGTGAGTGGACAAGTCATTTGAGTGTGCACCACAGTTATAATGGCCTGACTGACAGCTCAGCCAGATAAACACGGGAGAATAACAGACGTAGGAACAATCTGGGTATTCATTTTGTCTGTTCAACCGGGTTGAAAGGATTTGCCAGCCAAGGGCACAACACTTCAGGCTAATTTGCTCAGCCAAAGCACTGCCAGAGTGTAAGGCTGCAAGCGGATGACTGATGCTGGGGAGATCAGCGTTCCTGGCTGAGGTACTTATTATTCACCTCTGCCTCATGGGAAATGAAAGCACTATTTATTCAAAGCATCCATTTGAAAGAGAAAAACATATAGAAATGAACTTTCTTACAAAACTTGAACCCTTCTCATTGCTTCCTTGCTTCTGCATAAATTCCATCTTGTTGTGTCCATAGCATTCTGTACAGTGCAGCATTTCTCCTTCCACAGTTCTTCCTCTCCCCTATGCTTGCTCCTCTCTTCATTCCTGCATATTGGCCATAGCCTTGTCTCCTGCTCCACGTTTGTGCTGCTGTGTCTGACACCAAGCACCTTCCTTCACTGTTCATCTCCCATTTTAATGCTCTAGCCCACTCAGCTACTAAGTACTCAGTTGTACTTAGGGACATGGGTTAGTGGGCAATATTGGTTACCACCAGCTGAACAGTTGGACTAAATGACTTTAGAAACCTTTTCCAGTCTTAATGACTCTAAGATCTCAGAGGCTTACCTGTTTCCACAATATCTCACGTTCCATGGGTGCTCCCATCTGCTCCCTCATGCTGAAAGCATTCTGCAATAGCCATCATTAGCCCCTTGAACGTGCTAGCAATGCCACATCCAGCACTGCAACCGAGCAAGGCAGGTTGGAAAATTATGCTGCTGTGCTTGTTAAGGAAATCTGTCTCCCTGCTCTCTCACACATTTTAAGCACCCTGAGTTTAGAGTGACAGAGCCACCAGTCCCTCTGCTAACCATGTTAAAAGAAATGATGGGTAGAACAGCCAAGCTGGTACTAAGAAAAGGTAAATGCTGTTCTGACACATCGCCTCGAGCAAGCAAACAAAATAATAACAGCTTACAGCGAACGCTTGCAAGTTTCCTTCCACTAATGGAGATCCACTTTCCAGCCTGCTCAGTTTTTAAGTCATTTTGTCCAAGACTGACTTCAACAACTCTCCTCTGCCACTCAACAGCAAAAGCAAAAGCTGGCAGCGGTGGCGGCAGCACACCAGGAGCTGTGGCACAGCCCATGGAGGTGCCAGGTAATGCGGACAGGCTGGGAACAGCATGCAGACCAGCCTCAGAGCCATCATGGGAGGAATGCAAAGTGCACCTGACACTTCTTTTGATCTACTCCTAAGAAGCATTAAAAGGCACATTAATGTTCTGCTTTGGTACGTGTTCACTGTGATAGTTGGAGACATAACTGAGCCTCGCACAAAAGTCTAATTGGGGAGAAGAATAAACTTATTGTTTTCTCTCCTGGAAACGCATCCTGGAGCATAGGCAGAGCTGACATTTGCATGAAGTGTGTTGCTGTTTTGCATTTTAAATCCATGCAAGTTAAATGGAGATTGAATGATCACTTTGAATATTCTTGGTAAATCAGTCCATGTGCAGCTCTAATTCTAGGCATGCAGTAAGTGGCATTGCCTGGCAGCAGGTGATCTTCCTCTAATCCTATTGAACACTGAAATTCAAATATTCATATTGTATATATATGTGACATACATGTACACATACGCACACATATCTGTCTAAATTGCTCACTCAAAATATCAAGTAAATGTTACTAAGGCACCTGAGCATACATCTCCTGCAGCTTTTACATAGTTGTTTCTTACTGCTGAGATCCTCACATACAAATCACATTCACATTTAGTAACAGTTTTTGTGCACTGAGCAAACAATACTCCTTGATCTCAACAGACTCTTAAGCACCCTTGCGTCTCTGTGCCTCCAGCTGCCATTTTTCTTTGCTCTTTTAAGAGACTCACACAATGAACAAATTGCAACCAGCCAAGGTACACAGAATAAAGCATGCAATTCCATCCTTTTTTATAACATTTAAATAACACCAACACACCATTACAGCAGGTACCAACTCAGGCTTAAAGGAACTCTCTTTCCAAGTCCACTTATACCACCCAATCTTTCAAATCCATTTTGTGACTTTCCCTATTCAAGCTTTTGGACACCCATTTTATTTTCTTGTCATCACATTATTTTCTTCCTATAAACAAGGTGATGCAGTTACCACCACAAAGATGAAATACAGTTTTACTTTGGTCTAATTCCTCAACTGATGTTCAGGACAGTTTCTGATAAATCCATCTTAAGCAGTGGGAAAAGAAGGAATCCCAGTGCAACTTTAATAATTTTTGTCCTATATGAAAAATGAGAAACATAAAACAAAGAGAAAATGCCACTCCAGGATTTCAGTTAGTGCAGATAGGCCTTACATTATCGCCTTACTCAGACCCTAACGAAGAAACCTTGGAAAGTTTGGAAATCTGCTATCTCCTGCAGTAAGAATGGAAATGAATCTGGCTTCCCAGCAAACACACAGAAGATTCTTCTCACTCAGTACCATCCAGTTGACTATCTCAGTAATTTTCCATTTGCTTCATCCACATAAAAATGATGGTCTGTAACAAGATCTCTATCCCATCTTGCCACACTGCCGTGTACTTCTAGGAGAATAGTCTTTTAACAATAAATTTCTATTAAAGTTCCATGTGCTCTTAAGTGGCATAATCTTTTTCAGTAGGTGACATGTGAAATATATTTATGTTCTGCCCAAATGCTGCACTGGAGCTGCGCTATCTAACACTCCTTACATACTTTTTATCACTTTTTTCAACCTACTGAAGCTGCAGAAGAAAAGTCGCTCAGAGGTATAAATGATACCTAAAGGATTTTTAACTCTTTCGAAGTCCAAAAGCAAATTTGCTGCAAAATAATGAACTTAAGTGACCCCTGCTGACTTCTCAAGGAATGACATTCCATAGGGAGTCCCATCTATTAAAAAAATAGATACAAAAATCAGTCAATTCTTCAGAATGTTACTGGTCATCTGAAACGTTCCATTAGTCTACAGCTAGGGATGATCCATCTCAAAATCAAAAAGGATATAGTTGGTCAGATTCTCACCCTTGCAAGAGACACACAGTTAATTTGTTGTTGTTTTTCAGGAGTATTATCAGTTAAGCATCACTGGAACATGAACACAATATATTTGCCCACATAGCTCTCTGGTGACTTCTGTATGATGTAAGGGGCAAATAAGAGGTGGCAATGCTTGATGTCAGACAGGCTGCCCCTGCCTTGTTTAATCACTCTGAATGGACTTAAGCTCAATTGCACTGGCCTACCAGATGGATGCTGAGAGCTACTTCTGAGCTACCACGTCAATCCGTCAACTACGCTGTAGCAGCCCCACAACCTTGAAATAAGAGAAGTAGTCTTCTCACTTCAGATGCAATATTAAATGCAGTTTACAGGAAATCTTAAATCCCCACCACATTTTCTCTTGAAGTTTGAAAGTCTGATCTCACTGAAGTCAGTGGGAGCGTTGCAATTGACTTAAGTAGACTCAACATTACAGCAGTAGTGGTCAAGATCCAGTAAACACAACTGGAATACTCTCAAACTCACTGAAGCCCTAAAATCCTATTAGGTTATAGAGGCATCTTAATACTTGAGAGACACTTGAATCTGCCAAGGCTCAGGCATTTAATACAAACCCAGCAAGTGTCTAAATGAGGTTGTGCTGTGGTGCTCATTAAATGCTTAAACACACGAGTTAGGCTATCAGCACAAATCACGCTCTTAGGTCCAGTTGACCATAGCACAAACTAGCTCAGGACATCTACACTCCAAACAAAAGAGCTGCAAGTTCAGATGACCTCATGTGCAGTAGGGTTATAACTGGGTGGTGCAACTTATCCATCTACCACTTAAGCTTGTGGTGACGTATACTGAAAAAGTATTTTAATTTAGAAGTTAAAAAAAAGATGCAACATTCCCTTTTGAATTCATTTTCTGTGTTGGTATCTGCATAAATCAAAATACTATACATGTTAAAAATAATGGGAGAACGTGTCATAAGTTGTATGAAACAATCCATTCACAGGGATAATGCTACAAATGGTTTAAGTTCATTCAGGCATTCTTGTAAACTGCAGCAGCAGACAAGCTTTCCTTAATTTTTCTTACAGTAGGTGTTAGTGCAAGTTATAACCAAGAATTTAGCACATCCATTCAAATTATACCTAAAGCACTAAATCCAGCACAGCAGTAATTTTCTAGTCTTTCATACTTCCCAACTTAATGAAAAGAGACATTAATGTCCCAACCATAGATTAATTAGATTGAATCATTAAGAGTTATTTCACAGGCATCTTTTGCTAATACACGTATTATCATTGAATGCGACCAACCCTGCTTGGAAGGTTAATGTTATTTTGGAAGAATATTTACAGTATCAGTGATAGAAAACCCAATACCTAAAAAAATATTTTCCACCTGCAGCTATCTGTCATCCATCCCACACAAGCTTTGAAAGCTTTCCACTATCTGTCAAAACATGGGTTTTGATGCAATAAAGACTATAATTATTGAGCATTTACGAGAAATAATATTTTCCCTCTGGTACGTGTTATAACGGTTGTTAACATGCAAGTATGAATACTAATGCTCCAAGCCCACCTATATTCTTCAAAAATGATTTTTTTTTTTTTTTTTTTGAATACTGATATAAAGGAAAGTATAATAAAAGAGCAAGATAAGACTGAATACAGGTCTGGAAAAGTAAATGTCAATCAGAATAAGGTTTTCAGAGACATAAGAAGTTGATTTGAAGTAGAGTTTGGAAATAAAGCTGGCAATTAGATCCCTGGATATAAACAGCACTTCTTTTGTGCTGGAAAAAAAAAAAAAAAAAAAAAAGAAGATCCCTTTGCAACCAAAATACAAGGCTACAAGATGCGTGAAGGAAACAATACCGAGTGTGCATCAAAACAATTCTGCAGATGCCATGCTAGCAGATGGCTTAAGCCGGCTGAATTACTGTATAAACATTTAACTGAAAGTTTGATTTTCTAAGTGTGGAAATTATACCAAACAAAAAGAAAATGATTCTAAGAAGCACTTAAATTAGTAATTTGTAATTTTCTTTGCTAAGTTGGCATAGCTCTGTTACTTTGCAAGAGTCCTTTGAAGAGGGAATTCTGGAAATCTCTGAAAGAAATTGCACGCCATAAAAGGGAGCTCATCCAAACGCACAAAATGAAGCGAGACACTTAAAGGTAAATATATACCTTCCGACTGCTGTTGCAGCTAGAAGCCGCTCCAACTGCAAGTTAATAAAAATCGAAAGCCCTCCCCACTCTCCATTTCCTCCTTCTTGTGCAGATAACAAAGGCCGAGGCTCTGTTTATATCTCAGTGGCTTCCACAGCAGCCCTTGGTGTGTCGCGGGGGCCCAGTTGCAATACACAGGCAGGAAAGGCACAGAAAAAGGCAATTTGTGCAGAGGTGCCTTCAACAAACACCACTGAGGAGGCGGAAAGAGAAAAATACACAGGAAAAGAGAAAAAAAATTAATGTAGAAATGATGTGGCTTCTTGCAACATTGTACAGCCCGGGTAAAATGAAGTACTGCTGTTGTATTGATGGCTTTGGGCTGTGTGTGTGACAGTTGTCTGTGGCTTTGCAAAGCAGGAGCCTGACAATAGTCACAGGGTCTTAACTGGAATGCTGAAGCCAGGCGCAGATAGTAGTAATGAAAGCGTTAAGACAACTTCTTCCTCAAAGAGCTGTTTCCACACTTCAAGTTCTCCATTCGGTAAAATGACCAAGAAGAGCAAATAACTCCTCCTTTAAGCAACTGCACTGTGCGGGGAGTAAAATAAACTATGTCTAACTTATGTCCTAACACAGAGCAATTTCTCGCAACCCCTTCATCTTTATTTCTACTCTTTCTCTTCCAATTCATTCCCTTGTCTGGAACTTCCTTCCTTCTAGTTCATCCATTCCAAATCAACCACATTCCTGCTTCCCAATGCAGTGATTCTGGAAATCAAATTGATGAAAGAATCATCACGTTAGGTAGCATACACCTCATCCTGTTGAATAGCACTTTTAAGTCTTATGATCAAAAGCATTTTCTTTCTACTTTATACCTGACGCTGACCTCAGAGAGGCCAAAGAGTGTGAAAATCCTTCTTCGACTCCAGCCCATAGATAGCTCTGGTTTTGAGGATGAATGAATGAATGAATGAAACAGTCAGATTTCTATACTTGTTGACATTAAACAACTTTCCTGGACATTTTTTTTTTTTTTTAACATGTTGATGTATTGGAAAAGTTTTGTTGTTGATTGGATTTTCAAAGTATTCTGGGGTTGTTTAGCTTGGAGAACAGAAGGTTTCAGGACGAATGATAGAATGGGCTGGGTTGAAAAGGACCACAATGATGACCGTTTCAAGCCCCCTGCTGTGCGCAGGGTCGCCAACCACCAGACCAGCCTGGCCTTGAATGCCCCCAGGGATGGGGTATCCACAACCTCCTTGGGCAACCTGTTCCAGTGTGTCACCACTCTCTGAGTGAAAAACTTCCTTCTAATATTTAACCTAAACCTTCCCTGTTTCAGTTTGAAACCATTCCCCCTTGTCCTATCACTGTCCACCCTCGTAAACAGCCATTCCCCCTCCTGTTTATATGCTCCCTTCAAGTACTGGATGGCCACAATGAGGTCTCCCCAGAGCCTTCTCTTTTCCAAGCTAAACAAGCCTAGTTCCCTCAACCTTTCTTCATAGGAGAGGTGCTCCAGCCCGAGAGACCTCACTGCGTCCTTCCGGCACTTGAAGGGAAGCAAACTTACAAGCTGGAGGGTGGCCAACTTTTTACGTGGTCTAATAGTGATAGAACAAGGGGGAAAGGCTTGAAACTATAAGAGGGGAAATTTAGATTAGAACATCTAATCTAAAGAAACCTAAGAAATTCTTCACTCAGAAAGTTTTGAGATGACAGATGTTGATGTTTCTCCCACCACTGATGAAGTGGAATTATATTATGATACTCTATAGTTCATCTTTTCCAGGGAAATTTTCCAATGTCACCACCATCAGGGAGCCCATCCTTCCTACAAGAAAGGTGTTCAAGGACAACAAACCAGAGTAGGACAGCGGCACACACGGAGTGCTCCAATGAGCTGGGAGCAGCAGGGCTGGGTGAGCATCACCCAAACGCAGCTGTGCAGCTCTCCCTACACCAAAGCACCAGCACTGAGCCTCCTGATGTGTGGGCTCAGAGGCAGCACGTATGGGAACAGATATGAGAGTAACCACAGGCTTATGTGCAGTGACACCAGTGTCATTTACATGTCACGTATACTCAGAACTATCTCTTGGCAATGGAGGGCACTGAAATCCTGTTGTACAAGGTATGTTGCCTGTGACAACTGAAATTACAAGCAGCGCTGCTAAACCATGCTTTGACAATCTTCTGTAATTCATACTACTGGCAAAGTTTTACAGAAAAGACATGCATGAATTTTATCATATGAAATCCAGCACAGAAAACAAAGCCCACGTGCTTCCGAACAGTCCAGGCCTTGGTTTAACAAGACCAATAGATGCTGGTTACACAGCACAGGCAATCCTAGCTTGTGTTGGTTTGCTGCCCACGCTTAGCTGAGTCATCCTAGTGGCTTTGCATGAGTAAATGCTTACCAACATGAGGACTGCAATGAATGCCTCCCCAGTTTGAGGCTTCAATTCAACTTATTCCGAAACTAACAACTATGACAGCGTGGGAGAAAACAGGATGCGTACCCCTCTGCCTTTTGTACAGTGTGAGATAAGGGTGGATAGCTAGGTATGATGAAATGATGTATGATTCTCATTAAGAAACGTGACAACAGCAGCAGACTTTTTAAAAGTTTGTAGGAAAGATGACAGAGCCTTGACCCAGATAAAAATTAACCCATTAATAAGTTATATATGGGACATCCTCCTAAGTGCATCCTAGTTTGCTTGGGGTGAGGGACTGTTGTCACCCACTTGCTGAATGTCAGCCTCCTTGGGCATTCTGATGTCTACCGGATGTTTAAGTTTCATGCTGCCATGGAACTGAGTGCTAAGAAGAGTATATTTCACAAATAGGCTGGTTGAGATCACTTTGGGCAGCTAAATCTGATCACATAAGTGCATTCAGGAATCTCTTATTGGCTGCTTCCATGTCAGGTAGGGCTGTAAGCACAGGAGCCCCACGTCTTGCTGCTCATCATTATCTGTCTGCAAGGTTACCACCTTCCGCTATCTGCAGTTTCAGCTGCTCACCTAATCACTCCAGACTTGTTTCAGTTAAAGACTGCCTTAGCAGAGACCTATTATTTAAGCTGCTGAAGACACCAGGCTTATTTTGCAAGAGCTATGTTAGGGATTGATCATGCAGACAAGGGTGGCAGCAGTTCTGTCAGAGTCACCGTGACGTGCGGCTTGACGTGAGCCAGGGGCAAGAAACTTGGGCAGCCACAGCCAGACGACAAGGCATGAACATCGCCTGAGAGCCTGCTCAGCTATGTCTGCTATGTTAATGACAACATCCAAAAATCACCCTGGTGGGAATGAGCCCGTGTGAACGCAATAGGAAGTTAAAACAATAGCAGCAAAATGCCCAATACCAAAAAGGCAACATAAAGGAGCTGCAGAATGGAGTGCTGCTGCAGCAGCAAAGAAAAAAAACATTGGACATACTGCCACATGTAAGACCTCTTGGAGTAAGTTGATGTCTGGTCCTTAGTACTCCAAAATTATCAAGTGCTCATGCTATCTGCACTGCAAAAACAACACACAGCGTGGTGTGGAAGTGAAGGAACTTCAGAAGGTGACAACAGGTCATTTTCTGTGTTTATTGGCTTGGACTGAAGAGCACAGATAAGGTTCAGACTGCTCCAAAGCCTGTAACTCACTTAAGAGTCAATTGAAGCCATGGCAGAAATATCGTCAGCTTGTGTGGTTGCTGGGTGAACCGAAGCTGCATGGTTTGAAGTTGATTTCTCTTACTTTCAAATAAAATAGCTCGTGAATTGATTAGAGGTAATAGAATTATTGGATGTTAGCAAGGAAAGAGATTTAAGGAAGATGTAATGACACCATCAAAGCTTTGTTGGGTTGCTTTTATTCGCCTGAATCGGCTTAGAGAAGTCCTGACACTAAAAGGTTAGAGGGAGTCTGTTACAGGCTTGCCTATGGGATGAATGCATAACAAAATCCTTCTGTAGGGGAAAAAAAAAGAAAAAAAAAAAAAACCAGAAAAAAAACACCAGAGACACGCACCAAAAAAGAACGACAAGTACAGTACTTTAACAGGGAAAATTTCCTCAGAAAGGAAGCAAGCAATGAGGCTAGGAGAGGAATAAATGGTGTAGAAATGACAATCGCTCTTCAGTCAGGGCCCATGACTGCACTCACTGCTGATAAGATCCAGCATGTGTCAGTTGTCAAGTGTCTCTTGTCACACTTCAATGTGAACTTTACAGCGAAAGGGGGACAAGAGGCAGTGAAGGGGAAAATGGCACGGCTCAGAAGGACTTGTGCACTCAGTGTGAAGCCATTTCAATTTTATATTCTAAAGGACTTTGTAGGTGATCCCATGAATGCAATTATTCGCACCTAATAAAAGCAACATATGCTAAGACAATTAAAAGATTTTATTATATATCTATTCATTGTATTTAGTTTTTGATGGCAGATAAACCTAATTTGATACAAGATGTTTGCAAGGCAGAAAGCAGAAATAATCGTGGTCTGTATCTCTAAGAATGTTAGTGATTAATTACATTCTTTATTTAAAAAGGTGAATTAATAGAACCTTCCTCTACTAATGACAATTTCACCTAGCAAATGAACAACCTAATTACAAAGTTCTCATTAAAACAGCATAACTTTTGACTTACGGCATCCAGTTTGGATGAGTGCAGATTTAAGTGACTTTATTACCTGTCAGGAATGTCTGCGTGCAGACACACTACTGGAAAACACACACAAGTGCAAAAGATAAAGGAGAAGCTCATGGGTGATGTTTCCTAGCAGATCTGAAGTGGAAGCTCTGGTACATTCAGCCAGTGTGGAAGTGAGTATGTCATGGGTAATTATGGCAAGATTTGCATATGACCGCAGTGACTCCCCTCATTGAGGCAAATGAAGGATAAAAAGGGACTCTGCTACTGCGAGCCTACCAGAATTAAGCAGAAATCGAACACTTCATGCATAACTAATATTATTGTGTCACCTAAAAATCTCCTATACAGAGCAAACAGCAGTTATGGATGGGCTCAACCCACCCCAGCTCCATGAGCCAGGAGTACCAAAGGCAGATACTGCGCATGAAAAAGTCTCTGAGAACTGTCTTTTTTTTCCTATTGCCAAGCAAGCAGTGTTAGAAGATGGTATGATGCTTTACTTGAAATGACAGTCATGCAATGAAGATAAACTACAGATAAAGTGCACTTGTTGCAGAATGAATTGTCAGTCCTCTTCCCAATCTGAAATGCAAAGCAAGCATTTGCAAAGCACTACCAAAGGAACCACCCATTCATGGCTAGTAGGCAGTTCTCTAACCCAATGTGAAAAACACTGTAAAAATCCAGTGTCAGAGAAAAATAAGAGGAAAAGAAATGGGTGTAAGGGACAAGAAGGTAAAAAACATAATTGTGCATTTCATTCCTACAGTATTCCAAGTCAGGTGCAAGCTTGATCTGTATGGTGAGTCCATACAGAGATGAGCTTGCTATTGAAGAGAAAATAGATTGAGATTAAAAATCTTTAGATCATTGAAATAATTCCTCTTCACAGTTTAATCGTCCAATATCGCATGTATAAATCACCACAGAAATTCCTCTGATTACAGCTCATGGACACACCAGTAAATTTGGCACTGCAATTGATACCTCAAATGTTATTCTCTTGACTCACCTTCAGCAAGAATGAGAAGTGAAGAAAGTGCCCAGAATCACGTTTTTTATCTCAAAAAAGTACCACAGTTGCTGAGCACAAGTTTATAAATACTCATCTAACTAATGATGTAGACCAGAGAAGCAAATGGAAAGTGCACCTCAACACAACAACCTCAGCTACTTCCCCACCAGTACCTGAATACCTACAGTGTGAAAATATCTCAAAAATCTAGCCAGCTTAAAATGATTCCTTAATGACACAGATACTTAACAGCATCCTGCCATAGACACAGTTATAAGATACTTGTAAATCCTGTGTAACATGGGCGCTTTGCCTGGCTGCTGGTACTAGGAGTTTGTCGTGTTTAATCTCTGGACTCCAATGGGCTTTTTTCCCCTCTTGTCCCACAGAGGCACTGCAGGGACCCCAGGAAACGAAGTCCCCCTCCATGAAAAGGCAGAGGTCTTCACAGAATACAAAAAGCCAGATGTTTCTTTTTGGAAGCATCTTAAGCATACAAACTGAACTTCTAAACTTTATTGTATTTCATTTTATGGATGTTGACAGACTTTCTTCCCTCTTTTATTAAAGACACAATCTTCCACCCTCCTCCCTTGTGGGAAGAGTCTCTTTATTAAAACCTGCATCATTACTCCCTTATCCACCCACTGCTCACCATCAACTCATGGGCCTCTGTGCTTCCTTCAAAAATAAAAACATGCACATAGGTGCAAAAGTTTGACACAGAGCATAATGGGGAGCACACCATAAAGGAAGCAAAAACCAATTTGTGCGCTGACCTTACACCATGAGTGTGCCATAGTAAAACACTCTGGTATTCATGTTCCACCTAAGTCTTTGTCTGGATATAGATTTGGAAAGGAAACATGTGGATCTCTCATTATTTATGTAAGTGAAATCTCTTTCACTTGGCACCTTTGTATGGTTATGAAGTGCATATGTGATATGCAAGGATAGAGGTCATACTGCTAGTAGGCAGGTTTAGACACAGAGCTTTTGTGTGCAGCATTTTATGCTGTAAGCATTGTGCAGAATCAAAATGTATACCACACGGTCCACGAACAAATGAGCAGCCTGGTGCACTACAGTATGCATGGACTATAAAAGTATACAGGCATTTCATTTCGAAACGCTGCCTTTATCAATGGAAAAAACAGGAACATTGCACTACGAGATCTTCCGAGGTCCCTTCCAATCCCTCACAATCTTGATTCTGCGAGAATAACACTGTATTTTTGGTGGTACGAAGCCATTATTTACAATGTACCACAAACACAACCCAAATTTGAAGGCAACAAATTCACAATCACTTTGTACTGGGGCAAATTAAAAAAAAAAAAAAAAAGGAAAAGCAGTGAGCCTTGGGGCTGTTTCTTTTATTGCTGTGATACTTTGCAAAAGCTTGATGTTCCGCAGAGGAAAAAAAAAAAATATATATATATTTATATATATTTTAAATCACCTGATCTTGATGTTGGAAAGGTGCCAAGCCCATCTGAGGTCCAAATCTATATGTACATAAAAAAGCAGGAAGCAGTCTTAAAAGGAAATGCTAATTAGCTTCCTGGGATTTCGAATTTTAAAAGCTTCTGCGATTGAATTTATTTTAGCAATTCTTTCTTTAAGGAATGTGAAAATTGGCCCAACAGTTGAGACTTCAAACAAAACAGGATGAAGAAGCAGAATCCCCAGTAATACTGCTTATTGCGCTCAATATGATTATAGTCATACATTGAGGGCTGATCGATAAAAGAGAATTATACATCAGTGTAACGACTATAAAAGTAAAATGACTTCTGGTCAACTTCATCAAAATAATTAGAAAAGCTGGAGGAGTATTAGTAATATTAAATAAAGAACAACCAGCAGTTTGAGTGAGGGGACAGAAATGGGCTCTCAGTGGCAAGAGTACTAGGTGTTGGATGGAGCATAAATGAAAATCTTCTCCATGATTAACAACAGTGAACAAATCCTTTGGGGCACAGATTGTAATGAAAGTTTACATTTGAATTACAACATGGATGCTGCTGAATAGGGACAAAAAGAGTAAGGCAGGAAAGTATACTGAACATTTATGAAGAACAAGGGGTGGCAAATGCACTGCTGATTTGAAAAAGGAATTCAATATACAACAGCCCCTTCTGAAGGCGTCTAATAAGCCTTCCTGTACCTAGAGTCAGGTACTAAGTGTTGGGTGTGTTCAGAGGAGCCCTGATAAGCTCAGGCATCTGCAGTTTCATAGAATCACCAAGATTGGAAATGATGCCCAAGGTCATCCAGTCCAACCATCCACCTATGGCCAGTATTTCCCCACTAAATCATGTCCTTTAGTACCACATCTACATGGTTCTTTAACATCTCCAAGGAGATGTTCCAGTGCATCCCAGCACCTGACCACTCATGTCTCTACTGTTTCACAACAGCACCTTTAACTCCGTGCTGCTCTCCAGGAGAGAGATTTTCCATTTTCCTGGAAGCAGCTATTTTGCTAAATGCTAACAGCAAAAATACAAATACGGAATAGAAGTGCATTTACTTCGGATCTATTTTCAAGCTGCTGCGGTATTCTAGCAGCCATTGAGCCTGACAGCTGAGAGCACAGGACACGTTCAAATTTCAGCTAGCTAAAATTCTGCTGGATGTTCAACCAGGCTAGCAGCACGACACAAACTGTCTGCCAGTCTCTTACCTTGCCCTTATTATGAAAATTATGCATTTTGTCATGTGTATGCAGAAGGGCTGCTTTCAGCTATGGGCTGAGAAATGCCAACTTTAAACACTTTAATTTTTAATGCAAGTCTCGTTTCATAGAGGTGACAACTGCCAGTTACAATTGTGCATTTTTAGATTTTGGAGTAGAGCAAAGTCAGTTTGCTCCCTTGAACTTCCAGAGTGCATGAAAAAGCCAATCCATTTCATAACAGTGAAATGGGTTTTGCTTGACAAGGGTGGACAAGACCCACTGTAACGCACGGTCAGGGCCATCAGCCTTGTCCATGTTTACCACTTCTCTTACTCAAGGATGCATCAAGAGATGGGATAGTGGGAACTTCTGAGTTCCTGAAAGCAAGAGGGCACAGCTAGGAATAACAGCCACCACTGTAAACTCATGGAACTTATTTTAAAATAAGTTAACAGGATCTCAAGTCAGCTGAAAGTGGTTTTGCGAGGGGTTACAGGAAACTTAGGGAAACAAAGCATCTGTGCCCAAAGGAACCACAGAAGAGTGAGACTTCGAAGCTGTGCCTCAATAGGAATTAGCAGCGCCTTGTTTAGCACTGCAGCCCTGAAGAGAGCCCAGATGAATCTATCTGGTGGGAGATGCTGCCTAAGGAAAGAATTTAGCACTTAAAAATAGACAGTAATTAACAAAAAAATAGTGCTTTCCAATTGTTTTGGATAATAAGCTGCCTGATGATGGACAAATATTTTGGGAAGACGTAGAAGATGCTGCAGTGCAAGTATTAGGAATTTCCAAATACTTAGGAGTTCATACTTTCATTAAAATCTTGTAGAGGAAGAAAAATTAATAACAGAATTCAGAGAAACGTAACAAGAAAGGAGACATTTAGAAAACATTCAGAGAAACAGTCTGAAATCACCTTGGCATTTGAAACACTGGATGTGACATTTTCCAAAAATTAGGCAAACATATAAGATCAGATTTCGTGATACGCGTTCCTGTGTGAATGGAAATCAGATTCTTAACAGTTATACTAATATAGTTTATCCTTGATTTCTGACATGCGAGTCCTTTTCAAGGTATGTTTAAACTCAGTTTCACAATAGAGGAGGTCAAGATAGAAATACAGCTTCACCTCCCAGTTGTTCGGCCACTTGGCTTGTATTTAAAGCTACTATTTGTTGCCATGATGCAGTCTTTTGAAAGATGATCACTGTACCTGAAATGTAGATAGTTATAGAAATGGCATTAATTTGCTTAGACCGAGAGATTTTCACAGGAGAGCAACTAGCAGAAAACATTATGAAAATGTCCAAGTGGACTGGTAATTGAGTTGATTAGTATGACCTTGGTTATGAAGGTAATAGAAGAGTGAACGGTGCTTAGACTGAGTTATAACCCTGCTACCTTGCAGGGGATGCAGTGAGGGCAGTAATTTGCTCAGGGTGAGCCCTGCAGCCCTACTCTCCCTGCTGGGGCGATGCACCCCCAGCAGCAGGGCTCAGCTCCTGTCCCAGACAGCTCAGCACTGACATTTGCTGCTACAAGCCTATTGCTGTGCAAGGTTTCTTGACCAATTAGGCAAATTAAACATATATTTTTAAGAAAACTTGAATAATGGAAACTTTAGTTTCAAAGCAGAGGATACACGTCAATGAATTAAACTCATCAAAGGAACCTTCATTTATCTAAATGCCAACACATCCAACCACACCATCCTGGCACCGCTGTTAAATCCATCACGTCTCAGCCCTGCAGTAAGGCTTTAACAAAAGTAAAGGTTAGACCCACAGACTGGGGGCTCTATTTGTTCAGAAACTGATTCAGCCAAAGTCCTGAATGCTCAAGAGCTCTGACTGCCTTTCTTTCATTAGCCCATCTGTAATTATTTAAAGATATTTTAAGCAGCTTAACTTCAGAGGTGAAGAAAAAGACAAGAACAACAGTAACAAGAAAACAAATGCAAGCCCACCACCACCAAACAATTAGACAAAGAAAGTAAGGAAACAAAATTCTAATAGCAGTACTTGGTATTCATGCCCCTGCTGGTAACCTGGTTGTGATATAAATTATCTATTAGGCATCCACAGAGTATGTGCTTTGAGAAAAGAGTACTCACAGAAAGGAAGATATGGAAGCTCTGTGAGCAATCTTTAAATACTAAACATCAGAAAATATGTTTTTTAAAAAAAAAAAAACAAAACAAACACAAGAAACCAAGGTGAGGTCCAAAAGCAATGTCTTCAAAGTCAGCGCAATTTAAATATTGCCCCTTTGCTTCTTCCCCTGACCAGCTGTCTTGATATTTTATTGCAGGTTTCACAAACAAATAACTGGTCAAGGTTCCCCAGAAGGAAAATGCCTACATAAAAGATTCAATTAAATTGAAATTACTCAATTCAGACGGTGTGTGTGCAAAACAGACACTGCTGTATTATGAAACCACACACAGATATTCAGCTAAAAATTTCCATGCTGACCTACAGTTCAGACCCTATTTCCCTACAGTGTAAAAATCAGCACTCCTCTGGTTCCATAGCTATCAGGATATCATCATACTCCTTTTTCTGAGGAACTCTGCGAGGGCGCAAGGAGGAGCTTAGGAAAGAATTCTGTATTTTCTCTTAGAAACTAAAACTTTTCATTTTTTTTTTCTCATTTATTTAAATACCAAGGTGAAATAGGATGAGAAGTAGGGTCAGAAAATAATCCAAGACATATGGATAACTATAATTTTAGTAATATTAAAAAAAAAAAAAACATTTCAGGGCTTAGGGGTAAAAGTGATTTTTTTGTTGTTGTTTATTTTTTTCTTTTTCAGCTTTTAAATGTTTAAGAAACTTGCTACAATATACAGCTCCAAAATCAGGTATTATGTATTCGGCTCTCCTTTCACAGAGCTGAAATCAAACTGAATATTTAATCCTAAGTATAAACTAATGACCTGATCTGGAATCATATAGCATGAAGACAGATTACTGTTGGCATTCAGAGTCCCATAGAAATCCCTGGACATTGTGTGAGCCTGCCTCTGTGCCACACAGTGCTAAATCAGGGCTGGACAAATAATGCTGGAACAGCCTGAGATATTCATTTGCAGGTACCATACTTAACAGCATGCTTTCCCTAACATTCCTCTTGTTTTGAAGGTTGGTAGATCTAGATGATATTTCCCATACCCAAAGCAATATGCAGGGTGTTCAAGTAATAATGTGCTTTCATTATAAAGTTTTGCTGTGAAAAGCTTATAACTCCAAATGAAATAAAACCAACTCAAGCCAAACCTTGAGCTGTTTGTAGAAGCTTGCAAGCGACTAGCAGGGCTTGGGCAAGGACTGGGCTGTGTTTTCCTACGCTGAACTAATTATTGCACCGTGAACTCTGGACGAAATCCTCACCCTGTCAGACTGATGGAGCTTTGCCACCAGCTCCAGCACTGCCCAGGTTGCACCCCTCGCCGTAGGCTCCGTGCCACAGCCTAATGCAACCTGCACTGTGAGCCATAAATTCATAATCTCAAAAGCCAGAAATTAGCAGGTGAGCTTGTAATCACCCAGTCTTTCTCTTCTCAGAGGGCCAGCTGTGTTAGTCAATGCTGCTGGGTACCGAAACCCAAGCAAGGCCCTGCACAGCTTCGGCACTGGCAGTAATTATTAGTATGCGCTACCCAAATTCAAAGACTTTCCAAGGAAGTTTGACTGCGGCGGTAGCATTCTGATTTATGAAGCTTGGTTATCATTTTTAAACCACAGCCCAGCTCGCAGTCTGACTTGACTGACAGTGACAGATCCCCAGCACGGCTGTCATGCAACTCGGGCTGCTCCATGTCCCCGTGTCACAAGTGGGCACAGCCCCATGACCCCAGCCCCGAAAGTGTGCCCACCAGCATCTCACTCCAAATATAAGTACATAAATAAATAAGTAGCAAAAATCTGATTTTACAAAACTGTCTGTGTGTAAATCTAAGCTTGTACTGCATCCGCTATTGCAGTTAGAAATGTCAGTCTTGCAAAATAATCAAAGACAACCAAAAGCCACCAGAAATCTCATACCAGACGCATGATCCTGAGTGCACGCTTCCATGCCAGCGTGGATATTTGCTACTTCTAAATACAGACTTTGAGTGCTCTCTCTCTCTCCCTACAACCACACCATTGCATTTTCCATAAACCACTTCAGAACATATTTGAACATGCCTACTTAATAGGAGCAAAATGTCATACAACCCAAACATCCTCCCCGTGTGGAGAAAGAACATTCCCCGCTGCACTAGAGGAGCACGGACAGTTACGAAGATCTAAGCAGCGGAAACACGCCTGTCTGGACTCCAAAGGAATTACATTAAAGATGCTCAAGTGTCATTTTAAGAGTCTGTGCCTTGACATCGAGCAGCCAAAGATTTTTTTATGGTTTTTCTTCAAACAAAAAGGCAGAAACACAAGTAGGGATTTTCTTTTATACCCAGCAAGATAAAAACCAAGCGTAAACACTGCAGTATTTATTCTCATAGCAATCCCATGGAACACACTGCTACTCCCATTTTACAGATGCTGAACTGAGTCACAGAAGGACGAGCAGCCTTATAGCTATAAAGGTGGCTTAGGAAAATAAGTGTAGGGCTCTGGGTCTGCATCCAGCGCCTGAGCCACAAACTCAGCATTCATCCTTCGTAATAAGGTCAGCTTTGCATTCAAAAGCTACAAAGGTGCTAAAGGAATTCTGTAAATCCTCCTGTAAAAGCTGCTAAAAGCTACATGACATTAAGATGAGAACTGGTAAACCTGGGCTCCAGTTACACATCCACTCAAGCAGCTCCAAAGAAAACTGGAAAATAGGTGTTTCATAGCTGGGGCAAGAAAGAGAAAAACAAGATGTCTTTGCAAATTATTTTGTTTGTGTGAGTGATGTGCTTTTGCTGAAAGACCGGTGTGTGCAAAAAGGGTATATTTTTGGTACGTCAGCTTCAATTACCCGCAATCTGAGAGTGAAAAGCGACAGCCTTCTCCCAACGAGCGCTTCCAAAGGAGCTGCCCATCAGAGCAGAGCCCTGCTCCCTGGGTGACCTCTGCTGCTTTATGGCTGGGCAGGAGGGCACCGAGCCATTTCATCTGAACTCATTTGGAGAAAAGCGCTTGTTGGATGTTGATTTCCAGCAGCCGCTGCCCTCCAAGAGGAATACTCCCAGTATTTCACTCTGAATGCTAACAGGGTCAGTCTGAACCACTCTGCACTTTGCATCTCGATGCACACTCATGGCCATTTACATCATTTTGCAGAAAAACACTTGCGAGTGAGGAAGCAGATCCCACTAACTGTTGCTGGGATTGTTACTATGGGGAATAGAAGGGAGGAAAGCAGACAGCGGTGCTAGAGCGAAACGCATGAGAACGCCGCAGCACCTTGAGCTGCAGGCAAAGGCACAACTTTGGGCAGGATACCCAACACTCGGAACCAGGTGGCTGTTCGTAGCCTGCTTGTTTTCTTGCCGTTCTGTATTTACTATTTAAACAAAAATTACAGCCTCTTGTTTCACTCGCGTGGCTCAGAGGCCCTGTAATCCCCCGTATCCTTGGCTCTGTCACCGTGCCTGCTGACCCTACAGCGAGCAGGCTCTGACCACCAAATGCGAGCAGAATAAATTATCGCTGACACTCCAATATTTAATTATGCAGCTGTCAGAGCGGCCCTTTCGAAATTCATTTTAATAAAGTGGGAACTTTTTCCTTTCAAGGTTAGAGTCAGGGGAGTCACCTTCTGTGTCAGGCTGAGGTCTCCACCATGAGCTTTGCATTCTTCCCTGAGAAGCCTGTCACTTGGCCTGATAGAAGGACCAGATAACGGCCCCGATGTCTATTGGCCTCCCCCGCCCTGCTGGAATGAACATCCTTCATTTAAACCCACAATAATGAGGACCTCAAAGTCAGGCAGGCAGCCACAAGGGCAGCTCGTCAGGAGAAAAAAAATGGCTTCTTATTATAAAATTCACTCCATGTTATAGCGGCAATCTAAAAGCAATCATGTTCATCTCACCGTTTTAACTGGTTAACCAGAAATATTTTACATGTTAAAAAAATGTGAACAGCAACCAAACGTATGAAAGCACAGTAGCTTGTATTTATGCACACCAAACTGAGACAAGTAGAGGAATATTGCTTTGGATTTAGTGATGAGCGAAGTATCCAGTTAAACCTTTTGCCAAACACTTAGATAACAGAGCTACAGTAACTCCTTATAACCATGCAGTCCATGACACACAATGTACACATACCATAATGCATATGACGTATTGATCTTACATGCTTTCACATTGATCACATGTGCTTCTGAGGTACTTGAATGAAAAGCTGCTGTGTGTGCATACTGAGCTGTGCACATGAACATAATGTATTGATGTGTACGTGAAACAAGTCCGTGTTACACAGTGCTGCTGGCCATAAGAAACCTTGCAGTGCCTATTTTAAAACATGGGCATTCCTCAGCTGAGCCTTCAGATTTGCAGCCTTTAAACTTTTTCTTTTTTCACTGTGCAACTGGGAGAAAAATAGACACAATTTTATCATACAGATCCAAAAAATATATGAGCATCCTTGACCTAAAGATAAAAGGATGAGAAAGAAGGAAGAAGAGAGAAGGAAAGAAAAAAACAAAAACAAGCAAAAGCTAACCAACATTTATTCCAAATCTTCTTGTTTCTCTGTGACTACACATCTAATTTCCAAGGTACAGTAACAATGTTAGTAATAACTTTGGCTTACACACCATATTTCACCCTGGGTTCCCGCGCGCTATATGAACACCAGAGATTTAGCTACACAACATTTTCCCAAGTATGATTATACATCTCTGAGAAATGGGGAAGCAAAAAACACATTCACTGTGTACAGGCTGGGAAATGAAGTTCTTAGGGAAGCCCCATATTTGCTCATGAGAAAGGAGTTAATGGGATCCCATCCCATAGGTGCTGAGTGTCCCAAAGCAGTGAGCGAGCCAGTGCCTGACACAGAAAAATACAAACTTTTGCAAAAAAAAAAAAAAAAAAAAATTTGATCCACAGTGAAGTCCAAGCCAAGGGAGAATAATATGACTCACTAGTACAAAACGTTTTATTTTCTGGGTTCATTAGTGCTAATGAAGAACAGGTGTGCAGTACCAGGGGAAATGCTGTGCTCAGCAGCAATCCAGCACATCCTGCCCAAGTCAGGACTCAACATTTGGTCTTTTGCACTGTCCCTGCACAGGGGTGCACTCTGCATCTCACAAACAAGGCACAAATAAATGGGCATGAACCACAGAAAGAACACAATGCGTAAAAAAGGGTAAAAGTTCACTCCTGCTTCACCGTTTTCCCAGATTTGCAGGGTTGTGCTAGAAGACTTCATATCTAAAGATGAAGAGGAAACAGCTCACTTTCTGGCTGTTTTCAATGAGAGGTCACCACAAGTGAGGTGCTTTCTATCAGCATTTCCTTCTGATTCATTTGTTTGCCTCCTATCCAGCTAACACAGCTACCAGCACACAGAAGGGTTCACCCTGCTCAACACCAGGTACCTACACAGCAGCCTTTGAGTAAATGCTGATGGCTGATTGACCCTTTGGAAGTACTGACCTCCTATCACACATGCCTCAAGTAGTGGGAATCTGGGCCTTGGACAGCAATTTATTGACTGTACATGAAGCACACAGCCAACAGGAACCGACTTCCAAGAGGCCTATGCATGTTTCTGGGCTATAAATATTAACAACTGCCGCTCTTTTCGTACAACTTGGGCCAAGATTATCTCCCACTGTTTCCTGCTTTAGGTCCTTTCACTTCATATTTTTCTGTGTAATTTAACTTTGATAGAGGCAAATATTTTGACACACTGTCTGCATATCTCAGAGTGTAAAGAGTTGAATGCATCTTCTCATTGGCCTGGAATTCACCATAGACACTTACTATATGGCAACCACACAACAGGAATTGAAAGTAAAACCCTAATACATAAAGAAAGTGTGTTTATATCTGTCATGAGCCTAGGGAAACAAGCACTTTAAAACAACTTCGTCTTCGATACTTTTTGCCATATAGCTTCAGCTTCACACAAGCACATTACTCCCAAAGCTTTCTGATGAACACTTCAGTTTGGGCAGCACAGTTCACCTCCTGGGGTATGACACAGTGTTCTTAGGACAATGACAGTCCAGGGACAACGGACCCTTATGGGTCCGTTCCAACAAGAGTAATGCTAAGATTCAGTACAGACTTGCTGAATCCCACTTGTCAGTACTTACAGAGCAAAACACGTACATATTATATAAATATCCTATTCTGCCACATGCACACACCAAACATCCTGGCTGAGCGAACAAATGTTGTACGTAAATGAACAATTGCTGAATGTACAGAACAGAAAAGCCATGATTCTAAGGAAAAAAACAAGGAAAGTGGCAAATAAATTCTGAGTCAACGAGAAAGCTTACACTAACCTGGCACTGGGAGACTTTTCAGTCCACAAATTCCTCTCTGTGTAAATTTAAAAAAAATATAACTAGATTGAGCATTGCTTTAATACCTGCTGGTGTGGCTTCCCACAGTGTTCACTGGTTTGTTAAAGATGACAAAGATTTGCCTTGCAGAGACACAGTGAGAAATACAGTCACAGATGGGTTAATTGTTCACTCCTCGGATCTCACCATTTTTATTTTGGTTTAAATCTAACCTGTTATTATAACAAGAACGCTCCCTGGCCTTGTGTACAAGACTCAAATATAATCAGCGATATCACACTGTCCCCTAATAGAAGGTGCAATATAAAAAAGATCATTTAAGATGCCAGTAGCTTCCCTCCTGACCCTGCCTGGCTGAGAGGCAAATTGCATTAGAAAATGACATGCCATTCATCTCAGGAGTAGTTGCAGGAACATTTAGCTAATTAAATGATTAATAAATTTAACACTGCTTTATAATTTCATTTAGCCGTGTTGGAAATCACACGGTGCACTGCGTGTGCACCGAATGAGATTAGGTGGGAGTTGTGGGTTTCACCGGCTGCCCTGGTAATTGAGATTAGTCTATTACTACAGTGACCTTTTTAACTTTTATATTCTCTTGTTAAAGTGAAATAAAATTTTATTCACTTTTAAGCCGTATTTACTTAGTGAAATTTACGTGAAATTAAAGAAATACTAAGCTGAGAAGCATTTTTGTTACCTGCTCATTTTCTTTATGCTCTTTTAAGCTTATTTTGCAGCTCTTTTTGAATTCTTGTTTTAATTTGGCAGCCTACACCACTGCTGCACACTTTGAAACAAACTCTCTTTATCACTCCAAGTTCACAGGTGAAAAATAATGCACTCAAATGTTGTAAAACCAAGCAGCAGAGTACTGGTTTTGGAACATGGGATTTGGTACATACCAAAAAGCTATAATACAGACATACCTAAATATTTGCAAACTTACTGCAGCTTTATCTGGAAGCTACTCTGGGAGTTGCTGCTAAATGGAGAATCTATCTGCTAAGCAAGCACGAGGCTATCGCCACAGCCAGCTGTGGGCAGATGCTGTGTTTATGTTGGAGCAGATCTACACAGTTTTGTATGCCCATCCTCACACACAGCATTAGCAAAAATGACCTCACTTATTCACAAGCATCACCACTCAACACATAACTACTTGTACACACAAGTGTTCTCACTCCCTTTCTTAGAGGGAGAAGAGGACACAGAAAAGAGGCAAGTTCTGACATTCGATCCAACTTATGGCACCTTCAGACAGTCAGCATAGGTCAGAAGGCTAATTCTCAGGTAGTTCAAATAGCCAAATAAACTCAAAATCCCTACATGAAATAACCTTTGTCTGTTCAGACATAGCTTGCAGTTATCTTCATGTTAAAAGCATCATCTATTCACATAAAATTTCATCAGTGCAAGGACTCATTTTATCAGTTCTTGGAAAACTTGTCAGGATTACTGACGCTTAAGCCAACTCAGAACAATTTTCAATCAATACGTCTAACGCTAGGAGGGATGTCTAATGTGTTTCCTTTTGAACAGATGTGTGTTTTATAAAATTGAAAAAAAATGAATTAAAATGCATATCACTACTGAAAACCGATCTCTATCTGACACACATGGTAAGCCATTTCAGAAAGGACGTCTGAAAGCGACATGTCAGAGCAGTGCTGGCTTTTTCTGGGCTCCTGATTGCTCAAGAAAAGGATAAACTACTTGATAGACTGTTCATACAATATGGGTATAAAATCTGTGGTGGCTGAAGTGAAACGATGTAGTGGAAATGGGATCTGACAAGAGTAAGTAATGGTTCTGCTCACTTAGTCTGCTAAAATAAAATTCCAATAAAAATGGGCCCAACATGTGGGAGAAAAGCTATATTATCAGCAAATGTATTAAATACAGCAACTAGAGCAACAATTTCACTGTGGAGGCAAAAAAAAAAACCAAAACAAATTATAGGTGATAATTATAATAGCTATTTACTGTGACAATTGGAAGGGAAAAGTATTCCTGGATTTCCAAACAGCACCATCACCACAGATGTGACAAATCATCAACAGAGGTGCATCACTGTCTTGATGTAAGAAAATGAATTCAGGATCTTTTAACTCAGTGACTAAGGTCCACCTGGGTTTCAGCAGGATCAGATTTCAGCCCAAAATCATGAGGCTATTTTCTGGCCCCTGGGGCAGCAAAAGCTAAGGTCACAGCCGTGGGGGAATAGTAATGTCTCCCCTACTTTTAGATGTGACTAATGCAGACATCTGTATCTTAATGTCTAGACTTCTTTCAGTATCAATAGAGAAAACTGCACATTTTGTGAACAGTTCATTTAACCTAATTTAGTCATTTACCCTACAGCAAGAGAAGCTGTGGCATAGAAGTGCCATCTTCCTTCCTTTGACTACAAAGGGAATGAAAACCTGCTAATTTCATGGGAAAAAATTGTCACAAAGCTTCAAGTTCTTGACAAGAACTGAAAAATAGTAAATCCACTTGGAGACCTCCAGAACTAAGCTCCTTCTCTTGGAATATGTGTAGGATCAAGAGCTGTTAAAAGTTTCTGTGACAAATGCATGATACTTGGTGTATTCACCAATTTAGCAGCTTTGACTTAGGAAGTCCTTTGAAATCTGATTCTTATATTCAGAACTCGTCCCAGGAATAAAATTTGCCATGGCAATTCTTGTTCTCATTATTATTATTTTTTTTTAAATGGGAGTGGTTGCTGGCATTTGGATGGGTATGCCATTTCCTCTGGGGAAGTTAACATATGATGCTGATGATCTGATGACATGTGCTTTACAGACAATATCTTACAAATGTCAGAGAGAATACTGTTGTCTATAAAAACAACAACATATGTATAACAGAAGCTACACCTCTAAAAAATACAGCTTGTACATTGGGCTTTCTACAACTGAAAGTGTAATGTGAATTTTATTTCTTTGAAACAAAGATTATTTATGCTAGCAACCACAGACACGACAGGATCTAAATAGCCATTATCCACTCACAACTGTGAGAAGCAGGAAAACCTATCCAGTTTTTCCAGGAACCTATGTCCCTTAGTGTCTTCATAAGTCATGAATCATGTTCCTTTAGACAAGATCAACTGTACATTATTAAAAGAGAGGAAACCTTTAAAATGACTGTCGCAAACAAATGGACAAAATTTAATATAAAGACTTGCAGAGCTCCCATTATTAAAAAATTTTACCTATAGAAAAATATCATAAATGTTGAATAGATTGACTGAATATTTTTGAAGACTACTTTTTTTTTTTTTTGAAGTTCTAGAAATCAATTGTTGGGGTATCTGATATTATTAAAACTCCAGGAGCTAAAATGATTATTTTAAAGTAAGTAGTATTACCTTTTATCCACATCTGCTTACATAATATCCACTTTTGCATCAAGGCAAGTTAACATCTGTATTCAGTTTTAACTTAAATATGTCTCAAAGACTGCCCTTCTGAGTTCTAATATCATGCACTGATGTGGAAGCACGGTCTCTGTATCTTACAATTTGCATAGGGAAACCGTGAAAGGCAAAGCTTGTGTTTCAGTACTCTTTGATTTTAATTACCTCAACATGAGAAATGAAATCTTGGTTCCAATATCAGCAATATCAATTCAGATTGATATGAGAAAATAAAGATTTCATCCCAGGTTAGTTGATATGCACCTACCTATACTTATATCATATGGCCCATAGTCTAGGATTTCACACAGCTTATTGTCAACTCAAAACCAAACCTTTTAAAACATCTCATTCAAATGTGGCATGGATTGTCCACATGAGCTTTATATCAATCACCTTTCTTACAGTCACTATGGGTACAAATGAGTTAGTCATGCTGATAAGACTGTCATCACTGAGGGCAAGAATGATGCGGGTCAAAGCTAATTTAGCCACTTGGCCACATGAAGTTTCTAGGACAGAATAAAAAATACTAATGGAAAGTGATTGTCTTATTCTGAAAACTATTAAAGCCGCATTAATTATCCATTTCAGTAACAGATCAGTTGCTACAAAGGTGTTATGGCCTTTATAGACTGAGCAACACATGTACTGCCTTGACTCTAGACAAACCACCCAATCCAATCAGACACAGGCTCTGGGCAGCAGCTGTGTTACTATGACAGAACCAGTGACTTTCAGCATGTCAAAACAAAACAAAACCAAATGAAAAAAAGAGAAAAAAAAACCTAGAAATTGGTCCAATGACTCATGGAACTGACTCAAAACAACTTGTTCCAAAAAAACCCCCCATATATTTATTCTTGAAAAATAATCAACACAAAAAAAGCAATTAAACCAACAAAAGACACATTTACTTGCCTTTAAACTCAATGCATTATATGCCCTCTCAGTCCATCTTCTCCAAACAATCCCCAGAGAGAAAAGCCTGTTCTCTGAAAACAGCCCCAAACAACAAAACTTTCCTCTTCTCTTCAGGAAGATGAGATTCAGACCAACTATTCAAAACTGCTGTAAGTTCGGTCTGCTATCTCTCGTCTCTGGCATTTCCAATAGCTTCTTTCCTCTCATCATTACAAGCGTAGAGATTTTAGACTCTTGACTTTGGTCTTCCAAATTGCATCCAAATTAGATACCTAGGATAGATAACCTCAAGGGAGACCTTATCACTCTCTACAACTACCTGAAAGTAGGTTATGGTGAGGGGAGAATCGGCCTCTTTTCCCGTGTAACTAGTAATAGGACTAGAGGGAATGGCCTCTAGTTGCACCGTGGGAGATTCAGGTTGGATATCAGGAAAAACAACTTCTCTGAAAGAATGGTCAGGCACTGGAATGGGCTGCCCAGGGAGGTGGTGGAGTCACTGTCCCCGGAGCTGTTCAAGAAACATTTAGATGTTGTTCTAAGGAACATGGTTTAGTGCGAAATATTGGTAGTAGGTGGACAGCTGGACAAGATGATCTTGAAGGTCTTTTCCAACCTTGGTGATTCTATGATTGTCTAAATTAGAGTGTTAGTTCCACCTACAAGGACTTTTTAATTATAGTCTCTAAGACATGGAATAACAGCAGTATAAGATGCAGTGGAGCTTGGAAATTGCTCCTTCCCTGTTACTGGCCAGGCCAGCATCCCCCTATCCACAGGTTTTACCACAGCTCCTTTCCTGTTTCCTAATTGCAACTTCTTTTAATTTAATTCCGTGTTCTGGCAGGAAAAAAAAAAAAAATGAACCCACAATAATAACAAAGAAAACAGCGGGTAAACTGAAGCAGAGATTATACTTTTAAAAAGTAATCTATTGATTGTTCTACATAAATACATAACTAGTAGTGGCAAAGCAGCTGTTACTTTTCACACATGAAGAAGCACAGTGATATCTCAGTTACCCAGAAGTGGCAAATGAAAATATTATCAGCAGCTGGATTACAGCCTTGAGTTTCATTTCTAACAGCAATTTGACAGCTCAGAGATGTCAAACTCATGACGAGTGTGATCTGACATCCTGGTTATTGAAAATGGGACATCTTTACTAAAAGTAAATGCAACAGTGCTAAGGGGAAAGCACTCCTATGCCTGGTCCTTAGTCAAATGTTGGTGTCCACAGCAGCGTGGGTCCTTTGCATAGGAGCTTGCTGTTGCCTCTGGGGATTCCTAAAGATCGAGGAGGAATCCATGTGTTGAATCAGTTCTCCTGGCTCAACCAGGAAAGAGCAGCTTGACCTCCCAGCCCCACTGTATACAAAGAAATGCTGCAAGATATTTTCACACATTTTTATTCTTATTTGTTGTTCATAAAGTGAATTCCAGGCTAACTGTGAGCATGTAGGTCTCACTCCTACTTCATCCCTCCTTCTCTCAAGTAGAAAAGAGTACACTTAAATGCATCCTGAATGGCTGCCTCAGTAAAACTATGTTGGATGCACAGAAAAAGTAATGCCATTAAAAGGAAAGAGAGAAGCACTGTTACTTGTGTGAAGGAAAACCTGGTAAATCTTGTAGCTCATGATCATGGGAATTCAGCTCTTCTAATTTCTGAGATGGTTTAGTTTTAATTGGAAACAATATTGATTCCCAAACTAATTTTTATGCCATCAGTGTTAAATCTCTGCCTTGCAACCACTGACACCAACACAGCAAGCTTGGTGTGCCGAGCTCCATAAGACCCAACTTTACTTCTGGCTGACATATCTCACGGGGCTACGACTCACACTAATAGGTTATAATCAAGGCCACAGTCTCTGTGAAGCCCCAACACAGTGGTTTGTGGCCAACAGACCTGCATAATCTTGCAGATCTACACCAGATGCCTCTGCTGGCTCAGGCTCAAACCACCCTTTGGCTTGGTGCGAGCCAACCGCACTGCATGGAGGATGCAGATACTCCCACAAGATTTGCCAGCACTGGTACCACACCCCTGGTCATAATGGATGATTTTCACTGCTGATGAAGAAGGGAAAGGGAAACTGAGAGTGTGCTGGTCCTCTTCCAGCAGCCTGACCTGACTGACAGCACAGCCGGCGCCTATCCACTGGAAGAGATGTCTGAACTGCAGATGGATTAGTGGTCACGTTGGCTGGGCCAAAACATCAGTTTCCACAAAGCTTGACTCTGTGCCTCTGGGTCCATTTTAAATGCCAAAATAATTTTTTTTTTTTTTTTTTTCAGTTGAAAAGCAACTGTGTAATTCACCTGCAGGATGGTGTATTTACCCAGTCAGTCATTGAAGTGACTCTAGTCCTGCTACCCCTGCAGAAAGCGTCACCATTGTTAAACAAATTATTGTAAGCAGGAGGTAAGTAATCAAATGTGAAAGTTTGGATGGGTGTGAAGTCCAATTGCTAAGAAGAGATGTGCTCCTTAACATGGATTTAGCATCATTTGGCGTGATCTGCTGTAATTACTCAGAATTTGAGCCATTTGACCCTACTGCATTAAGCCTTAGTGTTTCCTAAATCCTGTTAATAAAAAGCAAATGCCTCGTCTCTTACTCACTGCCCGGAACAAGCACAGGACTGTGTGAGGGAATTCAATGCACAAGCCGTTATGAAGCCTGCTGTGGTTTAGCAAACCAGCGCGATGGGAGCTGCTGTCGGGCTCAGCGCAGGTGTAGGGCTGCGCGTATCGCTGCCGCTCGGTGCAAACAGGCTGTGCATTGTGCTTCGCTCATCCATCACTGCTCTGTCAACACAGGTCAGCTAATCCTGCTCTCGGCGACCTCTGACCAGCACGCCAAAGGGAGGCAACAAAAATTCAAATGCACTGCTGAGGGAGACAGAATTGTTAAAGCTGCCTTTTCTTCTCGCCGAGACAGGGTAAAACAAACTTCTAAATGCTATTAGAGAGCAAACCTCCGTAAATAGGGAAAAGTGGCTCACCGAGTCTTCCCCTTTATGATTAATACGTTGTCAAGTCCTTCAAGTGCTTTCCCATAATGCAGACATTTATTGTGGTTTCTTTTTTTTTTTCTTTTAAGGATTCCTACCTCAAATCAGTCACTTTATCTCAATATTTCATGGTTAACAAAAATAACAAGAACAAAGGCAAGCAAAGGCACGGCCCAAACCAGACAAAAGGGAATTGCAGTTGCACCAGATCAAAGCCACCAGCTCTACAGTGGAAGCCGATTCCTCACTTTGCTGAGGCAAAATGATAAAAAAAAACAAAGTTCCTGCCTGAGTTAAAAGTGTGAGAGGTAAGGTAAGAAATCAATGAAAGTTAAAGAAGATAGGCCAGACTAAAGCCTGGTGTGTTTAGAGCAGAATTTTTCACATAAGTCTTTACTTGTAGGATTTAGGGGAAACCGAACAGAAGAAAGTAGGCCAAGAATATTTTAATACTTGAAATAACGGCAACCTTATTCACAACAATGGCATTTCTCCTGATTCAGAGAAGTTTCAGTACTGGAATAGCTAAGCTAAAAGTATCTACACGCCCCAACACTTCTTGTTTTTCTTTGGGACAATGAACTCTCAATGTTTTGAAAGCCACAAGACTCATAAACAAACCAAGTGAAGACTTTTCCTGTCTTCACTGTCAAGGTAGTGAAATACATAATGTTTTTATTGAAAGACTAAAACAGGTACTCGAAATACCTTCCCACTTCCTCTAGTTACTAACAATATAGCGGAAAAATGTACGTATCCATTTGTATGTTTTCGCTTGTGGGATCTGTTATCATTTCTGTAAACAGAAGGTGATATGTGGAAATTCCTTTGCATCAAAGAGTGCAATAAACACAAGATAAACAATTTGCACCTCAAGTACTACATTGAGTAACAAGTTTTCAAGAGCCCTTTCAGAGATGTAGCGATTGCCGGTGATGGCAGGGAGGGACACCATTTCAGAGAATAAATCCCAAAGCAGATGAAATTGAACCCAAAATGTAGCAGCAGACAAGGTAAATGGGACAACCTGTTATCAGTGCAACTGGTCTAATACCCTGCCTTGATTTCAAAATCTGTATTTAGGAAGACTTTTGTTGGAAACTCTACGATTTCAGTAACTCTTTCTTGTAGCATTTTTGGTAGGAAGGATTTGTTTTTCACATATGACCAGCAGCTTGTTCACTCATGGGATGCAAAAGAAAAAAATCAAGCGAACTGAAAAAGAGACCTCCCAACATAAAAACTCAATGGAAACCGAACCTGAAACATAGATGGCAAAGCCCAAACCATTTTGACTGTTCCAAAAAAACCAACGTATTCCCACTCACCCATTTTCTCAGGTTTGAGTGGAGGGCTGTATTAATGACAAAACACTTTTTGGACCACTGTTGTCAGATGGAAGGCAGGTTTCAAACACAGAAACAACTTCCCTGCAAAACAGTAACTGTTCCTCTCCCTCAGAGTACATAGCACAACCCCCAAAAATGTACATTCCAATCAAATTTTTGTTACAAATATGTGGAATTTTCTGATTTACCACCTTATATTTCTCCAAGAAACGGCTTTTGATATGAAAAACTGATGGAAACACAGTCTGTAGGCACAGTTCTATGTCATGTAAGTGCACACAGCTTGCCACTGATTTCTGCAAGGGTCACACTTGAACATATTTAAACTAAATGTTCAGCTTCTGGTAGCTCCCAAGACAAACGTGAGTGTGCCCCTGTGATGTGAAAGCTGCTAATGCAAAGGCACTGCTTTGTTGATATGTAAAACCTTCTATGAGCCAGAAACCGGTTATTCTTAGTCATCAAGATGAGATTCGAATCTTTGGGATATTTGTCTAACCCTGTAGGCTTAATCCTATCTGAGTTACAAATTATAATATTCCAGAAGTAGGTTAGCATTGATTGTGGATCTCTGCAACATGTAAATTTGTTGGTCAGATTATGGGCTGACCCTACATTTGAAAAATCATCTATAACGTAATTACCAAAAATACTACCAAAATCCTGACTAGAAATATTTACATGGCCACAAAAAGACTTGTATTTGAAGGGTGAAAAGGCAGGAACTGATCAGTTTCACGCCAGAAAATTGACTTCAAAGTCATCAGAAGTTCTCAAGACTGGAGGGTTTTTATTGCCAAAGCAGGAACTTAGTGAGGAGCTGCTGAATGCAGCTGATACTCCATTGATAACTAAGTAGGAGATGCAAAGCTGCACAAAAGAAGTTTAAATAGGTTTTCGTGATTCAGGCTGAAAGACAGTCTCACGTGGAAAACATCTAGCTTTGTGCAATGGCCCATTTTCAACCATGGGTTGAGATCCTCTCACACTTCCTTTGTTGTTGTTTTTGTAGGACATTTCCTGTTTAGGAAGAACTGGGGTTTTACTGTAAATGATTCCAATAATATACTTCTCCTGCCACAACCACAACTCCAGTCTCTATCTCTCCAAAAATAATACTAATAACAAATGGTGAGTTTATGACACGTTACCTCGTGATGCCATTTGGCAGCAAGAAGGAAGAAACTGGAAGGTTGGCACGATGCTGCTACAGAGATCAATCTTGTTTGAGCATTTGTTTTGATTACCTAAGGCAATTGCAAAATACTTGCTTTAAGTATTCCCCCTTCCTTCCTCTATATCATTCTCATCTGAACAGCATAATGAAGCTCACGAGTTCTGTAAGCATCCCTTTGAGATAATGCATAGCTCTGCCACTGCTACCAGTAAAGCACACAGACACAGCATTTGATTACTGGCATGCAGTGTAATATTTGTCATTGCTACATATTCATCTACTTCCTCATCAGTGTATCTCTTTTTTTTATTTACCCTCTCATTCACATAATGTTCCTTTTTACTCCATTACAAAACCAGAAATCAAGAGACGTTTTCAGTCACTTGTAGATTCCCAACTGAAGGATCAAACTTTTGAGAAAGATCATCTTATTTTCCAGATGTGAGAGCTTTATTTTTAAACTGATCTGAGGTCATTTAAAACAGAGCAGGGATATAATGAATTATGATCTAAGCTTCAACAACATAATTATATGGACAGGTGTAAGAAAGGCTGTAAATTCACAGAGCTGAATGATCATTGACACGATCATGCACGGTTTTGATAAAGGGAAAGAACGCCCAAGCAATGTAAATAAATCCTATGTAATAAATACTTGATCTACCTCCACGTCAAGGTTTTCCTAAGATATTAAAATCAGGCCCTCCATGTACTGTAATGAGTTGGGAATGACGTTTTCTTACTTGGTATATATAAATAATCATGTAAAAACTCAGAAAAGGAGGGAAAAAACAGTGATTCCAGGTATCAGTGTACAACTGGAAGTACTCATCATCTCAAGAGAAACTGCTGGATGTTAAGAGCTTGAAACCCATCTCTCGTTAGTATAAGGGTGAAGATAATGTTGTCCAGGGGGAAGTCCAGCTCAGGAATCTCCCCTAGCTCTGGCTCTTTCCACTGCACACTGCTCTCCCAAAGAACTTGAAAAGAGCTGTTAATCGCTATTAACTGATTGCCACTACTCAGAGTAAACGGGGATGTTTTTCATTGTCAGTTGAGTGTGAATGTACTCTGGTGTATTTCAGGGGTTAGATCTGCCACACTGCTGACTCTACAGTACAAGATCCCCATTGAAAACAGTCATTTTTTTTCTAATGTTCAGAACCTCAAAAACATTTCCATGAACTTCTTGAACTTCTCCAATACAAAATACATTTTAGTGGAAACCAAACCTTTGGTTTTTAATCCATTTTCTAGCCAGAAACATTGGTTTTGTTACAGAGAAAATACATTACTTTAGCACAAAATTATTTTATACAGTTAGAAGTGAAAGTGAGATTATTTCCAAATTTTTCTTTTTAAATCTTTTGGGGGTTGGGTTGTTTTCTGTTTTGTAGTCAGTGAGTTGCCTAGTCTGTCTTAGCTTTTTGACACCTCAATGATGATTTGAAAGAGAAACTATTTATCAAATGACCTCAAAGGACTTAAGGACTTACTTTTATAGCTTCTCTCAATTTCTGTAAAATAATTTGAGATTTTGTTTGGATGATGATGACTACGTAAGTTCAGAGTGCTTGTAGTAAGAAAGTAAGACAAAAGAAGAACAGACACAATGTATTTTTAATCAAATTGCCTGGATTCTTTTTTTTGCCTAACTTGCTCATCTTATAACATGAAAATACAAGGGAACCAAATGATCAAGCAACTCCCCATTAAAAAAATGCAAATAACCCATTTTTAATTTAAAAGATAAGCTAATTAAAAATAATGGCTGGGGACGATTCCTGACAAAGCACTTCAAAAACAAGAACCACGTATTTCATGAGACTTTAGTGTTTTTTAATTAAGATGATTTTTCATTTCCCCTCTTCTTGAATTGTGATAATAAAAAGCTGCAATTGGAAATGAAGTCGTTTTTTCCCACTGAAAAGTAAAAAGAAGCAAGACTAATGTTGCCCCTAAGTGGGAAGAAGATAAAAATTCCAGACCCTTCCACTTGGCTTTAAAAACTACCCACAGATTTTTAATCAGGTGAAACACTGCTCATCATCCAGCAGTAAAGCTGTCCACTGGTGTTATAGAATTATAGAATGGCTTTCATTGGAAGGGATTCACAAAGATCATCTAATTCCAACCCTCCCCCCCCCCCCCCCCCCCCCCCTCCCCCTATGTCCCATCAGCACTGCCAGGTTCCAGCAAGGCTCAGTTCTCTTCCTCCAGACCAGGCAGCAGCATCCAGCTCTGTTACATTTCCCTAGGCTGGATGTATCAATACTCTACAAGTCTTTTGAACTACTCTGGAGACACAAACCAGTGTAAATGGCCAGCTGAGGTACATTTGCACCTCTTTTCAACCAGCATACGAGTGCAAAGCAGATAAAGAATTCTAATCTGGACACTGATGTCCATTGTGCTGTTTTCCAGAGATAGCAAGGAGAAGAGCAGACACAGAGTGCAGCAAACAGACACAAGTACATAACGTCCACACGGCCCGTGTAGGATTTGAAGATACATGTTTCTTGGAAATGTTGTCTTTGTGGTCATAGCCTTAACAAGAGGAGCAATGCGGACGAGAGAGCACACGTGTGGCACTGCAAGTCACTGATGCAGTTTCTGATAGGGAAGAGGTACCAGGTACTGGGGGAGGAATGCGTGCAGAGAGCCTGAAGGGCAGAGCAGCCCCTGATGGGTGAGAACCACATCCTCCCAGACTAAATTATTTTGTGATTCAATGATAATTTGCCTTTCCTGTTCATCTGTGCAGTCCGACCACTCTGTTTTACAGCTGGTTAGCTTACATTCTGTTAGCTGTAGTACTGTACTGAAAAGTCATCACCTATTTCTAATTCCAATCTGTACAAGGCTTACAGCTATGGTGTAAGAACATACAGAGTCTGAAGAAAATAAGACACTATTTACCATCCACTCTCTTTGCCCTGAAAAGCACAAATTTATAAGCTTCTGTTCCTTTTTGGGTTTATAACCACGGGGTGAGAAAAATCCCCTCACATACTGGAAAGGTGGGGTTCATGAGTAATCAGGAAACCTTTGTAGGCTTGTAAAATGCAAGAGGCATACCTTTTCAGCTCATAGGTCATATATTATGAACAGAGCCTACAGTTATTATACAATCAAATTTTATAGACTTTAACTGACTCTTTGAAAGCAATCTAAGGCGTTTAAAATGAGAAAACTCCAAGAAAAACAGTTTTGGAGTATCTGAAGATGCTTGCAAAGCTGTTAGGTAATTCATTCGAGTTGTGTTTCTTGCTGGAGAATTTATCAAGTGGAGAGAAATACGTGCCATCAGCTTTCAATCAGAATATTTAGCAGTGCTAACGCCTTTTCCAACACTAATATAGGGTCTTTGGAAAAAGCCAGCCCATTTCCCCTTCTTGGAACGCAAGAAAAGATGACTTACTTTAAGTTTATTTTTGCCAATTTAATCTTTGAAGCTTCAAAGTTTGTTTTCTGCCCTCTTTTTTTTTTTTTTTTTAAAGGCAGAAACCCAGTCTCCACAGGATTACAGCCAAATATGTGCAACATCAGGGTACACCTGGAAGTCATTAAGACCTGCACTTCAAATCTTCCTGCAAGGAGATGGGGGGAATCCATCCTCCCCTTCTCAATGTTGACACCCTGCTTCTATTAGGGAAACCTTGAGCCAGCGGTGTTCAAAATAAGGAGTTAAACTGCAAACAAACACATTATAAAGAAATCTGCAGTTCTGCTCCAGGGTAGGGTCAGAGGCCAATTATGTCAGTTTGAGATAGACAGAAACCTCATAAAAGACCAGAAAGCTCCCAAAGAATAGCATGAAAGCTTTCAGAGGTGTTTAAATATGTGAATATTTAACATTGAAATGCTCAGGAATAATTTTTCCTTCTCAATCGTGTTCACTTAAAAATCTTAAGTTCAAATGAACTAAATTATTCATTCTTTCGTTGTAATTTTCTTGAAATTTAGGCTCAATTCTATGGCATATTTGCATTTCTTTTTTAAAAAAAAAAAAAAGTGCTAATATGATTTAGAACTCCTTTGTATATATATAATATATATTTCCTGGTAAATTGTAACTCGATATAGATACGAGATGCCAGATTGTTGGAAGCAAAACAGAAATTGCACTGTGAACTGCCACACCAGCTGGTAACCACATTTTCTAGAAAATCTGTGGGCAGGCTGTCTTGAGAAAGCAGAACGGGAGCTAAAATTGTTGCTATTTTTGTGTGATAGGGAGATAACTGAAAAGACAAAACAATTTCACTTCTAAAACGTTAACTTTCAACTATTAATATTTATTTCTCCCTATATGTTGGCTTTATCACAAAATACTTTGTTCACCCTTCTTAATGCACATATACATATGCATCTACAAAATGGACTTCTCACATCCTACTCACCTCCTTTCAAGCCAGGCACAGAACCCCCAACACGGCATCGCAAAGAAAGGAAGGGATGACTGCTGAGCTTAACTTTCATACTTGCAAGACAGCATCTTTTTTTGGAAATCATATTGATTTTAATGAGAAACACCACAGCTCTGCTGTCACGTTTGGCTTATGGGTGTTTATTATATGAACGACTTGATTTTTTTTCTTAAGCATATAAATAGGAACTCTTCATTCACAAGAGCAAGCTTTAAAGTTTCCTTTTCCTGCAGAAGGTCCCAGAAAGGCTGGTACCTGCCATAGCAAGCCACAACCCCCCCAGCAAAACAGCCTGCAGCTCATGCCCATGGAACCAACTCCAGCTATTCAGTGAGGTGGGAGTACTGGGGCTCAGCTCCTGCCCGCCTCACCCTAGCCCATCCTCCCCAGGCTCTGACCTCTGCTCCCTGAGGCATCAGCACCCCCAAAACAGCAACAGGAGGGAAAACAAGTCTGGGCTGTAAGCAGCTGTCTAGCCACCTCTGCCGGGTCACGTCCAGGTAAACACTGACAGCCTTTTGGCACTTGGGGGCAGGTGGGGGGCTGTGATAAACTCTGTTTGTCCAGGTGCAAAGGCAGACACGGGCTTTGCTGTTTTTCCTTTGGAAAAATGGCAAAGCAGCGCTGCGGACATTGCTCCTGTGGGGCTTTCACAGATCTCCACCCTGCACCAAAGGTTTTAAGTAGGTGAGGAAAAGCCTACATGCATCCTTCATGCTAACCCCGCAAATGGGGGTGGATTTGCTGGAGTGCTCCTCTCCAGCAAAGCCAGATGGCTGAACAGGGTGAGAGAGCAGCATTTGCCTCCTAAGCACGATTTCATTATTATTACGACTTTAAGATCCGGGTGTGAAGAGCACAAGCGGCAGGGCTGGGAGCATATGCAGCCACTGCTGGAAGCACCGTGAAAAAGTGCTGAGGGATGAAGCAGAGCAGAACACATCGTGAGGCTGAGACAAAGCACGGCTGCAATTGGAGCAGCGGTGCCCGAGAAATGTAAATAAATGTGGGATGCAAAGGATTTAGTTCCTGAGGTCTCACAAAGATTTTACAAATTAAGAGAGGAAGGGAGCAATTTCTTTGCTGTTCCACACACATATACAGTCTGCCCCTTGAAACAGCACGTTGGAGATGTGGACCTATTTGAGTGTATTCAGAGGAGGGCCACAAAAATGCTCCAAGAGATGGGATACCTCTCGTACAACAACAGGCTGAGAGCTGGGTCTGTTCAGCATGAAAAACAGAAGGCTCCAGGGAGACCTGAGAGTGGCTGGTTGGAGCTAAAGGGGCTGTAAGCAGTAAGGGGACAGACTCTGTAGCACGGTCTACTGTGACAGGACAAGGGGAAATGGTTTCATACTAAAAGAGGAGAGAGACAGACTGGATATGAGGAAGAAGTATTTTGCAATGAGAGTGGTGAGGCCCTGGCACAGGTTGCTTAGAGAGGTGGTGGAAGTCCTGGCCCTGGAGAAATTCAAGGTCTGACTGGATGGGCTCTGAGCACCTGATGGAGCTGTAAGTGTCCCTGTTCTTTGCAGGGGAGCAGATGGCCTTTGAGGGTCCCTTAAACTGAAATGATTCTACAAAAAAGTGACTGCAAAAGATTTCAGGGCAAAATGTTTCATGGCCATGAAAGCACAGGGAATAAGGGGGACACGTGGCAAACAGAGGGCTGGGTGATACGCCAGGTGCAGCTGAGCAGAGCAGAGCTGCTTGTGTCCACGAAAGAAGCAGAGAATGGGGGCACTGGGACAGCTCTGCTGAGCCCAGCTGGGTTTGCAGCCTGAACTCAGGGCCATTCTGTATTTCTCCCATGTCAAACTGCAGTTCAGAACTGGAGAGAAGTGGCACACAATGGGCTAAGTGTGCCGGTGTGCACACAGAACCCCGGCGCTCCTGGGGGCAGCCTCAGCACGGGGACGTTCTGTACCGGGTCAGCAAATAAAAGATCCTTTGAAAGCAAAAACGTTCAGGGTATCAGGAGCACAATCCCCTTACGTTCAGCTCGTACCTCTGGGACACATGTAAATAACTGAAGTAGCATTATCCGTCGGCCTCAAGCAACCGAGCGGCATTTAACAACCACCAGGCTCCCACCCCGAGCGCTGGTTTCCCAAGCCCAGAGCTCCAAGCATCAGCCCAAACCACTGTCAAAAGCCAGGCAAACACAAACGTGTCACTTCGTGTTTAACTCTGTGTATTTAATTACGCATAGAGTTAGCGAGCTGGCGTGTTTTAGTTAAAGTCGTACTGACAGGCAAAACTCTCTCCAGCATTTAATACAATCGAGCAAATGTTTTCCTTCTGAAAGTGCCCTGGGAGGCAGCAGAGTAGGTGAACGGAGGCACTTAGAATTAGAAAAGCACATGCAGCCCGTTGCCAGATATATTTCAAGTTGTCTAAAAGATATGCCTTGTTCTAACAGCTAGGGCTTAAACCCTTAGAAATAAGAAACACCTGCAGCGTGTCTCAATGCTATATTTATTTCTCTGTGAATATTTATAAGCTTTTAAGCTACTAATGTTGTTGGCATTGTTAAATCTTGATTGTGAAGTTTGTAAATATTCAAAAGAAGCAGATGTTTACTAATCCCATTTACCTTTAAGGGAAAAAAATGTAAAACTGGAACGAAAGCAGATTGTTAAACTGTTCTCCCAACAGAAACAACCAAAATAAATTACTGCAATCTGAAGACTATAAAGAGTGACTTCAAAGGTCAAAGGATTAAAGACAGTCTAAACCATGAAATGCATTTTATTAGATTAATAAAACATATGATTTTGCTAACTTAATTACATGAACAAATTAGCTGGAAAGGAACTTCAGAGCTTGCCATCCCAAATTAACGCCAGCTATGGAGAAGGTGCAGCAGTGACTGCCCCGCTGCTCTCAGTTTGCACACTTCTGTCTCTGCACTGAGCCTCTACAAAAGCAGAGAGCAAAGGGAATGGCACAGGGCATCCCAGGAGCTGGGTGGAAGCAGAGCACTGTGCCATGGAAGGAGCCTGGCCCCACCAGGAGGCCCCCGCTTGGCGTCCCCTGGTAACCAAAACACTCATTCAGCGCTCTGTTCATCTGTTTTAAATCATGCTTTTAGGTGTATTTGTGTGATAAATAATTGAAGCTGTTTCTTTTGGCCATCGGAATAATTGAGACACTCTCCTTTTCAAACAGATTGATGGGTAAGTACAACAAGCACATTGAAAAGTGAATTTTGGCTTGCGGAGCCTTGGATTTGCTTAACTCTTTCAGGGCTTAACAGGGGCTCTCATTGAAGGCAGGTTTTTCAATGCCATGTCATTCATTGAAGGCAGCCCACCAGAGCCATTAGGGGACAACAGCAGAGGAAAATTAGTGTCACATTTTGAGACATTGGCTTCACCAAAGTTCAAATTCACTTGGCTCATCCACCTCCCCAGATACAGCTGGACGGTGCAAGGGCTTCACAATTCCTTCTCTTGTGGCATTAAACATGACAAGATTATCATTTAATGCCTCATCACTGAACAACACTGACGTACAGCTTCGCAGGGCTGGGCACCACTTCCCAAATACTCTACAACTTCAAAAGGTAACACAGCTTGGGGAAAAACACCCTTTACAGTTTCTTAAGTAGAAAACCTGGACTGCACTAATCCCAATAAAAATAAGTGCAAATTTGTCATCCTGCTCAAATACAGATCCCTACAGATGCATGCATTGCTGATTCATTTCTCCATTGGCTTTTTAAGGATTTACATACTGGATTGGAAATAAATAAATAGAGCTTTTGCCAGTTTGACTTATTTTTTGTTCCTTAAACTATCACTACCATACGATAATGAAATACCATTTCACCTCAACAGAACTACCACTGCATGCTCTCCCCATTAGCGGCCTCTCAGAATCTGTTGTTTTTGGTCAGTAAAATGGGACAAAATGGTGCAACACCCACTTCTTCTACACACTTGGAAAGTTTCTCCTGATCTTAATTTTCATATAGATTACCATTTAAAAACAGACATTTCTTTTTTTTTTTTTTTTCTCCTTAATAACATCCTAACATGTCATTGGCTTTGGCGAGAAGACAAGTACATGATTCCAACATCTTCAATTTTCAAGGTCACATAGCCCAAATCATAAAGGAAAAGCTCTCTTGGGTCCATTCAGCAGCGGCTGAACATGCAAACCAACAGCTAGGTCTGGAAACAATTTCAGCTGATTTATTGGGGTTACCCTTAGACAGACTTGGGATTTTTTGTCTTGCTGAAAGCAACACAAAACCAAACAAAAAGCAAAAGCTTCAATTTTTTTTTTTTTTTTTAGACTGATGATACCCAGATGATAATTCTGCAGTGTCATCTGGGACTAAATCTCAGTGAGGAATGGCCTTGGGCATTCGCGTCCACAGCCACGATGACCTTCCCAGTGAATGGAAGTACCACTCACTTCTCAGTACAGTGTGGGCATGCAGATCTCCCTCCTTAATGCCAACTCCCCTCTCCAGCTGTCCTTACCAAACCTTGCCTCTGCCTCCCACCACCCTGAGTCAGCTCAATGACAAGCCCAGACTCAGCCAAGTAGCCACCAGAACGTGTGTGTTTTGCTGCCCTATACCACAACGTGAAGCAGTACCTACTTTTGCTAATGGTTGCCCTTAGGGGACTGAGAAGACCATATTAATAGTAATTCACATTGGGTTGCTCTGAATCAGCAAGACTCATAACGAAATGAAAATAGCACCAGCTTTGCATCATTACAACTCTACCCCTCATGGATTTTGTGCTAGTGGCAATCTCCCTGAGCTGGCACGGACTAAAATATTCTCCTCTTAATACCATTCTTTCTTCAACTCCTACACTCAAAGAAAGCTGAGTTTACTAACTGTTAATACTTTCCTATTTTAATGAATCCATACAATGCATATTTATATGAAAACTAAAGCTCAGAGGTTAACATCAAGCTTTCTCATTCAGATCCCCCACTCTACTGTTTATACAGGTGTTTACTCAAAGGAAGCTCACACGACATGTGCAAGTTGGAACAACAGCAAAAGCAATTCCTACCACTTACTGTATTAGCTCTACTAATGATTTTCCTGTCCCATACAAGAGTTGAATAACGGGATATCAGTCACTCATGAGATACAAACCAACATCCATGCTTTCATTTGAAAACAGCAGGATCCTAGCTGCCAACCCTTTGGTATACACAAGAGTGCCTTAGCCCGGCCCATGAGATGCTGACCGTGTCCATCTGGGGACGCAGAGCTCCATCCCCACACTGCAGCATCCCTCTGAGCCCCGCTGGGACTGCGGCTTTGCCACGCAGCACAATGCTGCCTTTGTGCCATGTGCATAAGGCCACGAGAGTCAGGATTTACTGCTAGGCAATTTCACTGTAACCTTCAGACCTGGGGGCTTTATTCAGCTTGCGTTCTGAAACTAAGTATATAAAATGGCAGAACTTTCTCTTTGCTTCTCATCTCTGTTAACTGATTCTCATTATCACTTGCCTTGCTGAGATTTCCTTTTACTACAAACATGGAAATGAAAACCCAAGAAACAAAATCACAAAATGCTTGCTCTGTTAACAAAACATGAAGGATATACAGGGCATGTAGTTTTAAAACCTTTCTCTGAACTGTCTTTTTCCACAGCAGGCAAAAAAAGCAAGTCGTACTTAATATCCTAAGTATTTCTATGCCCACATTCAATCAAACTACAGAGAGCAAAAGTTAGAAACCTTTTAACATTTGAAAATAGGTATTAGAATAGTAATTTTCCAGCCTTTATTCACTGCAGGTGCAGCCTTCTATGCATTTAAGACGTGCTTTAAAGATTTACAAATAGCCTGAGCAGTGATTCTGAACTCCAGAAGGCCAGAATAGGGGAAAGACAACATGCAAGTGCAGGGTGAGTATTAGGGATCTGTTCCAGAAATGAGCTGAAAACCTATGATCCAATTAAATCAATAGAAAACACAGCTGCTTGAGTACTCCAGGGCCCAAGCTGTAAACCTGAGTGCTGAACACAAGCCCTGTTTTCCCCCAAGGGTTACCTGCTTACTGTGGGCAGCACACTCACGCGTGGCCACGATGCTCAGCCAGGCTGGAGGGGTCCTGTGAACGTCTCCTCACAGTTTCGCTCCCATGTGGTTTCACACTTCGACCCCACAAGTTCACTTTGAACTTCACGTTCAAATGAATTAAAAAAAAAAAATAAATAAACTCAAAAGGCTGTCAAAACCGCTGCTTACTGTGGGGGAACCTGACTGCACACCAGGTGGCTTTAAACAGCAGGCAAATTAACTTATCTTTTCAGTGAATGTTTGCTCGCCATGCAAACAGAATACTGCTACTCGCTCCTTATTTTCAGCACAAAAGACTCTGGATACTACCACTGTGCTTTTCCATGTGCTGCCTCCTAAGTGTATATGCAACCTCTAAGTTCAATATCATGTACTGCAATAGCATGCACATCTGCAGTGAGATTACTTTTTAATTTCATAGGGCTATAAATAGTGTTCCTGCACTGGACGTACAGACCAGCCTAGATCAGCATTATGCCAGGTCAGTCCTTAAGCTGCACGTGGTTGGATATTTATGTCTGTATTTGTGAGACAGGGAAAGGAATGACATTTATAAGCAATTAACTGGTTTAATGAACATTAGTCAAGGGAGTGACAGCAAGTTTAAATTCAAGTCTATCTTTTGCTGCCTGTGCCAGAGCAATCTTTATGATCATTTTGTTTTCCCAGCAAAACACATAGGCAATGACTGATAAGAGCCATTTATTTTGTCTCCAGTTACCATGCAAATATATGGCTAGGGCTTAAGCCCCCTGAATTCCAAGTTGTTCTCATCTGCTAGCATACGGAAGTTTGCAGCTGTCTCAGGGACAGTTATACTCCAGCACTCTTAATGCCACCTTGATAATGCAAAGCACTGGTTGTTTTGCACGGCTCAGGATAACAACACACTGCAGCAAGCCATCAGCACATGCACAGCTTTACCCAGAGCATGATACTGGCGTTTCTGCAACTCATTGGTGCATCCAGTTTGGAGACTGCACACACACACAAATAAATAGATCAGTCACTTGGACAGAGAAACTGCTGTGTAGACAACCAGTCACCTTCAGGAAAAACATAAATCCCTTCAGTATCAAAATAAGCTCATTAACCAAAAGCTAGGCAAAAGGGATACGTTTGTATTTCCTGTGCTAATCTGTGAAACTAAAACTTTCAAAAAAAAAAAAATAAAAAAAAAATCAAGACCTCCCCCCATGCATGGTTGCCATTGGAGAATTTGTTTCAGCTTTTGCATTCAATATACTCTTGCCACATATTGATTTCTTTCCTTCAAAGCTAATCTTTTGACTTTCTCACTGTAAAGAGGAAACATTGTCAGACTGATTATGAGGAAGCTCACTAACAGTTCATGCATTTGATGCTCTGGCTATAATGTTGTACAAAATCTAATGTCATAAGTCCTGGATCATGTACAAATACAGAAAACAGCATCAAAGACGTAGTGTTCCCTCAGGTATCTGTCTTTCAGCTTGCAGAAAGCTCATTCATTTCAAAACACACTGGAATAACTGACTGTCTGCACTGAAGCCTGTAACTGCCTTTATATGTATAAGCCTTTATACTACATTATTGAATGTCTTGAAACATTTTAAAGTTTTATTACAGCATTTGAAATCAACAAGGCAATTAGTGAGCCCCAAGACTGTCATACCGGTCAATCAAAACTGCCGTCAATAGCAGTCTGTGAAAGTCAATAGATGGTTTGGGTTTATGGGCCGGGGTAAGTGTGTCCATACACAATCCTTTTCTTCTTTTATAACTACACCTTAGGTTTTAAGGAGAAGGCCATATACCCCAAATTGACTTTTAACACTGTTTTCTGATATAGAAAACAGAGGAGACAGGAAACAGAGAAGAGATGCTTATACTTGACAACAGTATGGGTGGAAAAGTGTTTTTTCCCCCAAATTGTTCCCAAGGGACTAATAAATAATAACAATCCTTGTATTTTAATAAGGACTTTCTCTTAGAGTATCACAGACGCTGAAAATTACCAAATATGTCCAGAATAGCCAAGAAAGTTCTATGTGCTACCGAAGAGAAAAGCAGCCATACAACTTCCATCCAGAGCAGCAGAGTTAAAGACAAAGATACAGTAACAGATTCTCCAATAAACATTCGTTTTCTGGACCACTCAATATGTATGGGAGATATCTGTAATCAATGCTACTGCCACATGCAGCTCTCTGGCTTTCAGGAGATGACATATGTTCCCAATTTGTATCCTGCGTAACCAGAAGATGTGTTTACTGCTACAAAATCAGGTTAACGTTTACAGAGCATAATTATCTTTAAAAAATGACTTTGCCATGACTTTCAACAAACTCAAAATAGACTGGGGAAGAAACAAGGACTGCTGTGTCCTATTAAAGATAACATTTTACTGAGCAGGTGGAAACAAAAGTCAGCTGCCACTTCTCTCTTTCCTTTCTCTCCGACCTCTGCTGGAAAGGGGTGTATTCTAACAACGAAGTAAAACATTCAACTTTTTGTTTTCATTCTGCTGTAATTCTGGTTAAGAGTTTTGTTTCACAATAGTGAGATCAAAACCAGAAGCGTGTGTGGCTATGAACTCCCCTCCCTGAGTTTCCAGCCAAAGTTTACTAAATCAAGCTGAGAGCGGTCAAACTGAAGCACGTCGTAACTGCAAAACATTCAACGCGAGATTCAGTGACGAATCCGTAGTCCGGCAAGACAGCCACCACAACAGGAGGTTATTCATCTCTGCTTTTCAGAATCACAGCTAGCTGGAATTTACGGTACACATATTTTCACAATTTGATGCAACGTTTACATTAGTTTAATCAAACATTTTCAGAGCGCCCGGTTCATTACTTGCGTGCCACTGCATCGATTGCACTTTACTTACTTCTCTAATCAAAGAGTATCTGAATTCTTTGGAGTGGACAAATGGATATAGATTTTACAGGAACTGAACAAACTAAATGCACATGCATTATTTTAACTGTGAGGCATTTATATTCCCTCATAGCTGTGATTTCTAATCCAGCTGGCTAATACTACTCACTGAAAAACCACATTACAGTATGCTATTTTAAAGGGATAATAAACACATGGTACAATAAATAGTACTATTCTAAGCTCTTGCCATTCTGATAAAGCTGTATTTCAGTCAAGTTCAACCCTGGACATGGAAATAAGCCATTCCTATCCATCAAAATGATAAAATCCATATTAAGACGCATTGATTTCAGTGAGATTTAAATACAAGTTTAGTTTCTAGAAGGATTAAAAGAAAGCACAGTCCCAGCTACAGCTCAAGGACATTCACACCAAATAGTGCTGGAACTCCAACATTACTTCAACTATTTTCCGTTTAAAGCTCTTTCAGTGAAAACGTACTTCTATGTGCAAATCCTTCACACACACCACTCACAGCAAAGGTCGGATCATGTTATTTCTTCACATACATTCAAGATTTTATTTTTCTTTGCCTTGTCAATAGCCTATAGCTGTGTGCCCTAACATTCATTCTGTTACCATACCCCAAAACACTATACTTTACAACAGACATTAAGTTCAAATTGACAGATAGTTTTCCAAATTTCCCTTCACTTATTTTCCTTTAACGGCAGTTATAATAAATTCCTTTTACAAAGAGACTTGTGAAGACTAGTTGACTTAGGAAGAAACCACTGGAGAAATTCCTCATAGCTCCTCTTATGTACCATTATAAAGTATACTCTAAATCTTTTCTTTTTTTTTTAAATACAATATTCTGTGAAAAATCTGTGAAGTCTACTTCAGCTAGAGAAGTCAGTCTGCCCTTTACCCTGCCTCCAAGCTCAGTGTGAGGACTTGCCATGCTCCAGGTTGGTGACCCTGCAGATGAGACACAATGGTGCCCAGCACTGATAGCTCTACCCTGTGCTCACAAGAAAACATCCATGTTTCCAACACCAGCAAAATTGGAAATCTTGGTTTGGCAGGTGAAGCAGCAAGGAGGAGTTAATGAGAACATGACCTGGCAGCGGTGTCCCAGGCTATCGTTTTCAGTTTTTCACTGTACAGGATAATTAAAAGTACCAGAAACAGCTTTTCTCCTTCCGTGCACAAAGTGCTGCCGTGGACAGAGTGATCCAAAAGCCTCCATTGTAACAAGTGAGCAGTGAGAAGATGTGCAAATGCCAAGCACAGAAAGGCAGCTCCATCCTCCCAGTCTGGTAGGGAAGTCACAGGTAGTTGCTTTTTCCCCATAATATGACTAGAATGGACTGTACATGAGCATACTCAAAGCAGAAGAATTTCAATGTATTTTACTGCTGAATATTTTTTTCTTAAAACATTTTTTAAACACGTGCAATCCTGTGTCACAGAGCCGCCGTATTTCACGTAAACCAGCAAACAGGGGTTTGAGTAAAACACCAGAAAGGGGATGGGCAGTAGAGCAGATTTTAACCCCAATATAAAGATTAGTATTATTAATGAATTACAAAAAATTATTACTAAGTAAAAATAGTACTTGTTTCGTGGCTTCATATGGCATCTTTTCACTTAATACTGGGGGTTGCAGGCGGCATTTAGACTCTTTATTGTTTCAATAGCAAAGTTAAAGAGGTTAATTCCTCTTTAACAAGGGGCTCTCCCCCTCCTCTCTCCCCCCTCCTCTTTGGCTCGGCCTAAATTTCTAACACTACCTTATGAAATGTAGTATACAGCTTTTAATTGTGCCCAGAGGCAGTACAACTTCAGAGAGGGTTTGGAGCAACTGGCAGAGGATTTGCAGAACAGCTGTGTTCCGGGAACATGTGCAGCGCACTGCAACAGCCCCGTCAGCACCTGCACCCGCCCCGCCGCCGCGCACGCTCCACATCTGGGATTAATCACTGCTTTTAAAGGAATTAATACTCTTTACGTTTTTATTTTATTATACCTGTAGGAACATGATGCTATATTAAAATCTGCAGCTTATAAGTAGTATTCTGTTCGAGCCGGAGTTACTGGGGGGAATAAAACCTCCCTTTGCTTTGCCAAGAATGAATTGTTTTAATATCCCAACATTCAATATTATTTATTATTAAAGTCGAGCGCTGCTTTGGTGAGTAACTGGCTTTCTCGTGCTCTAACCACCTCCTTTTCCCCACTGAACTCTACCTCACATTTCAACATTTGTTGGAAATAAGCCCTCACCTCCCCGTGCTCTCAGTGTACTCTATTCACGTTGGGAGGTTGAAAAGAAGCCCTTAAAAAATATGATATTATTTAAACGTCACTCAGTTCTAACAGCAGTATTTGCTTACATAGTTTAGACAGCACAGAAGCCTATTCATGCATGAGGTATGCCACATTAACCATTTAAGATAGATTTTCATGTTAATTCTACAGGGGAGGAATCGTATTAGATTTGCCCATTTTGTGTAACTTACAATGGAATTCAGCAACACGAGTCCTGTTCATTACACTGATGGAGACTAGAGAGGTAAGATGAATAGAAGGAGAGGGAAATGGGCTCTGTTGTTAATTCAGTGAAACACAAAAATTTCCCAAAAAGTCAGACACTTGAGTAAAAATTTTTAAGGCAAAACCATAAAGATTTGACACCATTGCTGACATCAGGGAACACATTAGAATTCAGTTTAAATAGTTTCTCCAAATCAACAGTTTATCCCAAAATCTGATACACCAAAACCCCCAAGGAATAGAAAAATACAGTGCTACTACTTTCTTCATTTGGCTACAGAGCCAAAAAGGCACAGTGCAACATTTTAAAGAAAAGAATGCTTTGGTTGGTAAGCATGAAAATTTTTTTTGAAATATTTTTGTCTTGAAACCCACCACGTGGCCAAGAGTACAAATATTTATCCCCAAACCTGTGCAGTCTGCTGGATACACATCCAGGGCTTCTCAGAACCTATTCAATTAATTTTGCTGGTTAGCCTGCAAAACTATTTATGACACGGAGTACTCTAAAACTCAAGCTGAAATGTATATCCAAAACTGCTGCAGACATTGTGTTTTAGGATTTATTTTCCCAGTAGTAGCTACAGCAAATCCTTTTGTATTCCAACATACATTGTTCTACCAGCTGGAATTGTTCAGTGGCCAAGTCACACTCAAGGCAAAGCCATGCTGATCATAACCACTGTTAGACCACTCATTTTTCTCCTAACTGAGATCTGGTCAACCTCAGCAGACTTCTACTTCCACTGAGCTGTGCTGGGTACCCTCTTCTTGAACCAACTGTACTGCAATACAATGCTAATAGTTTTTTTGTTGTTGTTGTTCACTGCACCCTACGCCTTTATGGACCTGTGCACAGTTCCTCTGCCATAGCAGATTTTCCTAATTCTGTCAAAGCACACAGTGCAATTGTCACGACTGTAGCCTAAAATTATATGTAATTAATTAAATATGTGCAGTCCTGTTTGAGAGTTACCTTCACGTATTTAAACAAAGATGAGGAATGAAGGGACATCCTTGCTGATCCAGCCCACGCCAGGAGAAAAGCTGTCTATTCTCCTCTCTCTTCCCTTCATCTCAGAAACAGTCCTAGCAAAATAAACACTCAATTCCATGGGATTCCACAACAAGTTTTGCTAGGCTTCATGCCTTTTAACAGAGACAGTGAGTGTGATTTTAAATTTACTTAGCATTTCTTTATTATTCTATCACAGTTTTGTCATAGGGGCATGACAGATGTTTGTTAATTTGAGCCTTAGCAGCTCCTGTCACCCTGACTTTAATGGAGCTGAACAAGTTCATATGCCACTATCATTGAGAAGTGGTAATCAGGCTGATTTATGCAACTGGCAAGTCCACATTTCCTACCAAACCTGTCCTCCAGCCTTAACAAACACTTAAACCACGCAGGTACATTTGCCTGTTCAAGCCCAGTTAGTGGAAAAAAATACCAAGGCAGAAGGAGACTCAATTAAATGAGTAAAGCAAATGAACACCAGCGCAGATCTGGAGCCTCAGCACACAACCCATCCTGAATGGCAATTTCCTGTCCCCGACCATAAACTAAAGCATGAGGGGCAGAGGCTGGGCAGACATGGTATGATGATGGTGGTTGTAATTCTAAGCGCTGACGAGTGAGGACAAGGGAAAGAGGGTGAGCAGAAGCATAAATCAAGCATTTCTAGTTTTCCCAAGGTTCACTGTTTTTTATTATTATTATTATTATTATTATTATTTTGGGAGGAGGGGTTGGACAGAAGGAGGTTCTTTAAATATTTTTCTCTCTGATGAGCGAATACAATGACAAAGCCCTGCTCTGAGCAGGAGGACGGACGAGCTGACCTCCACAGGTCCCCTTCAGTCTACATTTTTCTATGACTCTAATCAAAGCCCTCAAGAGATGCTGAATCTGGCAAAGCCAAACATATCCAGGAAATATAAAATTAGAACTGATTACCACGACATTTATAAACCAGAACCCTCTGATATCATTATATGGTCATCTAATACTTGGACAGAAGCCTTTGCTGCCTGAAAAACACTGGATGGAACGGACTGATTTCAAAACGCTATTTATCGCACTGCCAGCTTTTCCCCATGGAAAATAAAATTGCAGACATCTTGGGAACTGGTCAACTTGCCAAGCTGGAAGTCAGACTATGAATTTCAAAAACATAAAAAAAAAATAAAATACACCAGTAATTAGACAGTCAATTGAAAACTAAAATTGCATCTCTGAACTGCAGGAACAGACTACAACATTAGGGCAAGACACAATGTTTTCAAAAGTATGAAAGGGATGTAGCAACCTATATTTTGACAATAAAAATAAGAAACTTGATCAAGGATTAAGAATAGATCTGCACCAGAGATTTATGCCAGCGTAACAAAGTTGTCTTTGTAAGTAATTTTTTCATGCATCCCTGCTATCAAAAATCCCAGTTTACGCAGTTTCCTGACAGAAAAGTGTTGGTACTAGTCAAGGAAGCCCTAAAAGCCCCCTTTTCATCATCAAAAGCTACATCTAAACCATTTATTGGTGTGGAAGCTATACCAGTCAATTATTGCAGCAGACTTTTGGTTTGTTTTTCTTTTTTTGTAGAAAAAAGTATAATACATAGGCTATGCCCTACTGGACAACTGGATGTTTCAGTGCTAAACAATTCTAGCACTTTAAGTCTTTTTTACTAAAGAGAGAGATGAGCAGATCACCTAATAAAATACTGAGAAAACCAAGGAAGATTGAGGAATACCCAGAGGAATTGCTTCCCTCTGGGGAAAAGTGATTCCCATCTACTTTTGTTCTCAAAAACCCTCCAACCAAATTTTGTTGCAGAATATCAGATTTGTTTAGAAAAAATAAAAATAATCCCATTCCTCAGAATAAAGCTCCTAACAGCCCAGGCTGCAGAGCCTTGGTTGTCAAACGCCTCTCAGGACTGCACACACATCACTTAAGAGAAGGCAAAGCATTTAAAACCTGGACAGCTCTGTTCCCCAGTGCTGCCAGCATTTAATCCAATCTTTTTTATTATATATATTTTACTACTTTAAAAAAAAAATAATAATGTTGATCCAGCCTTCTTTGTCATTTTGGCAGAAAATGTAGTCACTCTTGATGGGAAATCAGACATACTCCCATGCTAGACATAGTCAGATTTACTCAATATTAACCAAGGCACTGCTAAAAGCCAGATTTATGGAAGCAGAAAAATGCAAATAAAGGCTGAAAAAGACTGTCAGTGTGAAGAATTTACCTTTGGTTTGAAAACAGAGTGGTAGAGCCACTCTGTGCTATTCATTTGTCAACACATTTCTATCAATTGAGTCCTCATTACACCTTACAAATGCCATCTCCCAACAGCTTTCTATGCTGCCTGGGACAGGAGGAGGTAGGGCAGTATGGAGAGAAGCAAACACTGCAGGAGCAGGAATTCACCCCTGACTTGGGAATTCCTCCCTATATCCTACATGGAATATTCTGATTCGCCATCATTTTCCCCTTCTACAATACTTGTTATGCATCCAAACAGATATCTGTCAGTGTTTTAGATTCTACTTACTTGGTCCGACCTTATAATTGTTGAAAATATGGATAAAGACAAACTGTGCAACATTTATGTTCCTTGATGCTCCAGACCCATCCCATACCCCCATCATTTTACAAACATTCACACGCTTCATGATTTCTGCCACAGAGAGCCCACAGCTGGTCCTGTGCCCAAGTGGGGCTTAAACATACTCAAGGGCTTCAAAGAGAAATGCATACAATGCTATTGATGTCAGCCTCTCATTCTAATAAATACTCAAATTCACAGCATTAAAAATGGCCAATCGAGAGGTTTTCTTTGCCACCTTCCCCTCCCACAGAGATCCTAAAATACACGTTAAAAGGAGCACCACAACTATGGCTTCTTCGTGGTCTTTCACGTTGTGATGTTGAAAGCACTGATTTTTCATTAGAAGGAGAAATGTTTGGAAAATTTTTATACGAAGCCCATAAATCTGAAGATAAATAATGAAAATGAAACTTCCCATGAAATGCCCCAGTGTTCATTTTATTTAATATTCTCCATTGGTGAAAATAAATTAAAAATGAACAAGACTTGTTTATGCCTGCCTTACACTGTTCTCTGCATTTGAATAGCAACTGCATATTAATTTATCAGGATCCCATAAATTATAATTAGCCAGGAGGATTAACAACATAAATCCTTGAATTTAAAACCAACCCGCCCTGCTCTCTCTTCCCTTAGCCCTAAAGTGAAAAGGAGCCATAAAACCCATCAGCGCTGTTTGATCCATTAAACTCCTGAGACACTCTTATTTCAGCTGAGCTACCAGAAGTAGATTCTTTGCAAAAATCTTTCTTGAACTCTTTTAAGTTGTAGCAGCTTTCCTGGAAAACACAGAGACTGTGCACAGGAAAGGCCCATGAACATGGCGGATGACTCTTGCTCTTTCCACTGCATCACCAGCTGACACCAAGGAGGCTTCTCAGTATGCAGGAAATGGGCAAATTATCTTACTTGGGAAATAGGTGAGCTATCGTTTCCTAAACGCACCTTTGTGAAGACAAAAGGAAAATCTGTGCACTCGGTACGCGTGCAGATCTGGTAGGGGCAACACTAGGCTGAACGTGCATGACAATTAAGGTGCTCCCCTTCAACTACAACTTCAGTATTTAAGCATCACTTAAGGACAACACAAGAAACGTTATCTACATCCACACCATCTGCAGAACTGCTCTTATGTCAGCTATCCCAAATAACGTACAGCACTTTGGCAGAAATACATAAACCATTGCTAAGCGTAAAGAGAAATGTGAATCACAAATAAGAACTTTACAAGCCACTTCCTTCCTCCTCGCTCCTGAAGGAGTGAAGCGACTGTTGCAAAATACTGGAGAGCACCAAAGCTGAAGCTGCCACACTTGGGTTTTGCATGGTGGGATGAGAAGGTACTGCATGCATTGCTGAACTGGGAGAACCAGCCCACACCGGTGCACAGTGATTTTTGACACCTGTCAAAATCACTGTGATAAACAGCAATATCATTTAGTTTAAGATAGTAGGTAAACAAGGAAAAGCAGCTGTTTACATCAGGTTTTCTTGTCAGTAGCTTTGCAAAGGTCAGGCTGCAGTATAAGAAACCCAAAGGAAACCATTGGCACACACAATAATTTGTACCAAGGACTCTCCCTTTCCATTTTTATTGCTTGAACGAGTTCAAGCACTTTTGTGGACTCCAAGCCCTAATGGCCATCGCATTAAGATGTAGGGTCCAGCAGATCCTGGCCTTAAAAAGTGCTGCTGAGCTGTAATGGAAGAATGCCAGGAAAAGGGATAGGCACAAAACAGCTCCTAAAAACAAAACAAAAAACAAAAGGGAAAGGGTGAGGAGAGGGCTCATGTCCTGGGGAGGGCCAAGTTCAAAACAAGGGCTGGCACTGATTGCCACCCCAGTGTTACTGAATTGCCACTCTGGGTTATGCTCAGCTTTGGATTCGGACAAACCCATGACCTGAACCTGCACAGCAATACTCTCACAATACTGTTGACTGAGTCTTTTTTTTTTTCTTCCTCTGTATGATTAATGTTTCAGGGCCTGAAAAAAATATAGGAGCAGCACTTTCTGCGCTTGATGCAAGTTCTCCAGGGAAGGGCTGCACCAGGCAAGCATCCAGGGCGCACAGACAGGGTGGCTCTGACACACGTGCATGAGCTGAACACAGCACAGAGAAGTTCTGATATTTATCACAGCTCTTCTCAAATGCTTATCCACACACTTGGGAGCTGGCTTAGAGCACAAACCTTGGGAACTCTCAGGTGAAACACAGGCCCATATGTGCCAATGGGACCCTGGCATCCAACAAGAACAAGACATCACCTGCTGTGGAGAAATAGAGGAGACTAACCTCAGCAAAACACACTACTGTAGGATTCTTTTACGTGAAAACAGTAAAAATACTGTTTATACCTTATGAGATATGTGAATGAAGGAAAAAAAATCAAGAAATCCTTTTTACCATACGTGCGCATTATATATACACACGCATAAATTACAATTTTCTAAACATATACACAGATGCACAAAAACCTGCCAGCTCTCCCATATGTTTAACTCCTGTAGTAAAGGTGTAGAAAAGCAGCTTACATTTTCCATACTTTGCTTCTCAGTAAGAGGAATGAGACCCAGCAACTCAGTGTATGCTTTGTCCTTACTGAGCACCAAAGTAAATAATTTAATGATTTGACTAAAATTATGCAGCCAAGGTGTTACTCACTTCTCTTAATCAAAAGAAATCACAGCTAGAATACAAAGTATTTGTCCCCTTATGTTTAAGGAGAGAAAAGGAAATCAGGTTGTATAGAAGAGAGGAGAAAATGAAAGAAGTTGCTCGGCACAAATGCCAACAGCTTTGCAAACAGAGGCTGGAAATAAGCATCTTAAAAATTCTCACTGCAGCATATTGTAGAGGAAGATCCTGTACACATTCCATGAGGGAATACGAAAGTGCACTCTCCGTACAAGGCTGCCGAAGAAGGAAAGCTCCGTAAGCCCATCCCAACTCCCTTAATTATTTTAATTGCTGCAGTGTGATGCCAAGGTGCTGAATTACCCCCTCAGGCTCTGGCTGCTTAGCCAGGAGGTACTGAATTAAACTGTCAGAACATGCAGAAAAATTGCAATGGTGCCTGTCAACGGTATTTGTTAAGAGACACGGGTGAGGCTAGCGACTTGTATAGAAAAAGAGCTGCCAATGCAAAGTCGTCAAAGCACAGCACTGGAACTAATGGGGTATTCAGAGGTCTTGTTCTACTTCATTGGTTAAAGCCAACAAAACTCCTGTAATATTTGGGGCGGTTTGCTATTTATGGCTATGGTAATAAAGGCTGGTTAAAGCCACAGAGCCAGCCGCACTCTGCAGTCCCCACTGCTTTATCCTAAATGGCTTAGGGGGCACTACTCCACCTCAAGCCCCAGCCGTAACATGAAGAATGCTTTCCAAAATGAATTGGCCATTCTAAAATGTGAAGAATTAAAACAGAGAGCAGGCTACAGTTTTACAATACACCGCCCAGCTTCAGAATAACTTCACTTTGGGTGCCTCACCCAGACAGCTTTGCATGCAGTTCTGGCACAGCTCGGGGTCAGCACCTCTTCTTCACACATGGCACTTTCCTTCCAGAGACACTACCGGAGCCTAAAGCATATTTGATACCAAAAACCTACTTTGTACCTTCTAAACCCACGCAACTGCTGATAGTGATCAAAGCGGCTTAAGAAGTCCTACTTGCTGTGGGTCTACACTCTTCTCTTTAAGCTATTTTTAGAAGTAAAATCCTGTGCTTGTGAAATTGAAAGGCTGCTAACAATGGTTAGAGTCGGTGTGTGGGCAGGGACTGTGCATACAGATCACAGCTCCACAAATGTCTGCTGGCTCCAGCTTTTGGTGCCATGAAGCTGGGTCTCTTCCATGCAGATAAAGCCAGCTGGTTTTGGGGTGGGTGCTAGCTTCCCCAGAGGGGCATACAGAGCTTCCATGAAGGATTTATGCTTGGGAAGCTGGATAAAGATCTGACACAGATACAAGCTAGTAATAAGCCAAACTTCTTACCCTCTCATTTCTAAGGAGCTGAGAACAGCCCATACAGAGGGCTAATTCAAAGAAGTACAACAATTTTCTTTTTTTTTTCCCCCTCTATAGAATCACAGAATGATTTGGGTTGGAAGGAACCTTTAAGGTCATCTAGCTCCAACCTCCCAGCTACTGGCAGGGACACCTCCCTCTAGACCAGGTTGCTCAAAGCCCCATCCAGACTGGGGTCAATGCTCACCCCAGCAGCTCCCTGGAGCAGCATCCATCCATCAGGAGCAGCATCCCAGCTTCTCCATCAGTCCATGAGAAACGCCACCCCTCCCATCCTTCTGGTGTCCCTGTGTGGTACTTCCTGGCTCAGTGCAGTTACTGGAATTCTTCTTAACATGTCTATATTGCCATAATCCTATATTCACTTAATGTGATTTTCACTAAGAATATAAGTTCAAGAGAGGTTAATGATCCATTAGTGTATGTTTTTAACTAGCTCATTTACATATTGAATGGTCTGTATTTATTTTATTAAAACCAGCCTGCAATATCCAGCTGACAGAATTACGTGAGATATCACATGGATTATACAAGAATCGTTCAGTAATTAATTTTTCCCAGACATGATACGTAGTTATTAAGTGCATTTCTAAACAATTAAAACTGCGAAATGGTCTCTTAATGAGACTGAAACCTTTGCTGTTATAATATGTGAGGCCTTTGCAATTACAATGCTCTCTGAGCTTAAGGGCTCATTTCTGCAGCTTCTCTGGAATAAAATACCTGCTATTTGTGATACATAGTGCAGCACACCAGACCACAGGAATTGAGGTTCAGTTCAGGCTACAAACACTGCTTTTAAGCTGTGTTTGTAACTGAGTAGTGATGGCCATGTGAAGATGTGTGACGATGAAGTCATATTCCCTTCTCACCATCTGGGAATTAAAGGAGAATCTTCATTAACTTTAATTAAAGACGTAGCTTCCTTTCAGATGAGGGTGACAATCCAAGTGTATATTAAGCAGCTCAACCCACGTATTCCCCCCACGCATTACTCACGGCTGTTTTCTTGGTGCACAAACTTAACACTTTATATTTGCCATAAAGAAGTGAAGGCAGTGGCTCCAACTCTGCCCTTCTGCCAGACCCCCTCAGTGGGTTCACCTGTGCTGGTCATCGAGCTCCCTTACTACTTGCCTGTTATCTTCAGGCCTATCACTAACCTGCAGGTGAGAGCTAAGCCTTCGGGGTCCAAATCACACAAACATCTCTGGGAGAGTCCCATCCCTATCCAACATCGGAGTTTAAATCTGAATGGGACTCGTATCCTTCCACTGAGGACAAATGAGCCAGTCAAATTAACCAATAGTTAATTAGCTCAGATGTTTTAAGATTTAGACCATATGGTAATGGCCTTGTACTCGTGAAGTACCTTCGAATATTTTTAAATGCTTCTGAACAAGAAGTTTCCAGGATTAACACTGCTCCTTTCTTCTAGGGATAGCAGTGGCACATGGTGAAATGCCTCTTTCATGCTCCTCACCAACATCAAAATCTTTCTAAGCTGCATTTTTGAGCGTCACATTCACAAGAACGCGAGGGGATCTCTGCTTCTCAGCAGGAGAGCGTTATGTTTTTCCTAATGCAAACAAAGGATATTAAGAACCCTGTAGTGCACATTATACCACTGCAGTCCACCAGAAACAAAAGTATGGATTCCGTTTTCCACCACATAATGACTCTATCTTGTACAGAACTAGATGAACTAATTTATTACTTCAGAATCGTATTAATTGCTGGCCCCTCTGCCTTGGGTTGCAGTGACACATGCTGAGAAAGACCAGCTTTTAGGGCTAGATACAAAAAAGATCTGTCATAAAGGAATGCTGTTTTTCCTCAATCAAATCTCCCATTTGCTCAGCATTAGCAACAAAGAGTATAACTGAAGATCAGCATCGAGAACTAAGATATTGTTCTGTAAGCATAGAAGAAAAATAGTATTAACGTTTCTTGGAATTCAATTAGTCAAAACCTTTGTTTTCATTGCCACAGGAGGTGTATTTTCTATTGAGATTTGTACTCCAGGGTAAAGAGACACTTGTCTCCGACAGGATTAAAAATCAAAATAACTGAATTGGATTAGCTACCTTACTGTTAAACAAGGCAACCACATTTTCTTGCGCTGAAGACATGGAAAAAATGTGGAGTAAAGGAGACTTCCTGGGCCATCAAAAGTCTCATATCCGTGTTATTGCCGACACCGCATCATATGCTTATTTTCACAAACATATCGAGTTTATCACAATCCTGAGTAATTTCTACAATGATATTTTCAACATGATAATATCAGTGTCATGGACAGAAAAAAATCTGCAAAATTTCCTTGATGCAAATACTGTTTCCTATGAAATTCACACTCATCGTACCACCGGATTTCTAGGAAGAAACGCCTGTGCTTTTTTCAGAAACAATATTTGAAGCTTTACAAAGTCCTAAGGTACATACTTCTGTCACTGTCATTTCATAGCATGCAAAACACTGGAAAGAACTCAACTAAATGAAACCCCCCAAAGCGCTTCCTACTAATATGGCTTCATTTTTTTTTTTCTTTCCTAACGATCACATTTAATGTAAACTATACGTTCTATGTGGTCTGAGAGCACTGAAGCACGCACTGAACACACCACTTCCCAAACAAGCACTGATGCTGAACAGTATTTTGCCTGGTAATTAAATCAGCACTTTCCTAACAGTAGTGCAGGACATTTGTGTGAGTGTGCAAACTCATCAAAAGTAAAACTTGAGTGGGGGGAATTATAGACTAAGCTTGCCAGAATAAAAGTTTCTCACTAACGTTTGTAAAGATATTTAGATAATAGCAGATAAGGTGCTTAGCTGTGCATTCAAAAAAGCCTAGGACTTTTCTGTCCTGATTATTCATTCTACTATGTATTTCATTTACAAGTCAGCAGAACACTGCGGGTAGAAGTTATGTAGAAAAAAAGCAAAAAGAAAAAGAACAACAGAGGACAGAAATCCATGAACACAGTGAAAGCAACTGTAATGTTCCCAGGGGCTCAGATACAGTCAGACTTTTGCCCAAAGGGTTTCATCCATACAAATTCCATTTTCTCAGCATTTAAAGCTCTCCTTTCCCAAAAAAAAAAAAAAAAAAAAAAAGTAAGAGGAGAGCGATGGAGGAATTGTTGTATGTAATGGCAAAGCACAGGACAAGCTTAGAAGACAATCCCAGACTGACTTTCCTTCACTCCCTTGCATTCAGTTCTGCGGCACTGAACAACACCCCGGTGAAAACAAATCCAGTTATCTCATGAAGCTTTTATTCTCCTGAAGCTGAATCAAACCTGCTCTCCCCACATTCAAGGCCGATTCAGCTAGACCACAGCGCGTCTCAGCACTAACGCTACTTCTTGCGGATGGCAGCTGTAGGGGGAAATATGTCTAGCTATGAAGAAAAGCAATGGACTGAATTAAACTCCAAACTGCAGCCTCCAGCTAATTTTTTAATAATCTGAGTGCAAAACATAGCCTTGAGGGTAGATAGAGCTTTTCAGTAAACCAATCAGAAATGAATTTCATTTAAACAGCAAAGCTTGTCCCAGAGAGCTCAGACACTTGTATACAGAGCAGCCCAGTCGCACGGGGAGCCTGTACAGTAGCTCAGCATCTCAGTTTTAATCACAGCTCATTCCCTGCCGGTAGTTTTTGTCTGCAAACATGCTGAATGTGAGCTGACAAGGGCCCCCAGAGCAAATAATGCTGGCACTGGAGGAAGAAACTCACCCGGACACGATGCTGACAGTTGTGCAGCCAACTCAGAAAAAAGTAGAATGCCAACATGGGGAGCCTAGCAAACACATCCTATGTAGTAGCCAAACACCACACAAACCATAAACATAAAACTTGATTTAACGAATTCCACCTTCCAAACCACAGCTCATCTTAGCAAAGACATGCTACATGCATGAAGCAAAGCTTCACATCTTCCTGCAAGGCCAAAACTGGTCTATTTGGTGAGGCTTTCTCAGCCAAGTTTCTTCTGCATTCCATTATCAACCTAACAACTTGATGAATAAATGCCTGGCCTGCAAGCACCACACTCTGTAGACCTGCAGTGGATCTGTAGAGGACGTGCTCAGCTGCGTCACCTACAGAAAGCTTTGGAAATCCAATTGTTTTGCAATCTCACACTCTGGCCAGAAAGCACCAAAGGATCTGCACTTCTGGCCATGGTTTCTCCCAGGGATCAGAGTTTGATCTGGCCTAGGGATACCAGGATGTCCTCATTCTCCATGCCAATCTATCTACATTTCTGTACATATGAGCACCCTGAAGTGGGAAAAACCCTTAAGAAAGGTCAAGACGATGGAGGTGCTCGAGAAAAGGATAGACGTGGCACGGAGGGACCTGGTTTAGTGGTCATGGTAGGGATGGGTCGGGGTTGGACTAGATTATCTTAGAAGTCTTCTCCAACCTTAATGATTCTACGATGAGGCCACACAATATCAGGTAGAACCTGTTCCTCCTTTCCAGAAGGATATATGGTAAACAGGTACCAAGCTATGGCACACTGGAAACATCCCTGTGCAGGCAAGAGAGACATTTGAGAAAGAAATCCCAACAACTGCACCCTACTGATTATACTCATGAGTTAAATGCATTTCTGCATACGGTTTTAAAATGGGTATCCATTAGTTTGTAAAACACTGAGACAAAGCCTGCTAAATAAATGGAAGCCACTACAATTGCCAACACTAACTGTTGTAAAAGATCCACCTAAATTGCTCAATGTAAAAGTGATGAGAGATTATTTTCTTTAGAATCTCCAGCTTTCCAACATCATTACCAGCTTTAAATGGATTTTTAATATGGTCATATTCACTGGTAATGGCATCTCTCCCTTACAGGAGAGATGTGACACCTAACTGGAATATAACAGCTAGGTATATATTGGGGGGGAAGGGGGAAATAAAAAATCTTCATGCTGCATTGGGCCTATTTAGGGAAGAGAACGATATTTAGAGATGAGAATGATCTTTTCTCCTTCTCGTTCCTACCGAGCCAGGCAAATATTCCAGATAAATCCTGAATAATAATTAGTGACCTTCAAGTCCATTTATTGGACTACTGCACATTTAAAAGCTATTGAATTTTAATCTGTGAAAAAAAGAACAGGTTAGATAACAGTCTGCTCTTTTAGAGTTAATTTCTTTAAGAAGGCCCAATTTCCAGAGCGGGTAAACAGAAAATTAATGCTTCCATCTCATTTTCACTAACAGAACACGTCACACATCAACACAGTCCTTGGGTATTTTTTAAATTATTTTCTTATTCCATGTCAGGATCTGGATGGGGTTGTAGTCTCATTTTAGAAACACTTGAGTAGCCCATCACTGAGCAGAGGAAGGAAAACAAGGCTTTTCTCTGCACTTAGGCTGTACCTGCCCAAGAGAGCTCAGAAATCCCTGCGTACACCAGAAGCCTTTGGAGATGAGCTAATGTTATCTTTGCTTTGTACTCTTCAGCCAAACCAGAGTTTATAAAACAACAGCTCTTTATGAGATTTCCAGTAACATTAATTGTTGGTCACAAAACTTCAAAGAAAAACAGACATTTATAGCTCGATTCATATTTCTTACTTTTTTTTTTTTGTTCCACACACTTACCACAACACTTTCCAATTCGGTTCCCATGAGCACACTGAAAACAGAGCTATACCCGCTTCCTGCTGCAGCAGCCTCCTTAACCACTTCACTCCTGGCGCGATTGCTTTTTCTTTTTCCAGTGCTCATGGCTTCTCATTGTTTTCCCCCCATGTGTCACGTTTGCGTTTTCCCACATCGCTTTATCACTGATCTCTGCCCTATTCAGCCACCCGCACAGTTATTGAAATGGTATGGGAAATGAGCTACATATACAAAAATACAGAGCTATAAACAAATACGTGTATTCTTGTGTGTATAAACAGTTATACATACATAAACAAATCATACTGGGAAAACTTAAACAAAACATAAGACTACTTTTCAGTCAAAAAATCTATTTGCAAAGTGTAACCATTTCTATAAACGTGGATGAGGAAGGTGGGAATTTTTCAGATAGGTATACTTTATTTTCTTATTCCACTTAAGACCCGATATCCATAAACACTTATTTATAAGAATGTAATCAGCATATTGATTATATTAAGCAGTGCCTGTAAATCTCCACAAACTGAGGTTAACAATGGCTTTTCAAATGCCATTAACCATCACCTTGCAGCTTTCTCTCTATAATATACCATAAAGTTAATCATGTGCAAGACAGTTTTTCAAGAGAAAAATCTGCCATACAGTGTGATGATCACCTTGGTATTTTCCCAGAACAAAGAAAAGGTCTTTCTTAAATAGGAAAAAGTCTATGCCATCAATGAGTGAGTGCTGGGCAAGATAAATCATGGGTTTCCTGCAAAATTTCTCAGGCTTTCTTCTTAAAGGCTAAACTCCCCAGACCATTCTTTTAGCATTAAAAAAATCCCTTGTGCTTGTTATCACAAAGTCAGCCAAGACCTGTGTTTTTCCAGCATGTGAGCTTCGATGGTGGGAAGACTGATACTGTGGATGAATGCATTGGTCTCACAAGGAAGGGCAGAGCCCCCACCTTACTGCTCCAAAACAGCAAACTGAAAGTAAGGTGGTCTCCCAAGGCACAATGAGAAACTCTCCTCAGATTTCAACAACTGGAAAGCAAGGACCATGGGACTTCCTCTCTTGGTTCCACAGAGGTTTGCATGCCACGATACAGAGCTCAGCACTCAAAGGCCTCAATATTTGATGCTGTCATAATGAGAAGTGAGATATGATGCCGTATATCGCTGGCACATACAATAGGAGGTTGCTTATGGATAAAAAGATTCATAAATCATGCCATGCAAAAATCACCGAGCATGCTTTACTCAATGGAATGTCTACAGGAAATCACTCATTAACAGTCAACTGTGTTTCTAACTATGTTGTTACCTACAATAACAATCATGTTATGCCAGGGGAAAAAAATAATTAAAAAAACCCAGTCTATATATATTTTTTCATTTGCTCAGACAAATCAATATCTATCTTCCTATATGATAAATCTGATAAATATGTTTAACCTGGAAAAATCACCATGTAGCTAGCATGAAGCATGAGCTTGTTGAATTACCACATGCTGCATATAACATTTGGGACTTCAAGCTTTGCAAAACATTTCACACGGAAAGCACTCAAAAACATTTCAATTGATCTTTTTCTCCTCCTCTAAGTTCCTCTGGCAACTGGTTTGAAGCACAGGTGCCAAATTATGGTAGCTCTATGGTTTCTATTACTATTTGGCACACTAAGGAGCCAATGATTTAAGACAATATGAGATGTCCATTAGCTGTAACAATGAATTCAAATGATTAGAAGCCCAGCTATAAATCTACACACTTGGAAAGATTTAACCACTGTTTGCCTAAAGTTAGCAGCTCTGTCTCAGACAATACAAGGAAGCTATGATTCCTCCTGCCAGCTCCTTCATCCTCCCTGGGAGCCATTTAAGAACAGCTCCCAACCTGGCCTGTCTCTCCACTCTTAGGGAAAAGTAAATTTAATTTTTTTTTTTTTTTTTTTTTTTTTTTTTTTTTTTTTTGCTGAAGCCACACATGAATAAACTCCTCCTCAGGTGAGATGAAGCTGCCTTGTATATACAGACTGTGATACCTGAGCTCAGAAGCACAGGTTGCTGGACACATGGCAAATAGTAGCTTATTGCTCACAGCAGATGAGTGGTAGATTACTGTTCCATGTGCCAGAGATGGCAAGTAGGGGGTGAAAGCCAGGAACGGATAAACAGAAACAAGAAAACAAAAATAAAGTATTTAGATTTCCTGATGTTCCTAAATTTACAGTACATCATTCAGTTTGCCACTGGACAGTTACACCATGGACAACAGCAAAAGCTAGATAACAACATGAGCCTACTACTTCCATTCAAGTTTTGTAGCAGGTTTTGGCATGCTGCTAAAGCTGCTAATATAGCAGTTATTACTTTGATGGCCATAAACTCATTTGTAGCACCATAAAACAAATTTGTATGATATCCACAAATCAATTGCTCCACTTAGATGTTATTTGTTATACAAACAAGTGACTGTGGTCTCTTATCTGAGACATTAGAATCAAAAAGGAAAAAAAAATGAGGGACAAAAGAAAGGATACAACTATTTTCAGTAGCGGTCTCTCACTCTCCCTCTATCCTGCCACAAATTTCTATTCCTGGTGTCATTGAAAACAGGGTCAGAAGGAGCATTCACAGTGCATGTGCTGGATAGCAGAGGTCTGTGGATATTGCTTGTCTGAAGAAACAGGTGTTTGCAAGAGCTGCTGAAGCCAAGGCAGAACAAAAAAAGAAAGAGCAGCTCTCAAGCATGGAAAAAGAAGAAAGCCACAGCACAAGGCCAAGAGCACAACCACTTCCTCTAAAGAGCTACTGCTCTCCTGTTAGCTTTAGAAGAAATGTTGAGGGCACCGTTACCTCGACAGCCATACTCACAGCAAATATTTTAAGGCTTTTCAGAAAACAAGAAAAGATTCTTACATAAAACCAGCTAAGAGCCTTCTTTGGGAGGCAAAACCCTGCATGTCTACAGCACTCAGCTTCTACCCATTTGCAGGAGTATACAGCTGTGGGCGTTTACCTTCCTGGTTTGCAAACATAAAGGAAAGATGCTGGCGCAATAAAGCTGCATGCACAACCAGCCCCCAGATTCGACATGCTGGCCACAAAAAGCTGCTCACAACGTCCTTCCAAGTTAGTTCCAAACACCGTTTGTTGCACTACATGGAAAACAAGGGTGCAGGATTTCCAAGGTTGGAGGACAGTGACACAGCATCTGCTAAATCCATGTTTTGCAACCCCCCCCTGCATTTCTCTCACATCTCTCCCACCACAAAGCAGCTCACAAACAATGAGGTTCTAGATGTGGTGTTCTGTAATAGCAGCGAGCGGTTAACCAACGTGAATCCCACAGAAAGAGCAAGGGTGGGCTTTCAGAGTAGGGCTTCTTCAGGGTGCAGTGATTTTTCTACGAAGAATGCGAATCAAAAGCAACTGACACCCACCCAACTGTGACGCGGAAGAAGCACACTGTCAGTTTGCACAAAAATGAAAGGAGACACTGGTGCTTCACTGCAAGGCCAGAACAGAGATTTCGCAATGATGATGCATGAAAGAGGAACACAACACCTTTCAGCAGTATTCTTACCAAACCCCAATGCTTTTAGGTGACTAAGAGTGTTAAGTTCCCACAGCTTCTCTTTTGGAAGGAAAAAGTCATAATTTGCAACAATTGAAATTTTAAAGAAACGTCTACAGCAATCAGCAAGTATTTCTCTTATTTCACAGGAACACTGAAAAAAACTGTGGTTTTCACAGGGACGCTGAGCAAAGCGACATCAAGTACTGTTTTAATGGAGTCAAGCATAACCTTTAAGTTCTGAGCAGTAGACTTATCCCAGTGTTGAATGATTTGGGGGAAAAAAACCTCTAAGTTATGGATTTTTTTTTTTCCCCTTTAATTAATTTCTCAGCTGAAAGAGTTTGGAGAAGTGATTAAATTTCCTGGTTGGAATTGTTTACAGCACCATAAAAAGTGCCATTTAAATTCCCCACATGACAGCAGTGTTGTGCTGGTACCTGCAGAGCACTTCTGCGCAAGTCAGCGTCTGCTGAGTGCTGAAGAGCTGGCAGAAAGCAACCGCCCTTCCTACAAGTGAGAAAAGAAGGTCAAGAACTGATCTGAATACTCAGAAATATGAATAAGGCACTACCAGACAGCTGATTAAAAACCAGAAGTTTAGTTACGTGAATGAGTGGTTAAAAATACAGTGTTGTGGGTAAACAGCTGCCCCACTCCCCAAAAGTCCCCGCAATGGGGAAAGGGAGGCTGGCTGAACGAGGATGGCTTTTTAGGTGGACAGTTTTGTAATTTATTAAATCTACATTTCTAGTTATCTAAAACTATTAATACGATTGTTAAAATTCACAGCTTCCGGTGACTAAAGAAATGCAATTGTTTTATCTGGGTTTCTATTATGTGAATAAAATGTAACACTGTCTAAGTAAAATGGCCCCAGAGTTTCATTAAAAAATAACAGCCTAATTCCCTAATATGAAGTTATTTTAAGTGTTTTATTAATATTGTCTTCTAAATGCACATAAGTGCGATTCCCCCTTTAAGTGCAATATCTTTAGGGCTAGTTGTAATTGTATTTTCCTTATCAGTTGCTTGTGTCTGCATTTCAAATACCCATTGCTTACTCCAGGCGCTTCACTCACACAAGAAAGAGTGCAGTGAAAGCTATTTAATCCGGATGCTATTGGAGCAGGAAACTTTTCAGCCCTTAGTACAACAGCTCTCATCCCTTAAAAGCATCTAGAACTCTCCCTGACAAAATTACTACGGCACATTTTCATCTTGCAATGACTTCGAGCTGTTAAAACAAAGCTACAAATGAGAAACTTGAAATGTCAGCCTGAAACACGGACTGAAATCCTCACCCCTGGTCAAGTCCACAACAAATTAAATTACATGTAATGGCCAGGGACTGTCTTATGCGACTCTGAGTACATACCTGGCTTCAGGTCCTACATACTGGGATGGTTCAGTCTGGAGAAGAGGAGGCTCGGAGGAGACCTCATTTATCACTCTCTACAACTCTCAAAAGAAAGCTGTGGTGAAGTGGAGGTCAGCCACTTCTCCCAGGTAACAGCAACAGGATGAGAGGGAATGGCCTTAAGTTAAGGTTCAGGTTGGGTATTAGGAAACACTTCTTCTCAGAAGGAGTGGTGAAACACTGGCACAGACTGCTTGGGGAGGTGTGTGAGTCACTGTCCATGGAGGCATTTGTGGGGATGTGGCACTGAGGGACATGGTGAGTGAGTATGGTGGGGTGGGTCAGTGGTTGATCGTAGTGGTCTTTCCCAACTTTAATGATTCTATACTATGGTAGCGAGTGGAAAAAGGAAACAAGGCCCCCTGGCTGGCAGCTGTGTGTATAGTAGGGGACTGATTTCCCTGGCTGCACTAAAGAGCCAAACTCTTAGGGCGGGGGCTTTCTGGCACCTCAAATTAAGTGCGTGCATCCAGGCTGGAGCACATCAGTTAAAGAAGGGCATCACATTTCTTACACTTGTTTTAAAGGAGAAAAGGATGCCACTTTGTTGAGGAAGAAGGAAACAGTTAAAGAATTTCCTTTACACCATGCTTGTTGGTCAGTTACTGATGGTAAGGACAGGAGTGAGCTGCTGAGAAGTGTCAGAAAGCCCACCAGCCTCCACAGGAGCAGGGTATAGGGCAAAGGCAGGAGCTGCAGATCCTAAAAGTGTCCTGGCACTATGTCTGACTTTGTCTCTGCAGGATTATACACACACACACAGCAGGGAAATTACAGGAGGGAGCTGTGCTAAATTTACAGCAAAGTTATAAAATGGAGACGTGTGGCTAAGCATAATTTTTCCAGCATTATCAAAAGGCAGCTATTGTTATAATTTTCCCCAGTGAGTGTTCCTGAGAAGCTTTACCCTCCCTTACTCCTCTTTCATGCTCACAAGTTACTGAAACAGAAACAAGCAGAAGAATCAGGGATTTTCTACCTGCCTCATTACCTGAGCTCTTCTGCATCTTCATATTGCTTCAGGTCTGCAAAACAGGTGCCAAGAATAACTGAGCAGAGAAGTCAGGTGAAGGATTCTTGAATAGCACTTTCTATTTTGCAACATTTTAGCTTCGGATGTGCACAGCGAAAGGCACCGATCGATTATTGCTGAGTAGGGTTTTCCCTTTCCTGAGAGAATCCCAAAATCAAATTTACTAAAACGAGATGGGAAAAGCGCAGCTCAGCAGGCAGACGATCCGCTCAGGTTATTTATATCAGTGGCAGTCTCCTGCCAGCAGCATGGAGGCTGATGCCCAGCACCCGGTGCTCACCTGCCCAGACTACGTGGAGCCCTCCAGGTAAATCTATACGCTGGGCAAGCCGGGCTGCAGGGCTGATGATTTAATACACACCAGACACCACATATCCCCAGAGCAGAGGACAAAAGGACACGTTACATCACCTGCCTGAGAAGGACTTGTCTTGTTTCTGTGTCTGTATCAAACAGCAGGCCTTAGAGACTGATGTTTGCAAAACTTGGGATAAAAGCATGTTTCCCTGTTTTTCTCTTGTCAAAACGGTTCTATCAGTAATAAAGAGAAAAAGGGAACTAAATCTCAATAGCACAAGATGACTTTCCTTGTGTGTGTGCACTAACTACTTGAAGATGGTAACCCACATACAGGCCAAAGGTCTACTTCATTTTTCAATTTTCTCCCATGCTCGTATCTGAAAATACTTGACCACGCTTGCTTCATGTTTACTGCCTTACTGAACTAGACTGACACACAGATAATGTTTAATTGATTTTTCTCCCAAAGTTAAGTCTTTTCGGTAGCATTTTTCATCAGATGATAGCAGGACTGCTCATATTGGCACAACGGTCACATAACGATTATTAAATGGATACCCTGTGCATGCTAATACCTATCAATAAACTGAGAGAAATAATCCTGCTCTGCATACTTCAGGATTTATGCAGCGACAGAATAATAAAACCACATATGAAATGTTTTTTTATGGCAAACCAGGATTCTTTTTTTTTTTTTTTTAAGAACTTTGTTTTTTATTTAAGCAGCCCTGCCTGTCAGTGAAATGAAGCTGTTTTGAACGTGTTCCCAATCACTTGGCTCTCTTACTGAAGTCGGTGTTTGCTGGTCATGCCACAGCTTGGTAATGATTAATGTGAAGTTTACAGTGTCTACACAGAGTGCGTAAAAGAACTGGCAACTTGAAATGATATTCATCATGCTTGCTCTCATGCCAGTGCTGCATGCTGGTTTTCTATGCTCAAATACATGCTGTCTCGAGTAGAAATGCACTAAGTCAGAAAATATCTTCCTTCTTTTACTACAAATAACTCTCCAGCATAGAGAATTCTGAGAAAAAAAACATACTACAAAGCACAATTCATTTTGAGATCATTTGCAAGGCTCTGTGATCCTCTGATAAATTATCATTACATTATTCGCTGGGCTCTAAACTGAAGTAGACATAGCATGTAAAACATACAGACAGTAATTCAATTTATATTTAATTATAACACTAAATTATGTGCATACAGGAGAGGGTCATATTTGAGGAAGTCTTATCACAAGAAAATGGGTTAACCCCAATATAGGCAACCCTCTTCTGTTAAAATAATTGGAAATTAAAATTAACTAATCCAAACATGCTCATCCAACAGCCCACAGAGAGGTGTATTGGATACAAAATACACAAAGCTGTCCAAAATACAAAGGCTGGAACACACACTGATTGCTTTATGTTTCCTTCCTACATGCCTGAGAAGATGGAGACTCCATATCTTGCCTTAAAAGAATGACCAAGGGCACACAAAACGTTGTTACTTTGCATATAAAAGACTAACATGGGACCTGAGCTTCCTAGGATTGAGGGTACTGGATAATCCCCATTAGCCAATGAAAAATAACGTCTCTTTTATCGCTGACTCTGTTCAGATGGCTGGAGCTACAGCCCAGATCACTACCTGCTCAGAAAGGGAATTTCATGCAGCGCGACCCTGACTCAGTAACCAGACAAGCATATGTTTAAGTGCTTTGCTCAGCTGGCCCCAAAATGGTTTTAGGGCTTAGAACAGTAGGGACCGCATACAGCTGAAGGCACGACTGCAACGCAAGCAGCAAGTACAAAAATAATATAATTCCTATGAAGAACACAGAAGCATTCTGTAACAGAAATAATTTTGGGACTTGCTTTCACAGACTCAACTGATTATAGGTGACAGCATAGATGCTCAGTATTTCTGAAAGTCAGGCTGAGTGGCAAGTCAGTGGGTGAGGAAGTTTCGACCAGGGCACACAGGAATCCACTGGAAGGAACACCCAGGAGCCCTGCCACCAACAACCTCATTGCACCTCCCACCTATGCAGGAGCTGTTGTTATTCCATCGACATATTCCACAGCCTGAAGGACTTCAAAGCTTGCTGGTTAGCAGCATCTAGCTTCAGTCATCTCCTTTTAATCCCTCTTTGGAGATGACATGCATTATTGACACTTTTTTTCCTAATACTTTGCAACGTTTTCTAACAACTTTACAACCGTCAATCACACTTCATTGCAGAAGCCCTATTGATTCGCCCACTTCCCCTGCATCTGGTCTGCTTTGCAGATACTCTGCACCACATCTAGCATATGATAAACGGAGCAGTGGTTGCATGGCCTGCACTGCATGGATTTACTTATTTCTGGAGAAGAACATAGGCTTTTCCTTCCATCATCTGAGAGCACTAAGCCTTTATGCCAGTCGCAAGGATGTTTGCAAGAACTAACAGACATCACACAGTATTTAGTACATGAGTGACAGATACTTAAAAATATTTCACTTAGTTCTACTGGAAAGCCTTACAACAACAAGCATAGCTGTGGGATGCACATCAAGAAAAAGCCCTTAGCGAATGCAGCACTCAACAAATTCGTGCCTCAAATCAGGGCTTCCCATGCATTTGTTCTGGCTATTTAAGAAGTACATGCAACCCTTAATAAAAGCAGGTACTTGATTGGCTATTAATTTTTCACATCCTTGGGGAAAAGCCAAAAACATTTCAGTAGGAGTCTGTATGGTCACAGTCATACCTAGAACTATTTCACAGCCAGATAATTGCTGAGGAAGTTTCACAACACTGGAAGCTTTTATTGCTAACTTACAGGTCAAAGAGACTGTCTTTATCTTTTAAACACACATCTTGTTGATGGAAAACTTTGCAGCTAGACTGGAAAGTGGAAAAGCAAGTTTCTACCTGATGCTATTTGAGTTGACCCACAGAAGTAGGTTTAAAACTGCATAACCAGCAAATTATACTGCAGCAAAAAACACTGCGATACCAGAGTTGAAACACACACTGATTTCTCCAATAGAAGGCTCTCAACTGCTTCAGAAATGCAAGGTATATATACTGAACTTCTGGGGATTCAGAAGTATAAACAACAATACCTTGGGTGTGCAAATGAATGCATCAAATTATTCTGGATGTGGCTCTGGGCAGCCTGGTCTGGTGGTTGGAGACTCTGCATATAGCAAGGGGCGTTGAAACTAGATGGTCATTTGGTCCCGTTCAACCAAGGACATTCTTTGATTCTATGATTTACCTCTGGACTGTGTTCCTCTTGAATAGAGCCAAGTAAATACTGAGCTTGTTGCACACACACACCCCACAAAAGCTCACTTAGCAGTGTCGTGCTTTCAGAATGAAATTCCCTTTCTGCTTTTCCCTCAGACCAGTGTGATTTAAAAAACAAGTGGGCTAGAAATCAGCAATTGGTGCTTATAATTGGAACGCTAGCAACTCTAACAACAGAGAAACACTGAACATAAAAATGCTATGATCCACTGTGCTGAAAGAGTTAAATTCATGTCCTCCCCATGGCCAGCACTTTAAGGAAAAGTAGAGCTGTTGCTTTTTCTTTTTTTTTTTTTTTTTGTCTGGAGAGGAAACTGTCACTTTGTGTTTTCAGGTTTGCAGAAAAGCCTTTTTTAATGTAAACATTCATTAAACTAATTTGAAGTTGTCATTACTCTCCTCCCCTGCTGCTTTATATCAGATTATTCCTAAGTGCTTGGTGAAGAGCCCCATAAACACACAGTCTATTTCCCTGCAGGGTATAATCACACAGTTTGCACTGTGATTTATGCTGTATGGCACTGGTGAGTGTCCTAAACTTTGAAAGGGCTCAGTTCTTCAGCAGATGCACTACTCCCTTTATATTTAAACAAAGTTCAGCTAACTCTCCCAGACTATTACAGACATTGTTTGGCTCTTTCGCTTCACAATAATGCTCGTTAAGTGCTGAATAAATACAAATCGGTGACACTTTGAATTAAGGCAAGGGGAATTCAGAAATAATTGCCTTTAAGTTTCAATGAAAACATTTCCACAATTGTTGTGTTAAGTTCCCCTTCTCACCCCACCAAGGAGCATCCCTTAGTTTGAAAGGAAAAGGGTGGAAATTCACTTTGAAAGTCCAGTGCAAATACTAATTCTGACTGTAGAAAAGCTTTCCAGGTGTCATTAATGCGATTCAGACTTTGGGGGAAGGCAGACAGTGCCTCTAGGAGAGAGAAGGCAAGGCCAATTTGCTGTGCAGGCCGACCACCTGGGGACAGCCAGCACTGCCAACACGTTCGGCAGAGAATGTGTACCATGGAGTCCTCAAGGGTAAAATTCCCTTTGCAGATAAGATAACTGGTGACGATTTCAGCCTACTCCGCTAATAAACGTTAATCTGGAAAACACAGCAATTAGTTTGGCAATAAAACACCCTTCAAGCATTCCATTTGCACGCTCTGTGCATGCTGTGTGCCACTAACGAGTTGGCAACATAATGCTTTCGTCTCACAAACACTTCCACTGCAGTGCATCATTTTGGGATGGAGCAGTAGGGTTGACATACGCAGAAGGGTTCCAGAGGCAAGGCTTACAGAGCCGCTCTTTACCTCTGTTTCACACCTGACAAGATGGTGGTGAACGTGTAATTATCCTCAGCTGATGTCTTTTCTGTTCACACATTCCAGGTGCAACAAACCATCAAGCCGCATGGCACCTAAATTTGAGAATCACAGAATATCCCAAGTTGGAAAGGACCCACAAGGACCAGCAAGTCCAACTCTTGGCTCCACACAGGAGAAAATCAGACCATGAGAAGCAAGAGAGAAAAGCTGCCCCCTCTATTTTGTTGCAATAGCCCTCAGCTCACCACGTGGCTGTCATCTTCTAGCAAGTTCCCCCTTATCAGTAGGGAAAGATTTCCCCTATCTGAGCAGTTCTTGCATTTTTTCAGGGCTCAGAGACCCAACACACCAGAAGTCAGTGTGGAGGACACACTAGGAAGCAAGAACCATCACTGCAGCATGCTCTGCTCTCTAGAACATGACAGAACAAGAGTAATGGTCTTAAGTTCCTCCAGAGGAGGTTCAGGTTGGATAGTAAGAAATATTCATCCTCTGAAAAAGTGGTGATGGAATGGCACAGCTGCTCAAGCAGGGGGGAGTCATTGTCCCTTGGGGTGTTCAAGAACAGCAGGGACATGGCACTGAGGGCAGGTGGGGATGGGTTGGACTTAAGGACCTTAGAGGTTTTTCCAGTCTTAATGATTCTCTTACTCTGTTTTTGGCCATTGCTACACATGTAATCCCGGAAGTTCACAAGAACTAGCAGGAGCATCGTTCTGATGGACGATTTAAAACAAAAGGAAAACCCTCTTTGTCACCTTTCCTCTCACCTCTCCCCTTTCTGTTACATTAGAACAAGAATTTGGATCTGTTTTACAGGAGAGCACTCAGCAGAACCAACACTTTGTCAATGTAGACCTTAACAACAGCTGTTGAAGATACTAAACTTTCTCTGTTTTTCACTGCAAACAGTGAATTTTGCTGAAGGGAACGTAACTTACGGTATGTATATCAGACATACAAACAGAAGTCCTAACAGCACATTTGAAGAGAACCAAAAATAGGACAGACGTTCAGCACGAAACACATTCAGCGCAATTAAAATCAGAATGTGCTTTTTTGTTTACCTGCTTATGACTAATGGGTACAGCAGAGATACACTTCACATTAATATCACACTGTATGTTCTAAACATCTTAGAGTTGTTAAGATATTCATAGGTTAGCAGCAACTAAGGCCCGTACTCGAATGCAATATTTAAAAGAAGTATTTTTCAGAATAACAGGAACAGCTACTCAAACAAATTAAGCCTACATGCTAAGAAAGAGCCAGCAACAAATTCAGAAGTGCACAAATGGCACTTTAAGTTCCACAATATCAGCGCAAATTGATGTAAACCTCCCTGCCCACCCAGAGAAAGGAAGGTGAGAAAATAGCAGGAAAAGCATCTACCAGAAAAGTGTAAAACAGATTACTGCGGTGGAAAACTTTTATCTGACACCTCTTACTTTTCCTCTTACCGCACCTTTTCTCCCTATGAATTGCACCAACTCACACTATGAGAAATAATGAGCAACGCAGTATTTGATTTGGCATGCTCAAGTTCTAGGACTCTTTAAATTAAAAATAAAAATCTTAAATAGTACCTGTTCAGAGCCAGCTCCTCCAGCCTCATGCTGCCATAAACATTTGTCAATCTGACGAGGTAAGGCTGGGCCCCCCATTATTATCCTTTTGTGACCTGCACAGCTGGTCCAAAAAACAGTTGTCTCCAATTATGCCCATAGATAATGGTGGGTAAATTCAGCTGTGCAGTATTAGCTCAACCTAAATATGATCCCATTTGACTAATTTTCTAATTCTTAGCAGGGTGCTTAAAGAACCTATTATCATGCAGACTCAAGGAACATAGAAGTCTGGTTATTTGCATCTGTTCTGTGAAAAGCATTTATCAACTGTGCCACAAATTAGAAGTTTGCTGCTAACAGACTAATTTGTTACCTACACAAACCAATCACAGACACTCGGTGCCTAAAATAATTACAGCTAGAATTTGCTTAAACTTTTAATGTCACATAAATAGGTGTTTGTTTCCAACCAAAAGATCATATAATTAAACAGCTGGAAATGGGCAAGGTTGAAATTGGGTCAAAAAAGATATATTCCTTCCCCAAAATCACATGTGGATTCATTAGCCCAGCTGAGATGCTGTTACTAGCATGACTGCTGCTAGTCAACTGAACTGTGGTCATAAAGGTTACTAAATGGGTTAAAAATAAGGCCAGAAAAATAAAAGTCACATGAATATATAACCCTGTTTTTTTGCAAAAAGCACATTCTGGTATGACTTGTATGCTGTGGAATAGTCTGCAACGCACTCTCTCCTGGTTGGGTGTTTTGAAATCTGATTAATCTTCTCAGTAGCCTAACATAAACTCCTAGAGCTGCAGGCATATTGATATTTGGATTTTCTTCCCACATGCACTTCTCTCTAATCTTCTTCCTGAACACATCTGGTACTAAATCAATCTTCGCTGTTATTTCTCTACAAACTTTGCACATCCTTTTGGACTTTTCTTGCCTTTCTCATGTCTCAGCTCAGACTGTTCTGAGGTCTCCCACACTGTCATATACCAGCCCCTCCCCCTGTCTTCTACAGAGCCCAAACAAAGTAAGCACCCCCTGCTTCAATATTCCAGATCCTTTACAGATAGAATTCTGTTTTCAGGAAAAAAAAAAAATATACATATGAAGGAGCTGTATGTGTTCTTCCTCCTGTCTTGCCATACTTGTCATCTTTCCTTCCTTCTCAACAAATCAAACTTGCTTCCTTTCCTCATCTCTGTCATGCTTTCAGGAATCTGTCTGTGTTCAAGCACTTAATTATACTCTTACTTTATGAACTGCTTGAGTCTTCATCCCCCCTGACTGACTTTGCAGTGTTTTGCCTTGTGCTATCCATGCTCAGGTGACAAGAAAGTGATACCAGCACGTCTATCCACGAACAGATTCATGTTAAAGGCTTACTGTGCTTGACTACCTGAAGGGTAATTACTTGCCAGGTAAGTCACATCTTTCCAAAGTGGATCAGACTTTAAGGAATAAATTTTTCTGCAATTACAACAATGAAACTAGATATAAAACCTGTGAAAGCGTTGCAGAGACAGGGGAAGTTTCCCCAGGTAATAGGAAGGCAAAGATACACTTATATTCAAGCAGATGTAAAGGAAGACTAGAAAAAGCCTCGCTGAAAGTGATGTGAAACAGTGGGATTCAGAAAAGAAGCTACACACTCAAAGAAGGAAACTAAATCAAAAGGTTTGTGATCAGATCCTCAAGAATAATCAATAGTGGCGTAGAAAGGGATGCAGAGATTCATTGACGTGCACTATCTGAAATAAAGGTGATTCATTTTGGCAAGGTTCTGCCTTCTTTGGATATCACAAGTCCTCAGGGACAAAAGTTGTAGCCAGAGGACCTTTAAAGCTGGATCTCTAGGAAAGCAGGCACTGCAACTTGTTTTTAAGAGGAGAGAGAATAAGGAGAAGCCCTAAGACTGACAAAAGAGTTAGCTGAGATTGTGTCCAGCAGGGTGGTAGAGATACTAAAGACCTATCCACCCTATTCACACCAAGGGAAACGGATGATAAGTTTGACCAGAGATAAATGCAGCAGCCTAGGAAGCAAGCTGGGATGAGATGATACTCTCACATAAGCTGCTGTATCACACCACAGCAGTTATCAATCTGAATAGCTCTTTGGTTTCTTTAGTCCTACCCATCTCCCTAATTCTTCAAATCCCCAGTCTCTTCTTCACCTGGCCAGTGATCCTTATCCTTTTCTACACTGTAAGCAACCAAAACATCACTGCTCGACCCACAGTCAAGCAGTCTCAGTCTTCAGTCTCAGTCCGTGTAACCTGATTGCTGGTTCACACCTGCCTTCCTGACATGGTAATCTTCATCTCATTCTCATGCAGGGAGATTTTGTAATCAGATACAAAGCAATCTGTTTATTAATTACAACAATCTTTTTTTCATAAGTGCACTCTCAGTGCAGCTTGGCAGACATACTGATTTGAGTGGCCAGTTTGGGGCAGAGCTGCACCAAAAGCATGCTCAAAGAAAACTTGCGTCTTTATTTGCACATGGGCACATTCCTCAGGGGTTTCCATCCTGACCTGGTATAGAGATTAATTTTGCTTTCATGATGATTTAGACTTTGATCCTCTGCTGAGCCCCAGGACAACGTGATAGTTGTGAGGTGGTTACTGGGATATGAACGATTTGCTATTAGGCGATTGACTGACATCCCATCCTTGTTTCACATAAATCCTGCTCTCAGTATTGATAAGAGCTTTCAATGCCTGCTTGCACAAGCAGGAGCTGAATGGAAAACCAGGAAATGAAAGACATAACCGGTCCCTTGAGTGATCCTACCCCTTGAAAATAAACCTTGCATAAATGACAACGCAAAGGCTACCTTGCATCAAAAAGAGAATCATCACAGTAGCCTTTACACGTTTAGATATATGTGTGTATGTGTGTGTGAAGAAAATGCTTTTTTAATAAGGTAATATTTATCTGCCTTTAGTGGTCATTCTGTACTGTACCAGCAGTTTGCATTTTCTAGGGAACAGAACAAAGAAAAGGTAAAATCTTGGATGCTCTGCCATGTAAATGCATGGCACTATGATCACTCTCAGTTCTCACAGGGATGTTACAAAAGCATGGGTGTGATGAATGCCAATAAAACTGAAGAAAATCGGCCCTCTCAGAAATTCTGCACTGACCTTGTCCTGCAGGGCACTGTGAGTAAAATAGGACACACAGAAACGCTGCCTGCCCAAGCCCAGGGTGCTCTCACACAGCTCGTAGCAGCTATATTAGCAGTGATGGAGCATTCATGATACAAAGCATAATCGTCATAGCACAGGTACCACTGAAGTTGGTGGTAAATAGGATGGAGCAGATCGGAACTAAGTACATGCTTTGAGGAATTTGTTTAGGTTAAATTCCACAAATTTTAGGAAGGTGATAATAATGGTCATTACGGACCAAGTGTTTTTCAGAGAAAGTGCCTTGAAATTGAAAACACACTAAACTAATGCTTAGTGAGAGTAGTTGGTAAAGTGTTACTTCTAGTGAATTACAGTTGTCTTCCTTCTTCTCTGATAATTTGTGGCAATTGCATCCTAATGCTATTTCATTGATTTCTACTGCACTTCAGCTCCCATGCTGGGTTCAGTCAGGGTGACAATACAGAAACATTAACCTGCTATAGGGAAGCCTGCTGCACACACTTGTCTTCACAGCAAAAATCCTACAGAATTTAAAAGGAGTGGGCTTCCATATAGTGCTACGGACACTGTTTCAGAAATCCACAGAATGGAATTACGAGTCATACCAGTCACATGTATCATCTTTTCCTTAAGCAGTCACAGGAATTCTATGACATTCACATAAAAGATGATATAGAGAACTTGTTTATGTGCAACAGTGGTTGATAACGGTGACGCTGTTTCACAAAATTCTGTATCATAAAAAGCTCCTATGCTTTGTATATCTGCTTTTGCTGATAACACCTTCAGGACAGAGTAACCAGGCTAGAGACAACAGGCAGCATTCACCTGAACTAACGCGCTTTGACCAAATGATTACTATGATGAAGTTAACAACTGTTTTTCTCTGCAGGGAACTTCATTTGGAAAGTGGGAAATTCCCAGGCACAACCCAGTAACGCCAGGTGTCGGAATAAGGAAGCATTGCCTCCAGGAAGACTCACAAAGGCACATAAAGCTAAGGGAGATGGAGGAAGAAGCCACTAAACTGGTAGACAAGACAGACCAATGTTGATAGGAGGGCTTATAGGGCAATTTCAGCTATGGCATTAATTGATTTCACTAATAAGCCATTCACCTGGGAGGACTCTGTGCTTCATAGGGCAAGTACTGAGTTACAGAAGGATGCTGGCCTGGCAGACATTACTTATCACGTTCTAAAAAGTCATGTGAAAATGAAGACAAGCAAATAAATGTACAATTCTTTTTTTTGCGTGCCTAGATCTGCCTATCGCACACCTCAAATTAAATGGCAGCAATGTCTTATAAGTTCTCTGCAAGAAGTTCCAGTTTATGGAGATAACCTCCAAACCCAAACTTTCAAACTCTAGAAAAAATAAAGACTGTGGAAGAGAGGAAGTGCTGGGACTACCAGCAGTGTTTCTAGCTCTGTGGCTAAATATTTCTTCAGTCCCCTCAGGCACCAAATCACAGAATATAGGTTCTATATGACCTTTGAGACTCGGCACTGGAGCAGAAAATCATGATGGTTGTGTGCCCTGGCACGTCCAGGCCTCTAAACATAGAGTATTGCCTACCTCTTCACTTTATGCCTGATGTCACAGACATTTCTAGAGAAGAAGAGTGAGAAGGTATACTGGCTTGGTATACCACCACAATACATTTTGCACTTCTCCATCGGTCAAGCATGATGCCTTAACTTAAATAGCACAGGACAGAAAGTCTAAGCTTGTCCTTGTGAATGACAAATTCCTAGTCACTAGGACACCAAACTGGGTAAGAAATATGGAAATCTTATGCACAGGAGGATCAACATTTAAATTAGTATGTATTTGTCTACAAACTTCTATAGTTAGTGTGTCTGTTTCTTTCTAGGCAGTGGCACACAAATATATCATAAAATACCAAAGCATCATATGGGAAAATAAGTCTCTAAAACCAATGACCTTTCCTGGAAGCTCAATGGCAAACTATCTGAAAGGAAAAAAGGCAACAGCATGATTTCGATTATTATGTTACGCAGACACAAGGGAAAGATTCTGAAAAAAAAAATAAGAGAGACAAACCCAGAATGAGGTTTTCACAGATGTTACCTTACTAGGGTTCCCACTATATTTGACAGGATAAGCCGGAAGAGAGCCTATTTTTGTACCTCAGGCTAAGCTGTTAGAAGCTATTTTTAATTCTACTGTAATGATCAGTACTTTCATTTCCCTTAGCAAACCACCACCAATAACAAAAAAAAAAAAAAAACCACCCAGAAGACAAAGTCATATAATAGGGAATAACAGACTGCAGGGAAAGAGCTGGGGAGTTAGCTCAAAGATGTTGATTCCACAAATGGTGGATGATGCATATTAAATGAAAATATAAAATGGAAATGTTTCAAAACGCCAAGGAATTTGAAGTGCTTGTGGATGCCACCAAAAATAGCTGACCGTAACAGGACAGATACAAACTCCTACACTTGTGATGATCTCCACTGAGTTTACATTTTCCACAAGTTAAGCACTCAGCACTCCATATGCATGACATGCTCAGATGTATGCAAACGAGGTAGCTCTCAATTTATCTATAACTTCATCTTCCTCCTGTATATAATTAAGAGTTACACCTTAGCATTATTGTATGTACAGTTTTTCCATCCTCCACTCTGCAAGACAGAGCCCCTGTGAGACACAGGCAATGCATTCCTTCAGTTTGTGTTTTTTTTTTTTGTCCTTCAGCCTACATAATAGATAAGAAGATTACTGCTTCTTTACAACATTTCCCTTTGCTAGGCTTCAGTATTTTAAAGCTCTTTGGTTGCCCATTTTCCTTAACTGGCAAATCTCACCTCTTACATTCCAGCTCTAAATTCACGAAGCACACCTTGAGAACCTGGTCACCAGAGCTGCCGGATTAACGGTGCCATTTGCATAACGGTAAACTTAATGTCGCACTTCCAGAGCTTATATCCCCTAAATTGCACTTACTGATGAAACACAAAATCCTCTAAAAGGGTTTTCCAACCTAAACCAATTTGCGATGTTGTTGTTTTTCTTTTTTTTTTTAATATGAAACATTAAAGAAATTAAAGTGATCGGCATATAATTAGATTAATTATTCATATCTTCCAAGTTGCTTTAATTCTAATATATAAAAAAAGATTAAATATCCACTCAAAGGATTAGGCAAAAAGTCAAGCAGCAGCAACACATTTAAATTACCTTACTGTGCAAATTAATAAAATGAATTAATCTAAAGTTTCATAAAAATGAATTGGATCTTCATTCACACACTGACACAACTTTACATATTCAAAACTGACACCCACATTATTTTCTTGTGTTTGCAGTACGAGTCAGCTCCTTGCCTCTGCAACTGCCACTGTGCTAGAACAGCTCTGCTTTTGTTCTAACTAGGGAAAATTAAATCTTGACCTAAATTTATAAAAGCTAAAAATGTTTCAGTCATCTGCATGAAAACGAAAAGTCCAAAAGAGCCTCATTATAAATCTTACAGTGATAATGTTGAAATAGTCTGAAATAATTCTTTATAGAAATCAAAAGATTGGTTTGGTTGCTTGTTCGATGCTTCTTTCTGATCTAGATGCCTTTCTTCTAAAAGTGCATGTAATTTCCAGTGTGCGGCACGCTATTTTTTCCTCTTGTCTCAAATCATGTGAGCATTCATTAGAAGTCTAAGGCTGTGTACAATAAACAACAGTTCCCTCCTTCTTTGAAAAATACTCTTTTCTGAATAAAAAGAGATTTCAGAGGAGTACAATAAGGACCAAAAAAAGACTTTCCTATCCTGGCTTTTTTGCTGAGGTGGTGCTGTGGGCTCTTCCTAGCAGGTAATAAGTGCATGAAACATCACCAACGCTCTCTATGGTCAGACATTCTTGTTCTTTGGTAAAAAGTCTATTAAAGAATAATAATATTTCCATTAGCTCATTCACAACTGAAAAAATATATGTATGTATCTTGAAGATAATGTCTGTTTTGATCTTGTGGGCAAAGAAAGAAACTGACTGTTCCAGTTTCTTAAGGTTGTTACTCATCCTTATCTAAGGTGAAATGAAACCATTTTTTTTTTAACAGTTTTCCAAAGAATTGCTTTGCCTATTTTTAGCCATGTAAGCTATGTAACACTTCAGAAGCAGAGTGCACTGTATCAAAGTGCACTTTTTCATTCTACAAGGCCCGCAGGAAGTTAAATACGTTTAGAAAATGGTAAATAACTATTGATGTGAGATGACCACTGAAACCTGAAGACACACGTCAACATTTCCTAAATTAACTACTCATAAAATGACTGCTAGAAACACTCCCTGGACTTTAACATCATTGTTTCATGCATTCAGACACCCTCATCCAACCCTTTATGTCTTCAGAGCAGGGCAGTTGCATTGTGAGAGCCTAAGGAGAAGGAGTTGGTGTGCTGGGAGCATTTTGCTCACGCACCTTGGTTTTGAAGAACATCTGCTGACCGTTGACCACAACTGTGCATACATTTGGTGATGCCTGACAAAGCAGAAGCTCAGAGCTGCGGCCAGGCTAGCACAGGTGGCAGTGGCATGCCCCTAAATGGGCAGAAAGGCTTATTTAAATGGCTTCCCTCTGCAGCTCTGCCCCAGGTATCATGCAATTAGCTCCTGGATGGGGTTAGGAAGCAATATTTTGTTGCGACTGCTAGAAAGGTCTTTATGTGATCAGAAAACAATCATTGTGGGTGGACCATTATAGTTCGTCTCAACACCAAGTAGCCAGCTATTAGGCAGCTGGAAGTTCTGATGATAATAAGATAATTACGCTGGTTCACTGACAGCAGAAGGAGCACTTGCCCTGCCGTGAAGATGGCTAAAAGTTTGAAGAAACAAGGCAAACTAGAAGGAAAGTAAATTCACTAGAATAAGCAGTTGGTGCTTTAGAGTATAATTATCAGAAAGAAAACACATTGTTTAGCATACTTTATGTTAATGGAGGGCTAGCATGGCCCACTGTGCATAATTTAGCTGAACAATTGATAAGAAATGTTAATACATATATATATATGATTACGGCTACAGAAAAAAAAGACAAAACACAGGAGAGATCATAATAGGCACACGTGAACTCTGAAGGCCTAATTACATCACGGGGGAGGGTAAGCTGTTACTGCTGAATCAAGCAGAAAATTGGGGTAATTTGTAAACAGGTAGAGCTGTTATCCAGGTGCACCAGCATGTGTGCAGGGCTGGCAGAGGGGCTTCGAACTGGGGACTTCCATCTGTGCCATGGCGCCAGTGCTGCAGCTGAATGCTCCCCTCAGCTTAACCAAGGGAATTCAATAAGAAGTGCCAAAGAGCCACTCTCGCCCACCTGACACAACCCCCTGTTCAGCTCCCAGACAAGAGCTGGATAACCACTGCAGTGGGATGTCTGCAGGAAAAGAAATACTGCCTGTGGGTGAGACGCAGAATCAGTGCCTGTGCGTGTGAAGCTCAGAGATAAAGTTAGCTGACTTGGTGTTCTGCCATCCATCCACTCCCTACTCTGCTGAAAGCTAAATATTTCATGCAGTGCTCCCTGGCTGAAGAAGAAGAAACCTAATGAAGGTGGTGGTAAGGATATGCTCCTTCCTCTGCTGCTGTTTCTCTAGGTGGCCAGTTATGGGAGGGGGAGATGGAAAACACGATGCTGCGGCTTCCAGCAAGAACTGTGCTAACGGTACTCATTTCTGGGATGAATGGATTGGAGAGATCTTGAGATACTGTGACTGCACATTTTAGTAAGTTAGAGGAATGTGCCTGTTGCTCCCTCTTAGCCTGCTTCAGGACAGCTTTGCTCTATAGCTGAGAGCCTAGCCTTGTAGTATTAAAAATATGGGAAGGGAAAATACTTTAGAAATCCTTGCATCTCAGAATGAGCATTCACACATGTACAGATTTGCTTTTCTCTGCAGCCTGGGGGTTTAAGCAGAATCATAAAATAGCTCCTGACAGCACAGCATGTGAAATATCCTTAATTATTTTGGAGATTTTGGTGCTTACCTGGCAGGCGCATCTACAGTTATACTGCTACCATAGATATCTAGCAGATTTAAAAAAAAAAAAGCCAGCAAATAACCCAAGCACATAAGCACATTAGCTCATCCTGTGCAGATCTGCCATGCACGCACAGCAATTCTGTGCAAATCAACAAGAAAATGGGCCGCTCTGCTTAGAAACTGCCAGGAGGCTTCATAGGCTTCAGAGTTATGTTGTACAGGTACAGAGCATCCAAAACCATGGCCCTACAGAAGCCCCAACCGTAGCCACCAGCCTATGCAGGCCATGCTCACAGAACTGCATCCTGTGAGAAGCACTCTCAGGTGCACATACTGCTGAAGTTAATGCACATTTATATTGCGTCTTTGCTGTACTATTTTATGGGTCTCCAGGATGACCAGGTAGCCCTGGCTACCAAATTTCAGCTGGAGGTCTCAGTGGTACTCAAAAGTAAGGAATGGATACAGCAAATGCAGAAAGCTAGGACTGTTTTCTAATGATTTTTTACAGTAAACCTCCCTCCATCTGTGCCTTCTTGTGCCAGACAAATCAGTAATTATCAAGAAATCCCTTCACTTTTAATCTACATCAGTATGAATGCAATCTCAGAGCAACCCACGGTGACTGGAAGCTATTATTTTCATATGAAATAATAGTGACTGGAAGTGATAACTCACGGTGCTCGGTGTGTGTGTCATCATCAGATAACACGCGAGGCTGTACATCCCACCGCATCGTTTCGATAGCCTTTATTAAAGGGGAACGATTGAACCAGGAGCCTTGTCAAATCTGTGGGGGAGGCTGCGGGGGTTGCATCAACACGCAACTTCATTATTTATGGTCATAAAAATTTGGGGCCTTGGAATTGGCAGCATGAAAAGCTGTTTTAATTTGAGCTATAATTCTCTTTTGTACTTTCAGTCATTGACTACGTCTCAGATAAACATTCATTTGGGAGACCAAGATTATGGCGAGGAAAAAAAAATATATATAACAACCCAAGGATATTTAGTTCTCCTCCCACAAATTCTTCCTGGAAATATTCTTGCAAAATCCTCTGCCCACTTGAACAGTATGCTTGTGATTAACTGCAGATGAGCCCAGCAGCTTGCATATGTAGTTAATTTGCTCTAAATTTTCATGCTGTATTATAACACTAATGATCACTAATAATAGACAAACCCACAGTTTATTGAGTAAGTAATTTGAGACATTATGATTTTTATCATGTGAATAGGATCAGGCTGACCAATTTAAACTGGGCAGAAAAAGATAAATAATGTGTAAATCAATCTCAACAACAGCATGCTCTGTTTCTGTGCAAAATGATACGGATTGATTGGTGCAAAGAAGGCCCTGCTAGTAACTGCTGCTAGGAAATAGAGCCAATAAACTCCCATGTTCAAAAGTAAAGGGTCAGACATGGTTGAAAGTTTACTACTCTGCAAAAGTGATTTGGTCATCTGACTGCACAGGCTCAGATGAGTTTGCAATTTGCCCCAATGGGCGAGGCATGCTTGTAAGGAATAATGAAGACAGATAATTTACCATGCAGCCAATGAAACGGAAACCATGCTAAACACAGACAAAACTATGTGAAAAACAATTGCACATTGGCTTGTGGTCAAGGCTATCTTCTAAAATCATGTAAACAAGACAGACATCACATGTTGTCTGTTAGACAGCTATTTCAGGACTAAGATATTTATATTTGTTTTTCTTCCATAGGAATCCTAGTTCTGATTGAAGCATTTTTAAGCTAAGAAAACACTGAAGGTTCATCAATTAAAAATCCTCTTTAGCACATTTGTAATTAAATCCTTTAAAGAATAATAATTAAAAATAGAAAATAACTAAACTCCATTTAATAGCTTCGTGAGTGATTTGTGTACCTGAATGATGAACAACTGCCTGTGGTGGTGGGACTTCAAGGTACTCTGAGAATTCTGAATGAAGTTTAATTTAAGGTAAAGCATCATTAAATTTTTAATGAGCAAAGGGAAGCAGAGGAAGAAATTTCTTGAATTTGTCTTTCTTTGCTGTATGAGCCTCGGACACAGCCTTCACTCCAGCAGAAGGCAGCTGTGCACACATCTCTCTAGAGCCTGGTAATGATGCTCGGAGGTATAGACAGAGGAGAAAGCTTTACTATAATGTCTCCACAGCACTCTTCCGGGAATAAGAGCTAGCATGTGAATTGAACTTGCACCCAGTTATCTCATGACTGCAGCTTACCCTCAATCACAAGACAAAAATACTACAAAATATACTGTGGGGAACAATTCTTGATTGTTTCCAGGGCATGGATTAAGTGTAGCCAAATGACTTTAACTCATAGTCTTCTACGGCCGGCAGACCAGTCAAATCCTTCATGTTTAAATAGAAAACCTGGAAATGGATTGCACTAGAGTCCACTTTTTCTTAGTACATTGTATACAAAACATATCTTTTTTTTTTTCTATTTGATTTGGTTAAATGCAACTAATTTCATGCATGGATATGTAGTGACATGTCCTGGAGAGATTTTGCACTGACAAGTCTAGCAGAACAGAATCCATGAAATCTTGGAATAAAAATATCCCAGCATTGCCTATTGTACCTCTCAGGGAAATGTTTTGTTAAACACTGCAAATTCCCTTCCTTGAAGCAATGAGATGCCTTCTCAAAAAGCGAGCACAAAGATGAATACTGAGTAAAGAGGAAAGAATATAATAGAGAGACTGAAAGATGTCAAAACAAGACGATTCTGAGACTTCACCTGTGTTTAGATAAAGTCATCTCTAGCTCCCCAGGGAGAGCAAAGCTCCCTTTATTCCAGGTGCTACATGGTCTGCTGTGCTCACAACACTCCTGACAGGGAGCTGAGCTTAAGGTAGCCACTGTCACCCTCAGACATAATTCTCCATTCATACACTGTGAGAAACACTTCGCACCTTGTAAACTTTTAGATAGCATGACTGAGCCAAAATGGACTCAGTATTTTTAAGGACTCGTGGATCAAGCGTGACTGAAGTCTGCATGAATCATCTGCATTCAGGCCATAGTCCTGGCCATGAAACATCTACCGACTCAGTGCACTGTCAGCAAAATATGCTTAAGCTTTTTTTTTTTTTTTTTAATTATTTAGCACATTTTAAACATTAACTGAAAACGGAAAATAGTAGGAAGAAAAAACTAAAAGTTTCTAATCCAAAAGCTGAATCTCAGCTCACCACATGAGCTGCCCTACCTGCTCCCTTGCAGCCCATTACAATTTTTAGTTTTTCCACACGAATGGGAGCAACTGTCATGGACTTTTGGAACTGGATGATCTCTAAGGTCCCCTCCAACCTAAGCCATTTCATGATCCTGTGACTTTGGCTACTCTTCACCTGCTTTACAAAGAAGGCAAATCCACATCATCCTCATGGAGGTGTTGGCTACGCTCCATCCACTGAAGTAAAGAGGAACAGCACTTTAATTTCAGAATGAAAAGGAGAAAAGATCACTGAAAGCCCACACTGGCTGAAGCAGAGAAAACACTCAGAATAAAAGCTTCGCTGAAAGAATAATGTGCTGTCTACCAACTGGTTCAAGACCTGTAAGAATGCCGCGTGCTGAATGCAGTTTCAGAAAGTTCAGAAAGAGATAAAAGATTTCATTTCTGTGTAACGATTGTTCATGATGCTCATTTGGAGAATCCAAGGATTGATCTCCTGAGAGTTTAAATGTCACAAAAGACTGTGGAAAAATATTTTCATTCCTCCTCTGTCTAGCTCTGCTTCCCCTTTCTTTATAGATACAGAAGCATATTTTTCAAAAACAAGGTAGCTCTTTTACATTTGGTTTGAATTCAGTAATTCTTAAATTGTTAATGAATTTCAGCTTGGCTTCTCCATTTTAAAACTCCAGGGCCTCCATCCAGGAACTTAATACCAGCAATATAATTTTAATACTACTAAATAATCCCTTTATGGCAGGTAACAGAGCATTGTTAAGATTTGAAAAATGGAATTAAAATTAACTGGATTTTTAGTAATGTGAGGATATTAGAATTACAGTTGTGAAGGCAGTTAATTATATCAGTAGGATGGATAATTAAAAATTACCTTCCCTAAAGAGGAAGTCCAATCTATTCCATATTTGTCAAAATTTTGGATTGGACAGGTGATACCACAATCTAATTCCTGTTCTTATATTTCTGCAATGCTTCGTAGGGCACTTTGTACAAAAATCTTAAGTGATAAGTCAAAATATAAGTTATGAAACACTAAAAGTAAGAATATTTTTCAACTGGGTACTAAATCTGAATTTATTGTGGCAGAGGGAAGCATAGAGAATGCTAAAGAGGACTCAGCATCACTGAACTGGCAGATACCACAATTCATTTGCCATCTCATGTTAATTAGCTTTTCCTTGTTATTCAGGGAACAAGGCAGACCAGGAAATAGTGGCATGTTTCATGCTTTCTAGACTTGATTGAGACTGCACCTTTTCAGCACCAGCTGCCATTTCCATGGGCACAGCCAACCACAGAAGGATGTAGCTGCACTGAATTTCCAACCAAAAGCACTTGGCTCTCTGCAGAGGAGCAACATTTGCAGAGGAGCAAATGCCTCTGCAACCAGATACTCAGTGCTACAAAAAGGAACCACTGCAATGTTATACTTCAGCTGAATAATAATCACTGTAAAGAAATTTTTAGAAATCTTTTCATAGGAGGGATTCAAAATGAGAAGCCTGAGAGGAACGATTGTCCAATGGCTAATGAAACAATTAAACCAGATTTCTCAACAAAAACCAGATGGTGCACCCTCAAATTCATAAGGAAATATTGGCCTTATATTGGAAGATTAGGTCCATAATTCACATGGAACCAAAATAACACAGTGTACTGCAGAATTTAGCTACTTGCAAAAAAGCAGTAAGGACCAACCTGGTATCTTAGGAAAAGGGTAATCTGATCAATTTGTATCAGTAATACCATTATCTATCCCCTGTGTTTCCAATATATTAGTTTTCCTAACCTTAGTAACTTTGCATTCAGCACACTTAGAAGTGCTTTCAATCACAACTTCATCTAAATAAAGCCATCATTACTGGAATGATGAAATTACTGCCTGTTTCCACCCCAATAGTGCCATTGATTCAACCCTGCTACTCAGAGTCCACGTCAAAAATGTTCTGCCAAACACGGCCTCTAACATAAAAACACATGATCCATCTGTAACTGCGAGAAGATTCTGGGGCTTTATTAGATTAATGTATAATTCAGACCTTTTATGACATCTACATCATGAGGATCTATGAGGTTACACTCATTCATTGTCTGTGACACTAATGGACGCAGGCATAGTCCTCACATGAGATGTTCTGATCTGGAATACAAATCCTACCATGCATCGCATTGCAACACAAGGCACGGGATCCAAGAAGTTGGGAGCCTGCTTAGAAATGCTGGAAAGGAGTAGTTTAGCTCCTGGTTAGCAGTACAAAGAGACACAGAAAGCACAGGTTGGCTCGAACTGCTGGTAAAATTTCCACAATCTGTGAATTTTAATTTAGCTATACACCGTATCTTTCATCTACAAGAGCTCTCTGAACCTGTAACAATTACATATGCCCTGCAGATAAAAGATCTGCTGAGTGGCTGAAGGATGTCCTTGTTGCCTATGGTTTAATGAACCGAAACCATGGTATAGCCAGGACTGAAAAATACTCAACCAGGCAACTGAGAACATTCTTCAGAGTAGCTACCCCCACAGGACCACAAAGTTAAGAGCAGAGTTATAGATTTGGCCTTCATCTGAGAGATGGTACGGCACGTTGTAAGAAATAATGGCTGGCACTGACTCAGTTCCTTTGTGGTGAAGTCTGCAGAGGCATCTTAACCTGTCACAGCTAATGGGTTTTGCTACGGATGCCAAAGCATAACATGGTGAAAGCATTTGAAGAAAGAAGTATAAAAGTATCTAAAGCACTGATAGTCTCAGGGGCAATTTATAAATATATCCAGAGAGGGGGAGAGAGAGATAGAGATATTATTTTATTTTTAGTCAGATTGGTTTTCAGAAGCCCTACAAACACGGTGGGAGAGCAAAGTTAATGAAGAAGTAATGAAAAAACTGAGGGGAAAGAAGAAAAGTTTTTGGTTTGGGTTTTTTTTTTTTTTTTATAGTAATACAAAATCATTACAAAGTCCTAGGTAGGCATGCATTTTTAAACAACGGCTGTAATAACGGAAAATTAGGCTCCATGACTTATTCATAGGCTTCTGGTTAACACTGTTCTCCATTTCAGGCAGATCACTTTATAAATAGCATCTTTAGGTGAGATGCTTTGTTTTGGCCATGTAATATGAAAAATAACAACCCAGTCTTGAGAACAGAGATCCCTTCTCTGCATTCTGTCACCACATCTGAAGACACAGATCTCAGAGCAGATCACACAGGAATTGCTTCAGTTTGGAAAGGCAGAGTGAGCTGTGAGTGATAAATATTCCACTTTCAGCTCTAAAACTGCAGTCAACTATTTGATATAGAAATCGTAAAAATTTAAAGGAAGAAAACAGTATTTGATGAGTCTACAATCTTTATACTTAAGGGATATTCAGAAGACCTATAAATCCTCAGTGGAATTAATAATTGAGATTCTTGAAAGCTCTAAAAGGAAATATTAAATATGCAAAATCTTGGTGAAAAGCATAATTAAGGCCATAAATGCCTAAAAGTTTAAAGGGCAGGCTACCTCTCTTAAAGATTTTCCAGTATAACACTTATATGGAAGTATAACACAATACATTTTTAAGCAGCATTCTTTATTATCTTTTTTTTTTTTTTTGCACCAATTTTTCTCTTTCTGTGTTAAACGGTATTTTATATTTTAGAATACAATTTCCAAGATCTCCTCTATTAAATGCATGATATAAGGTCCCACACTTTTGTTTTCTGTTATTAAAAGGTTAAAAATCTCACTCCTCCGGTTTTTCACCGTTAATAATGTGCAGAGCGAATGGCATTTACTTGTAGGGCTGAGGTTTTCCCTTCTCTTCTGTCATTCATTTTTTTCTCTTCTAATATTCTTGGGTTGGCTCCTCTCCAATTTCAAGCACAGCTTTAAGCCAAGAAGGAAGACTCCCACCCTGACAGAAAAGTCCTAAGACCTGCAATTGAGTTAGCCCAGCTGTCAGAGGAAGTTCCAGGCATTTCAACATCGCTAATTATGCTAAGTATATCTATTAGAGTAGTATATGTGTACTTAGTGAGCTCTCCTGAAATGGGCACAGCAGTATCAACAGCACATTGCTTAATGAATGAACAAGAATACTGTTTTCAATAATCCTGGGTTTACTTTCAGTAGTCCTAAATTATAATTGCTGTTAAACATTTTAAAGACATTAAGTGCACAGTACCCATAACTAAAAGGTCCTCGTATTTTCAAGGGCATATCAATTGGATAAATATATCAGTCTTCAATTGGAGAGGAAAAAATCACTGGGTTTGTTTGTTTTGTGTGTGTGTATCTATGTTAACTTCTAGAAATAAATTATTTCATTTTGTACAAAGTGACTTGCAGAAAAATAGCCATTCATTACAGCATCGCCTACGCATAAATTTTCACCGGCACCTTTTTCTGATACTGAACCCACCTCTGTATTTGAAATACCTCCCTCTTGGCAGGGATTTGGTTGTTTTCACATCCAAGTATTTCTGCTAACAGCAGGTTGTGAAGTAATGGGAGTTAATACCACACAACTCTGATAACCATCTTGCTTTTTCTCCCTCAGTTCCACTGTGAGCTAAAATATCACAAATAATGCTAGGAGATTTAAAGATTAGTTTTCTATCATTTGAAAGAAAGGGTTCCATGTGTCTTTTATGTGGTCTCGTTGCTTCAAGAGCTGACAGAGTGGGATGAGCAAAGTAGAATAGAGATGATATTCAGATGACATAACTCTAGTGAGGTATCAAGGTCCTTCCAACTCTGTCAAGTCCAAAGCCATGATTTTTCTTGATGTGATTACTCACTCGTTAGTCTAGCCCATACTTCTTGCCAGACTCCTGGAACTGATCAAGTTAGAGACTTCAGTCCAAAAATTCTTGCTCTTCCACTCTGTCATTTTTACTGTCATTTTGCACTGATGAGCAAACTGCGGTGTAAAAAGATAATAGAACTAAAGGGTTCACATGTACTTACCAGGCATTAATTTTCAAACAAATATTCAGCCTACTCACAATGTAAGTATTATGAATGCTGGATATGAAAAAAAAGAAAGTATCAGCATTGAGGCAATTTTAAGATACCTCCTTCTGGAAAACCTTTGTTGTATTTATCACAGCCCTGCAAGGACAGAAGAGATGAAACGTTGGTCAGTAACGGCTTTGTGAGAATGTCAGTCCTTTAACTGCATGTTTTGTTGTCATAAAGGCTCAGAGCTATATATGAATATTATATGTGCATGGCACCCAAACTCCTCAGAGCTAATTTAGCCACACAGGCTCAGGTGCCTAGATAATATTTGAGAATATAGTTGCATCTGGATTAGGATTAAAAAAGATAATATCATCAGAAGATCATGAGAGCTCTCCCCTATGCCCTTCCTAAAGATTGGAGGAATTTTATGTTGCCATGGGGGGATATTTCGTGTTACGCTGTTGTTATGATACCCAAGTACTGGACTCTCACGACTATTTAATGACAACAGGAGCATGATTATCAGGTTGTTATTTTTCTTTGCACAGCTGTTGTTCTCTATGTTTTATATGTTCATCCATGAAGTAGTGAAACGGGACTCCCTGGACAACTTTTCAAGAACTGGGTTGTAAGCTCGTTTGACGCTTCACGACACCTGCTGTTTGGGCATTTAGCTCCCATTGTTTCCTTCAGCTATTTTTAAGCTTCAGTTTGCCTTTGGTTTGATTCAAAGGCTGACTTAAAATGTTAATCCCTGTAGCTCAGTTCCCCCCTTTAATGGATGGCCCTTTCCGTCTTAAATCATCCGCATTACTGAAGTACATCATGTCAGCCCCAGCACGGCTGACAGGTAAGACACAGAGATATGGCAGGCCACCCCGGGCCACAGGTTTAGAGTGTGTATGGTATTTCTGACACCCTTTTAAGAGGGAAAAAGAAAAGAAATAGGTGAAAAATATGGGATTTTTTGACAGCCTTTAAAAATAAATAAAAAGGCAGTGAAACATCTGTGCTGCCTCAAACATGACTATCTACTACAAGGTAATGAAACACAAGATGTCTTCTAGCAAAGCAGACCCAATGGTGTATCAGATAGGCTGGCAAGACTATGATTTACCAAGCCACTTTTTTTCTCTTCTATATTTACTCATTTTTAAATGAAGCCATAATAGAATACACAACAACTATTTTTTGACAGGGTATTTCTGACAAAAGCCACTGAATCGTCAGCTCAGCATGACTGCCTATAGCAAACTATGGCAGACAAGATGGACACAGATAGCGCTCTCCTGTGTACAGAAGACCCTCACAATCCAACCACCTTTCCAATTATTGGAATTCTATTGCCATTCAGAATTACAATTAAGGCTATAATCTGTTCATTTACTACTTTATCCCATTCTTATTTTCTGAGAGACACGATCGAGAAAGAAATAATCCTGACCAGATTTACAGAAGAGTTGATGGATTATATCCCTTCCACACAAAGTCCAGCTAACAAGAATTTCTTCAGAGAAAAAAAACATATACTTCCAGTTCAACCCAGTTCAACGGGGCAGTGGATGGTTATTCTCCAGTTATTAGCCAAGAGCAGCAAGCAGCCCTGTCCCTAATGCACACAGGCTCGTGGGCTGTGGATGTGCTGGTGCCTGCAGCCCATGCTCCTCTATTGTTCTGCCCAAACATTCCCACCAGCTCTGGTGCCAAATGAAGGAACTCATCATCTCTCCATCTGCACGTGTTTTCTACCAATATAAAATCCATGCAGCTCCTATCTCAGAACTGGCCCGGTTCAGTTTCTCTCATTCTTTCCACCTTCAATAAGCTTGACCTCCTGAGTTCTCTCCTGGTGCATTAAAATATAATTAATAAGCCACTCAATCCATCATATTGACCTGCATTATCTTAAATTAAAGTTAATGGCAGCAAGGAAAAAAGGATTTTAAGGCAGCATATCTTTGTACAGTTCCTTTTTTGTCGTCTAGATAAAATGGACATGTAAATACAGATTTGGCACTGTGCAACAGCCAGATCTTCACCAGCAACATCACATGAAGGTCATTCCCTCAAGAACACTGCTAAATAGGAAGAGGAGCTCATCAGGTAGAAGCATTTTGCCACATGTAGAAAAGCAACCTATATTAACCACAGCTTAGTCCTCAGCTTACAAAATTACACACACTATTCTACTTGGAAAAGGTTGGAGACAGAATATATATACTAAAACTATGAGATAAAACTAAAAATGACGAGCAGCAAATATGTGATATATTTTCTCTCCTTTGGGAGCACTGATGTAACAGAGAATACGCTTTAGAGAAATGCGTATATTGAACTGTTGTAGAATAAATATCTTCTTGTGTGCTAACAATACTTCATAAATCCATTGTAGGAGTAACTAACATAACAGGCCATCTCAGGGCAATTGTGAGTAAACGATTACTGAGCAAGCTGCTGAAAATCTTTCGTACTTGACATAGCCCAGTGATTCACTAACCCTGTAAATGCTTTTCCAGACACAGACCTACACCTTCTCCAGCCAAGAACCCCAAACACTATAAGCAGAGAGTGAGATGATGGCTCCAACCCCAGCGACCACCGCAGAACTGACAGCCTCTAAATTACTGCCTGAAAAGCATATTGCATGCTGCCTGACAAAAGAACAAGAGGAGGAGAAAAAAGCCCTACTGGTTGTGTAACATCCATTCCTCTGAGGGGATGATACATTCCAGTCTTTCGTTTCTTTAACCCAAGCAATCAAATGAAAAATATATGACTACAAACAACCTGCAAACAGTTCCACATCTATTATACAACTGAAATCATAAGGAATGAGCCTGTTGAAATAACAAATGAACTTGCAATTGCTTTGCTCCGCATAACTCCCATATGTTTTGAAAGACAACTTTTTTAGATTAATAAATGCCACGTGATGCAGCAGAATCTCGTCCACTGAGGACCAGGCCCAATCACAGCTAAAAGCTTTTGCCACTTAGAATATGAATGGAGAACATCACAGCACAAATGGAAAAAAAAAAACCACAACATGTTTATGGTTATGAAAATATGCAAATATGCTGACTGGTTTCCATAACGTCCTTGCCACGCTCACAGAAGATTTGAATTTCTCACATGGGATTGCATTTTATAGAGCAGAGAGCAAATAGGGAAAGGAAACAGAAACAGCTTCAGTGGGGAAGGCAATGACATCCCACATCTACTCTCTGAACCATACAAAGTAGGACCTACCAGTTGTTTTGTTGCCTGTTTGATGATGCAGCTCATTACCCAGCGACCACAAGCTGGACGTGGCTGGCTGTTAGAAGAGGACTTCTCACAGCCAAAATAGGAATACCCTCACTCGTAGCGCTTCCCCTTAGTTGTGGGGATTGTGAACTTTTGTTAGCATTAGGAGGATTTGTGTTTTGTCTTCCACAGCGCATGAGCCAGATAAGAACTGGAAAGTCTGGAAATGGAGATTCCTTCCAAAACTGGTTCTGGTGGCACTTCAGACAAATAAGCTCCTAGTATAAATGCGATGCATATGGCAAACAGTGTGCACATGTTCTATGCACCAACACCACTGCTTATTTGGGAGGAAAAGTGAGACCTGTGATGCTCTGGCCTTGTAAAACCCCTAATTTCATTGACAGCGAATAAAGACAGGTTGTACAAAACAAGGCAATTTTGAGGACTACAGACTTCCCTAGAGGTTTAAGAGCTCTTAAGTACTAATGATCAAACTAAAGAAAAAACACCAACAAAGGCTTTGCTGAGTAAAACTTTCAGGTGTGTCTTTCCTTAAGGGATTATTTTATTCTATGCCTACTTAAAGCAGGTAAAACCATTTTAAAAGAGAGAGACAGTGTTTTCTGCAAGGTATTTAACAGTATAATAGCCTCTAATACTTCAAGAAGAACCTTCTAATTTAAGCTTTAGAAGCAAAGTTAATAGAAGTGAAACAGCCATGATAAAGGCAGTGGGTGTGAGGGAAGGAGACGTTCATTTAACATCTGCATTGAGTTTAGTGGGACAATGACTCTTTCCTTATTAAATATGAGTGCCATGGATGGCTGGTCTGGGGTGTGCGATCCGGTTGCAGCACTGTGGTTTGCATGCATGGTCATCACTTGGCATTCAAATCTGCAAGGACATTCTCAAGTTTTGTTTTTCCTTATCATTATCTTATTGCATGGGTGTGGCAGTTTTTATGCGAGTGCTTTTTTGTTGTTGTTTTGTTTTTTAAATCTGAAATTGGTCTTCACATTGTGCATTCAATACACGAGTAAATATTAAATGGGGGTAAAAAATACTCCACTTAGCTTGCTGTGCAGCAAGATCCAGGATAGAGACACCGAAGAATGAGTTTAGTGTAGAAAAGCAAAGCAGAGATACGGATCAGAAAAAAACAAAGAAACAAAAAAAATAGCACAAGATGGTGCATTAATGAAGAAAAAAGCCTTATTGCCTCTGGAGTTCCATATTTTTTGTTTAAATTTTTACCATCTTTGAAAAACACCTTTAGAAAGAGACACTGTGTGTTTAGGATATGATTCCACAGTCCTCTGTAACTGAACAAAACCAGGAACTGGTGATATCAGATACACTATACTTCACAAGGACTGCAAAGCAGAAAGATGAAATTCTAAAGAAATTAGTACAATTCTACGCACAAAAAAACTTGCATAAAGCATAATATATTTAGTTCCAAATGATGCAAGTGTTTTATCACCACTGAATACAATAGTGGAGGGCAAATCTATCTAGTTACCAAAGAAGAGCTTAAAAATCTTTGAGCTCTACATCAAAGCTTCTTCTGTACTTGCTGTCAACTGTTACTTCTATATTGCAGCATAAGTATGATTTTGTCAGCCAACAGCATGGCAGAAAATGAAGGGGCTAAGGGAAATAATGACCGCAACCAAAGCATTCATTAGGAACAAAGAAAGACTCAAACAGAAACCCTGAGATAGAATGGAAACAATTGAAATTATATAACTTACCACTGGCAGTTCTCTAAAATGCTAGAAGTAGTAATTTGAGTGACCACAGATTTGTAAAGAAGTGAGAAATCTCTTTGTCTACATTTATATCACAAGAAATGCTAAAAAACACATCTCATCTGTGTGGAAGACCGAAATGCAATAAGCTCTGACAAAGAAACATATCCCTGAAGAGTCCCATTGAGGAGGACTTCCCAAATCTATTGAAAGACTGAGATCTGAGGAGATCACTTTTATCTTTTTATACTGCAATCTGTTTTCAGTGCTAAAAAGCTGAATGAAAGAAAGAGTATGAAAGGAGCAGGATGTGGTGTAGAGGAACTCCTTACAGGAAAACAGATAGTTATGAAAACTACAGAACTCCCATGTGCTCAGTGAGCACTAACACATCACAGACTACAATTTTAAGGCTAATCCCACCTTATATTCCAATTTTTATTTCTTACGGAAAGCACTAACTCTTACAAAAACTGTAACAACCAGGCAGCTGGTCATGTGTAAGTAAGACTTTGCTGGTACAGATTAGGAAGAGTTTTGTGAATGCTAGTGGGCAAATAGTAACAAATATTAAAAGTGGGCATTTTCTATAGAGCTGACAAACAAGGATAAAAGAGGAAGCTATGAGACTTTCTCGATTTCACATGATAAATAAATGTCCAGCAGGCCAGAGGAGCAAGGAAGAATCTGTCCGTAACCAAGCCTGTAAGATGTTCCTTGTTATATTGCTGCTCTGCATACAGTACAAGCTGAAATACAATACAGAGCAGAAAAAGTGGAAGTTCGTGAACAAGTTGCAAATTATTTGAAGTACAAAGGGCACCACTGACATTGCCACATTATGTAGTGATTCTTAGGAGGGTCTGCAAATCAAAATTGAAATTTGCATAGCGATGCAATTGTTTCTAAGACTTTTCACTTTTTTTTTTTATGGCTTCACAAAGCTGGAAGTCACAACTGTTTTGAATGAAATTCCTCTCAGTATCATTGCTGGAATCAAAGGAGAACAAATGTCTGAGGGAAAAGGTTATTCTGCAAATCAGGTCTGCTGAAAGGAGCTGACATATTGCACAGTGATGCAGCTTGATTGGCTGTAGCTGTCATTTTACTGTATCATCTGAAAGAATACACAACTATATGCTAGAGCAGTAAAAACAAGACTTCCTAAGAATAAATGGTCTTGAAAACCATTTGGCCAATTTATATGGCAGGTAGGTAAGACTCTTATTCATCGCACACTTCTTATTTCTCTAGTAAACAGGAGCTAAAATAACTTGGCAGAAGACTGATAACTAACTTCTAAAAGCTAAAGTTCCAGAAGACAGTTCTTTCTCCAAGCTTAAAAATGGCCCAACTTTAACAACCACACCAGTTTTATTTCATAACATCTCTGCATGGACGTTCCTGATGTATTTTCATGATTTTTTCCTTCACAGAAAAGATCACCATTAATTTAAGAAAGCTGAGAAACAGTTCAGATGGATGGTTTTGGTTACACTCCAGTGACATCCGTGCAGTTTATTACATAACTAGTTTACTGCAGTGATGTTATTGAGTCTGGCCATAGAACGGTTTCGATTTGTTAGACATCTCAGAGACTATTTATCTGCTTTCCTCCAAAGACATAAACACGATTCCTTGCTATAGCACACCTTTACTTTTACTATTCATTTTTCAGTTGACATTTCTTCTTCTTTTTTATTTATTTACTCTTTTTTAGGCTAATATACTGTAGATTATTATATAAGTGATTTATTACAGGAACCTTACCGTACGAGGGGCAAAACTTGTTTAAAATAAATCCAACAGCTACAGTAATCCCTTAGGGCAAAATGTACTTCTACTTAATTTCTCTACTGTGTATTACACACCATATAATTGCTTAAAACAGAAGCTACACATACAAATTTTGCTTGGCACAGAGCACCTGGCTTCAGAGAGTACACTCAAGTTACATGCTGTGTTTTGCTACAAATCCATTGCACTACCTCAAGTAATTCAAAGAGATCACTAATAGAAATATTTTGAACTACCTAAAATAAATCAGCAAGTAAGCAAACCACAGTGTTTTGCTAAAGGTTATATTAAAATAAGCCACAGTGTTGCTGAAGGATATTTTATATGTGCATGGCTTTAGCATTCCTCATTCCCTTTTTCCAATGTACTAAATAAAATCATGAGACAAACTTCAGGGATGGAAAAGATCTGCTAGATCATTTAGCCCATCCCAATGCCAGTTCAGAATTGTTTCCTTTATTTCCTAGTGTTTTGTCAAACCTACTTTTAAATATGCTGTATGTTCCAAGTAATGAGATTTCCACTACTTTCCCCTGGGAAATACATTTATATAACAACTTTCTTCCCCAAGGACCCCAAAGTGTTTTATAAAAATATACATACAAATCACTTCCCCACTGGAGTACAATCACTTATGAGGTATAGGGTGGCAGCCAGGATGGAAACGACGCATAGTATTCTGCAAATTTATAGCAGAAGGGAAATTCTTGCCCAAGGACAGAGGGGCAAAGCCCTCTACTTATGACAAATGCCAGGAACTCATAAATGTCCACAGACAGCAAACAGAAGCACGGTTTCAACCTACACATGCAGAAATGAGCTGGAGTACCTTAAAAGGCAAAGACCACTTTGGACAGAATTTGAACAGAGAGTCCCAAAACCTGGGGTAGCTGAAGAGAGTAAATATGTTCTCCTGGCAGGAACACCAAAACAGGAGCTATATTTCTGAAGCAACAACTGAGTTGAGGACTGTGTTCTGGATTTTCCATCCAGATGTATATTGATGTTGATACTAGAGTCTCCTAAATGCTCACCACTCTCAGCTACCCCAAGCTGCTCTTCCCTTTGATAGCTCATTTATTTCATGTACGTACTGCTCATTCTTGACAAAGCAAAGCCTGTTTATATGGGATCACTTCATGATCAGGAGAGGGAGGAACAGAAATCCAAGAGGAAGGGACGATGGCTTGGTGCTGGCAGGCCTCTGTATTTGGGTCAAGTGCTGTGGCACGTTGAAAGATTAAAGTATTATAAGGGCTAGGAAACAAGTAATGCCAGAAAGCACATCGTATTTGGAAGGTTAACAGTTCCCAAGTTCAAACCCTTTGGGTGGAGTCCAGGGATTTTCAGCACAGATGGTTTGTAGGCAGAGGTCGAGGGTAATGGGAGGGTCAAACCTCATTATCAGTGTTGTTTTAGCAACCTTTGCTCATCTTAGAGAGGAGGGAGAGGAAAGAGGACAGGCTGTGCTCTGAATCTTCCTTCTGTTCATTTTTGGGCATGATTCTTGTTTTCAGATCTCCAGCCTCCTTGCTCGTTGCCAGTGCTCAGCCAGGAGCCAGGCTTACTTATGGGATGTAAGCAATCGGTGCGAGCAGTTGAAGTATCTCCTCTCACTAGCTGGGCCAGACCTAGCTTCTCAGATCCTCTCTACCCACAAGCACACAGAGTATTATTGAAACTGGATTAATATGTTTAAACAAACCATGTTACGCAGATAGATCAGATTCATACCATCAAGTACGTTTTCAGGATAGACTAACAAAGGAAGCATTTTCTACCTCAGCTGAAAGAAAAAAAAAAAACACAAAACAGGCCATTTTCTGCACTTTCCAACTGAGACACTGTATCCAGCTGTTTAATTTTAACCAAGAAACTAGAACTGCAGTTTTCTGCCCTGCTCCATGCATGCTAGCAACCTGAAGGAATCTGATGTCCCTGCTGTGCAGAAGCATGCCTAGACACCCACGGTGTAGCTCAATTTGTCAGGTCTAACCATGGCATGGCAAATGTGCCAGCTACCTTTGCCATCAGTAACCACGAAAGAGAAGTGTCATTCCTCCCTCTTCACTAACAAATGCTTTAACTTCAAATGCAGAAATAAGGTCTTACGCTAGAAACAGAGTAACAGCTCTGTGTTAATGCTCACGAGCTAACGAACCCATCATCATTTGAGTCACCACTGTGCCTGCCTTGTACAGACAGTGACAAGCCATTTGATCCAGTGCTACTCGGATTCTCTGTGCAGAGGTGAGTCTTTGATCCTTTCTGGTTTTGAAGGAGCATAGATATGATTTCTGAAGGCTTTGCATAAGTTTCAAGCTTGTGAGATTACCGATACGTAGTGCAGTTCCTAAGTGTCTACATTTGTTGCTGATATGGCATTGATAATGGGTGTATTAGCAATGCAAAGATGGAGAGATAAGCCATTTTCCTGGGGATAAGCTCAGCTCTGCCAAAGCCTGCTCTAAACGAGTTGATATTGTCAGATAAAGTGAGCATGGAACATTACGGAGAAGCAGAACACCTCCCTGCCCTTTCCAAAACTTAAGTATTGAAACACAGTCCCACCATCGCGTTTTGAACAGTCACAGCTCTGTCCCCTTAACTTACCACGTACAAAGATATACTGTGATGACAGGGAGGGGCAGATTTCAGATCACACCAACTCAAGGTGAGGATGGCTGTCAGCATGCGGCACAAGCAGGTCTGAACAGCAGGCTCAGTGAGTACTCACAGGGAGGAGGGAGTTTCTTTCTGAAAACACTGGATTACAGCATTTTTAATCCTGTCAGGCAACGATACCTACACATTAAACTCAGTTACTGAAAAAATATCCAGGCAGACACATGGCTGCTGGTAGAGGTACAGTGCTTCAGCAGTTTTGCATGACAACAAGATCAGCAGTAATACATTCAGGAAGCTATTGAGTTGTAAACCATGACTGCCCTATTTAGAGGTCAGAAAGTCTTCAGTGGGATGGAGCCAAGTGACATTTACCACGCAAATGCCCACGTGCTCCAAATGTACAGTTTGGGCTCCAAAGTACAGCGCACTGCTGTATGCTGGGAAGCTGCCCAGGCGGGGCAAGCAGATGTTCCACTGACATGGAGTCCCATAACATGTTCAGGTTGGGCATTTGGAAAAATCTCCTCTCTGTAAGAGGAGTAATGCAGTGGCACAGGTTGCCACTGGTAGAGTGGGCAGTGGTGGAGAACCATGGAGATGTGGCATTGAGGGACATAACTTAGAGGGCATGGTGGGGACAGGCTGGCTTGGTGATCCTAATGGTCTCTCCCAACCTTAACAATTCTATGATTTTTCCAACCTCTCCAACAGCTGAAGGATCAGTAAGGGCCAAAGGAACACATTTAACTCAAGAGACGACAGAGACCAGGCAGCTATACTTTTTCCTTAAGGAGCACAAAGATTTAGAAACTGGGAAAACTATCACTGGCACATCATCCATACAGGTTATGCCTCCTCATGAACAGCATGAATATCATGTGAGCCTTTCATGCTTATTTATGTCATTAGATTAACCTGACATAATTAAATACACTGTGGGGGATTGTAAGCAAGGCAAACAATTACAGGGTTCCAATTGGACACATTCATATGCCATACTGTCTCCATGTATGCTCTAAGTGCACTAGAAAAAGTTACATTTGGTGGTAATTGCATTTCCTGAATGCAGAAAATTGCAGTTTTTTAACTTAAATAAATAAATATTTGCCAATCAACAAAACTAAAAAAAGACCCCAAACTCACTCTACTAATGAAAACTCCTCCAATGCAATTAATGCTCCTATTTCTACCATGAGGAGTATTTTCTGGTTAAAATGGTAAACGTATAAGAGGAAATTAGTTCATTCCAACTGAAAAACCATGACTAGAGTGCAAACAAAGGACTCAGTCTGCAGTTAGCCGGGACTTCACTAACTCTGGGCTGGAAGACACCGAAACGTCCTCGAGCAAAGGACCACACTCACTTATGATATTTAGGAATTTCACAGCACATGACTACTTTGAGGAGCTAGGAGAAGTCAGGAAACCATTGCTACTTTCCAATATTTTACAATACTTTATCAGGTGTGATCACTGCTTATGCAGTTTTGAACCCTCATGGCCCTCTGCACTATTTGTACGTGAACAGCAGAGTTCAGTGCCTGCCAAATCAAGCTGCAGCTCCTTGAAAGCCTCTGTGAATAGCTCCTGTGAAGCACAGTGCTCATAAACACCTTCCTGCAGTTCAGAGAGATCCCTTTAATAAATTAACAAAGCTGTCACAGAAGTATAAATGGGAAATCAGTTTTTAAAATAGAACCATTTAAGATCACACAATTTCAGAAGCCTTTTGCAACATTTTATAATTCCTCTAGGCCACTGCAGGTCTCCTTTACATTTGCAACGATGCCCCTTTCAATTTGCATTTAAAAGACAGTAAATTGCAGGGTTCATAAACATTTTTATAGTGATTTATTGAAGACTAGAATGTCACTCCTGTTCTTCACACTTTAGCAGTCCTGGGAATCGGCTGCAGGGCTGTATGTGTAATCTTGCTTTACCCATAAACTATACAGGAACGAGCCAGCTCTCAAATCTATTATTTATTTATTTTCTGCTTAAAAGACATTTGTGGCTCTATTTTACATCTATATTTATCTTTCAGCTCCGAGATGACCCATTTTATTCAGCCTCCGAGTTATAACCAGGTTTCCACAATTTACAAAGTACTTGGTTTGCAAATTAGAACTGTTCAGAGACAGGATTGCATTATGCCAACGAACAAAGGATTCTTTCTCTTCTCCCTTTTAATAACACACACAAAATCCACAGACTATTGGATTTATTATCACCACTAGATAACTTTACCATACAGGAATGTACTGAGCTTTTTTTTTTTTTTTTTTTTTTTTTTTTAATTCAAAACCCAAACCACAGAAACACGTTGTAAAACTTTTGCTTGAGAATTAATATTCTAAAGGTTTCTAAAGAGGTTCTGCCTCTTGAAAGACAAAGGCAGGGTAAATGTTAGTTGCAATTGGACCTCTGATACTCCTATCCTCCTTCTCAGGAGGCAAAGTCACAAAAGAAGGTAAACAGTGCCAAGAAGTGTTGTTTATAAGGGCACTGTGATCTTTCCTGCATCCCAGTGGAGTTTTACCAGGGGGAATCTAGAAACCTCCCTGCACAAATAGTGGAGAAAGGAAAAAATAAAATAAAAAAAAGCCTGCACCTGATTTGCCCTTCCAGTGACCAGGAGGGAGTATTTCTTTCTACTTTTTTCACATTACAATAATGGCTTCACAGCTCTTGAAAAGAGCGCTAGTGCAACAGCAAATGGTGCATGACACGCCGAAGCCCTGGTCTTTGTCGCAATAGCTCCGCTCCAAAGTCCTTCCTTGCCTTCTTTTCCTTGCCATTAACTGTGATGAAATGAGTTTTTCCCCCTTTTGATTCCACCCCCCGCTGTCTATTACAGTCTGACCTGATTGCACTTATGCACAGATTATTTCATAGAGACATCCTTTTATTCAGGTTTGCGAGTTCATGCCTGCAAGGTTATCTGTTCACAAAGCAACGCCTCGTTCCTTGTATTCATTTTTTTTTTTTTGAAATCTGATCTCATTGATAAGAACAAGACCATTCGCATTGCATTTGTCAGATAAGTAGCTCCATGCCAGAGCAATAATTTTTTTTGTGACTATTGTCAGGGCTCCAGTTAAAATACATCAACCGATAAAAATGCAAGTATTGTAAAAATAACCTTGCATCACAAGTGTTGGCCCTCTGGTTTTTCTGAGGCACGCTATGTCCTTTTTTCTTGCTAACAATTTATTACAGGCGCTCTCTTTTTCACAAGAATTATTTTATGAATTATTTTAAATTTTTCCTGCCATCGGTAGCACTGAACTTGAAGGGAAATAGAAAAGTAGAGGATGGGCACTGCACTGATTGGTTGCATTGGGTTTGGACTAATTTTAATCAGATGGTTCCCCGCTCCGATATGCGACTGCTCCTGCAGCAACGCGGCTGAAGCACGGCAGCAGAACCAGCACAGGGAGGAGGATGGGGCTGCAGCTCCACGCTGCGATCCAACATTAATGAGAGCTCAGCTCCGCCGGGAAGCTGATTGCCATCAAGTTTGTTTGGGAGAGAAAGCTCTGCCCTGGCGCAGCCAAGCTGGAATAGAGGTGTTGCCTGCACAAACACAGACACGCACAGAGGTCAAAGTAGCAGGAAGAGGCATTAAATAAAGCACAGACAGCTTGCTTTTTGCACACCTTGCCGTGAGAAGCCGTAAAGGCAGGGATGCACCTTCTCACCTGAAGAGCGGGGAAGAGTTTTAAGTGAATACCGGCAATGCAAAGAGTCCTGCTTTCTGCTTTCCCCCTCTCCCCCTCCCATCCCCTGCCATGGCAGCGGCACAAAGCAGCGGGTGACAGCACAGTGACAGCGGGGCTGCGGAGCTCTGCAGGCGGGCGGCCACATCCAGCACACCGAGCCCTGGCTCGGGCTCAGCGCGAAGCCACGCGCACCAGGCCCGCAGCTGATAAGGCTGTAATAGTCCTCCTTTGAGGGCCGGGGCTCCTGCGTGCTGATTACTCATTTATCACACCTGGCAGCCCTGCTGAACTATAATTACTCTTCTCTTATCCCGCTGCACTGTCATGTCCGAGAGGAGAAGAGAGGCAAAGGCTCCTGCTAATGACACATTACCCTCTTGACAAGCACTTGAAGGTTTTATTGTAAATATTCAAGATATAAAACATCTGAGATTCCCTTTTTAATTATAAAAAGCAATTTTCGGTGCCTCCTGCTCGCCTCCCCCCTCTCCAATAGTAAAGTTTAGGCACCGTTATCCTCTGCTTACTGCAAACAAACTGATTTCCTTTTGTCGCGTTAACTCATTGCTACGAGGTAACTCCGGTATCTCTGTGAAATTATCAAATGTAATGCCTGGGAAATGTGTCATTTGAACACATGCTGCTCTCCTACAAAAGTTACATTTCTACCCCGAAAGAAGGGGAAAATGTGCATTTATATTAAAAAATTAGGAAGCTGGGGGAGGAGAGAAAAATCCTGAGGTCCAAGAGCAAATGGGCAGTGCATGAGCTGCTCATTGGGCAGCACTGGGAGATGTGTCTCCTGCTGAAAGGAAAGGACTTCCATAAATTAGCATTTAAAGGCACGTTGCTTCTTACAGCAAATCCAGCCTTAATGTTTGTGGGTCTCCAGGTGGATGGCTTATTCCTGCTCCTCCCCCACTGTCACTATCAGCTGTGAGTTGGAGATTATAGAAGCTGTAAGATCCCCAGTAGAGTACAGGATCCTAAATGCACACAGGATAGCGAAGGACTAAGACCCTCTCTCATTGAAAGCATCTTTCATTTGAGAAATAACAAGAGCGTCCGTTAATATTCCAGCTCCCATAATTATAAAACTGAGCTCTGTTTTCCTCAGAAGGGAGCACAGTGATGGTTTTCGGGCTGCCCTGCAATCTCAGCATCTTACTCACAGCCCTTCCTTTGTGGACTGACAGACTGGAGCAATGACATTGGTGCACGTCTGTAACATCCATCAGCAGTGGGATGGGGGGGACCAACCAAAAACATCTAGAAAAGGCTAGCAGCCAAATATCTAATAATATGTTCAAAAGCGCCAGAAAAAAAATATCTAAATAAATAATTGACAGAGAAGAGCACCTTGGAACAAGAGTACTAAAAGCACAGATCCTAAACCTTGACAACTGCACTTGCCTCTAGTTCACCTCTAACTTGCTGGCAGAGCCAAATTATGAGATCCCAAAACTTAGAAATTTGTATGCTAAGACCTGGCTCATATTAATTTTTTCATACATCACTATTTTATCACAAAATGCTCCTTTTAGCATTTTGCACAACTCATGATTATTCCAAGGAGAATACAATATTATGTTGTTGAAATAAACTAGAGACAGGACAAAGGGAAATGGTTTGAAACTGAAAGAGGGTAGATTTAGACTAGGTATCAGGAAGAAATTCTTCACCGTGAGGGTGGTGAGCGACTGGAACAGGTTGCCTATGCCTCCCCTTCATGGAAGCATTTAAGGCCAGGCTGGATGGAGCTGTAAGCAGCTTGATCAAGAGGGAGGTGACTCTGCCTATAGCAGGGGTTTGGAACTAGGTGATCTTAAAGGTCCTTTCCAACCCAAACCATTTTATGAGTCTATGAAAAAAATGAAAAACTGCTGTACTTCTTTAAATTAGAAAATGGTAGAATAATTGTTGTCTAGATGCATAGGAGGTTAGGGACAATTTAGGATCAGACTTAAATCCAATGGCCAAATATTCTACAAGGCTCCCAAGAATTTTAAAGTTCTTAATAAGAATAACAAGAAAGCAGACCTTTAGTGTATTCTTCATACATTTTCAAGTCAAAAGCCTTCAGGTTTTAAATCTCAAATAGGACAAAAATACCAGTGAATGATTCAAGCCCTTAAAGCTGAGTGTCCATTCAACACAATTTAGCAGAAATATATTGGTATCTCATTTCAGTTTGAAGTTTTAATTTCATATGTAATCAAAATAGCTTCCTGTTGCAGTATGAAACTTATGGTTACCCAATAACCCAACCATGTTTTACTAAGTCTGTTGTTAAGGGCTGCCTGAAGTCATCCTCTGCTTACTGCCTACACCCACACAGCATCCAGCACTCTAGAAAACAAGTACAGTAGCATTCCTGGAAATCTCAGAAGCCGCTGCGCCACAGTTTTAAGCTTGAGAACACAAAAAAGCAAAAAAAAGTTACAGGAAAAAATCTGAAAACTCAAATGAATCCATATATACGAACTTACAATGCCAGACTGCTTTAACAGGGGCCTGAAAGCCAGCTTTTTTGGGGAATCCAATCAGCTGAAGGCAGGGCACTGCACAAGAGCATTCCAAACTGCAGCATCACACTTCTGGTAGCTACAATCTGCCACGTATTTTGCTTGCTTACTTATTTTTCCTGCATTCTAGGAGACATCCACAGTGGGAGGAAAGATTGTGTGTGAGGCACACAAACCATCCATCAGAAACAAGTCCTTTAGGTTCTTGTCTAGTTTGCTTAACAAGTATAATGGCACTGATGGTCATTCTGACAAGACCAGGCAGGGGGTTCCTTGTCAGGAGCAAAGTAACACATCAGTGATGGCTGGGAAGCAGCAGTACATTACGTGTTGCTGCCGAAATGGCAATCGTTTAATGAACATAAACGTTCTGCCAAGTTGACGTACAGAAGGGTAGCAAACAGGAGCAATAAAAGTCACTCAGACTTGCTCATAACAGCTCAAGGCTGTGCTTGGAGTACACACTATTTTAAAAGCAGACAGTACAGCTATTTTCTAACAGATCAGATGGATTTGTATATACTGGGCCTCAAAGTTGTTTCAAGTAATTAGAGAGAAGTTATTCAGTGCTTCTAGAGGTGAATGATTCCAATGAACCCCCAAATACCCAATCTCAACACACCGCAGTTCCTACTTGGGGCTAAAACTTAGTCGTTATCATTTCACGTACTCTTATCAAACAAAATTGCAGTGTCTGGGCTTAAAATGACCATTTTCTCCATCTTTTCATGATGATTTTAGGTTCCTAGTCTGAAGTATTAACAGTCTTGCTGAACCACAATTATTCCACTTCTATCGCTTTCTGCCTGCTTCTGTCAGAAAGCCGCAGAGCGTACAATTGCAGTGCACAGCTAACCATATAATTGATAACTCCCCAGTCTATTCACTGTGGGAATCTGTCAGTTAAAGTCTGGAGACACATTCACGTGCACACACTATGAAAATGAACTTACATAAGTCTCTCTGTGAACTAAATGCAGCCAACATTTTGATGTTTAATTGGCTGGGCCCGGTTTACCAGCGCACACGTGTATTTCAGCAGCAGCATGCTGTACTCTGGCTCTTTCTGACAGATCTATTTAGTCGAAAGGAGGTGTATTTTCCCAAGGTAATTGCTCAGAATCATGCTTCCAAAGTCAAACTGATTCAAACTTTGCTTATTCGCTCTTTGCAGACACACAAGTAGGACTATTTGAAAGCAAATGAAAAATCCATAGATCAATGTACAGAGCCTTTCCTACACAGTGCCACAGAGGGAGTCTATTTCAAACAGGGCTGGTTGTCAGAGGCAGTTACTGCCAGCATCTTTTTAAATATACATCTTTCAGAGTAATACAAGTCTTTGAGATAATGAAAGGTTTGCAACTACTATACCATTCACCAAGAAGAGATACATATACTTGAGTGAGGTATACTCCTACGCATAAGAACGTTCTTGCTAAGTATGAGGAAAAATAATTGACAATTACTCACAGCTAGTTGTGAGTATCTTTCCTGGATGTATTGCTCTAATTGATAGGGCTTGCCTGATAAAAGTGTCATTTTTAGAGACTGGTTTTGTATGTAGGCTTAATGACTTGACGTGAAAGCATCTGGAAATGGCTTCCCTACACCTGACACTGAAAACACAACCTCAAATTACTCATTTTGCTCCTCTGTGGCTCCAAGTCAACAACTTTAACAAGACTGAGATGGTATCATCACACCATGCAGACCACAGGTAAAACTAGTGCTGTACTCAGAAGAATGGACTCTTGGTCTTTCTATCGTCAAAACAAACAGCCACTCAAAATTTCCTGAGGTTAGACATGAATTTCAATATAGATAATCATGACTTGCTTTTCCTTTTTCCCTCCTAAGGACTAAAAAGAAAAGTTCTTATTTTTTTTCCAAATTATGATTCAAAACTATTTTAGTAAGTGATCAACCTGAGAAGGCTTTAATACTTGAACTGCTGAAGGAAGGATGCTGGCTTACAAAAACTTCTCACTACAGCCCGAAATGGGTGAATTGAATGGGAGAACCAAAGAGCATCTATAACCTTACTTGCACCGGCCGGCATGGCCTTGTGTTCCTGCACCATGCAGGGTGTTCACCCCACCACCCAATCTCCCCGTGCTGCCACTTTTTGTATCTGACAATTTCCAGAGGTTGTAAAATGTGGACAGAGAACACCTCCAGTTATGATGGAGGAAGGAAACAACCTCTTCTTCACTCCCTGGGTTACAATCATGTATGGATTCTTAGTTGTAGATGTTACTATTAAGTTTTCCCACCAGACCCAATCAGCCCCTGGACTTTCTAGTCTTTATATACCCAGGATATTAAAAAGATGACATTGTGTGACATCTGGAGTGACAGCAGCCCGAGCACATGGGATCAGCTGCATACTTCCAGAATAATAGTGCTTCCTTCTGACACCACTCCCAGAGTGTCCCTCCAAGCCCTTCATTTTCAAATACAATAATTACCTAAAGAACCAAGTAGAACTGCAGCTACTGGCACAAGCCTTCATCTCCTTCAACACAGTGCACTTCAAAATCATCAGGGCCTGCTTACTGCTCATGTGAACACAGAGGTATTTTTTTCCATACATTTCATTTCTCCTCTTCTGAAAATATAAGCTAATGGAAAAATATTTTTACAAGGTATTACTGCTCGTTAATTGTAAAGCTAGTGAGCATTAGTTCCAGGAGGGCACATTTTCAGTAATGATGAAAAAAGATATATAAATTACACTGCAGAGCTTCGTGGTCCATTTCTGGGCCAACCATGATTAAATTAACTAGGGAAAGACACTTGACAGTTGACTGAATCTGGGAGTCATGTGGGGATCTCACTGCACACCAGGATGTTAAACAAACCTATCTTATAATACTGGCAACACTAACGTATATTATTCAATACAGTGGGGTGCTTCGGACATTGTTAATGTTTCAGCAAATCAAAATAAATTGTCTTCATCACCATGTATGGCTCTGCTAATAAAAATGGAGTTTTTTCAAAATACATGGCCTTGACAAAATAAATTCTTTGAGTTTTCAAAGGAATAGTTTTAAAGATGGCATAGCGTGTTTGAAAGTCTCCAGCTATCACTCAGTTAATATATTTGACCCATCAAACACCCGTATTTCATCACCTGGACTGGAAAATGCTTTATTAACTGCTTTCTTGCTATATATTCCAGTATGTTTTACTGAATTCAATAAACTACTACTTTATCAATTCATTTTGTTAGCAGGCGGGTTTCTTCATTGGGACTTAATTTAATTTGATTTCACTGTAACAGCTGATGTATGGGAATATTACAAAACTAGTGTATTTCTGCATAAAAACTGCTTCTTGAAAATGGGATAAAGACATTTAGAAAGCTACGTCTGCAGCTGAATTTTTTGCCTCTAAAAAAATAAAGCTACTTGAAAGAGGAAAGTTAAGAGCAAGTTAATTGCTTAACAAACCATAAAAAAAACACATAGAAAAGAACTAAGAGAATAGGAACATTCAAGCTGGTGAAAATTCAGTACTATTTTTAATAATTGGAGTTCTTAAGGGCATAAGACTTATGCATCGTTTTAAAAGCACGTTTTGAACTTTGCAGCATAAAAATCTGTATCAATCCTTTTCTCCCCTAAAATGACAATTCCCCCTCAAAAGACTGCACGGCCCCTGAAATATTTTCAGAACTACAGAACTGATCACTCAGAGCAGAAAACTTTCATGTATGGAGCAAAACGATCAGAACAAAATCCAAAAGCCAACGAGCCCTAAACCAGAAATAAACTTGCCATTGTTACATCCTTGTGAGAACGCAGGATAACAAAAAGCTCATTGTTTTCTGTTTATCAGATTGTATGAGTTACCAATGTTTTAAAGGAATCTCTCATATCAGACAGCTTATTTCTGTAGGCTAATTTTTCATAGCTGCTTTTGCAGTGAAACCTCCAAGCTTCATGAAGATGATATTTCCTGAATAATTCTATTTTTTTTTTTTATCACCTTACTAGTCTTTTCCTAGCTGTATCCACAGGGGAATGGAAATACCCAATTGCAAACGTGACAGCGCTGACTTCTGCAAAGTAGCTTAATTACTCATTACGAGATTCCATCAACAGAAGCTCCGGTCTGTGGTTTTGTAATAAGTGCTGTTATCTTTCCTTGGATTTTCATTCCTTCACAAAGAGGGATATGGCAGCGCTTTCCACATCCACATTTTATACAGAGAGGAATGAGAGAATTTTAATGCATGAATTTGATGTCATTAACAATGCTGACAGCTGTTTAATCCCAGAGGAAACAACAGCTGAGTCCCAACTGCACCACCACAAAAAAAAAAAAAGTAAAATAAAATACATTAACTCTTCAGTGCATCTCACTGAAGGTACATTATGAATTAAATGCTTTGTGTCCTACCTGCAGTTTTTGTCAATTATTTAGTTCAAGAATCAGCAACGAATAATATAAATTACAAAAGTAAGTGTGGCTGAGGTCCTGAAAAATAACGTAGATTAGTCCAAAACTGATGTAAAATACATTTTAAATGGATTAAAAAAAGAAAAAGAAAAAGAAAATACAATGTAGGATATGCTGCAACTCTGTTACCATTTTATTTAAAATGGAACATTTAGATATGAGCCAATGACAGCAAATTTGCTTTTGTTCTCTTCTCCTCCCCCACCTCACACTACAAGGACTTTTTAAGGGTATGGAATGAAAAGGAATATATATGTAATATGTATATTTTGCATGTATATATACACATAGCTCTTATTTTATTAATATTTTTGTTGCTTATATCACCATTTCCCCATGTATCTATTTTTTGAGTTTTGCTACTTACTTCAAGACACAAGCTATAGATGATTAAGACATATCCTTGCAATCTGCAGCACTCGTGTACAGATAAAGCTTTATAAGCCTCATCTTTGGAAGGCTTCCATTCATTTAGAACACTAGACTTTAAACAGATGTCGAAAGTATTCATGTTATAAACAGCAACATTATATGAATTTAAATCTCACTCTTTGTCTGACCATCCTCCCTCTAGCAGCAGCTGCTTCCCTTCATCTGGGTGAGGGGCTGCCCGTGCAGCTCACCCGGGTGTCCCCTTTCCTGGGGATGCAGCCAGCCTGCTCCTCCCGTGTCCGATCCCTGATCCCCAGCAGGGCTCAGGGGACAGGGACGTCCGAGCTCTGGGATGTGGGATAAGCAGCATGTCAGCAGGCTGATGAACTTGAATCCCAGCATCATGTAGAATACAAAGGTCTCCCTATTAGACTTAACAAGACGACTTTGGGTGCAGTAACTGTGCTACTCAAACGCTTGATAACGAGACATATGCAGTCATATTTTCTTGCGGTTAATATGGCAGAGGGTGAGGGGAAAACAGATTTTTACCTTTTGATGTTAGGAAACAGTTCTTTCTCAATAGGGGAATATTGTGTGACAAATGTGCCAGACTTCTTTTTTTGTGGTAATATTGCTCTTTGCAAATGGCACGCATCCAATCCAATTGAATGTAATAAAATGAAACAATCTGTGCCATCTTCAATGGTTTAATCCATACCATGTTAATGAATCCTTAAACAGGCGTGCATGATGTTTTCCTGAAATACATGTAGTTATATTGTGCTCAGTATACTTGTCAGCTTGAAAATAATTTCTGCTTGAGAGACCACCTGCTATCATCCTCCAATTTAGAAGCAGTTCATATTTATTTGGAAAAGAGAAATAATAGTCAAGTAAGGAAGCAACTTATCTAACCCAAGGAAGGACAGTAAAATGGCTTGGATCCTCCCTGCACACTCAAGATATTTTTATTTATTTTCCCTTTTCTTTTCATCATTTTCTTTCCTTTTTCATACAAACTACTTCAAAAATGCTCTGGTTTATTTGTACTAACACAGAAACAGGTAAGCGTTGCTTGTTATGAGCTCCCAGTTTCGTCTAATTTGCTTTCTGATAAACTAAAATATTACAGTTGAAAATATGAACACAGTTATGGTATGGGTTTCACACATTATGGGCTTCAATACTTTGTATCATATGATTTCAAGGTATTAAATATGCTAGAAAAGCAAATATATATGTGGTGAAACACCCAAATACGCTGTGCGATTTTTTTTTTAATGTACACTCTGAACAAAACAAAGAACTGCTTCCACCCTCCAGCATTTCTGTGGTGCTGAGTAAATTCGATCAACTTTTTCCTGAATAAACATTTGAAATAAACCCTATTTTTCTCAAATGCTGTTAGTAAAAAATCCTACCAATCAATAAGCTCATGAGAAACTGCATGACCATCAAGCTACACCACATAAAGCACACGTAAAGAAAGCTCAGCCACAGAGCCCCGCAGTCAGCAAAGCCAACACCTACACAACGTGAGGCATGCGACTCGTCCAGCTGGCTGCTCGACGCCAACAGGACTAAACTGAAGCTGGATTTGAATTTGTATGTTTTTCTGGTTTGATAACACAAGTGCAAAAGGGTGAAGTTCCCCACCATGCAGGGGAATCAGAAAATTGAATTGCCATTTGTGAAACAGTAACATTAAAAAAAAAAAAAAAAGGGGGGGGGGGGGAAATGTAAAGGTTCCTTGTGTACCTATTTGTTTCTGATTATTTACAGGGAATTCTTATGAAGGAGCAATAACAACCTCCTCAGTATATTTAAAGAAGTTTGGTCAAAATGTACTATGTATACAGTGCATTTGAGGTTTTTTCTTCCTGTACACTGCAAAGAAATAATGGGCATAAAGCTCACAAAAACTTGGTTTGAACGCAATCATGTAAAAAAAAAGAAGAAAAAAAAAAAGCTTTTGCACTGCTGAGGGACTTATAACTGCTATTAGCCATTGTTATTTAACCTTAATTTCATATGGGCTTGCTACTGTTCATCTCATTGCTGTACTCGTATAACCTCTGGTTTCTTTTGCAGGAAAGCATCACCTACACGACAGCACAGGTTACAGGACTTCATGGATGTAGCTATATGGTTCTACTTCCTGAGAAGCAGAAGGTGCTCCATTTTATACCCTCATATGTGATGGCTTCACACTGATGGCTAACTCAGCTCCACTATCCTGTACTCCTCACTGCTCCTCAAAAGGGGAGGGGGAGAAAATACGATAAAAGAAAGCTCATGGGTTGAGATAAGGACAAGGAGATCACTTTGAAGGTACATAACCTTAAAGATGAAGAGAGCCAACTCTAATGTCCTGAGCAAATCCCAGCCATGAAAGATTCTGGTTTAATAACCATTATTCCTTATGGGATAACAAACCACAGCAGCAATGAGGCAGAGTCTGTGTACACTGTTGCTCTCTGATTGAACAATTTTATGACACAACAATTTTTAAACTCAGCATCCACACGTTAACTGTAATAGTTTGAGGAAAAAACCTTATTTTTTGATGCCTTTTCTTAAGATAATTATTGCTCACCTTAATAATGGGTTGCTGCCACAATATGCCTTACATCAGGTTTTCTTAACAAACCACATGGAACCATGGCAGTTGTGTTACTGCTAAGTGGCATTTCTGATGCAGCACATCTCAGTAGCCAGACCTCAGAGACTTTGCTAATTTGTTTCCTGGTGTAATTCCAAGTGTTTGTTTTGAACTGAGAAATCCTTTGTTCTGTTTTCTGTGTTTGTTATTACAGAATTCTTTTCTTTCTGTTCAAAGGTTGAGGAAGTTGTGACTATTGAATGCTCAAGCTGACAATACCTACATTTGAATGACTGGGAGTAAGGTTATTCTCACTACAGAGACTCTTCCTTTACAAACTTATGTCTCATTTTTCAGAGGCATTTAAAAAGAGTGAAATCCATGCCTCCCTTCAGCTCACTACGAAAAGCTTAAAACCACGTCTAGAGCCATCAAGAGGTAACTACTGTAATCACCACAGTGCCAAAGATACCCCAAAGATGCCCAAATTCTTTGCCAAGGGGTTACAGAGCACTACAGACAGTGGGTTTATTTTCAGTAATCAGGATTTCAAAGTAAGAGTAGAAATCATTAATTAAAACCAAACAAAAAATAAAGGAAAAAAACCAGAAAACATTTACAGAGACAATTAGAAACACGAAAATAAAGGAAAACTACTGACCAAATATTAAGAAGCTTTAATGAAGACAAGCACTCAGATACTTTTTCAGATCTCTCCAACAGTAAGAAATGGGATGGAAACCCAAAATGTGGTTTTAGTAGATTCTGATAATCTCCCCTTGCAGATGGAATTTAAAGTTAAAAAATGCTTTTGTTGTTGAAATTTTACATTTCTAGTGCTTCAGGAACAAAGTAAATAACAAATGGCATAAGCACGTGATAACATAAAGAGGACTATAGGGACATCACCAGTGGCTGAGTGCGTACTTCTTAAAAGTTTGTTCTTATTAAATGCAAACCAATTTCCCCTTCTTTCCTCAGCAAACTAAGATTCTTCTGTTCCCTTCTGTGTGCCCTGGTTTTGCTAATGCCAATAAATTCAGGAGAGTCCCATCTCAGTTCAGGAATTCTTTGAGATATCAGAGATTACTTCTGGTCAGAAGTGACAGAAAACATACTATACAAAACATTTCTTCAACAGTAATGGAATTTTTAAAGAGCACAATTCACATTATTTTAAACAGAAAAAAAAAAATAATATTAAGATCTTGATGAGAATGAGCAAAATGACAGAATACTGGCTACGATGGAAGTTCATGCTGTCAGTAGAGCTTACAAAAGGGGACAAAGATAGATGCATTAACTGTGTGGCAACCTAACAAGCTTGGTGTAAAGTCCTAAGACAAAAAGTAAAAGGACACCAAATTATAATACAACCAGTTCTGAAAAATATAGTGATTTGACTTTCAATGCTTTGATACAAATATTCATCCAAGCCTGAAATCCCTCTCGTTTAAAGATGGCAGGCTTCAGAGACTATTTCTGCAAGTCTGTAAATATTTTCAGCTTACTTTAAAACTGTGCAAAGGAATAACTTTCCAAATCAGAGGAAGTTGGCGAGTGCTGTAGGTTCTGTGAAAACGTGTTTTAAAATTATCTCAGAATCGTAAAATCTTCCCATAGAGAGTGCTTTGAAACTGCAAATTAAATATTGAGCTTCTATGAACTGTATCCATTTTTAGTGGAAGCATATATTTCCATGGGGGTTCATACCATCTTTTTTGTCTAGTTACACTAGCTAATAATGCAGTGAATTTGCAGTAATAGAGTAAATGTTATTTTGATGACATTATCTGATTAAATTAAAGATGACATTAAAAGGTCCATTTCAATGGGAATGAAAACCTCAAAAAGCAACTGTGGTTGAACATTAAGTCACCTATTCTGAGCCTTAAAAAGACTATATTTCACTCATCTAAGGATTAGTGATGGGCTGAAAAATAAGTCTGGATGATATCTGACTTTTTAAAAGATAAATCTTTGAACTACGATAAAGTATTGGATTAGGATTTTTATTTATTTATTTATTTTTTGTTACAAGGTTTTGAAATAGTATATTTGAAGCATAGTTTCAATCCACAAATAAAGGAAAGTTTCATAAGCAACACACAGATGGGCATTAAGTAAACCTGAGTGCTGGAATTGTATTTGCTGGTACACTGACAATAATACACTAGAACCATAGAGCAAAATCAAAGGTGTAATCAACAGTTACCTTCCTGGCCATGCAGGTTCACGAAAATATTGAGAATTCCACTTACATCCATACATGACACAGACAGGCCACAGAATAATATTAGTTGACTAACAAATATGGGGAGTTTTCTGGTCTATATTACTAAAAAAGTTATACAGTAAACTCCTTTTATGAGCTACCTGCTCACATACATAAATCAAGCTATTTTTTGGGAATCCCTTGACTTAAGCTTTCGAAGAGTCTAAGGAAACATTCCTGAAAAATATGACTGAGTTATGAATTATAGAGGCTCAATCTGGCAAAAGATGCAATAATAAAGGCATGCAGCATCTGGGCCCCATCCTTCTCACAAAATACCTTCCATCACCAGGAGCCACGACAGCTCTATTCTCCACAAACAAAATCATGTTCTCTGCAAAATAATAGGTTCAGGGCACACAAGTATGATACTGCAGACCAGGCAGCATCTTTTGTGGTCTGTTCCTCCTTGTGACCTTAAAGAGCCATCTATGCTCTTTAAAACACATAGTCAATGCACGTGAAGACCAACACAGAAAATCTGTTACTAGCAGCTTGCTCCAAGGTCGCGCTGCCAAAGTCCTGTTGCAGTTGTATCCTTCTACAAATACAAGTGTATTTCAGAGGACTTCTCTCTCACTAGAAATATTCATAAGCATAAATTTCCTCCCTTTGGAACACCCATTTTAGATTAGGTAATATTACTCCTATTCAGCATGCAAGGTGTGACCCACTGAAGCCAGGGAACAATGGCCTCCTGGCACCCAAGTGACAAAGGTTCAGGCCATTAGCTGAGACATGAGCAGAAACCACCCAAACTCTGTTGCTCTTGCTGAAAATACAACTTCAAGCACATTAAACTCCAAAATGAAAGCATCAGGGAATATTTGCGAGCCAGGACAACATTTACCTTCAAAACTCTTCCTGGACAAAAGCCTTTTATAAATTCCTAGGTTTGCTGTGCATTTATGAGAACACCACGCTCAAAATTCAAAAGAATTGAGGAGAATAAATTCAAGATATGAGAACCACAATAACAAACAGCTGCCCTCAGACTGCCAACAGAGAGATCTCTGTCAAAAACTGCTACTATTGAGAAAAAAAAACAACAATATTTGCAGCATTTTAAAGATTACTTTTCAATAATTATTAGTAGAGAATGACTTCTTAGTGGATACTGTTATATCGTATTCATGTTATATTGCATCACAAAAAATGCACCAGTGGTAAGAAAAAAAAAAAAAACAGGTATTTTTTGAAACTAACATGTAATTTATATATCACAAACTCTAAGGCATGAATTGTTAAGGACATCATAAATCTTGCAGTGACTACATAATTATTACATATAAAGACATTCTGTTATAGACCTTCAAAAGCACAGGCTTGTACTGTATCTACTTACTTGCTGTCAAAGATTTGCTCTTTTATTTTCTTTCTAAATTCAAGCACTAACTCAAAGTACCAAAGAACTAATCTTAAAAATGATAGCAGTTCAATCCAATAAATTGAGTCATATATTTTAATGAACCTTATGATATAAATAACATCAGCACACACATTTTCGGGTACTTTCCTCAATGAAGTAAATAGTGTAAATTTTTTCTTTCTATCACTGGGATTTTTTGGTAAAGGGTTTCCATGAGAATCACTGGACACGCTCCTCAGAAACACAGCCAGACTTTTGAAAAGGGCATCTGCATTGATGACAGTGATGATGTGCTCCAAGCATCACAGGAGTTGCAGCACAGGCCTCTAGGGCACATTGATAATGGCCCCTAGTTAATGAGCACATGGCTAGCTAAGAAGGGTAACCATGCCTCAATTAGAATTTTAACCTACAGCTGCTAATGGTAGAGCATGCATGCAAACTTTGTTATACCTATCCACATTCTAAAGTAAGCTACGTTTTAAGCACAAAAGCCTCCCAAACTGTGTTTGACAAAGAGGGGAAGTATTGCCTTAGCAGTGACCAAGAAAACGCCATCAAAAGACCACGAAAAATGCTGAAATGCAATTAGAAAAATTCTCTGAAGAATTCTCTGGATATCAGTGTAAGTTCACCACCTGACTTCGTGATTCAGAAAAATCGGCACCAGACTAAAAGAAGATACTTTGTTAGGTTACCATATGCCACAGAATCTGTGTACCATAAAACATGGTTTTAGATCAGACCACTAGCAATGGCAAGATTGCTTCTCCAGCAATTGCTGGGGAAGAAGCTTCAGAGTTCTGCTAAGTCAAAACTAAACTGGATTTTCCTTATGCTTAAAAAGCTGACAACCAACTGAGAATCATGTAAGATTTGCAAAAACAACCCCACCATGTCACCTATCTGAAGAGGGGACTTCATCTCAAATCACTTTCAGGAAGAAGCCATCGGACTCACCACTAGGTCATTTAAACTTTTTCTCCTCTGACAAAATTAGTTATCGCACCTTCATCTGTTTCTCACATTCTTGGCTACAACTGTTTTTATTAATGCACTCACCAGGTTCACTGCCCTATCACATCATTTTGCTGAATGATATCGCACATTCAAGAACACCAGTCCTTGCTCTGGCAGAGGTAATGTTTTACAGAAAACTGATATAGTCAGCACCTGAGGGGGAAATATTTGGTCTGTACAGTTCTACTGATATTCCCCGAAGGGTGATCTGAAGATATTACTATTAGTACTGCAGGTCAGAGTCAAACACCTTGCACGTCCTCCAGATGGAGTAAAACAAGGCTTGAAAAGCAGGATTAGAACAATAGAAATGTGTTCAGCTGTGAAATTAAAAGTAGGACAGCATGACATGCAACATTATGTGTTGAGCTGAGTCAAAAGCAATAATTAGGCTAAGCTAGAATATGAATATACAATCAGAGCAAGTTTGCGTTGTGCGCCCCTCACAGTCACTCCTTGTAACAAAAGCAGTTGCCTACCCAGCCCAAAGCACCTCGCTACTCTCTTCACATCCTCCATCCTATCTGTCGTGCCTGAAGTCACTTCCCAGTGCCCCATGCTCCCACCCTGCACACTGCCCTGACAGCGGGCCAGGAGGCGGCGCATGCTGAGCCAGCTTGCAGCGAGGCCACTGCCACCCAGCTGGCTGGCCACACACGCCAACTGGCACCAACCAGCTACTCAGCAGATGTAAAAGCTGAGTTATTCCTACCTTTCCTGCAGCAAGAGCACTAATTTGAGTCTGTCTTCTACATAACAGCCAGCGTTCTGTAATCTGGGAGGAACTGAGGTTTACTGAGACTTCAAACAGATTTGATTGAAACTAGTCGGATAAGTTCAAAAGTTAGTGGGAGTCACTGACTGACAAACACAGAAATCAAAGAAAAAGCCCACAAAAATGAAAAAAACTGTCATAAGAGCACGGATGTTAATAAAATAGCAGAAATGCAAGTTCCAGCATGTCAAAAAAGGTGGCAAAGGGCATACAAGTATTGTAAAATTATTTAAATAAGCATTTGCAATATGCTGTAGAACAAAAAGCACACGTACATTTACAAAGAGATGCACAATAAACTCCAACTAAATTGTCTATCCCTGTATCAATTGGACAGATCAATACAGTGGGAAAGGCATTACAACAAAGGTGTGATGACAAAAGGACCAGCACAACAGAAAGGTGCTATAAACAAAGAAAAGAAGATTGCTCACCTGTATCAGAAGATTCCAGGTTCACAGGGGAAAGCTTCATCAAGGAGGGATCTCCAGAAAGAGATCCTTCCCAGTGGCAGTCAACCCTTAAATGAGGTCTAAGAGAGGTGCAGCCAGGCTGCAGCCCTTCTGCTCACACAGCTGAATTGCCTTCACCTGTGCTCCCAGGGCTGCCTGGGTCCTTTCTCCAGGTGCTCAATCAGTGGGTCCAGCCATGACTCAACAGTTCCCATACAATCTCCCAAAAAGCCATGGATACATATTGATCAGAGAGAAACAGGTAGGCAATAACAGACTGAATATTCCTTTTAGAAAAAGTGAAACCACCCACTCCAAACCCACAAGATCTAGGTATTTAAGTTAACTACCCATTTCCCCTGCCATGTTCTGAAAAACAGCAGACTGTGCTTTCCTTTCACTTCTTTTAGCTTGTCCTTGGTCACAAAACAGTAACCTAAGAAAAAAAAATGATTTAATTGCTAGTGTTTTGTCAATGACATGATTATATATCTACTACGAGGTAAATCAACCTGAACTTTGCCAGAAAGCAATGCCCTGAAATGACTGTGAAAGCAGACTAACACATTATTTTAGGGCACTTTTTACATACTCTGCATTTGTAGATCTGATATTAGGCTTTCAACTTAGAATACAGAGCAAGTAAAAACCGTTATAAATAGTTGATAGGTGCTACATTGTTTTTTATAGTATTGAAGACTGTAGGATATGGGGCAGGCCAAATACAATACCAAGCAATGCATGGTATTATCCACTGGCTTTATTACAATGATAAGTTTTCTGATTATAGTCTATGTTTTCTGGTCTTAGCACAGACTGTCTTCTCCCATGCTACTGGTCGTAACTCTTAGAAATCTATTAACAGCTAATTCACCTCAAAAACTTGAAATTTCTGTACGGAAGCATGAAAATTAACATTCCTCAAGCAAATGTCCAGTTGGAGCAGCTGTGCTCAATGTTCTCTCAATAGAATCTTCCAAAAGAACATGGAACACCTTTTCACTCATCTGAGCTTATATTCAAAATCTTCAGTGCACTTGCCCTACAACAGATGAAGAAATTCAACTCTAAGGGAAGTAATGAATGGAGCCACGAGATGACTTCTTATAAGGTTCTTAAGATAATGGCAGTACTTCTGACTTTATTGCTTCAGGTAAATACAAAAAGTAAAAACCAAAGTGGCCTGAGAAAATACAGCGTTTATCAAATTTATCTGATTTCTCATTTCATTGAGCTTTACTCCATTTTGTTAACAGAAGGCTAATTTGCTGTGCTATGTTAAAAGTTAGTTTTAACAATTGATCAGATGTTATTGGGGTTCAGAACCCCACAAAGGCTCCTTTCTAGAGTAAATTGTCAATCTGCACTGAAATGTAGCGCTAGCATTGTCCAACAGCAATTACATTGTACTGTTATGTATGTCAGGTTTCACAGTTCAAAACTGGTTTGGAATTCTACAAAAACACTGATACTTGCAAGTATCAAAGCAAAAAGCCACTTCAAAACAAAAAAAAAAATGAGTTTCCTTAAAAATGTTATCTGTAAAACAGATTGTAAAAGTTACGGTCTGTGATTGGTGAAGGTCAGTGGAGGTAAGGAAAACTCATAACAGTAGTGTCAAAAGAAGTTAATTAAAGATGCTATTTTGATCACTGCTTGGCACTGCTCAAAGTAAACTGTTTGACTTTTGATTTAAATACGAGACAGAGTATCCCAAGGCCAGATTCTTGGGACAATACCAACCTAAATGTCTTCATAATATTCCCTCTTGCCATAAGCTGTTACTTCTCTTTGCCACAAGAATGGTACGTGAAAACAAATGAAAGATGATGTGATCCCATCTTGAGTGGGAAGTGAGCTGCATCCTGCAGTCATAACTAGGGTGGGCAGGGCCCGTGAAATCTTTTCAACAGAAGGTCCACACCAAAAAATATCTGCAGTCCTGTGGTATATGATGTAGTGTTTTATAATCAATATTCATTCATAACACTCCATAAACAGGCATTCTGTAATCCAAAAATGAATTTAAATTGCAGTTTGTTTAAAAAGTGATTTTGAGGGCAGTCAAGGACAAAGGACAGTGCTTTGAACTTCTCTACTGATTTAAGCTAACACAGTGTGGATGGCTAGCAAGCTTTTCTGTTTACCTGAAGTGTACTGAAACCTTCAATTGGCCTTTACATGATGAATCGTTAGAGAAGAGATCCCATGTCTTTGATCTAAATTAGGACAATCTCATATGCAGGACAGAATTTTATGAGGGTAGGGGCAGAAAGCTGTCACTTTCTTTTAATTTCAATAAACCACACACAGCATCTTTTAAAAATTAACTAGCTCATAAAAGTTCATCAGTCCTGAATTGTAATTAATTTCTGTATGCAGGAAGATCATTTGCCCATAGGTGTTGCTTACTCATTTAAATCAGAGTCACTGCAGCTACCGACAGTTCTATTAAAACAGTTCCTGTGAAACCTATCTTTATTTCACAACTTAAAACACTGAGGCATTAAAACAAAAAGGTGATACCCATATACTATCACAAAACTGCTGTCTGCCATTCATTGAGGTGCTGAGTAGAATAGTACATTGGAAATTCTTTATCTCAACTACATTGTAAAGATACACAAAAGCCCAACAGTAGAGTGGAGACAAAATCCACAGAGTGTCCTCAGAATGGATGTGGGGGGAAAAAAAGAAAAGAATAAATGTGCTACATCTACATCAAAACAGGGGTGACAATACCTGTCTCTGTCTATCCAGGAGAACCATTTCTATCCATTATGTATAGTACTGTTCAATACCTCAGCTCAGCTACAAAAGCAATTCTTCTGCCATAATGACACACTGAACATTATTACATATCAAGTCTTTTAAGAAATACACAGACAAAAGTTTCCATTACTTCCCACAGAAACACTGCCTGTGTTCCTATGCACTAGGGGGACAGAGCACGTGTTTCTTCAGCCAGCGTGAACTTGTGTTTACTCAGAAGCAAATAAAATGTGGCACATTGGTAGATTGCATGCTACTTACAGCTTTAATACACTTTTTTTTTTTTTTTTTTTTGCATGATTGATAAAATGCCTGTTCTCCCCTTCCCAGCATCTCTCTGCCAAGTGAAGACACAAGCAGTGCTCCAGTCCCCACTGCAGCAGCAGCAGGACCAGGAAAGCTTACACTCCTGCTAACAGTTTCTCTGGCCTCAGCAAAATACATTTTCACTATCACAGGGATGTGTTCTCCTAAACCCTGTGGAAATTCAACATCTCAAATGCCAAGCCTTCAGATTCAGGATTCAGATACCCATGCATGTAACCGGAGCCTCACAACTCAAAAGTTCAAAGCTTTCGTATCTTTCCAAACCGGATCCAAGCAGGGCTCATTACATCTAAATAACAGTGTCTGCAGAAATTTCAGGAATAAATAGTGAGTTTGACCTTGACTTGCTCTCTCAGTTTCCACTGCAGAGGAAACTCTGAGCTTCGTGTTGGCAGCGATTGGCTTCTCTCATCTAAGCGCCAGTCTTAATAAAAGATTTTGTAAGAGAGAAAATAATGGTAATGGCTAAAAGGAAATAATACATCTCACTCAATCTTCTCTAGATTACAAATTAATAATACCACTTCCTTTGTCATTTTAATGCAAACTACATATAAAAACATTTAGATCCTAAAAACATATTTGAAGTGTAAGAAACATCATCCTGCCTTGCTGTGCACCCACGCGTTGTTTTGAACTTGGCATGCTTGTAGCAGGGTATAAAAGTATGGAACGGGGCAAGAAAAGAAATGTATTTTAATGCAGATGCACAGGGAGGCAGAATTAACTTGATGCAGAGAAACATGTACTATCTGAACCTTTGAGTTCTGAGCTTTTCCAAATAAAAATTCTTTAATGCATATATACTCATTCCTAGATAATGCTTAGAATTTAACATACACTTCAATACTCCATTGATACTTTTCTTCCTAGTCTTAAACGCAGGCAATTTTGCTTCACTACCATCACCTTTATCTTCCTATCATTTCTGGTCAAAACACACTTCCAAAAATCCATGCCTTTCTCTTTGTCTCTTTACAGGTAATGACAAGGTGCTATCGCACATTTCCGAAAGTTTCTCTTCCAGAGCAAACTGATCATTTTAAAGTATCCCCACAAATATCACCATATCACTATAATAAATGTCGACTTTTTAGATCAAGCTAGTTACAGGTTTAATGGAGATATGCATCAGACTCAGAGGTAAAATTATTGCAATACTGGGTTGTGAAAACACAGCAAAATTACCAAGAACAGAAAAAGAGCTCTCTTCATGCCTGGTACAATATATAGACATTGGTGAGTTCAAAAGGCATCAGACAGCTTTATTAATATGGGACAAACTGGGTCTTTCAGTTTAAGGGGTAAAAATACCCATCACACAGCAGTGACCCACCAGCCACAAAAATAAAATCTTTTGTCTATTCTTCGACTATTCTTCCCAGTTGATCTCCTGCTACATAATGAGGCAAAGAATGTCCTCCAATAAGGGGCATGTGTAAGAAGTAGTTGGCTTCATACCCATACTAGAAAACTAAAGCTCAGCATTCACCTCCACAGCTAAACAAAGTTAAAAATTCATATTGCAAAGTTTTTTTCTGAAATTTTATTCCGACTTTTCCTGTAATTGTAACATAAAAAGCCCTAATTATTTGAGAAGAACAAATGCAAGCAGACGATCTACATCCCCTACCCCAAGATCACATTGCGGAGGATGCAAATACAATCTATGGCAGGAATAACAAATGCTTTATTTTCCAAGTGCTCTCCCATGATTTATGAAAGGTGTACCTCACTGTGGGAAGATAATGCCATTTGAAATGGTCCATTTCATAAATCTATCCTCCTCATCCCTAGCCGCATACAGGACTACTATGAGCTCCTGAATCCAATAACATTTTCATCCTCTATTGAAAAAAAAAAAAAAAGGACTTTGGTTGGAGTGAGGTAATGATGCAGTTATAGAGGAGCAGCGGCTAAAGCTCGGTCTCGGGGGCTTTCGTTGGCAGCTCCATGTAGCTGCAAAGGAGAGGAAACTAGTATAAACAGAAAGAAGAAATAATCAACATACACAACATCCCTTATGTCCTTTTAGTTCTAGTGGCATTAATTATAACGTGTGCCTAATCTTCTGTTTGAGCACATAACCAAATGTTTTGCCTGAATTTTCTCTTCATCCCGCAACAGATTTATCACTGGGAACCCAGCTATTTCCTATTCATCTGTTCACCAGCACACTGTATCTGCTTGTCTATCTATCCGCAAGAACAACTTCAGAATGTTTTGCTTTGCCAAATGTGGTGATTGCTGTAGACAGGGAATAATCATAAACATAGCTGAAATTCACAGTATTGCTTTTTTGTTTTTTTTTAATGTTTCAAACAATGGCAGAGGTTAGAGAGGAAAATAGTTACTATCCTCAATTATTATGGAAAGGGCTTGAGCTGGGACTGAAAACTGTTAGAAGCAGCACTCCGAGAACAAGAATACATGGGGACAAAACATGAGATGAAGATGTTTCTGGGAGCAGTTGACATGTAAATGCAGCTGACAGAAACATTTAAAAGGTTTGATATTATCATTACTATTTAAGAAAAAGGAGCTGGAAGCACCACACGTTTCTCATATTGTTTCTGAGAAGTTAGTTTTCCAACTCATCTTTGTCATCTTTGACACTGAACAGTACCAAAGCAAATATTATCAAAGAAAATTAGACATATATCAGTCACATATTTACAGATAGCAGCATCGTTTATGGTTTTGTTAAGAGTTGGAAGGTCTACACTGGACTGGCATTATGTTCACAGATTTCATGAGTAAATTTTGGCAGATTTATTACGCTACTGAAGTGAAAATTAGTATGAATTTCTCTCTAAGCATTTTAAGCAGTGGCATTTTTCTACACTCTACTATCCAAGGTTTCATAGTCTGATGAATGGTCTTTGCAAAACAAAATATTTCCATGGCTTTGGTAAGAACTTTACAAAATATATACATGTTTTGAACTGTCACTCTGAGATCTTAATTTACATACTTTGACTTGTGCATGAAAAGCAATTTCAAGGTCAGCTTCTGTGAAGAAATACTGGGTAACTCCATTAAAAGTCTACTGGCACTTTGCATATTTATTTTTCTTCCCTATAGTATTCATGGGATCTCATAAACCAGGATAAACAAACATCAGAGGTCATTTTGGGTGTGTGATGTATTTCTGCACGCAGCACGAAGGTATACTGCAAATACCAGGTTGCCTCAATCAACATTTGAGATGTCGGGAAAGAATTCTCTTGCCTATCCTGGTTCCTATGGACACTCACAGAGATCTCTGCACACCCATTTCATGAGAAATGCTTCCCCATTATGAACTGCAGGCCAAGGTCAGGCCTTCCCTTTTGGGCACTGTTTTAAGTTTGGATGGGGTTCCTAGTTACCCTGTATCTTAGTTCAAGTCTTGAATGCAAATGCCACCTTGGTCCCCCTGAACAGCACATTCCAGTCCTTAAAGACAGATTTCATGTTCATGATCACATTTTCTCTTAATTGCAGTCATGATGGATACCTACCAACAGGTTTACGGCCCCGAGGAGCAATGGTGGGGATAAGAGGTGCATAGCGAAGGGCAGTAATTCATCAGTACTAATAACTCCCTATTGTCCAAATTAGTGAGCTCTGGTAAACTTTGTCTCCTTTTTGACCGAGTCAAGACGATGAAAGGGTGGCCCACAATTTGGCACAGAACAAGCATGAGAGAACGAGTGAGCTGAGAATCAATACAAACAAAATAGAGGTGACATTAATCGCTTGGAGCACTAATAGACCAAGTGAGAGTAGAGACTAGCTTAGTTTTGAAAACCAGGGGTGCTTGCCTGCCTTTTGTGATCCAGTTTTGCTAATGTGGCCACAACCACAGCTTTTAGCGGCTGAACAGCCTAAAACCAGCACAGAAGGTCTCCCTGTGCTAATGGGCAGGGGGTGAAGGCAGCATCAGGCACCCCGGAATGAAAGGGATAAATTGGTTGTACAGTGTTTGTGTCCCACCATTATCAATTTTTGGCATGGTGCACTATGGCTGTTACGGACTCACTATAGCCATTCTAAAATTTGAAAGAAAAAACAACAAACAAACACCAGAAGTGCATCCAAAGCCTAAATGTATAAAACTTCAGTTTTAAGAGCTTTTAGTCAGGATGAATCACACTTAGACCACAGCTTCAATATTTTTCTTTCAGGAAGATCAGTGATTCCATGAGCCTTCATGCTTCTGGAAGAATAATAAAATAAACCTCTATAGGAAATTTCTCCGCCAGCAAGACCAAGCTTGGAGCCTTAGCACTTGTAAATGGCCTCTGAGAGCCCCCTGTAGTTACTGAAGGGGAGAGTCTGAAGTAGTCTCATTACTCTTCCTCAAGATGTTTACCTTCGCTAATGAAATCAGCTGGCAGTGCTTTAGTTAAGTTTTGATAGCAAAGCGTAGGCTCTCTGTAGCCACACTGCTTGGGCCTCAGCTCACCCTCCTCTCTAACATTGGTAGTATATTTATTTTAACATTCGACAATATCTACCAGATTTTAGAGAGCTTGTTTAACGGTCTTTTCCAAAATCTTCCATTCATTTCTTTAGTTTCTTGCTTTCTCTCCCTTTTTCTTCTCAAAATAAATTACAGTTATAAAAACAAAGCCAGCAGAAGGGAAAATATTCAGTACCTAGAAACTGAAAATTTCAGTATTTGCTTTTTATGGGGCACTGGAGTCTCCTAAAATACAGAACTGCTAGAAAACTTAATTGCTGAGGACAAAAAAAGTTCACTCAATGGCTATGCAAATACACTACGGTTATGAATAGCTTTGAAAAATAATTTAAATACTTGTGTTTCAATTTATGGTCCTAAAATGCCTGAAAAACACATTCCTTCTTTTTAAATGGATTTTTTTAAGTGAGTCTTAAATACACTTTGATTATTTTCATTCTTGACATTATGCCTACTCAGGTATTTTGTACAGCAATTTGAAAGCAGAAAGGCAATTCCTAGCCATACCAACAGGTATATATTGATTTAACAAACACCTCCTCTTAAAGATGCACTTTCTTCTTTTCTTTCACAGAAAAGAAAATGTGAATTTAAACCGAATAAAGCCAAAAGCTAAAACACATTGTCTATAATGATTTCTTTGATGGGGAAAGCTCAGGTTCAAGTTCATTATCTTGGTATTTTCAGAGGAGCTTGCCTGCAGCTCTTAGGAACAACATTTAACCGAATTTTATATGTGAACATTAAAGAAACAGTAATGCACAGGTATAAAGTAAGTGATCAAACTGAAAGTAAAGTGTACAGCTTTCTTCCCGTTAGCCTACACTGTTATTATCTTTTCAGAAGATGTCAAAACCTTTTCTCGGGATTTCTCATTTTTCATACATTTTGGAAGTCAGTACAATTACTTTAACAGCTCTCTATAGCACTAAGACATCTGTAGCCAAATCCGTTATTTACTTCAAAGCGAGAAGATTCTGAAGGCAGAAAGAATCGACAGGCAGAAGCAGAGGTCCAGAGACACTGCTATTAAATTTCTGGGCTTAATGAAACACAAATATAGAGAATATCTTATAGAAATCTGTATATGCAGAGGATAAAATGCATTTGTAGGCATATAAACAGCATAACACCAGAGGTCAGAGCGATTAGCATTCTCTTTTCAATTCCTGACTTGAGCTTTAGTGTAAAACAAACTGGAATGCACATACCTACAGTCATTACATTATTTCATCCAAGCCTGAACACTGACTCAATTTCAGGCACATCCCCCTGATCTCTTAAAACTGGGACTTGCATGAAAAGTAGTCTGAAGCATAAGCCAGGAAAGCACACACACCAGCATCTAGTCCTCACTTGAAAGGTGGTGAAAGGCACGCATACTGTGCTGTAAAGGGAACTTGAAGGTACACAAAGGGCAGGACCATAGAAACCTGCTTGGAAATGGGACACAAAAGTCACCACAGCCCCGCGGCTGCCATAATTTATGTCTCAAACATTTATGTGCATCCCCCCCTTTCCCTCCTCCTTCCCCTTCTGCTCTTAAATTTTTCAGCTCATCAAGAAAACAAAATAACTTACTCCTCTTGTAGAGCCCCTCCTGGACTCATAGTGGCACAGTTAAGAGTATGTCAATGTCCCACTCTGAAACTGCACTTTCAAAGGGCTTTAAAACAAATAATAACAAGCTAGGGAAAGAGGCAAAAAAAGCCATCTTTCCAAGGATCAAATTTAAAACATTTTACAAGAGTCAAAGCTTTACGTTGACAAAGAAAGTATCAGAACACAGTCCTGGAAGCACAGAGAAGCACTGCACCATCATTTATCCCAAGGCTGAAATGGCCAGAGGGAAAGGGACATTCAGGTGCTCTAAGGTTGTAGGCTGGAGAGTTGGGGGGAATTGTTTTGTTTGTGAAATCAGGGTGGCAACAAGATACAGCTGGAGATGGCTGCTTCATGAAAACCATGCAGTCCTGCAGGACATGGAACAGAGCCACCACTTCCCAGCCTCCTTGAGCTGACTGAGCTGTGCCAAATCCAGATCTTCCTCTGGGAGCTGTGCCATTAGTTTGATTACTAATGCAGTGCTTTGTGGATGTGCGTTCTGATTCAAAGAAGTAAAGCCTGCATGATTGTGTTAAACTAAAGGAAGTATAAAGAAAGGTGACAGTCACCGTGATCGTGCAGAGCTTTGAAAAATGGACAGAACTCATGGAGGTTTGTGGCACATCTTAAAGGACTGAGCTGTATATAGATGCGTGTTTCCATGTCAGATGTGCCAGAAGAGCAAATACAGTGGTATTTATTCTGTATTTTCTTTAATGTTAGCTGCTTTTACATTAATGTAATTATTGTAAAAAGGCTACAGCTATTGATACACAAGTTGAACATCAACCCAAGCGATGTTATCCAGCTCTATCACTTATAAACTGGTATCCAAGATACTGAAATAGATAATTAAAATAACACACCTGGACCTTTGATAATTTGTGATCCCACTGTTCAGACCCCTTATCATCTATGATACATTTACAGCATTTTCATCTCAATATCACTGTAGTTACTTAGTGAACAGAGACATTCCCTTTCAACAGGGATAGCAGAATACACTTTTACTGTGTTTTACTGCAGCTAAAAAAGGAAACAAAATCTTGGACACAGTTTATCAAGCTTAACCATAGCCTAATAACAAAGCAAGCAAAGTGGAAAAAGCATATGTTTGCATCCCACCACGCACTGCCACACTTTAAAAAACAGCCTTCTTAGGACTGTCAAAGAGTATTCAGCAATGTGCACCAGCATGCAAAATAAGCCATGGACTCAGGAATATTCTTCACTCTTCTAAACCACAAAAATTTAATTAGACACAAAATTAGCTGGGAAATTTTTTTCTCCTGCTTTGTTTCTGTGTTCAGAGTTCAGCTCCTGGTGACATCTGTCAGGTCAGGAATAAGCAAGTTTCTAACCTTCATGATCCAGGGAGGGAGCTGCAGTGCAGCCAGACACAGAAACACAAACCTGAGGAACAACACTTCTGAGTAACACCACAGCAGCACCACCTTCCTGCACGCAATTCTTTCTAGTGACAACATCATACATAGAGTTGGGTACCTCTGAAATTAACAAGCAGCTGTACCTCCTCCAGCTGCAACTGATGGGCAGCTCTGCCACCTTGGATGCCACTCATCCCATCCTCCTCTCAGGTGGGGCACATCCATATTATCAAACAACATGTGTAACAGCACAGTAGGTCCAGCATTCAGATGATAAGGACATCTTCCACGCTGTGCTTTCAGAGATCTGCATGCCTTCAGAAAGGCTCAGAAATGCTGATGTGCAGGGGAGAATGGGAGCTCAACACCTACACCACCAGTGAGAGTTGCTGTGAAGGTATCAGCAAAACTTTGCTTTGAAAGTGCAAACAGTACAGCTGCTAAAAGCATTAACTCTTACTTCAGCAAGGGAGAGTGCAGGAGTTGGTGAGAGTGAAGCATTGATAAGAAAGGTCAAACAAATAGAAGCGTTGTGAGAATTTGGGAATACAACTCATGGATCTGACACACAGCTGCAAGGAATGATTAAGATAAAAATATTTCACAGATTTGTACGGTACTCAATTTTGCTGAAGGGATATTAGGAATCTGAGCTGGAAGAGACGCTTTACAGAGCCAAACACATGCTAACCATTGCAAACACTGCTGACAACTACTTCATTCCTAGAAGGATCAGTTTATTCTTCCTTTATCAGATTTGCCTTCCAAGTCTCCTCAGAGGAAAAGCACTGATACGGCAGCCTCAACTTTAAAAAAGACAAGCAAACAGAACAATGCACCCATTCTTCTGGCCCTATGCCCTGGAAAGATCACCAGTGTCACCCTCTGTTGCCTGAGGTCTTCTAGTACCTTAGTTGGAATGAATGGTTTGATACCAAAATGGACATACTTTGTTTGCTCTGTCAGCTCTGCACAATGCAGAAGAACAATCAAAATATCCTAAACAACAGAAATAGCTATTTAGTGATAAACCAGAGCTCTCAGCAGCAGTGTTAATCACTGAAGAAAAGCAGTTAAACAAATGAGGGTGTTTTCCCTTCCTGCATGTAACTGTTTTGACACAGCACATTTTTGCAAAAAGTAGCATCCTTCCTGCAGAGCTTAATTCATTGTCTGAAAAAAGGTCTGAAAAAAGATGAAAGGTTTGCAAACAAACACACAGGCCACACCAGACATAATCCCACAAAGATTACTGAAATGCTTTCTTCTATTGCTAAAAAGCATTAAGTGGAGATTAATGTTACATTTGGCTGGAAACATGACCAATTTGTCTAGATGTAGTGGTTGCCAACCAAATTTAGAAATCTGGATGAAGACAAAAGAAGAAAGGAAGGGGCACAAGGAGGAGAATATGAAAGAGACTGAGAACAGGTATGAAGAAAAACGCTTTCCCCCACAACTGAATAGCACCAACAACATGAAACAAAAGTAGAACATGTTCACTCTAACTGAGGACAACGCTACCATGGTTTGAAAGTCAGCAAAGAGTAATTGTACATGCTTTTGTTAATACATTCCACTAGGATTTCTCTGAGCACTAGAAACTGCTCACTGGTTTTGCATAATAAAGCCAACCTGAGATCAGACACAACAAAACTTCATTATTCCCACATGTATTTCAGTAAAGAAGTCAGAAAGTGCTCTTTGGAGTTACTATCATAATCAGCATAGAAGGATTTACGGATGTAATAAAGCTACAAGAAAGCAAGACTGACATCATCTCTCCTTCATTTTCTTCCTAGAACAACTAATTTTTGAAGGAGAACTCACAAAGATTAGTGGGACAGAGACCTCATCAGAACCGAGACTTTTAACGGGTCTTTTCATTTACAATTCTGTCAGATTTGCTGAGTTCTTGGAATACAGCCGATATGCTCTAAATCAGTGCTCTGAGGAAAATTGCAAATAACTTTTCAAGGCCAAACAAAATTTACTTACGCATCTCATGCCCAAAAGGCCTTTTGATGTTAAAACCTACCTGGGATGGGAACTGTCCTGAATCCTTTTGTATCAAGCACAAAACAGCCTTTCCATTAACTAATTCCCCTCAGATTTAGGTATCTAGGACTCTAGGAAGTATTCGGCCCTGGGAAGTAAGGATGAGAAAGGACATGTACACAAAACAAATGCTTTTACTCAAGTCTGTTCCACTTTTCTCCAAATTGGCACTTCACCAAGCAGGGAATAGCATCATATTTTTATTTTTTTCATTAAACATATGCTTTGGCTCCTGATACCAAGGGAATATTTCCTATTATGAGAAAGGTGGAATTTCTTTAATCTCCTCCTGTTGAAGTAAGCAGTCACCTCACAGCACCAGGTGGAATTTATTTCAGTAGGCTAACAATACTCATTTCCTTACCCCTGTGTTCCTTTTCACTTCAGGAGTCTATGCACAGATTTCTCTGAAATGTAGTTCATTTTAAGCATAAGGAGGGAAGAGGAGGAACAGACGAACTTATCTCACCAGAAAATCTCTATAAAGGCATGAGTCCCTGAAGAAGGGAGGCTTTATGCTTGTAATTTCATTCAATATTTCCTTTCAAATATTTGAATAATGGGCTTTACAGAATGTCTTTCTGATACTAACTGAACTTTATAACTAATAAAACCCTCTTATACTGAGCTTTTTAACTTACATCTAGAATCCACAGAGCGTCTTTCATAAATAACAACCTTAGCTAATTATACATAGTAAATAACCTCAGCTTTCAAGCCTCCCCATATATCATTTTGCTAAATATTAATCACAGCTTTAAGCTGTCTAACAAGCTCCTAAAAGCATGACATTACCGGAGAGATCCCCCCCCTCTCAGAATTCTCAAACTATCCATCAAAACCCCTTCCATAAATAGGGCTGATTAAAACTTCCTGCTATGGCCTTCTACTCATTCATACACAGGTTCTCCGTTTCCCAGGCAGATGAGCCATTTACACAGAGCTCATCTTTAAGAGGACAGAGTGCTGTCAGCCTCCAGGTAGCCATTACCCACAGTTTAATGCAGTATGGCTGAGCTCGAGCAGGCAGAACGTACGGCACTAACTCAGATCTCCTCTTTCTTAATTAGGACTTGAAACAATAGGTGGGGAAAAATCAGGGCCAACCACTATTATGTATTAGCTTTCATTTCCGTGCATTGATTGAGCTTATGTTGTTTCATGTGTGTGATGAAAGGGCAAATCAAAACCCATTTCTCTTTCTTGTCAATTCTCTCTCTTTTTCAACTATTTATCTTTGTATTGTATTGCGGCAACAGATGGCACATTAAAAATAAATTCACTTTTTGGGAACTGTGTACTGTGCAGCTTATTCTTACCATATAAAATGACTATGTAATTAAATTCCTGTTGGAAAGGTAACTATAAAATATAGTGACGTGACTCCTGCTTAATAAAGAACAAGAAATGTTATGATAGAAGCATTTGGGGAAGAATACAGGTTTTTCTGGCCTCCAGATTTCCATATCTTAACTGAGTTCCTGGCCTAATAAAAAAATAACAATTAATTTATTGATATAGACGCATCACTGCATTTAGTTTTCCTTCCAATTTTCCTGGAGGAACTGGTTTTAAGTGTTCTTTCTCTACATTAGTTTCTTCATGGTGTGTTTACAAACAAATCTCTCAGCAGGATTCACTAGATATTCATTCTTTAAATAATAGTTCCCAATAAATTCAAATAATATCACTGTCAGCAAGCACCATATAGTGGCTCAATTTACATATAACGCTTTCAACATCTATTTAGTAGGTGCTTGGAAAATACAACCTCCCAGTCACATAAGAAAATATTTACAATTGTAAGTTCATCGTATTTTAAATCTTACTGCAAGGTCTGCACATGATGTGCACCAAACCAGGATCACACAGGGTAAATAAGCCTCCTTCACCTGCTTCAACGTGTGTTTGCCATGTAAACAGAAAACAGCAGGTCAAAATCCTTCAAAGCACAGTCTCTAATTCACTGACGACTAATCGATAGGAGAAGTGTAGGAATATCAGTTTTATACACCCAGAAAAAACAGCAGCATAAAATACGTTCCTTTCCTATGATCTACAGCACCCAACAAACACAGCAGTAATCATTAGCAGCCTGTAGGAAATAAGACCGCGTGTAGTAGGAGGGACAGGTCATAGTTAAGCTGTTCTTTTTATTAATCATTGTTATAAGAAGGGAAAGAAGAAATATTAAATTTCCATCCTTATAAAATTTAGCCATTACTTTTCAAACTTGGTTTGGAGCCACTCTTTGACATAGCAAGAACACACAGAGCATGGAGAAACCAGCAATAAACCACCATGTGATCAGATGGTGCCCAATAGGATGTGAGTTTCCTAAGAAAAAGTTGCAGTTCCACAACCTTTGTGTTCTCTGTTTTTCTACTGTAGACCACCTTTTTTTTTTATGCAGAAAATAATTTACTCTTTAATAAATTTAAACACCATAGCATCTTCACTTTTAAAGCCAAACCAAACAGTATCTTCAACTACCTTATAATATTCTGTTAAGAGAAGGAGCTAATCATCACTGAGAAAAACCAATGGCAATTTTATGTTCCCCCAAGGTGATTTAAAAAAACCCACCTTATCCCTGCCTCTCAGAGTTTAGAATATTGAGATTTGAGTTATTTTCTAAAAGCATTGTTAGAAATTCACTTTGCCAACGTGAAAGATGATATTTAAACCGCTGTAACTTGGCCCAGTCAAAAGCAATTTGCAGGAGGACGCTGAAAAGCAAATATATACATACAAGGGACAGGCCTGCTAACACATTAAACACAGTCACACAAGAGCTTGACAGTTCCTCTCTCAAAATAAATATATTTGAAAGTAAATAGATACCCCTGTTCAGCCAGGCTGCATTTAGCATCTCTGCTTTCCTTCCTCCCACCCCCACAACTGTGTGTCAAATGTGTTTTCATCCCCTTGTTTGTCTGTCTCCCCTAATCAGGACTCTGTTGTTGTACTGAGTGAGTCGGGGCATTTAGTGGAAATCAAGATGGATTTAGTTTGGAATTAAGTAGATTCCCGTGACAGGAAATATTAAGAGATGATGGATGTCTGACAAATATTTATATAAAAAAAAAATCGACTCCCATTTCAGAAAGCAGTCTGCAAAGCTAGATTTATGAAGCTGAACTTTAAACTAAAAGGAACATATTTTTCCAGGCTCTACGTATTAGCAATATTGCGTTTAATTTAGAGATTAAATAAATGCTGTAGTTTGAGGGCAGCCCACAAGAGCTGAGATGCTGCACGTAGGCAAGCTTACAGTTTTGAAGCTATGAAATATGTCTCCTGTTTTGACACTATTGTAATAGCATAGCTGTTCACTTTCCTTGTTTCCATGGGGTTTATGGTCCATAAAGTTTAATAACAATCTTAACAGCTGAACACGCGTCTCTGGGAGGCTGCTGTATGAAACAGGATCTGAATTTTACCTGTGTAATTTTTAGTGGCAGCACATGCCCTCTGCTCACTGCATGTGCCCACACCATTAAAGAAGGCACCAAGCAGTCCCTGACTCACCTTGGAAAAAGAGGTCATGAACCACCTCAGCCTTCAGGAGGGGAATGAAAGGAACTCAAAGAGCCAGTTCAGCTTCTGAAATCACCACATTTCAGAAAAAAGAAAGAAAACAGTTGACCAATACGTCCTGTGAGAGAAACATCCAGGAGCACCCACAAACAGCAGTGGCTTTCTTTCTTCTGGACTGGTTCTAAAATACACTGTGGGGTGCAAGAAGACTTTCTGCACAAGGCAAGCCGATCAATCTGTGACTTGGATCACAAAGTTGAGTTTGTTCAGAAATCCTGTAAGAGTGTAACACTTAAACAACACTTAACCTGAGATCTTCCGGACTTCTCTGCTGGAAAATTTTGAGTTACATCAATAACTGATTACAGGAACCCTTCTTGGAAGGGAGACCACCTATCATCCTCAGTGTGAGGTTTTGACTTCAGTTTTTGTTAATTCAGGATTGCTCTAGATAACATGCTCTAATATTAAAGAGAGAAACATTCAACATCTGAATTTGGATTTGCATAACTATTTATAACAAGAAACTCTACATAAGTACAAAATATTAAACACCTTCTCCCCCCTTTTTAAATAATTGAATAGATTTCAATTTGATTGTGTCTCTAACATTTCACCTGATCATGTTTTTTCAATGTTTGACACATCAAGTAATATCAGAGTAAATCTACCTAAAATATTTACAATTACTTGCAAGATACTTTCACATGAACCAGTAAATTGAAACTTCCTCTCAGAGGAGAGACATAAAAAAGTCATTTTTATGGTGGTTACTGTAATTTTAATAGGCAATTTCATAGGTAAACAGAAGTGCTTGATCTCCATTCACCACTGTATAACAGGCTGTGCTGCATATCTAATGGCATCACGTGGATTTGTGTACAAAATGAACAAGAATTATAAATGTCTCCTTCTGTGATTTAAACTACACAGTTTTATGTACCTCAGCTACAGTGCCTAAGAAGAAAACACAACACATGTTTATATTGTACAAATAGACAGCCTACTTCCTTTGGGAATAAAATTTTAAGAAGGAAATGCTTCAGGTTGGCATTAAAGCAGATGTTCAGCAGAAGGAGCTGTGCACACATTCACAGAGTAGCCTCTATCCAAGCTAGTTCATTGAAATGTATGCATGCTCAAAAAGGTCCGAAATTTGTGTGGGCAAATGACACTTTCATGACTGGAGTAGATTAATAGAGTAATAGATTTGAAGGCTAGAAGGGATCATTATGATCATCTACTATGACCTTCTGTTTAACAGAATTTAGCCAAGGGATTCCCGCATCAAGCCCATGGCTCATAACTTCTGGTTGAGCTACAACCGGTATCTTTTAGAAAGACACTCAATTTTGATTTAAAGACTTCAAGTGATGGAAAAGTCTCTGCCTTCCTAGGCAAGCTGTTACAGAGCTAATTACACTGCTGTTACACTGATCGTGAGGAGAGTCTTCAACAATCAAATAATGTTTTAATGCAGCCTGATCGAGTGGGTGGCAACCCTGTCCAAGGCAGGTTGGAACTAGGTGATCTCAGCGACCCTTCTAACCTAAGTCATTCTATGATTCTGTCATGGTAACATTAATAACAATACAGCAACGATCCCACTTGGAGAACAAAAAAAAACCAAACCGTGATAGCTTTCTCTTTCTTACATATGCTCACTGACATAGGTACACCTAAAAGAAAAGGGTGAAATAAAAAAAATGATGCAAATGTGCCAATTTTAATTATACTTATCCATGTTTACTAAACTGTAAAAATAAAAAGTTAGCACAGAATAGATCTGTTGGTTTTTGTGGTGGTGGTTTTCCACGGTTCTTGTTTGTTTCTTTTTGCCACGTTGTCTTAATGCAACATTTCAGGGGAACAGCAGGAATTCATGGGAAATAATGTACTCACCCAAATCATGCTACCTAACACGGGTCCCCAGACACGTTAGAGAAGCCTTCAGGTTTTTAACGTACTATACATTCCTGATCTGTGCACATACAGATGGGGGCTACAATGCTGCAGGCTGCCAGCTACAGAGCATCTGAAAGCTCTCTAATACTACAGAAATCCTCAGCTGCTTGTCAGGACATTTTTATGGAAAGCGAGATGAGGTTCTGGCCCCATCGTTCAGTTACAGTTGGCCATAACTCAATTTCTCACAAATAGCAATTTTGGCATGTTCTTGGGTTTCTCTCTCTTGTACAACTGTGATTGATGCAGTGGGAATAATAAATTACCATGCTATTACATGACAACACAAATCTCAATGTTGTATGTGCAGAACTACGTAGTAATTCCAAAAGTAATGCTTTCTATTTATTTCCATGGAAACTACAACAGATACAAAGAGAACAATAACGCTACTCCACAGAGCTAATTACCAGCTACAAGGCATTATTTTGCATGTTATGCCAATAAAAAACTGCACCAGGTAACGCGCCGTGGCCACTGCCTCACTGTGCTCACATCTAGTTTGGTCTCCATAAATGTCCAGCAACCATGAATGAATGCCAATGGGGTGCAACCTTTTTTTCTTTCAAATGGAGGAGTTCAATTTCACACCTTTGCTCCATATACACTTCCATGTCAGACGCCACTGTGTCAGACTGCCCCTCTGCTGCTATCTGTCACATGGCAACAAAATGGAATGGAGTACAGGGGGGAAAGTTCAATTTCTACTGCCATGCTACCAACATCTGTCTGACATAACGGGCCAACTTAACAAAATAGGAGGCATTACTTTCAGAGCAGCCCTTGGCTGCTTTTTTCATTGCATTTCTGCAGGCTAGAATCTAATATATTTACACTGATTAGTACTGGACTACTGAATGTGAGACTGAGAATTCAAGGAGCAACAGGCTGCAGTTATGAATAGGGTTGATGACTTTTTCTGTAAAATGAACCCCTAGTCATACGTAGTTAGAATAATTCTCATACATGTCAGGTATATATTGCAATAAAACTGAGAATATGGGGTTTGGAGGAACATCCACAAATGCTGCTTTTACTTCAGATGCAATTATATACCTCACACAATAATCGTATAATGCAAATACCAGTGTCTTTCATCATTTATTAATTATTGCTGTTAGATGCCACTAATTGTTGGGAAGTTAAGCATGCAAAAGGTATGCAAATCGAGACAGCCTTTCATTCTGGGTGGAATAAAAAAAGCTATTTTTATTCTAAGAAGACAGTGGGTGGAAAAACATTTCTGCTAAGAAAATGAACAGTCACTTTCACTGAGAAGGAAATACTGAGTTGCTTTGTCCTAAGGTCTCAGTGGAGCAAAGCCTGATGGTTTAACCATGGCATATGGGTTGCAGCCCAAGAGAGCTAAAGAGAAAATTTGGAAGCTTGTGTCAAATTTTCTGTTCTCTATATAGCTTTGGCCTAGGCCTCAGCAGAAGTCCCCTGGGATGGAATGATGTACTGCAATATAACAAGCTGCCTGACATTTTGAAATGCCTTAACCCCCAGCTTTCTAGCCACCTTTTAGCCCTTGCAGCATCTCCCCTCCCCACATGGTGCTGCACGATGTACAGCGTAAGACTTTGCCATAAAAAGTTGTCATCCCTTTGTCCTTGAGGTATTTAGTGACCAGTGACGCTTTGCTTCGTGAATAACTTTCAGCAATATATGACAAAATGCCAGTGATTGCATAGACTGTGTAGAAGGGTACATGAATGTCTAATGCTCCTTGCTTATACACATGCCAGGTCTGAGCAAAATCTTGGGACTCTTTTCCAGTTTTTTTTTCTAATCAGAATGAATTACTGAATTACTAAAAAATAAAACAAAGGTTTAGAAGCACAAAAATGAACCGATTGGAGCCAAGCTGATTAGAGTAAGAAAGAAGAAATGCATTTCATGCTTAAAATGACTCTCAAATTTATATCTGGTAGAACATAGCCAAAGTTCATGGTAATGATATATTCAAGCCAAAATTTTCCCTCTCAAAATGGAAAATATTGGAGAAACTGAAGTGTTATCAATTAAAAAACTAAACGCTGTAGGCTTGAGCTCCAGTAGCCCATGTCACATTCTTCCCCTTCTCTAAAAAGTCAAAACATTGAGGAGTTGATATAGCTTCTCTCATACATTATCCTCCTAATGACTTTGACCTATTAATAAGTGGAATCTATCAAGTATGTTCTCTCTTACAGTATTTTGTCAATCGTTACACGCCTCAATGGGGGCACCATTAAAAATCTGCCAATTAATTCAGTATTTAAGACACCGCTACTATGAAACACACAATGTATCATGCTACTTCTCATCATAAATACAGAAACACTGTAAATCACAAGGTGAGATTAGTATTTTCTGCAATAGGAAGTGATGCCTTTTAACGATAATCATTATATACTTCCTTCCTCGAGGTTCTTTTATACCAGAACCTTTGAATGGGAAAACAATCTGAATGCCACACTGGATATTGAAAACACTTTTTTTTTTCTGCCAGTCTGCATTAAATTCTTGAGTGTATCTGTTTGAAGTCTAAATAGGCAACCTATAGACTTTTTCAATCTAGCCATTTTAGAATTTTAGTGTGAACCGAAGATTTTCTTCAAACTTGAAACTCATACTAAAAGCCAAAATAATATTAGCAATGTTAAGCTGACCGTTATGTTTATGTATTACATCTGAACAAACCCCTCTTGCTTACCAAAAAACACTTGTTTTGCCCAAAAAAGATTAATTGCGGCTTTCTGGTCAGTAAAACACTAAATAAAATGAAGGACGTGAACCTAATGTGGCTGAAAGACTCTAATGGCATTTATTTCTTTACTGTATTTCCTTCTTTAAAAAAAAAAAAAAAAGGCTTTGATTAAAATATGATTTTTTTAAATATCTCATGGATTAAAAAAAAGCATTAAAGCTATTAGCATTAAGTTAGCATGACTGCAATGAATAATGTGGAAAGTACCTGTAATAGAATTCTAGCAGTGGTTTCATTTACTCCAGATGAAAAATGACATTTATCAAAAATTTGATCTGATAGGCTACATATTTATGGAGAAACAAAAGAGAAGAGATTAACTAGCAAGAAAATCCATTTTGATTACACTATTTAATGTTCTATGTATGTATTACAAATAATCCTTTTCCCAAGAGAGTTCCTTTGAACTTGATTTCTTTAATTATTTTTATTTAGCATTAAGTCCATATGACGTGCAAACCTAACTTTTGAAAACACTTGATTAAAAATCAAAGGTATTAGACTTTTTTCTGTGTTTTTTTTTAATTTGTTTTTTTGGTTTTTTTTCTTCCCACTGTAAGGTAAGTTTTATTGCTTTATATTTCCACAGAAAATGTTTGCTAAGTCAAACTCCTATCGTTTTAAAACATATCTTTTTTAACATTATCATTTTAGGATATCAAAGTATACATTTCTGAAGTATACTCCACTTCAAAATGCAACCATTTGTCTAGTCAAAGCATCTGTGTGTTACATATGGACTGGAAACTTTCCACTGCAATGACTGAGCTCTGCCAAAAAGCCAGCAAAAGAAAATGTTCTGATGTCAATATAAGCTGACATCCAAACTCTTCACAGGTTTTGAATCTTTAACCACCTAACTAAAGGAGACTTTATAATGACTGCAATTTTACTAAAAGCCAAAATAAAATAATAATAATAAAAAACTGCAGAAGCAGGCTCTGTGTATTGCAAATCCCCATTTTGGAAGCCCAAAGAGGGAATATAAGCTTAAAGGCCTGAATTTAACAAACCTAATTATCAAGGCTTAATTAGTACCAAGGGTAAAGCTTCATGGAACACCTGCAGACTTAATTTATGTCCTGACAGAGAGGAACAAGTGTTAATGGGCTGTATTTATGTTAATACCTGAACCTTAGAGAGCCAGTGGGATAAAACAGTCTATGCACTAGTTTTCTGTTTCAAGCTACAGAACAAACATAAAAGATTTTAATCTTAATATTAGTTTGCACATAATTCCTTGGGGAAAGTATAGATCTGTTTAAACTTTAAAATGGGAGATACAGAATCCTACAGAAAAACAAAGTCGATTTAGAAAGCAATGCTGAAGAAGAAAATACCAAGCCAAAAGCACCAGTGGCCATTTCCTGAGCACACTGTGAACAGATACTGATTTTGCAATCCACTTACACTATACCACTGGTGCTTTCTAGAGCATGAGCTTAGATTTTCACATCTGATGTTAATACGATTCTTTGCTTTATTCAGAGGGAATAACAAAAAAAAAAAAAAAAAAAAAAAAAAAAGCTACCCACAAAATGTAGTGCTGAGAGCTTTTCCTCTGTGCACTGAGGCTCAGGAGACACGATCTCAGTTGACTTTGGGCACCTTTTCAGAAGGCAGAGCCCTGTGGGAAACAAGGCCTCTTATGGTCTCCGGCACTCTTCTAGCCCAGGTTGTAAACAGGCCATATGGTACCACCAGTCTCAGCTCTGGTTTGGTGCCAGAAGAGTACAGAACATTATATATCCATGCTGCTTCTCTCTCTGTATGTAGTAAAATACCTTGAAGCTAAGTACTTTTAAGTATGAATAAATAGTTTGTATGTGTTTACCACCAAAGTTGCAATTTTATTGCAGCAAGGCTGGTTTGTTTACTGCTAGTACAACTGTCATAGCCAAACTAAAAAAATATACATGCTGCTCAAATAGGATTTTTCCATCCTTCAGCCCTCATTTTGGTGACTGGCTACACATACAGCTTCAGGAAGGATTGTCTTTGAGAGTATGGCCATGAGGACAGCATTGTAACATCTGAATTACATAGTGTATACTGGTGGTGATCTGATCCCCTCCCAGCTGCAGTTCTGATAAATTAAATAGATTGAGACCTGTACATTTATTCCCGCAAAACAGCTCTTCTCATCTCATGTCATTCTTGCAGCTGCTTTCTAAATCTTCATATTTCTACCATGTATATGTAAATATGTAAATATTTCTTTACTCCTCTGAAATGTTTGTAGCTGTAACTCAAGATTTACTTTGTCCTTTTAAATACAATTGCGACCATCTTTTTACACCATTTAAGCACAACTTTACCAGAACACGTTCTCTCTACCAGCGCCCTTGACTGTAGAGCAATACCTCTGTGATTCTGTGATCTCTTCTGTATAGGGCTTAATTCAGCATTCCCACATGTAGTTTTCTAAACCTGACTTCTGATTGCAAATCAAACTATTCCTTATGTTCTCAGACTTACTTGATTAGAATTATTCACATCTTTTTTTCTATTAATTGATCCTGTAATTCTTTGTAAGCATTTAGAATTTGCTCCAGTTAGTTAAATAAGTCATGCAGTATACTTTGTCATTTCAGATCAGATCAATTATATGAGCAATCAATGAGCTTGAATTATGTCATATGAAAACTGAATACACAATTTGAAGCTGCATTAAGCAACACAAGTTTCTTTTTTTGTGAGAACTCAGACTACCAAGTTCAGCTTCTCAAACATTCATAGCCACCACAAAAATGTAATTAAGAAAGTCAACCCAAAATTTTCTGATTTAAAAAATTACAGGAAACATTTCTATTTGTAGTACCCTTTTCATTCTATGTGACCACAGACACACAAGAACAAATACTGCTTTTTACATCTAGATCTACAGGAAAATACAACTTGCCATCAGGCCAGGTGCCCCTGCATGAATACATATTGTGCCAAACCAAAGGGGGAGGAAAAGCTCTGTATCAAGACTGATGTGATTTCCTGCACCCATTTTCTTGGGTTGTGCGTTAAGAGAAGAGGCCCAGGTGCTGTGAGCCCAAGGATGCAATGTGAGAGGGATGTGCAGCAGAAGATTAGTGAAAATCTTTTTCTTCCTCCTTTAATTAAAGGTTTGATGCTGCCTTAAGGCCTAAACAGTTTTGCTGTCAGTCTCTTTTTGGAAGTACACCAGGCTCTAGTGTACTTCCCAAATACACCTTGAGCTCCACAGCTGCCCAAGGGAGAGGTTAGAGTATTTATAAGGATGATCCATAAGAACTCAAACTGATTTAAAGATGCGCGTCTTGGACGAAGAGGAATGCAAGGTCTGGTTAATGTCTCCTGCCCCCACCGCCTCCCCCTGGGTAATGCCAAAAGCATATTTTAAGGGTTTTTTCCTTCCTACATTGTAATCCTCTTTAAAGTATTGACAGTAACACTTCTTCCTCTTTTTTTCTGGCAACTACCATGGATCCCTTCCACCAGCCCATTTGAGCAGTTCAGTGGTGGACAGACCATCAGTGCTTTCCAGGGCATCAGTGAAAATGTCAGCAAGGATGTTTGCACAGCTGTGAAAATAGGAGCTGATGTAGGGCTGTGTTTTAGCACTGTCAGATGGGAAGTGTGGCAGACCCACATGACAATCAGTAGGGATTTGCATTATCTTGCAGGAGGAGCTGTCACACTGGTCTATCAGGGGCTCCTTCTGTGTGAGGACAAACCTCTTGAGGCTGTAGGAGGTGCTTAAACAGCTTGGAACAAAACCATCCAGCACAGACAGCATTGGTGCAGCCTAACAGCAGGGGGAACCTTCAAATCCTTTTGTTCCCTCGATGTAAACCCCATGTCTTTAAGTACAAAGCAGAGGAAGGACTTTCCAGCTGACCTGCAGCTTCCAGGTGTTCAGAGCATCACCACAATCCCCAGGAACACAGGAGGCAACCATTATTAATGGTGCTCAGATCCATGTTATCTTCAGAGACCAACATCTTGTTACCTTGAAAGCTCCACCACAGTACGAGGAGGTGGAAACCACCAGGTTTGAATTACCTGCAGGGATGCAAGCCAGGAGGCACAGCGCACATGCTAAGAGCTCCCTGAATTACCTCCAATCTATCCAAAACAACAACATTACAATGTGTGCCTGCTTGGGTAACTCAGCAAAAGACAAACTCAGTGTGGATAGCTGTGGCCTACTGCCCAGCTCAGACCTCTGATGTAAGCCTGTGATGGCTGGCCCCCTGCATCCCACCACACCAGTAACACCTCAGCCTCAGTTGTTTTGAAACATTCACCCAAGTGCTGAAGTTTGTAAAACCATTTGGAAACGCTAAACAAGCATCTCACTGCCAACAAGAATGAAAGTGTGGTCTGGATACAGCCATCACCAGCTAATTTCACAGAGGGGGGCTTAACACGCAGAGAAAATAGAATTAGATTTTAATGGGAGCAGTAGATGTTTACTCTCTCAGACTTCCAAAATGGTCACTTCTTGAGCCAATAAACAACTGAATATTGATTCAAAAAAATAGATAACAAAAATGATAATGGTCATTTCACAAACTTTGCTTGCTGCTTTTATCAAACAAGTTAGTTTTTATCTTTGACAAATCTATCAGACCTCGAAATGTGGTTTTCAAAACCAGTTATTACACATTAACACAAATCTAATACATACAATCATTATGAAAACAATTCAAGCAAAGCATATTGGCTTTTTTTTGGTGAGTAGCAATAACATTGATGTGTAACATGCACGAATTCTCGCATGCATGCATATATGCATACGTGTTCTTGTAAATCAAGAACGCAGAGTGTTACGGGAAGAATATGGTTGAGGCTACAGTGTTGACAAGTGTAGGATTTTGCAGTTCATATGCGCTTTCGTTTTGGTCACGTAACCATGTTTCAGAATAGTACACTTTTTGTGTATTTTGTAAAACTATCTCTAAGAAGATAAACGGAAATAACCCATTAATCAGATTGTCAATGAAAATTCTGAGAATTAAACTGCAAATCCTGGACAAATTTAGTCATCAATTTCTCAAAACGTCTTTGTCATTGAGGGCTGGAGATCTTCGTGAGGTTGAAGAGGTTGAATACATAAGGTTCCTAAAAGCGGAAACAGCACTTGTCATACACAGTTTCAATCAGACTTCTGTTTTCTAATTTCGTTCTACTTAACCAGGAGTGTTCCACCACCCTCAAACACTTGCACACAGTCAGGAAGAAGAACCTTTGAGTACCTTATGAAGGCACAATGCTTGAGCTGGTATTTTTTGGCAGAGGAAAAATAAAGAGGCTTTTCAAATTGTGCTGAACTTTAATCCAAATGGTATGATAGATAGTTGTCCTCAAAAGCTGTATAGTACCTGCTAATAAATATGGTGAATTCAAAGAATAGAAAATGAAAACCAAAACAGCTCCTAAGATTTTATTTTCCAGTTGGGCTAACATCAGTGAAAATGAATAGCTGTTTTGCTTCAGTAGTTGCATTTCTTCTGGGTCATCTTTTCCTCGGCAGGAGTAGACAAAAGATGAACTGGGATTTATGGGGCTTTTAATTTTAATTCTTCAATGTTTCTATTTTCTTGTTCAAATATATTTTTATTTAATATTTTGAAATATATCTTCATAGTTCAACCTCATTTTGGTTACCCAAACAAAATGCACTTGACGTGCTGCGTTGAAACAAAATACAAGAAGACAGAAGTAGTGAAATTTTCCATTTTTCAAGTGAGCAAAATCTTTACCTAACTTGAAATACTTTTCATGCTTGCTTAAAAATCCATAAAATGAGCAACTGCTCATCAACTTAAGAGTTATATATGCGAAATCTCCTGCTCTCAAGTCAGGGACAATGCACAACTGAAGATTTTAACAATTTATTAAATTTCCCACTGTGCAAGTGCCAAAGGACTGAAGGGAAAAAATGAGTGAGCAAAGACAAGGTTCCAAGTCACTGAACTGTAGAAATGTTGCAATCCTTTTTGGAGGGAGATGCTGCAGTTGCATTGTAGCAAAGAGAAATCTTGGTTGGCCTTACAGCCAACACAGGATGTTAGACTAGAAAATGGCAAAGAAGTGCATATGACGACAAGAAGAATAAGCAGCTCTACAACCAGACCACAAACTGTTAAACCAGCACTCCTCAGCTACATGAAACTGAATTTACATCATGCAGATAGTTGGTAGATTTCATATGCTCTTTAATAAAAGGTGATTCAATAGGGATGGGAGTATTTTATGAATAAGATACAGAAACTTTTGTTATTGAAGTAAACATACAGACAGTGCCTTCCTGTGCAGAAAGGAGTACTTAGTTAGACTGAAACTCTGACTAAACAGATTGAGCAGACATCTCAAAATAGTAGCTTAAAGTTCTATGTGTTAAATTCCTATGTGTTAAAATGCAAACTTTTATCAAACACTATAAACACCTTTTGCCAGTGACAACCTTCCTGTTTCTTACTTAATGTTAGTGGAAAAAAAAAAAAAAAAAAATCAACGAAGCAATTAAACAACAGGCTCCAGGAATCTTTATTTGCTTATTTTGTTGTTGAGAAAGTTTAAACTTAATATCTGATCTGTCTGTGATTTATGTAAATGTCTTTGCTAGAACATATGAATATACCGCACACTGAATTTGCACCACGGTCCCTCAAGTACCTTCAGTGAGCAATAAGGGTAACCAAGTTAGTCTTACACTTCCAAAATGTTAAGCAGACTTCCACCAAATAATTCTCACATCTCCCCCTGCAGCATTACCATTTGCTTTTTATAGGTGAGGGAAGCAGGGCACAGAAATGTAACTGGCCCAGGGCCACGCAGGGATTCAGTAGCATGGTAAGATCTGGAAGTCACAAGCTCCTGATTTCTGACGGGAGCCTTTTTATGCTGCCGTGGACTTTGGTTCTGTTACTTATCTGGGTGGAAGTAGTCATTGGTAGTACTAACCTGTTCCTATACTCCTAAATTTTAGCATTTATGTTAAAAACAAGCTAAAAGCAACAATTTCAGAGTGGAAGCAAACTTAAACCAGAGCTAAAAAGACCAACATCCAGGCTCCAAACTAATTTTATTTTCATGATTCATACCTTTGCAAACCCAGAGTTGGTAAGATCAACTGAGAACATGCAGAGAGGCTGAAGCAGCTCTAAGAGCATTAAGCCAAAGTCTTTGAACAAGGAGTAACTTTCCCCATTTTATAGGGTTTATGATACAAATTTTTGCTTTGGATAAGGTCATCTGATTCCACTCCTCCCCCTTGTACAATACTTAATTTTAATATTTAATTCACTCCACACCTTGTCAACAGATTCTGGTTATAATACAGCATTTATCATGTGCTAATGAGTAAATTCAATACTCGGTGCATATTGTATTGCACCATTTAAAAACTCTTCAAATAGATCATCTTTCCTTTTTCTGTCAGCATTTCCTCCATCCATTTATATTCATGGCATCATACAGAAGTCTTTCAATGGTACTAACAAGTTTCACTCACATTTTTTACAACTGTTACAAACAAGAAAAGAAGAAAATTCTGGTGTCCCTTTAAAGCATTCCCAAAAGAGTAATTATGAGAGTGCTAAGCTATAAATCAGTGTTCTTAAACACAGATTTAAAATAGACGTATAATTTATGTAGCAGGGTACTAATCTTCATTCCATGCAACAGCAGTCTCACAAAGAGATACTTCATAAGAGCAATGAGTATAAAGAAGCATTTTGGACACAATCAAAAAAAAGAAGCTGGAATAGAAAAAGATGTCAAAAAGAGGAAATTTCTTTTTACATTATTTCCACTGTGCCCACATCAGTGGAAATTACCCAGCTTCCCACAGTAAGCAAGCAAAACCCCAAAAGTAGGAGCAAACATGATCTCAGAGCTATAGGCTTCATTCCTGAACTTCCTGGCTTTGCAAGTTTACGTAAATGCCTTGGTCACAACCGAGTTATGCAAGCCAAAGCATTATGGCTATGGTTTCAAGTATGCAATCAGAGCTTATTACAATAACAATGTCATTATCAGCATCCTTATATTTTCTAGAATTGTCGAGTATGCTCTTCATATACATGGAGGGATGCGGATCTCTCCAAAATAGCAGCATTTTAACTTACACCACATTAACCTAGAAGATCCTCACTATTTTTTATCTCATCTTTTCTCAACACAGTGAGGAGAATGGTTAATAGCAAAAGCCATAATAAATGTTGATGTAAATTTCCCATCTTGATGTCTTACCAGTAAACATACAGATTACCAACTTCAGTAACAGAACTCGCATGGTGTCTCCTCTGGGGTTCCTACAACTGCAGTTATTTTTTGCTGCCCCCTCCCCACAACAGTTAATCAAATCTATCACACCTGCTAGGAAACACTAATCTGTAGACAGTAATAAATATATACCAAGGAAGAAGATAAAAGGATTTTTTTAACTCATATACATGATGGGACAATGTTTGCATATTTCAGACTCTGTTGCCTCTTCATCTAACAATACCTAAAAACCAAAGAAGAACAGATTTCTTTTCACTGCTTCAGTAGCAAAATGGACCAGCAGCTTTACCAGTCTCATCAGTTTCTAGTCCCTCTCACAAAGAAAATTTATATTTCTCAGTGTCAGTGTCCTTAGAAGAAGAGTGAACACAGCATTCAGAATCATTAGTCATCTTTCATGCTCTGGAGGTCCTTCTCGACCAATTTAGTAAAGAACAATGCTGTGTAAAAGAGACAGGATGGCTGCTAATGACAGGCAACAGTTCAATATTTTATGCCACCTTAAAAAAGTTTCAGTAACTGAAGGTGTTCTCACATTAATTCTTTGCATCAATTATTGACAGAGAATTTAATTTAAAGGCAACTACTCAGTAACCTAGGGGTACTGTTTTAAATAATTTATAATTGCTGCATGGGTGTAATCATATTGCTATTGATTAAGATCCAGTCACTTCTACCAGTCCAGCATGTCTTATGCTAATTAATTTTAGTGATATCACCTTTTTAACTCTGTATTCCCTGGTAACAGGAACTCATTATTAAAAAATAATTTAATCAGGGGCAATCTTTTACAGTTTATTTGATTAGTACTTGCTAGGCTGTTGAAAAAGTAGATCTAAATGAAGGTAAAATTAAGAACCGAAGAAGAGCAGACAGTCTAATAATTTCAAGAGAAAAGCAATGATGCTTTAAACAACAAAAAACTACATTACACATGGAAAAGATGACTAAGACAGAGGCATCATCAGTGGTCCTTCTATAGATGTTCCTCTTAGAAAGACTCTTTTGCTGGTATGTCAACAAAAGGAATAGTTAGGCTGCTGGTGCTTGAGGAAGCCTGCCAGCCATGCCAATTTACCTATTATTCTAAGGTTGCTTCTTTGTGCCCTAGTGCTCACTTATCGCACTCCCACCTTCCACGTGGACTGTGAACTTCCAAGAGTCAACTTTTTACCCTTGGTTAAACTCCACAAAGCAACAATGACTCAAGGTATGGGAATACAAGCAATACAACCAAAGAAACCCTCTAAATATCAAAGTACATTGCTAGTTTTCTAAAGCCTGCTGAAAACATCCCATGTTTTCATTAATGCCCATTAATGGACTTCAACTGATTAAATTAGGTCCAACATGCCCCCTTTCTAATGTTATTAATTACTGATAAATACTTTGAGCATGAGTAAGGCTTCACGTACAAACTGCAATTTAACAAAAACAGATTTAAGGATTATAGTCTTCACATTTTCCATGAAGGCAGGTGAACCTATTCTAGGTTTTCCAATGAATGACTCAAAAAGCTTGATAGGCAGCTTAAAACTGCAACGGAAGCAGGCTGACATGTGAACAGCCAATGCCAGGGAAAAAAATAAAGCATTTCACTCACCTCTTTATTTTTCTCCAGTTTGAAATAGTGAGAAGGGTGTTATGAATTTCAGCAAGAGCAGAACCTGAGCAAGTTTTCATTACAAGCCCAGACGCATGGAAAAGAAACTAAAAGAACAAAAGCCCAGCACTCAAAGGAAGAAACTGGAACACAAGAAGCATGGAGTTAAAAGACTGCTAAAGAGGGCCTGTTCCTGACCTTCTGGAGTCTTTCCATTGAGATTAGGGTGCCAGATGGGTGCATGGTCAGACAAGACAAAGGATATATCCAAGGATACAGGTTATGACCATGAAGACTATAAATTTAAGTCAAAACATTCAGTCTATAAGTGAAACACTAAAGCCTGTAACTTCAGCTCCATGCATGCTAGAAACAAACATCCACAAACTAATGCCACAAAGGACATGCAACCTTCATCCCTGAAGGCACCATTATGTAAATTAAATTGAATCTAGTCCACTTTGAGGTTTGCAATCAAATAGGTATTTTTAATATCAATAAAAATTGGAGCTTTCCCCAGAGAATCCAAATCAAGCTGCTTTCACAGAACAAAAGCAGAATGCTGAAACATACATGCTTTTGAGATAACTCAAATGTAAAACTGTTAGCAAAAGCAGCACATTCAAAACTACTCTGACATATAAACACAGGAAAGATAGAAAGGGCAAGGGGATCTGATACTCATAATCTTAGGACAAAGAACAGGAAATTTGGGGTGTGTGTGTGGGGGTGCAGCCTCCATACTCACTGCACCTTGCCCCTGGATTACAGAATTGGGAACAAAAAAGCCCCAACCCCTCAAACCAGCAGACAACACCACCACAAATGCATGGTAGGAAACAGAGATGCAAGATAATGTAAATGGCTTGCCTAAAACAGACCTTAGGTCTTTCATATATGAAGTCTTTAATGTCAATCTACCACTACACAAAAGTACAAAAGAAATTAGTACACAATTAAAAACGAAGGAAACATCAGAGCACTAATTAAGTTTGATTTTAGTAAGAAAATTAATGCCTCATGGATCAGCCTCATTGCTAATCTCACATGAATAATGGCTTTGGTAGCCAAATTGTAACTGCAAAAGGTTGCATTTGACAGTCACACCTGGTAGTGTGAGACAATATTTCAAACAGTTTGGGAAGAAAAAAAGCACTATTAAATTTACTGAATACCTTGGTTAGGGTTAAGTATTTTATGCAGGCATCAGCATCTTTAAGGAGTTCACCTTTTAAAAGGAGCAGGTTTTTTGTTGTAAATGGCACTGACACTACAACAAGAAAGTTCATTTCACAAAGATGATTCATTAAGAAATAAAATATTCATGGCTGACAGCTTGAAGGATCGCCATACAGTTTTATTCTAATGCACCTGTCCTCTTTGTCAAGTCCAATATGGGATGTCATGTCGCCAAAGTTTTATTTAGAAATTGTTTGTCAGAGTGAGCTTTCTAATGTGAATGAAAAATTCATTCCCTCATTAAGAAGATTTTCCATGAAATGTCTAGGATTTTCAATGAACAGCAGGACATGAACCAATTACTGTTAAACACTTAAAGAGACAGTGTCCTAGCTCACCCAGCAAAACCCTTAATGCACAAGTCTATGGGAAGAACTCAGTGTCTACCTGGAAAACGCAAATTAAATATCAGTTTTATTTTGGTTTATGCGCTCCTTCCTTCTTGCCTTTTTTCCTTCTTTTTAGACTTTTTTGTGTGACAAACAGCAAACCATAAAGTTTGAAAGGTCTTAGATGCAAATACGGATGCTGAGCATTTGCACATGGCTTGAAGGGGTAAAATATATATTTTTATTAATACTCATGTAAGTCAGGTAAAGAGATACATATACGTAAAGCTACAGACAAACATATGTATTTGTATTTATTTACTGAAGTCCTCTTTGTTTCTTTTTTGGTCGGTTTCTGAAAGTTTACCTGTGCTACCTAAAAGATGACCTGGAGAATCATAGCACAGGCTTATGGCAAAGAAAGACGCAATGCCAAATCCCTTCCAAGGATGTAATTTTTCTTTGGATCTTCTTTGGATCTTTCACGGCTCCCAAAGTAAGCTGAAAAGCTGACTGCTTCCATTTATGCAATGATCTACACCCCATGCACTTCATTCTTTTTTCTTTAAAGGAATTTCACCCTGCAACACAGCGTGGAACTCTGCTTACATGGAAGAACTTTGTCTTACATATACATCCTCAGTGCGTAGATCAAAACCTCTAATTTTCAGTCAAACAAACAGCTATACTTTTTTTTTTCCAAATACTTGCATATAGATTAACCCTGTTAATGACAAGCAGGTCTCTTCACACAGTTGTCTGCCATACTGTTTCAGCCACCCAATTCCCCCATGGTAAAGACTTCTAAAAAAAATTTGGTATTCATGTGTATTAAAAGTTTGAACATGCATGTGTACCTACTTTTCCCTTCCATGAACCTCCAGGAAAGTATGCAATATATTTTAGAAAGTATAACCCCAAGATTTTGTATGTAATCAGAATTACATTAACTGGGAAAAGTTTGTCATGAACTACTTATGCTCTTGGGAATTTAAAGTTTTGCTCTAGATTACAATAGGAGATCATTCAACTGATGAAGAAGAATTTTCTGAGCAAATTTATATTAATTTATCCAGTTGTTAAGGTCTCAAGAGCCAGAGCGTGTTCTTGGGCTAAGCTGATAGGGATGCTTATCCTGAGCAAAAGTCATTCAAATATTCATAAGACTAGGTAATTTGGAAAAGAAAATACAGATGGCAGGATGCAACGCTGAGACATTTTTCTAAACTACCTTTCAGTAATAAAAGGTAAAACAAGCAGACGGTACAACTGTTAAATTTCCTCTTATAATTTTCAGCTGAAATTCAAATTCTATTTCTTGTGCTGAGAAAATGTTGCAGTGTGTCAGCTACGGCCACAGAAACAAGTCCATTTAGTACCAGAGTTTACCTTCTTTAACTGAAATTCTCAGGATGTTACAGAAAAATATCCTATGGAGACTGCGCATTGTAAATATCAGTTCCTATTTCATAGTGCAAACCAAGATCCAATTTCTTTAACAGTAATACCCAAGCCTAAGCACACCGAAGGCAAACGTTAGCATCTTTCTGCCATGCTGTGGCACTGATATGAACCCAATCACCTTTATTTATCCTAGAACTTTGTCTGTTGTCGGCTTCAGAGGTGAATAATTAAAAGCAAAAGCCAGAGGAGATCATTAATAGTTTCACCATCTGCATAGGTCATCCAGCAGTGTGTCATAATTATATAATCATAAATGCAATTCATTATTGTTATAAGAGTGAAGTAGCTAATATTCTTAGCTTCAGAATTTCTCAGGAAAAATCCTTTCTCATTTTCTTTACAAGGCAGAGCTTAGAAACTGCAACTATTTCAGTCCCTGCAATCTGATAGTACTTCTTGAAGTAAGAATAGAACATGCCTTCCAGCTACCATTCTTTTTTAAACACTGATTGTACTATAAGGTACAATAAATTATTGCAGTACCCTTTCACCCCCATAGACCGAAGTTCAAATATAACTGATGTGAGAAACAAAATGAGTTTGTTATTTTAAACTTAATCACATCAGACACCTAAATTCCCACAAGCAACCCAACAGAGCTGCTCCGCCTTGGGCTGCCTTCTTCCCCTGTTCACACCGAGGGCTCCCCAGGAGCCCAACCACAAATCACAGCTAACGACCCCCTGCCTCAATTTAGCACATGGATCAGACATGCAACAACCCTATCTGTGCAAACAGCCCCTAGAAGTATGAATAGATGGGGCTGGGGCTCAGGAAGGGCTACAGCACGGACAAACTGACGTGCAATAAAATCTGCAGTGAACAGATCAACCGCTATGTGCTTGTTAATACAACATTTTGAAAATGTAATAGCATTTTAAAGGGCAAATTTGGAAGTTCTGGGGGCTCGTAGAACTAGAAAACACAGAAAAATCAATTAAACCAACATGTGATGCTTAAATATATCACATTGTAAACTCATATTTTATGCCTCCACTTTAAGTGCACTTAGATCTCCTGGAGGAATTCAGAAAGTGTTATCTTATTTTGTGCCCAAAACCAGAAAAAGAGCTCCACTGGGCTTCCCAGGCTGTTAAAATTAAAATCACTGTTTGAGCACAGCATAATACATGAGATGTTTAAGGCATTTTCCCCTAGAATTTTGGTTTATCTTCTTTAGTTAATTTTCTGAGATAAAATCCAGTTATAAATAACCTGGAGGCACTCTCAGTCTGCTGCTTGTGGGATGGCAAATCTTTAATAGCCAGAAATTCTGCCTCTTAGAGATCTCTTGAGGGAATAATAGTACTTTGAAAATTATCCAAAGGAAAATAAGCAAAAAAGCATTATAAAAATTATAAAAACCTTAATTATGCAGGAAGTTATACTATATTCATAAGCTAATGAACTATCACCCATAGGCTTTTTCCTTTTCAAATACAAACAAAAATATTAATTGACCGTAATCAATACAAACTGATGATTTTCATCAAAATGATAGAAGGCTTAAGTGTCTTAGAAGACATACTAAAAAAAAAGCAGCAAGATAAAACCAAATATATACCAGGATTAAAAAGAAAAAAATAATCTAAAAATTAAACTAGAATTGAAGCAGTGCTGCGCACAACTTTTCCATTCTCTAGAATCAAGGAAGGAGTGATATCTTGACAGCATGCAAAACAACTAAAAGGTGAAATTAATACTTTCCCTAAACCAAAAACTACAATAACAATATCCTGGCTGTCATCCATTGACTACGTATATAATTACCACAGTGCCTACTACTAGAAAAGTAGGAGGCAATTGAAAACAAAAATTGAGTCTGTCAGACTCGATACTGCAAGATTTATTCTTGTCAAAGATCTGTAAGCCACAAATAATAATTGAAGTTCAAGCAGTTAAAAGTTTGTTGAATGTAAGAGCCTCTTTTTAATATTTTATTTTATTTTTTTCCCCAAACATCTAAAACCACTGCAGAAATCTGCAAGTCAATCACCTCCTCACCATTAGCAAGGAAAACAGTGGAAAGCCCTTCTGACAGGCAAGGTAGAAAGGAACACATATGTAACATAATGGAAAATAAGTGGTAGAGATTGGGAAAGGAGAAATCTGCCCACCCATTCTCCTTGACTTTTCTGAGGTTACCGAGCAGGCTGATGATGGTAGCACACGTGGCATAATTTATTTGGATTCTCAGAGTGCCAGCAATAAAATTTAATGTACGAAAGGTAAGAGCTATGAGAATGAACAAAAGACCTAAATTTAAGTATCAGGAAGAAAGAAAAGGGAAAAAAGCATATTTGGTATGGGGGAATAAACTACACCAGCAAACAGCAAATACTGTTTTGTGCCAACGATGACAATTAGTCTTGATACTTTTAACTCAATACAAATAATTAGGCAAGTGAAAAAAAGAATTCTGAATTAGAGGCAATCAGAGCAAACACTTCCTCACTGAGAGAGCAGTAAAATTCTAGGAAGATCAGAAAAGCAAAATTGTCCTTGTACTGAAGAAAAAGCACAATTTACTGGGTATCTCCCATTGTTAAAACACTACAAAGATGATGATAATCTTGGTTTTTGCATTTCTCAATGAAGAATGACAGAGGAACATATTTTTCCAACTGCAAAGTCACTTTCTCACAATTATAATAAAAAGCAATGAAACAATACCAAACCTTTGATGTACAGTTTTGGAGATACCTTAAAAAGTCCACTGAAGACATATTTGACAGCAAGTTCCTAATCCCACTAAATGCTGAGGTTTGCAAAACCCAGAAATGCATTTACTGTTCAGTTAAATTAAGCTCCAATTTATTAACACAATTCAATTCTGTGGATCTCATAGAACTGTGGAGTCTTGGCTAAAATTTCTTCCTCCCCCAGATTTCCAAATTTCAATGCAATCTATCTGCAGGTCTTTTTTTTTGTATAGAAAGCACTGTAGCAAGCCTTTAAGCAATAGTTCAGACATTCTCCCAAATGTTAAGCACACACACAAAACTCAGATGAAGCATTTCCACAACATTTTTCAATTATTCATAATTGTCAACATTACCTAAAATTAGTACCAGGAAATCCATTGCCAGCAACACATGCATTTGTACACGTGCACACCAGAGATGCCTTTTTATTATGCCAATCCCTTCAAGATCACAAAGTAGACATTATGAGTTCTCCCTTGGACAATAAAACAAACATCTACTTATTCAGTGAAAAATATATGTAATTCTGAATCACCAAAAAATCAATCCAGTTTTGAATAATTCACTCAACAGGAAAAGTTCCTGCAAACAATGGGACAGTGCTGTAACCTGGGCCACCTATCTCTCAAATCTCCTTCACTTTCTTGACAACTTCAGATAAAAAAAATTTGGACATCCCATTTATATATATATATATATATTTTTAACTTCAAAGCAGATACAAGAGAAAGCATTTTGCTGAATGTCAAACTCACAATATTATGTACTAAAAATGCAGCTGCAAGACCATTTTTTGAGATTTCATTTCCATTAATCACATTGCTGCTAGTGGGGATCACTGGATTTCACTCTGAATAGTTTGTATCTGCCCAACACGCTCTACAGTTGTCCCTCCATTTTCCATCCTTACTGAAGGCTGAAAGTGAAGACATGCAGAAAGATCTTACGATGCTCAGCAACCAGGCAATAAAATGGCAGATGAAATTAAATGTAGATGAATGTCAAATGACACACGTGGGAAAAATAACTGCAACTTAACACACTTTCAATGAACTTATTGTTAGAATAGAAAAACAAGATGCTGTGGTTGTAACAGTGCTATGAAAACATTAGCTCAACACTCAGATACAATTAAAATAAATAGGAAGCTCAAAGTTTTGAGGAAAAGAATAAAAAAGAGAATAAAAGACAGCACTGTGTCTCTGTATAAATTGATAACCAGTCTGAATCTCAAAAACTGAAGTTCTGCTACTTGACAAAGTTATCACAGGATGGGAAGACCACAACGAACAGCAAAAACAAGATCATTATTACTATGGAGCAACATTTACACATAATTTCGGATTTTCTTTCTCACAAAAAGTGAAAACGTACTTACCCATATCAGAAGATTGTAGATTTGCAAGGGAAAGCTTCACCAAAGGGGTCTCCAGAAAGAAAACCCTCCCCAGGGGCAGTCAACCCTTAAATGAGGACTAAGAGAGGTGCAGCCAGGCTGCAGCCCTTCTGCTCACACAGCTGAATTGCCTCCACCTGTGGTCCTGGGGCAGCCTGGGTCCTTTCCCCAGGTGCTCAATCAGTGGGTCAGGCCATGACTCAACAGTTCACACACACATTTGTTTAAGCATACTAAAATGGTTGGAAATTTGGTCTGACCTCACATGGGCATCTTCTAGGAAGAATATCCACACATGAAACATACAATTGAAAGAGAAACTGAACTGTTGGATTGAAAGTTGGGTGGAGGACCACTGTGTGCTGAATATCCCTGAAGAGTGATACAAACCAGTACTTCTCCCTGGAAAACTTACAAATATGACTGCCTATATTCTAGCAACAATACATACCAAAAAGCCTGGTCAGCCTTCACAGTATTCTCCTCTTCTTCTTCACTATGTTCTGGGTTAACAAAGGTTGATTTAAAAAATAAATGCCCATAGGAATTGCACCCAGCTGCCTTCCCGCACACCTGCAGCAACGAACACAAGCTTACCCTATGGAATAGCGATCCCACAGGTGAATGCTGATGCTAAATCCCATTTCTCTTTACTGCATATCCCAAAGCATTATCTGCTGCAATCCTTGATTGTACCATAACCACAATGATGGTTTTGGGCCCCTGGGGCACAGATCCTGCCCTTTACTCCTTTATTGGAAGAACTGTAGTTTTTATTGCTTTAACTACAAATGAATCAAATGCAACAGTTTACTACAGTAGTAATAATCCTGAGCAAGAAATGGAGATTGCAGGCTGACAGCAAAATTAACCTGGAGGATCACTCATAACAGGGCTTTAATTCTCCATTTGTGTGTGGTACAGACGTCTAGCAAGAAGAAAACCCATTCATGTTGTTGTGGTTTTTTTTCTTCCCTTTTGCAAATGGGGGTTCAGCTGCTACAGATACATAAACACAATTCCCCCTTCTCTCCTCAAAATAAAACCTTCCAAGGGAGATCTCACTTTAAGAACCGCCATCCTGCCAGAAAGGAGTTGGACCTCTATTGCGTGGACCAACATAAAAATTCATCCCTTTGGGGATTTTTTCTTTTTTTTTTTTTTTTGTTATTCATCTTTCTGTTCTCCTTAGTGAAAATCACCTTAGAATGGATATAGCCCAGTCTTCTCTTTTTCAATTCCTCTTGTCATTCTTTAAAAAAAAAAAAAAAAATCTTTCAGAAAAAAAAGAAAAGGAAAAAGAGGAAAAGGCCTCTTCCCTTCTTGAAAAGATTTTAAAGCTGTGTTTGAACTGACTTTCAAAAGAGAGAGGCTTTAGTTATCCTCTGATACCAGATCTGGTTGAACTGTATTCAGCACCATTCAGCACCATCTTTTTCGAAGACTGTGTCTTGGTTTACTGCCAATGTCCTTGATCAGAGCACAGAGGCATTTACTTAGGAAAATAACATTAAATGGCAGCCCATGGCAACAATAACAGCTCTATCGCCAGAACACACTCGCAGAGGATGCATGGGTGGTTCGATGGCCCTGAACACTTAAGTACATTTTTTTCCTTTCAATTCCCTCTGGTACATTAATTTTTATTGATAGCTTATAGCTATGGCAAGTGGTCTTGGTTTTACTAACTTGCAAGACTGAAGAATATCACTGGTGTGGAAAAAAAAACCCAACATAACAACAAGCTGCCTGGCCACCAGACTGTACGTTTATATTTTTGAACCACATGGCTTTATTTAATTAGAGCAGTAATTGATCTTCCTTCTCTCACTTTAACTGCTCACTCATTAATTTATTTTAAAAATGAAAAATCTATCACTTCTCTCATCTCACGAGTGTTAGTGTTTGGGTACAAAGTGTAATGGATGTCGGCAGTACACAGCTCTCCTGTTCTTTCACAAGCTGTTAGTGGGCCAATTGACTCCTAAACAATTCCTGCAAATGCCTGGTGTCACATGGAACCTCAAGTTGCAAGGGGAAAGAAAACTATCACCACTTTTATAATGAAGAAATTGAATGCTGCTTAGTGCTGCTTCTTTTATCCTGCTTGTATCTTTATCTGTATTACAAAGATTCGACTTGATCCACATTTTAACTTACAAAAGCAGGAAAAAAAAAACAGCAAACAACTCATCAAATCATTTTTCATTAAGTAATGGACTTGTGACAAAATGATTAGGAAAAAGACAGCATCGTGCTCACTGACCAGGTCTGTAAGAAAGCACCTCCAGAGCCCACGCTGGAAATTATCCCTGAATTCTGGTACGAACGAACTGTGCTGAGGTTTTCCCACTGTAATCTTAGGAGATGTTATGTTAATTTGGTCTGAATGCAAATTCTTTTATTTCTAAGTATGTGACATAAGAACAACCTTGCATTGTTACAGCAACACAGCTGTGTGTTGGTGGCAAGAAGTTTGGAACACGCAGAAATTGCTGAGCCAAACCTCTCAAAGTAACACACACATTACTAATGATAATGATACCTGAAAAAAAAGTATTTAGAAATCAACGTGTGATAAATCTTGCATTACAAAACTGGGAGCTCTTATAAAAGGACCATTGTGCTCTTCCACTATACACTAGATTACACCTCCTAAATACACGGCTCATATTTTACTGGTCACAGAAACACCACCGTATCCTATAATTAACTCTGCACAGGTATGAAAGAAAAGGGATACAGAATTGAGCACAGAACTCCCCTCTGCACATCCTCGGGATTCAGTCTTCACCCACACTTTTTATTGTTTATCTGTGAGGCACGTAGAGTTTAAGGGGTGAAACACACTGCCAGCACTCATCTCTGCCAGGACACTGGTGGAGACTGCACCTGGTTCCCACACCTAACCAACCTAGGTACTAGTGGTCCTGCTTCAGTCCAGCCCTGAACACCTACAGGAACAAATGCCACCAATCAGGATCATACCTGAAGGATGGAAAAGCAAACCAATATTGAAAACGGGGCACAGCTTCATTGCTAAGGAGTTTTTAACTGATTTCACTAAGAACTGGATCAGATTGCTAATGATTAGGCTAATAAGAAGTATTTCACAGGCATCTTCCTCCCCAGTTAAACAACGATTACGCAGTGTGACACAGGAATTACATAAGCTACTCTCCACTTCATAGCATGTATGGGATATAGCACTCGTAAAGAACCTCATGTTTGGGGCATGCTGCATGGCAAAGGTTCACATTAGGCACAACTGAAGGAGATTGCTCAGGTAAGTGCTTTTTAGAAAATGAGAGAGATAAGCTCTTCTAATCTAATAATGCATCTAATTTTCATCTGTACACGCTCATCTTTGTTTTGACTTTTTTTGACATTTGAATACTCTGAAACAAGGTAATGAAACCAGACTAATCAGCATTCTCAGAGATGAAGCTATCACTGGGAGCTCTTTGGGAAAATGATTGAGGCACATGGGCTTTCTAGTTCTGATTAGGAATATGCCATCAAAAATTATGTTTACATAAAGAAACTTAAACATTATCAACAGCATTTAGCACTGTAGAATTGTACTAATGATAAAAATGAAGTACCAGTGAATCACATTTTAGAATTTTAATATTTAAAACAACAACAACAAATCTTTTCCCTTTTAGCTACAAGAGCTACGACTTCCTGCTGAAAATCCCTAAGGTATTTTCCCCCTTTCTGGAAGGCATATTTCCTTCTAATTAATTAGGGTGAGAGACTGAGGCAGAGGGAAAGGATCAAGCAGAACTGACTGCATTCTGCAGCTCTTTCTGCTCTTTATGAGCTGCAGAGAGAAATTCCCCTTGTAAGCTATTTTAGTGCCTGCTTACGAACTAAGGTCTCGGTGCTTCGTTCGATGGAGCATCTCAAGTGTGTCACCAGAAGTAGTGACTAAACAGAGATTAGTTCTACAATGGTCAAACCCACTTATTTCAAAGTAAGAGAAAAAAGCTCAGAATGACTGTCCAGAGAACAGGCACAGGACTGCATCATCTACTGTCTAGACTGGAGCAAAATATTCATTAGGATTCCTTTTAATATGCCTCCTAAATTACTGTTTGTTTTTCAGTGTTTTCCTTCAAGGCTTCCCAGTAGCTGAAATTTAGTTCCAGCCTACCAGCCCTGACAATGGTCTGAATGTGAGTTTTCCTGTTCATCTGTAAGGAGAAATATATTTCAAGTGAATTGAAAAACATCTTTTATAACAGTAAGAGATAAAGAGGGAAGAGAGTGATTGTTCTACGATCACATAAAAGGACCTTGGCAAACAATTCTGCTATGCTTATATTGAATAAAAGATAGAACATATTTTTTCATCTGTTTCCTGAGCTTAGGTTGGCTATAGGTTGAGGGAACGGTTACCATAAACATCACTTAGGAAGAGGAAATGTTATTGTCTGCCAGATTCACAAATTGAAATTGATCTTCATTCTACCCATACCAGTTTTGCCAAAGTTTCTGTGAAGCAGACACAACAAAATACAGTAGGCTTTGGGGTTACTTCTGATTAAATTCATATCATTTGACTCGAAACAAAAGTTTCTTTTTCTTTTTTTTTATCTGACTGCAACATATAATTTTAGTCAGCTACCACTAAATTAGACACCCACTCAGATTTATTATGATAAGAACATTCAGTAAGCTAATTTCAAGATGATGACTCCTATAAATTCTTATAATTTATTATTTAGTACTTTGGTTTTTAATCATTAAGTACGTGAAGACTTTGTAGGTCAAACCTGTATTAATGAAGACAGTAATCTATTTTTCAAACTCTCTGCTCCTCACCCACCCTTCAAATTGTAAATTAACAGAAATATCTTTAAACATATGTAGAAGAACAAAGGGAAAAATTGGGAGTATTTGCAGCACCACTTAGCTAACCATTTTTTGAGACTGTGTCTATTAAACTCATTTCCTCACAATTTTTGCAGCTCTTATTAAAGGGAATGCTGAATTCAAACAAAACAAAAGATATTCCTTAAATGAGCAATTTTAATAATCAGAACAGCAAAAAATGAATTGGGATTATGCAAACATAAGCATTAAAGTTTTCATTAGGTTGTTACATTAGCAGAAATGGGGTAATTTAGAAGAACTTTCTCTTGCAGGCCAGTTTTCTGAAACTCAAATATTAACCATATGAATTTTTTAAGAGGGAAGTAAAGATATCTGAGCAGATCTCCTTCAGTGGAGACTGTTGCTGCAGTGCAGGCTGCCAATGGCTCTTCTACGTGGGCAGGACAGGAGGAGCTCTGCTCCATATCAGCCTCTGACAATTTGGAACTCCCATTCTGATCTTATACAGACCTCAGCACAAACTGACCTGTTACCGATTACACTGCACCTACTTTTAAGTCTAATGTTTCATTGTCCTCCTCTATGTGGTGCCTTTAGTCCCCAGGGGACATTTAATCCTTACTACAACAAATTCTTCTTAGGAATGCATTAGGACTGAAAACCAGAATACATCACACACGGCACAGCATATTAAGCTATTCAAGAATGCTGTAAATCAGTTTAAATGTGTTTTTAAGAAGAACTCATAACTATTGCAGATCTTCTCACATGCTTACATTTATCTTTCACTTGCCGTTGAAAACTTAGTGACTCATTCGTTACTGGCAATAATAGTTGTGTTGCTTCTTTGCTCAATTAATAAAGTTTTGTGTCATGTGTACCTAGTAAATGAAATTCACAGCAGGAAACAAAGCACTGCAAACAAAATTCATTTGCTAGAGCTGAACCAGGTTCCCAGTGGTTCATTGCTCTTTTCTTCTTGTAACCTTCCTATTCTTTAAGAAATAGCCCGGCAAAATATTTAATACCGTGTACATATTAATTACAACATCACAAAAGTTGTTATTCAGCTTGCTGATGGATTCCTCAACCTGTCAAAAATATATTTGGTTTTGGTACTGATTGTGTAGAGTCACGCTCAAGGACATGCTGAGCCATGCTGAGCCAGGCTCTGAGCAACCTGATGGAGCTGTAGGTGTCCCTGTTCGTTATGGGGGAATTGGCCTAGATGATCTTCGTGGGTCCCCTCCAACTCAACCAACTCTATGATTCCATGTGAAAAAGTCTCATATTTACAGCAAGCGATCTTGCAGAGGCCAGTAAATAGAACTACGAGAAACAAAGCTGGTTCAAGGATTGCATTTTTAATTCATTAACAATTTTATGTTTGAGAAAGCATCAGGAAAACATATCAGAAAGCACGTGTTAGTATAGAGCTGTCCTTGAACATGGGCACTCTAGCTCTCTGTTGGGTTTATAGGTGTAAGCACAATGCACTGCTAGCAAGGGCAGAGGTTTCTGAACCTCTTCTGAACTTCAGAGCAGGTCCTGCACCTGGCTCAGCAGGAATGTGCACCGGAGCACTCAACCATACAGACAGCCCGGAGGAAACCTGAGTTAACTCACTGCCTTCCCAAAGAGCACATTCAGAAATTATCATAGATAGAAAAGCTTCAGAAAGCTCCAAATATTCCTTAAAACATCCCCAGATCTCACTGAAGTGAACAGAAGTCAACCAGCATAAACAAACGTATTTAAAACGTTATCAATTTTTGCAGAGGAATGGCACCATGCAAGAGCGAGGTCATTTCCAGGCCTTTGACACCCAGCACTGATCTCTGAAGTGCTAGATCTTACTCTGAGATGGGAATACAGATGGGACTCCACCCACATAATGCACTACTTCCAGGAACTCCAATTCCTACCCAAATGTCCAAATCCTTCCTGAGACTATGTACCATGTGCATGTGAGCTTCTCCATATATGGCCACATAAGATTAAAATGCAATTACAAGGTGCTAAAAAAAAAAAAAAGGGTATTTCTAATTTGGATACCAGTACTTTACAGTAGGAAGGTTCCCACCTTCCTATGAGGGCTGCTCCGAAAGTAATACCTTTTGTTTTATTCTTGTTGGCCCACAATATCAGAGGCGGATGTTGGTGGTATGGCAGTAAAGGATGAACCTTCCCCCCAATATTCCATTCCATTTTGTTGCTGTGTGACATGGCAGCAAAGGGACAGTCTGACAAAATGGTGTCTGACATGGAAATGTGTATGAAACAAAGTGGTGTCAATGAATTCTTCATGTTGAAAAAATGATGCCCACTGACATTCACTGACACTTGCTGAATGTTTATGGAGACCAAACAGGTGAGGTGGTGAGTGTTGTGTTTCAGCAGTGAAGACAGCAACATGAAAGACAAGCAATGTTAAGAGAGAGAACCTTCCAGAGAGCGAGCAAGACATCCCCTCTCAAAGGCCATTTTGTTCTCAGCTCTTGCTGCTGGAACGATACACGTCCTGGGACTTATAATGATGCTCTAACACTCCCAGACCCAAGTTCTGACATAACTTCTTTTGTTTTCACACAGAACAAAACTGCTTGCAGCATGGATGATTTTGGCCCACAGACCCTTGCCTGCTGCAGTCTAGACCAACATCAACAAATCTTTTTACAAAGGTCAGTGCACAGCTGTGAAGTGATAACTTTCAGGCTCTACAGACGTGGGTCATATTTGACCTAATGATCTAGAAGCGAAAGTCTCCTTAATCCCATTACTAACACTCTGACTCATCCAGTTCCTGACTGTAAAAATGTCGGCTAAATTCCTTAGAAAGTTATGTTTTAATCTGGGAATATTAATTACATTTACAATTATTACTCCCCCATGATTTATAACCTTGCAGAAACTATTGCATTTCCATATGTGGTTTTGCCATTTTCACTTCTATATACCTATCATTTTCCATTGTTTATTTTCCTTGATTGATGGTAGGGCTTTGGAGGTTTCCCATTATGAGCTTTATAATTATCACTGGTAATAGAGAAGCTCTTCCTATTATATTCAGTGAGACTGCCCAAATTATTCATTGTAGACCATTGGTACAGGACTACAAGAAAATAAGAATTTATTTCCAGTCTTGGGCATATGCTAGATAAGAGGATGTATTTATTTCTCCATGTTTCAAAAGGATTAAGGTTTGAAAAAATAAATATCACTTAGCTTGTCAGCATGCAGAACATTATGGTGCTGAGTTTAAAGTCCCTTCTCCTGGACTAAGTACGACAAATCTAAAAACGGGAGGGAGGAAATCTCAACTCCATCCTTACTCAGCTAAATAAATGAATACTATATATTTTAGCTGTTAAGCAGGTTTACAGACTGCACAAAACTGTATCTTTGCTTTAACAGTATAACATGCTTATTTAGAGAAATGCTATGAAATTCCAGAAGTCCTTGACCCTTGGCTATTCCAAGAGCTTACCAAATACATCATCTGGGTTTTGCTTAATTACACATAATTAGGAAATGTAATTATGCTTTCAGTGTTACTTTGCCATTAGGAGTATAGTGGACAGCAATAGCATTGATAGGATACAGTTCTTAGAGGAAAGAAAATACACTGGACCTACATAAAGAGACAGAACACAAAGACTGGTAAATTCTAACATTAAAATAAACCTCAGTCCGTTCAGAACATCACTTAATGATACTCTGCTTTACATCAACAATCGGAGTGTCACTCAATCATTTTTTTTTCACAATTATTTCTTATTATGCTTATTTTCTAGCTTTTTTATGATTTTTTATTATTATTTCATATGCTAAACTTCATCTGAGACACCAATTAATAAATTACTTCAATTATGTCATCTCTCAGAATTAAAACGTTTTATTTGGGTGTTCTTTCCCATGCCAGCACAATGATTAGGAATGCTGTCTGAAATAAGCTCATTCCCAAAGCAAAATTTACATGGCTTGGTAACGTGGGAAGGCAGCTATTTCACGCCTTGATGATTGCCCACCAAAGAAAACAGAAAGTAGATGAATGCAAGTTGACAAAACAGATATAGAGGAAACAGATCTGATCTTCTAGTACATCACATTTCTGCTTCTTTTGTTTATCATGGTTTAACTGCCTATTATAGCAACTAGCTATAATAAAATAATACACTCCATTAAATATATTCGTTACTTGTAATGTTTGCTCAGTGCTGAGGAATATTTCACGGAGCCATGCTGTAGTAAGACAACACTTAGTCTTTCATAGGGCTTTGTCCTCCAAAACTTCATGGTAAAGACAACTGCGAGGTCAGCTGTATTCAGTCCTGAGGCAGAATGTGCTCGCTGCTTTTTGTACAGGCCTTGAGAGGACTGGGTGTTTAAAGCAAGCCCTCCCCCCCCCGCTGTGACATCCCTACTCCTCATCTGGCAGGCTGAGATCACCACGTACCAGCAGGTTTAATAGGGAAGCAGAGGATAGTGCCAGCACTGCGGGGCACCCTGCTCCTCCTGCACTCAGGTGCATCCCCTGGTAGGCAGGAGGTGAGGCTTCCAGCCGGGGCAGCAACACCTTGCACACATCTTTGTTTTAAACTTGAGAGAATCTGAAATTAGCAACAATTTTATAGCACCATTCCAATTGCTACTATTAGTCTGTTTCTATGTGGGATAATGCCTTCAGTATAACATAGGTAGATGGACTGTTCTTTTTTTTGAGAATCAAATGCTCCCCAAATGCTGGCTTATGGGCTGGTTTCTGCTATTTGTATTATGTTAAATGATGGCTGCATCATTTATATCATGGGGCAGTTTCAATTGGATTAGATGCATGCTTATCCTTTCCTTCAACTCTTTAGTTCTGTTCCTGTGTGCTGTGCTCCAGAAGTGACTGCAACAACCAAGGAGCCACATGAAATAACATGCTCTGTATGGAACACAGAGCAGTGCATCAAGCTGCCAGAGCCCTTCTGAAACCCACAGGAAGCAAGCATTCTACCTTTATAACATAGATGTAATATACACTAGAAGCAATCTATGCTGTCTTTATCTGCATTCTATATCTCACTACGTAATATAAAGCTACTTACATGTTATCAGATATAATTACTGCATATATTCAGTATTTGGAAAAGAGTGTAGCAAAAGATCTAGAATTAAGATAAAATGTAAGGGAATGCAAGCAATTCATTACTTTAATTGTTCCAAGAAACTATGATGATGTTATTCTGATATTAAACCAAGCTCCCTAATTAATCGAGAAAGCATACTGACATGGATCCTTAAATCCATTTTCACCAACAGAACATTCTGACAAACATGTTTTTGGAAAACAAAGGGTACATACTATAATTAATTGTAATAGATGCATTTACAAACTGTCCTTTGATGTCCTTAATGAAAATAATTCTCATGGCACTATTTTGCCATGACCCCTTACTATTATGAAGACGACAGACAGCAACAGCACATGTTAAATAAGAAAATAAATCTGCCCTGGTGATGTTGAACACAGTTCAGTTGACAAAGTAATGTTGAATGCAAAAGCAGGAGCAGCTCCCCGGCCCAGGGGAAAGCAGGGAGGAGCTGAGGGCTATTTACAGCTGCACAGATGAACTTATCACTGGTCTATCTGCTGAATTTTCCTATCAAGACATGCATGTTTTGAAACACACTCCGATAATAAGAATAAAGAAATACATTTATAAGCAATTGCAAATGTTTCCTGAAATCCCAGGCTAAGGTCATATGAATCCTATTAACTGAACACCGAGGACAAGAAAGAAAACAAATCACACGAAGAAACATTTATACACTGGATATTTCATTTGCCACTGTGATTTCATCTAGTAAGCTAATTAATCAGGAAAACTCTTCAGCATGTTTCCTTGATACTGCTACACTTGTTTTTGTATTGGGTCCTCTATTTTTCTTCTAAGAAGTTCCTGTAAATAACAGAAGTGAAAAGACTTTCGGCTTACAAAAGGATTGTTCTAAGCGCAAACTGTTGTCTGCTGCTCACTCAGGAGCTCCAGCAAAACCTCACTGCTGGGCTTCGGAAATAAAAGGAGAAAAACCTTGCTGCACCAAAAAGGAGAGCAGGCTTTGAGCTGTGTCAGAGACCTCTGAACAAGCTTTATAAATGACATCCATATTTGTCCATTTTTTGACTTAAATTGCTTTTGGTTCAACTGCATGCAGCACTGAATTGCCTTGATGCAATGTCATATGGAATGACAGAAAACACAGAAAAAAGCAAGTTGCTGGCTGGGATTAGGAAATAAAGGAGTCACTGCCCTCGTTCCCTTCAGTAAATGTTGGAGGAAATGAAAATGAAACTTCTGTTAAGAGGTAATCTCTTCGAAGCTCGATAAGCGCAGGTGAAATTTTATAACTCTCAAGTTTTCATGTTATATTTAGCAGGTACAATAAAACAATTTACATACAGCCCAAGATTGCCTGTGTCGCCTTGCTCTTTTTTTTTCTTTTCCTGTGGTTCATTGGGTTTTCGTTGTACAACACGAGCTTTAAATTCAGTTTTATCCCCGAGGAGGGATCTCCCTCACCCCTCACATCACAAAGGCATGTGAGACATCCCAGCATTTGGGAGGGATGTTTTCATTCACCCCAGTCCTTTTCATATTAGGGAGATGAAACATTTATTTAAGCTTTTATACATTTAAGTGCTACTTTAGTGCTTAAATGCAGAACAAGACATCAAACCTTGAGTTCCCAGCTTCAAAATTGAGCTTTTTCCTACTCTTCCTCTGTCCCTCATCATAGGTTTTGACAATCATCCACTCAGAACTCGGGTTTTCTGCATATGTTTTGATGACATCAGCTGACAATGTCTCTTGTGAATCTGACTCTGAGAGACCCATTAGGAGCACCTGTAATTTGGATGTTTGCATGGATTTAGCAGCAGTACTTCACATCTTTCATGTTTCATGCAGATAAAAAATAACTCAAAGGTTTCTTCACTGAAACAGAAGCAGCACCCTCAATTTGACACTTTTTAAGAGCACTGGTGCCTTGGCATGCACAGATACAGCTATTTCCGTGAACTCCTGGAAGGTTTTATCTTTTAAAATCACCAATAAAATATTCAAATATTCAGTTTTTATTTAATTTTGCACTTTAAAAATCCTTTTGGAATAACACTGAAGTACATTATCTAGAATGCGTATTAAAGACAGCTAGTAATTTAGAAGAAATTTATTCTATGCATTCTTTTACAGGTAACTTAAAATTACCTATGAACTGATGTCATTTCTACACAGCTATCATTTACTTAGATAAAATCAAGTTGGGATAATCTGACAAACTTGTATTTTTCCAATCAGCTTAAGAACTCATAGCAGTCTCACTGTGAGCAGCATATCTGACAGTTTTCAGTTGCTCTGCAAAGTTTGCTTTGCTTTCTGCTTCCTATACAGCAGACAGGCAGTTAGCTAGAGAACAAGGGGGCTAATTTTGCAATACAGGTCTACGTTCAGTGCCTCTAAAAGGGTGACTGAGAGTTGCACAAACAATTTTTCTAATAAAAGCATATTAAAAAGGGTTATTACAATAACAAGAGGCTTGTTGAAGAGTCAGACCATTTGTGATAACTTGCCTGGACAGAAATGAGAATGAAACGTTCTTTTTCATAGCTTTTATATCGCTATGCTAATGTTAAAATAGACAGCCTGACTTGAGCTTCTGCATTTACTTTAGTCAAAATTGATACCTGTAAGAAATTCAAGAGGAAAAAAAAACCAACAACCAAAAGCACAGTGCAATGTACTGTACTGCACGTATTGCACACAATACAGGATAATTTATTTCAGAGCTTAGTAAGTATCTTCAATAGAACGTCTGATTTGCAGCAGTCAGTAAATATCCTTAGCCTGATGTTTAAGACGGCAACGTTTTCAACACCTAATAAGAGTTTTATCAAAGAAAAGTATATTAAATTTCTGTACTAAATGAATGTCTCACAGATACAACCAGTTCAGATTGGATCACATGCATTTTATTAGACAGAGTCACAGCTTTGTACATCTGCATATGCAACAGTGGGATTAATTTAGTGCTGTGAATGGAAATCAAATGAACCCATCGCTTTGTTTTGGTGGATATGCACATCTCTCATACTGAGATTCTATTCACAAGAAAGTGAGTAGTGTTTTGTAGGGAAGAAGCCCAGCCTTAGTCAGCAGATGAGCCAGCTGAAGTGGCAAGCATGCCACATGCAGGAAGAGCAGGCAGGAGATGGGGAAACCACACGGCCCCACTTATGCCCAGTACATGTGAAAATTAAGGACTACTGCAGTTTATGAAGTCTCAACCCAAGCAAAAAGCAAAGGGATTTTGCATATCTTTAACTGTGCACTCCTTTTTCCAGTAGTAAACATATGGTTGTATTCAAACTCATGACATTTTTGTCCTAGCTATGTCACAGATCTCAGGAGTAGCTTGGCGTAAGTCACTTGGCCTTTGTTCAGTATGAAGGCTGTAGAAAAAGCCAGCTTACTGCATTTATTTTTCTATTTTTGCAGCAGGGAAATACAATACTTCAACTTGCATAATAATTTATGTATCAAGCAGATGTGAAAAAGACAAGATCACAACCTTTACATCCAAATCTTGTTCTACTAATACTACTAACATCCCATCTAACACACTTGCTTCAGTACAGTGATACATTTGTTTGCAATGATTGTTACATTGCTTTTGATTAATAATTAAAGAAAGATGCCTAACCCAGGAGGAAATCTTAGGGAATGACAGAAACATCCATTTGTGATGGCACGGAGGTAAAGTAGTACAGCAGTCCCAAGAGATCAGCCACAGCTCAGATGTTACCTCCAATACATGCTGATGCCATCCTGCACTGTCAAATAAAACTGAACAGCACAATAGAGATATGTGACCAAAACTGTCAGCACCGATAGGTATTGCAGAAATTGTATTAGGAAAATGGATGTACTAAGATTCAATTTTTGGATTGTACAAAGGTTTAATTTGGCGACCTTGTAGGTCTCCCAGTAGAAGAAAGGAGAGATCCCACAGAATTTAAAGAAAAAGAAAAAAATAATCCATTTTCTGGCAATGCATATTTATCCTTCTATTTGCAAACCAGCTGACTGCACAGCATGATGCCTCTTTGTTTTAGTCTGTCTTCTTTCAAATAATGACCAGGATTCTGCTTGTATTTAGATTCTGCTACGCTTGTGTGGGGTGGAAGAAGGGGAAATTTTCATTTACAATTCTTTGATGCTGACATATTTCTGCTATGTCATATGCTAGTAGGTCTATGGGCACCAACGCATTTCCACACACAAAGACATAGAAAAAAAAAAAAGAAGCAAAACAAAACTTTACAATTAAGTCCACAGGTGAAAAGAATGCAAATTTAATTGCTACTTATTACTGTGAACCTTAGGCACACTTACACTTCAGTTATACGTACAGGGTCTAGACAAAGAATAAGGTTTCCAGACACTACTTCCCATGCACAACAGCGGCTCATTGCTGCCTTCCTGCCCTTCCCACCAACACAGGCAGCGCTGTTCCTGGTCTGGCACAAAAAGTCTTCAAGGGCACTGATGTTACAGCGAACGAAACTTTAAATCTTTCAAAACACATTCATCAAACAGGTAGGCTGCATTTTCCAATTTGGTGTGATATATGAACCCAGGATTAATCAGCATGCATTGGGGGGGAAACCAAACACATCAAAATTATTCCAACCACCTGCACAATATCTCTTCATGGTCAAAACACATCACCTCACTGACAAATGTTAACAAGATTTCACATTAGAAAAAGCATGCTGTTGATGGACTTAAATCATACAGCCCTTTATGTACTGCTGTCGCCTTCTTTCACAAGACCACTTAAGCAACAAAGTGATAATCCAGTGCAGGAGAACCAAATTTATCACACTTCACCACAGCCTGCTACAGTAACGTGTGGCATGACAAGGCGGCAGGCTCAAGTGCAGCTTCTTTCTGAGTGATCTCTTAATACTTCCACCGTGCTACCTCTCGGGCAGGTTTTGTCAATGACTTTCAGACGTGGCCTCCGTCCCTTCCCCAGACACATGCACAGGCACAAATGGCAGCACAGCAAAGCACAGGGGAATTGGAAGTCAGCGCAGGGCTCTCTGCTAGTTCATACATTGTTTTCAACAAGACTGCAGAGGTGAACCTGAAGGTAGCATTTGGCTTTGGGATCAGAATTTGGGTTATTTATTTATTTGCAATGATAGTGATGGAAGACCCCGAAGACTGCTGCTCATTCCCCTTTCCTACGCTCTGCTGGCTCCAGGCACAGCAGAGAGCCAGCAGACACACTTTGCCCTCTGCAGCAAGCACAAGTAACACTGACGCGCACAAATCTTTTTAGAATGAAAGTAGAGTTTGAAGGCAGCCTTTGAAATACACATCATACACACTGTGTGTCCCATATGACACAATATTGAGCCCTCCTTGATTTCAAAAGTTACCGCGATTTACAGCTATGCAGTTCCACTTCAAGTCCACTCCACACATTATCACCGAATAAACTCACAGTGCAGTAGCTTCAAATCATAGTGTGTTTGTGAAGAGCTGTTACAGCTACATCCTTAATAACAAAATGGCTGGCTATAATTATCTGTACAGATCAAGGAGAACGGTGGCAGTGATGAACTAGGAGAGATGGCAAACAAAAATCACAGCAGCAGTAAATATCCCATACTGTTGTTGCACGGAACGGCTCAACAAAAGGCTCATCAGCGTGCAACCATGCTTCATTTATTTGCTTTTAGAAGCACGATACGATTATTTTTAAAATTGCTACCAAGGAAAGGATGTAAGTTCATAGATGATTTTTAGCCTGGGAATATGGTTTTGCAAAATGTCATTAAAAAACAAACTCTGGGAACGCAGCCGTCCTGGGATCCCTTCTGTTTAGTGATGTTGGCTATGCTGTGTTTCTGAGTGGAAAAACACAAGCCCTCTCATAACAACGTGTTTTAGGAAGAGGTGGAATAGAGGTCAAATTTAAACAAAAAAGAACAAAAGCACATTAAGACTGCAGTTCTGCATTTGAAAGTTCTTACTTCTTTTGCAGTTTGCAATTCTGTTTGTTTTCATGATTTTTAATACCTTTATAATTAACAACTCATTAAATCTGACAACTGCATATTACATATCCAGTTCTCATAATATTTTTATACAAAGTCTGCCCTAATTCATACTTACAGCATTGAGCACATATGCTAGAACCTGCCTGGCACTGAACGTTTTTTTCACTCCTTGGTTATTAATATTTTCATATTCGTGGGTATTTCCAACCTTTTATGGAATTACAGCATTAACAGAGGACTACAGATAAAGTCTGTAAATGCAATACCTAAGTTCTGATTTATACGAAGCAAACCCAAAGCATTTCAAAGTCATTCTTATGCGTCTCAATTTTTCTAGCCATCTGCAGTCGATTTATTTAAGTTTATGCAACCTCTCAGGACCCTGACAATGACTAAGCACAATGGGGACAGTTAAGAAGGGCGTAGGTAGAAAATTAACTCTGATTTTGCTTATTTTTGTTGGTTGAAGGCAGAACCTTCACCTTATTTTAATGCTTTCTTATTTCCTCCCTCACAGTTCAGATGGAATGGAGATATAATAACATGATAATCGAGTGCCTTCACAGAGCCCGCCAGTGCATTACAACTCCAACATGCAGAATGCAAACATCTGCTGGCATCATTAAACCATTTCTATACTCTACATACCAAGACTTGACCCTGTGACCATTTCTACCATTAGATTTGAATGACCTCAGCAAAACAGCTGAAAGGCCAGAGTATTAATTCACAGAACCACAAGCTCAATTTAAGATTTAATTTGAGATAACTAAGAGCAACTGAAAGTGTATTCAAACTTATAAGTGTGGAATAAAAGATCTTACCCTGTTTTTCAAGTTAAATATAAATTCAATTATTTTTAACAGATTTATTCACAACTTTACAAACAAGGACGGGGTTCTTTTAGCATACCTCTAGCTTAATATCCGGCAATACGATGCTTCTGTTTAGCTTTTTTTTCTTTCTAATTTATGACTGTCTTTCCTACAGGGATTTTTGTGCATTCTGATTATATCCCTAAGGGGAAAAATGCTGCATTTATGAGCTATTCCCACCACACAGCTTTGAAACGCTGACTTTTATTCTAACTTAAACAAGCTAAAAGCCTATTTGTTCAATCACAATGATTCTAGATCTGAAATCTTAATGTGACAATTAAAATATTTGAAAACTCTTCTCTATGATGCATAGCAAGCTACACAGCACTGTAGATTACACCTCTTGCTTCTTCTGGAGCTTTGTTAGGCTTACAGCCCTGGTTGTACATGTGTGCTATACACACACATACGCATACATCATTATGCTGTTACCATGTGCTTTACAAATCACAGCAAAGCAGTGGGGCAGAGCGCTACCCCAGGATGCACACAAACACCATCCAAGAGCAGACTCAGGTCTGCAGACCTCCATCTGGACTTTGACACTGCAGCAAAGATTTCAGCCCTCCCTGTTATGCCGCCCAGAGGCTGCTGTATAAACTCTTGGAGCGTATCTTTTCTCATTTCACAACACAAAGTCCCCACAGATATCACACAGCTATGGCTACACTGCACTCTTAAGTTCATTTTATACTTTATAGTTACATTTAATTTTTAAATCACTGCTCTTAAGCTGAGCGTTTTGTACATGAGCACCTGAATACTTAAGCCTTACTTTTACCTGACTTTAGTCTAGGACTCAATGCAATATACATTATGGAATTTCAGCTCATCTATGGATAATCAGACATCGTGTTGGAGTGAGAGGAAATCTTCACCAAATTACCATGACGCCAGTTCTGTGTGAAAACGTTTTCAACGTGGTGAGGGCACAAAGCAATGGGGTAAAAGTATTTAAAAAGCACAGACAAAACCACAGTTCCCTAATGCAGCCAAGGTGAGGACAGCATAGATGTGTTTAATGAAGAAATACTGCATGGATTTTTAAAACAAAGAGCCTTCCATCACAGGAACACTATAATCAAGATGCAAGGGGTCAGTCGCACTGCTTGTTTACCTGAGGGTACACAGACCCATTCAGCACAAAATGATACGTAGCATATCCTACTTTTCCTCTTCTCCTGCCTCTCCTTTACACCCCTCTCTGATTTTGAAGAAAAACATTTATCACTTTGCTCTTCGATGCAAGAAGAGACTCCGGCTAGGTAGGGCAGGTTAAAATTTTCTTTGACTCCTCAGCACATTTGTCATGCAGGCTGTCTGCCTGCGGAGGAAACCTTTTCACCCCAGGCTTATTGTGAAGACATACCCCATGAGAAAGGAATAAGGTGAAAAATGATGATGTCACTAGGTTGTTGCAAGGTTAGCACACCCTTAAATGGAGTAATGGTAAATGAAGCAGCTGCTCGGCTCCCTACATACATGACATTCATCCTCCCATCCCATAAAAGCGCAGGACTTAGTCAGGACCGAGCACGAACTACTTGTTGACATAATTAGTGCTGGCTCAGGGACTCTTTTTAATAGCCAAGTTGGCCGTATTTTGCAAGCTTTCATTGGCAAAATTCAAACAAAGTTCAGCCAAGTTCTGTATCTATTTTGTTTTCTGTCTTATGCGTTTCCCAACTTGGAAAAAAGAGCCAAAACATCCTGGTGGCTTTTCACTGTTGTGGCAGTTGGTATTCTAAGATATTAGCTTTTAAAATACACAGGCACTTTTGGAAAGTGTAACGCCCTGGTAGGGGATATGGAACATAAGCTCACAAGTATATAGGTGCAGGAATAAGTTTCATTAATGAGCCTTGGCTTCTAAATATCTCAATAGCACACTCTCTACGTATGGTACAGAGCTTTGAATCTCTTGTCCCCTGGGTTTTCCTCCTTCCAGACAGAGAAAATTATCTCAAACAAAAGCAATGAATTTAAAGCATTTTTCTTCATTTTTTTTCTTTCTTAGGTTGATTAGTGATGAGCAAATTGTAACCAATTTTGTTCTTGCCATTTCCTATAGCTACGTTTGCTCTGTGAGACAAGGAATGCTTATTTGTCTTCTGTGCAAAGTTTGTTCTAGGTTGCCAGAATTTGTCAGTCCAAAACTTTGAGCTGCTCATAGGCAATAATTTATGCAAGAAGTGATTTTTCCCCCCATTTCTTCACATTACTTCGAGCCTGCTCTACTTTGCAAACAGTTCCTAAATGTCTTGGTAAGCAAAATTAGATAATGTAGTTTCATACTGCAATTTTAATTTAAAGGAAAGGAAATCAGTTAGCTGTGCAATTACGCTAACTGTAATGCACATTCCGTTACTTTGCTTGGTGGCAATAATCCACCCTTGGGTCACATTCAATTGTTTCATTTTTATCAGTGACATAATGGGGTATCCGATTCCACACAGTAGTTCCTAATGGCTTTATGAAACACACTTACAAGAGTTGCAAATATTAACACATTCCACACAGCAGAGAAAAGACTGCTTTGTAATCACAGATTTCTCTTCACTTGTATTTTTAACAAAAGTGCATTTTCCTGCGGCACACAAGATGAAAAACGCCCAAACCAAAACAAAGATAAACCTCAAGGTGAAAGTCTTTCTGGAGCTCCCAGTTTTGCTCCCAGTTTTCTGTTGTTTTGAAAATGGCTTTAATGACTTTCTTTGTGCGCTCCCATTTGCTACTTTCTTATCCTTGCCACAGATCTGCCCCCAGATGCCTCTGAAAAGGTCTCCTTCCTGACTGCAATAAACACTGATGGACTGAAACACTGCAGAGTTCAAGCAAATCAGAAGGAACAAAAATCACTTTCTATAAAAGACAGGACTCTTTGTATACTTCAAGGCAAAACAAACTTGTATTTCCCAACGTAAAACGCCCTTTAATTATGTCTATATTTTCAGGATTTGCATGAGAAAAGACCAGATTTCACTGTTATGTCAATATTAAGTGCTCCTACGAAAATGCGTGCTTCAGCATCTTCCTTGAGATTAGTTGCAGGCAAATACATTTTCAGTGTTTTTCTGTTTGATGACCAAAACTGTTTGAAAAATAGTCATTTTGATATTGCATTAAGCAGCTTGTCTCATGATATCTGTACTGGGTCTGTCCAAGAAAATGCAACTGTGAAAATGAAGCAGATGCAGAACTCACGCTACTGTTACAAAGCCCCAGAAAATGATGCCATGTTTTCTGTTCCACATGCCGTATACCAAAACAAAATACTGACTTCTCAATTAGAAACAATGAAACATTATCATAAACCGCTGTGTTTTCCTCTCTCCACCAAGAATATTATGCACTGACCAAACATAACATGCATACATACTGCCTGATAGCAGAATCACCCAATAAAAACTGCATGATAACATTAATGCAGTCATTAACAGACCTTTCTTCTACTTACACAACAGAATTAAGCATATGGCATATCTCAGGGAGAATACAGTCACATTCTTGAGATAGCCTGCAATTTTCTGGCTTAATAAATTCTGAACTCCATTTCAGGCAGGAGAAGACATATGTCTAAGAGAAGAATGTGTCACTTCATTTTTACATAAATCTCTTTCTAAGTTGCCAGAAATATAATACATTAAAAAATTAAATAATAAGAAGAAAACAAAAGTTAAATTGGCGAAAAAGTTCAATAGAATTAACATTGATTGCCTGAAGAGAACCCTACTACCCCAGCCCTCAGAAGCACTATTTAATCTAAGTGATGTTGGGGGCTGCAGTGACTGAGCAGGTTCCTGTGGGCGGCAGGGCCTGCAGGCCAGTTGCTGGCATCACGCAGGTCAGTGCATTGTGTTGCATTTGGTGTTGCAAAGAGAAGTAGGTTACAGGGAAAAAATAAAACACCACACCACACAAAACGAAAATACCTCCTGAGTGGTAAAGGCTGCTGGTGGTTTTTTCCCAAGGCAGTTTAGAAACTCATGGCACAGTCTGCTGGAACTCTCTCAGCTTTGTGCATGCTAACCGTTAAGATGTAAATACAAACTATCATTTCCCGTGCTTTGCTCAATTCCTTATACAACTCCATGCTGTAAAACACCTCTGCCTGCTCTGCTCTCCTCTTGCCACCTGCAACCCACTCAGCCTAACTCAAAGGTCTGTTTTCCAGTTGAACAGCTGCAAAAAAACACAGCTGGTTGCAATACAGCCAGCACAACCTGCAGGGAAGCTGGGGTGCGCCAGGCAGTTTGACACTCAAAAGGGGAGCCACCGAGAAACCTGAAAGAATAATTTGGGTGAGTCCTGGTAAATTCATATAAATGCCTTTTTCTACTTAAATCAGTCTATGATGACCAACCTGGAAAATCTCAGTATTGCGAAAGTAGACCATCTGCCTCTTCATCAGCAGTGTCACTTGCAACACTGAGTTACAGATTAATTAGCTGCACTTTATGCAAAGTAGATTACAACAAATAAATACTTTTAAATACAAATTCAAAACTGAAGCACTAAATAAGGCCCTTTATATGAATTGTTCACTAATTTTGTCTCATCTTATCTCTGCTGTGTTAAGTACTGCTGCATCCTTCAGATTATTGCTTTTAAAAATAAATCACAGAATAATGTTGCCGAGGCAAAATGGTATGAATGCTGATAAATGGCTGAGAGTAATATGATTTGTGTCATTATTAGAGGGTATATGTTCACTATCAAAAGTGCTTCCATGACAAGGAAGGTATTGAAATTCAAAAACGTTTAATAAAATGTAAACCTTATAATCTTCCAGGTATTTATCCCGCTGCTAATTACTTCCAGGGGGCCTGGCACACATGTAAAAGAGCAATGGATATCAGCAGGGAGCACTTGCTAACCCAAAAAGTTAGAAAGACCACTTTCCCTGGAGATAAATAGCTGTTAAATCTGTCAACTTAAGCCTTAATGTGTAACATCTAAAATAATCTCTATTCTCCCTAAAGACAGGCTGTATGAGAATTAATACAGTAGTAATCCGGTAGGCAGCAACCTGCAAGAATTTACAAGGCACAAGATCCCAACCAACTCCGTCTGACCCACAGCTTAAGGAGGCTGTCGCCAAAAATGACTGCTTCCCAAATGAAGGCATAATTTTCTCATTATCAGAATACTTTTAGCTGAAGTCTCAAGTGATGAACTTCTGTCTCTCTGTAAACTTGTAGGGAAGCAGTTTATATTTGTGCATGAATGTGCGCACCCTGAACGATATACACACCTGCAAACACTCCCGAAGGAGCTTGCTGCTTCAGGCACATCATTCAGATTAGTGGCAGCTCACACAGTTGCAGCATTCAAGGTTATTAGAGCAAATACGTATTCTTTAAATAGAGCACTGAATTTTCTCCCCAAATAAGTATTTTTGCTTTGACCAAACATATCGAGCAATCCTTTTAAACTGTGAGCACTAAGCCCAAAGCTTCTTGTATCACTGATGACAGCAGGCTCAGCAGCAGGTTAGGAGCCAGCGAACCCAATCTTTTGGGTTAGTGAGCTCCGGAACAATTACGTTTGGGATGCATGCATGCACACACATGACATAAGCAGTGCTTAGGGGGACTTAGCAAGCATTGTTCCCCAAAAGTTGCACTTCAGACCTCTGCAGTAACTAGACAAATGACCTAGACAGAAACAGAAGCAACTGTAACCTAGCTGTGTTTGCTGACCTTGCACAATTAGCAGCAAGAGTGAAACATGGGGGTGGCAAAAAATAAAAATGCAACAACACCATCAAACCAAACAGAACAGCTAGGGCTTGGGCCTCCTCCCTCAGCCTAAGTTGGCTGACACATGACATATGAAATTAATACTGACACATGTAAAGTACAATACACTGGTTGGAAGTAAACAAATACGGGATAAATGATCAGTGTAGGGTAGAACGAATTCAAAAAGGACCCTGGGATAATGGTAAGCTCATCATTAAAAAACAAAAGAGAGAGAGAGGATGAAACAACAGGGAAAAGAATGATAGGAAGCACAGCTGCTCTTTTTACATGCTTGTACCTAGTTGCCTAGAAAGGGAATACATGTTCATTGAAGTTAGAACAAGATTATCTAGTTCTGTAGCAAAGCCCAGCCAGAATATTGTGTGACCATCCTATAAAATGATATTAATATAGCACTTGAAAAGGTATTAAGAAAAGCAGAGAAGCTGATTCATGGACTAGAAAGTATGAGCTTATAGGTCCTAGGTTCACATAGCTTAGAATAAAGATATTTAAACAGAAATTTCAAGCATAGATATAAAGGAAAACTTTAAAGTAGATGAAGCCAGTTGGACTTGCCTTTTTTGAGAGAGAGAAAATACATCAGGGACAATAGTACAAGCTAAAGAAAATGCTTATTTAAAATAAATTGATGCCTTCTGTCATAAAGAGTAGTGAGGAAGAAAATATCCCTCTTTAGTCAAATGAAGTCCACTCCACTTCATGCTAAGGACAAGAGGGAGGGACCTTCTAGTGCCTGAATCTAGGTCATATGCTCCTTCTTGCAAGAGACAGAAGTCAGATGGAAATAGTAATTAAACAAAGCCCACAAGTGCCCAGTGGTGTTTTTGCATACCGGGGAGTAACAGCTCTCTGTGCTTTGCACTGCTGAGAGAAATTGGGGATTTTTTTCCCTCTGACTTAGTGCTATCTCCTTCTGGGACCAAAAGCCCCAACAAGAATTTCCTGGGCACCAACTTGTCTCCACCCAAGCCACGAAGGGTCTGAAGGCAGACCCAGCAGCTCTCCTCTCTGTGCCCTCCCTTCCTGCCAGCACTGGGTTACAGCTGTAATCTAACCCAAAGTGAGTCCCTATCTGCTAAAATAAAAGAGTGCAACCTTCAAGTGCTCATTCGTTTCTTTTAACCACCACTTTTCAACATTAAGGATTATTAACTTTAATGCCATTGGTGAGAAACTTTATTATGTTTTCAAGAAATTGCTTTAAATCAAAACTGCAGATAAGGCATTTTTCTCCTCTCAGAATTACATGGTTGTGTTGGCAACCAGCAGGAATCCATTTGAGCAATAGAATTACCACCTCCTGGAGGTGAAAAATGGGACAAAAGCAGGAGGAGTGTCTCTTTCTTAAAAGTCAAGGGAAAAAGGGCAAAACAGGAAGCAATGGAACCCCCGGGAATGGGAAAAGCTAAACAATCTGCTGTTGACATAAGCCTCGAGGAAAATTATGCTAACACAAAAGCAGCAGTCCAGTTGTACGGATATTTTGCAGCAAAACTGTAGAAATCAGGGGCAGAAAAAGAAAATCTTCCATTTTCCATTCCAATCACAGTCCAGGTTCGGCATCACTGCAAGACTTTGAGGTCCTGGTGAAACCAGCAGTGCTAGACCATTTGACGGCAGCAAACTGAGCCCCTCGTTCAATGGCAGAGAGCTTGTAGCAGTTTTCATGAGTGTGAAGCACATGCCTACAGCCCTGAATGAGCTGTAATTCTTCCAAATGGAAAGATTAAAAAAAAAAATGACTTGCAAGAGCTTTTTCATTGCTGATACCTAGATGGCTTCTAAGTAAATATCCTATCCTGAGTATGTGGAAAGTAAAGGAAACAACAGTCAAGGGTTAAGAAGATAAACAACTTTCTGATGCTAGGTCCATCTTTCACCCACAGTTAAGATTAACTTTCCATAGGTGTGTAGGAGCCAGCAATACATGCATGCTAACATTTGCATAAATGTTTTATACTAATAACAAAAAAGGACTTTGCTTTTACGTTGACATTTCAATTGAAAGATTTTGCAAAACAACTCTCTGCTGGGCCGACTTTCTATCCTATGATCACAAAGACTCTTTACCAGAGTTATAAAGCCACTGAAAATAAAGATGCTTTAATGGACACTACATTAACTATGGTGTTCATGTTGCAGCAGTATAGACCAGTAATATTTCTTCTTCGTGTAAATGTACAGCACGGTATAGGCAGTACGCATGGATAGTCACAAATCCCCAGCATTATGCCAAGATGACAGAGTACTTGTCTTTTTTTGTTCTTGTGCTGTAATTTATCTTAAAAAAAATGGACTCAGGTTTTCCTGCATGCTATGAGAAGTGTCCAAGAGAATGCCATAATGGCATTACTCCTGCTGGAAAAGCTAATCTGCTTTACACTGTCCTCCTTTACGAGGCACTGTCACTTCCCAGAAACAAAAGTATCTGCATAACACTTGCTGAAAATAAGTTATAAAGCACTGTCAGTTGCTCTGCAGGAAAATGCCAATTATATCACATGCTTTCCTTTCCTTAGCTCATAATATATGTAATGTTTGATGAAAACTGTGCCATGGCCTCATTTAGACCTGCGTGATACAGATGTTATGCCAATCTTGATGGTGGAAAGAGACGACCATGTACACAGTAATAATGATCCAGGAGAGTGGCCCTCTTCAGCAGCCAGGTCTTTGCACAGACCGACATCACAGACACTGCAGAACCATCATTCTGCACATTATTTCCTCTTCAGTAATGTTCAACACCAATTGTCATTTTAACACTAAAAGTATTTATGCTTTTTACATCACAACTTACACAATCAGCCTGATTTTTTTTTCTCCTCAACTTTAAGTTCTTAAATTATCTTAAAGCTTAAATTGCAACTGATATCTTTATTCATTATATTTTCCAAGCAGATTTAGATCATCTCAGGAAACTTTAATACTAACTAGATTTTAAAAATTAATCATTAATTAAAAAAAGATTCCGAATATCAGATGGACATCTCACAGAGTTATAGGCCATCATATATATACAACATCTCACATTGGCATCTTTTCTTTTGCCTCTATCTATTTCTTTTGTAGGTGCAAGCTTCAGTTCCTGGCTTTCCAGTACCCAGCATGCTAATGGCAAAGATGAATTGTTCAGAGCATAAACATCCACTTCTTTCTGTTCCTTGCCCATTCCCATATCTCAAAAACATTATCTTCACACCAAACAAGTCTGTAGAGGCTAATGATGACTTGGTAATTTAGTTACAGAAAATACATTTGACTGATTTTAATGCAGACCAGTTACAGAACACACAAGGACCATATAGAAATTAGTGTCTGAGCTCTAATCATAGTGCACCAGAGGATAGTACTTTCAGAGAAACTACTCTTTACTGAAACAAAACATTGCTTGTTTTTCTTGAATCTGAGCCCCTCTATCAAAAGGGTTTTTCCACATGTCTGAATATAAAAACTAAAGGATGCTATCAGATGGGAAGCATTTAGTAATACCTCTGATAATTGGTGGTGTTATCAGACATGGTAAGCAGTTCCAAATGGCTTATCTGGGGCCCAAAAAAAAAGAGGGGAGGAAAAAGGGAAATCAGTACTTTTTGTCATTTTAAGAACAGAGTTACAATCTACTGTGATATACAGAATTATTCGATTGGCATAAAAGTTTATTTTACATTTCCCAGCTAGCTGAGATGCCCCTGTACCGTGCGCTGAATGGCAAAAGGAGCAAGAGGTAAGGCAAAAAATCATGGGGGAAAGGACATTGCTGACAGCTGCCTTGGTATGAGCTGAAAAGAGATACATAGTTTATCACTGAGGACAGCAAGTGCCTTCAGCATCTCCCAAGATTTATATCCCCTTTAGAAAGAATCTACGACATCCAAATCTCACAAGATTCTTATCAGGTAGACTCATTTTATCTGGTCCAAGCTTTACATAAAATCTTCCTGTGCCCAAACACAGGATTACACTGCACAGCCTTCTCATTTGGGCTGCTTACATTTGTCCTCTGCTTGCTGGTAGCAGAGCAGCCGTGCTGTTGAGGGTCTGAGATCACTCTGCTCTCAACACGTCCTGGTGCAACTGAAGAAATCTACTTCATGATAGAGTTGCACTGAGAAACAAGGCACCTTCTAGTCTGCTGAGGTAGGAGGGCTTGCCTGGGTTTTTCTTTTTTCTTTTTTTTTCCTAGGATTTTTTTTTTTTTTTTTTTTTTTAATGCATTCTCCAGATATTACCACTGAGCTACAAACTACATAGGGACAAGCTTTAGTTATGTTCCTGCCAATGCAGTATTTAACACTGCTTAGTTTTGAGCTTTGCAATGATTATTTTAAAAATATTTTCTGGTTCAGATGCCATGTTTGGCTCTGTACGCATCTGTTTAGAAGAACACCGGTAGAGAATTATTCACACAGAAAATGTACCTTCTTTCATCTATCAGAGAAGCTGGTATTTTTGGGAAACAATGATGAATAGATAAAACTTTATCAGTACTGCTCTCTTGAGCTTGCTCTCTAAGCCCTGTCAATTCAATTTAGTTGTCAATGTAGTATATCTTAGACAATGCTTTTCTAGATGTTTTCCTCCAGTAACATACATTTTAAGGATCAGTAATGGACCTGAAGGGAAAATGCTGGCAGAAAACTTGAGTGTGAGCAAAAGCTGTGTGAGCACACATGCGCATGCATGCTTCTGTAATTGCTCTGTCATCTGGCTTCAAAACCACATTCCCTTTACCCAGACCCTCAAATAAATCCATAAATAGAAAGGCTAAAAGACATTAAAGTACAGTATCTGATTTCCTCTGTTAGAGTAAGCTCTTCCCTGTGAAGAGATGGCACCATTCAATTCAGGCTGAACACTCCTGCCATAAATGACAGAGTGTCCTGGGAAGGAATGAGAATGCACACCCCTATGTTTTTGATACATTCAAATCAGGTCATATGGGCACTGGTATTAATTAGAAACAGTGTTGAAGTAAAAACATTTTAAATAAGCCCAGGAACCGAATGTTAAAGCTGTCATTTTTTTACACAGCCTCATGATTCAAGGATTAATGGACCTTAAAACAACCATAAACCACTGAGGCCCCTTTCTGCTCTAGAAGAATAAGAATAGTTTTATTTCTGCTTCAGTCTGCCACTCTCAAATTCATTGTGTGTCAGTGGGCACTGTAAACACCTTTAAGTATTTTGACATTGTGGTATAAGAAGCTGCTATCTCTTTCCTGCCTGACCTTCACCAGATCTATCCACTTCATGATTCATGAGGAAAAAAAAGCTGGTAAACTAACAGCAAAGATGTATTTGAGACATACACTAGATATGAATGCACAAATAATGCCATGTAAAGTATCTATTTTTTTTTTTTCAATGAAAACATTTTTGCCCTGTTCATTATGGCTGTAAGATGTGACACAAAGGCTTGGAGTACCTGGGAGGTAAGAACATTTCTGAACGAAAGGCTGCAGTTTTGAAGTAAGATCAAATACGCAGAGTACATTTCAGAAAGGCCAACAGGATGAAGTAATCACTGCTGTTTAACAAAACAATTACAACAACATTCAGCAGTGCGATCATAACGGATCCTGGGAGTTGCGATTACACCGGAATTCAAGTATGTGCACTTATCACTGCACACAGCAGTGGGATGCCGACCTCAGCGAAACGATGGCTGATAAGCAAAAATAATATTATTTTATCTATTCTCAACCTTATCTGATACAAAGGTCAGAGTTTTGTGGTTCAAAGATCAGGACAAGAACACTGAAAACCAAGACGGTTTCAAATGCCAACTCTCTTTCTAACAGCGGATTTTCTGAGTGCCCATAAAAACGTGCTTGGGCACACTTTGGTCTCCCGAACTGGAAAACTGGGAACAGGAACTTCATCTAAACAACTTCATCTAAAGCACACATAGCACATGAGTGAAATTAAACTTGCTACACAGCATACCCATTAATTTTCACTGTTTTCTACTGCACACAATTCCTGTCTCTCTAAACCACAGTGCACCAGCTGGAGAGAACGTTGCTTCAAGAACTGTTTGGAGTGACTTTTATGAAGGTTTTATTGCTCTTTTTCCAAATGCCACTTGGTTTACAGCTTCTTTTTCTAATATCTCACAACAGAACATTAAAAAAAGAAAAAACAAATTGGAGTCATGAGGAAATGTTATAGCAGAAATGTTTAGCAAGTGGCTGTGACCCAATTTTATCACCAAAGTCCATAAGTGTTATGCAAAATAATCCTCTGTCATTTATTCAGAAATTTAAAATGATTGGAATGTCGTTACAAGGTACATAATACTTTTGACATTCAAATTCTTAAGAAATGTAATTCTCATCATCAGTAAAGGTTCAAATGGTTTGAGTGAAAATGAGAAAATTTTTTTAAAAAGCAATTTCAATATTGATTTATCTATAGATAGCTAGATATACACGGACTTTCTTGCCTATGAATCTACCTATCAAGGTAACTTTTGCTATAAACAGCATTTTAAAATTATCACATAAAAAACCATCAAGCACTAAATTAGAAAAAAAACAGAATTTTGAAAGCTATAGTTAAATTTATGAAGCAATTCTGCTGCACTCAAAGGCTTGTTGTTTGACATGCAAGCAAATTCTTCTAGGGTGTATGCTTGCCAGGCAGGTGAGCTTCTTTACGTGGTATTAAAAGGTGAGACAAAGGATGAAAGCAACCAAGGCTACACAATTACAGCCATGGGCAGGACACATGTACTTTGGACATAAGCTTGTTTGCATGACTAATAGAGATAACATTAAATGTCTTTTCTCATCATTTCTTTTTTTTTTTTTTTTTTTTTTGGCTCAGTGCCTTTTTTGCTACCTCCAAGAGCTGTTAATTTTGTTCACTGCTGAGCAAAAGTCAAAGTCAGAGTCTAAACAGCTTGTAATGAGTTTTCAATGGCCCATCTCACTGAAATTGAGGGCAAAGGAGCAGCAGACTTAGACACTGTCAGCCCTCTGAATTTATTATTGAGGGAGCAATGTGTTTGGTAGAAAACATGTAGAGGAGGGGCTGAGAATTTGTTAGGTTTTGCATTAAGCATTAAACCATGATGTGTAATATTCACATCAATACCTATACTGTGCAGATAAATAGTCAAAAATTAATTCATGTAGCTCAATTAACTGTGGAGTTAGATTGGTAATAGGACATGTTGGATATGTTGCACTAACTTTGTTTGTCAGCCACTTAGTGCTGAAAGTTTTAAGTCCTGTTCCAGAAGAGTGATTAATACTTTGCTAAATACCTCGAAGTCACAATGAAACCACGGGTTAAAGGGTGCTTAGCACTGATAAGGAGTCAGCGATAATTTTCTAAGTCTGTATTGACCATTTTTACACACTGCACAAGAAAGGTTATCTTTCACTTCTGGAGCTGCTGCTTGCAGGCTACGAGGTGCTCAGAGGAAACTCAGGGATCAGGAAGTCTACCTCTTCCAGTCTTGAATATATATACATGATTGAACATATTTCAATCACTTTCACATAAGCTATACGCTTCTAGTTTTTCTGCTTTCCTTATTACTTGGGGTTTTATTTCATTTCCTACTAGTGATCTCATAGCTTGTGAATCCGATTGCTTCATCTCTGATTGAAAATTACAGATGTAAGCTCTCATAGTAGTTCTGCTCTTTCATAAACAAGGAACAAAGCTGCTACCAGGTCTCTATACTCAGGGAAAAGTTCTAGGCAGAGAACTTGAATTCACAATGACAATTCTTTCCTTTTCTTGGAAACCTGTAATGATCTTATGAAGGAAGTCAGATTTCTCGGGTAAGCTGGTGAAGAACAGTGCTGTAAGCTTATTAAATACTTTCTGAAGAAGCAGTCCCAGAATAGAATGCATTCAACACTGAGTACAAAACAACAGTGGGTAAGGTGGCATCATATCCGTGATTTGAGATGATCTGAAAATGCACATTCAGTTCCACACGCTGTTATTGAAGTGTTACCTCAGCCTTTCACCAATAAATACATACTCTACATTCTACACATGCATACATCAAATACTTTTATTTTTTTGACTACTATTACATACCCATAAAGAATTATGCTTCTCTGATATTTTACGCTATTTTTTAATGCATCACAGTTAGGCAGGGAATAGCACTGAGGAAAGTCAGCAATAAAAACACAAGGCTTTGTTTGTTTGGCTTGATGTCATTTGGTTTAGTGCCAACAAAGAAACACCTCCACAGCACATCTGCATCTGATCCAACATCAGTATCAGTATGCTCCTTTACTGGGCTATCATTCCAACGTGAAACATGCTTGGTAACTTTACCAAGAAGTTTTTATCTATTATGCAAATTGTATTCTTGCTTGTATTGGGAAAAAAAAAAACCCAACATACCACATGTCCATTTAATCAGTAGTAAGGTTAACATAGCCTCCAGTCCTCTGTGCTCATTCTTTCAAAAAGCCCCCCAAAATTCTGGATTTGCCCTTAAGAAAGTAAATTGTCAGAAGAAACACTAACAAGTATACAGGTGAAATTGGAGGCTGTGGCAGAACATTTGCTCTCAAGTGTAACTTCATGGGTTACATTATTTTCCAATGTCTGTAAGCAATGATTTTCAAATTCAGTGCAGTTCAGAAAGGATTCCTCTGAGATCCACGTTCATGCAGTGGGTTGTCTGGACATCCCCAATCCCCAGCATCCCTCCAGTTCCCCCTTATTTGTCGAGGTATCCACACATAAAGCACAAGACCGAGGTTGTCATTTGCAGTGATGTGCCGCTATTGGTTCTTTTCAAAAAGAGAAAAGGCAAAGCAAAGTGCTCGAACTCCTCCATAATGCAATGGCCATATTTAGAGGTGGGGAGAGATTAAAATGTCTTTCAAGAAGATTAATTAACAATATTAAGAACAGGAGAAAGTTTTGCACCGTGTAATTCAACACTGCACAAAAGCACAAAGAAGAATTGTATGAAGTCAGTAGTCAGTATGAGTAGAAAACCACATGATTTAGTATAGCTTACTGGGAATATATTCAGCTCCTCTGTATTCTGCATTATTGACATGCATTATATTCAAGTAATTGATGTTTAAATGCAAATGAATGAGAACACTGTATCACCAGCAACAGAATTCACTCTGGAGATACTGCTATGCTGAGAACAAGTGTATGTAGATTGTGTAGCAGCACATAAAGAAGTGTCAACAAAAGGTACTCAAAAGTAAATTAACAGGAAAAATGAAAATTTAATTGAAGGAAGAATATTTTATGATGTTTCTAAATCTTTCCAAATAGACTACAGCGGTCTATATGTTCACATTAAATCTCTCAAATTTAGCAAATAAGCTTTTTTTAAGAAACCATACACTTAGTGTACTCTAAATTTTAAATTCAAATGGTTTTGCTGGAAAAAAAAAAAAAACAACAACAACAATCTATAATGTATATTTGGTAGCAGCAGATGAAAGGTTTGTATAGTTTGAGGGGAATGTCACATCCATCCTCTTTTGCGTATGCATCACATAATAGCCTGTTTTATATAGGACATAAGACCTTTTCAGAAAAGGCCTTGAATGAATAATGTACTACAGAGAGTTGTGTATGTCATCACATATAATAGAAGAGCCTCTTGCACCATGTATTAGTGAGGATAGATCTCCTCTACAATCCTATCATCACATAAAACACCTTCCAAAATCGTCACAGTCGGGGCAGACCAGGCATTTCAATTTTTCATGGCACTATTTCCAGTTTTCCTTCCTCTCACCTTAAGTATTGCCGATAGGATTTCAGATACTTGTGCACACCATTTAGCAGAGAAAGTAAAGTACAGAACAGCAAATCATTTCAATAGCAGCTGTCAGCTTCTGTATCTGCCCAGGGATGCTAATTTGGAATCCATGCAGCCTAGTCCACTATAACATTTATTTCCTTTGCACACTAAGCTGAGGAGCGTGCACACTGCAACATACTATTCCAGACAAAACATCTCAAAAAGAGGTTTGTTCTCATATCATTACAAATGAAAATGGGACGTGAGTTTTGGTTCTTCTTCTCAAAGCTTTAGCGCTTCCAGATTTGCAAGCAAAAATAAAAACAGTTTCTATGCTGAAAACCCAAATATTTCTGAGTAACAAATTTGGCCCTACGTTTGCATTTCACTATTATGCCCCTGTTGAAAAGCTCCATTTTTTTCCATGGAACAGTGAACATTCATACAATCATTAAAAGCTCATCTTGCACCATATTTTTATCCTTCTCAGTTTTAATACATTTTTATAATTACATTGAGGATATTCTAACCCTGTTTTTAGTGCAACAATAAAATTTATGAACCATGACGAACGTATCACACCAAAGACCACCAGAAGAATAACAATGTGCACGTCAATAGAAGAAATCTGGACTTCTCCTTTATAGGACTATAGGAATTGGGAAGGGGGGATGAAAAATGTTTAAGACTGCACTCCTTTGATAACAGTGAAATGGTACCAAGATGACTTATTTTTTCAAAGTAAAATAAAACATGGTGATATAAATATAATCTTTCACAAACACGCCGTGTAGACAAATTTAATTGCAAAGGGACTTTAAACTTACAAATACATGGTAGGTGTATCGATGTTAGAGATTTCATCATCATGCTTTCTGGATAATAACTGTAATATCTAATTACCTTATAGGTCTTGTGCAGCAAAAGATATTTCCAATATCCCTATTTTTACATGTGCAGATTTCAGGTAAGGAGAAAATTCTCAGAAAGTAAACAATTTACTATCAGAAAAAACTTAAAACCAAACCCTGCTTTCACACAGTATTACCAACTAGGAATATATTTAAGCATGCAATCACTTGAGAAGATGCAAGAGAACTCCTGAGATTTTCTATATTCTAGTTCTAATTTTTAAAATAGGTGTTTCCTAATTAAACATGATGTGTATTTGAGTGTGTATGTTTCTGGAGGTTCCCTGGTGTTTCAAAAGACAACAGTATAATTTTTAAATAAATCATGAAAATGAAGGGATGAGAAAAATCTCTATCAGTTCTGAAAGTTGCCAGATTACTCCAAATATCTCTAAAGTAACCACTCTCCCTTCTCAGAAATAATAATAATAATAATAGTAATAATAATAATAATAATAATTAAAAAAGAAGAGAAAAGAAACAAAAAGTGAAATATCCCGATAATGTTCAGGAAAAACTACAGATAATCTACCCAATTTTTTAAACAGTTATTGTGACAAAATGGATTGAATAGGCATTGTAGGTACAAGAATACATAAATGAAATGCATCCCACTGGAAAAGCTTTTTTGCTCACATTGTCATTTACAGCTTCTGAATTAATAGACCAAGAAAGGCACCACAGGCACCAACAAAATGCAGTAAAACCATTGGCAGCCAGTGGTGTCTCAAAGTTTAATTCCCCTGGGGAGAAAAGGACACTGCCTAATCTGTATTCAGTCCTGACATTGTCCACATCTGATATGGAACATTAGCTACTAACTCTCTCAATAGACTAGTGTCCTTCAGTTTATATTACTTTATGTTAATAGTAGAAAAATTACACACAACATCATTTATCATTGTTATACTGTACTATACAACCCATAGCTTATTTTAATATATTTATTTACCCCAAGAGGTACAGAAATTTAAATATCTATCTCTAAGTGTATATAAATTTAAACGTCTAGTGCCAGAACCAACACAGAGCTGCAGAAAGGGATACCCCTCCCCCCCAAAAAAAGTATTCTAATTGTACATATAATCCAGTAGGTGTGATCACATTGCTTTCATCTGAGAACACCACGTTATTTGTGTGATTCATCTTACAGAATCAGCACCTAGCACAACATTACACCTTAGTAATAATTTATCTTCTGCCTTTTTTTTTTTTTTTAAACTTTTTCAGTTCCACCATGGGCAGCAGCTCTGTTGCTCTATTTTCACATCCCTTCTCCTCTCTCAGCTATCCACCCTTCCAAATTGTACCAACAGCACAGGTATGCAAGCACAGTCCTCCTCTAAAATTAAAAAAACGAGTGCAGTTCATGAATCAACAAAGAAATGTCATCTAACACTATGACTTATTTTTTTCTGGATCACAATCTACATCCCAGTGCATCTAAATTTCAATTAGTCTGTTCAAAAACACTCCTGCAGTCAGTGATGTGTGCAGTTTGCTCAGGCTACCCAGAAAACAAAAAAGACAGCAGTGATGAAGAAGAGAGAGAGAAATCTATACTCTATTAAATGTATATTACTTTGTGTAGCTTTAAAAATCTAGGATGTCAAAAAGCTTATTAATGATGAATCTATTTTTCACAAGGGGTAATTATATGCAATCATCCAAACACTCAATTTCAGGTAGTAATTCTTACATCGAATTCAGAGGGTTTTTTATTTTTGTTTTTATTGCTAATGGAGATGGGTTTCATTTCACTTCTTACAGAACTGCTAATTTTAATGTAAAGGCTCGAGGAACAGAAAATGAAACATATATCCACAAATACTTTTTGCCAAGAGTTAGTGCTCTCCTTTATAAAAAATGCCACACTACTTCTAGGCTGAATTTGTACAACTTCAGCATCCAGTCTTTGGATCCACTTGAACTTTCTCCACCACACTCCTATGCTGTAGAAGAATGCACCAAAGTCCCACTGGTTTCTGAAGAACCATTCCTCATTAAATGGAAGTTACATATAGTTACTGACAACAATAGAAGCATCTATGGTTTTGCTATTAGCCATAGCTGCATTGCTGTCCTGCACTGAAAACAAAAATAAGCAAATTCCTTACATATACGATTTTTAAGAATACTGTAAACTCTTTCTACAAATATTCAGTAAGATATTTTCTTGGGTCAGACTGTTTCAGATAGTTTTACTACAAGGGAATACTCAAACATTTTCCAGGTACAAACTAAGTTCAGATTCTGACATCCCAGTAAATACTGCAGCATCTGACAAGAGAGCACGGCCACAGCTTCCTTGTGGCAAGGAGAGCAGGTTATGTAAAAGCCTCTTTTGCCATAAAACACAAGGACTGGATCATTAAATGGTCAGAATTTCCATTTCACAAGAGTTTTTCCCAAGTAAGAGCAGAGTGACAAATTCAATCTTTGACTTTAGAATTTGTAGAGCAGCAACAAAAGAATAGCTTCCACCCAACTGTATTTTAAAGAGGAATGTTCACACTTACAAGAGGAGAGTATGAAGGTAAATGTAATCCCAACCATACATCTGCAACTTCCCAGCACTGTTGCTCATTTATTATTTGCACTACAGCCATTCCAACCAAAATGTAGACTCAATCAGATGAGAGTCTGGAACAAGAATGTTCCAGTTTCCACTGTGGTGCTCCAGCAAAATGAAGACAGACAGACAGGCTGCAGATAGACGTGTGCTCATTCATTAAGGTCATCTCCTGACCTGTGTGCCACTGAGGAAAAGGCAACAGCTGCTTCCAGAATCAGTGCTAAGAATGATGGAAGTGAATTAATCCACAGATGGAGACCAGCACCTGGAGGGACCAGTCTGGTGAGCAACAACAGTCTTTGCCTGAGAAACACACTTAAATGTTACCATACGGAGCACTAACGGGAGACAGAGGGCAATGAAAAGCTCCACACATCGTGTTAGTACCTCAAAATCATAAGTGTTGTATTATTGATAAGTATAACAAAAAGGCTGTCTGCCTAGGCTCTTATTTAGAATAAGCTAACAAATTAGTTAAGACGCCATAATTAAGAAAACTAGGTGACTAAATGACTGAACAAGATGAAAAGGTTCCACCCAAACAAAATGATGTAATATAAGATTGCAAGAACTCAGAGATGCAAAAGACCCATTCAAATCTGTATGATACATTTTTCAGACCAAAGATGCATCAGCTGTTAAGCTCATATGACACTTGATGTTAGTCAAAAGGCTGAAAAGCTGCAATCATGTTTTATTAAAGTAACTACACTCACTGGACTGGGCTGAGGGAAGAGTACCAGAGCACGAGAAAACAGGAACAATTAATTCATTCCCTCAGAAATTTTATGTGTAGCATTCACAGCTCAGACACCAGAATACAACTGTCTATCTTGGCTTGAATTATTTTCTATACATGGTTTCAGTGAGAGAAAAATCACATCATTTAACTCTGGAATAACTGAGAGGAAGAAACAGAGCTGCACCATCAGAAGTGCAGAAAAGTAAAGTTTAGATGTCCTGACAAAGAGCTGGACAGCAAAAATCTGGGCTTGCTGTCATGATCCCACGCTTCTGGGAGGCTCCATGCCATTCATGCTCCTTTCTCATCCACTTTCTTCCAGTTTGATTGAGCATAAACAATTGTGAGCCTGTACCAAACGTGTTCATGTTGCAGAACAAATCAGAGACTTTCCTTGATTCCTGCTCCCTGAAGTGTGCCCCCAGGGGATCATCTCTGAGAACATCAGCTTAAGAAGTAAGTGTGTGTACACTTCTACTTGGAAGGCTTTTTTAGTGTTTACATTAAAAACCACATCTCAAAGCAGTTTTTAGAACTACAGTGTCAATAGATTTCTAAATAGAGACTGGAGGAAACGAGATGTCAGCCCATTCAGGATGACATTCAGGCTTTAAGGAGGAAGAAAGGTTTACCCACCTTATAAGCACTTTTACATCTCAACAGGCTGAAAAAGCTTCAGACCCAAAATGAACATTTTCAGGTCATTTACTGATTATGATTAAATCACCTTCATGTATTACTAAATGGAAACTAAGCCACTGTATTCTACATGGGAGGTAATCCTAAGTGCTTAGCAATTTATTCAAATACTCAGAAGTTAAAAATCATTTCTGGGCTGTTCACTTGTTAATAAGGGCATGTTAATAAGATGGATGGTAGTTCAAGATACCATTTAAATATCTTTGAAATATAATTCCTAGTTCACATAGGTCAAAGAGGTTTCCCTGTTTACATATTAAAACTTGATAATTTGAAGCAAGGGATGTTTCAGGTTGAGTTTCTGTGAGGAGGTTCAAATTCCAGAGGGGGAAAAGTGAGCACCACAAAATTACACAGAATTTCTCCTGCCTTATTTTCTTCATCATGTATATGCAGTTCTTGCTAGCCGTGAACAAATACAGCCAAGGTGGCAGAAGGTAACTGTTCTAGGAAGCCAAGTAAACATCAGCAAAATGACACTGCCTTTTTTGAAGAGCACCTTTTCCACTGTTCCCAAGGTTTGTAACACCTTGTTCTCTGATCCCAATTGGGAAAACAAGTTTTTCTCACTGCTTCCACACAGATTGCTCAACATGTGCTCGCGTGAGGGGATTTGGGTTTTGCAGTCTTTTTGCAAAGTATTTTGTTCATGCCAGTTGGTGCCAATCTGTATGACAGCATTGTGCTACCAGAAAGGGAGAGCCCTATCAAAATTTCAGAAATCTCTAAAGGAAGGGGGAGGTCCACAACGTTTAACTACACCAACTAAGTATTGTTAATTAGGTCATTAATCACAATCCTTCAGGGATCTTGAAATTCTTTTTCAAGCCCATATGTTTAAACTTTAGAAAAAAGTTCTTCTCAGCTCTGAAACCAGTGAAATGCTTTTACCATCCTTACCAGAGCAATAAGGTGCACATTTCCCTATCACTTACACTTTTCCATGCTTATATTTTCATCAGTGCACTGGCTGTTCCCTCCAGTGTCTGCATGCTGGAGTCCAAGAGCAAGTCACAGAGCTTCTTCCCCATACCCTGAGGGGAAGTGCTGCTCTCATCTGTGATGATGGAAATCCTGAGCAACTTATTTACATCAGTGAAGTCACCCAGAGGTCACAGAGAGATGGTTTTTTTTTGAAGCTTCTTTTGCTCCATCATTTTGCTTTATCTGTTTCCTCTTTCATAAAACAACAGGTGCTAGAAACTGAAGTGTATGCAGCAGAATTCAGTTTCCAAAATGATCTCAGTATGAAACGTGGCTTTAGAAAAACTCTGCACAAAGTCTGCGCTGCAAAAACCTGTATTTGTTCATGGAAAGTAAAATGCCTGGTCACCATACAAACACATTATGAGACTGAAAGGGAGCATCCAATTTTCTAAATTTAAGCTATGTAACACAGATGACTGAATTTTATTCAGCTTTTTTTGTATGTAGAGAAATCACTTACATATGACTAAGCTATTCTTGAAAAATTCTGGAAAACAAGCTTGTCTGTGAAACCAAATGTTACGTACTTCAGAAGTCTGTTAAATAGTTCAGTAGGAACTGAAGCTGATTTTTGCCCTGTGACCATAAGGACTGCCTGCAAGAATTACTGCTGCCATTAGATAGTTGTTTTACTTAGTGCATCTGCTGGCAAAGGACATTTCATCTTACTTTGCTTAATTCTGCACAGCCAGTCATATTCAGTTATTGTTTTTACTTTTATATATTATTATAGAATTAGTTTTATAGCTGTTATTTCTCAATTAATGTACTCCCTTCAGGCAGCTGCAGCCTTTGATGTTTTGTTGCTTTCCAGATGAAGCCACCATAGCCACTGCTAAGCCTTTAGACCTCATCCAAACTTCAGTCACCATTGCCACTATCTCCTTCCAGGATTGGTTGGGCATAGCTGCTCAAAATCCCAGTGGGCCTCATAATTTTTGTCCTGGTCTTAAGAGGAGGTAATCTTACTGTCTCTATCTTGCGCTGCTTGTTAGGAACATGTTGGTTTAAAGTGAAATATTACCACTATTGTGACTTAGACTTCACAGGAGATGGCCTTAAGGAGCGCTCTCAGAATGCTGTACAGCAGAGTAATCATCAACATAAACACAAGTTTCCAAACAGTCCTTGTAACTGCATAATGTGAACCTGAAGATACCGAGGAACAGAGAACATCAAGTTAAGTTATTGTTCTTTTAATATGCATGACATCCCCTCACGCTAATTATATACTACAACCACCAAGTGCAATGAACCTGATAAAACCCAACATATATGCTATAGTACTTAACATTTTTTTCACCCATGCTGCAAGTTAAAACATCTCTTGCACACAAAAAAGACAACTGACATCTCCAAGAAAACCAAACTTCAGTCGTTATTTTCTCCATGTCAAAAATAAGACAGAAATTTTCATTTTGTACTGTGGAGTAATAATAGAAACTGGTGAATGCCTTTGCAATATCTTGAACAGAATCACATGGAGCAACTTAAATACCACCTTCTCATCTAGTCACTGTGCACACTTACTCCAAAGGTTCAGAAAGGAATTGAAATTATTACTGGCAAAATAAACTTGGAATTGTATGGTAAATGTCTACTTATGGGACATCTAGAAGACAAAATGTCTTAATTGGGAGGATTTGAAAAAGAGGGCTACTGGGTAAACTCAGGGAAAGCCTTCCTTGTCTACTCCTTCTATATGCTCCAGAAGTTCTAACTCCTTCAAGCCTGTGATAGGATTGCACACCCCTCCTGTTCCTCCCCAGTGTGCAGCAATCTGGGATCTCCAGCTCTCAGCACTGCACTCTAGCAAACAGTGAAGAGGATACATTACATAGGCAGAAACTGAACGCATACTTAGGCATAACTTGTTCTGCATTTGTTGCATTACCAAATGATTCTAGGGAAAATAAATAAATAAATAAATAAATAACTTTCCTAAAAGGGAGGAAACAAAACTAAGTTAATCAATCATTCTGCCTCAGAACTCTTAAAGATGCATGAGTGATGATGTTTTATACTTTCAATAATGTTATAGCTACTAGCTTAACACACCTGCACATAGCCACCCGATTACAATTAGCATTTGAAATAATCCAGCTTGGCTGTTTAAGTGTTGCTGTTTGTCCCTTTTTCTCTTTCTTTCAAAGCAAAGCCTTCTGTCTAGAGCTAAGCACTGAACAGTTCCTGTCTGACCTATAGATTAATCAGAATTTAAATACTATATTATTTCAACAGGCACTTCTAATATGTGTTTCCTGCCATGAAATGTAATTAGGGAAAATTAATTTACCAAGGGATCTCTGAAGCTTTACCTTCTTCCCCACTGCTATTTGCACTGGCCAACATTCAATTGTAATTCCCTTCTATCTCCAAGTATATTGGGGCTATCTCCTGCAGACTGCCTCAGAGCAGAAAATGTCACCCACTATTTGGAAAGCTCACAAATGTGACATTTTTCCTGTAAAACTGTACTGCAGCAGTCAGCTTCAATAGGTTTGTCACTGTTAATGAAAACAATTGGAAACACACTGAACATCTTGCTTCATGACTTAAATCAGTCTCTAACTGTATTAGAGATGCAAGCCAGCGCTCAGGACACATTACCTGCCTGCAAGTCTCTGATGGACTCTCGGTGTTTGTACGCAGCTGGTACTTGCTGTTGTCAGGTCAGATAATGAATGAGGTACGCTTCAGTTCAGGTCCTGTGCACTGGTTTTCATGTTACGTTCTGAACCTGTACTGCCCTTTATCTTTCAACATTGCTTTTTTTCTTTAATTATTTGGAGGCCACATATTCAGCTGCAGTGCAATGTCTTCATACCCAACTTCAAAAGTCTTCTTGCAGACTGCATTCAAACACTCCAAGGGCTGCAGGCAGCTTTTGGAAACTGCAGCTATGCAGGGCATCCAGAGAGAGAAATGAAGATCTGTGCAGCAGACACTGCCCACCTTTTGCAACTGGGTTTCATGGATTTTCACTGTGAAACAAAAGGCCACGGCAGCCTAGTAGGATGAGTTACACAAGTATGTTCTATTTAACTCAGCAGTGTCAGGCATATAACGTGCCCTTTATATCCATAGTTTATTTTAACACATATCAAGAAGACAGAAAATTAGTGATCAATGTAGAAGGGAGCATGAGGTTTCATTATAAATTAATGTAGGAAGACTCAGACTTCAATGATGAAATGAACATGAATCTTAAAAATTGTCTGTCTTTATGAAACAGTTGAAAATTATTACAGTATATAACTTTTTGGTGACATTTTACTGCAAAGGGCATATTGTTACAAAATTTAGCAATGATGTAGCTAACAGAAATACTGCAGGGAGAGATATGATTATTTATGTCACATGATAAAACATGAAACATGGATGTATTTGAGTCACTGAGTAGCAGAGTGGGAAAAAATACTTTGCCCTGCTCCTAAGTGAACCTTCCTGCTAAATGAAGGAACAACACAGATGGGACTTCTGGGGACACAAAATTGCACAACAGCAGCCAGTAGACAAATGCAGCCCATATTGTTGTGTTCTGGTGCCTGGAAAGCAAGAAGAAATAAAGAAGAAAGTGCAAGAAAGGTTCAGAGAACTTCTCATGGATTCGCACTTTAGTGTTCAATGCTGCTTTTTTTCCCAAACACAAACCACCTCTGCAGCAATACAACAATGAGCTCACAGCTGATTATGAATCACCTACCGAAACTGTGTGAAAAGCATGTCTGTAAGTGGTGGTGCTGCAAACACAACTGGTGAGCAATCTCTTCAAAGTAATTCTCCTGCCTTAGCATGAGCTAGAGAAAACCCGTAACCCCAGGAGTGGCCATGAGTTGATGTTTATGGAGGGGTGAAATTAAATTCAGAATCCTGATCGGCTCAGTGTATCTTGGACATACAATATGTTTTTTAAAATAAATCCCACATATCAAAACGAGACTGACTTAAATATTTAAAATTTGGGTGCAATCGACTGGACACATTTCTCTAATATAAATATGATGAAGAAAATAAATTTTCACACAAAACTCGGGTCAAAACGAGGTTTACATTGGAGCAAAGATTGTACTCTTACCTAAGAAAATATTTACTCATCTGTAAGTTTTCAACACTAATCATGTTAGAACTGTATAACAGAAATCAAATATAAATTTCTTGCTCCCCTTAATTAATAAAACCCATACTTGATCTTTGTCTTTTTTTTTTGTTTCTCCTCCCTTGTCTTTCCCTCCTACCTTGCCAGTATAAATCACTGTGTTATGTTAGCAGGCTTCAACTCTACCCACACCACGATTTCCTTTAAGCAGACAAAAAGATAGTAAAGGAAAGAGAACCATTTAAAACCTCCTGCAAATGATTACAGATTCTAAACCCACACAGAAAGACTGTAAGTTATAAGTAAATTAAAGCAAGAAGATTCAAATAAAGACAAATTGTTTTGGTTCATTAAGTTTTAGTTTAACTGTGTGTTGGGTTTTTTTTCCTAAAAACATTCTGCAAAATGATTACACTAAAATCTTTAAGAAAATTTTTGGGCATTCTGGTTGTGTGCAAACTACAATTAAACTTTCTTCCTTCATTAAGGAGTGATTTGACACCATCCCTGTAATCTGAGATGCTTATGATGGGCTAAAGCACTACTGAGTGAGAACCACTTGATCTCAGAAGCATGCCACATTCCATGGCAAAAAGCCATTGAGTTTACAGTGGTATCATGGCTCTGTTGTACCCCTATTACCATTGGACATGGTAAGCTAGGTTTTCACCCACTAAGTATGTAAAACATTGAAAGTGACCTAAATTATTTTTCCCTGGAAAAAAAATCAAATCAAATCAAATCAGTTTAGTACATTCAGATCTACTATCTAATTTTTACAACAGATCTATCAGCATTCTGTAAAACTGAGCACCACATTAAAACCTCAGTGTAAATACTTAAGTATTGAAATGCTTATCACCTATATAGGAACTGAACAAAACCCAAGTAAATGAATTAACTCCAGTGCCAGAGACAACACTGAAAGAAACCGAAGATCAGAAAACACATCTTTCACATAGCTGCCATACTGTTCAGCTGGATAAAATTTAACCTTGCCATGTTTTCATTTATTATATGTAATAATACACACAATAGAAATACTATACAGGTATAAAGATGCAGTATTTTCCCTTAGTGTAAGATAAACAGAAGACACACTTATGAAATCTGAATGCCAAGGATTACAAGGTCTGAACCTGACTGTAGAAGAAATACAAAAGCATACTGAAATACCCACTCAGAAAGCCAAAGAAGTGTTATGGAGCCACCCATGAAGATTTTCAGTCTGAACTTTCAGCACACTAATAGTTCTACACACCTTCCTTTGTACGTGACATCGTCAGTCCTGAAGCATGTGGAATTGGACCATGCAATGTAATGTAGAGCAACACATTTTTGAAGTAAATAAGCTCAAATCACTTAATAGGAGTAAGAAGTAATACTCCTCTGTGCTTACTGGCAGTTTTTTATTACTTTTTTCTCTTTTTGCCTTTCTTTTCTACCAAAGGACCTGTTTATTGATTGACTTGTGTACTTGTTTTTCAGGAGTGAGTCAGTGACTTCATAAGAAGTCAGCCCTCACTGAGCAGCCCCCATACTGTAAGCAACAACAGCTCAGCCACCGGAGGAGCAGTGACCTTGGCTTTGTTTTGTCACACACACACACACCGCTGTTTGGGACTTCAGCTTTCTCAAAGTGTGTCAGCTGTTAAAAACCAACTGCCCACCGATAGAGCAGCAGAGTTTATGAGGTCAGCAACTGTACTCCAAACCACAAAGGCAGGGTCCAGGCGGGAGGAGCAGAAGGCTTTTGGTGCAGACCACAAGATTGACCAACACAGCTCGGCGGGGACCTGCCGGCTGTCTGGGAGTCAAAGGTGCTGCTCAAGTAAACACAACAAATACTCCAAGGAAACAGTGTCTGCGCTAAGCTGCTAGAGAAAAGGAGCCAAGAAATTCAGGCGGATTAAATGAAACCGGCTGATCAGAGCTCCTGGAAGCCGCAGCACCATTCTTTCAGAAGGGTTCTTAATCTTTTCTGACCTAGAGTTCTAATGGTCTACTCCAAACTGATTAGAGAAAATGCAAACGCATTAACCTTACAGTGATGAAGCAATAAAGACAGCAGACACTGCTCTTAAAGCAGCAAAGAAAACAGTGCTTAAAAAAAGCCAAATATTTCTTCCCACCTCTGGAATGTCCCAACACAGCGCTCTGAGCTGGCCACAGTGTTTGGAGCCTAAAGCTAGTGAAAACACTGGGGACTTGCTTCTTAATTTTACTTCTTAACATCATAAAGACTGCTACCAAGTCCCGATAACAGCTCACACACAACTTCATGTACTTATGTACATGCACATGTGAGGTGGTTGCACACAGACTTTGTACATACAACAACAAGGCTTATGACTGAAATGCTCTGTGGCAATTACACTTTCTGTACACGGAATACACTTTCTTTAATTGCATTTTCACTTTTTCTGTGAAGCAGCTATATTATCTGTAATCAGCAATTTACACAGTGTTAAAGCAAACAGTTAAAACAAATATGTGCACATCATTTGTGCATGTGTTTTACATATACGTATTTATGCGTGTACACAATGTATACATGAGCCCACACACACCCCTTCACATGTGAAGATAAGTTTTACAGGAAAACCAACAAATAAGGTTTCCTATAACCTTCCTGCAAGTCTTTTTCAGCCCTCAACACTTCTTGAGTGTAGGGAAGCTCTAGTCTGACGTTGTTGGATTTCCCACTGTTGTATTTTCCTCTGTACCACCTTTGCTCACTTGAAAAGATATTCCATATGAACAAATTTTGTATGCACATAGCTATGAAAAACAACACTTATAAGACATTTCTTGAATGTTTGAATATTTTTTTCACTCTTTTTCTTCGTAACCCATGTCCTTTTAGGTAGCTTACTTTAATGTGTTTCATGAAATATATTTCCAAGGCATTAACTCAAGAGCCTTCTTGATACACAAAATTCTCTGTTTATCTTGTGATTTCTTATTTATAAAACATCACCCAGTACTTGAATGTACTTCAGGAGATGCTGTTGGCACCATAGGGAGAGCAGTGTGACCAGCATGAGCAGCTTGGTACTTCAACAGGACACATGCAACCTCCCTGACTGCTGCTGCTGCTGTGCACCCAGTTTACCTCTCCATGGAATTAAGCTACAGTGGTGATTCTTCCATGCTGCAGCCACCTTGTCCTAAAGCATAACGTTTCCTGTGTAGCTGTTGTGAGATACTGGAGTTTGTTACTCAAGCTTCAAAGACAAGAAGAGAAATCAATAACTGGTGTGCATGCTCCTTAAATGGCACGGGGGCAAAATATGAACGAGGAATTCATTACGAGGGATTTCTTACACACCTGCATTGAAAGAGGAATGGTGAGCACCAGAAGACCTGCATTGGGGTGATGGAGACTAGACAGACATTAGCAGTACCATGACTGTGTTCTGACTTAAATTTGGGTTATTGTATGCTAATTATGAATTTACCTTGAATTTCTAAAAAAAGAGAGAGCAACTCACAAACAGATCAGAGCACAATTACATGTGTGTTAGTAGCTGAAGATGGGAAGCTGAGCAGCCTCCCAACCAGATTCCGTAATCTACTAGCACCGCATTCTATCAGACTGTTATTACTTTTAAAACAAACTACAGAAATCTACAGTAGATGGGTTTATATATTACTTAGCTTTTTGAGTTAGTACTATTTATAAAAGAACACTGTGTTGAAAAAACACTAAGTGCCTTGCCAATCATTTCCATCAACAGATCCTTACAAGCCAAGCAAAGTGAGGGTTTGTGAGCTGTTGGGACTTTTCTGCCAAGCCGTGCTGGCTTGAGGAGTAAAATTCTGTAACAAAAATACATGCGTAATAACAAACAATGACAAAGAAACACAGCTCATGGAAACTTCAAATATGCTGTTCAAGTATTTGAAGTTGAAAGAAGTAAGCAATACTGTCGTCTCCTTAATTTGTGGATTTTGTTTTTTTTCCAGGCCTGTAAAGATCAATTCAAAAGAAAACGTTTGTTGAGCCCTTATCCTGCAAACTCCATGTGTGCATACAAAGATACAGCTTTGTGCTGCAGATGTGTTAAAGCTGCAGTATATTGGGGATACATTCCCATTGTACTTATTTGATACATCACAAAAAGTTATCTGCATGGAGATTTAATAATGTCATTAAATGAAATTTGATTGGACTTTAAGAATACATATAAAGTACCCTTATAGCCAGCACGTGTATGTTTAGAACTTTTAATTCAAACTGACTGATTGAGGAAGAAATTGAGTTAGCTAGTAGGTTTGTAAGGGTAAAAGCAGTCACTCTGCAAATTATTCCATCAGAGGAAAAGCCAAGAGTACAGAAAAGACAAGAAAAAAACATCAAAAGTTCCCCACTATCCCAATACATCTAAGCCTTTGCTTCATAGGTGCTGGGCTGTGACTGCCTGCTGTACATCTCCAGCCAGGATGCAGTTCTTGTTCTATTTATCCACTGTTGGTTAATGTTTCTCACACCAGAGCTGGCCTGGTCACCATTTCTCTTCAGCTCAACTACTTCTGAAAAGAAAAAGCAGCTGCTTTCTAGTTTTACTAGCTGGCTAGTTTTCTGGTTCTGGTTTGGCCACACGCAATAGGGTAGAAGTATAGGTTTGGACAGCATTTATAAATTCTTACTTTAAGTGTTTCCATTCATAGCACTTATTATAGCCAGAGACCAATACCTTTAATACAGTGAGGACCCGCAACCATCTCTTCTTATAAAAATATGGTGGAATTTACGTAATACCAAAATTACTCATCTATTCTAAGCTAGAGAAAACTAAATTTTAAGATTTATAATATACTTAGATGCCTACACGAAAGTAGAATAACTTGCTGGGAGAAGAGAGAAATTGGCTGTGTCCCACTCTGGGCTCAGGGACAGCTCCATAATAACCCTCACCCTTCTCACCTCCTGCTGACTACACAAGTGCAAGCTCCAGAGCAGAAGCTGAGGTGGAATATCTGCTCTGGAAAAGCAGCCTGCATGGAGGAGGCTTTGGGTGAGCATGCTCCTCGCCATGCAGATGCAGTATGCTTTGTTCTTTCTCTAGATACTATGAAAGTTCAATATAATGCCTGTTCAAATCAATGAAGCCTCTCCAGTTTCCATAGCTGAGAGTTACATGCACCCCTTTTATATGCCACCCACCCCCTATCAGCCAAGACACTCAACTCCAAAGCAGCTGTTTCTGTCCGGCCACTGAACTGCCAGACACTGATATTGTCATACATTTTCTGTTCATTTCTTTGTTACTGTCTTGTGCCTTGGAGAACAGTTCCAAAGGCCTGTTGTGATGGACATATTGCATGAGAAGTGATGATAGTGCTGCTGCAGTCTGTAAGCAGACTGATTTGCTGTTCCTTCTTTTTAATGCTTCTGATTTGCTGAAAAAATGTAATGGGGAAAAGAACCCTCTTCTCCCCCCAAAAAATCCAGCTGTGGGAATGTTTGCTTTTTTTGGCAGCACTAATATTTATCCCTTACTAGGAATTCTTCCCTGTGTTTAGAATGTTGCATTTACAACTTGAAGATCTAAACATGAAGTATTTTATCAGTGTGCTGTTTTTCTCCTCTCTCTGTGCAACTTTGCAGCAGTTAAGAAAAAGCAAATATTAAACCAAAATTACTGTCTTGGAGTGTCTGTGAAAATTTATGTACTAAAAAGCAGCTGTAAAATTTTAGTGTTTAAATTAATGTTTTATGTTTACAGTAAAAACTCTCCACCCATGAAGGGCTTTTAAAAGCTACATGCAAAATACAAGCAAAACCAAAGCAAACAATAACACTCCTGTGAAGCCTGGCTTCAACACACACAATGGCAAATCAGAATTTTGAGTAAGATAAAAGACAGGGACAAGTCTCCTCGTTCCAAAGAGCTCTCTGATGGAGCAGCATTTAAGCTGCTTCTCTCCTGCAAAATTTGTTGCAGAGGACAGAAAAGACAAACTGCTGGCACAAATCTCCTCAGTTACCCACACTGAAATTCAGCTCTAAGGCGACTTCAACAAGAGCCCATTCCCCAGCAGCCACTTAAAGCCTTCATTTGCTACGTTTCCCCTGCACCCTCACAGCCCTGAACACTACTTGGTCAGAGCAATCCCACGCATTACACTGTTGCTATCATCTTTTCCTTTTGCAGCTCAATTTTGGTCTGCAGGTCTCACTGTGGGGAGACTTGGTCCAGATATATTCAGGTGGAATCAAACATAAATGTGAATCGTTTTCAAAACCTCTGTCAAAGTAATGAGAAGAAAATGATAAAAACAACTTCCCAGGAAAGGTCCAGCCAAGGATGACCTGGCCTTTACCACATCTGCATGCTGAGCTCCAGATCAGCCACTGGGAAGTCCTGAAGGCTCTCACTCCTCTCTGACTGCAAAGTATTAGGAAGCATTTAAAGTAGCGAATGTCCTTTTTTTCTTTACTTCTCTAAAAATAGGAAACACGAAAACCAACAAAAATAACATCTTCCTCACTTTTTTCTTTTATTTCTGTGCAGTAGAAAATATTTCTCGTGCCAATTGTGTTTATAAAGTACACATTACTTAGAGAAACTCAGAGATGGTCAGAGAGTATAAGCATTAAAGTACAAGCGTCAATGTTTATTTGGATAACAGAATTGAAATTTACTACAGGCTAATAGTGGTTTCACCTTCCTACACTTCAAGTGATTTGTTCCATTAAGTGCTACCAAAGGTGACCTTGGAAAAGGCCAATCCAGGCTCCTGAGCATTTTGCAGGAAAAACGCACCAAGCCACTTGCAGGAAGCATGTACATAGCTCTTAGCTTCAAGGATTTCCAATCCTTGCCATTGCTATAAAACATGGGAGTTGAATGAATATGAGCACAATGCTCTCCATTACTACTGATCTTGTAGGAACTGGTTATCAGACCTTTAAAGCATTGAGCCCTCAAGTCTGTGCGCATACAAAATATATACACACATGCACAGGCAGGTAAACATTTGAAAAAGTTGCTGCAGAGAACTTTCTACGTTATTAAAAGTTTCTGAGGACACTTTCTAGAGACACTACTGAAATTCTGCCCCAGTCCATCTCACTAGAGATGGGCCTGGAGAACATCCAGGTCCTAAATATGGTTTGTCGTGGAGAGATACTCAGAGCTATTTAGAAACTGAGGCAGCACTGATGAAGTGAACATATTTAAGAACACGCATTTAAATTATTTCCAAGATGTTCTTTGCATATTTAGCACATATTCTCCTGCCCTTTTTTGGCACTTGCATGACTAGATTTTTTTAAACTATCCGTGCTCAGCTCCTCCTCTAGTCTTTGTGCATCCATAATTAATTTGTCCATACATCGTAAGTAATTCTTTTAAACATGCCAAATATATGCATGCTCTTCAGTACATAAGATGTTCCTGTTACAGAATAGCTACCAAAATTTATGAGGACTTCAGACATTCTATTAGTTTTATTAACTCATATCAGGTCTGCTACAAGCAATTAAATTAAATTAATCAGTTAAATCAAGATTAAGTTATCTTGGTTTTGAACAAATCAAGCAAAAAAAAAAAAAAGAGATTTTACCTAGTTTTTCTCAAATTTGGAAGCCCTTGTGTAACTATCTTCTCCAATTTGTGAACTGTAATGAACACAATTTGACAGAAACAACACACAGTGACTGACAGCAACAGTGACCAGAAACAGTGTGTGTTCTCCAATAGCCACACTACTGGTGATGAAGGAATCAGCAGCCCTTCGGATGCACTGCGTGAGGATACAAAGTCATCATGAATATAAAAATAACAGCAGCAGTGACATTTTAAAAGAAACGTCCCTGTTTGGTCTTATCTGTAGCTGTAACTCTAGAAAATAGCTTCTTTTCTAACGTTGTCTTTCAGGATTAAAAACACATAGCTATTGTGCTATATAATATATAGCACATCAGTATTTTTTGGCCTTGGTTAGCTCCAGATCAGGCCCTCATGTCCTGGACATTATTCAAATAAGCAACTTCTCCATTGGGTAATTTAGCCAGCTCATGTATCTGGTAGCTAAGATTTATTACCTCATCGTCTTAGTTAAACTTATGAAATAGGGTTTGAACAGAGGAGGGGAATGTCAAGAGCATTTACAGCACTGCTGTAATGTAGTGAAGAGGTGAAACAAATCTGAACATAGTAATTCCTAACTATTACTTATATGTAGATTAAAAACAAATTGACACAAATAAATGCCAGGGACAGCAACGAGTCTACCTGCCCTTTTTGAAACCTCCCTACAGCAACTCAGAGTGAAAATGGGATTTATTTTACTTGTGAAACAGGGATTTTGCAAGTATACTAGTTAAAAAAAAATCAGAAAACAGTTTGCTAAAAAGTTTATTAAAGTCTATACTTAAAATTGTCCTTAGTAACGCAATCTTACATGGAGCTTTTTACCTTTAGTGCTTTACAAAGGAGTCTAATATTTTTTTCTCCCATTACAAATGAGGAAAGGGATACGAACTAAGTTTTAAAGTCACCAGTACAATGGTAGCAAATCTGGGAAGAAATACCATTATCCCAATTCTTAACAGGATCCCCAGTATAATGCCTAACAGTTTCCATGACCAGAGGAAGACCAAATGGCATTTCATTTTCCCCCCACTATCCTATTCCCGAGACACCCAAAGGAAACATCCTTGGCAGTGCTACCATGGTCACTGGTGTTTCTGACAAGTCATAGCAGAGAGTATTTTGATGCATTCTGGCATGCCTCCTGGAAACATGAAAACCAGGCTTTGTTGGAAAAGGATATAGGAAATGCAAAAGAAAATTCCATAGACTCAGTCAAATTTTCTTTCTATAGGCACATTTTAAATTCTCATTTTAAAGAAGCCACAGAGATACAATCCAAACACCACTGCTGGAGAAAACCTGCACAATACATTGCTCTAAATCAAAGATTTGCCCGGAGTTCCTTTCTCTTTCTGCCTCTATCTAAGGTATTTGCGTTGGCCCTTGAAGGGGGACATTTTGCCCTTATGTTGTTCACTGCTCTAATCTGTTATCCTTGAGAACGGGAGGGCACCAGATCACTGTGCCAGTTACCCTCCCAAATCTCTAATTAATGTCGACAGTAAAATATTAGTCACAGCATTAACTACCAGATAAGCAAGAGTACTCCTGAGGTTTGCACATCCCAGTCAAGTAGGTTTCATTAAGAGCCTTGTTACCAATAATACCAGACTATTTCAACATTTTCTTAATCTAGCACTAAAATAAAGATGACTCACTTATCTTTGTACCGCTATAAATAGTGGTTTGTTTCTCTTCCCCTCATTTCCTTCCCTCCCACTGTCCTTCAATCAGATGTAAAATATCTTTGTTTTTCTACTATGGGAGGACTGAGAGGGAGAAAAAAAAACGGTACCATAAGCTCAAATAATTCCATACTGAGGCTAAGACTCTCTGCCATATCACAGCTTATGAGCTCCAAATATAGATGTACCCAGCAGCTCCTCCAAGCAGCAGCATGGCCCACGCTTCCTGCAGCCCCAGAGGCACAGCCAAAAGCTGCACTTGGGAGAGAAGCTCTGTGGCCAAAAGTGCAGCAAAAACTTGGCTGTTCCCACAGCTTCCAAACAACTGTTTTTATTTCAGTTACCTGCATTGCAGTGCACATTGTCATATATTTACAGTACTATTTATATTGACGCCTGACCTGACAATTACAGCAGAATCATTATAGGAATAATGAGGAACAACGCTGTGCCACTGCAATGCAACATTAGAAAGCAAAACACTCCTTCCTTTGAGAACATTTTTGCAATAAGATTCATGAGTTTACCATGTAATACCCTGGGTAGGGAATGTGTATCACAATAAAAATAACACCAACATCTGCCACAGTTCCAAGTTCAGAGGAACCCAAGCCTCAGCCACACAAAGTTTGGGCAGGATGGGAGAAGCAAAATGCCTCCCAGGACACTCTTCTTGTGCCAATACTTCCACAAGTGGCTCTTTCCTCCATAGCTTGCTAGTCTCCTTGCCCACACTATATCTTTTTATGGCATTACGTATTTAAATGAAGAAAGCAAAGCATCTTCATCTACATTTTAAGGAAATATTTATCGAAACAAAGGTCTCACCCTGTATAGCGTATGAAATGCTTTTTATCTTTAGGCTATGTTAGGATTTTCTGTGAGCTGGTATTTGGAATAACTTGTAAATCACTGCCAGCTGTGGTTGCACCAGCCATACTGCAAATCTTTGAATAGCTGTGACTGTGGGGTTTTTCTGACACTGGGAGCAATCAGCCCAGAAAAGCAGTAAAAATAGATGGTCTGTTCTTTTCTCTCTTAATCCCTTCTGTTGAAGCACTCTTAAAAAAACGAACAAAATATGAACTAAGATAACAAATGTCCTAAATGAAGCCCTCTGTTACTCGACAACATTATCTCTGAAAAAAAAAAAATATATAGATGCTGTTTCAGCAACTAAGACAATAGAATTACAGAGAGCAGAAAGCTTGTGATTCTGTGGGGCAGGGCCTTATAATCAGACACGAAGAAATAGTTAGCATGCTTGGAGGCACTGATATAAGATGCAGAATACAAAGATATCTGTTTCCACTTCCCAGTATGCTTCCCTTGACTCCAAACTTCACTCTCCTCCTTAAACATAGAGGTAAATAAGTAACTCTCTACAACTGGGAGATTAGAAACCAGCAAAACAACATCTACTTTAAGAGAAAGCCTGCCTTTAAAAACTTTCATATAGAAATGTAATGTTTCCCCTTTCTAAGGGAAACAGCACCATTCTATCTCGTGACTGCACTTGATTCCTGCAGCAGGGGGTTGGACCCTTGATGATCCTTAAGGTCTCCTCCTACCCAAGCCATTCTTTGACTCTATGATTCTACAATACTGGATAAGTTTCATTTAGAAAAGAAATCTTGCCAAAAAGTGCAAAGTGAATCACCCTGCCCCAAACGGCCTTTGAACATCCTGAATACAACCTAAGCACTCAAAACTTTCAGAAGATTGAGTGTAAATAAATGCTCTAGTGATAATAAAACACTGCAGAATACAGAATCTTTAATTTATCAGCAAACTTTGGGCTTTTGCTTATTGCTCTAGGAAGAAGATCCAGCCATGAGTAGTCTTAATGTAAGAAAAAAGCTTTATACTCAATATTTCTCAGATCAGAATATTGAATCTAATGTCATTGTACGATTCACCTTTAAAATAGATGCTTATTGTCCTCAAAGGGAATTATTTACTGCTGTTGAAGAGGAAACCATTACAATCTGGTTTGTAATGCAACTGGAGAAACGTCATATGCTAATTCCTGAAGAGTGAAAATGCATCAGAAAAGTTGTCTGTACCTTTACATGGACAGATCTCATTTTTATCCAGCAGCCACTGTGAAACACTTTACAGGCTTATGTGCCTCTAGTCCTCTAAGACAAGATACAACAGACTATGCAGAGCCTCAGGAACTGGTTGCTAGGGATTTACAGATAACAATAAAATCCAAAGACTCATTTTAAAATTCAGTACAGGCTGCAATGGTTTTTAGTTCAAAATTGCCATCAACAATTATCATTTATTTAAACAAAACAAAAGAGGAGAGTCTCAAAAGAACTGTATGCATGTCACTCCTACCTTGACAAAAGAAACATATTTTTAATCTTCATACATCACAGGCAAACCACAGTAGGTCTCTAGTCGCTTCAGTATAGCAGGGGAGGAAAGGGGGAAGTTACACGTTTTCAGCCACTAACAATTTAAAATTAAGACAAGAACAAATATTGTTAGTAAAAGTGAAAGACAGTGGGAAAAGCTACTCAGCTCATGGAATAACAATATTGTTAAATAGAAATGGTTGTTTTCTGAACACAGTCATTTTATAAAACGTACAGTAAAGCTTTTATATGTAAATTAACCAAACTCGGAAACCTTTCACTTCAAATTGAATTGAGAATAGCTTGAAGTAGAACACTTTAGTGAAAACGTGCTTAAAATGAACAAAATCAAGAACTAAATGCACTCACACTCTGCCAGTGGAAAAAAAAACAACCCTGTAAATAAATATTAGATCGACGCACTCCTAAGAAAAAAAAAATGATTACAAATGGTTTCAAGTATGTTTAGATAGCCTCTGTATAGGTGCATTTATTCTTTTCATAGGTCCTGATTGGATTTGTGTTTTGTCATCAAATGTATAACTAGGAAAGACTAAAACTACTGCATGGAAAGTTTGTGAGGATAGACAAATTGAAGCAGTGACTGATAGAACATACTGATGTACTTTTAAAACCAAATACCTCCGTTCCTCACGTGGGATAACAATGAGGCTTCAAAGAAAACCAAAGCTCAGGATTGGAAAAAGGTGCCAATTTCAAAATTTGATAATATTTGTTTGTTTCTCTCTATTGCAATGGGTGCAGCAGACAGAAGCCATCTTTGCAGTGATGCAAAGAGTGTGTCAACTCGCACAGCAACTCTACAGCCCCAGGCATCCTTCTCTCCAGAATTTTCCAAGTGCCTGAATGCAAACAGTGCCCATTCCTTACTTTCAGCCTACTTGTAATGACTTTGAAGGTCTCAGCACCCAGGCTTGCGTGGCCCAGCCATTGCTTTCGATTAAATGAAATTTCAGCCTTTGCCCTTCTACTTGAGAGTGTAAATCTCTGGGGAAAAAATGCAATGTGACACAATTAATTTGATCTCTTCTAGGCTTACTTGTGCTTAGCCTGATTAGCTTCTCTGGAAAAGTAGAACCCAGTATTTTATTTTGTAAATGTTTACTCCCCATACTTCAGAGTTATCTTTAAGGCTTCTGATGCTTAATTCAGAATTCACAGATGATTCAAGTCTCTTAGATTTAGTATTACCCAAACTCACAAAATCATCAGGAAAATGTTGCAATCTAGGTCCAAGACCACCTCACTTGCATTTGTCACTGATGGTAATGAAAACCCAAACCAAAGAACAACCTGATGGTATTTCCTCAGCCATCAAAGAAAAGTTACTCACTTAGGGTGGCTGAATGAGAAGAATTCTGAAAGATGGTATTATTATAAGCCAGAAACTCAAATGTTATTGTATCCCTTGCTAATTGATAATTCAATAATCAGTACCAAACTCCATCTAACTCAACACTTTCTGCACTGTCTCTCTTTCTATTGCGAAATGTGCATACAATACCATGAAGGAGACTTAGGTATATTGCAAAGGTTATATTTTAAGATGATAAAGGATGGATGCATTTGACTTCTTAAATCTTTCTCAGTGTGCTTCAAAAAAGGAATCAGAAAGCAGTGTGGTTTTCTATACTGTATCTGTCAGTGAAAGCAGATGGATATTTTTAGTATGAAAAATGACTAATGAATTTTTGACCACTTATTACAAGCAATACTGAGTAACACTTTATGAAAAACAACCCACCAGAAATCTTCTCATGTTTGTATCTAAAAAAATAATATTCTTTTCCCCCAGAGTAAAATGATATAAACAATGATGTGAGATTTAAATGCAAAAAACACTTTCAGTATTTTCAAGCATTCTCATATAAGCTGGTGTGTATTTCATTCATTTTATTGGTAAACATGCAGTGTAACTTGCTGATAGAACACCTCTGAATTAACATTTAGTTTGGCTTCTGAAGATACTGTTGTCAAAAATTTCCCATCAGTAGTATTACAGAGCATACAACTGAATTGTGGCTGTGTGGCCTTTGGGGAAGGAGAAGGGAAAACACTGCAGTTCTCTGATGAATGAGAATTTCTGCTCAATGCAGCCAACACAGGTGTTATAAACAGGAACGAGACCTTACTAAACTCTTCCTGCTCCCAAGGCAAAACCTTTCACATAAAAGTGTATCCGAGAGAGCAAGGCCCTACAATTAACAGGTTTGCAAATCCCTTAAATTATCTCCAAACATCAAACATCTAAAGGGAAGCTGCCTTTAGTGATGGCTGACACCATGGAGGCAGAAATGTATCATGATTCTTCAGTTCCCGATTGCTGCATTGCAATAATTCAGTTATTTCACTGCCTAAAATGAACAGCATTCTGTCTTACCTTTATTCTACATTTCTTTTCCAGCCTGTTCTGGGAACACCTTTTGGAACTGCATGAATATCAAAAATTCCAGATAATTAAGATCACTGTCATGACACTAAGAAACAAGGCAAAACTGAGCTAGCCAAAAAAATAAGATGCAGAAATAATTAAAACTAACATGTTTAAGAAATATACTCAGCCTAGAAATGAAGTGTCATCAACCAATATAACTCCTCTCTCCTCTTAGCAGATCAAGAAATGGTGACAGAAAGTGGTGAGTGCTCCAGAGCATCCCCAAAGGCAGCTGCTACCAATGCATTTTCTCTTCTTCCTATTTCCATATCCAGATGGGATAACAAACACAGATAATGTACAAAGTATGTTAGTTCAATCTCTGTATATCAATGATGTCTCTGATAAAGCAAGAAAACAAAAGTATTTAGGATACCTAACAAAACAAAGTTTTTGGTTTTTTTCCTGAAAAGAAACAAAATTGTCAGAAAGAATGTGAACAAATCAACAGGCAATGATGCTGTTGTCATTTCACTCCATTGCTCAAAACACCAAAAAGGGGCAAAACTGCTTTTCACCTGTGACACAGCCTCGGAGGCCCAGCACCCACCACTACCCACATTAAAGTGACGAGTGAGTTGTTGTAGTGAAGAGCAGAGGTATACAGTCTTTATCAGATGAGAGGGGATTTGTCAGAGATTAATAGAATTCCATTGTAATATCCATATCTCACAAAGGCATACTCTGACAGGGTCCAATTACTTTCAACAAGCTGGGCCTGCAACACGGACCCTCTGAACCGGAATGGCCCTCCAATCTGTATGCTTTCGTTCAGACAGATAACACCAACGTGTTTCTCTCTGTGATCACTGCCTAACTTAAATGAGTTAATCTCGTTTTCCAGATGAATTGTTATTTTGTCTCCCGCAGGCTGTGATTACCGGATAAAAGTATTGTGTTAACAGGAGGGCCAGGGTCTTTTCAGCACGGATTCCACATTCAGATAACCAGCCAGAAAGGGCTTTTTTTTTTTTTTTTCCTTTTTTTTTTTTCTTCTTTTTTTTCCCCTAATGTGAAGTAAGAGACTGGCACTGACAGGAGGAAACTGTGAAATGACACAAAGATAAACCTTCCCAAATAATTATGTAACTTCATCAGAGGTCAAAGGGGCAGTTTATCTTCATATTTCAAAAGAGCGCCCCAGTGAACCAATCCAATTTACGGATTACCTCTACATATTTTAAGAACTTATTTGCCTTTCAGTTCATGCCTGCCCTTTCTTTAATGGCCTTTGTTTCTGAAGCCATTATAATGCGTTTGAGAAGTTCACATTGGAGGCTATCGGAATATAAATATTTGGAAGCATTGAAATATATGCGGGCAGTATCAGACAACGGGAAGAAGAAAACAAGCCCATGATTTCACAAACAACTCTCTTCAGCCAATGAAGCAAGAGCCATGTGGTGAGAGTTATAGTCTATAGCACATTTTTCTGAAATAATATATTTTCTCAATGACAGCGAGGAGATTCTTCATTTCCTTGCCTAGATAAAGAAGAAAAAGGCCCACTATAATGCTCATTGTTGACAACTATACTTTAGGGTGTTTACACTGGGAAAATTGTTTCATGGACAAGAATCAATTGCATTTACACTCCAACCAAGGAAACTCAAACCCACGAACAGCAGCAGAATCACACCAACTTATGCCAAATCTTTCTTTTATGTACTTTCATCTGTACAGAAAAACTGAAATCATTCTGTTATTTTAGTATCCAATGCCAAAAAGTGCAAAAACTTGATCTGATTTTACTAGACTTCTCTGGTGGCTCTCCAGTATGCCTCGGTCCAAGTTTCTTCTGAGGTTTTACATCAAACAAGATGCAATACCTAGTTATTGGTAATGTATTAAAAGCTGCCCATGAAACACAGCTTCATGAAAGCTTCTTGATAGAAAGCCACAACTTCTGACTTGAAAATTCAGTATCTTCAACAAAATATGACTGCATATCAGTGCTCGATATGCATTCAAAAGTCCTGGTGGCTGCACCCATACACTGGGACACTTTTGGGCACAGTAGGCCCTGCCTCTCAGTTTTGCAGAGGAGATCCAGTGAAGCCCATCACTGCTTCTTTGATGCTCCTCTGCCCACATTTCCATTCACAGAAAAGCAGAGATTTTGGCTGAAGGGAAGATCAAATCTGAGGAATATCAGTCTCTACATAAATATTTGGATGGTCTTTTATGCAAAGAATAACTGACATCAATTGATAAGAAAATCATTCACAGGTAGCCAGCTAAATTAATGAAAAGATAACACATTTGGAAGACGATTTCTATTAAAGTCTAAACATTTCTGTACCTCATATAAGGTGAAAGTCTGTGCAGCTGGAACTGCAGTCACTGCATCACTATCTGCCATTTTGATCAAGTTGGCAGCATCCCCGCTGCCAGCCAGAGGGCAGTAAGTTCAGCACTCTACTGGGAACTAAGTTGACTAATCTGTCATTTAAAGATCCCTGGTATGTTTCAAAATGGATAGATGATAACCTAATGGTTCACATTCTCTTACAGAAAACAGGCTTTAGGATTATGTATTACATACAACAGAATGCAAAATGTCTATACAGTGTAAGCAAACAGTCAATCATATGCTATTTTTGGAGAAAAGCAAAGCAAAGAATCTAAGTACTTAGGGTGTAAAACAAATGTTATAGACAAACCATGTCTTTTCTCTGGAAGGTGAACAGGAAAGCTCATTTTCACTAGTAGAAGCTTCACTCAGGTATAGAAGGAATAGCATTTGCTTGCTGGGCAACAAAAAGACCCATTCCTCCCCTTCCTCCACACAGCACTGCACTTTATTCTACTTAGCAGGAGACAAGTGTTGCAGCTAGGAGAGTGTGAAGTGCCCCTATGCATCATCATAAGCAAGATAAGCAGGATTATTTCCTAAACTACAAACACCTACACCTGCAACAAATCACAGCAAGGGGCAGGTGATGCTGTGGGCACAGCACATGCCGAAGGATGTGTGTTTTTAGCAAGCTTTTATCAGCACTGCTGCTGCTGAAAGCAGGACCCGGCGTGACTTTCCAGTGACGTGTTGACTTTGCCTCGTCTTTGTTGGAAGAGAGAAGGAGCAGTGTTTTTCTGTACCTTTTTATACTTCTTGATTGCAGTGCTTCTCTTGACTTAGTGGAGAAAAGGGTAGGCCTCAATAGAGATCTCAGAGGCCGTTAGCTCCCTGAGGTACAGCCTCAGTACGAGATTTATTTTTTTTTTTCATTTTTCCTGCTTAATTAATGGATCAGATGTGGGAATAATTATGAATAAACATCAGGCAATGTCATTTAGAGACTGGTCACTTTGACTCACCCGTGATGAATCTATACAGAGGCACACGAGGGATTCAGCTCCCAGCACAGCTGTAGCCAGGGCTGCACGTCCCGACCGTGCTTTCTGTGCAGACACAGCCCTGTTGTTGTGTCAAAATGCAGCGCTGCCTCAAACAGTTCTAGTCCAGATCTCACTGGAAGCTAACAGGGGTCCTCCTCTCAATGGCAGCCTTTTTTCAGACAGAGCCAATATTGGAATAGCAGAAGTGACGCTAGTAAGAAGTGATGAGAATTGGTAACAAAGCAGTTTGATCAGCGTGATCGAGACAGACAGCCATGGACACAAATTAAATCTCAAGCATAAATTAATTTCTCATTCATTTTTCTGCACATCAGTGCTACAAAACACTTCGTAAAAGTTGCATTGAAGGTAGCAGCTGGATATTACATTATTTCAAGAGCTGAAAATATTCTCTGTGGAAAAATTTTAAATCCATAAACTTTTCTTTGTTTTTTTTTTTTTTTTTTTAATAGTGCATCAAAATACATGCACAATAGATCTGTGCTTTGCCACACAGTTTTATTTTTCAAATTGCTCATCTTTTTACTCGGTAGTCTTATAAACATAAAATTGATAGAATGGACAGCTTTCTTTCTAAGCTGGCTTACATCTCTCCTCTTTTGAAAGCTTCCTAAACATGCAAGCACTCCATAAAAAAGTAACTGGTGCATGCAGAAGCAATGCAGCTCACAAATGAAGCAGTATAATGTCAATGGTTTGAAATTGTTCAGTCTCAGTTGTTTTCCAAGTCAATGCACTGGCAGTCTTGCCTGAATGCAACTAGTCAATAGAGGGAAAATAAATAGAGCATTTCCAGAATTCACCCATCAGCACTGAAAAGTGTCTGCTTACTATTACACAGTTTTAACATGTCATAATCGTTTTTCACAGTAAAGAAACCCTCCTCATACTTGGAACAAAGAATGAATGACTATTTTACCATCTTATACATTTCTTCTAATAGAAATTCCAAGCAAAATGTATTGATTATAGGATTCTAAATGGTTTGTGGCATTACATTTGATTGCAGATCCTTTAGCCTAATTTTAATGCTATATTATGAACCCAAAAAAATGTAATTTGGATATATAAAAGCAGAGACTTCTATATTTGCACTTCTGAACAGACTCATTTAACATCTCTTTAAGTATCTGCACATGTAAGAGCTCCCTGTAATTTCAGGTAGAGTTGAACACCACAATTTATGCACACAGTATTATTCCCATAAAGAATCCTATTGACTATTCAGTTGGATAAGTTTTGCTCACACAGGTAAAAGCTTTAGTGGCACAGCTATAGGACTGGAAGCACCCATACATGAAGAAGCAGAGAGATACAAGCGCCCCTATCTTTCTATCTTTTATTTCTCCCATGCCTGTTTGACATGCTATGTCAAATAGCACCACTAGGATGAATACTACACAAAGAAAGAAAGGAAGCAGACAGGACAGCCACTTCCCTTTAGTAAAAAAGCAGGTTATGCCTGCCTCTCCAAGCATCTAGATGCTAAATTACATCTAAGGTGTTATGCCTACTTAGATAAGGCCCTTGCAATGCCACATAATTACAGAAAGGATCTGCCATAGACTGAAAAATAAGGAGAAGTGTATATTTTCCAATCCCCTGCCTTGTTATCTGTCACTTGGATGAAAATCACGTGAAGAAAAATAAAAAGAGGGGAATAAAAATTCCCCTTCAGACCCAAGAACACACTAACGCCCATGGATATAAATGTTACAATAAAAGAGCAGGACAACTACTAGCAGAGCTTTTATAGCTTAACAGTATTTTGACAACAAATGTTCATATTTCATTTGAAATTTATGAAACCTTTGTGCCTGTAATCCCACGAGCAGCTACATGGTAAATGAAAGTAGCAGGCAGTCTAGATTAATAATATTTTACTTCATACTGGAAGAGCATTCTAAGGAAAGGAAATCTTGCTTTATCGCTCTCCCACTTTCTTTTTTCTTCTTTTTTTTTTTTTTTTTTAACAGTGTCTGTACTGGGGCAGATTCAGAATTCTAAGACCTGCTTGCAAATACTCACAGATGCCTTATTAATTTATGAGAAACTGAAGGACCCATCCCAAGATATAAGCGAGCAATTTAGAAATAGCAAGTAGAGGGGTATGATACATGGCAAAATACCACAGCTCCTGGTGTTAGAGAGCTACCAGTGGTTTAAATCACGTTCAAGGGGAATACCTGGAGTAAGCTCCTGTGCTTCATAATCTAATAAAAAAATGATAGGAAAAAACAGTTGCCCTATGAATCATAACCTTTGCTTTCACATTTTCACAGTTTAGAAATACATGTATGCTAAAAGCTCAAGTGTGGCTTCTTGCACTTAAATGTATAAGTGTCTCTTTCAGCAGCTCTATTTATCTTCAAGCATATCTAACATAAATTGCTGCGATTCTTTTTTTTTCTTTTTAAAGTAGTATCTTAGTGTAAGCTATCTTGGCAAACTTGATGAGGCCTAATTTTGTTTTGAGAGAGTAGGTATTTATTAAAATTCTCATGCCTTTTTGGAAATCTCATGTGGACTTAACTCATATGCTCAAGGAATATTAGGTTATTAAGGCCACATTTTGATTTACTGCTGTGTTCCAAAGCACGAATCAAATGAAATTTAAGGGAGAATAAAAGGAAAACTTATTCAAGCAGCTATTGGAGGTACCTTTTTAAAAGCTATTTACTAAAAACATTCCTTTTGACTCCTTTCCATGAAAAATACAATCATTCTTCAGCTATTCTTAATTTCAGCTATTTCTGTGGCTTTTCATTTTCTAAATTTTAGTTCAAAACTTAACCCTGTAGCTTTGGAAAATAATATATCCAAAAAGTAAATGCAGATGATGGAATGTATGTAGGTAGTAATGCGCCCTGTTTGTTTTCAGGGACACTACAACAGATAAAAGGAGCACAATAACACAACCATCACCATTAGCTATGCGTTTTTGCCAGCCATGCTGGTATAAATCTGCACCAGTGAAGGTGACCCGCTGTTGCTGTCGCCGCTGCTGAAATGCACCATGCACCACCTCACTGTGCTCACATTCACTGCTTGGCCTCCATAAACATTCAGCAAGTGATGACTATCAACGGGTGCCATCTTTTCAGCATGGAGCAATTCAGTTTCACCTCTTTACTTCATCCACACTTCCATCTCAGATGCCATTTTGTCAGTCTGCCCCACTGCTGCCATCTGTCACGCGGCAACAAAATGGAAGGGAATATTGGTGCAAGGCTCATCCCTTACTGCCAGTACCACCAACATCCACCTCTGGCATCGCTGGCCAACAGAATAAAATAAGAAGTATTATTTTCAGAGCAGCTTTCATATATTAGCACCCAAAAGACTTCCATCAGCATCTGTGCTGAATGAGTTCTGTAACAGTCCCATCAATTTACTACAAAGCTTTTATAGAAGGATTAGGTTGCATCAGGTTCAAAGTTTTATTAATTTACACAGATTTTACGGTTTTCTTGAAGTTCTTACATCTGAAAGAATGAACTTAAAGAAAGCTAAGTCTAGTGAGGAAAAGATCTGTGAATACACCATGCAGACTCATAGAAGCATAGCTATATAGCAGTTATAACTCCACCTATATTTCCATAGTCATAAAAACCAATACAAATATAATTAGTTAATAACTTTTGCTTCTTCTAATGTTAAAAAAAAAAATTAAAAAATTACTCATCAGCTTTGTACTAAAACTGTTAATTTGAGGCAAATTTGAAGAGAGTAAGCCAAAGGGAGTCTGAGGAGTTTTATTGATTTCTAAATGGAAAGTCTAGGAAGTGATTGAGTTCACTTTCAGGATGCTCCACATCTGTATATTTAAGACAGGTTTTTCTCTTACTTTCCAAAGTAAGACTTAAGTATTAATATATTTTAATGTTTTAATCAATATATTTTATGAAGTGAGACTCAGAAAATTTTGGCTTTCTTTTGGTGTCCTGCACTGGTAGCCAACTAAGTCCAAGAACCAACTTTAGTTCTACATTTAGGTTTGGCCAGAAAATCAGATATTCCTTAATGAAGTATACACTCTACAATATTATATTGCTCTGATGGCAGAAACGATTCAATTACTGATAGTAATGCACCATCCAGATCTCAAAAATCAACTCCATTATTGACATCCACATAATAATTCTAGGATAGCACATCTTCTCTAACAGCCCACACATTTTCAAAGGTGCATTTCCTAAATAACATAATATACTGTATACAGTGTATTGCAAACAGTATGGCATATTTACTGAACACTTAAGTAAAGGACATGGGAAAATCTTATAAAAGTTGGGAAAACAAATTGTAATATAGACAGTGCAAAAAAAAAAAAACAAAAAAAAAAACAAGCCTGTGAGTATCACTGCAAGAAAGAAACACTACATGTGATATGGTGGTTGCAAAGGAGCTGAAAAACCAGGTAAAGAGGTCAGTATCAAAACATCAAAATTACACTTGACTCAGCCTGAGAAGGCTGGATTACAAACTAGATTTTTCACAGGCAAAATACAGCAGGCAATAAATGTATTCCAAGACATGAACTCCTTTTCAAAGTATGACACAGAGATGAGTAAACAAGTGAAAGAAGTCAGTAAGTCAGTAAGAAGTTTTATATTAATATAAAATAGATCCTTATTTCTATAATGAGTAAAGCATATGACTCAATGAGTGAACCCTCTATGGATTTTATGATCACAGTTTTCAGAGGCCCAGTGGATATTCCCTCTATTCTTCACCTCATTGCTCTGGGCCATGGCGTAACCTCAGATCATAATACTGACATTTTTTTTAAACAAAAATTCTCAGTTGAGAATTATATGTATAAAACCCAAGGAATTATTTATATTTTAGTATGTTATATAGTAAATCAAGACATAGCATTGTCACACAGTCCTAAATCACTTTCTCACACCACCCACAAAGACCACATAAACCAAGAGTGTTGATGCACAGATAACAATTACCCATCCAGAAGGCATTCATTGGATTTTCTCCCATCATCTAACCTCATAAAGTTTGAATGTAAACTTCCCAGTAAAATGTAGAAACAAATATACAGCTCCAGTTAGAGCAACCCAAAACTATAAAAGCGTTCCTATCTCCAAACGCCTGTTCGTTTCATTCCAAAACTATTAATTGTTTATAACACTCCAGCTGAACAAGTGCTTTAACATATTTAATAGTTGGAAGCTACAGTAGCTGAGATTTACAATCTGATTTCTCTATTGCCATTTCAGAGCAACAAATCAGAAACCCAATTTCTTTTAAAAAATCTAATAAACTTTATAAATAGATGTATTTCAGATGCCGAGACTACAAACTATTTGCATTTCCTCAGCCAAGCACTAATAATGTTGAGCATAAACATAATTTCTATGAAAGTATGTCCAACTAATGTCTTTTATTTGCCTTACGCCATTAGACTAGTCCTGCAGCACACTAGAAAAAGGAAGTCTCTTGTTTTGTCCTTCCACAGGGAAGATGAAGAGTGGTCTGGTTTTGGAGAGCATTTTAGTACAAGTGGTAGCTTGATCTTCCCCCATGTGTGTCTTCCCACAGCATACTGAAGGAAGTAAAAAAGGAAACTATCCTGACTTCTCTCAGCAAAAGTGGATAGGGTTATAAATTGCTCTGAAAGCTCCCCTGACTTTAAAGTGGTATCAGACTATGCTCTTTTACATCTGATAACTGCCTTTTCTGCTAAAGACTTTTGTCCCAGTGCTTCATGTTTCCTCAGCTATCACCTTCTGCTACTCATACCTTTCCCTACCCCTCACACGCAACAGTTTATTTTCTCTCTAGTTTCCCAGCACTCCTTCATTTCTTCATATATCCTATGAACCACCTTCTGTATTTTCCCTGGATAACTTCAGTTGAAACCAAGAAAATGCCAAGATGAAACAAATGTAACAGGCACACACCACTACTCCTGGTTTGCTTAGGTGTATACTGTGATAGTGTGAGGGATTCTGATTAAACACTTGGCATGACATCAATTATAATAATTCATATAGTGAAATAATAACAGCAATTAAGAACCTTAGTTTTAGGCAGATTTTGATATAAGTCTCCTTCATTTGCAGGTTTTGTATTTAAAAAGTTCAACAAGAAATCAAAGGCGAAGGAGAAAAATAAAAACAGTGCATTTAAATGATATACAGACCAGGGAACCATATGGAACCATGTATACACTTACATCACAAGTAAGTAATGGCAGTCGAGACTTGTATTTTCTGATATAGAATCAATACACAACTGTGCTTCTTCAAGAGAAGGAAAAGTAAAACATATCTTAGTGGAAAAGAAATCTTCTTGCATAAACAACTGAACAAAGTAGATATTAATAAAATATATCTAATAGTTATTTTCACCTTCAGTTAAATTATGCCCTATTTTATAGTGCTGAAATTGAAAAAATCTTAAAATAACAACAAATCCCCAGGCACCGACTAACAAGGGTACTACAGAGATTTAGGGGCCTCTAGTGATTTCTCGAGTGCTAGTTTCTGTACCATCATCAGACTGATGTTTCTGCACTGAAAAGCTGTAGTTGATTATTCTTGTATTATTTTGGCTCTGCTACATGTGATGGGAAGAGCATTGTTTTCTACTGCATTAGCACTCTGACGGCTTAGTCAAGATCAAGTGTCATCACACTAACAAAAACATATGCAGAATGGATTCCTCCAGCTCCTGTAAACACAGACTCCTGCTGCTCATCTCCACTATTTCAGAGATCCAAACTCCACTCTAACATCCCTACCTGGAGGATAGAAAACAAGGATTAGCACAAACCATGGGTGGGCACCCACATTCTTGTTTGTATGCACACAGGTGGCAAACAGAGTTACCAATTTTGGGTGGCAGATTTAAAGACTGTTTTTAGTTAGAGAATATTACACATTGGTTACAACAAATGCAACTTATGTGTGATGCATCATTCCAGAATTTTCCAGTTCAGGCCCTCTTGGCAGATCTTTTCAAGACTGCAAATAGTTTCAATTATTAGAGTAGAGCAAAGATACACAAAACAAAATTCATCTGTTGGCTTTCATCATACCATCAGGCACGATATCAGGCCTGATGATTCAGACTGCATGCGTAGTCTGAAAACAAAGTGACAGAAGAGCAGAGCTAAAATGTCATGGCATCTTGGCGTGAACAGTGACCAAGAGCCTCCACTTCAAAACTACATGTCAGACAGGCAGGGCTTCTCAAGAGATACCAATTTTTGCAGTCAGATTTCCTTCACTATCACAGCCTTTCCCATACATTTGATTCTGAGAAGGAAAACAAGTCACTAGACTTGTGCACTCCTAAGAGCATTTTTTCTTCTCGCAGCCATTTAAAGGGATGAGTAAACCAGGCTAGGCTAAAAAAACAACACCAGGAAGGGGAAATATAGTGTTGAATTTTCACACACAGATAGGACTAAACCTTTTTGCCTGGTGGATTAGTTTGCCCTTCTGTCTGATCCCTGCATTTGGCAGTGAAGCTGCATGGCTGGAGCTGCAACAGGAAAGTATGTGGCTGGTACCAAGACGCCATCTATCACCAGTGCACAAAAGTTCTCAAGTCTGCTTTGTGGCTCATAAAGAAGCAAACAAGGGATCTAAATAAACATTTAAGACATCTGATTCATTTGGTACATTTGGTCCAAACATTCCTGTTATTCTTCAGAAGGAAGTCCTCAAGAGCTGTGAAGATGCTGGCACAAAGGTCTGCACAGCATATAGCTGCAGCATAATTAATTAAGGCTGATAACACCCCTGTGCAATACAATAGTCTAACCACTAAACCAAGCCATCCTTACAAACACTGAAGTGTTTAGCAGGTGAATTTTTGTCAGATTTACTGTTCAATCATAGAAAAAAAAATAATCATATATAGATAATTAAAAAAAAAAAAGCTCTTTACATGAGGTAAAAGCCTCTCATATTTCTGAATAGTTCAAAAGAAATCAAAAGTATGACAGCCTTTTACAGCAATAACACCTCAGAACATTATTGGCTAAATCTTTGAAGAGGTAAGCAGTATTGTCAGGATTTCCAACTGCAAACTCATACATTGCATCTGAGAATTAACTGACACTCTACATAAAGTATTATAACTATTAATAGAAATGGGAAACAAAATAATGGAAATAAGAGATCATCAATTTCAAGATTTTGATAGTTGGATGAGTTGGGTGCCACTAAGGCAAAACAGAATGTATGGGGTATTACACCTTTTGGATCAGGTGTCCCCAGTAACACGCATGGAGACAAACATAGGCACTTGTTCCAGAACTAACCCCAGCTTGGTTCTTTATGACTTTAGCTTGAAGGATTTTATTTTCTGTACAATCTTTAAAGTGAAAGTGCAGTCACTGGCTGCTGGCTGCACTGTTTATCATAAAGTCAGCTCACTTAGTGCTGTCCAATTAAAATAAACTACAGCTGCAATGTATCACTATTTTCTCTAAGTATCTGAAAACATTCCTGCAAAACCCAATCTCCAAAAATAAAACATAAATGAAAAGCAACAGTTCACTTGGCAATCATCGAGGAGGATGTTTTGACATTATTTTCATGTTATTTAATGCACATTTTCCACTTAAAAACAAGCAGCTCCTGTCACAAATGATTTAGATTTTACAGTAATTTATATGACATAAGAAAGGCATATAATAGCTTGCTGCCGTTAACCTTTTAAAATATAAAATTGGGATACAAACAACATAATTTTTCTTTGATCATTTCTGTGGCTGTTTTGCCATGCATTGTGTCAGACGGGCAGCGTTTCAGGGATAGCCAGTGGTAAATAGCAACATTAAATAAAATACCCAAACTCCATATTTTCACTGAATTTTAAACGGTATTTACTCTATTACTCTGCTTTAGTTCACACCTGGAAAAATGACAGGCTATATAATCTTTCTTTATCATCTTTTAACAAATTATGATTTCAAAATGATTTATTTACGTGAATTTTGGCAAGCTGGGGTCTCGTGACATGTTTGTATGTTTCATTTCAAAGAAATGAAAGAACGGGAAATACAACACAAACTTTGTTCTTTGTCACCGACTTTGTTCCAGTCCTTCCAGACATCACACTTCTAAAGTCAGGCTGCCACCAACAGACAGCAGGCAGACAATAGAAGGTGATGCTCGCCTGCACTGCACAGATGTAAGTCGGCACGTTAGGGCTCTTTTACTAAACAACTACTGAATTTATATGAAATAAAAACAGTGTCAATTTTATGTGGCATGTAAAGTGCCTGTGCAGAAGATTTCTGGGTGGAAAGTGCACCTTGAAATACCTGTAGACATCTCATATCGAAAAGATTCTGCGTGGCTGGAGATGCACAAATTTTCTTCCCGACAATTTCACAAAGTTAGACATTATTTAGATAAAGAACAACACTGCACCTTTAAGAAAATGTTATTTTTCCTGAGGCCCTATCAAGGTAAATTTCATCAGTATTCAAAGAATGAGCAAAGCACTTCAACAATTTATTTCAATAAAAGAAGACTTAGCTGAAAGGAGTATAAATGATGAGAACTTGCTTTAAACTGATTTATTCCCTGCAGCAATAAAAGGAATGTTTCTTCACTCAGCTGTTTAATATGCAAATATGCAGAGCATCCAGCTTCTGACAGCACATCATTAATAAAACCTTGCACTAAGCAGAGCTCCCGATATTTCATCCTGATGAAAATACATGATGATGATTTTAGACTGTATAATTTCAGAGTTGGAACAATGTACTTCCCAGCGATGGAAACTCAGCAATCCACAGTTCTAGCGTAGATTTTTTAATAAGTTAACCTATTTCTGTAAGAGGAAGACATCTGTTTACAAGAATTGCAAATACAGAAAAGCTTGCCACCAAACACTCTCAACTTTCAACCTTAGTTTGGGAAACAGTACAGAAAGAACCGTATTGTTCAGAGAAGAACACAAGAGTCGGTTCCTTTTTTAATGACTTAATTCCTTTCTTGTTTAACAAGCTTCTCGTGCTAAAAAGTCCACTTCACCTGTATTTGCACCAGCCACTTGCTGCCAGCTGAGTGCCACATTTTCAGCAAAAGTGGAAACAAATGCTATTCCTCAACGTGAGTAAAAGAAAAAAAACAAGGGTCTAAAATTTTACTGCTCTCCATTCAAATCTACAAAGATGAATTCCTATCAGTGATTCAGCTGTAGCACAATACTTCTTGTGCTTGTAGCTTTTTTTGTGCTAAAAAACTTGCATACACACGCTCTGTCCAAAGAAGTTTTTAAGAAGGCTAAACACCTATCAAATGTTTGAAACAGGGAAAGGAATATTTGCCAGTGCTCTGCTCTGAAGTCTTTCCAGTCCAAAGCTGGAAATTGGAAGCTGTGCGGAAATGCTGCATTTTTAAAGTATCTCTTAGTGCAGAATTGATCCTTATGGGTGATGCAGAATTCATCTCAGAATGGACACTCACGCAGATGATGTTGATCACTTTACAACATGGAACCTAAGGAGTGCTCATTTGCTTGCAATAGTAGGTGACAACTACCCCAGTTGTTCAGGTCTGCTAGGATTTTTGTGGGATTTTTTTTTGGCAGTGGTATCCTGTTCTTTTGCCACTGCACTGCTAGGTCACATGTAAAGAGAGACCTCTTCTGCACTGCAAGAACAAGAAAAAAAGAATGACTTTATGTTGTAATTCAAAAATATTTCTATTATGAATCAATCATTTAGCGTATTTCAAAGAAGTTTGAAGGATTTTCCTTTGAATCATTTCCCACTGGGTGCCTTGGAAACAAAACATCTTCAGGGCTAAATTTCAGGGGAAGTCTTGCAAATTTTAGTAAACTTCTCTTAGCCAGTACTTTACATGTTTCTGTTTTCTGTGCGTGGCAATACTCCCTCATAACTCAAATGGGATTAACCAATTAAACATTTCCCAGTAGTCTCTAAAATAGCTGCTCTTGGCATGTTTTTTGCATGGAACAAACCTCAGCGGGAGGATATGATAGAAATCTTGCACTATTTAAATATAGAATTGGGACATCAAAGAAAGGGTTGTATTGAAATAACATGGATAATTAAGGAAGTGGAGAACAGTAATAACTGATTTACATAAAATGCTAATAAGCCTCTTGACTTGTTCGGCAATTTCTGCTTTAGGCATGGTAACTGTGGGTTCAAATTTGTGTACTAATTTTATTTTAGGGTTTTTTTTCTTTTTCTTCCTTTTTCTCCCCTATTTTTTAATTTTTTACATCCAGGCCAGCTGGTATCTGGCAACAAACACCTTTTCTCAAAATGAAACCCAAATCCAATCAGAATCTGAAAGGAAACTTAGATAAAAGTTTGTTCACATTTATATCCACACAGGCACACAAAGTGTAAAAGCCTTTAATTACTCGCCTGCATGCATATGTGTTCAGACTGTATTCCTCTCAGTTTGGCTCACTTTCACATCATGCTGAATAGTGCCTTACAAACAAATGATGACACAAGAAAAACGTTAAATGCTCTTCACAATTAGCAGGGCTTAAAAACTTGGAGAACAATTGGAGTGCAGTGGGAGTGCTGTGCTTCCATGTGCGGTGCTGTGTGGATGGGATGATGAGGGCATTGCACCAGCACTGTAGGTTATAGCTATTTTATACCATGCCCTTGTGCCATTTGCTTCTGCGAAGAAATTATATGCTCTGAAATTCTTGTTTTATTTTACTCTCCGACTGATCTCCCCTCACACTGCTACAGCAGCAGTGGCTTTGAGATGTGAATGTGAATGAGTGTCTGAGCTGTTCCTTCAGGACATGTCTGCGTATTGACCTTCAGCTTACCCTGTTTCCCTGTGAGCCCTCTAAGCATGATCCATCGCTTTCTCAGGCCATTCTCCCTTCACCCCATTGATGGGTTTCAGAGCTACTTAAATTTCAAAGTCCTGATGCGTTGCAGCAGTGGCCCGGGCTCAGCTTTGCTCACTTATAGATTGTACAAGGTCACAGTAAGGGAAGGGGAAAAAAAGCCGGAGCATTTATCAGGATGTATTGCTTTACTTTTTCTATCCATCACAAAGGCGATGATTCTATTTTAGTGAAAATCCATTGAACTCAGATCAAGTCAGATGGCTGTTATCATTGGAAACTCAAGAGCTGTCACGCCATAATTGGTACAAATGATGAACACTGAAACGTGGGGCTTGAGGATGCTTAATGGTCTTTAGTGAATTTTTTTGTTGCTTTTTAAACACCACAAAATCATTTCACTTAAGTAATTTCATTTTGAGCATGCTAAGATTTTGTTATGCAAGAACAACTGATTTCATTACAATCTAACTATATCTGAGTAATTAAACCCTGTACACCCGTTTGCCCTCTGCCATGTACTCACAAACACACTTGTGGACCACGAGGACAATTACAACAGCGTGCCTCGAAACAGAAGCTCTTCTGATTCTGCTCATCTCCTGTGATGTATTTTCTACTTAAAATACTCAACGATACCATGCAGTATTAACAGGAACTTCTGCAGCAAAACATTGCTTTGTATTTTGGGAATGAGGTCTGGCAAGGCTTCCCTGATACAAGGAGCCGTGTGTATGCTGGGAAAGGGAAACGAAATGGGACTTCATTACTCCACTGCCCTCTTAATGACAAATAACTTGGTGAGTGTTTCACATTAAAAAAATAAATAAATGAAATTGGGAATCCCGATCACACTTACATACCTACACTAAAAAACTTTCATTACACAGATACAGAACTAATAGATATCATTCAGCATCATTACAAAGGCGTTTCAGTTGCGACAGAAGACAGGGGAATCAGAGTCATAGAATGCAAAGGAGCAGAGTATTGCCTGCACACCTGACACAATTCCTTCTTCCCATCAGCCCAGGCACATTCATTATCCTCCTGGTTAATGTTCCTTCTACTTTCTATCAGTCATGGCAGACTCACATTTTACTTACTTGTTTTGATTACATCGTATGCACATAAGAAAGATCAGCTATCCCAGGTGCTAGGGGAGCTTGACAGATAATTAAAAATGCCTCTCTAATTAAGAGAAAAATAGCAACAAACAACAACTTTGCTCCACAGAAAAACAAGCCAATCCACAAAATCGTTATTTTCCTACTGAAACTGCATAATAAAATAACTGCCACCCAATTTTTGAAAACAAACCCAACACCCGACCTTCTTCACTTTCCACACAAACTCTCCCCAGACAGATGTTGCACACACTACATATTCAAAGTCTGCACATTCAGCTTCACAAGCACTATCAAATGTTTGCCTTCGATACTCTAGCACACCCACCTGAACATGGCAGAGGAAAGCTATGGTTATTAACTAGGAATGTCCTAAGCTACCTGGAGATTTTTATTGTTTAAAATTATGTTTAGACCTTAGGTTTCGACCTCCTTTCATGGAGCCTGAACAATGCATTTTTTATGAGAAGTACCTCCAATCATTAGAGATTTCAGGAGGGAGGGAAGGGACAAAGGATGCACAGCGCATGGTGAGGGCTGGCCACAAACTCTTTGGGAGCACCTTTAAAATTCCTGCACAGTGGCATTAATGAGTTGTGCTTCAGGAAGCAGAAAATCTTAAATAGGGTGGTATCGTGGCTTTAAGTACCTTTTATAAATGTTAAAACAAACAAAATATGGAAAAGCTCTGTGTTTAAAATATTGTGCTGTCCCTCAGAAAGAAAACTTCCTTCCTCAGTGTAATAAAAAGTTATTATCATTTCTGTGGATGTTTTAAATGTCCCAAATAACATTTTACAGATTTTTAACTGAAGCCAAGTGGGCATACACTGCATGCTTAGTGAGGAGCAAACCACGTAGTAAGATCTAAGCTATTATGCATTTTCAGCAGTGCAGTATCCTGGGCAAATAACTGCTTTCCTCCCATGTCATAGCAGATATACAAACAGATGTAACAGCTACAAACACACTCAAAATGCTAACACTGAGAAACTTCTTATTGCTCACTGATTTCCAAGACAAAAAAAAGAATACCCTGCAAGCACTATATTGATTCAAAATAGTCAATGATTACTTCAAAATAGTTAGATTTGCAGATTAGACAGGCCAATGACAGAGCAATGAGCCAGAGGATTCCAAGTGCTCACAGTGAGCAGTATGGTTTGCTCCTTATTTCTTCACTTGAACTCTTATCAGACAGGGCAGGCCTGAAGAGACTTCCCCACTTACACCACTAAGGACAAAGTTAATTTGTCCTTAACAAAATTTCTGCTCTCACCTGTTTAGGCAAACAAGCATTCCATCTCCTCCTGTCTCCATTTGACAACTACCTCAGTACTGAGCTTCTTCCAAAGGAGATGTTACACCAATCAGGCATTTGCATTTTTATTCTTTAAACCTCTTCTTCCTACCCTATCCCCAAACTTGTAATGCAGCATTTCCTCCCGCTGAGAGGAAATATCTTCACCATTTCCAACAGCCCTGATGTCTTCTGTTGTCCTTTTGGGACAGTCAGCAGCAGGGTGAGGCACTATTACACACGGGCCTTTAATTCCTTTGAACATTTGCTGGGTACCAAGCCAAGAAATGGATGTGCTCAGTTTGGGGCATATGCTTCCCAGGTCCCACATAGCACAGCGAGGCCTGGCTTCCACTGTCACACGGCTCCCTGGGGTCTGCCCAGGTCTCTTCCTTCTCCATACAAAGTCACACCTTTCCAGAACACCCTTGTGAAAGTCTGAATCTCTCTGACAAACATTGGTGCAAATCCTGACAATTCAATCAGAGCACAGTTAGAATCTCCCCACATAAAAAGTTTAAGAAGAAAAGTCAGCAAAACAAACTGAAATCCTTTAGCTTCTATTCTACATCAACAATGGCATGTTTTCATCGTACTGCTCTTACAGGTTGTGAATATTTATTGGCCAATGTCAGTAAAGCACTCTGAAACCCTGATACAGTATCAAAATTCCTATAGAAACATGTAATGCTTACTAAATACAGCCCATGGAGAAGCAGGAATAGAAGAGGATGGATTATGCAATAAAAATATATAAACAGCATTTCCAAAGAGCTGGAGAAAACAAAATAACTAATGTGTGGCAGAAGAGAGGACACCTCTGGCACAGCAGTGGATGACAGCAGCAGTGGGCAAAGTGGGCCTGACATTGCATTTCCCCATCCCAGGTAACAGCTTTAGATTCACTTCCATCCACCCGCGATGTCAGCAAGGAAACAAAGTTATGTGGCAGCTGCTACTGTATTTTCCTTATCCATATAAATGCATTTTAAGGTGGGAAATAAGGTTAGGGGAGTGACCTTGAGGTATGGTCTTCAAGCTAGTGATCCCTACCTAACTTCAACCTGAACACTGTAAATGAGAGGAAAAACAGTGGATGACACCGATACATTTACTGTGAACATCCACATGGAAGAATTAAATCTGCTACGTGCTTTAGCACAGCCCGTCTGTGCACTGGGAACACTTCTGTGGTTCTTATGCTGCCCCATAAAGCAGACAAGTTTTTTCATTACTGGATGGTAGGAGTATTACAGCAAAACTTTTCTCTTTCCTGCTAAATCTCTCTTTTCAACCCCTAATCTCCCCATGAAACAATTTAACAATGCTGCCATTAGGTAAGCAGGACAGCACGGATGCAAATCCCTGTGGATCGACGCCTGCCCTGTGTCAGCACCACGCGCCCACCCAGCTTTGCTCACTGGGTTCATCTCTCTTGGAATAAATCACCCTTTGCACACCAGCACCACGACCAGGGTGGGTTTCAGGGCAGTTAGCAGTACTGGAGAGCGCCCATTCTTCAATAATCTCCACTGTATCTAAACAAATCGGATCACAGACTGGGGCCACATGAAGCTCGTGGTTAGTTAATAAGCATTGGAAGATGCCTGCTATTTGCTGGTTTGGGTTAGCAGAACTAGGGTATGACCAGATGCTAATATCTGTTAAAAGGTCATCGGAGCAGTCAGACTTCAAGCATCCCATAAAGGTACTGAAGCCTCTCATTCCTTCGCTGTCTTTTGTTCCTATCAGGTTTGCCTAATAGATGATCCTAACAATTCACATTGGCAGTCCTTTGTAGTGTAATGAACACTATGTGGTCTGATGAATGCAACCACTGCACAGAAAACGTCAGTTCTTTCATTAAGAAAACCTTCCCAAGTTCATTGTATTGAACCGGCGCTCCAGCTATTAGGCTGATACATGACACAGTCAATTCCTGTTACACTTTAAGTGACTATTCATGTGCAGTGAATTCAATTTTTAAACCTAATTTATATATGTTTAGATATTTACATGAATGCACATTTCTTCCAATTTACTCTCAGATATCTTTTTCTGAGTTTTCTACTGTCAGGGCAGGGGGGTGAGGGGGGACACGGGGAGGAAAGGGATTGTATTTCCCAGCAGATCCTGGAAATGTATAGCTGATGGAAGAGACAGAAAATCAAATCAGCAGCTTCCTGAGAATATACTTGTATACAACTCTGAACTGCTTGTAGGTAAAATAAGTCACAGCCTACGCGTATTTTTTTTTTTCCTGTAAAATAAAATACCTGCATGAATTTCTTTCTACAAAGACTACTGTTATTTCATATTTACTTCTTAGAACCCAATTTCTGACATTAGCTAATATAGTACCTTCTTGTATCTAGTATTCCCAATTAGTATAATGTAAACTTTTAAAGCAGGCAATTAAAAAGTTGAGCTATTGCTAGTACTGAACAGAAAGCACTGGTTCTTTCATTAAATAAACCTTCTCAAGTTCATCGTATTGAACTGTGACTCCAGCTATTAAGCTGTGCGATGACACAGTCAATGCTAGATATTGTATCAATTCAATTTAAGCATCTTTTTGTTATTGCTATCCTTTCTGCACTTTCTTTTAACCTTCTTTATTTATTGATAATTATTAGAGGGCCATTGGTTCCAAAAGATATGTATCTTCTCATTATACATATCCTCTACAGCCCACAGTAATAACATTACTTCTGTACAGATCATGCTAAAGTCTTTGAAGAATTTACAGTGTGCACAGATTAAGATGCATCTCTTTAGAAATAAAAACCAGATAAGGTCTTTTCTTGTATCATATCAATATCTATCTACAGAAATTTTGCTTTCTATACGTGTATTCAAAAAGAATGGTTTCCTTCTTTTGAAATATATTACAAAAATATTCCTATTAACATGGATTTGCTTTAAGTTAAATACAAACGATCAATTCTGCATTTTTATAATGGAAAAAAAAAAAAGTTATATCCTGACTTCACCGTTCTCAACATGTTTGTGGAATAAAGCTCCGCTCTCTGAGAAGTAAAATTCTTTTCTTAATACTCCATTTCATAAGAGAAATTACAATTATGGGATGCAGGGAATTTGTGGCTTGATTTCCTTTGCAAGCTGAGAAAGGGATGCCCTTCAAAGTTGGAGGGTAATCATTATTGACCTTGTGCATTCAAGACAGCATAGCAGGTTTCTATATAAAGAAACTCACATGGAGGTCACTGAAGCACTAGTGAAGAGACATAAAGAAGGAAACAGGACAGAATACAGCATTGGTTAAGCAAGTTAAAAAATTAACTATAAACAGATTTGGTAGGGAAGACAGAAACACAAGAACATGTTCTTTGCAAGCCCATTCAAATTTACGGTTCTGCATTAAATGTTCATTATCAGTTAAGTAGCCTTTATGGTGTAATTATTAACTTTTACAGTTTCTGCAAAGTTTTTTTCGCTTCTGTCCCAACGCACCATGTGAGCACTCTGTGGTTTTTGAGCAATGAGGCATGTGCTTAGGGCTGGCAATGCGCAGGCAGGACTTTGCATGCCAATCTTCACTCCTTTACTCATTCACAGGGTGTCTGTTAATCCTTCTTTGTTTTAATTTACCTGTCTGCAGAATAGGCACCATAAAACCACCAGGCATCTCCCCAGGGTTCTATGACACTTAGTTCGGCACTTCAAAAAGCACACTTAGTAGAGCATTTTGAAATCACTGAAAGAAAAGCATTATGTAAAGAAAAATAAATTACTTTAGCATGATGAGGTTGTTTGGAAAATGTTCAGCTAAAGTGCTTTGGTAAGAAATATTAAAACACCTGGGATACACAATGGCCGCCTTCAGTATGCTTTTTTCCTTCAAACAAAACCTTAAAATAAGCTGTAACACAAAGCAGGTCCTATTTACATGTATTGCTCCCATTTAATTAAATCATAGTCAGTATTACATTCACATTTGGTTCTTTTTCCCCTCTAGATACAGAACAAAAAAACTGAAAGAGAAATTAAAAAACTGAGATCTTTGTTACATGTGTAACAGCAGAGACACAAAGCCAGTTGCCTTTCCACCACCTCTGCCAATTCTTTACAGCCTTGCAATGTAAGGCTCTCTTTTCTGTTGGGTGCTTCATCTCACCAACACCATCCTGCTGCACAGGTGGGAAAATGCAGTCTTAACACCCAGAAAACATCCACAGAAGAGTCAGTCATTCTCACGAATAGACATCCACAGCATCCTACAAACAATCCACCAGCTTGACTGTTCTGGCCCTTAAACTTTCCCTCCCCTGCCAGCTGACAGCACACTGTTTCCCAAAATATGTTTCATTTTCAAGAGGGAGATTTATTACAGTCCCGTTATCACACCTGAAGAGATAAAAATAAGAAAGACCTTACAAGAAGATGTTGTAGCAAAAGCTAAATCATAAATGTTTGATAAGAAATGGCTAAATCCAGACAAATCACTGTTCAATCCCACTTTGTATTAGGTAGATAAAGTCATACAGGAAATCAATGTGATCTATTGAAATGAAAAAAATGTCCAGTTTCGGGACTATTTGGTATTATAGAATATCTGAAATTATAAATGGGCTGCTTCCATAAGTGTTATATAACAAGAAGTAGCACCGTTTTTATTTATTTTGCACTCATGAATGTAAAAGCAGGATATGAAAGTCACTATTTGTCAACAGGGCAAATGTAGGCAGGAGTGAAGTAGGTGAGCATTTATAACCTTTTTACTTTCCCACTCTTGAAGGGAATACATAATCGTCTCTAGGGATAAAAGGAACTTCAGTCACCCACTCGCCCCGGGCTCCTTTTTAGCACAAGCTGACAGATGTGCTAAAATTATAAGTGAAGTGTTGTGATGCTGACTCCTAAAGCAGCAATCATTAAGGCTGAAATTAGTATCCCCTCCCAGCCATTCAAATGTTAAGAAGTTCTGACACCGGGCATAATTGGACAACTTTACCTAGTGGGGATAGCATCACATTTTATCCTACTGACTTCTTTCTGCCTTTTTCATCCCTGCTCCAATTTAAATGAAGCAAAACAACTTTTCATACATCTTTCACTTACGCAAAACAAAAATCTGCTTATGCAGAAAGACATCTCAAAAGCAGACATGAGTTCACAACCACATATACAAGTAATATTGTTTAAGGCTATATTATTTCAGCTGACAACAGTATTTTAAATAAGTTGCAGTTAGAAAGAAGACTGAAGGGAAAAAAATAAACAGATGTCCTAATATGTATTAGCATCTGCTGAAAGAAAATACTCATTTCAAAATGTAAAATATACTTTTCTGGCTATATGAGCTAATTAGTTACAATCAGCACTAACATTCTTCAATCTTTTGAAATCAGTGTTGCACATATACTGTACTTGCATGTACTTGAGTAAATCTCCAGCAAATACAGTGGTTGCTACAAATTACAGTAAGTGTTAAAAGTTTTCAGGAATTCACACAATTAGATCTCAGGTCATTTAGATCAGTGTGAACTGAAAAACATGTTAATGTGCAATCTGCACTACCACTTCCTCAAACACTGCTCAGTTTGACACATCATTAACCAATGGGCCATCACCTGCTACGCACTGGCTGACTCAAAGCAAGATTTCAACAATGGCACAGAAAGAGTAATGCCACTGTATTTCTAGGTATTCTTGTGGCTGTCTAAAGAAAAATGATGCATGTGATTATAAATGCATTTGTGACAGATCTTCCTTTTGTATTAGAAAAACGAGATATGTTTCAAGGCCCACGCTCTAATGGAAAATATGGGAAAGATAACTGGGAAACCTCACCACTGTTTTAAAAGCAGCTAAAATTCAGTGTTTGTGAATGTTCAACACTTTGCTACTGAGAGTTAATTTGATTTGTAACGTTGATGGACACATCTATTTCTGGCACAAATATAGTATTAATATTGTGACTCTCATCGACCTGTATTGCGTGTTGAGCCATCAGCTTCAGCACACTCACCAAGCCCTACACCCCATTTTCCAGGGCTACTATCCATCTACATCTGACTGCGCTGGTCAGATGGACACCCCTGAACCTCTATTACTCCACATTTCTGGCTGTTGAAGACTTACCTGGTCAACGCACAAACCTCACCTCTAATAAAAGCCATGAGGCAAGCTGACATACCCAACTCTGTTCCACTGTGATACCACAGCACTGCAACCAGGACAGCAAGTGAACATTGTAATTGACAATGATTCTCAAAGTGATTGCCAGCCCCTTCTATCCTATACATTCCTTGGCCATTCAGCTTTATTGAGAATTTGCTGCCCAGCACACAGGCTGGACAGCCTTGTGCTTTAAAGATGCTGTGCATAATGAGGGGGGAAGCGCCGACACGGGCTGCGAGGATCCTGTGCCAAGATCGAGGGTGAGATACCGAAGCCTTCAGTTTAATCCAGTTTATCCCTGATTGACTATCAACATGTCAACACTCACCCTAGATCAACTTCTAGATATTCATTCTCACTGATGACTTCCTAAATTTTCAAACAAGCATTTTCATGCTTTCTTTTATTATGTTTACAGATCTGCCCACAAGCGTCTGCAATATTATCTCATTATCTTTCTTCATAACCCACATTAAAATTCTCCTTTTCTTTGCTATCTGATCTTTTCTTTTGCATCAAAAAAAAATTGTGCTTAAAACAGGGCCTACCATATTGATTAATATGATCTCATTATATGCTTGTTCTTTTTATCTGTGTGCATCCTTGACTTTTGATTAACACTTAAATTTCAAGCAATACAGACTCAGAACAATCTTTCTGGCTTTATTTTGCATATTTATTAGTATGGCAGGGTCCTCATCTGTGACTAACAGTCTAGGAACTGCAGTAATGATAATTATCATCATTTTGTTGTTCCTTCTTTGTTGATATATAAGCATGTAAACTGGATTTTGTTTTCTGGTAGGACTGCCAGGGATGACTGTAAGGAGTTCTGCTCAAAGAAGAAACCCAGGCGCTTTTTGTAATTGCTTTCAAACTAAGGGCTGTAGTGTTTTGCTTTGTTTTATTAATGGAAATTAAGGATGGGAAAAATTTCAGGGTAACAGCCAGGAAAAACGATTTGGAAAATACTAATTAGAATGAATATGTGTGATGTTGTCAAGAGAAACAGCATACACATATTGTAAGAAAATATTGTAAACATAATGTAAAAAAATAAAAGAATAATGAATTGCAAATTCTGCTTGTATCAACAAGGACGTACTCGCATAACACACTACAGTGACAGACAGTCTCTACATAAGAGAGAGAACTTGAAACGTTAACTCTCACTGATGAATCTACTAAAGATGGGAGTTCAGACACTGAAGAATCCCATTTAAGAATGGAAGAGCCAGTACTCTCCTCCCAGCTTTTCAAAACTGAAGGTAAGAGATCATCTAGTCTGATGCCAGCACCTGGATTACATTTTTATATATTGTCATGCTATATAACTAATTGTATTATTTGGGAGCCAGACAGGGACTGCACATGTAAACGCTTTATCATGACTGTATAAACCACATCTTTATTTGGAATAGGAATTATGTTAAGGATATCTGAAGCTCTATTTTTCTTGCACACAATCTGTGATGTGAAGCTGAAAACTGAGGAAAAGGGCAGACAAGCTTAAAAACAAGTTGATTGTGACAGTTCTATCAGGAAGAAAGTGAAAATGCAAATGAAATAGACATTTTCTAAATACAGTTTAATTTATAAATAAGACTTCACATCACAGATTTGTTTATCCTCATTTGGTGATAATTGTTCACAGCAGAATATATCAGAAAATTCTATAATAGGAACCACAGCCAGGAAACGTTAAATAATTAATCACCCTCCCAGCCACTTGCATTTCTGTTGATATAAATGACCGTATAATTCCAAACCCAATTATCACTACTTAGCCATTCCATTTTGTAGTTAAAATCCCACAAAATTAAAGTGCATCAATTGTTAATGGTAATAGACCAGACAAGGGATTAAAGATTATTTTAATGTTTATTTCCTGTCAAGAGGTTTTTTTGGCAGGAAGCACTACAGACAAAAGGGCTACATTAAGATGAGATTCATACAATGTATTTAAATCTACTAACTTCTAAAAACCTTATGGTATAATTACTTGTTTAATCTACTTGTTCCCTAAAGATGCCAGTGGGGGTTTGTCAAGTCAAGTTCATTATATCTGCTTCTGAGAAACCAAAATACTCCTTTTAACTTTCCAAAAAGCAGTCAAGCCTACCAAAAACACAGCTCCAACAACAACAGAAGTGGAAAAGACTACTCTAAAGTACAAAGACATCCAGATGACTGTCAGGACATTTTTCTATCATGCTCTGCTTGATTTATTCTCTTTTACTAGTGGCACTACGTATCTTCATAAATGATTTGATCCTTGCGAACACACTTAGAACAGTCACTTTAATGCCAAGAAAACAACATTAATTACAGAATTTCTTTTGTCTGCCACTGAAATCGAGACTTTCCTCCTCTTTTCAGAAAACTATTTATGCAAATTAATTATATAGTGAAATTTTGGTTCAAAGATTACTTTGTTTTCTTAAAATGCAAAGCTATCAAAGCCAATGGAAGTATATTTTTCCATCATTAACACAATGACTGGCGTTCTGTTATTTGGATATGAGGGTTAAGGAATCTGGGGAGGGGGCTACAGTTTAGCAGCAAGAGCACTTCAGAAAGGCTTTCATCTGTGTAAAATTATAGACATGCATATGTATCTTGGTCTTTTATGAAATCATCAGGTTCGGAGCTGGCACTGCGTGCGATGGTTATTTTAGGCTGTGTAACCTCATTCATCTGATTCCAGTCCATTTCTGTACAAGCAGAAATGCACATATGTACTAAAAATAAATGCTGAGTGGGAAATATTTGCATCGATGTGCATATGCGTGCCCTTCTTCATCCATTCAGCATTATTGCAGAATTCTCCAACATCTCTGGACAATTTACAGCACAAGAACATTATGATACCCATTTCTTTTTTTTTTTTTTTCTGCAGTAAACTCTTAGCCTGCATATACCCAGCGAAACAGCACATTAAATCCTAATCCAAATAGCAGTGTACATAATCACTTCAAATTGTATCAATGGCAGGTAGTGTTGCTCACTACACTTCAGTAGGAGTCCAGTCACTGCTGGGCTGAAGCTGACTTTGACCCTTTCTCCTCTCTCCCCTTTATAAGAGACAACCAGGCAGGTCTGTGGCAGTAACACTTCAGTGCTGTCACAGAGAAGGGATATGTAGCCTCAGTGATTGCTCAGGAGGGCAGTGAAGAAGTTCCTATCTAATACTTGGATCACCTGGTAACAATATTTCTAATTAGTGAGAAGTTTATTAAACACCCAGTACTGTTAATAACTCAAATGTCATCAGATGCAGGTATTGAGAAAGAAGCTTCTGAGACAAACTGAATAGCTGTTTATTCCAGAGTCCCAGTTGCTGCAGGATATTACACTGACTATGCATGTTTGGCATAAAGGAGCACTGCAGAATTAAAATTGCTATGTAAGGTGCTTTCTCCCCATTTTTCCTGGTCTGCACGCCCCCTGTCCTCAAACCTCCATCTGCCACCCCCCAAGAAAGAATAAAAAACCACAATGTTCAGACTCCTTATCTCTTCTGGGATTTCTGAAAATAACCAGACACGGTGTGGAAACCTATTCCATAACCTCTCACCAACATCAAATTCACTGTGAATAAGGCCCTAAAAACCTATGCACAGCTCTGATTTAAACATCTGAATCCTGTTCTCCCAAGAATGCTTCCATTATAATAAATACCTCACCATGACATGATATGATTTGATATGCTTACAGCTTGGGTTCTGGGCAGAACTTAAACAGCCTATCCACAAGCAAGTTCTTGGTGGCCAGGATCTGGCCTAATTCAGGCATTCTTAGTTAGCAGGTTCAAGGCATTATTTGAGATAAAGAAATGCCAGGTTCTTGCCCCCAAGTATTACAACATGGCAATGAACAAAGCAGGTTTGGTTTCCAAGACTGAAGATTTCTCTGTAATATTCTCTTCCGGACTTTTCAGTGAGAGGAATTAATCTGTGGAAACAACGCTTCCTCCAAAACCCTCACGTTCTGTAGATTTTATTTTTAAATTATTGTGTTAATAATGGTCTCAGCAGCAAGTGGAGAATATGCGTGAAGTATCTGCCCTCTTTATAGATTTCCTGTTTCTGCAATTTCACTTGAAAAATGGCAGTGCTCTGCCATCTGAAGTTTTCAGTTTGTTTAACTCCAAGCAAAAGACAATTAAACAACCTACAGTATATGGTCATGAGAGCATAATTGCTCACTGGTGCTGCTTGTCCTGTCAGCTGCCACAGTGAGCAGCAGTATTTCGGTTTTCCCAGTCTAGCAAGCCTGCTGGAGCTTACAGACTATGGCAGTGGCCTCATGCTGAGGAGAAAATATTTCATGGGCAAAAGAAATTTCCACAGAGTTCTTGAGAAGCTGAGTTAGCACAGAGTAAAACAAATAGCACTCATGCTGGACATGTATCTAGAAGGGCATTCTTTAATCATTTTTCTTAGAAGTCCACAAAATAGTGCTTTATCTGCTGGTTTTTTCTATATTCTCATACACTTTCTTAAAATACTCCCATTTTCAATAAGCATTCTTTCTTCAAAATCCCTGGAAGTAAAGTTATATCCAAATCTACACCACTTACATTATTCTCCGCAACACTGAAGTTCTTGGCAAGAAATGAATGATCAGTCTTTTAATAAGAAGTTGATTAACACTTGAAGAATGGATGGTTAGATGAAAGACAAAGATAAATCGAGCCCTTCAAATCCTGCTTTGGGTAGAAATCATTCCCAAACCAGGCTGACGTAAATTAGTTCCCATATGAGAGATCTTCAAGGCAGCTCTGCGTATGATCTGGCGTTCTCACAAAGACATTCTCACAGCAGGTCCTATTTTGCCATTTATAGATAATTTGTAGATATGACTGTCACTGACCAACATTTGAGCTACCACTATTGATAGCCTCTACTATAGGCTGAAATGACAAAAACTAACTTAGATCACCAATGCACACGCAAATCATTGCAGTTCTCAGTCTTACACACATTCAGGACAACCTGCTATCCACATCAAAGACATAAAGCACAACATTAACATCATTCCCTGTAATGGCAATGCAAGGGAATTCATATTAATGGGAGCCTAAGAGTAATCACGGTAGACTCTTGGTATTAAGATGAGGAGTATTAATTTTCCAGAACATAAAAGCATAAGTGACACCTACATCTCTATGCAAAGCCAATGCAAATCAATTGTCTACATGTAATTTAATTCAAGATGCTTAGTATATCAACATGGAGACAGAACTCTGTGCAGTCAACAAGACAAACAGGTAAACTGTATTTCCAAGGCTACTGTCATTATTTAGTGATTTTTTTTTCTTGGTATGCAGGAAAGTATTAGTTTTCTTAATGAGTGCAAAAATAGAACACAAAGCATATGCAAAGTGATAATATAATGGTTGGACAATAGAGCTTAAGAGAAAAGGGATAATGAATTAAATTAAAATGACGGGAATAAAACCATTTAATGTGATGTTTTAACCTTACTAATATCTGTACTGGAGAGCTAAGTAAGTTTCCACCTACAATTTAATAACATTATTTTCATGAATTTCTGATTAGTTTCTTTGGTTATTTATTTGAAAAAAGAAGAAAGTAACTATATATTATCTCATAATCATTACCAGTGTGCTATACTGTGAAATGGGACTGTGTAATATGCCAGAGCAGATTTCTCAACACACTATCTCTCACGAGCCACCAAATCAAGTCTGCAAAGCATCTGATTAAACAAATATTCTTTGGTTTTGCTTTTGCTTTCCTAAATAACCTTCTACCTCTACAAGTTCATTATCGAATTAGAATAAAATCCAATCACTTCTTGCACAGTTATGTTGACACAGCATCATCAAAGGAAATAAAATGCACCTTAGTTACTGAGGTGACTGATTACAACTGAGGATCCACATTGGACTAAGACAAAAGCTGCCAGTTTTTTGTGGTAATCCTTCTGCTTAGGAGTGTCTACTGAGAGCAAGCAGGCAGGCAAGAGTAGGATGTAGCATAATTTATTCAGAAAGAATACAGAGGGGCACAAGTGCTGGAAAAAGGGTTCAAGCATAGCTCTCCTGCCTAGTTTTCCATTGAGTTAAAGCGTACCCATGAATATTAAATATTTATTCCTTTCTTCATACTCCTGCCCAATCCTCCCTCTCATTTATTTGCTTAATTTCTTTATAAACATTAAGAATTTACTTTTACTGCATAAATAAATCAAAACATGAGGAACCTTAAAACAGACAAAAGGCTTTGGGAGTTTTGCTACTGGCAAAAGGCGAAATTGCTGCTCATGGATGTAATGAGTCAACAACCAACGCATACATCTGGCAGAATTCCTGTGCTTTAGAATCACGGGATATATGACCTCATTTTAGTGTATACAGCTTTTTCTAACAAAGTTGATTCTGCAGGGTTTTTTTGCAGTTCCTTATAGTTTCTTCCATCTCCACATCTCACTCAAAGCTATTGTGAGTTCATCAATAATATCCAGCAGGACATCTTCCCACCTCTTTCATCAAAGTCAGTGAAGTTTTCAAATATACTAGGCTGTAAAACACACAGACATAATCAGACAAACTACTTTCTGGGAATAATCCAATTCAAACTATGAAGTAAATTCATATGAGTAAGCTCTGCTCAGTGTATTTTACTCTGTGGGTAGGTAGTAAAATGTTCTTCCATCCCGGAAGCTTTTATTTTATAATTCTTTCATCTGGGGTTCCAGGAAATGTTAAGATGTTAACTATCTGACAGAGTTCAAATCAGTGCCAAGCAGTTTATTACAGCACAGGTTTTATTCCCCGATTCCAGGGGACATGGACTTCTGATGAAAAAGGTGGAATAATTCTTGCCTCCGTGTGTAAAATCAAGATCAATTTAGTAACCCACTCCTCTAATACCGCATGTGCAAAGAAATAATTTAGACTCCTAGTTAATTTGAGTATTGAACTGAAATTCTGCAGCTGCTTTCTGCCAGTCCTGAAAACAGAAATTAATTTCAATGACCAAGTCGAATGGAGTGCTGCTCTGTCAGGTAATTAGTCATCGTCTTTTGCTACTCAGGGTCTATCACTGTGCTAATCCATACATAAACCCCAGTATTCCCCTAGTCACTCACAATCTAAAGAGCTGTTTAAATACTTATTTCTCTCATTCAGTCCTACCCCAGATATCAACTGCAAAATGAGCATTCTTTCATGTTTAGCTTTCTTCTTACTATTTACTGCCAGCAGAATTAATGCAACTGATTTACATTTTCTTTTTTGTGTTTGATCAAGTCTGCTGTTGATTAAGTAGAGCTTAAGGGAAAAAATTATACTCCTGCAGCTTTCCTACTTGACTTGCCCGTTTATTAATGAAAGAAGCAAGGATATTGATGGCCCAGAAACTACAAGTGCAGCAATTAAAGGGTATGTCCTTCCAAGCTTCTAATTAAAAAAGAGTTCTTTTGTATTAAAAGATATAGTTTAATGTCGTATTTATATCTAATTCTCACTTCTGCTGTTTTGCTTTTTTTTCCTTGTTTATTCTTTTTTAACAGAACTCTACTGGGAAAATTTAGATCAGGCAGAATAAAGAAACTTTCCCTGACTACAATTTCTGGAAGCTTTGTTCCCAAACAATAGTTTTAATGATAAAACAACAAAACCAACCCTGTGCCCTCCGATCCTCCCTCCCAGTCATTAAAATAATGGAATATCCATTGACAAATACCATACTCAAAGCAAATCTGGGCTATTTTTTCCCTCATGTATATCAGCAGAGTTTGTGCAACGTCAAACTCAAGAAAACTAAAGATTTTTTACACCAGCCCTTTTGGACACTTGAAGATAATGAAACCTTTCCACCCTTCTACTACCTTCTCAGTATTCAAATTATACATTCACTTTATACGTGTCAAGTTTTTACATGTGCTTATTTCTGCCTCCTATATAGTTTGATCTATGCAATTTCTATATATCACTGCCAGTATTCTACTATTTTCAGAATCAGTCCGTTGCATTAACAGCATATCTTAAACATCAGTACCACAGGTAAGGACACAACCAGGACTCAGCACCAGCCCCACTTCCAACACATCCTGCACACAACTCAATCTCCATTTGCACACCAGGTATCACTTCCAGATTTCTGCAATACACGCTTGTCTGATTCAGCCACCAGGCCCCCAGAACTCCCTGGTACATAGTACTAAAAATAGGTGAAATCTAAAAGTTAAAATCTAGCACTGCACGTGAGTAATGGCAGGTATTGAATAACTGTTCCCTGCACCGACGTTCAAAAGGGAAAAGAAGTAGAACATCTTCCTCTTCCTAGCCTCTGCCCCTGAGAATGGTGAGAACTGCTGTGATCAGATTAGATAGGTAATCTTGTGTATAATCAGATTCCCAACAGGCAGAGATAGCTGTGCATTTAAGGGTAGTAAACTCTTCTTAAAAGAGATACTGAAGTAAATCTTCAAATTTCCTAAAGCTCCCAGCTGGACAAAGTCTGTTAATAAGAGGGATTCTTCCTTAGGGTGGAACAGAGTTAGAGATGTTGCACTCCTCAAAGATAGTGTTATCCTGACTGTCCACATTTCTCCTTGAACCATCCTAGATTGAGTCTCACTGTTTGCCTATTAACCTGAAAAAAGAACCGTGGAGGAGGTGTCCTGGAAGACCTTCTGGGATTGAAATTTCTCAATTGCTTCAACTTTTAAGGGACTTCACAGAAACGGTGACCCTCACAAGTACCACTTGAAAGACACAGAAGCTTTAATCTTTTTCAATGGAATCCGAAGAGCTCTTATCTCTCCTCTGACCCTTTTTCCCCTCTAGCCTTACACTCCTGGCACCATTGAAAAGTCGGAACCATTAAGTTGGTGTCAAGTGGCTGTGCTATTCATATTCTATTATAGTCAATGACAATTAACAGTGCCATTCAGAAAATCCAGGTACTGTATTACACAATTGGAAAATTGATCTTATCTGAGGCTCAAAAATCAGCAATGTTCAGACCTCAACTCACAAAGAAGTAAAGAAAGAAAAGGGGAAGAACTGTCTGACCTGAGTACCACACAGCAAAAAAGCCACGTGCGAGGATTAAAAATAACTTGGAAGCGGCCAAATCTCTGTATGAACTCTGATTTTTATCATCAAGCGAAATGATGTTAGAAAGAAGTGTACAAATTCAGCCGAACGCTTGATGATCACCTTCAAAGTTGTTATTGCAGACAAAATGCAACATCTTAGCTTAGCTGACACATCAGAAAATGTCTGTGTTTCAATTCCAAGCTCTTTGCAGCACACGCCCACAGGCAAGCGCCTCCGCACCTGCAACATAATCTTCATTTCTAGCGTAAGCGCTGAACATCTATTTTCATGAATGTTTTTCCTAGAAATGAGCACATGCACATTTTTCTTCTAATGAATTACTGAATGGATCTTAAAGGAGAGAATTAACATGTAACTCTCCACTTTGGAAACAGAATGTTTTCTCATGCCGGTGAATCTCAGTATTAACTAAAAACCTATACAACAGTTGACTACTGTTCAGCATATTTCCTTGAAAACATGGGGAATTTCAGATGCAAAACTCAATTAGTCATGTTGAACATAACTTCAGCACCCAAGCTAAGACCTTTTGAAGTAAAGGATGTATTTGTAGAGCCAGGAATGACTCCAGTTCACCATCATTGCCCCATTTCTCACACCTCATCTCAGAGGATCCAGTTCCTCAGTGCCACATACCAGGGATCACTGGCTTTGGGCAGAATCCAAAAATAAGTCTTTCGGAATCAGAGATCCGTTGTGTTACATACAGCCCCCAAATGAGTACTGACTACCTCATGCAACTGCAACATGAGTGGACAACTCACAGCCTGGAGAAGCATTTCTGCAAAATTTGTAGTCACTACTACAATTCAAATGTCGTCCCTGAAGTACCTTGCAATTGGACAGAAAAAGCTCTTCCATTTCATGTCAGATCCACAGACTAACATGTGCCACTCCATGCAGCTCTGCTTCAGCATTCTGCTTGCCAGGCCATGTTGTATGAAGCCCCACCTGGACTTGGGCCTCTCTCATGTCCTGAGCTGCAGTAATCATGAATCATAGAATGGTTTGAGTTGAAAGGGACCTTTGATACCATCTAGTTCTGACCCTTCTGCTATAAGGCAGGGACACCTCTCTCTAAACCAGGTTGCTCAAAGCACACATCACCAGCTCACGCTGAATCTTTCATCAACCAACGCTCCCAAATCCTTCTCCTCAGGGTTGCTCTCACGCCATTGTACATCACTGCCTTTTTTTCTCCCTCTCTTCACTCAATTTATAACGTAGCTATACAAAATACTGCAGAATAAGGCCTTACGCACACTACCCTGGAGCCCTCAGTTTATATCCATTCTAGTATAAAAAGCAATAGTCCCAAATCCACCTTAGATGCATCTGCAGCAGACTAACTTGTAGTCTACTGGCTGTTTCACCCAATGCCAAGTTTTCCTGGGGAATCATGAGCAGTCTGAGCAAAGGAATCACCTTTGTCTGTTCATCATTTTACTTCACAGAATACAATAAGAAATCATCAAATACTTTAGTTCTCCAGGAGAAGGTCTCAGATTGTTGCCTTAATGAAAAACATAGAGTAGGCACGAAGCCACTATGGTTACACTTAAAAATCAATCAACTCCCTATTGGTCTGATCATTTGTGTACCAAGTATCTGCTTTAAAATGTTCATAGCCTCAAAATAAAAGCTACAGGGCTTATATCTTAGACTTGTGTCTTGGTTCTCTACAACTTTAATATTTGCAAAATAATGCAAAATCTTATATAGGATTCTCTGCTTGGCAATAAGAGTCTATTCCACTCTTTTATTTCTTTTGTTGAGAGTAGAAGAAAATTCCCAAACTACTCCAGTGCAATGAAAATGACTTTTATTCATATGGTTACCTTTATGTCCACCATAAGTATTCCACAGTACTAATCCTTTTAGGCTCTGATCCAGCAAAGCACTTTACTGTGTCTTATTCTTAAAATTACAAGTCTCCCAACTGATTTCAATACAGTTATATTAGGGATGAACTTGGAGTACTGTAGCAAAAATAATGTTAAAAATACAGTTTAAAAAACAAGCAAAGAAAATGAAAGCCTGAGAAACTTCAATATTTCTCTGTTTTAAAGTCAGGCATTTGGGTACAATCCAACAGTGGGTTATTTTTGTACATTTAGGCCAATTCAGGTAAGGAGCCTCTTTGTATTAGAGGTGCATTGATTTCAGATCTAGGTGCTTTCAATAAGCTTCTTACACTCAAATGTTACAAGGACAGGGACTTAAAAACGTCAATTACATAAATAAGTCTGTAAGTATTGATAAATGCCCAAAATTAAATAAATCCACTTCAATCTAAGAGGTTTTGCAGCTGATGTGGTTGTAAAACAATAAGAAAACCATCATAATTTGCATTTTTATAGCAACATTTATCAATAACTCAAATGTTTATCACAAACACAAACTCACTACAGACAGACACTGCGTGATGGTAGTGCTCTGTTTTGATTGCAGAGAAACCAACCCATGACTGGACACTGGGATACAATCCTAAATTGGAATAAATAGTCATTGTCTTTGGCCATTTCTTTTTTTCTTTGTTTTTGCCAGTGCAAGAATTTATATGAGCATGCAATGAACCAGATCAGGAAACTAATCTGGCTGAAATATAAACCATCAAAAAGTGCTGACTTCAATAACGAAGAGGTCCGCTCAGGAAAGCAAGAGTCTGAGACTGCTTAAGATAGCATTTGCCCCAAATAAATGTACATCAAATCCTATACCCCAGTGCTCAGAGCAGCAGCCAGAAGCAGAACCACACGTTTTGCCAATTTATTCACGTGAGCAATGGGAGTATACTAGGATAAGAGTCACAATGTGGATGGGAGACATTTACTGAGTGGTTCACAGCACAGCTTCTGATTGCTGTGGAGGGACAACAACATTTAATTTGTCAAGGATGGCTAAGTACCCTAAGTAAGAGGACTCTATGTGTAAGCATCTTCCACTGACTTCCTGATGGTTTCTCCAGTCTTATCAGACTGCCTCCCCAGTTGGCTCTCAACAATACTGTTAAGCTTGTGCACTACCACCATTTAAAGCAGCACACATGAGAGAGGCTGAATGCATTAGGTAAATGAATTCCTGTGGACACTGTGATGGGAATAACGCTCTCCTATTTGGTTTATCCAGTGCTGCAATAAATGTGGGTGTTTGGCTGTGGTTTTTTTTAGCCAACGCGCTGCAGTAACCCAAATGATAGCCATAGAAAGATCCTACTGCAATAAAAGTGAGGATTTTTTTCCCTTGGCATCTTTCTAGCCATAGAAATGAGTGAGTTGCTGAATTTCTGCCAAGTATAGATGGTTCAGCATGCTATTAGATTAGTCTGTTTATACAGAAACAGCCAAAAATAGGAAACACACAGAAGCTATTAAAGATATTGTCCTGTGAGGGAAATATTTGAATGGTTTTGTTACTGCAACTGGGAAATAAGATATGAGTCAGTATTAATGTGATAAAGAAGTTAATGTGTTCTAAAGCAAACAGTTAGTTTCTTGAGCTTGTTTCTGAGCTGACAATAAAATAAATGTACAGACAATTATGTAGGGTTGGATGAGCCTGCAAGTATGTGTATCCAGCTTAAGGCTCAGCACTGCCAGGGGGTTAGAATTGAAACTCTGTTATCAAGTAATGATATGCTAACCCCAGGTAGTCTTCAAAGAAAATGGATGATTCAGAAAGCCATGCATCACTGAGCTGGTGGAAGAATGGTCAATAGTGTTTAAGCTGTCTGAACTGGTCAAAGGGAATTTCTTAGAGAAGTTCCTTTGCCTTGCTCATTTTACAATGGATTTCCTAATCTTTTTTTTTTTTTTTTTTTTTTTTTTTTAACTTTTGACAGGGTCTAAAGAAAAAAAAACACCTTAGGGTTTTTGTTAGTTTGTTCATTTTAATCAGGACAGTGGCAACATTTCACTGTACATTTTGTTGGCTTTCAGAAGAGCCAGCACAGAGAAAGTTGCCTGCCCTGCATGTGACATGCTCAGCATTCACTTTTGAACAGGTAAAGGCAGTTCTGACAATCTGACCTCCTTCTCCCTCCCCATGCTACATATAGTAAACCTAAATTAATTCTTAAATTGTTTTGATTCCATAAAACTTCTAACGAATAAAAAGGCTATTATCAGTGTATATATTTTCTCTGCAATAACCCGATCCTACAAACCCGAAGACCATATATAGCATTCTTCAAGGGTCAACACATTTGACCAGTGAACAAGAACAAGCCCAATGCTAAATGATTCTCCCACTGAGAAATGCCCCTCTGCAACTGTCTTCTTTTTTATGGTGAGAGTGCACTGAGCCAAGCATCTTCCCTGACCTTAGCTCCCTCATTAGGACAAGAGAAGAAGAGCAGTGTCTTAAAGTGCACAAGGAAACTTACACTAGTCAATGCAGGGTAAAATTTCCCTAGCACACAGAGGCATTTGATTAGCAGGAGCCTCTTGAACTCTACACCAGTGGTTCATTTCCAGAGGGATTTGAAAACTGGCCTCAAGTCATTCTGGGATATGATAACTGCCCTTGTAATGTACATACAAAGATTACGCACAACATTTGGAATAGGAAGCAGCTTCAGAAATTCTCTCAAGATGCCACAATTAAACACATTTACGTTGCAGAGACAAAAAGTTGCAAGTGGTATAAAAATACTTACAGCAAAACTTGAGAACTCCGAAACAATTAGCAGCCAGATCATGCAGCCAAGCTTTTCCTTGGAACACCTACTAAAAACCAGGTCAAGCTGTTAAGTCAACAAGCCTAGAGACTCCTAGTCATCTTGAGGCCCTAGTGGAAATTTATCTCTGAGATAAGAATATCTTTCCATTCAGCTCAACAGAAACCAGGTTTGTTTATTATTTTTGAACCTAATTCTTTACTCCAGGCAATAGAAAGTATGACTTACGTGTCCCCTGACACCAGCCAGAAAAAGACAATATCGTCGTCCCCCATTTTTACAGGGGACCCTCTAAAATTGAGAGAATACACTGTATTCTCCTTTGTTACTCTGTGTTTCTATTTCTAGAATGGAAATCTGCTTGAGAACAAATTTGCAACACCTTTTCAGTATTTGTGGCAACACAATAGGAACCAGAACAGTTCAGAGCACGTATTGCTATTCCAAACATACTGCTACACATTTAA